>NC_074673.1:40393941-41838941 GCF_029448725.1 Salvelinus fontinalis | reverse complement strand
CCCCCTCACACCCCGGCCCTCCAGATCCTCACACCCAGGCAGCTCCGGTGAAGAGTGTGGGGCTCTGATTAGACAGACTGGGTAGATATCACTGTTCGCTCACCCTCTGCTGCTTCAAACAAACCTTTATATGGCATCCTGTAATTTCCTCAATTTTACCCCTAAGATCGATTCTCCGGTACTTTAATATACTTTTTAGCCAGTACTTCTGAAAGTAGCACTCACCGAAAATGGAGATTTCTTGGCTAATTTAGATAAAACAGTAATTCTGTTCATGAACTACACTTTGACACATCCAGCCTAAAGCAGGAGCTTTAAACAATATTAGTAGTCGCCAAAGTTCCAGAAGATTCTTTAAGACACATTTATCCAGACATTTCCTATTCATTAAGATTAGGAGAATGGGTCAAATGAATAGTCCTCACAATTCTTGTACAATAATCAAATATTCAACGTGCCCATTGTTCTCACAGCAATTACAACACTATTCCTTTTCTTTCTTTCATCCTCATGGGAAAACTACTTTCCACTTTTGACATCTTTCCTGACTTTGCAATTATCATCACATTTGTCACATTTGTCTATGGACCAGAAAAGACTATGAAGTGGCAGTTAGGATGTCTAATCCCTTTAGTTCCACATGATGTGCACCACTCGCTTAAAGGGCCCTGTCTGCCTGCTGCATGGCTCTCTAAGGGCCTAGCTTGTCCCCCTACAGGGCTGGGGAGAGGAGCTTATATCTGATCTCCATGGGTGGTACAGCACAGCACACTGGGTCCAACATATGGAAAGAGAAAAAAAACACCTAGACCTGGACGACATTTCATTAGCACTGCATAATCTCAGCTAGCTGTGTGCATGCACGCTTATTGATGAACCAATTTTGCAAAATAGAGATAACCTCTCTCATTTACAAGATGGGGTCAGAGAGTGTCAAGTCAAATAAAATCTCATTTGATTTGATACATGCTTCGTAGACTAACAGTGAAATGCTTACTTATGGGTCTTTTTCCAGCAATGCAGAGTTAAAGATAATATAAAACATTTAATAAAAAAGAGAATTAGTGACAGAAGGCATAAATGGTCCATAGACAATACAAATAATGAGTAAAAACAACATGGCTATACACAGGGAGTAGAAATCAACATGTCTATAGACAGGGAGTAGAAAACAACATGGCTATATGCAGGGAGTAGAAAACAACATGGCTATATACAGGAGTAGAAAACAACATGGCTATATACAGGGAGTAGAAAACAACATGGCTATATACAGGAGTAGAAAACAACATGGCTATATACAGGGAGTAGAAAACAACATGGCTATATACAGGGAGTAGAAAACAACATGGCTATATACAGGGAGTATAAAACAACATGGCTATATACAGGGAGTATAAAACAACATGGCTATATACAGGGAGTAGAAAACAACATGGCTATATACAGGGAGTAGAAAACAACATGGCTATATACAGGGAGTATAAAACAACATGGCTATATACAGGGAGTATAAAACAACATGGCTATATACAGGGAGTATAAAACAACATGGCTATATACAGGGAGTAGAAAACAACATGGCTATATACAGGGAGTATAAAACAACATGGCTATATACAGGGAGTATAAAACAACATGGCTATATACAGGGAGTAGAAAACAACATGGCTATATACAGGGAGTATAAAACAACATGGCTATATACAGGGAGTAGAAAACAACATGGCTATATACAGGGAGTATAAAACAACATGGCTATATACAGGGAGTAGAAAACAACATGGCTATATACAGGGAGTATAAAACAACATGGCTATATACAGGGAGTATAAAACAACATGGCTATATACAGGGAGTAGAAAACAACATGGCTATATACAGGGAGTATAAAACAACATGGCTATATACAGGGAGTAGAAAACAACATGGCTATATACAGGGAGTAGAAAACAACATGGCTATATACAGGGAGTATAAAACAACATGGCTATATACAGGGAGTAGAAAACAACATGGCTATATACAGGGAGTATAAAACAACATGGCTATATACAGGAGTAGAAAACAACATGGCTATATACAGGGAGTATAAAACAACATGGCTATATACAGGGAGTAGAAAACAACATGGCTATATACAGGGAGTAGAAAACAACATGGCTATATACAGGGAGTAGAAAACAACATGGCTATATACAGGGAGTAGAAAACAACATGGCTATATACAGGGAGTAGAAAACAACATGGCTATATGCAGGGAGTAGAAAACAACATGGCTATATACAGGGAGTAGAAAACAACATGGCTATATACAGAGAGTGCATACCAAATGGATATCACAGCCATCGTTATACACAAGGTAACACGCAGTTCTGGCTCAGAGGCAGGAAGAGTCACACTCACAGAGTTAATCTCTTCAAATTATGATCTATTTGGTTACAATGAATGGACTAATTTGGTTTGGTGCAGTATTCTGTTCTGTCCAAGGTCAGTGTAACCTGGGTTCACTGTTCCATGTGTGTCTGATGCAACTCTGATGAGTGGTGAGCAAAGGCTTCCCACTTAAGATATAACAACAACAAAAATTATGAAGTGTGTGTGTGTGTGTGTGTGTGTGTGTGTGTGTGTGTGTGTGTGTGTGTGTGTGTGTGTGTGTGTGTGTGTGTGTGTGTGTGTGTGTGTGTGTGTGTGTGTGTGTGTGTAGGCAGATGGTCTCTCTTACTCAGTACCATGACAACATAAAGATAGCCAATGGGGAGTTTGGCCATAGCACTGATTTACTGATTATGGCCTGTGAGACTTAAATCATTTGCATGTCTTCCACTGACCTGATTAAAACATCAAATTAACCTTTGGAAAGGTCAAGGTGTCGTGCAGCTAGAAAAACACATGGGAGTCCCGTAGCCTATACAAAGAGCTGGAAATTGCTAATCACACATAACTTAATCATTGTTATTTCCTGTTATGTATTATACATTGGTATCTGCTTTTAAATGGCTAACTTAGCAAGTGATAGGTGGGTATAGACATTGTATAGAATGTGACAACAAAGAAATACATTTTATGTCATTTAAATTTGTATTAACTTGTACTTGTAGTTATTCAGGGTAGCCCAATTGAGACCAGGGTCTCATTCCCAATGGTACAAACATTTTGTCACAATCATTTACATTCCAATTAAAACAAGAATAATACAAATAACCACAAGGCACAACCTCAACAACACAATTTCAACAAATAAACCACTAGAATCAATCGAAACAACTGCAATCCTCAATGAATTAATTCTTAATATTCTTATCGGCAGACTCAGTAGCCTCGGTTTTTCTAATGACTGCCTTGCCTGGTTCACCAACTACTTTGCAGACAGAGTTCAGTGTGTCAAATCGGAGGGCATGTTGTCCGGTCCTCTGGCAGTCTCTATGGGGGTACCACAGGGTTCAATTCTCGGGCCGACTCTTTTCTCTGTATACATCAATGATGTTGCTCTTGCTGCGGGCGATTCCCTGATCCACCTCTATGCAGACGACACCATTCTGTACACTTCCGGCCCTTCCTTGGACACTGTGCTATCTAACCTCCAAACGAGCTTCAATGCCATACAACACTCCTTCCGTGGCCTCCAACTGCTCTTAAACGCTAGTAAAACCAAATGCATGCTTTTCAACCGTTCGCTGCCTGCACCCGCACGCCCGACTAGCATCACCACCCTGGACGGTTCCGACCTAGAATATGTGGACATCTATAAGTACCTTGGTGTCTGGCTAGACTGCAAACTCTCCTTCCAGACTCATATCAAACATCTCCAATCCAAAATCAAATCTAGAGTCGGCTTTCTATTCCGCAACAAAGCCTCCTTCACTCACGCCGCCAAACTTACCCTAGTAAAACTGACTATCCTACCGATCCTCGACTTCGGCGATGTCATCTACAAAATAGCTTCCAATACTCTACTCAGCAAACTGGATGCAGTCTATCACAGTGCCATCCGTTTTCTTACTAAACCACCTTATACGACCCACCACTGCGACCTGTATGCCCTAGTCGGCTGGCCCTCGCTACATGTTCGTCGTCAGACCCACTGGCTCCAGGTCATCTACAAGGCTATGCTAGGTAAAGTGCCGCCTTATCTCAGTTCACTGGTCACGATGGCTACACCCACCCGTAGCACGTGCTCCAGCAGGTGTATCTCACTGATCATCCCTAAAGCCAAAACCTCATTTGGACGCCTTTCCTTCCAGTTCTCTGCTGCCTGCGACTGGAACGAATTGCAAAAATCTCTGAAGTTGGAGACTTTTATCTCCCTCAACAACTTTAAAAATCTGCTATCCGAGCAGCTAACCGATCGCTGCAGCTGTACATAGTCCATCTGTAAACTACCCACCCAATTTACCTACCTCACCCCCCATACTGCTTTTATTTATTTACTTTTCTGCTCTTTTGCACACCAGTATCTCTTCTTGCACATGATCATCTGATGATTTATCACTCCAGTGTTAATCTGCTAAATTGTAATTACTCGATTTATTGCCTACCTCATGCCTTTTGCACACATTGTATATAGATTCTCTTTTTTCTACCATGTTATTGACTTGTTTATTGTTTACTCCATGTGTAACTCTGTGTTGTTGTCTGTTCACACTGCTATGCTTTATCTTGGCCAGGTCGCAGTTGCAAATGAGAACTTGTTCTCAACTAGCCTACCTGGTTAAATAAAGGTGAAATAAATAAATAAAAAAACACCAGAGTCGTAAACTGCTCTAGCAGCACCAGAGAATCAAGATGCCAACAATGGGGGGCACTAAAATGATTTACCTAAATTGGTCAAGACCAGAGGGACCTCAAGAGTTAAAACCTGTCTAGGATCAGCGTGCCGCTAGCGGCACTCCCCCCCCCCCCCCCACTGAAAAACCAGTGCCGCGAAATTCAAAAAAAATATTTTTTTAAAATATTTAACTTTCACACATTAAAGTCCAATACAGCTAATGAAAGACACAGATCTTATGAATCCAGTCAACATTTCCGATTTTTAAAATGTTTTACAGGGAAGACACAATATGTAAAGATGTACATCTATTACCTAAAAACACATTAGCATATTCCACCATCTTTTATTTGTCCACCAACACCAGTAGCCATCACCAATTCGGCTAAACTAAGATATTTATAGCCTCTAACCAACAAAAAAACTCATTAGATGACAGTCTGATAACATATTTATGGTATGGGATAGGTTTTGTTAGAAAAAAGTGCATATTTCAGGTAGATGGCATAGTTTACAATTGCACCCACCATCACAAATGGACTAGAATAATTACAATGAGCAACGTGTTTACCTAACTACTAATCATCAAACATTTCGTAAAAATACACAGCATACACGAATCGAAAGACACAGATCCTGTGAATACAGACAATATTTCAGATTTTCTAAGTGTCTTACAGCGAAAACACAATAAATCGTTATATTAGCTTAGCACATAGCAATTAGCAGCCCAGCATTGATTCTAGCCAAAGTGAGCGATAAAAGTCAACATCGCCAAAAGATATTAATTTTTTCACTAACCTTCTCAGAATTCTTCCGATGACACTCCTGTAACATCACATTACAACATGCATATACAGTTTGATCGAAAATGTTTATATTTAGCCACCAAAATCATGGTTAGACAATGTGAAATGTAGACAAGCTGGTAAAGAAAACGTCCTTGCGCCACTTAGACAGTGATCTACTCTTATACATAAATACTCATAAACGTGACTAAAAAATATAGGGTGGACAGGGATTGATAGACAATTTAATTCTTAATACAATTGCGTTATTACATTTTTTAATTTATCCTTACTTTTCAATACAGTTTGCGCCAAGCGAAGCTACGTCAAAAAACATGGCGTCCTAAGCCACTAAAATGTTTCGACAGAAACACGATTTATCATAATAAAAATGTCCTACCTTGAGCTGTTCTTCCATCAGTATCTTGGGCAAAGGATCCTTTCTTGGGAGAAATCGTCTTTTGGTGGAAAGCTGTCCTCTTGCCATGTGGAAATGTCAACTACGTTCGGGATGAACTGAAAAGCGTTCCCAACTTTTCACATCGTTGCAAAAATAAATGTCCCAAAATCGCACTAAACGGATATAAATTGCTATAAAACGCTTTAAATTAACTACTTTGTGATGTTTGTAACTCCTATAACGAGTGAAAAGATGACCGGAGAAATATAACAGGCTAAACTAACGCTTGGAACAGGAGAGGGTCGGTGTCTTCCACGCGCGTTACGCAGCAAGAAAAGACTTGCTAGCTAAAGGTTTTTTTCATTTGTAGGGCCTGTGAACGAGCAATCGAGCCCGTTGGAATCGTCATCACGTAAAGGCATCCAGGGGAAGACGTAAGAAGTGTCCGTATAGTCATAGCAACGACAGTGCCCGTTTAAATGACTTCAGAAAAGTGGCCAACGTTTCTCAAATCTGACTCCATGTCAGGGAAATTGCTGTAGAATGGGCTCTGTTCCACTTAGAGACAAAATTTCAACTCCTATAGAAACTATAGACTGTTTTCTATCCAATAATAATAATAATATGCATATTGTACGATCAAGGATTTTGTGGGAAGCCGTTTAAAAAATTAGCCACATTAGCATAAATAGTCTAAACAGCGCCCCCATCCCCAACAGGTTTTAACAATCCTTCAAGAAGGTTTGGTAGCTCATTATTTTATATGTTAGCAACAAAGTTAGGTAAGTTGGAAGCTTGTGTAGTACAGCCTTTTAAACAAAAAGGGACTAATGAATTGATCTAAGGGACTTCAATGAGGACAAGCCAAACTTTTTGATACAGGATGCAGTGGTGAGTATTAAAACTGTCACCGGTGATACAATGAATGCCCCTATGTTAGACAGCATCCAAAGGTTTAAGAGTAGTGGCTGCTGCAATCTGGTAAATGGAATCACCATAGTCAAGAACTGGCAGGAAAGTTGACTGTACAATCTGCTTCCTGCTATTTAGGGAGAGCCTAGATCTATTTCTGAAAAAGAAGCCCACTTTGAATCTTTGCTTTTAAACTGTGTGTTTTTTAAACAGGAAGTCTTTGTCAATCCAAATGCCCAGATATTTGTAGGTGGGAACCCAATCAATGGAAGAACCATCCAAGGAATAAATATGTAGCCCATCTGAAACATTCCCGCGAGAACTAGAGAACAACATGTATTTAGTCTTGCCCGCATCAAGTACAAGTTTTAAACTAACCAAGGCTTTCTGTAAGGTATCAAGGTCAGATTGCAGCTCTAACATAGCCTGGTTAACTGTTGGGGCAATGGCATACACAACAGTGTTGTCTGCATACAGATGAATATTACAACTTAAAAAATATGGACCAATATTATTTCTATAAATAGTAAAGAAAACAGGTTCTATTACCCACCCATTCAGTACTATATTATACAGTACAGTATTGAACATGAAATCATGCGTAGGGAGGTGTGGCCTGAATCAAAATAACTCCCATTTTCTAGCTGGACTGGGAATTGAACTGCCTGCCACATACGCTTACCATGATAAATTAGACACAACGGTTTTTCATCAGTTAAACGTAAAGTTGGTGATGAGCAATTTAACAAGATCCTTACAGTACGTGAGTGCTCACTTAGTGGCAATAGCTATGCCAATACACCTAAAAGATCCCCCATTAACTACTCTACTGTATTCTCTAGGCAAACTGGCTAATGTTAATGTTAGCTGTACACATTTGAGTTACACACATTTACATTTACATTTAAGTCATTTAGCAGACGCTCTTATCCAGAGCGACTTACAAGTACATACATTCATACTTTTTTTGTACTGGCCCCCCGTGGGAATCGAACCCACAATCCTGGCGTTGCAGCGCCATGCTCTACCAACTGAGCTACACGGGACTACGAGTTACACACGAGTTAGTGTCGCCATACTTAGTGAAATCCCAGTTACGCACAAAATGTTATTTATATATATATATATATATATATATATATATATATATATATATATATATATATATATATATATAGTGCCAAATAAGGGTTATTTGGCTTGTAACCATAGCAGAACCCTGATTTGGTGCTATATGGAACCTTTATTTGAAGGTTCTATAAAGAACCATGCTCATAAGGTTCTAAATGGAACCTGTATGGTGCCAAAAGGAACCCTTTCCTAAGGTTTTATAAAGAAACGTTTTCATGGTTCGTTATAGAAAGTTTATGGAGAATGGTTTTATAAAGAACGTTTCTCAGTCTCAAAGGTTCTTTGTAGAACCATACAGGGATTTCTATTCTGATTTAATTGCCATATTATATTTGTAAAATTCCATAGGTTTTATTATTGTGTTTATTATATGGGTCAGTATGGTTCCACATACTGTAGAACCATCACCCTGCCCAAAACATTATTGAGGAACCAAGATTGTTTTAATGTGTACAGGATTTATGCAGTTTCCCTGGTTGGATTTGCATTAAACACAAACTGAGAGCGACCAGAGAGGAGCTGAACACTGCAGCAAAGGAATATGGCAAAATCAAATTTGTATTTGTATTTATTAAGGATCCCCATTAGCTTCTGCCAAGGAATTTACTGACCTGCGATCGCCTAACCTAATTTACAGTATGTAATCTCATTTTATAGATGTGGACCATATTGGAGAGATCCAATAATATTTCTCTAACATATCCATAACATATCCAATAATGTTTGAGCAGGGAGGGTAATAATTGGAAAGGCTGAGATTACTCTATCCACATGCATAAAACTAAATTGAATTTAGGTTCTCTCCCCACGTGGTAATAATGTGCGGTGAATACATAAATGATCTGGCATGGCCCAAGGAGAAAGAGGGGGGGGGGGGGGATTAAGCCCAAATTAAGAGCAGAGGCTAATTCAAGGCAGTGAATAGGAATAGAACAGGGGCTAGGGATGTAACACCCTACCTTCCTCCTCAAAGATTACAGAAGCATTAGGATGACACCAGGCTTCTCTCTGCGTGGTCTTATTACCTTTCTGGTGACGTCTCAAATGATTATTGGAGCCAGGGATTAAATTGGCTTTCCTGCATCGTTAGTCTGAACCCCATACGAGAGGCCATTGTTTAATCATACTGTAATTACAGATTTAAGTCCTCCTGTCGCCACAATCTAATTATCAATCAAACGGGGTGTCACACAATTCAGGCACAGCCTATCAGTTAAACAACTGAGAAGTTATTCAGTTCAACTCACAATAAAGCCCAGAATCAAGACTTCTTCAGAAAATACTATATGTATGATGTACTAAAATGTAACTATCTACGACAATGAACAAAGGCAAAACGACAAGAAAACAGCTCTGACATATCCCTGAGCATCAAGCTAAAATTGCACATCATTATTTTCAAATGTGGACGGAATTGCCAACTCCAAAGCATGGTAAAGCATATCTATTTGAATCCATATGGATGATGTGGCAATAAGTCAAACAGCAGCTAGGATACAAAGAACAATATGTCTGAAACACGCTGTGCTCTGGTTCTACTTCCTTATATGGGTTTGGGAACTGTTTTGTTGATCCTGATACAGTGACAACATGCTGCTAAGCTGTCACTGGCTCTGAAAGCAGCAAGGGGGTGGAAATAGTTGTCATTGACCCTCATTCTAAATGACACGCGTGGATGCTAGTCTGCATATCTGCCAGGGTCTCACTTCAGGCATGAGGAATGTTTGAGCAACCACAACCAGTCACAGAAGTGGCAGAAGGAAACGGGAAGGAAGGAAGGTAGGGAGGTGGAAGTGTGAGAGATGAGGTGAGATTGACGTCTCATTGTGTGGGTAAGTGAGACAGTGCTGTGTCCTTGGCGGATGTTTCCTGATGCCCTTGTGTTCGTATCAGATGGCTAGGCAGACAGACACTGGTAGGCAGCACTGATGCTATTGAGCTCCCTGTCCGAGCTTTGGTGTTGATGTCTCCTCTGTGACAGAGAGCTGTAAGGGTAGTTTACTGCTGCTTTGAATGCCTGACACAACAAAGCCAGCCCACTCTGTGTGGTCGGTCCACACTCTGACTGCGGTTACTCCCAAGATTACTGCAAGCTCATTTTTCCATCTAAAATCCATATTTCATAGTGATAGATATTGCCTCCTGTCAGTCCATGGCTAACATCTTCATAGAAAGTCCATCTTCAATGACCAAGATTGTTACCATTTGAGCGTAGCGACAGATGTATTCATCCCTAAAAATCCTGTTACTGTATGATGACAGAATTACACTGAACAAAAAAACAAGGCAACATTCAACAATTTCAAAGATTTTACTGAGTTACAGTTCATATAAGGAAATCAGTCAATTGAAATACATTGATTAGGCCCTATTCTATGGATTTCACATGATTGGGAATACAGATATTTTTTTTGAAGTAGGGGCGTGGATCAGAAAAACCAGTCCGAATCTGGTGTGACCACCATTTGCCTCATGCAGAGCGACACATGTCCTTCGCTTAGAGTTGATCAAGCTGTTGATTGTGGCCTGTGGAATGTTGTCCCACTCCTCTTCAATGGCTGTTCGAAGTTAGTGGATATTTTTATCACATTTTTATTTTATTGAACCTTTATTTAACTAGGCAAGCCAATTAAGAACACATTCTTATTTACAATGACGGCCTACCAAAAGGCAAAAGGCCTCCTGTGGGTTATTGTTATTTTTAAATAAATACAATATAAATATAGGGCAAAACACACATCACAACTAGAGAGACACAACACTACATAAAGAGAGACCTAAGACAACAACATAACAAGGCAGCAACACATGACAACACAGCATGGTAGCAACATAACAACAACATGGTAGGAACACAACATGACAACAACATGGTAGCAACACAATATGACAACAACATGGTAGCACAAAAACATGGTACAAACATTATTGGGCAAAGTCAACAGCACAAAGGTCAAGAAGGTCTGGACAACAATACATCATACAAAGCAGCCACAACTGTCAGTAAGAGTGTCCATGATTGAGTCTTTGAATGAAGAGATTGAGATAAAACTGTCCAGACTATTGGCGGGAACTGGAACACGCTGTCATACACGCCGATTAAGAGCATCCCAAACATGCTCAGTGGGTGACATGTCTGGTGAGTATGCAGGCCATGGAAGAACCGGGGCATTTTCATTGTGTACAGACCCTTGTGACATGGGGCCATGCATTATCATGCGAAAACATGAGGTGATGGCGGTGGATGAATGGCATGACAACGAGCCTCAGGTTCTCGTCACGGTATCTCTGTGCATTCAAATTGCCATTGATGAATAGCATTTGTGTTTGTTGTCCGTAGCTTATGCCTGCCCATACCATAACCCCACCGTCACCATGGTACACTGTTCACAATGTTGACATCAGCAAACCGCTCGCCCACACGATGCCATACACAGTTGATACCGGGATTAATCCGTGAAGAGCACACTCCTCCAGCGTGCCAGTGGCCATCGAAGGTGAGCATTTGCCACCTGAAGTCGATTATGAAGCTGAACTGCAGTCAGGTCAAGACCCTGGTGAGGACGACAAGCACGCAGATGAGCTTCCCTGAGACGGTTTTTGACAGTTTGTGCGGATATTCTTCGGTTGAGCAAACCCACAGTTTCATCAGCTGTCCAGGTGGCTGGTCTCAGACGATCCCGCAGGTGAAGAAGCGGGATGTAGAGGTATTGGGCTGGCATGGTTACATGTGGTCTGCGGTTGTGAGGCCGGTTGGACTTACTGCCAAATTCTCTAAAACAACGTTGGCAGCTTATGCAAAAGAAATTAACATTAAATTCGCTGGCGACATCTCTGGTGGACATTCCTGTGGTCAGCATGCCAATTGCACGCTCCCTCAAAACTTGAGACATCTGTGGCATTGTGTTGTGTGGGTTAGGGTTAGGGTTGCACATTTTAGAGTGGCCTTTTATTGTCCCCAGCAGAAGGTCCACCTGTGTAATGATCATGCTGTTTAATCAGCTTCTTGATATGCCACACCTGTCAGGTGGATGGATTATCTTGGCAAAGTAGAAATGCTCACTAACATGGATGTAAACAAATGTGTCCACCAAATTTGAGAGAAATAAGATTTATTTTGCGTATGGAACATTTCTGGGATCTTTTATTTCAGCTCATGAAACCTGGAACCAACACTTTACATGTTGTGTTTATATTTTTGTTGAGTATAGAACAAATGAACAAGGAATCAGAAGGGATGGCAGGGAGCACTAATCAATATGAGCGACATCGTTATGAGTGCATGAACATTTCTACATAGATCAACTTAATTCCCTCCAGTTTTGCAGCAGTCCTCTTTGCTAAGCAGCTTATTATCTATATCTTCTGAGCGATCACCTCAGGCTAACAATCAATAATAAAGCAACAGTGGCATTATTCAGTGAACGCAGGCCGACAGCTCCAGCTACGTATTGAACAGCATGTTTGGCTCTGCGTTTTCTTTGATCTTGGTGGTATGAATAATAACAGTCTCGTATCACAGTTGTGTTCAAACAATACACTGTTATTTCTTCAAACTTTTCTTCTGTCGAAGCTACAGTGTAGGCTTTAGAGGGTTGTTAGTTACATTTTAGTTCTGGCTTGGAGTTTAGTCTTGAGGGTGTGTCGGGGTTAATTGTTGCAAACCCAAACTGAAAGCAGGGGTCATGTGTAATCACGCCAGCAGATGGACATGCCAGCTCTGAGCTTTGGGGCATGCACAGGGTGAATGACTGGCACCAAACAAATACCCTGTTCTTCTTATTCCCTCTCAGCTGAAAATGTGTTCCTTTCATGTTGGTAGAGCCAGAGACTCATAAATGTGTTTTCATCAAGAAAAAAAAAGTATGCTTTTTTAAAATTCAGAAATGCACAACTTCACGTTATTGCGATAGATACGTTCGTTGACAGAGTATTTTGTAATACTATGATATTCAACGTCTATTTAGTCTGTGAATTGTATGCACTTTATAGATGAAGGATGATTAGCCTACGTGCCACCATCTCCATGACTGATCAAACTAATCAGAAAGGGCCTATGAAAGGGATTACAGGATTTAGCTATCACAGTTTAGGATGTTTTAAAGTAACACCACATTCCAAAGCCACCATTGACTCCAGGGCTGAATACATGGCAATTCAGACATGGACCGATGCACACCTAATTATTTTAGGATTTTAATTAAGAGGCCGATCATTAGAGATTCCACTCCTACAGTATGATTAATCACAGTGGACATTTTGGCTGTAATCCCCATCCAGGCATCCAGGTAGCAGTGGCATATTAAAATGGACATAAAAAAAGAAATGGGGGGGGTGCCCTTGCCCTTTCCATTCCTAATACAGTTTCCCTTTTTTTTTACCTTGTGTTGTACCCAGTTCTGGCTAGGATGAAGTCCCGGCAGAGCAGAGCTCCCACTCACCTGCTCTCTAATTGGCTGCGCCATCATTTGGATGTCTGGGCAGAGTTCCATTTGGCTAATGGACACCACCTGCACTGTCATTATTTCAGAATTAACAAAAGTACAGCTAAGCCTGATCCTGGTGGTTGTCCGTTGGAGACTAAAGGCAAGCTGGAATGTAGGCAAATTATGCCATCATCATGTTCCAAGATTACTTTCCCTTAGTTTGGTGAGAAAATGTTGTTCTATCATGGGATGATAAGGCATGAAGGCTGTAAAACTGACATGATTCTGTTGTTTTGTGACATGCCTGATCTGATGTGTTCTTAAGAATATCACTCATGTACTGTATGTGTCCCAGCTCGTTCAAAAATAGATCATCTCTTCACACTGACTGACACAGACATATCCTAGCTGTTCATAAAGGCCTTTCTATAGAGGCCATGCAGGATTAAAGAAAGGTCACCAGTAGAAAGAGGATTGATGATGCTCCTGGCCCCTGGCACAGCGGCTTTGTGGCCACAGAGAAAATGTTTGTTGAAGCTGCTGAATGTGCCTTTGTGCTTCTGCTGCAAATAATCTTGTATTGTATCATCTTTGATGCAGCTACTGCAGATTTGCCATTTAGCAAACCCCTACCCTGATACCATTTACAGGCATTGTGAGTGGCTGTGCCGTCAAAGCAGCGTCTTTACCCCCGGCTCCCTTGGCTAAAGGACACAGACTAAAATAAGGTCAGATTATCTTTTCTTGACGTGCTATAAAGCCCCAGAAAAGAGTGCCAGTCCATTGTGAGCCATCTATCTCATCAGGTCTGTCTTCGACCCCCAGCAGCAGAACAGATAGGCACTCAATGAGAAACCATCAGAAGCAGAGAAATAAGCCCTTACACGTAGAAAAAAAGGTGCTATCTAGAACCTAAAAGGGTTCTTCGGCTGTCCCCAAAGGATAACCTGTTTTAGTTCCAGATATAACTATTTTTGGTTTCAGGTAGAACCCTTTTTTGGTTCCAGGTAGAACCCTATCCACATAACTAACACATGTATGATTCAAATATACATTTTCTCATGTAAGAATCTAGCAAATAGGCATTAAATGAGACATGAGTATTATATTAATGGATAGAATATTTGTTGCTGCAGGTCATAGAGGTTATGAGAAAGCATATAAAGAATAGGTAATCCAGAAGTACTTTAAATAAAACACTACTTCCACAATATGGGATACATCATACAGTGTTAAAGTACTGTATCTGAGGGTTAATTTATGGTCAAATTCTGATGAAGGCTAGAAAAATATGATTCACTCACTCTAGCAAGAAGTGTTTTTGGCTTGCCTTTGGATGGCTCTTTGCCTTAATAAAGTGATACCAACTGGGGAAGGTTTTGATTGCCAATAAGGTCCAAGTGAAATCTGTCTGCACTCCAAAAATGTGTGTCCCCTCTACAAACCTGACATTTACGGAAATGAGCAAAGCTAGCAGGGAATAACATTTTGGACTTTGGAGTTCTACTTTTATTTTTTAACATTGATCCAGGAGTCAATGTTTGCTAATTAGGCTTTCATCCAACCCACAAGGATCCATGATCAAATGAGTATACAGCAACGTGTTTTCCCTATCTATCACAAGGCAAGCAATGGAGAGAAAAAAACACTTGTCCTGTGGGCTTGATATTCAATGTCCGTTGAGTGTCACCAAGCACCGATGGTGCCATAGTGGTAACATAAATACCGTATAATATCATATTCAACATCATGTATAGCAGGGGTGTCAAATTCATTTTGACCCCGGCGGCAGCATTCGGTCTTCAACGGATCCGGAGGGCTGCACTCAAATTTGGCTATGTTTCCTCACTGTCAAAAATAGCTAAAAATAGTCCTCTATCCATCCTTTTAAGAATTTTCTATGTTCTCTGACTGTCTAGCTTTCAGTTCAGGGTTTATTAGTGAGCTATACACAGTCAAGAAACTGTATAAATGTTGGTCCATTATCATTTTAACACAGTTTCAAGTTTCAAAGTTTAAAAAAAAACTCAAACCACCCAAAGGCTGGAATGTCCCCCCTCGCGGGCTGGATCCGAGCTGTATGTTTGACACTCCTGATCTATAATACTGTTTTTATACTACTGTTTCACTGTTTTTATATTACTGTTCTACTGTTGTTGTAATACTGTACTGTTTTTAAACTGTTGTACTGTTTTTATACTACTGTTCTAATACTACTGTTCTACTGTTTTTATACTACTGTTCTACTGTTTTTATACTACTGTTCTACTGTTTTTATACTACTGTTCTACTGTTTTTATACTGCTGTTCGACTGTTTTTTTAATACTACTGTTCTACTGTTTTTATACTACTGTTATACTGTTTTATGCTACTGTTCTACTGTTTTATGCTACTGTTCTACTGTTTTTATACTACTGTTCTACTGTTTTTATACGACTGTTCTACTGTTTTTATACTACTGTTCTACTGTTTTATACTACTGTTTTACTGTTTTTTATTCATACGATAAAGATAGTCATCCCAAAACGTTTAGCACCGTCATCCTTTAGCACCGTCACCCTTGCTAGTGCTACTCCTTATTGCCTGCTCTCTCTCTCTATCGGTGGGTGCGTGAGTACTCGTGTTTGCATGTGTGTGCGTGTGTGTGTGTGTCTACGCTTGTGTGTGTGTGTGTGTCTCAGCTCAGTAAAGCAGCTCATTTGCTAGGTTGGGCTTGGTGAGGGGAGGGAGCAGTGAGATTGGCAGGTATGCACCCAGCCAGCACCAAGACTCCTGATGAGGCTGCCTCATTCACACAGCTCATTTACCATTCTGTGATTACACTTGCAGGACTGGGGAACAGGGAGCCACACACACACACACACACACACACACACACACACACACACACACACACACACACACACACACATTCCCTTTTCACCCTAGTAACCCTGTGTTGTTTTTTTCCTGTCAAGCACCAAAACAAGCTGACAGCAATTACCACAGAACACAAGCAGTAGCACAGAGTGGCATGGCTGCTGGTGGTTAAGACTCTCACACGGAGCTGCTGTTGCTGTTGTTTCACACTTTATTGCTTTGTGCGTTCAGTATCACTCTGTTTACTGTTGCTTTGTTTATTCCAAGCAGTTAGAGAGGAAACCATGCATGCAGAAATAGTCAGTGAAACGACAAGGTTCTGCAGCGTTAGCCCCGAGGCTTCATGCATGTAACACAATGTGTCTGAGGCCCGCAACAACAACTCATTTAAAATGGCAAAACAATTCAGGTCAGTTTTGCCTTTGAAATTATTAAGCAATTGTATGCCTTCTGCGTCATGATTACTACACATTACTGCATCTTACATGAATTTGAATATCTCCCAGAACATGTATGTGCCAAATTTAAAATGTACAATGTACAAATAAAATGTGATTTGATTTGATGTATCCTGCAACCCATGCTCTATCCTGAGGCCCCTTACTGACGTTTAAAAATCCAACAAAAAGTACTTGTCCTTATATCCAGTGAAAAATAGGGGTCTGATTGTGCAGTGCCTTAGTGCTTCAGTTGAAACACCTCCACAACAGCAGCCATTTCAGACTGACAGGCATAACTCTGATGCACTCTGATCTGGAAAGAAAAGCCATCCCTCTGCCTGTCTAGTTTTAATCAACAGATGTGGTCCCTAGAGAGTGCTTGGGACCATGACGACCAACGGGCTAGCACCTGCCATTAACTTTTTATGGCTGCAGGGGCAGTATTGAGTAGATTGGATGAAAGGTGCACAGAGGTGCCCATAGTAAACTGCCTGCTCCTCAGTCCCAGTTGCTAATATATGCATATTATTATTCATATTGGATAGAAAACACTCTGAAGTTCCTAAACTGTTTGAATGATGTCTGTGAGTATAACATAACTCATATGGCAGGCAAAAACCTGAGAAAAAATCCAAACAGGAAGTGGGAATTCTGAGGCTGGTCGATTTTCAACCAAGATCCCATTGAATTCACAGCGAGATATGGATGTGTTTGCACTTCCTACGTCTTCCACTAGATGTCAACAGTCTGTAGAACCTTGTCTGATGCCTCTACTGTGAATGGGGGCCGAATGAGAGGGGAATTAGTCAGGTCTGCCATAACCTGACCATGCTTTGACCTTGCACGTTCACATGAGAGGGAGCTCTGTTCCATCGCTCATCTGAAGTCAATGTAATTCTCTGGTTGGAACGTTATTCAAGATTTATGTTAAAAACATTTAAAAAGATTGATTCAATACATTGTTTGACATGTTTCTAATGACTGTGACGGAACTTTTGGACATTTCGTTTTTAGTGAACGCGCTTCCTGACGTTGGATTTGTTTACCAAACACGCTAACAAAAATAGCTATTTGGACATAAATGATGGACATAACCGAACAAAACAAAAGTGGGAGTCCTGGGAGTGCATTCCGACGAAGATCAGCAAAGGTATGTGAAGATTTATAATGCTTTTTATGAGTTTTGTTGACTGCACAATTTGGCAGGTGACTGTATGGCTTGCTTTTGTGGCTGAATGCTGTTTTCAGATTATTGAATATTGTGTTTTGCCATAAAGCTTTTTGAAATCTGACACAGCGGTTGCATTAAGAACAAGTGTATCTTTAATTCTATGTAAAACATGTATCTTTCATCAATGTTTATGATGAGTATTTCTGTTATTTGACGTGGCTCTCTGCAATTTCTCCTGATATTTTAGAGGCATTTCTGAACATGGCGCCAATGTAAACTGAGGTTTTTGGATATAAATATGAACTTAATCGAACAAAACATATATGTATTGTGTAACATGAAGTCCTATGAGTGTCATCTGATGAAGATCATCAAAGGTTAGCGATTCATTTTATCTCTATTTCTGCTTTTTGTGACTCCTGTCTTTGGCTGGAAAAATGACTGTGTTTGTCTGTGATTTTGCGGGGACCTAACATAATCGTCTGTGGTGCTTTTGCTGAAAAGCCTATTTGAAATCGGACACTTTGGTGGGATTAACAACAAGATTACCTTTAAAATGGTATAAGATACATGTATGTTTGAGGAATTTTAATTATAAGATTTCTGTTGTTTGAATTTGGCGCCCTGCACTTTCACTGGCTGTTGTCATATTGATCCCGTTAACGGGATTGCAGCCATAAGACGTTTTCAAGTTGGAATCTGTAGCGGTGAAAATGCCACGTCCGTTTGCCATATTAAAACAACAGACATTACTTTTTTTTTTAAACAGTTTTTTTTCTCCATCTGACATCATTGCATGATGTGCAATGAGCAGGGGAGAGTGGGGTACTGTATATTGAGCCCCTCTCGTTTCTAGGAAACCATACAAAATCAATAGTTTGAACTTATATTTAGATGCAGTCTATCACAGTGCCATCCGTTTTGTCACCAAAGCCCCATATACTACCCACCACTGCGACCTGTACGCTCTCGTTGGCTGGCCCTCGCTTCACACTCGTCGCCAAACCCACTGGCTCCAGGTCATCTACAAGACCCTGCTAGGTAAAGTCCCCCCTTATCTCAGCTCGCTGGTCACCATAGCAACGCCCACCCGTAGCACGCGCTCCAGCAGGTATATCTCTCTGGTCAACCCCAAAACCAATTCTTCCTTTGGCCGCCTCTCCTTCCAGTTCTCTGCTGCCAATGACTGGAACGAACTACAAAAATCTCTGAAACTGGAAACACTTATCTCCCTCACTAGCTTTAAGCACCAGCTGTCAGAGCAGCTCATAGATTACTGCACCTGTACATAGCAAATCTATAATTTAGCCCAAACAACTACCATCTTTACCTACTGTATTTATTTATTTTGCTCCTTTGCACCCCATTATTTCTATCTCTACTTTGCACCTTCTTCCACTGCAAACCAACCATTCCGGTGTTATTTTTTTTACTTGCTATTGTAAAGGCAGTCAATGTTGTTCTCCTCCTCAAACGAGGAGGAGCATGGATAGGACCAAGATGCGGATTGAGGGAAATAAGCCATCTTTTAATAAAAACAGCAAACAAGACACTACAAAACTACAAAACAACAAAATGAGACTAACCTTCAACTGTCCTGTGAGGACACAGGAACAAACACCCACAAAAGCCTACTGCCTATGGCTACCTTAAATCTGGCTCCCAATCAGAGACAAATGAATGACAGCTGTCTCTGATTGAGACCCAATCTAGGCAGCCATAGACATAACTAGACAACCTAACAAACACTATCCCATACACATACAACACCCATGGACTAACCAAACACACACAACATACAATGCCCACCCCAACTCACGCCCTGACCAACTAAACATAATCAAAATAACATAAAAATAGGTCAGGAACGTTACAGAACCCCCCCCTCAAGGTGCGAACGCCGGGCGCACCAGCACAAAGTCCAGGGGAGGGTCTGGGTGGGCAGTTGACCACGGTGGTGGCTCAGGCTGAGGGCGAGGTCCCCACCCCACCATAATCAATCCCCGCTTCTTTATCCCCCTCCCAATGACCACCCTCCCACTAACACCACCTAAATGAGCGACCAGCACCGGGACAAGGGGCAGCACCGGGACAAGGGGCAGCACCGGGACAAGGGGCAGCACCGGGACAAGGGGCAGCACCGGGACAAGGGGCAGCACCGGGACAAGGGGCAGCACCGGGATAAGGGGCAGCACCGGGACAAGGGGCAGCACCGGGATAAGGGGCGGCAGGTCCTGGCTGAGGGACTCCGGCAGGTCCTGGCTGAGGGACTCCGGCAGGTCCTGGCTGAGGGACTCCGGCAGGTCCTGGCTGAGGGACTCCGGCAGGTCCTGGCTGAGGGACTCCGGCAGGTCCTGGCTGAGGGACTCCGGCAGGTCCTGGCTGAGGGACTCCGGCAGGTCCTGGCTGAGGGACTCCGGCAAGTCCGGGCTGAGGGACTCCGGCAAGTCCGGGCTGAGGGACTCCGGCAAGTCCGGGCTGAGGGACTCCGGCAAGTCCGGGCTGAGGGACTCCGGCAAGTCCGGGCTGAGGGACTCCGGCAAGTCCGGACTGTAGGGCAGCTCCGGACTGTAGGGCAGCTCCGGACTGTAGGGCAGCTCCGGACTGTAGGGCAGCTCCGGACTGGCGGGCAGCTCCGGACTGGCGGGCGTCTCTGGCGGCTCCTGACTGGCGGGCGTCTCTGGCGGCTCCTGACTGGCGGGCGTCTCTGGCGGCTCCTGACTGGCGGGCGTCTCTGGCGGCTCCTGACTGGCGGGCGTCTCTGGCGGCTCCTGACTGGCGGGCGTCTCTGGCGGCTCCTGACTGGCGGGCGTCTCTGGCGGCTCCTGACTGGCGGGCGTCTCTGGCGGCTCCTGACTGGCGGGCGTCTCTGGCGGCTCCTGACTGGCGGACGGCTCTAGCGGCTCCTGACTGACGGACGGCTCTACTGGCTTGGGACAGACGGGCAGCTCTAATGGCTCGTGGCAGACAGATGACTCAGATGGCGCTGGGCAGACAGATGGCTTAGACGGAGCTGGGCAGACAGATGGCTCAGACGGCGCTGGGCAGACAGATGGCTCAGACGGCGCTGGGCAGACAGATGGCTCAGACGGCGCTGGGCAGACAGATGGCTCAGACGGCGCTGGGCAGACAGATGGCTCAGACGGCGCTGGGCAGACAGATGGCTCAGACGGCGCTGGGCAGACAGATGGCTCAGACGGCGCTGGGCAGACAGATGGCTCAGACGGCGCTGGGCAGACAGATGGCTCAGACGGAGCTGGGCAGACAGATGGCTCAGACGGAGCTGGGCAGACGGGCCGTTCAGGCACCGCTGGGCAGACGGCAGACTCTGGCCGGCTGAGACGCACTATAGGCCTGGTGCGTGGTACCGGAACTGGAGGTACCGGGCTGAGGGCACGCACCTCAGGGCGAGTGCGGGGAACAGGAACAGGGCACACTGGACTCTCGTGGCGCACTCTAGGCCTGGTGCGTGGTACCGGAACTGGAGGTACCGGGCTGAGGGCACGCACCTCAGGGCGAGTGCGGGGAGAAGGAACAGTGCGTCCAGGGCTCTGGAGACGCACAGGAGGCTTGGTGCGTGGTGCCGGAACTGGAGGCACTGGGCTGGAGACACGCACCATAGGGAGAGTACGTGGAGGAGGAACAGGGCTCTGGAGATGCACTGGAAGCCTGGTGCGTCGTGTAGGCACTGGTGGTACTGAGCTGGGGTGGGAAGGTGGCGCCGGATATACCGGACCGTGAAGGAGGACACGTGCTCTTGAGCACCGAGCCTCCCCAACCCTACCAGGTTGAATGGTCCCCGTAGCCCTGCCAGTGCGGCGAGGTGGAATAGCCCGCACTGGGCTATGCAGGCGAACCGGGGACACCACCTGTAAGGCTGGTGCCATGTACACCGGCCCGAGGAGACGTACTGGAGGCCAGATACGTTGGGCCGGCTTCATGGCATCCGGCTCGATGCCCAACCTAGCCCTCCCAGTGCGGCAAGGTGGAATAGCCCGCACTGGGCTAAGCACGCGTACTGGGGACACCGTGCGCTTTACCGCATAACACGGTGTCTGACCATTACGACGCCCTCTCACTCCACGGCAAGCCCGGGGAGTTGGCTCAGGTATCCTACCAGGCTTCGCCACACTCCCCTTTAGCCCCCCCCCCCAAGAAATTTTTGGGTGAGCCTCTCGGGCTTCCAGCCTCTCATACGTGCTGCCTCCTCATACCAGCGCTCCTGGGCTGTGGCTGCCTTCTTCACCTCCCGAGAGCGGCGATTCTCTCCAACCCTTCCCCAGGGTCCTTTTCCGTCCATGATCTCCCAAGACCATTCCTCCTGTGTCCAGTGCCTTAGTTCTTTTTCTCTCTCCTCAATCCGCTTGGTCCTGTTGTGGTGGGTGTTTCTGTAAAGGCAGTCAATGTTGTTCTCCTCCTCAAACGAGGAGGAGCATGGATAGGACCAAGATGCGGATTGAGGGAAATAAGCCATCTTTTAATAAAAACAGCAAACAAGACACTACAAAACTACAAAACAACAAAATGAGACTAACCTTCAACTGTCCTGTGAGGACACAGGAACAAACACCCACAAAAGCCTACTGCCTATGGCTACCTTAAATCTGGCTCCCAATCAGAGACAAATGAATGACAGCTGTCTCTGATTGAGACCCAATCTAGGCAGCCATAGACATAACTAGACAACCTAACAAACACTATCCCATACACATACAACACCCATGGACTAACCAAACACACACAACATACAATGCCCACCCCAACTCACGCCCTGACCAACTAAACATAATCAAAATAACATAAAAATAGGTCAGGAACGTTACAGCTATATTGTATTTACTTCGCCACCATGGCCTTTTTATATATTTTTTTTATTTATTTATATATATATCTTGTTTGCCTTCACCTCCCTTATCTCACCTCACTTGCTCATATTGTATATAGACTTATTTTCACTGTATTATTGACTGTATGTTTGTTTTACTCCATGTGTAACTATGTGTTGTTGTATGTGTCGAACTGCTTTGCTTTATCTTGGCCAGGTCGCAATTGTAAATGAGAACGTGTTCTCAATTTGTCTACCTGGTTAAATAAAGGTGAAATAAATAAAAATAAAAACATATATTTAGGAAGAGGTCATGATTTCTTGGAGTCTGTGAAGGAAGAAACCACATGGAAAAAGTATTTCGCAAGTTACGTCAAAAAAAATGCTTTTCACCAAGTGAGATTCATGTATTGTGTTAGTGGTTTCATGATGCTTGTATCTAAACCAAAGTAGATAATTTTAAGATTGTTCTATACATCATTTGGGGTCTTTATTAGCTTCAATTATAGGTCCTAAACTTAACATGAAAGTGCATTCTTGTGGCTGTGTGGACTAATATATAGAGATGTTTGGCTTGGGTTATGTTGAGCCAATGGTTGAGCCAATGGCAAGTTAAGCAAGGCATTATCGCTGGGACATGAGGTAACAACAGGGCCTGGCCTATGTTAAAAGTACAAAGCGTTTGTTCGGTGTTAAGCCTGTGTTAAAAGATGCTACGAATATTAAAAGACAAAAAAAGGGACTGTGAATGTGTTGAATTGTTTTTGGGAAATAAAGATAGACATGGTTTTAAAAAGGTAGTAGTACTATTTAATTCGGTACAGACATTTGTTTACCGCTTAATTTACCCTGTCCCACGGCTCAATTTACCCCATGCCCAGAACAAGTTGTGCCAAGAGACAATTTTTTTTTGGAGAAGCTGGGTTTTCGCAACTGTAATGTTTACATGAATTCTGATTATTTCCAGGGATACATAACATCCTGAAATATATGTCATGTCTTTGTTAGAAATAATACTATATTTCCCTTGACGGAGTGATGCTGAACGTAAAAACTCTCACCTTTAAAGACAGACTCAACCATCTTTTCCTTAATGCGGATCTCAGCTTTAAAGTCAGATGCAGGGTGCATCTGAAATTGCACCCTATACCCTATATAGTGCACTACTTTTGACCAGGATCCACTGGGTTCTGGTCAAAAGTATTGGACTATGAGGGAATAGGGTCCCATTTAGGACGCAGCCGAGAAGCCTATCCGCATGCCTCAGCCCTGCTGTGTTTGCTATGTTTGTCATTGTGCCGACATTCCACAGAGGACTGGAGAGTAAATAATTTAAGAAAAAATGTGATATCCATTGAATTATGTTTTATTAGTCGTTTGTTAGGCTCTACACCACAGAAAATAAGAAATTAATCAATGTCTTTGTTCCCAATTGGTCAGAAGGAAATGGCACTAATTTCTAACCAGTTTCATCTTCTTTCCGTCAGATTCTTCTCTTTGCTCAAGCTGTGATGTTGGGCGCTTATCACTGAGCCTTTGTTGAACAGTTTTAGTAATTAGAGATTAAATACTACACTCTTGGAAAAAAACGGTTTGAAAAGGGTTCTTCGGCTGTCCCCTTTTAGATTCTAGATAGAAACTTTTTTTGTAAGAGTGTATAAGCAGACTGAAAGGTTTTTTATTCTTCTAACAGGCTGAACTATTCAGAAGACACAAACAGTCAAAATATGGCTAGAAATAACAATGGTATCAAAAGGAATGGTCATTTAAGTTCACACAACAAAATGACCATCTGTAGAGTCTATACTTCATCTGTGTTTTCAAAACAACACTTATTTATCTCTACTTCACTCAACCTTTTCCATGTTGTCAGTATACCCTCTCATCTTACAGCTACACTACCATTCAAAGTTCGGGGTCACTTAGAAATGTCCTTGTTTTTGAAAGAAAAGCACCTTTTTGTCCATTAAAATAACATCAAATTGATCAGAAACACAGTGTACGCATTGCTAATGTTGTAAATGACTATTGTAGATGGAAACGGTTGTTTTTTTATGGAATATCTACATAGGCGTACAGAGGCCCATTATCAGCAACCATTACTCCTGTGTTCCGATGGCACGTTCTGTTAGCTAATCCAAGTTCATAATTTTAAAAGGCTAATTGATCATTAGAAAACCCTTTTGCAATTATGTTAGCACAGCTAAAAACTGTAGTTCTAATTAAAGAAACAATAAAATTGGCCTTCTTTAGACTAGTTGAGTATCTGGAGCATCAGCATTTGTGGGTTCGATTACAGGCTCAAAATGGCCAGAAACAAAGAAACTTCTTCTGAAACTCGTCAGTCTATTCTTGTTCTGAGTAATGAAGGCTATTTCATGTGAGAAACTGACAAGAAATTGAAGATATAGTACAACAGAACAGCGCAAACTGTCTCTAACCAGAATAGAAAGAGGAGTGGGATGCCCCGGTGCACAACTGAGCAAGAGGACAAGTACATTAGAATGTCTAGTTTGATAAACAGACGCCATACAAGTCCTCAACTGGCAGCTTCATTAAATAGTACCCGCAAAACTCCAGTCTCAACGTCAACAGTGAAGAGCCGACTCCAGGATGCTGGCCTTCTAGGCAGAGTTCCTCTGTGTGTGTTCTTTTGCCCCTCTTAAAAAGTTATTTTTATTTGCCAGTCTGAGATATGGCTTTTTGTTTGCAACTCTTCCTAGAAGGCCCACATCCTGGAATCACCTCTTCACTGTTGACGTTGTTTTACAGGTACTATTTAATGGAGCTGCCAGTTGAGGACTTGTGAGGCGTCTGTTTCTCAAACTAGAGTTTCAGTTTCAGAAGAAAGTTTCTTTGTTTCTGCCCATTTTGAGCCTGTAATCGAACCCACAAATGCTGATGTTCCAGATACTCACCTGGTCTAAAGAAGGACAGTTTTATTGCTTCTTTAAATCAGGACAACAGTTTTCAGCTGTGCTAACATAATTGCAAAAGGGTTTTCAAGTTTATAATTAGCCTTTTAAAATGATAAACTTGGATTAGCTAACACAACGTGCCATTGGAACACAGGAGTGATGGTTGCTTATAATGGGCTTATGTATGCATATGTAGATATTCCATTATAAATCAGCTGTACATTCTAACTCCTATCATCAGCTACTCTGCTGCCCATGATATTCTTACTCTGGTATTATTCAAGTATTCTATGTATTTGGTTGCTTTTAGCCTAAGTAGTGCTCCATGTACAATATCCTCCTCCTCCTCCTGCCTTTAAAAGACAGGCAACCATGAAAATAAGATAGGCCTCCCCGGAGGAGCTGCCCTGTTTCCATAGCTTAAAATACCACATTTATATCACAACCTTACAGCTGCTCTTCATTTGTTCCCCCTCCCTGGGCTGAGCTGAGCGATGATAAAGCCTAGCCTGCTCCCTGCTCTTTGCTCTGCGTCAGGCCCTGGCTGAGGCTCTCTGCTATTTAGGGAAAGCACTCACTCTGATTCCTGGACTGGAGAGGATGGAGGGGATGCAAGTGTAATAACTCTACGATGGCCATATATCAACGCTAGGCTTCAATTTGTGTATTCTACCGAAAGGGAGGACCTAACAGGTCCAAACAAGTAGCAGATTCAGGCCATAAACACACTGATTGCTCATACAGGTGTAGGATTTTAATGTGACCTATATTGTCACAGCAAAATAATCCTGCAGCAGCAGGATTTGAAAGTTTAGTCAATGATGTTGCTTGATTGATGGTTAGGTTATTAGCTGGCCAAAAGTAGGCTACATAAAAAGTGCAATACTGTTTATGTAACCGTGTGTTAGTGTGGGTTTTCAGTGAATTTATGTAAATCACAAAGCTCACCTGCATTTCTGGCGATGCAGGAGAATTCTCAACAACAAAAGAGCATTCAAATTAAGATCCTACACCTGTATATTCCTGGACAAACAAGACACTAAAGGACCAGAGAATCACCCGGCCTGGACAGCTCCATTTAACACACTCATATGTCACATCCATTAAATCAACGGTTATGACGCAGGGAATAAAGTATAGTGTTGTTTGTCTGTTTCAATGATTTTCTCCAAGTTAATTGTTGTTTGGCTTTGAATGGAAGAAGATGGGAATCCATTTGGAAACCATGAAGGTTGTGCTAAATGGGTTGCACATTTAGGATATAACAGGCTCTATGAAAGGTTTTTCTGGGTGCACAAGTTGATCAAATAAGATAAAAAATGTACAAAAACTTACAGCTCGAAGAGTTGAAGATTCTGGAAGAGTTGCCATGATAATGTGGTCAGAGGATTCTTCGATAAGTTTCTGTGGAAGAGAGGGAGAGAGAGAAAACACATGAGAGGGATAAATGTATTAGTGCTGGACTATGTGGCCGAGGCGGATGAAGAAAACAGCAGCAGAGAAAACACAAAGCACAAACCAAAGAAACACGAAAAATCCTGAGAGAATAAGTGGTGCTGGAGGGAACGGAGCAGCCTTGACAATCCAATAAAGACAGACTTGGTCATTTTCAAGACAACAAATTAAATAGAGACACCGAGGGCCTGAGGCCTTCAAATCCAATACAAAGGAGGTGAGATAAGGCATGTAACCACCAGAGCACCACTCTAAGGTGTTAAACCCTGAAATGGAGGCATTCTTGTAGAGCGAGAGTGAGTGGTCCACCAAAAGATCGGTGTGTATTCTGGAGAGCTGATAACATATTTATATTTACATTTTTGTCATTTAACAGACACTCTTATCCAGAGCAACTTCCAATACGAAAAGGCATGCACTTCCAGAAGTGAAAAATGGTAGGCTACAGTATGAAGTACGAGGTTGTGCTCAAGATCAACGCAATGATGTAAAAATATTGCACCATCAAACTAACACAGTGAAATGCTCACTAGGGACCAGCTACCCAAGCCCTCTCCAACCCAGACCCATCTCTGTGAAGAGACGGTGAGCACCAGGGGGGTTGAATCACTAATAGTAGAGCCAGGCGAACAGCCACTCATTATCAATATTCATTGAATACTTCAGATCACTTAATACCCTAACACTGCCCTGGTTAGATCCTAGCAGGCCTGCTTGACAGATAATCAATGCATTCCACTGCAGTCTTACCACTCATCTGGCCCTGGGGAACTGGGGACTGCTGCTTCTCTGGCTGCCTGTCCCTGACCTGTTCCCTCTGCTGCCTTGCTCTGCAGCACCACGGACAGGGAGAGAGTACACTACACACACACCTCTCGGTAGCCTCTCTATACAGAACCACAGACAGCACAAGAACAGATCAATGGGCAGCATCTATGGGCAGCATAACTACACATATCTCTTAGTGCTGTCAATAGTCCACATTGCTGTACAATATTCACTGCATACTGTTACCTGCTCCTCTCTACTACAGGACCATGGACAGCGCCAGTATTCAAACACAGCCCATTGCCTGTTCTTACTTCAGCACCATGGATAGAGGCATACAGTAGGATGGGCAGTTCAGGCTATTTTCTCAAATATACAGATGAAATCACTCTACTGTACAGTAAATCCTTCCCTATCTCAGACCTGGCGGTAGGTAGCATAGGCTCAGTATCCCACATTACGGGTAAGAAGCCGGCCTCAGTTGGTCAGGCACAGGAGGCTCTTCAGCGGCCACTGTGACTAATTCAGCTTGAGGATTTCGGAGAGTCAAATTGCCCAGCTGAGGGCTGGTTGCCTGTTCCCCCACACTACAGTCCAATTCCTATCACACCCGCTTCTCCCTGCAGTGTGCACTCATTCACTCCCTTTCAAGGATTTCAAATCGTTGGGTCGGGGTAGACAGAGTCTGTAATTGTTTTTTTATACCTCAATCATTGAGAGGGGGGGAAATCTTACCGTTCATACCATTCTTTGTCATTACTATACATGTTATGGCGTAGTTGATTCATGGGTAGTCTATGTTGTTTACGTGTTTTATGTTTCAAAGGAAAAGGTCTGTCCAGGTTGATTGCATCAAATGAAACAAAATTGTTCCTTTCATTTCAGGAAACATTACCGCGATGCTTAATGTGCTTCCTCGGCAAGTACCTCATTTGGTGGTTGGGTGCATTGGGATCCCATAGGCCAGTGGTTCCCAACCTTTCTTCGGTTACTGTACCACCAATTGAATTTTGCTCTGCCCGGAGTACCCCTGAAATACCCCCTCATGTGCATTTTACCGGCAGGCCTGTGGTCTAATATGTCTTCTCTGACTAGGTATCCCCCTTTCCCTAGTACCCCTGGTTGGGAACTACTGCCCTAGACTAACCCTACTAAACACCGATGCGCTGCTGCACATGCCTGTTTCCGTGGCAACGAAAAAACCAAAGAGGCGCCTGCCACCGCTCATGATTTTACCTTGCATTTTCTGTGACACAGAGGGAACAGAACCCTACACAGAGCTGTACGTCTTTTTTTAGAGGACCTGCGACCACCATAACAGAGACAAAGTGTGTGACCTGGCATTACAGCAGCCGCTTCGAGCCAAGTCTCCAGAGACAATGGTAACTAATCCCCTAGCTAGCTGAAGGATTAGGAGCCAGGAGGACTGCACCACCAAGACGCCAGGAGGACTCAGGATGCTACTAGCATCTTCCATAACACTCTATGTGCACCTCTGGCCCCTGGCATTCTAATCACCTCATTAAATTGATAATGAGATTATTAAAGCTGCATCCATTGGGACTAGCAGGGGCTGTATGGTTTATTTCTACATGTTATTATTCTTGGCACACAAAGGAGTTCATCTGGACACTGTGTATTAAGAGCCCAGTCCTAGGAAAATAACATGTAGCCAGAGCCAGAGCTGACTGAGCCGGCAAAAAGGCTGTCTGTCTGTCCATCTGTCTATCAAGCCTGTCCCCCTGAGGACGGGGACACGCTAATGAGAAATGGGAACTCTACACAAAGACTGCCCTCAGAACGACAAATATAGACACTGGAATTAGATACAAGTATACTGTAGGAGGAAAAAGCTAGTGTTTCTAAGAAAGTATGCCCATGAAGATGGCCTGTTGACAAAGGATTTTTTTCTGGCTGCTAGACAACAGAGTATTAGTAGTGATTAGTAATGGTTTCTGCAGTTGTTGACCTGCCCTTTGCAGCATCAAAAGATGATGCTCCCCAGTCGAACAGTCACCTTCCATCTGTGTAACAGTGATAAAGAGATAATGGCATCACATGGGAATGGAACTATGATGTGAGCTGCAGCCTTTCAGAGGAAAAAAACAAATAAATTCACACCATTAGTCTAAAAATGGAACACAATAATGGAATTTTGTAGGAAACCTCTCTTGGCTCACAAATAATCCCTTTCAGATTGTCACACAGACAGAATCAATTACTGGAATGGTTTAGGGAGAGCTGCATACTGGAGCAGAGGAAGAGCAGGAGGCCTCTGGAAGAACTCGTGTTGTTTAGACACAGTATCTTCCGCATACAGGGCCGGCCCCAGGCATAAGCAAAATATATATTTTTAAATTTATTATTATTATTTATATTTATTCTTTATTTAACTAGGCAAGTCAGTTAAGAACAAATTCCTATTTACAATGACGGCCTACCCCGGCCAAACCAGGACAACACTGGGCCAATTGTGCGCCGCCATATGGGACTCCCAATCACGGCCGGATGTGATACAGCCTGGGTTCAAACCAGGGACTGTAGTGACGCCTCTTGCACTGAGATGCAGTGCCTTAGACCGCTGCGCCGTATGCACTTTTTTTTAGGAACTCAGTCAGGTATAGTAGAATACACAAGTTCCAATTCTGACATTTGGTTGTGCATCAGCAGTTTTAATTTTCTTGTCAGTCACTCAATAAGCTGTATCAGCTAACAATTGTATTATTGGTAAATTAGTCTAACCAGCTATCTAAACTTGTAGTAATCATGGCCGAATACCCACCGAGCATGCAGGGCACATGCCCAGGGGCCCTGACTTCCAGGGGGCCCCCATTGGTTTTGTTAGTCACTCTCACTCAGATATCATATTAACATGGCATAAGTCATGGCAAAATGTGTAGAATTGCTGGAAATTATCTGTTAAACTGCAAATTTGTTCTCTCTGTTCAATGGCAAAATTAATAGAATTGCATGAAATGTGTTGTAAAATTGCAAAATGTTCTTTCTTCCCCATGGCAAAACGTGTAGAATTGCAAAGACATTCCTTGAAACTGCAACATTTTCGATACGCCCTATGGCAAAATGTGTTGAATTGAAGGAAATTAACTTTAAAAAAAAGTTATCTCCACAGTTAAGAGGTGGGACACTAAAAGGTGGGGGTCCCCCAACCAAACCTCGCTTAGGGCCCCCAAAAGGCTAGAGCCAGCCCTGAATGCATCAGTGCACTATATGTTGGCATGAATATGCATGGGTGTGTAATCATGCATAGATGCGTGCAATGACCATATGAGCATGTGTGTATATTATGTGCAAGGCATTCAGACTGTCACTCTACTTGTGTCCTTGTGGGCAAGCGGTCGTATCTGTAGCGTATCTGTACAATTATGATGTAGCCATGAGCCTGAATGTGTTCTGTGTTAGACAGAGAGTGCTGTGTGAGTGGTGTTGGAGGGTTGGAAGGGTGAAGGAGCCTGTCGATGTGGATTACGAACCCTATTAACATAAAGAGGGAAGAATTATTAAGTCCTTATGAAGGCTTCATTACCTCATAACCAGGCATTGCACCCAAAGCACATGGGAACTTTTTTTCCTCACGCTTTTCCTCTGTTCCTCAGCCAGTGTATTGTGTTAGGCTCATTGAATCAGAGAATTGATCATAAGAGAGAGATCAAGGAGAGAGCAGTCAAAGCCCCAATGCAATTATCACTCTGAACAACATTAAGGTCGGGGGCAGATGCTTCCGCTGTAACACCTTCCCAAGGTGCCTTGCAGGCCTGGGAGTGGGCTTTCCCTCGGTGGGTGAGAGGGGTACGGGAGATGGATGAAGGCAACAACACCTCTCCCATTATTAAGACCTGCCTCCCTGTCACTAGGCCTGCCTCCCTACACCACTAGACCACCACCCGTCTGCATGCAAGAACGGAAGTGTCCTTTTCAAAGGTCATTCTTCGTTACAGTCCTGAGAAATGTCAGCTAAAATTGGATTTGGGAAGAGAAGGCAATAAGAAATAAATATATAAATCAAATCAGACATCAAATGTGACGCCTTGCCCCAAACACACAGGAGTAGACATGTTGTTATTAAAAGTTAGAAAGACTAACAGGTGGAAATGAATCATGGAAGAAGGTCACAGGCTAAGCAGACAGAGCCTTCCTCTTCAGAGTCAATACGATCTTTCTGACATTTGATAATGCTCTTCACACGCCTCAGACATCAGCAGGGTTATTTATAGCAGAGGTATAAATTTGCTTGTCAATTAACACAGTTCAGAGCTGATTATAATTTCCCCTACAGAGCTGCTGTATACTATGCATATCTTAAGGCGGGTAAATTTACATTGAGTGAGGGTGGAAAAGGTTAAAAGGTTATTCTTCTGATCCGTTTCATACATGTATATCATGTACAGTAAATCACATTTAATAAGGTATGCTATTCATGATATTCACAGACATTTGCATATGTGTGTCATGGGACACCACAGAATGTTGATGAGTGGGTCCTCCTGATTGGCTCCAGCAGGGGGTTAGGGGACTCTGGGGCTACAGCCCCTCATCTATAATGCAGGTGAAGAAGTCAACGGGAGAACTAGGGCCCATTGTTAATAACATGGCAATTATTCATAGCCTGCAGTTAGATACTGCATACAGTAGGACTGATTCTTCAATTTTGTATCTCCCAGTAGTCTCAAGCCAAAGGCAGTCCCTTAGATCTGCAGATGGGACTGGGTGCAGTTAGAATGACATCAAAGCATTGACCATCTCAGAAGATGGCATATATTACTGTTTGTCACACACAGGTGTGAGACCTTAGCAGGTTAGCATGGGGCAATGTGGCCATAACTGACATGAACTGACTTGGGCCGGATGACACCTTTAAGGAGATGCATCCTATCAGTATTACGGCACCTGTGGATGACAAACAGCTAAGCCTATGCGTTATAGTGGAAGCAATGAAACAATTAACACAGAACATGATTAGGTAGCTTTAAAATGCGTAGATACTACCGAAAACAACCACATTACTAAAATTAAATGGTAATAAATAATTTTGCATTCTAACATATTTGGAAGTATTAAAAGTGTAATTGAAGTAAGACATGGTTTCCCAAACTCGGTCCTGCCCCCCAATGTGTTATTTGAATCAGCTGTGTTGCTAGGGCAAGTTTGGGAAACCGAGTTTGGGAAACCCTGACATAGGAGACCAGATTAGGTCTACCTGTGAAAACACCTCACAGATGGAAGATAACAACCCTGAGCCTCGTGCTATGATGGGTTTATCTTTTAACAATATTGCCAGGTGCCAGAAACTCCTGCAAATCAACTGAAAAAGTTGCTCAATGTTTATTGAAATGACAGAAGTGAAAAAGAGATTGGTTTTATACACAAGACACTCTCACTCAATTCAAAGCTGCCCTGACAGAATATATATATTTTTGTATAACAAGAACACCAATCTCTTGAATCCCTGTACACACCCATTTATAATATCTCACCCGCATAATCAGGATAACCACAGGGGGTTGCCTATTACTGTTTCCTGCACCCAGATATCAATTCCTCTCTGCCACCCATACCATGGAAAGACAAAATGAATGTGACTGAAAGAAATCTCTTTAAAATTCATGTCGGTTTGCTTCAAAAGCTTCCGAAAAGTCCCCATGTATGACACGCATCTACACAAAAGCTTTAATTAAATACGGTCTTTATGTCTCAAAGAAATATTGTTTTCATCAAACACATACACACTATATACAAGCCTGGGTATATCATTCCAACTCAAATAGAATGGGGGAATGAAAGCATACATATTGCCATATAAGGCTAGATGCCAATGTTTATTTGGAAGCCGTAACGCAAGGTCACATTTCTCAGGGCGTATTTCTACCCAGTCACTCAGGTGAGCTATTCAAATGCCTGATCTCTGCAATGTGTCGCTCCATTTACTTTGTTGATATTGCTTTATGCGTATGGATATGCCTGTCTGCCTCAAACATCTATCAGTAACTCTTGGATTCTCAACTGTCCTAGATACTGAGGTTACGCTTTAAATGTAAATTCAGCTATTGCCTCTCCAACTGCTGCCCTGCTCACCCCAGAAAATATACAACTAAACTGAGAAGGGGTAACATTGGGGATGGTTCGGGGAACTAAGACCAGAATTTAAAGATACTGCATCTCAGTATCTACATTTTCATATATTATACAACCAATGGGGTGCTTTTGTGTGGTTGTTTTCAAAGATTATGTTTTTGTTGTGTTATCTTATCAAGGCAAAAGATAATTTCCCAAAACATTATCACAGCTACAACTGAACCATCCAAATGTGATAAGATCAGAGATAGCAAGATAGTGATTTTTCCTGAGGTATCATTAATGCATCAGGTGCTTTCTGCACTGCAGTTCTTATTTCTTCACTCTTTAATGACCACTTCAGCTCCTAATGGAATGGTTATTGTTCCTTTCCTTTAAATGTTCTGCATCCTCACTGTGACTTATGACAAAGTATTAGATTGAGACACAATGTGTAGGGGAGAATTTAGCTTCTTTTTTTCCAGCATCACTCCATCAAGAGAAATATAGTATTCTTTCTAACAAAGATATCTAGATATATTTCAGGACGTTGTGTATCCCTGAAAATGATCTTACCCCAAGTATGGGGTAAGTTGAGTCACGGGACACGGTAAGTGAAGCCGCCTTAAAATTTCTGTACTGAATGAAATATTACCATTAACCTTTTAAGACCATGTCTGTCTTTATTTCCCAAACACAATTCAACACAATCACAATAACTTTTTTGTCTTTCAATTAATAAACATTGTACTTTTTTATTATACTTTTAACACAGGCCAGGCCCTGTTGTTACCTCATATCCAAGTGATAGTGCCTTGCATTACGCCTGGGAAGAAAACACATACATTTGCTAAACTTTCCATTGGCTCAACCATAGGCTCAACTTACCCCAAGGAAAACATTTTCACTATATTAGCCCACACAGCTACAAGGATGTACTTTCATTCTAAGTTTAGGACCTCATATTGAAGCTAATAGAGACCCCAACTGATGTATAGAACAATCTTAAAATCATCTACTTTGGTTTAGATACAAGCATCATGAAACCTCAAACACAATAAATTATTTTGACTTTGTGAAAATACATTTTTGGGGGATCTAACTTTCTTACCACTATTTCCATGTGGTTTCTTCCTTCACAGACTCAATGAAATGATGACCTCTTCCTAAATATATGGTCACATGATTCATGTTGTGTATGGTTTCCTAGAAACAAGGGTGGCTCAATTTACTCTTTGGCTCAACTTACCCCCCTCTCCCCTATTGATCATAGCTACCCTGTCCAGATTGGATATAATAAGGTATGGAGGCTGTTTTGATGATGGAGCAGTAATAAAGGAATCACTATTGAAGCACATACAAACATTTAGGCCCTAAGTCTAGGAGGTGTATACATGTAGCTGTTTTTGTCTCAGAGATAATGATCTTCAACACTCCTCCTACACACCATGGTGATAAAAACACATGTGCGTTCCCCTTATTGACTGGCTGGCCCCTAAACATCCTTTGTAAAGGGCATAATCTATGTAGCATTGGGTCTGGTTTAAATGTGTAGGGCAGTCAGGGTTGTCAACATCCTTTACTAGAGTCTCGGAGCCAAAGAGACTACGTCAGGCGGTGTCCATCATCCTGACTGTTTCATTATTTACTGGCCAGTGTCCTGATAGTGGAGTTCCCAGAGGGCCAATGCTGTGCTATTATATGGGGCAGCCGTGTGCTGTCCAAACCCTCCCCAGAGAGACACACAGCGCTGTGATCTCAGGACACTCCAGGCCTCACACAGATGAATAACTCAGTGTCTTCGAAGAAGGACCACCAAAAAAGAAAACAATGTATCCTTTGCCACCCCCCTCCCTCCCTCCCTGTCTACCCCGTACCTCCCCCATGTTTCCCAGCATGCAGTGTGATTCTGTGAAGGTGGCTGTCACCCATCGCCGGTGCTCTTCCTGTCTTCTTGAAAGACCGTGAACCAGCGGACCCCAAGACGTGGGAAAAGAGAAAAGCTGCCTTGCCTTTGCTTAGTGGGGAAGTATTAATCAGACCAAATATGTATTAGCTTCCCTGCGCTCTCTTTTGATTAGTCATTGTGACGTGGCTGGGAGGCACAACAATGGAGCTGTTTGTCCAGTGCCGGGCTCAGAGAGCGCCCCTGGTCTGCACACTAATTGTCTCATTAATGATCACGAAGCTGCTTTTGCCTCACATTTATTATTCTATTCTACCAGGAAAGGGGACACAGAAAACCCATTGCAGCTTTCGCAGCACTATGGTCATGTGAATGTTAATGGGCTGTAATGTTAGCCCCGGTGTCTCGTGACACATAAATAAAGAGGCCTTGTAGATTGTGACTCAATTAATAGGAGTTACATTTATACAGAGCTGCTTTCATGTTGCTTTTTTGTTGCTTTGAACTCCGAAATGAGTGTGTCTGGTAGTGCTATTGTGTTTCAAAACGGGGAGACAGGCGAGTCAAAGAGAGAAATGCCCTGGCAAGATCCATTCATTGCAGAGTGGGAAAGATTTTCAGTCAGTCTCCAACACACTCTCACACACTGTTCTGAACCGAATTGAAAAACACAGAGTGAGAATGAATAGGTAAGTAGGTCATCCACAGGGTTTGTGTGAGAAAGCTAGGCATTACCAGAATTGGAAAGAGCAGATGAAATTGACAATAAGCACTTGGCATCCCGCCACCACCGCCACCTCACTGTCACTCCACACCCTCTCTGCACTCCCCATCCATCCACCCTGGAAAAGCCAGCCAGCCAGTAACTGCTTCTGATAACAAGAAACCCAAGGTAAAACCCACTCCCCCATGCCCAGCCAACTCCACACTAGGCTACTATCCATACGAATGGCATGTACTGTTCATGTTTTCAATATGAACACAACGGTTGAGAAAGTCTTCCCCTTTCCTTGTAAGTCCTTTCCTTTCCTTGTAAGTCCTTTCTTTTCCTTGTAAGTCCTTTCCTTTCCTTGTAAGTCCTTTCCTTTCCTTGTAAGTCCTTTCCTTGTAAGTCCATTCCTTTCCTTGTAAGTCCTTTCCTTTCCTTGTAAGTATTATTGGGTCTCTTAGATGTCTGTGCTCCTTGTTTAATTAAAGTACATTCACAGCTTGGCTGCTATTGTCTAATATTTCTCCAAACAATGAATTTCCTGCTCTGCCACCTGAGGAGACAATGACAATTTGACTGCAGGAAGATTGTCTTTCGTTGCTTCCGCCTCCTAGAGAAACCGTGGCACCTCAGCTCAGCTGTCACAGCCTTGAGAAACAAATGGAAGAATTCCAACATTTCTCTATAATTTCTTCGCCACAGCTCACCTACCAACGCAATCAAGACTTGAAAGCCACTACATAATAGCTTCAACAAAAATGTAGTGCATGGTTGCAGCCATGAACAACAAACGTCTCTATACAGACCAACTATCTGATTCTGGAGTCATGGACATACTACAATGGTGACCTTTTCCTTGACACAGTCGACACAAATACAGAGTTGCACAGGAAGAGGCTCAAGAGTCCTGCGTACACGCAGTGCTGCTGTTCAATGTGGCCTCAGTTGTCTTCCTTTTTTCCCGCATGTCTCCTTGTTTCCATGGTATAGGCGTCAGCAATTATTGCGCTGGGTAATGAGACGCGTTTAATTAGGCCATAATGAAATGACTGAGGAGGGCGATGAGTCAGCGCCATGCATGCAGAACAAAACACACACACACACGCACACAGACTACACACTCTCTTACAAACACATGCACGCACACGCAGGCACACGCATACACACTCACACACACACTTCACACTCATCAGTTGGCTGACTGCAGAGGCATCACCATGCTGCAGGAGAACAACAAAACAGGATTCGTCAGAACTGCTACATGCCTGTCTGTCACACGTAGCCTAGCGGTTATGAGCGTTGAGCCAGAAACCGAAAGGTTGCTGGTTTGAATCCCAGAGCTGACTAGGTGGGAAATAATCTATTGATGTGCCCTTGAAAGTCACACTGGATAATAGTGTCTGCTAAATGACAATTTATTTAAAAAATAATAATAATATGACGCTGCAAACAGCAGTCCATTATTAACCATCTACATGTAACCATGAACCACCATGAACCAGAGCAGCTTCAATTAACCTTTATATAGATTCTACTAGTTTCCACCAGAAATTCCCTCACTGTTGATGGTGCTAGAAAACACTGTCTCAGGCACTGCTCCAGATTCTCCCATAAGTGTTCAATTGGGTTTAGATCTGGTGACTGAGTTGGCCATGGCATATGGTTTACATCATTTTCATGCTCATCAAACCATTCAGCGACCACTCGTGCCCTGTGGATTAGGGCATTGTCATCCTATGGGAGCAAAGCCATGGTAGCCAAAATAATGGCTCACCCAGCATTTTTATACATGGCCCTAAGCATGATGGGATGTTAATTGCTTAATTAACTCAGGAACCACACCTGTGTGGAGGCATCTACTTTTAATATACTTTTTATCCCTCATTTACACAAGTATTTTGAAATTATTTTGGCAGTTATCTGTATTTACTCCTCACTCTGTTACCCAACAACAATATGTTGGTTTAGGACACTGTGTAGGTAAATAATTAGAGCTGGTATTTGTAACATGACAGTGGTTTGATGTAAGTAGAATCCATAATCTGAAGGTTATTTTTAAAGGGCACTTCCTGATTTGGCCTCTTTTTGAAGATTGCTCATTAAGAAATGTTAGTGGCCATGACTGAATCCAAACGAGAGTTGTCCTGGTGGTGTGGTTTGATGTGGGTGTGTTGTGTTTGCATATCATAACCTGGCAGATACTGTTGTTTGTCACCGTAGCAACAACAAAGCCATTTCCTCAAAATAGTCACTTCTCTAAAATAGTCGGAATTAATCTAATGATAAATCAAGAAATCTGCAATTCATTTAAACATTTTTACCAAGGAGGTCTTATTTGCAAAATTTTACATCTAGCTAAGGTATTAAAATATTTGCATGAAAAACTAGTAACTAGTAAAACTAAAACTAGGAAGTGGTGTTGGAGGGCCAGTAGGAGGCACTCTTTCCTCTGGTCTAAAAAAAAATATCCCAATGCCCCAGGGCAGTGATTGGGGACACTGCCCTGTGTAGGGTGCCGTCTTTCGGATGGGACGTTAAATGGGTGTCCTGACTCTCTGAGGTCATTAAAGATCCCATGGCACTTATCGTAAGAGTAGGGGTGTTAACCCCGGTGTCCTGGCTAAATTCACAATCTGGCCCTCAAACCATCATGGTCACCTAATAATCCCCAGTTTACAATTGGCTCATTCATCCCCCTCCTCTCCCCTGTAACTATTCCCCAGGTCGTTGCTGCAAATGAGAACGTGTTCTCAGTCAATTTACCTGGTAAAATAACGGTAAATAATAATAATAGTCCGTGTACTACATACATTGTATTGAGTCAAGAAAGTCTGGCTGCATGCTCAGGACTGATTTCTGAGAACAATAACATGTCTACAACTTCTGCAAGCTTTCAAACTATTGTAAATAAAGCACGAACTACACACTGTTTACCAGTGCTCAAAATCACTTGCTAGCTAGCTAAGTTCATACCATGTTTGTCAATTAAACTAGCAACTAGTAGCTAGCAGGCACATTGAGCAGCCAGGCCACAATCCGCTAATCAATTCACTGCTGAGTAGCGACGTGCAAGTTATTTCCTTCACAACTTTCTCACTATCTATTACCAGAGTGTGTATTTGTCTGGCAGTGTTTCATAGGGAATCATCTTTACAAACAAGTTTCATAGGGAATCATGTTCACAGACAGGTTTCCTAGGGAATCATGTTCACACACAGGTTTCATAGGGAATCATGTTCACCAAAAGGTTTCATAGGGAATCATGTTCACAGACAGGTTTCATAGGGAATCATGTTCACAAACAGGTTTCATGGGGAATCATGTTCACAAACAGGTTTCAGGGGGACACAACATGCTCGGGAATGAGTTTTGAAATATTGACAAGTTGCTGTTGGGATACAAGTGCTCTCTGATTGTCTCAATTCTATTTTCGTCCCAAAAAGTGGCAGACTCAAGTGATTTGACATTATCATCAACAAGTGGACACTCCATAAAGGGTTTAGGGGAGTTATTTCAACTTAACATTGGGGACGTGTCTGAAAACAGGCTCTGCGTAATGGGCAGGTCTACCTCACAGTCTGGAGATTCTGGCTGCTATGATTGGATAGAGCACACACATCTGATAGAGCGCAATCAGCACAGCGGCTTCTCTCGTAGTAGTGGGCACTGGGCAAGTGGGCATGATCGTAATCCATACCCAACCCCCTGTAAGTGACAAACTCACTTACAGAATTCAGTTTTAGACCAGACTGACTTTATGACCAAAATGATCATATTAACACTTTGTAGTCAATGTTGATACTAGAATTAATGTTTCTGACTCATATCGATGCCATATAGACCGTTTAAAACCAGAGGAGTTGGTTCTAAGGGGCAGTTGACCATTAATAGGCATCAAGACACAATCATAAAGAGGGAGAGACAGGGATTTTATGTTCTGTCTGTACTTCAACACAAGGCTCATGTAACAGAGAGAGCAGCCCTGCAGTTTAGTCTAGATCTGCACTGTACCAAAATAAACGACCCTGCTTAATGCAACTGTCAGACACCCAATGTCAGAGACAGCAGTACTGCAGAATCATAATCATAGTGACTCAAGGACAGGCTGGGCTCAGGCTGGCAGCTCTACAACACAAACTAACGAGGAGACAAAGACACAGGCCATCTCTTACACTGGAGAGTTGTGAGGGGGGTTTGCTTGACAGATTTATAAAGAATAAGCAAGGAAATGGAGGAAGAAATAGGGAGAGGGGACAGAGAGAGGGAGAGGTTGGAGGGTGAGGAAGAGGGGAGGGAGAGAGAGGCAAAGTGAGAGAATAAAGACAGAGAAAATGAGTGAGGGGGAGAGAGTGCTATCAGTAAGACATAGCCCATTAGCCAGAACCCTGCCAGCCTTATTAAGTTGCTATACCAGTTTGACATTAGACAATGGGAGGAGGGGGAAAGGGAGGGGCAGGAGGAACTGAACCAATGATTATGACTTCTGGTTGAGCCCCATGGAAGGACATATCTCTGCCCTCTGTCTTTTTATAGTTCCTCCTAAATCTTCAAAGAAGTTTCCTTTCCATGACAGGAGTGGGTAATCTGTGCTTGATGTCCGAGGGCAACACTGACAAGATATTGTTGGAGATAGCGTCATGTTATTGTTACCGGATTGTGAGAATTGAGATGATGTCTTTCATATATCCAAGCATGTATTTTTGTGCTCACTATCTTCTATTTTGTTCCATTCACCTTTCCTTTCTAGCAGTCCAATAAATGTCCTGAGCTGTTGTCCCCGTGACAGAGGTCGGCAGTGACAGCTGTGGCTATGTGAAGCCAATCGATCCCGCTCCACATCGCCCGTGACAGTAGGGAGAGGAGGAAGGAAGGGAACAAGAGGGGGGTGAAGAGAGGAGATTCCTAAATGTGTTGAGGTGAACAACCCTGTCTGAACTCTGCCACCTGTCTGCCTCTGTGAGTGGCACCATCTGTCCTCTATCTTAAATACCTATCTGATGTTACACCTGGGCTTAGTGATTTACAATGGAACTGTGGCCTACACTGGTCATATATGGCCTACACTGGAACTATATATATATTCCCCCCCCATTTATTTAACCTTTATTTAACTAGGCAAGTCAGTTAAGAACAAATTCTTATTTACAATGACAGCCTACCAGGGAACAGTGGGTTAACTATATTTTTCCGGAGTAGAACGACAGATTAATACCTTGTCAGCTCGGGGATTCAATCCAGCAACCTTTTGATTACTGGCCCAATGCTCTAACCACTTGGCCACCTGCCACCCTGATATAGATGGCCTACACTGTTCAATTACACTGGAACTATATGGCCAACACTGGTAATTTACAATGGAACTAAGGCCTACACTGGTCATTTACACTGGAACTATATTGGCTACACTGGTTATTTAGAATGGAACTATATGGCCTAAACTAAACAATATGGCCTACACTGGTCATTTACACTGGAACCTTATGGCCTACACTGGTCAATTTACACTGGAACTATACGGCCTACACTGGTCATTTACACTGGAACTATATGGTCTATACTGGTCATTTAGACTGGAACCTTATGGCCTACACTGGTCATTTACACTGGAACCTTATGGCCTACACTGGTCATTGGCACTTGAACTACATGGCCTGCACTGGTCATTTGCACTGGAACTATATGGTTAACACTGGCAATTTACACTGGAACAATATGGTTAACACTGGTCATTTACAATGGTACGATATGGCCTACACTGGTCATTTACACTGAAACTATAAGGCCTACACTGGTTATTTAGACTGGAACTATAAGGCCTACACTGGTTATTTAGACTGGAACTATAAGGCCTACACTGGTTATTTAGACTGGAACTATAAGGCCTACACTGGTTATTTAGACTGGAACTATAAGGCCTAAGCTGGTCATTTACACTGGAACTATATGGTCTATACTGGTCATTTAGACTGAAACTATAAGTCCTACGCTAATAATTTACACTGGAACAATATGGTTAACACTGGTCATTTACACTGGTACTATATGACCTACACTGGTCATTTACACGGAAACTATATGGCCTACACTGGTCATTTACACTGGTACTATATGACCTACACTGGTCATTTACACTGGTACTATATGACCTACACTGGTCATTTACACTGGTACTATATGACTTACACTGGTCATTTACACTGGTACTATATGACCTACACTGGTCATTTACACTGGTACTATATGACCTACACTGGTCATTTACACTGGTTCTATATGACCTACACTGGTCATTTACACTGGTACTATATGACCTACACTGGTCATTTACACTGGAACTATATGGTCTACACTGGTCATTTACACTGAATCCATAAGGCCTACACTGGTCATTTAGACTGGTACTATATGGCCTACATTTGTCATTTACACTGGAACTATATGTTCTACACTGGTCATTTAGACTGGAAGAATATGGCCTGCACTGGTCATTTACACTGGAACTATATGTTCTACACTGGTCATTTAGACTGGAAGAATATGGCCTGCACTGGTCATTTACACTGGAACTATATGACCTACACTGGTCATGTATACTGGAACTATATCGCCTACACTGGTCATTTAGAATGGATCTTTAAGGTCTAAGCTGGTTATTTACACTGGGTCATTTACACTGAAACTATAAGGCCTACACTGGGTCATTTACACTGAAACTATAAGGCCTACACTGGTCATTTTTACTGGAACAATATGGTCTACACTGGTCATTTACACTGGAACTATATTGGCTACACTGGTTATTTACACTGGAACAATATTGGATACATGGGTCATATAGTCTGGAACTATATGGCCTACACTGGTTATTTACACTGGAACCTTATGGCCTACACTGGTTATTTACACTGGAACTATATGGCCTACAATGGTAATTTAGACTGGAACTATGTGGCCTACACTGGTCATTTACACTGAAACTATAAGGCCTCCACTGGTCATCTACACTGAAAATATATGGCCTACACTGGTCATTTAGACTGGAACTATGTGGCCTACACTGGTCATTTACACTGAAACTATAAGCCTACACTGGTCATTTACACTGAAACTATAAGGCCTACACTGGTCATTTACACTGAAACTATAAGGCTTACACTGGTCATCTACACTGAAAATATATGGCTTACATTGATCATTTAGAATGGAACTATATAGCCTACAATGGTAATTTAGACTGGAACTATGTGGCCTACACTGGTCATTTACACTGAAACTATAAGGCCTACACTGGTCATTTAGACTGGAACTATATGGCCAGGGAGAAAAACAAAGAAGGGTGATTTTCCCACAGCTTTCATAGATAATGCAGAGGTGCATACCAATAGAACCCCTCACACAAAATTGTAAATTAGTATATATTATCGCGTAGATTGATTGATCAAGTCAGACCGCTTATTGGCGTAATCTTTCCCGACATCCCATCTATTTCCTAATCTAATAATTTTCTTCATCCCATAAACGCTCGGGACTAAAATACTTAAACACTTATGCCTGGCCGTGCACATTGTGGGTATCATAGTTTGTGCAAGAGGTATAATCTTGATCGAAAAAGCAAATCTCTAAAACGCACAACAGGGTGCCCCCTTAGTGACTTTGTGCAAGTCTAGTGCCTGCCACAATCGCCAGTAATTACCATGTTACTCTGAGCAGGAGTACAAGAATAGCCTATAGAGTGCTCTCTAATGCACAATACCGTGAGCTCAGAACCCTGGGTGCTCCTGTTTCTGTTCCAATCCACCACCAAAAGGGCACTCCACATTCACCACCTGCTATCTTGAAAGCCTTAAAAGCTTTAAAAGCAAACATTAATAGAAAACTCTCAGAACTTGTTTTTATATGAGTACAATTTCCTCTGCCATGTGTGATGTTGATCCTAAAGTTTGACTGGGCGGTTATTATTCCCTTTCCAATGAGGATGGTACCAGACGACGCCGGACTTGATGATATTCAACCCATAGAAACAAATATATTTCACAACCATTAGGTAAATGATGGTAATTAAAGGGAATGCAAGGCACCATCACCACCGTGAGGGATGAGCATCCCTAACCCCCCGCACCGTGAACAAGCGCTCGCATAATTCAGTAGAAAATATATTTTGAATGGTGCTGAGATTATACGCATGTGCATTATATAGGCTATTTATTTTAGGGTGGGCTCCCATGGAGCTGTAAGAGACAACAGGCCCACTGTGGCTCCTCCTCATTAGATATACGGTAGCAGAATTCACACAGCACTACGTCGTAGAGGTCACTAGGTCAAGGCTCACTCCGTGTCTCCATGTGAACATGACAGTGGAGGAGATCTCATCATACAGTGTGGATCCAGGAGGCAACCCAAGTGGGGGTAAACCCCACGGACAGAATAGTCCGTGCTATCCGGGATCCTTGAGATGTATGTACCCCATTGAAGTTGAAATGTAAAATAGTAAGGGTAAGGGTTAGGGTTAGAGTTAGGGTTATGCTTAGGGTAACGGTTAAGGTTAGGGTTTAGGGTAGGAACGTCCCAAGGAACCTGGATAGCACTGATCCAGACAGAACCATGATTCCCTCTCATGTGTGTGCAAGGTGCAATGTACTTGAAAGTAGAGCAGTCAGAATTAGTAGAGGTAGGCAACTCAATGCCATTCATACATGGCTTTGATTAATAGTTTTCAGTTCTGAGAACTGACGAAAATAATGATCAGAAACCTTGGACCTCTAAGCCAAGTCATTACTTTTTTTCTAGGTTTTTATTATAATACTCTGATAAATCAGAATTATCTTCAGTGAATGCTCATAAAGAGATTCATATTAAGTTGCATCAGGTAGGAGGTAGAGATGTAAGGTCAGTTTGAGAGGCTACTAGCCTGGCCTCTCAACCACGTGCTCTATCCATATTGGTAGAAAGCATGACATGACTACAGAATTTGGACACGCGCTCGATAAGTCAATAATGAAGGAGTGTGGCTTTATTCTGATTGGACTGTATCATGTGGTCATGTGCCACAGGCTAGGAGGTGGGGGAGGGACTGCATCCTCCACTCTCATCCCTCCTTTCTTCCTCACCATTCCACGTATCACACACAGCCATTTGCATCACGTATTATTGTTTGGATTTATTGCCCCATAAAATAAAATGTATTAGCAGATGTTTAGACCAACATCAATGGGCCGTGTTGAGATAATGACCTACAAGCCATTTACACAAAAAGTACATGCATTGTGGGGATTGAGACTACTCAACGTGAGAAAAAGGCATTACTGTGTTCTACACTGAACAACAATGCTTTCTCCTAAAAGTATTATATTTACCCGTTCCTTCCCAATGATTGTGATGGATCACGGTGAGAAAGACAGTATTGTGTAAAGAATACAATCGCATTCCATTGGCAGCATCAGAGCTGCTGGCCGTCGTGGAAACAGGCTCCCAGGAAGAATGTGTGGAGCCATCATTGCGTCGCCACCCACCCGGGGGTGGCCATCTTGAGTTGTTTTTGAGCTGAGATTTCCTGAGAAGCAGGATGGGGACAGATGGTACAGTGAACATGGCATGTGTGACAGGGGGATGGAGCTGGGATGGGCAGGGCAGGGCAGGGCAAGACGACCCTGGGAAACTCCACCACCCCCAAATGAAAACACAAAGGAAGGAACTGACTGAGTTATGGAGAGAGACATCGCAAAATGGAACCTTTAGGGATTATTGAAATTGAAACTGTTGGGAGTCAGACCTCTGCAGCATCAACCTGCCTCCAACAGACATGGAACGGGTCGGAAGGACAACATCTATTCTACGACATAACATTACTGAAGCATTTCAAATAACTCTGATTCAAAAGAAGCCACAACCAGCAGAAAAAAAGGTCTGAGAAGCTGTTTCCTCAAATAAAAAAAACTATTAGTAATTTCCTAGTATTGACCATGAAAGGAGGCTCAGGTATTCCACGTAGCGATGGTTTCCTGAGGATAGTCATATAAAGCACATTATCCATGTGTTCTAAGTCTCCTCATCCGCAGAGGATTCCACATGGTTTCTGTCTGTGTAAAAAAGGATTAGAGAGAGAACAAGGATTGAGGTAGCTGGAAGAGACCACAGATATGAGTAGAGCAGGGAGCAGGCTTTTCAATGTTACACTCTTAAAGGTACTACTTTAAGGATCTAAGCTGCAGTTTAATGACTATCTCTTTCAATAGTCTCATCCCATAGCAAGCCAGCCAAGATGGAGCTGGAGACTCTGGAGTTAAACTACTCCAAAGGCAAGAGGCCTCAGTCACAATACACCAGAGCTCTCTTACTCTCACTCTCTGCCTCCTAATGAACGTGGATGGTATTTACTTTAACTGCCTACGGGTTTTAACTAGATCATTACATTCTTAAAAACGGTTCCAAAATGGTTATTCGGCTGTCCCCATAGGAGTACACTTCTTGGTTCCATGTAGAATCCTCTGTGGAAAGGGTTCTACATGGAACACAAAAGGGTTCTACCTGGAACTGAAAGGGTAATACCTGGAACCAAAAATAGTTCTTAAAATGGTTATCTTATGGGGACAGCCGAAAAACCCTTTTAGGTTCTAAATAGCACCTTTTTTTCCAAGAGTTTAGCTAAACAGATGTATACCAAGCGATTCCAATTAACCTGTTGGGGATGGGGGCGCTGTTTAGACTATTTATGCTAATGTGGCTAATTTTTTAAACGGCTTCCCACAAAATCCTTGATCGTACAATATGCATATTATTATTATTATTGGATAGAAAACAGTCTATAGTTTCTATAGGAGTTGAAATTTTGTCTCTAAGTGGAACAGAGCCCATTCTACAGCAATTTCCCTGACATGGAGTCAGATTTGAGAAACGTTGGCCACTTTTCTGAAGTCATTTAAAAGGGCTCTGTCGTTGCTATGACTATACGGACACTTCTTACGTCTTCCCCTGGATGCCTTTACGTGATGACGATTCCAACGGGCTCGATTGCTCGTTCACAGGCCCTACAAATGAAAAAAACCTTTAGCTAGCAAGTCTTTTCTTGCTGCGTAACGCGCGTGGAAGACACCGACCCTCTCCTGTTCCAAGCGTTAGTTTAGCCTGTTATATTTCTCCGGTCATCTTTTCACTCGTTATAGGAGTTACAAACATCACAAAGTAGTTAATTTAAAGCGTTTTATAGCAATTTATATCCGTTTAGTGCGATTTTGGGACATTTATTTTTGCAACGATGTGAAAAGTTGGGTGCGCTTTTCAGTTCATCCCGAACGTAGTTGACATTTCCACATGGCAAGAGGACAGCTTTCCACCAAAAGACGATTTCTCCCAAGAAAGGATCCTTTGCCCAAGATACTGATGGAAGAACAGCTCAAGGTAGGACATTTTTATTATGATAAATCGTGTTTCTGTCGAAACATTTTAGTGGCTTAGGACGCCATGTTTTTTGACGTAGCTTCGCTTGGCGCAAACTGTATTGAAAAGTAAGGATAAATTAAAAAATGTAATAACGCAATTGTATTAAGAATTAAATTGTCTATCAATCCCTGTCCACCCTATATTTTTTAGTCACGTTTATGAGTATTTATGTATAAGAGTAGATCACTGTCTAAGTGGCGCAAGGACGTTTTCTTTACCAGCTTGTCTACATTTCACATTGTCTAACCATGATTTTGGTGGCTAAATATAAACATTTTCGATCAAACTGTATATGCATGTTGTAATGTGATGTTACAGGAGTGTCATCGGAAGAATTCTGAGAAGGTTAGTGAAAAAATTAATATCTTTTGGCGATGTTGACTTTTATCGCTCACTTTGGCTAGAATCAATGCTGGGCTGCTAATTGCTATGTGCTAAGCTAATATAACGATTTATTGTGTTTTCGCTGTAAGACACTTAGAAAATCTGAAATATTGTCTGTATTCACAGGATCTGTGTCTTTCGATTCGTGTATGCTGTGTATTTTTACGAAATGTTTGATGATTAGTAGTTAGGTAAACACGTTGCTCATTGTAATTATTCTAGTCCATTTGTGATGGTGGGTGCAATTGTAAACTATGAAGTCTACCTGAAATATGCACTTTTTTCTAACAAAACCTATCCCATACCATAAATATGTTATCAGACTGTCATCTAATGAGTTTTTTTGTTGGTTAGGGGCTATAAATATCTTAGTTTAGCCGAATTGGTGATGGCTACTGGTGTTGGTGGACAAATAAAAGATGGTGGAATATGCTAATGTGTTTTTAGGTAATAGATGTACATCTTTACATATTGTGTCTTCCCTGTAAAACATTTTAAAAATCGGAAATGTTGACTGGATTCATAAGATCTGTGTCTTTCATTAGCTGTATTGGACTTTAATGTGTGAAAGTTAAATATTTTAAAAAAATATTTTTTTTGAATTTCGCGGCACTGGTTTTTCAGTGGGGGGGGGGGGGGGTGTGCCGCTAGCGCCACGCTGATCCTAGACAGGTTAAATTTGCACCTGACAAACCGGATAGATCATCAGAATACAGACAGCGAGGCATTAGTTATCCAAGGACTGAGCTTCCAGGGAACCTGTCACCATGGGAACTTTAATGAGATGTTGAAAACCATACAGTCAACCGTCAGCAACATTAGCCAATGAAACCCCCAGTGGCCCATTATCTTTGTTATCGTAAAATGCCGTTTCGTCACCATCAACATTTTAGGCCTCTTTGGTCACAAATTCATAAACGAGCAAATATTTTGGGCGATTCCTTCACAGGCTCTGATATTAGGTGTGGACTTTCTGAAAATCCGCTCGCACAAGGGCGAGAGTGTACACACAATTGCATTATTTTGCAATCACACACACCAGTGGAGGCTGCTGAGGGGAGGACAGCTCATAATAATGGCTGGAACGGAGCAAATGGAATGGCATCAAACATGTGCTTAATGTATTTGATATCATTCCACCAATTCCGCTCCAGCCATTACCACGAGCCCGTCCTCCCCAATGAAGATGACACCAACCGCCTGTGTCACACACCATCACTTGTGTACATTGACAGGGCTGTCAATCTGTCAGTCAGACAGTCATTCTGTCTTGCCCTGATGAAGTGTGAGAGGGAGGCTGCTGACAGATTGTTGTGATGCACATCTGATCACCAGTGGTGTCTACCATCAAGGTGTAGCTACAGAGGGAGAGTGGGGTTGCTGCCTTCACTGACCCATCAACTGTACAACCCCGCTGCGTTGGGGTTGAGTCTGATTCAGATATGAGATCTCTAACCCACGTATGACAGAGCAGAGCAGAGCTGGCGACAACTGGAGAAAAGGCAATCGTCTGAGTTCCCACAAAGTTCACTTTGAGGGTAGAGCAGCTCAACTGAGGGTATTGATCCATACACAGTGTCACATTGCCTGGCATGGCCTCCCCAGAGAGGACAGACACTGTATCCCGCTCAGCAGAACAGCTCAAACCATTAGTCCAGGCACCACTAATCCCACACACTGACTGGCTGACATACAGTACGGAAGAACCTCTATGTGGGATATGAAGCAAATCCAAGAAGAACCCCCGTGTGGCATCTTCACTGAGGTTTATCCCTGAACAGGTAGAATCAGTAGAATCAGTAGAATCTAATAGATAGGTAGGTGACTGAGCCACCAATTTGATACCTTTTGAGAAGTGTAACATTTTTTGTTTATTTCACCTTTATTTTTTTATTTTTATTTTTTAACATGGTAAAACAAACAAAAAGATTTTCTCAAGAGGTTAAATAAAATAAGACTGTAGTAAGTACCTATTAAGTGCCAAATAAAGTAACAGGGTTGACCATAATAGTGTTGACAATTTCATCTTAAAACAGCCATAAATCCCCTTGTGACATGGAATGGAAGCTTTCTGTGTGCAACACTGGATAAGAGTGACTGCTAAATGACTAAAATGTAAATATTTACCATACTCACTCTGTTTAGCACATGACTTCACATGTGAATCCTTAAAGAGATGGGTGGGGCTAAGGCTTAAGAGGGTGTGAAGGATGCTGAATGGATGTTGACAAAGAGGAGCTTTCCAGTAGGTGTACCAAAACATTCAAGGGCAATTTTCTCAAGTGTTTATCTACTTTCAAAGCAGAATTACTTACCTATTGTTCCTCAACTATAATGTATGATATACTATTTTCTATCTCTGAGTCTGTACTTTTATCCAATGTACAAAACACAATTTGGGGTGTATGGGGCGACATGTAGCCTGTAACCGAAAGGTTGCTAGATCAAATCCCCGAGCTGACAAGGTAAAAATCTGTCGTTCTGCCCCTGAACAAGGCAGTTAACCCACTGTTCCTAGGCCATCATTGTAAATAAGAATTTGTTTTTAATTGACTTGCCTAGTTAAATAAAGAAAACATTTATAAAATGTTTTGCCTTCTTAAGACCAAATTGAGACAGTCGGTCATAATTGTTCAAACACGGTTGATGTGTTATCCTCAACCCGATCAGTTTTCTACCACAAAACACCAGAAAATGTCCGAAAAGAGTAGAACCAGCTCACCTGCTTTTACACTATGGTTTGACTGTTAGATATTCAATATTTATTTTGATAGAAAAAAGGAAGAGTTTCACCATATTATAAATAGAGTTCAGTTCATGTAAAAGGGATGACCTTAAAATGAGGAACAGACACAAACAATTCATTAATCACATGAAATAAATAACCATCTTCAGAAATGACTTCGTCAAACCAGCGAAACAACTAGGGCTTTACAATGATCGTGAAAACTTTGCTAGAAGTTAAGTGGATTAAAGTCTTCCTACAAGTCACAGAGGGACATGTCAAAATGCGGGATTTTTGCACTTTAGAAAGTCTTTATTCATATTAAAAATAAAATATTTATTCAAATCTCCATGTGGTATTTATTAAAAGGCACTTAATTGAATGAAACAGGCTTTTAAAATTCAATATTGGTGCAATTACTACTTAAAATATTGAAGAGACACAAAAATGCACTCTATTCGTGGCACAATCCAACTGGATATTCAGTGTAGTATACGGATAGGTACGTTCTCGATCGACATGCATGCATGCAGGCACACAGACACATACTTATAAACTTTGATGAATGCAGTTAGGTTCATATCAGTCCATGTACAGTATTATACCCAAACCAATTATCTATGATCACTAGTATGCTGCAATTGTAATACAGATGTAGGATCTTAATTTGACCAGTATTTTTGCAGCAAAATAATCCTGCAGCAACAGGATTTGAACGTTTAGTCCATAATGTTGCTTGATTGTTGGTTAGGTTATTAGCTGGACAAAATTAGGCTACATGAAAAGTGCAATAGTGTTAATATAACCATGTGTTATTGAGTGTTTTCAGTACATTTATGTAAATCATAAAGCTCATCTGCATTTCTTGTGGTGCAGGAAAATTCTCAGCAACAAAAGAGTGATCAAATTAAGATCCTACACCTGTATGGTTCAATAAGAGTGATCTATAAGAGTGATTGTATATTGTTATAAATGCACGTTTCAACCAGCAGTGAGAAGATTGACAGGCGAGCCACTGAAGCCCAGACCTCATGGATGCTCAGGGTCTCAGAAGCGGAACTCCAATGGTTTGAGTGACAGCTATATTCACCATCACAATGCCTATCATTTACATCCCCAATCGGTCTCCCAAAATAACCCACTGTGAATAAGAAAAACTTCTGCATAAACAATGCTGTAAATTATATAGAATTGAACAAATAGATTTAAGACAATGATTGGTAGGGGATGGGGGTGAAGGTGACACTGACCAGGGCATATTCAATCAGACAACTGTATGATTTGGCCTTAATGATCAGCAGTGCATTATTGCCGATGGTTGGTCAAAAGGTATAATGAAAAAGAAATCGACAGCCTGAAATATTAATGGCAAGTCAATGAGCTAAAATAAAATAAGAAAATATGGTGAATGAATTGTCATCCATGCAGAGGACTTGGATTGGGATATTTGACAGAAGGGCAGTGTTAATGGACTTTACCTTTTTTATTTTGTTTAGGGGATAGATCAGCTTCAATACCGCAGATAGATTGTGGCGTCTATCAGTGTCTGCATAATTTCCAATCCCCCATACAAAGTTGAAGTCAGAAGTTTACATACACTTAGGTTGACGTCATTAAACTTGTTTTTCAACCACTCCACAAACTTCTTGTCAATATGGGGGCGCTGTTTCCACTTTGGAAAAAATCGTGCACAAATTAAACTGCCTCGTACTCTATTCCAGATCGTACAATATGCATATTATTATTACAATTGGATAGCAAACACTCTCAAGTTTCTAAAACTGTTTGAATTATATCTGTGAGTAAAACAGAACTCATTTAGCAGCAAACTTCCAGACAGGAAGTGAAAAATCTGAAAACTATGCTCTGTTCCAGGGCCTGCCTATTGAATTGCCTTATATTTATGGATATGCATGCACTGCATACGCCTTCCACTAGATGTCAACAGGCAGTGGAAGGTGGAATGGGGTGTCTAGCTTGATCTGAGGTCGAACAAGAGCTCTTGGAATGACGTGTCCAGAATTTCCATTGTCTACCAGTGCGCGGGAAGTACCTCCATATTGTCTTATGATAAGCGTTCGGTATACACGGCTAATATCTCCGGCTTTGTTTTTATTTGATACATATTAAAAAAACATCATAAAGTAGGTTTTTTCAACCGAGTTTCATCAGTTTATTCAACGTTTAATGGGACTTTTGGAGTTTTCCGTTCTCTGCGTCGAGAGAAATTGGGAACGTCATCAACATTGGCAAGCCTTGTGGAGCGAATTCGACAGGAGAGAAGGACATTCTAAAACCAAACAACGATTTATTCTGGACCTAGGACTCCTTGTACAAGATTCTGATAGAAGCTCAGCAAAAGTAAGAACAATTTATGATGTTATTTCGTATTTCTGTGGAAAATGTTGAGTCCTATTATTCGCCCTTTTTGCGGGCGCTGTCTCGCTATAACGTAAGCTGTTTGTTATGGTAAAGTTATTTTTAAAAATCTAACACGGCGGTTGCATTAAGAACTAGTGTATCTTTCATTTGCTGTCCAACATGTATTTTTTAGTAAAGTTTATGATGAGTTCTTTGGTCAGATTAGGTGAGTGTCCAAAATAGCTCCGGACAATTTGGTGAATCGATGCTACATATTCACAATGTATAACCACGGTTTGTAGCTCTAAATATGCACATTTTCGAACAAAACATAAGTGTATTGTATAACCTGATGTTATAAGACTGTCATCTGATGAAGTTGGTCAAGGTTAGTGATTTCATTTTATATCTTTTGCTGGTTTTTGCGATCGCTACCATTTGCTGCTAATAAATGCATTTGTGTGTTCGGCTATTGTGGTAAGCTAATATAATGCTATATTGTGTTTTTGCTGTAAAACACTAAAAAAATCGGAAATTTGGCTGGATTCAGAAGATGTTAATCTTTCATTTGCTGTACACCATGTATTTTTCATAAATGTTTTATGATGAGTATTTAGGTATTTCACATTGCTCTCTGTAATTATTCTGGCTGCTTTGGTGATATTTTTGATGGTAGCTGCAATGTAAAACTATGATTTATACCTCAAATATGCACATTTTCGAACAAAACAAATTTATTGTATAACATGTTATAAGACTGTCATCTGATGAAGTTGTTTCTTGGTTAGTGACTAAATATATCTCTATTTGGTCGGTTTTGTGATAGCTACCTATGCGGTAGAAAAATTGTGAAAATATGCGGTTGAGTCTTTTGCTATTGTGGTTAGCTAATAGAAATACATAGTGTTTTCGCTGTAAAACATTAAAAAAATCGAAATGATGGCTGGATTCACAAGATGTTTATCTTTCATTTGCTGTATTGGACTTGTGATTTCATGAAAATTATATTATATGATATCCCTGTCGCGTTAGGCTAGGCTATGCTAGTCAGCTTTTTTGATGAGGACGCTCCCAGATCCGGGATGGGTAGCAATGAAAGGTTCACAAACTATAGTTTTGGCAAGTCGGTTAGGACATCTACTTTGTGCATGAAACACGTCATTTTTCCAACAATTGTTTATAGACAGATTATTTCACTTATAATTCACTGTTTCACAATTCAAGTGGGTCAGAAGTTTACATACACTAAGTTGACTGTGCCTTTAAACAGCTTGGAAAATTCCAGAAAATGATGGCATGGCTTTAGAAGCTTCTGAAAGGCTAATTGAAGAAATTTGAGTCAATTGGAAGTCTACCTGTGGATGTATTTCAAGGCCTAGCATTGAACTGAAGTACCTCTTTGCTTGACATCATGGGAAAATCAAAAGAAATCAGCCAAGACCTCAGAAACATTTTTGTAGACATCCACAAGTCTGGTTCATCCTTGGGAGCAATTTCCAAATGCCTGAAGGTACCACGTTCATCTGTAAAAACAATAGTACGCAAGTGTTAACACCATGGGACCACACAGCCGTCATACCGCTCAGGAATGAGATGCGTTCTGTTTTCTAGAGATGAACGTTCTTTGGTGCGAAAAGTGCAAATCAATCCCAGAACAACAGCAAAGTATCTTGAGAAGATGCTGGAGGAAACAGGTATGAAAGTATCTATATCCACAGTAAAATGAGTCCTATATCAACATAACCTGAAAGGCCGCTCAGCAAGGAAGAAGCCACTGCTCTAAAACCGCCATAAAAAAGCCAGACTACGGTTTGCAACTGCACATGGGGACAAAGATTGTACTTTTTTGAGAAAATGTTCTCTGGTCTGAAGAAACAAAAATAGAATTGTTTGGCCATAATGACCATCGTTATGTTTGGAGGGAAAAGGGGGAGGCTTGCAAGCCGAAGAACACTATCCCAACCATGAAGCACGGGGATGGCAGCATCATGTTGTGGGGGTGCTTTGCTGCAGGAGGGACTGGTGTACTTTACAAAATAGATGCCATCATGAGGTAGGAAAATGATGTGGATATATTGAAGTAACATCTCAAGACATCAGTCAGGAAGACCTGTTAAGGCTAGGGGGTGCTGTTGTCACTATTTATGGAAATCGTGTAATTTTTGAAACGGCTTCCTACAAAATTATTGATCGTACAATATGCATATTATCATTATTATTGGATAGAAAACAGTCTATAGTTTCTATAGGCGTTGAAATTTTGTCTCTAAGTGGAACAGAACTCATTCTACAGTAATTTCCCTGACATGGAGTCAGATTTCACACATTTTGGCCCCTGTTCTGGAGTCAGTTTTAAGGCCACTGTTATTCCTATGAGTATACGGACACTGCTTACGTGTTCCCCTGGATGCCTTTACGTGATGACGCTTTGAATGGTATCGATTGCCCAATCACAGCCACTATAAATGAAAAAAATCCTGTAGGTAGGAACTCTTTTCTTGGTGCGTCATGCGCGCGGAGGATACCGACCTACTGTTTTTCCAAGCATTAGTGTAGCCAGTTATATTTCTCCGGTCATATTTTTACTCGTTATAGGAGTTAAAAACATCATAAGGTAGTTAATTTAAAGCGTTTTATAGCAATTTATATCCGTTTAGTGCGATTTTGGGACATTTATTTCTGAGCCACTGTGAATCTCTGGGCACAGTTCCAGTTCATGCCGAACGCAATGTGCATTTCTGCATGGCAAGAGGACAGCTTTCGACCAAAAGACGATTAGACCCAAGAAAGGATTCTTTGACCAAGATTCTGATGGAAGAACAGCTCAAAGTAGGAACAATTTATTATGATAAATCGTGTTTCTGTCGAAAAATGTTAGTGGCTTAGGACGCCATTTTTTTTGACTTAGCTTCGCTTGGCGCAAACTGTATTGAAAAGTAAGGATAATTTAAAAAATGTAATTCCGCGATTGTATTAAGAATTAAATTGTCTATCAATCGCTGTCCACCCTATATTTTTTAGTCACGTTTATGAGTATTTATGTATACGACTAGATCACTGTCTAATATGGCGCACGACATTTTCTGACCAGCTGGGCTACTTTTCTCATTGTCTAACCATGATTTTGGTGGCTAAATATGCACATTTTCGAACAAACTGTATATGTATGTTGTAATGTGATGTTACAGGAGTGTCATCTGAAGAATTCTGAGAAGGTTAGTGAAAAAATTAATATATTTTGGCGATGTTTACGTTATCGCTCTCTTTGGCTAGAATCAATGCTGGGGTAATGTTTGCACATGTGCTATGCTAATATAACAATTTATTGTGTTTTCGCTGTAAGACACTTAGAAAATCTGAAATATTGTCTGTATTCACAGGATCTGTGTCTTTCGATTAGTGTATGCTGTGTATTTTTACGAAATGTTTGATGATTAGTAGTTAGGTAAACACGTTGCTCATTGTAATTATTCTAGTCCATTTGTGACGGTGGGTGCAATTGTAAACTATGACATCTACCTGAAATATGCACATTTTTCTAACAAAACCTATCCTATACCATAAATATGTTATCAGACTGTCATCTGAGGAGGTTTTTTCTTGGTTGGTGGCTATCAATATCTTAGTTTAGCCGAATTGGTGATAGCTACTGGTGTTGGTGGACAAAGAAAAAATGGTGGATTATGCTAATGTGATTAGCTAATAGATTTACATCTTTACATATTGTGTCTTCCCTGTAAAACATTTTAAAAATCGGACATGTTGGCTGGATTCACAAGATCTGTGTCTTTCATTAGCTGTATTTGACTTTAATGTGTGAAAGTTAAATATTTAAAAAATATATTTTTTTTGAATTTCGCGGCTCTGCCTTTTCAGTGGGGCGGGGGGGGGGGGGGTGTGCCGCTAGCGGCACCCCGGGGCTAGACAGGTTAAAGCTTGGTCGCAAATGGATCTTCCAAATGGACAACGACCCCAAGCATACTTCCAAAGTTGTGGCAAAATGGCTTAAGGACAACAAAGTCAAGGTATTGGAGTGGCCATCACAAAGCCCTGACCTCAATACTATAGAACATTTGTGGGCAGAAATGAAAAAGTGTGTGCGAGCAAGGAGGCCTACAAACCTGACTCAGTTACACCAGCTCTGTCAGGAGGAATGGGCCAACATTCACCCAACTTATTGTGGGAAGCTTGTGGAAGGCTACCCGAAACGTTTGACCCAAAGGGATAGGCGTCCCATCAACGGGACAGTTGTAAGTCATGCAGCACCTTGTGTCACAATTGCATATTTTAGAGAAACAACAAATGTCGGTACATATAAGTGTCTTATATCGGCTGAAAGCTTAAATTCTTGTTAGTATAACTGCACTGTCCAATTTACAGTAGGTATTACTGCAAAACAAATGGCATGCTATTGTTTGAGGAGAGCTCCTAACAACAAAACACTTTTTTCACCGCGACAGGTTTGATGAATTCACCTCTGAAGGTGAAATGTGTACTTACATTCTGAAATATTGCTCTGATTTATCATCCAAAGGGTCCCAGAGATAACATGAAGTGTCATTTTGTTCGATAAAATCCTTTTTCATATCCTAAAAAGGACCATATAGCATGCACAATCGATTTTGTATTTCCACTCGTTCAATTTGCAACGAAAGGAATCTGTGAAAATCTAACCCTAAACATTGTTTCAACCAGTCAAATCAAGTTTGATTGTATTCCTCAGAGATCCTAGAACGTAACCAGACTTCGCTATATCATTAGGGGTGTAGTATGTCCTATAGGACAACAAATTTGGTCAGAGAGCGACGCCTTTATGAAACCCTGATGACGCGGGCGGTCTTCACTTGAACAACTCTAACTTTGTCAAATAAGTACCAATCGGGGTCACACAAAGCTAGCTACATAGCCAATGAGCTGGGATTTACGGGAGTATCTGGGAATCCTGTGTCTGTCGCAAAATGTAGGAGCTAACCTTCTGCGACAGCATGCCTTTTCCTTTTGGACAAAAATTATAAGAATATTCAGAGTTATGAAGTTATGAAAACTGGTTGTTTTGCAAATGTTGAACTTATAATATGGCTACTAATACTGGAAAAGCTAAATCAAAGTCCAAGTATAAAGATTTGACGATATTCTTGCAGAAAAATGTAATATGAATGCAAACTTCTCCTTCACGATTTGCACAAATGTACCTGGGTGACTTCATACTAAATGTAAAGTAGTTCACTCATACTTAAAGTTATCTGTCTGAAACTTTGAATATACACTCCTGCCATCTTGTGGACACAATCGGAATTACAACCAGAGTGATAGCTAGAACTGGGACCTTTCTGTTGAATTAAAAAATGGTGGTAGAAAAAAAACGGTTGTTTTTGTCTTTGTATTTTCTTCTACCAGATCTATTGTGGTATATTCTACTACATTCAATTCACATTTCCCCAAACTTCAAAGTGTTTCCTTTCAAATGGTACAAAGAATATGCATATCCTTGCTCCAGGGCCTGAGCTACAGGCAGTTAGATTTGGGTATGTCGTTTTAGGTGAAAATTGAAAAAAAGAGGGCTATCCCTAAGAAGTTTTTAAACTATTTAAAGGCAATGCTACCAAATACTAATTGAGTGTATGTAAATTTCTGACCCACTGGGAATGTGATGAAAGAAATAAAACCTGAAATAAATCATTCTCCCTACTATTATTCTGATATTTCACATAATGTGGTGATCCAAACTGACCTAAAACAGGGAATTTTCACTCGGATTAAATGTCAAGAATTGGACAAAACGGAGTTTAAATGTAGTTTGCTAAGGTGCATGTAAACTTCCGACTTCAAAAGTATATATTTTTTGTAAATATATGTACAGTGCCTTTCGAAAAGTATTCAGACCCCTTGACTTTTTCCACATTTTGTTACGTTGCAGCCTTATTCTCAAAATTGATTCAATGCAACGTTTTCCACAGCAATCTACACACAATACCCCATAAAGCTAAAACAGGTTTTTAGAAATGCTTTAAAACGCTTTAAAAATAAAAAACAGAAATGCCTTATTTACACAAATATTCAGACTCGAAATTGAGTTCAGGTGCATCCTGTTCCCATTGATCATCCTGGAGATGTTTCTACAACTTGATTGGAGTCCACCTGGGGTAAATTCAATTGATTGGACAGGATTTGGAAAGGCACACACCTGTCTATATAAAGGTCCCACATTTGACGTGCATGTCAGAGCAAAGACTAAGCCATGAGGTTGAAGGAATTGTCCGTAGTGCTCCGAGACAGGATTGTGTCGAGGCACAGATCTGGGGAAGGGTACCAATACATTTCTGCAGCATTGAAGGTCCCCAAGAACACAGTGGCCATCATTCTTAAATGGAAGAAGTTTAGAACCACCAAAACTCTTGCTAGATCTAGCCGCCTGGCCAAACTGAGTAATCGGGGGAGAAGGGCCTTGGTCGAGGAGATGACCAAGAGCCCGATGGTCTCTATGACAGAGCTTCAGAGTTCCTCTCTGGAAATGGGAGACCCTTCCAGAAGGACATCCATCGCTGTAGTACCTCACCAATCAGGCCTTTATAGTAGTGGTCAGACAAAAGCTACTCCTCAGTAAAAGGCAAATGATAGCCTGCTTGGAGGTTTGCCAAAAGGCAACTAAAGACTCTCAGACAATGAGTAACAAGATCCTCTGGTCTGATAACACCAGATGTTTGTCTTTCTGTCTTGGCTATGTATAGGCTACTTGCAGTAGGCCTATAAAACAGAAAAGGACTTTTCCTTAGTGTGTGGGTCGCTCAGGTGTGTGTCTAGGGTATAGGGTTGGGGACCGTTCCATCATGATAGGCAGTTAACCCACTGTTGGTAGGCCGTCATTGAAAATAAGAATGTTTTCTTAACTTAAATAAAGGTAAAATAAATACATAAATAAATAAATAGGACAATAAATAAATAAACTATATATATATATTTGTTTTAATTATGTACATCCCATATCTGTACATTGAAAGCTCTCTCTGTCACAACTCCTGCTCGCAGACACACATGGGCTCTGGCATTTGCAACCATTTCCATTTTTCACGCACTTTACTCCTCACTTTTCCAAACACAAAAACACAAACCCCACCTTCCATCCCAATACACCTGCACATGCCCACATACTGGGCCTTCTATGTCCTCTGTTTGCTGTGTTTTTACCTCTACCATGTTGATTCCTTCCTAATTTCGGGCTTCTGAGTAATTTGTGTTCCAGTTCCTTATTTTTGAAGATGTATTATTTCAATAATTATCCTTTCTTCAAATGCTGTAATTTATCTATTTATAAATACTACAAATAGAAAGTCTAATACTAATTATGTTTTACAACTTTCCCTATCTTGAATGGTATACTGTATTTGTAGCTTATTTCTTTATCAATTCTTGTATTTTAATGTTTTCCTGTTTTTTTAAATTACAATCCCTACCATGGATAGTATTGGGTGTTCCAATATTCTACTCCTCTATGGAAACTTTGTATTATTTAGAATAGCCATGGAGGAGTCTTGGTGACTCGGAACAGTTGGTTATCAATGTACAGTGTATCGACTATGAGAGCTAAATGATTCCCTTTTAGTCTATTCACCTTGACGATTGGGTACAGAACTTTGTGCCGTTTTGCAATTTCCTTCAGGAACTGATCATCCATGCCTATTTTCGTGCCAGTGAGTCTTTTGCCCAGACTTTTAACCATTATTTTATCTTTAAAGAATGCACATTTTTCAACAATTGGGTACTCGTATCGCTGTCCTCTCTGTCCGAAACGGTGCACACATTCAAGTTTGATTTTGTCTACAGTATCGCCTGGGATCTTTTATTGCATCTCAGTGCTAGAGGTGTCACTACAGACCCTGGGCTGTATCACAACCGGCCGTGATCGTGAGTCTCATAGGACGGCTCACAATTGGTCCGGGTTTGGCCGGGGTAGGACGTCTTTGTAAAATATGAATTTGTTCTAAACTGATTTGCCTAGTTAAATAAAAAATCTGTAGTGCTCTAAGAAGAAATAATTTCACCATACTCACTGGATCTTCACCCTCATTTTCTTTAAGTAAGTACCAGATTTTCTGGCATAGATGTATGTATTTCAAGTAAGGCTTCTCTCAGAAACATGTTCTCCTTTTGAACTTCTTTAACGTCTGGTTCCATAGTATTGACTTTACCTTTTAGCTTGTTTGTTTCTTTCTCCGCTGTAGAAGCTTTTCGTCACTTCAACTCTTTTATATCTTTACTGACCAGTTCAAGAATATAACCTAAAGGAGCAGCAGTCTCCAGCCTGTCCCTTAGGATCCCCTCCCTGCACCCCAGACGTCACCCTCTCCCCCTCGCCTATCTCCCTCTTTGAGTCAGTGGGACCCTGTCAGTGGCCTTGGCTGTCAGAGGAACACTGAGGAACACTGCCTCATCTGACGTGTATCTGACAAAAACACCAATTAGGCCCCATTCCCAAGGCTATTTTTAGGGTGCCTGTGAGTGCTTTTATCTTTTCTACAGCGACATCTTTTCACAGAGGGATGTCGCTGAGAGGTGTCCATGGAACCGGGGGAGCTTTTTTGTTCATTTTAAAGCACTACTCAAATGACAGGAACATTTTTTTTTAAATTCACATGAGAAGAACCCATATATGTTTCTGCACTGCAGCTCAGCTGCTCACTGCAGACCTGTCCAGCCGATCACAGACTAACAAGATGAGAATTCAGACATGAGAAAACAATGCCTGAAACCTTTAAACGCGATCGTTCCACCTGGACGCTTTGCGACACTAGCAGTTGCATTCGATCAGAACTACACAGGCGTGTGATACATTTGCACACAACTAAAGTACATACAATGTTCAATTGGGGAAATTATGTCAATTTTCTTTAACATTTAATGACACAGTAGCAGAGTTACACTGTACAATTGAATGAGATGTTGGATAGTTGTAGTGGGGTAATATTTTATAAGCATATTATTTAACCTCACATGCGACCCATAATAAGACTATGCACTTAGCCTATTAAAATGTTTATTTAACTCCATTTAACATTAAAGTAAAATCATGTGAAATCAAGTATTATGCAATGAGTTGACGATGACAACCAAGAATTGGTCTGAGAAGGAAATTCTAAATGCAAGTGTATTTCATTAACATTGTAAAATGAACAGATTAACATACAAGGCATAAAGCTTAAGTTACAAAGCATTAAGAACCATTGCAACACATTAATCTAGATATGATCAGAAAGGAGGAGAGAGAGAGACGTCTTAGCCTGAAAGGCCATGCCCCAATAGACCCTGGGGGGGGGGGGGCGTATCTTATCAGCGCAGGTAAGGAAAAAAGAATGAGGAAGAAACAATGAAACTAAGACTCTTTTAAAAGCATCTGAGGGTGTTTTCGCATATAGTCCGATCTCAGTCCTCTTTATTAAAGTGAACTCTGGGGTAAAAAAAGCCAAAGAACTCAGGTCTCTTTTTATTCACACTGCCCTTGCCTTTGAATGTGAACTCACCTATTTTACCAGTTCACTTCACCTATTTTGTGGGGTGAGTCCTCATTGCTATGTTTAGAAGGGAACCAAGATATTTTTCCAACACTCACTCAATGCACTGTGGGTTTTTACAAAGTGCAGGACAAGCCATTCCATCACAATGTGTTATCGGACAGCTAGATATAACATACAGTACAAAAAATAAATTGAAAAAATGAAATATCACATTTACATAAGTATACACCCCCTATACGCAGCACTTTGTTGAAGCACCTTTGGCAGCAATTACAGTTTTGAGTCTTCTTGGGTATGACGCTACAAGCTTGGCACACCTTTATTTGGGGAGTTTCTCCCATTCTTATCTTCAGATCCTTTCTGTCAGGTTGGATGTGGAGCGTTGCTGCACAGCTATTTTCAGGTCTCTCCAGAGATGTTCAATCAGGTTCAAGACCAGGCTCTGGCTGGGCCACTCAAGGACATTCTGAGACTTGTCCCGAAGCCACTCCTTCATTATCTTGGCTGGGTGCTTAGGGTCGTTGTCCTGTTGGAAGGTGAACCTTCGCCCTCAGTCTGAGTTCCTGAGCGCTCTAGAGCAGGTTTTCATCAAGGATCTCTCTGTACTTTGTGCCGTTCATCTTTCCCTCGATCCTGACTAGTCTCCCAATCCCTGCCCCTGAAAAACATCCCCACAGCATGATGCTGCCAAACGTGAGGCATGGTATTCAGGCCAAAGATTTCAATCTTGGTTTCATCAGACCAGGGAATCTTGTTTCTCATGGTCTGAGAGTCCTTTAATAAAGGCCTTTTTGGCATACTCCAAGCAGACTGTCATGTTCCTTTTACTGAGGTGTGGTTTCCATCCTGCCAGCTCTAGGAAGAGTCTTGGTAGGTCCAAACTTCTTCCATTTAAGAATGATGGAGGCCACTGTGTTCTTGGGGACCTTCAATGATGCAGGCATTTTTTGGTACCCTTCCCCAGATCTGTGCCTCAACACAATCCTGTCTCGGAGCTCTAAGGAGAATTCCTTCGACCTCATGGCTTGGTTTTTGCTCTCACATTCACTGTCAACTGTGGGACCTTATATAGACAGGTGTGCCTTTCCAAATCCTGTTCAATCATTTGAATTTACCACAGTTGGACTCCAATCAAGTTGTAGAAACATCTCAAGGATGATCAATGGAAACAGGATGCACCTGAGCTCAATTTCGAGTGTCATAGCAAAGGGTCTGAATACTTATGTAAATAAGGTATTTCTGTTTTTCTTTGTAATAAATTTGCTGTATACAGTGCCTTAAGAAAGTATTCACAACCGTAGAATTTTTCCACATTTTGTTGTGTTACAGCCTAAATTTAAAATGGATTAAATTGATATTCTGTGTCAATGGCCTACACACAATACCCCATAATATCAAAGTGGAATTATGTTTTTAGAAATGTGTATAAATTAAGAAAAAATGTACAGCTGAAATGTCTTGAGTCATTAAGCATTCAATCCCTTTGTTATAGCAAGCCTAAATAAGTTAATGAGTAAAAATGTGCTTAACAAGTCACATACTATGTTGCATAGACTCTGTGTGAAATAAATGTTTAACATTATGTTTTAATTACTACCGCATCTCTGTACCCCACACATACAATTCTCTGTAAGGTCCCTCAGTCGAGAAGTGAATTTCAAACACAGATTCTACCACAAAGACCGGCTAGGTTTTCCAATGCCTCACAAAGAAGGGCACCTACTGTATTGGTAGATGGGTAAAATAAAGTAAAAAGCAAACATTGAATATCCCTTTGAGCATGTTTAAGTTATTAATTACACTTTGGATGGTGTATCAATACACCCAGTCACTACAAAGATACAGGTGTCCTTCCTAACTCAGTTGTCAAAGAGGAAGGAAAGTAATTTCACCATGAGGCCAATGGTAACTTTAAAACAGTTACAGAGTTTAATGGCTGTGATAGGAGAAAACTGAGGATAGATCAACAGCATTGTACTGTAGTTACTCCACAATACTAACCTAAATGACTGAGTGAAAGGGAAGCTTGTATGTACAGAATAAAAATATTTCAAAAAATGCATCCTGTTTGCAGCAAGGCACTCAAGTAATATTGCTTTTTTGCCCTGAATACAAAGTGTTATGTTTGGGGCAAATCCAATTCAACACATTACTGAGTACCACTCCATATTTTCCAACCCATATTTTCAAACATAGTAGTGGCTGCAGCATGTTATGGGTATGCTTGTAATCGTTAAGGACTGGAGAGTTTTTCACGATACAAAATAAATTGAATGGAGCCAAGCACAGGCAAAATCCTAGAGGAAAACCTGGTTCATTCTGCACTGGGAGGTTAATTCACCTTTCAGCAGGACAATAACCTAAAACACAGATCTACACTGGAGTTGCTTACCAAGAAGACAGTGACCATTTTTTCCTTGATGTTAAAACAAGACTATGGCTTATACCTATGTGTATATTTCATTTTAGGGTGTAGGGTGCCGTCTTTCGGATGGGACGTTAAACGGGTGTCCTGACTCTCTGAGGTCATTAAAGATCCCATGGCACTTATCGTAAGAGTAGGGGTGTTAACCCCGGTGTCCTGGCTAAATTCCCAATCTGGCCCTCAAACCATCATGGTCACCTAATAATCCCCAGTTTACAATTGGCTCATTCATCCCCTTCCTCTCCCCTGTAACTATTCCCCAGGTCGTTGCTGCAAATGAGAACGTGTTCTCAGTCAACTTACCTGGTAAAATAACGGTAAAATAAAAAAAAAATATATATATTTTTTTACTTAAATGTGATATTATACCTTTAGTTGTTTTATTAAAACAGTATGTGATTGTATATGTTGTATACGTAGATGGCCGAGTTACAGTTTTGATTTAAATCTAAATGGCAAGACTTGAAAAGGGTAGTGCTCAACAACTTGAAGAATTTTGAAAAGAATAATGGGCAAATATTGTATAATCCAGGTGTGAAAGCTCCTAGAAACTTACCCAGAAAGACTCACAGCTGTAATCACTGCCAAAGGTGATTCTAACATGTATTAAGTTAGTTAGTGAATACTTAAGTAAATTAGATATTTCTGTATTTAATTTTCAAAAAATGTGCAAACATTTATAAAAACATGTTTTGACCTTGTCATTATGAGGTATTGTGTGTAGATGGGTGAGAGAAAAAACATATATTTAATCAATTTTGAATTCAGGATGTAACACAACAAAATGTGGAATAAGTCCAGGGGTATGAATACTTTCTGAAGGCACTCTACCTACTTAGAATGCATTTAGTTAAAAGATGAGACATAATAATTGTAATCAGAGGATACTATTAACATGTAAATATTATTGATAACAGAATAAATGGCAGAAGAGTAAATGCAGGTTACATAATGCTGTAATTGAAAATCGTACACCCAATGTAGGCTACTGACAAAAACACATTTGGAGTGTTATACAGTGCTAGGAAGAGGAGAATGTTAGCTTTCTAATGAGACCAACACAATCTACTCTACTCCAAATATCAAGCAAGTTACATGCTGTGTGTCATCAAACCATGTTTTTGAGAAAAATGCTGTCAAAGTTTACAGTTATTTTTAAGACATTTATTCAAACAATGAATAACTACTTACTTAATACAATACACAATCCATTGACATGAGTGCCTGTGTTCTCACTCACTCACTCACTCACACACACACACACACACACACACACACACACACACACACACACACACACACACACACACACACACACACACACACACACACACACACACACACACACACACACACACACACACACACACACACACATTTGTGAGTGTACACACATTTGTACACATACAAGCAACAGAATGTATAGGCTACATTGGCATATTGTCACAGGCTACATGTACATATACATTATAACAGAGAAACACTCTCACACTGCACATGTTCACACCATGATATGTTCAAGGACTACATGTGGTGTGCACGTGTTTGTGTGCATGTGTACTTGGACTTCCACATACATACGTGCGCTCAAACACGTGCACAGCCCATGTAGTCCTCGAACATATCATGGTTGTAGTCCATAGTTTTCCCATGTCAGATTACATTCGGAGATAAGGCTTGGGAGGATAAATAATGAATAAATTACTACATTAAATAACATCTGTTGGAAATGCATGTCACAGAGAATGTGTATAGGCTATACTCAAACAAATGTTTTCCGTCTGATACATCCCTGGGCACAGCACACAGCACATGCAGATGTGCCCAACCAACCCTCTCACAATCCCAGCTCCTGCATTTTTATGACAGTCACACAGAATAAACGACATCTGAAAAGAGCTAAAATAGGGAAGGGGATGGAGGGGGTGAGATATAAAACAGGGATGGGGATGGAGGGGGTGAGAGATAAAACAGGGAAAGGGATGGAGGGGGTGAGAGATAAAACAGGGAAAGGGATGAGGGGGTGAGAGATAAAACAGGGAAGGGGATGGAGGGGGTGAGAGATAAAATAGGGAAGGGGATGGAGGGGGTGAGATATAAAACAGGGATGGGGATGGAGGGGGTGAGAGATAAAACAGGGAAGGTGATGGAGGGGGTGAGATATAAAACAGGGAAGGTGATGGAGGGGGTGAGAGATAAAACAGGGATGGGGATGGAGGGGTGAGATATAAAACAGGGAAAGGGATGGAGGGGGTGAGAGATAAAACAGGGAAGGGGATGGAGGGGGTGAGAGATAAAACAGGGAAGGGGATGGAGGGGGTGAGAGATAAAACAGGGAAGGGGATGGAGGGGGTTAGAGATAAAACAGGGAAGGGGATGGAGGGGGTGAGAGATAAAATAGGGAATGGGATGGAGGGGGTTAGAGATAAAAAAGGGAAGGGGATGGAGGGGGTGAGAGATAAAACAGGGAAGGGGATGGAGGGGGTGAGAGATAAAAGGGTCAGAATATGCTCTGGTCTCTAAGCAGCAACTAGAATGAGAAACGTGAAAGAAAACCTGACCACACACACACACACGTCACTAGAGAATAAGGACAGACAGTCTCTTTGGATCCAATTCAGGTCGGCTTTTGCTTGAGTTGACGAACGTTTGATACAAATATAAGTATCAAGATTTACGAAAACACTCACCATGATCACACATCATAGTTTTGTACTTGCGTCACATAAAGAATTTGGTTTCAAATGTCGGTAGCACCCGTATGTCTGCCCTCTTAAATCCAGGGATCCGTCCTGGGAGCGGCATCTCGTGGACATCGGCAAAGTTGTTGACATACTGGACGATTCGCTTAATTTCTTTGTAGGACAGCAACAGTTTGCTGGCGAGACGACCACCACACCTCATCTTCCTTTGAACTACACCATGTTCCTTATAGAACTTTATCACTGCAGTCAGCTTTTTGTAGATATTCTGAAACCAGGAAATAAATTATTTAAAACATGCCTTTAATATGTGCTGAAAGGCGCAGTGTATTCTCAGCTCTTTTACTTCTATTCATGATACAGCCTACGGTTAATTTTTATTAAATACCTTACAAACTTTTTTTATGCTGTTGCAGCTCCAATAATAACAGAAACAATCTAGTTGTATTACTCTGACGAAAACTGGAATGTCTCTCTGCAGATTTCCTGCCTATAAAGGAACAAAGGATGTCATCTGATGTTTCCTTTCTGTTTATTCCTATCTGTTTGCGATCATGCCAATGAGCACTCAATGTTTTGTATCTGAAAAATAAGACAAATAACAATGTGTAATTCTTTAACACTTGTACTATTATTGTAAATGGGTCATGTTTTATATAAAGGTATGTGATAACTTTATAGATGGTAATTTCATGCATTTACGTAACCTGTCTTTAGGACAAATAGGACAAATATAAACACACACACACACACAGGTCCCATAAGTTGCTACACATGTTCTATGGGCTACACATTGCCGACGCACACACACAGACACACAAGTCACATAAGTTATTGGCTACATAGCCTAGGTTGCATAGGCTACAAATCCCCCAATTCTCTCTCTCTCTCTCATGCCACACATCCCACTCACACACACACACACACTTGTCTTTAATACACTAGCTAGCTAACTAGTCAGTCTATTTGTGCTTTATCACATACAAAAACACAGACTCGGACAGACGGACAGACACATTACACATTACTGACTCACAGCCAACTAAACTTGACTAATAGTTGAATGGCAAGCACTTACCATTGGTGAGTTCATTCATCTAGTCACGTCTCTTGACCATCTCCTTGGGGGTAAAAATCAAATAGCAGAGCTTCCATCCATTGAACTTGCAAGTGCAACTGATCTCGCAAGTCTTTTCAATTTCTTCCCCAGCATCACTGACATATCCCCCCAGGACCGACTAAAGCACCGTAATTGATGGATCCACCGTTGATGGGTGGTCTTCCTCAGTTGCCTCCTCAAGGGACTCGACTTCGTCTGCGGAGTCGCTGAAGGAGACACTCTCCGACTCAGGGTAAAAAATTAGTCGCCAATAAGTTGACTCCACTGATCGTCTGAACCAGCTCGCAGCACAACATTACTATTTAAAAATCTAGCGATTTCTCTCTCCCGGGAATCCACTGATGCATTAGAAAGCTAAGCTAGCTAGCTAAGGTGTAGGCAGTAGTGACAGTGTGACTATGTTTGATGGGTTTAGCTTTTTGATTGGGGAAACAGGAAAATCATCTGATTGAATAGCCTATTGTAGCTTGATTAAAAATAGATAGCTAGCAAGCTAGTTTGTAATTCATTCATGGTTTAACAATAGGGGAGGGTTTTGATTGTGCCGATAACATAGTGCTGCGAAAGCCTGATGTGATGTGTTACAAGCTAGCATCCACCGAACCGATGTGAAAGTGCTCCGTGTCTATGTTTCATCCTACGTGTATAAGATTAAACACGATATTTTGGTGATAATACATACAGATTATGAAAACAAAGACAATATTTTCTTTAAAAAACACAATTTATATGTAAATTAATCATAGCAACTTCTGACTGATTATGATAGAGCGTGTCACATATGATGTCATCTTCTTACACTATTCAAACCCCACAATAGAATAAACAGCTTATGAAACTCTCTTAGCCTATAGATCACATATTGCAAACAAATAATCTAAACTAAAAATTCCCAAAATATTTTAGAATGTCTGTGCATCCTTGACAGTCCCGAACCTACACATCATCATTTTCGTTATTTTCTGGCACCAATGTGAGGGGCTATGGCAGGGGAAATGGTGTTGCTGTAGTCTAGAGTGTGGTGCGGGAATAATGAAAAGCAAACTTGGGGAGCTTTGTGTTCACATTACCCTTAAAAAGGGAACCAGACCGCAGAATTCAAGCAAACCAAACTCAGTTTCGGTTAGATTCGGGGGCTCTTTTGAGGGGTCTGAGTTCCTTTGGAGTGTTCACACTGCACAAAAAAATGAAACGAACTGCACTGAGTTCACAAAAATTGGCTGAAAGGGACCAAGTGTAAAAACACCCTCAGTTGCTTGGATAAAAAATCTAAGTTCTTGACCAATAGTATTACTGTAAAGTTAACCTCCAATCAGATATCAGACCTACCGGTTGTAAAGACAACAGAACCTCTGCTACCCAGATGTGAGACAAGAGGGGGTTGGAGCGATGATGCAACATTACTAACACAACAAAAAGGCGTCCTTGCATACAGCTGATAAGCACCACTTCGGGGGCCGCACTAAGTAGTGAAAGCTCTTCTCGCTGCGGTACAGATCTCTCTGATGTGATCTGAACATAAACTATTGGGGTGGTCAGAAGGGATCCCGCTATTTCTCATCCCGCTATCCCTGTCTGGCCCTCTCATCCTCCGCATGCAGAACAGGCACCTGTGGATCAGCACAGAGCACGCTTCACTACAGGCTACAGCTACCACTACGGCTAGAACAGCTTGGGCCGTGGGAGTGAGGTGAGAGATGGCCAAAGGGAACTCAGTAACCTTCTCTACGCACACCGCCAACGTTCTAGAGCAACCGCCCACACAGGCATCAGGATCCACCGCTCCAACTGAAAGATAATGCAGTGACACATCACTCCAGAGATACAATACTCACTCACTCACATACACACACTCACGTGTACAAACACACACATCCACCAACACACCTGATCTAATCAACTCTAGTGGCGGAAGAAGACGCTACTTTCGTTAAGCTGCATCTCTTCCTCCACCCCTGTCTTCATTCTTCTACTCCATCCCACTCTCCATCCCTCCCTCCATCCACCGCTCACTCTCCCTCTGTAATAGTGTGGCCTTGTCTGAGAACGAGCCGCGGAGAGAGTTCACAGACACTGATTACCGTTGAACAATAACGCCAGGCCTCACATAAAAAGCCAATTACAGCCTTAAACGTTCTATCACCCCTCCTTAAAGAAAGATCATAGCGTTTTAGTTATACATGGCGATGAGGCACAATGGGGAGAGTGTGATAAAGTCAAATTCATTTTCAGCTCAACTCCTGTGCCCTGCCAAGTCGTCCAGCGTGAGAGGTTCCTGCTGTGATCACCCCGGTGGTAAAAGAGCACACAGGTGACAGCAGACGCAAGGAGATTTGTTCAGAGAAAGAGAGGGGGAGAGAGTAAGACAGAGCGAACAGAGCGAAGACGAGACAGAAAGAGTGACAGAAAGAAATACGCCCCAGTGTTCATGCGCCTAAATCTGGTTACTCAAGAGACAAGTAAGTAAAATGTACAGACTGTCCAGATGCTGTTTCCAATTCATTCCACTCCATATCAATCCTTGGCATGAATTACCTAGTCGTTGGTCCCCAGTCTTTCACAGCCGTATATAACCATGGGTCATGAGACTGATCTTTGACTGTGGTACGGTAGGGTACTGTGGGAGCCTAATGACTCTTTAATCTTGTGCAATGGTGACTCTAAAGGGAACACACGCACACACACACACACTCACACTCACACTCACACTCACACTCACACTCACACTCACACTCACACTCACACTCACTCACACTCACACTCACACTCACACTCACACACACACACACACACACACACACACACACACACACACACACACACACACACACAGCAGTCTGATCCACCCCCAAACATCAAACAGCCATGGTCCATATTCAAAACCTACAAATCATAAACATCATGTATTTATCACCCATGAAGGAACATGTTAAAATGTTTATTCCTGTGGTGCCAAATTAAAAACACAGCCACCAGATACTGTGACAGAATTATGAAAGAAATCTCAATCTCATGATTTAGATTCTGGCCTCAACGCATTTCAAAGTGGGCATATCCATCTCGGATGTGCTTCCCCTAGACCAGAGATCATCAACTAGATTCAGACACATGCTGATTTTTTCTTGAGTGGATGGTCAGGAGGCCGGAACATAATTACAAATAATTTGTAGACTGCAAATTGACCGCAAGAAGCCAACACATATAATATTTGACTAAAAGATTACAATTTCTAACCCTTCTTACATTTGTATATAATCACATCTTTCTATCAAGTGTGGGAATACTGTGGAACAGATTTCCAAAATTAAAATCACTTGGAGCGGATTTTCTTGTGTTTCGACAGTCTTTAAAGTCCAATAATGAAAAATGTATTTTTGGCTCAGAAAACTTGGGGCAAAATAAAATCATCAGTGGGCCAAATTCATCCCGCTGGCCACCAGTTGAGGAACCCTGCCCTAGACAGTGGCGATAAAAAGCAATCTTTGGAGAATTGCAAGGTGATTATTGAGTAATAAGTGTCCTTGCAACAATATTTCAAGAAAATCACTGGGCGATAAATGTCAATTAGGGGAGGCAACCAAGAGCTATTTCCCCTAAACATTGGTTAGAGACTGAAGTACTGTATTTGTGCCTGTGTGTGTGTCACTGGAGGCTCCTCAGAGGAGGAAAGTAAACTGGTAAACTGCTTGCTTTACACATAACTGCATGATTGTTGAGTGTTTACTAACGCATTAGTTCTAGTAGCTATGTTGACTATGAAATTAGCTAATATGGTGACAATGATGTAGGCTGTGTGTAGCGGTTAGCGGTTATGGTATGAAGGTTTGGCTTGGAAAGGTTTTTTCGCCTGGAGTCCACAAGTAAAGGGAAAAGGTGTGAGAAGGAGAGTGTGTAGATGAGATAAGGAATTATACAAGAATCAAAGTGATGATGCTGTTTGTATGTGGCTGCTATGAAAGTGAACTGGGTTTGCAGGTGATCAGGGGTGTATTCATTCTGCTGATTCTGTGGAAAATCTTTTCTTAATCGGAAGCAAAAGGAACAAAACGGGGATGAAAAGACCTGAATTTGTCCAACAGAAACTTTACTTTGCAACTGTTACCCTAATGATTACACACCCTAGATCAGATAGATGCAGACCAGAGTGTGCAAGACGGTAATGAATGTGCCACTGTCTGTCACCTTGATTACTAAAATATTTCTCTCAACCTGTGCACCTACGCTGTAAAAGCTTATTCGTAGGCCAGGTTGTGGTAACATCATGATGGGTATAGGGAAAATTTGAGTATCATGTAGTAGCCTTAACCTATCAATGTTACATTGACCTGGGTGAATGGAATATGAATGACAGTCATCCAAAATGCTGTAATAGAAATAAGGCCATGCTCATTTAAAAAAAAAAAAAATCCTCCCTCATCTTAAACGGCACCAACCGCCACTGGTGTTTGTTTATCTTTGTATGGTTCTGCTATATAGATTAAATGTGGAATGATTCAAATCTGTTCTTATGTTAATAAATAACTGTTGTATTCAGTACCAGTGATATTACACAACACATTTCATATGATGTGGTTGGCCAACATTTGCATGGTATTTGCTCTGTTAGAAGAGATGCATAGATTGCACAGTGTGCACAGTATTATCAGTAGACACACTCACACACACTTTATAATTTAAGGTGCAAATACCTCCATAAATTCAAAACTGTTAAAAGACTGTGGCATGACATACACTCCTTTATATAGTAGAACATTATGAACCATTTTTTGTGGATATGGGATCTTTATTCGAGACAGTTTTCTACAGCAGGAAAGAAATCCTGCAGCAACAGGAAATGTGAATTATTATGTATATTATAGTCAATGGACTTTTATGGTAGGGGTTGATATATTTTTCAACAGGGGAAATCAAATCTGAAATTTAGTGTAAATTTAACACTTCAGAAGCCAATTTAAATCTCAAATACACAACAAGTTGAACATTTCCTGCATACAGGAATTTTCTCCTGCAACAGGGTGATCAAATTAAGATTCTACATCTGTAGGAGCCGATTGGATTGATGGGATTCCCAGCTAACAGTCACAGTTCATGTTGTCACAGGGCTGCACATCAAGACGAAACAGACAGCTGTGGTGTACATATGTGTGTACAGGAACAGTACTAGGATAGACAGGTCAAGGAAAGCTGGGTGACTGACTCAAGAGGTTGTCAAAGAGATCCCTCATTCTGCAGAGAGGGACAGATTCAGTGGGACAGTCACACAGCGGAGGTGGACTTTTTCTGGCCCTCTCCCTCTCTCTTTCCCGTGAGAAGCATACTGATTGTAGGCATCGGCTATATCAACGCCCGGCATGAATAATAAACAATGTCATTTCAGCAGCTGAGGAGGGTTCTTAAACGGGGGGGGGGGGGGGGACAAAGTAGAAAAATACATGAAGAAGGCTAAGCCATTGCAACAAGGACCATGGCAAAAGCAGGAAGAGGAGATAGATAGAGATAAAAAATATATATATATTATTGTCACATGCACCGAATACAACGTGTGTAGACTACCGTGAAATGCTTTCTTATGAGCCCTTCCCAACGATGCAGAGTTTGAAAATAATAGTAAAAAGAAAAAATTGTAACAAAAGGAATGAAATAAAATACACAAGAATGGAGCTTTATACAGGAAGTACCAGTACCAGATCAATGTGGAGCTATATACAGGAAGTACCAGTACCAGATCAATGTGGAGCTATATACAGGAAGTACCAGTACCAGATCAATGTGGAGCTATATACAGGAAGTACCAGTACCAGATCAATGTGGAGCTATATACAGGATGTACCAGTACCAGATCAATGTGGAGCTATATACAGGAAGTACCAGTACCAGATCAATGTGGAGCTATATACAGGATGTACCAGTACCAGATCAATGTGGAGCGATATACAGGAAGTACCAGATCAATGTGGAGCTATATACAGGGAGTACCAGTACCAGATCAATGTGATCAGGCATCAGGATAAATAATAATAAGACTAAAATGAAGGACAGAGTACAGCAGCAAATTATGATTGTAAAAGTATGTGTGTGTGTGTGTGTGTGGGGGGGGGGGGGGCTTTAGGAAAGTATTGAGACCCCTTGACTTTTTCCACATTGTGTTACGTTACAGCCTTTTTCTAGAATGGGTTAAAAAAATACAAGTCCTCATTCATCTACACACAATATCCGATAACAACAGAGCGAAACAGTTCTTTATTTTTATTTTTGCACTTTTCTAAAAACAAAATAGAAACAACTTATTTACATAAGTACTCAGACCCTTTGCTATGAGACTAGAAATTGAGCTCAGGTGCATCTTGTTTCCATTTATCAACCTTGAGATGTTTCTACAACTTGATTGGAGTCCATCTGTGGTAAAGTCAATTGATTGGACATGATTTGGAAAGGCACACACCTGTCTATATAAGGTCCCACGGTTGACAGTGCATGTCAGAGCAAAAACCTAGCCATGAGGTCGAAGGAATTGTCTATAGAGCTCCAAGACAGGATTGTGTCGAGGCACAGATCTGGGGAAGGGTACCAAAACATTTCTGCAGCATTAAAGGTCCACAAGAACACAGTGGCCTCCATCATTCTTAAATGGAAGAAGTTTTAAACCACCAAAACTCTTCCTAGAGCTGGTCGCCCGGTCAAACTGAGCAATCGGGGGAGAAGGGCCTTGGTCAGGGAGGTGACCAAGAACGCTATGCTCTAACAGAGCTCTAGAGTTCCTCTGTGTAAATGGGAGAACCTTCCAGAAGGACAACCATCTCTGCAGCCCTCCACCAATCAGGCCTTTATGGTAGAGTGGCCAGACAGAAGCCACTCCTTAGTAAAAGGCACATTACAGCCCGCTTGCAGTTTGCCAAAAGGCACCAAAAGACTCTCAGACCATGGCAAACAAGATTCTCTGGTCTGATGTAAGCAAGATTGAACTCTTTGGCCTGAATGCCAAGCGTCACGTCTGGAGGAAACCTGGCACCATCCCTACGCTGAGGCATGGTGGTGGCAGCATAATGCTGTGGGACGTTTTTCAGTGGCAGGGACTGGGAGACTAGTCAGGATGGAGGCAAAGATGAACGGAGCAAAGTACGGAGATCCTTGATGAAAACCTGCTCCAGAGCGCTCAGAAACGCAGACTGGGGTCACCTTCCAACAGGACGACCCTAAGCACACAGCCAAAACAACGCAGGAATGGCTTCGGGACAAGTCTCTGAATGTCCTTGAGTGGCACAGCCAGAGCCCAAACTTGAACCCGATAAACGTCTCAGCAGAGACCTGAAAATAGCTATGCAGCAACACTCCCCATCCAACCTGAAAGAGCTTGAGAGGATCTGCAGAGAGGAATGTGAGAAACTCCCCAAATACAGGTGTGCCACGCTTGTTACGTCATACACAAGAGGACTCGATGCTGTAATCACTGCCAAATATGCTTCAACAAAGTACTGAGTAAAAGTTCTGAATACTTATGTAAATGCGATATAAATATATATATTTCTTTAAATAAATTAGCAAAGATTTCCAAAAACCTGTTTTTGCTTTGTCATTATGGTGTATTGTGTGTAGATTGATGAGGAAAAACAATTGAATAGATTTTAGAATAAGGCTGTAACGTAATGAAATGTGGAAAAAATCGTTTGGTCTGAATACTTTCCGAAGGCACTGTATATGTGTGTATACTGTATGTGTGTACGTGTGTGAGTGTGTGTTTGTGTTGTGTCGGTATGTGTGTGTGTGTGTTTTATGTGTGGGGGTTTTGTGTGGGAGTGTCAATGTCGTGTGTGTGAGTGAGTGTGTACACTATTTAGTGTGCATATATAGTCTAGTGAGTGTGTACACTATTTAGTGTGCATATATAGTCTAGTGAGTGTGCATAGGATAAGTGCAAGTGCAGATATTCCGGGAAATCATTAATTAACTATTTAGCAGTCTTATGGCTATTTAGCAGCTTGGGGGTAGAAGCTGTCTCAGCGCATGTTGGTCTGAAAGCTAATTCTCCAGTACCATTTGTAGGACATTAGCGGAGTGAACAGTGGCTTGGGTGGCTGGAGTCTTTGGCAATTTTTCAGGCCTTCCTCTGACACTGCCTGGTATAGAGGTCCTGGATGGCAAGGAGCTCAGCCCCAGTGATGTACTGGGCAGTCCACACCACCCTCTGTAGCGTTTTTCAGGTCAAGGAATTTGCCATAACAAGCAGTGATGCAGCCAGTCAAGATGATCTCGATGGTGCATCTGTAGACATTTTTGAGGATCCGAGGGCCCACGCCAAATCTTTTCAGCCTCCTGAGGGGAGAGAGGCTCTACCGTGTCCTCTTCACGACTGTGCGGGTGTGTGTGGACCATGTTAAGGCCTTAGTGATGTTGACGCCAAGGAACTTGAAGCTCTCGACACGCTCCACTACATCACCATCGATGTGGATGGGGGCGTACTCTCCCCACTTTTCTCCTGTAGTCCACGATCAGCTCCTTGGTTTTACGGATGTTGAGGGAGAGGTTGTTGACCTGGCACCACACTGCTAAGTCTCTGACCTCCTCCCTGTAGGCTGTCTCATCAGGGAAAGAGAGAAAGAGAGAGAAAGAGAGACAGTAAGAGAGATAGAAAGAGATACAGAGTAAGAGATAGCGAGAGAGATAGAGAGACAGAAAGAGAGACAGAAAAAGAGATAGAAAGAGAGAAAGAAAGAGAGACAGAAAGAGAGATAGCGAGAGAGTTAGAAAGAGAGACAGAAATAGAGACAGAGAGGGAGAGAGAGAGAAAGAGAGACAGAAAGAGAGATAGAAAGAGAGATAGAGAGAGAATGCCCTGTGTGGGCTGGTTGGGGGGTTTCATTCCTGGAAGTCACTGTGTAAGTGACATCTCAGTGTGAAGACACACGGCATAGGGTTGAGAAGATTTAATGAGAGTGACTTTTTGGTCTCCCTCTTCCACTACTGGAGGGAATAACCTTTACAACTCCCCCCTGACAACGATCCCTCAAGATACTGAATATTGGTTGTCCTCTCATATCAAGGGATAAAAAAGATGGATCTGAAGAAATCCAGACAGCAACCTTACATTCTGCCACACATAGCAGGAGACACATTAAATGAACCTTAGACTTCAAAAACAGGTTGGGCAATGTAAGTTCAAACGCAGAGAGCTTTGGTATTGATTCCATTGTCTTTTGTCGAGAACAGTTGAGAGCCCATTTCCAGCCATTTCAGGATAAAGGCCTTGAATAAACAACTGATAGTGGGACCCTCTGTATGTGTTTACAACCAGTGTTTGACCTCGGACTGAAATAGGTGCTGGTACTGTACTCATTTTGGGTGCCGGTACTGTTTGTATTTAGGTGCAGGAACTCCACAGTACTTGTATTCTATAAGAGGAACAGAAACAGTAGAACATTAAGAGGTGCCGGTACTCAGCTCCGGTGAGCTCCTGTCACGATCGCGTTGACATGAACGAGAGGACCAAGGCGCAACATGATTTGAATCATGATTTGAATATATCTTCTTTATTTACCACGACGAAGATGATCACCAAACACTTATACAACACTAACAAAACAACAAACGATCGTGAAACTTCAAACGTAAGTGCACACACAAACTACTTACGTCGACATATACATACACATAAACAATGACCCACAAACAGCTAAAGCCTATGGCAGCCTTAAATATGGCTCCCAATTAGAGACAACCGAAATCAGCTGTCTCTAATTGAGAACCCATTCCGGCCACCACCGACTCTCCTAGAACTACACCCAACATAGACACAGCTAGACACATACACTCAACACAAAAACCATAAACTACAACCTCTACCATATAATACCCCAAAATACACACATACCCCATGTCACACCCTGACCTAACTAAAATAATAAATAAAACAAATAATACTAAGGCCAGGGCGTGACATAACCCCCCCTTAAGGTGCGAACTCCGGACGCACCAGCACATAGTCTAGGGGAGGGTCTGGGTGGGCTTCCTTCCATGGCGGCGGCTCCGGCACTGGTCGTGGTCCCCACCCCACCATAGTCATAAGGGGCAGCACCGGGATAAGGGGCAGAACCGGACTAAGGGGCAGCACCGGGATAAGGGGCAGCACCGGGATAAGGGGCAGCACCGGGATAAGGGGCAGCACCGGGATAAGGGGCAGCACCGGGATAAGGGGCAGCACCGGGATAAGGGGCAGCACCGGGATAAGGGGCAGCACCGGGATAAGGGGCAGCACCGGGATAAGGGGCAGCACCGGGATAAGGGGCAGCACCAGGATAAGGGGCAGCACCAGGATAAGGGGCAGCACCAGGATAAGGGGCAGCACCAGGATAAGGGGCAGCACCAGGATAAGGGGCAGCACCAGGATAATGGGCAGATCCTGGCTGGATGACGGCTCCGGCGGATCCTGGTTGGACGGCTCATGGCTGGCTGACAGATCTGGCTGCTCATGGCTAGCTGACGGATCTGGCTGATCATGGCTAGCTGACGGATCCGGCTTCTCATGGCTGGCATGAGGCGCACTGTAGGCCTGGTGCGTGGTTCCGGAACTGGAGGCACCGGGCTAAAGGCACGCACTTTCAGGCTAGTGCGGGGAGAAGGAACAGGGCATACTGGACCCTGGGGACGCACATTAGGCCTAGTGCGTGGGGCCGGAACTGGTGGTACCGGACTGGGGACACGCATCTCAGGGCTAGTGCGGGGAGCAACAACAGGATGCACAGGACTCTGGAGACGCACAGGAGGCTTAGTGCGTGGTGCCGGAATTGGTGGTACCGGGCTGGAGACACGCACCATAGGACGAGTGCGTGGAGGAGGAACAGGGCTCTGGAGACACACTGGAAGCCTGTTACGTGGTGTAGGCACTGGTGGAACTGAACTGGGGCGGGGAGGTGGCGCCGGAAATACCGGACCGTGCAGGCGTACTGGTTCCCTTGAACACCGAGCCTGCCCAACCTTACCTGGTTGAATGCTCCCCGTCGCCCGACCAGTGCGGGAAGGTGGAATAACCCGCACCGGGCTATGTAGGCGAACCGGGGACACCATGCGTAAGGCTGGTGCCATGTATACCGGCCCGAGGAGACGCACTGGAGACCAGACGCGTTGAGCCGGTATCATGGCACCTGGCTCAATGCCCAATCTAGCCCTACCAGTGCGGGAAGGTGGAATAACCCGCACCGGGCTATGAACACGTACAGGAGACACCGTGCGCTCTACTGCGTAACACGGTGTCCGCCCGTACTCCCGCTCTCCACGGTTAGCCTGGGAAGTGGGCGCAGGTCTCCTACCTGCCCTCGGCCCACTACCTCTTAGCCGCCCCCCAAGAAATGTTTGGGTAGTACTCGCGGGTCTCCAGCCTTGCCTCCGTGCTGCCTCCTCATATCGCCTCCTCTCGGCTTTCGCTGCCTCCAGCTCTTCACGAGGGAGGCGATATTCTCCCGGTTGCGCCCAAGGTCCCTTACCATCTAAAATCTCCTCCCATGTCCATGAGTCCTTAATGCCTTGATCCTGTTGCCGCTGGTCATGTTGCTTGGTCGTATATTGGTGGGTCATTCTGTCACGATCGCGTTGACATGAACGAGAGGACCAAGGCGCAACATGATTTGAATACATCTTCTTTATTTACCACGACGAAGATGATCACCAAACACTTATACAACACTAACAAAACAACAAACGATCGTGAAACTTCAAACGTAAGTGCACACACAAACTACTTACGTCGACATATACATACACATAAACAATGACCCACAAACAGCTAAAGCCTATGGCAGCCTTAAATATGGCTCCCAATTAGAGACAACCGAAATCAGCTGTCTCTAATTGAGAACCCATTCCGGCCACCACAGACTCTCCTAGAACTACACCCAACATAGACACAGCTAGACACATACACTCAACACAAAACCATAAACTACAACCAACACCCCCTCTACCATATAATACCCCAAAATACACACATACCCCATGTCACACCCTGACCTAACTAAAATAATAAATAAAACAAATAATACTAAGGCCAGGGCGTGACAGCTCCTGCCCAAGTCAAATACTGTTTATAGCAATGCACTGTGGGTCAAAGAACATTCAGGTCCAAGAGAAAACAAATATTAGTACAAATATATATAATATAGAATTGCATGGTGAAATCCAATTGATCGAATTGGATTTAAACCCAATACAATAACTTAAATAACATATAGCTCAAATGAAATGATGGATAATTCACTGTACATTTCTCAAGCCCACAATAGAATATATCGGTATCATTCCCAGCCTGCCATTCCCAGCCTGCTAGGAGTTAGCTATTTATGCTCCTGTGGAGCTGAGGCCCTGCTGCACTGAGCTAGCCTGACGACTCACACTAAATTCTTCCACTGCTCTGCCGCTCGCTGCATATTTAGTACTGAGACTGCCATCATTGAAGTCGTTCGTTGTGAGGAGGGGCACAAGGGGCATTGTACAAAACAAAGTCATCAGCGATTGGATCGTATCAAAGACAGCCCCGAATGTGTTCACACTCGGTGAAGGGTCGGGGAGGTACTCAGATCCGGACTCATTGCGGAGAAGAAACTAACGGCCGTGGGCGTGGTGTGGCGTTTGGCTGGAGCAAGGAGTCTCGGTAACCAGGCAAGCATTGAGCTGATTTATGGGCTAATTTAGATGGAATGCTTGTGACACAAAGCATAGGGAGCCTGCTCCCACACTGCTCCTGGGCTGGCCCATTTGACCGATGTGAATGACCGCTCTGGAAATATAGGGTTTTCTCTACATAAAACCCAGCGCAGCGTGAAAGACATTGTCCACTAAGCACAAGGAGAGCTGTAATAAAACACTTCCCTCTCTAACAGGGTGCATTGATCTAAGGTGCATAGATGACTCTCTAGAACCTCCAGCTCTATAACCCGAGTCCTTGCAGCTCCAGAGGTAGACGTGTACAGTATAGCGCGTGTGTGGCCTTCTTCAGCCATCATCCTATCATCCTTTATAATGAGAGTCCATTAGCATGTCCATCTGCTCTGTTTGAGACAGTGGACAGTGAAAGGTGGGTATTTTAATGACTGTCCTTCCCGTTATCACATGAAGAGATGATGGAGTCGACTCCAGCACTCAGTCTCTCACAGTTACACTGCACGGGACATTGTTACGCATTCTAGTCAAGGCCAGATTCACTGAAACTTGTAAAAGAAGATAAAGAGATACACACACACACACACACGCACACACTCACGCACACTCTCTCTTTCACACACAGACACACACACACACACACACACACACACACAGTTTTCTAACTGTTTTTCCCTACACACATTAACTTTCATGTGTACCCACTCACACGAAAATGTACATACATATATACGAACAAACATACACAAGAACAGTGATGAATACCTCAAAAGACACGGGACTGCTGAACTGAAGTGTGTGATTGACAGCTGAGATTACAGACTGGTGACTCCAGGTAGTCGACTGCTATTCAATTTCTTCCTCACTGTTTACTCTGGGAAAATTGGGAAATAACAGCGCTGTCACACTCAAGAAGTCTCACCTTTATTATGGAAATCAACAACACTTCGCTAGCGGTGCCACTCAGCCCATGCATATAGTCCCCAAACCACCTCCCCTTCCCTCACTCTTAACACAAACCACTGCACTTTTCACCAACCTGAAATTGGGTTCATTCTGAATATGTACACAGCTAGTGAGGAGTGTATACATATTGAAAGATAGAATGGAATAAATGCATCTGCTTGGAGGCCCAGCCTAGGTTACAAACCACATATATACATTATGAACAGACACAGCAACCATAACATGGTGGAACTGTGTTCAGCCGTGTGTGAAGCAGCCCAGGCATTGTACTTTAGCTGAACTGGGGCTCAGTCCCAAATGGCACCCTATTCCCTTTATAGTACACTTCTTTTAACCAGGGCCATGGTCAAAATAAGAGCACTATAAAGGGAATAGGGTGCTATTTGAAACGCAACATGGGACTAGGATATTACTGCAGCAGGAGCACACTACTTCCTGTAGAGGACGGGTGAATTATGTATGTTTGGATACTGTATGCCTGGAATGGGACAGGGACTACGCTAGAGTGGTTTGTGGGCCCCATGTGGAATGGGATGCCTGCATATTCAGTAGAAATGGCTGTGGTGATGGTCTCTAGCTTGTGCTAAACTTAACTAAACTCCACATGCCTTGGTTAATATGTGGCCTAGTCAATCTGAAGATCTCGCTGTCAAAGGAAGATCAGTCAGTCAGAGGGAGAGTCAGAGGGTGGTGAACTGTGAACAAAGCAGCCTGCCAAAGGTAATTGAGGGGGAGAATCCACACGAAGAGGGGATGTGATGTACTGTATATTCTCATCTGTGTTTAACAGTAACAGACTCCTAGAGAGAGAGAGAGAGAGAGAGAGAGAGAGAGAGAGAGAGAGAGAGAGAGAGAGAGAGAGAGAGAGAGAGAGAGAGAGAGAGAGAGAGAGAGAGAGAGGAGAGAGAGAGAGAGAGAGAGAGAGAGAGAGGGGAGAGAGAGAGGAGAGAGAGAGAGAGAGAGAGAGAGAGAGAGAGAGAGAGAGAGAGAGAGGTAACAGTAACACCACTCACATGTAGCGCAGGTGGGGGTTCTGGGAGAAGGCTCTTGCCTGGATACCGCGCAGGTTGCCGTTCATGATCGTTCTGGAAGAGACACACAGTGTCACAGAATGTAAGCCATGTAATACACTACCAGTCAACAGTTTGGACACACCTACTCATTCAAAGGTTTTTCTTTATTTTTACTGTTCACTGTGTAAATCAGGGCTTCATTGTCGAATTGCTGCAAAGAAACCATTACTAAAGGACACCAATAAGAAGAAGAGATTTGCTTGGGCCAAGAAACCCGAGCAATGGACATTAGACCGGTGGAAATGTGTTCTTTGGTTGGATGAGTCCAAATTTGAGATTTTTGGTTCCAACTGCTGTGTCTTTGTGAGACGCAGAGTAAGTGAATGGATGATCTCTGCATGTGTGGTTCCTACTGTAAAGCATGGAGGAGGAGGTGTGATGGTGTGGGGGTGATTTGCTGGTACAGTGTCTGTGATTTATTTAGAATTCAAGGCACACCTAACCAGCATGTCTACCACAGCTTTCTGCAGCGATACGCCATCCCACCTGGTTTGCGCTTAGTGGGACTATCATTTGTTTTTCAACAGGACAATGACGCAGCACACCTTCAGGCTCTGTAAAGGCTATTTGACCAAGCAGGAGAGTGATCAATCACCCGACCTCAACTTAATTGAGATGGTTTGAGATGAGTTGGACTGCAGAGTGAACGAAAAGCAGCCAACAAATGCTCAGCATATGTGTGAACTCATTCAAGATTGTTGGAAAAGCATTCCAGGTGAAGCTGGTTGAGAGAATGCCAAGAGTGTGCAAAGCTGTCATCAAGGCAAAGGGTGGTTACTTGGGAGAAAGTAAAACATTAAATATATTTTGATTTGTTGAAAACTTTTTGGGTTACTACATGATTCCATATGTGTTATGTCATAGTTTTGATGTCTACAATTTGATTACTCTACAATGTGGAAAATGGTAAAAAATTAAGAAAAACCCTTGAATGAATATGTGTGTCCAAACTTTTGAATGGCAGTTTATATATTACTGTCAGATACTCACATGGAAATAAGTACACACAGGCAATAGGTTATTGTTGTTGATACTGAAAGACACCTCCTCCTACGTTTACGGATAAATTAAGCATAAGGGGAAATAAAATGCTATTCCATAATTAAAACCACCAACACAGTCCTGACAGTGTGTCCATGGAAACCAGGGTTGCACAGTGTTTGTGTGGCTCTACCCACACTAAGGAGTAGGCACACAGGTCGCATAAACGTCACAGAAACTGCAATTGTCTGCTGATTGGTCGGAGATAGGTTCTCATGAATTCCTCATTTGCAGTTAAAAACCGGCTGTGATAGCAGTGCACTGGAAACATGTAAAGGAGTTTATTTTAAACGTGGCTCGCAACCGGCAACGTTTGGGGTAAATAGGGAGGCATTCTAAAAGTCATCTAATCTTATCTTCCGGCCCGTCGCCCCTGCTCCTCTCCCTCCTCATGGGGCATCATTACGATCAGGATAGTATCAAGAGCCTGCATCTTCTCTCTCGCTCCTCAGCTAGCTTCACAAGGAGCTAAGATCAATTATGTATATTGAATCCATTTTTATCATGGGCATCTGCAAGCTGTTTATTTGCTCTGAACACGCGTCTCTTTTCATTAGAATCCATCTGAGAGAATGATTACATCAGAACAGTCCTGATGGCATCACACTGTGTAGCTAACACTGATGTGTAACTGTAACACTGGGTGTATGGTAAGCCAAATGTACATGTTAAAACAAGTATTCCGCCATATTGAATTTGGCTTAAACAAGGGCAGCCCAGTGGGGAATACAATGTGGTCAAGGTCAGACACATAAGGACCTGGGAGTGAAGACAGCCAACGCAGACGTGTCACATGTCCTGTTGCTTGTACTCAAATATAAAAATTAATCATCGAGGTGGGCTGGCTGAGGCGCTAAGGCCCATGAGGCTGACCCAATGTGGGCCCAGAGTAGCTCCTGCTCTGGCACTGCCTGGGCTGCTCACTCTCTGGTGAGTCATCCAAATCACCTGGCCCTGAACTGCTGTGGAGGAGACGGAGGGGAGGTAGGGGAAGGGAAGGAGGGAGACAGCAGAGGAGCCAGGGCCCACTCCAGGTGAGCCTGATGCTAATGAGAGGAGCTGTTAATCAGCCCTGTTCAAGTGCTCTGGGTCTCCCCTAATAGGACCAGTGGTTACATTGGAGGAGACTAGAGGAGACTGGAGGAGACTAGGGGAGACTGGAGGAGACTAGGGGAGACTGTGGGAGGCTGGGGTAGACTGGAGACTAGAGGAGACTGAGGGAGACTGAGGGAGACTGGGGAAGACTGGAGGAGACTAGAGGAGACTGGAGGAGTAGGGAGAAAACTGGGGAGAATGGAGGAGACTAGAGGAGACTGGGGGCAGGGCGAGACTGACGAGCGGGCGAGACTGGAAGAGCCTGGGGAGACTGGAGGAGACTGGGGGCAGGGCGAGACTGAGGAGCGGACGAGACTGGAGAAGCCTGAGAGACTGGAGGAAACTGGAGGGACTGGAGGAGGCAGGGGAGACGGGAGGAGACAGGAGGAGACTAGGGAGACTGGTGGAGACTGGAGCCTGTGAATACTGAGGGAGACTGGGAAGACTGGAGGAGACTAGAGGAGACTGTAGAGACTGTGGAGACTTTAGGAGAATGGGGAGACTGGGACGATAGGAGGAGACTGGGGGCTGGAGGTTGCTGGAAGAGACTGGAGGAGATTGGGGCTTGGAGGAGACTGGGGAGAATGGAGCAGACTGGAGGAGCCTGGGACTAAGGAGACTGGAGGAGTAGGGAGAAAACTGGGGAGAATGGAGGAGACTAGAGGAGACTGGGGGCAGGGCGAGACTGAGGAGCGGGCGAGACTGGAGGAGCCTGGGAGACTGGAGGAGACTGGGAAAGAGACTACAGGATACCATTTCCATCCCAGAGGGGAGTCTTGCCCACAGGTCCAGAGAGACCAGGATGGCTGAGGGTGGGTAGACATGGGGGGAAGGAATCAGATTTTTACTGATAATTTACTGTATAGGATGGTTTGTTCAGGGGGGTTTAGGGAAAGGGATAGGAGACCTAATTAAATGTCCTGGCTGCTATTCCAGCGTCATTTGATCAGTGTAAAATGGGCCGTAGGGAGGTGCTGTTGTTTGAGGCAGGCCGCAGTGCATTAAAATAAACATGCCTGCAATATAAGCCACCGCTAGTAGTCAATAGTACTGATGGAGTATGTGTGCCCACCAGACCAGGTGCCATGTCACTATGTGTTGGGTTAGGTGGGTCATTGTATTACATTAAATATGTCTTGCATATACAGATAGGATCTTAATTTGAGCAAGTTTGCTACAGCAGGAAAATAATTCTGCAGCAACAGGAAATTTGAAATATTATGTAGATTATAATTCATGGACATTTTAACAGGGGTTGATACACTACATGACTAAAAGTATGTGGACACCTGCTCGTCGAAACATCTCATTCCAAAATCATGGGCATTAATATTAAGTTGGTCCCCCCTTCACTGCTATAACAGCCTCCACTTTGAACTTGCTTCCATTTAGCCACAAGAGCATTACTGAGGTCGAGCAGTGATGTTGGGTGATGTTCCAATTAATCCCAAAGGTGTTCGATGGGGTTAAGGTCAGAGGTCGTTGCAGGCCAGTCAAGTTCTTCCACACCGATCTCAACAAACCATTTCTGTATGGACCTCACTTTGTGCAAGGGGGTATTGTCATGCTTAAACAATAAAGGGCCTTCCCAAACTGTTGCCACAAATTTGGAAGCACAGAATTGTCTACAATGTCATTGAATGCTATAGCGTTAAGATTTCCCTTCACTGGAACTAAGGGGCCTAGCCCGAACCATGAAAAACAGCACAGACCCTTATTCCTTCTCCACCAAACTTTACAGTTGGCCCTATGCATTGGGGCAGGTAGCGTTTTCCTGGCAACCTCCAAACCTAGATGTGTCCATCGGACTGCCAGACGGTGAAGCGTGATTCATCACTCCAGATAATGCATTTCCACTGCTTCAGAGTCCAATGGCGGCAAGCTTTACACCACTCATGGTGATCTTAGGCTTGTGTGCGGCTGCTCGGCCAAGGAAACCCACTTCATGATGCTCCCGACGAAGTTCTTTTGCTGACCTTTCTTCCAGTGGTAGTTTGTAACTTGGTAGTGAGAAATTTGACGAACTGACTTGTTGGAAAGGTGCCATCCTATGACAGTGACACATTGAAAGTCACTGAGCTCTTCAGTATGGGCCATTGTACTGCCAATGTATGTCTAAGAAGATTACATTGCTGTGTGCTCGATTTTATTTACCTGTCAGCAACGGGTGTGGCTGAAATAGCCGAATCCACTAATTTGAAGGGGTGTCCACATACTTTTGTATGTATAGTATACATGTTTGTTACATGTACATTGCAAATCAAGTCAGAAATGTCAAAGTGGAAATTAAAAACTTTAGAATCCTTTTAAAGAATCAAATGCACTACAAGTTTGCATTTCCTGCTGTGCAGGAAAAGTATCTGCAACAAAAGAGTGATCAAATTAAGATCCTACATCTGTAGCATGTTCAGGTCAGGATGACACAGCCCCATGGTCTCACAGCTATATGGTATGCTTTCATGGCTAGAGCAACAGTGGGCTCTGCAGAAAACACACATCAGTGGTTTGTTAATGAGATGTGCTTCTCCCCAAGTGGACACTCACAGTCTCTGAAGTCCAGTGTACAGCTCCATGTCCACATCCTTCAGGGTCTGCAGGCCAGTCCAGTTCTCAATGTGTCTGAGACATAAAAGGGAAAGAACAGAAGACAGTCAGTAAAAGCAATTTTAAATATGTTTTGTTCCGTTGGTTTACGCATTTGAGTTTGGTTTTCCCTCGTAAGAAGGTCTACAATTCAGTTCAGTTGTGAACTTCATGTTTTTAGTCAGTCCCATCTGAGGACACTACAAGGCAAAACTGAACATTAATAGTAGTTTAGTCAAGATATGTGGGATACACTGTCTGGTAGAACAATTTTTTCGTGGATGTCCCCAAGTACGAGCACATTCACATGATTTACTGCTGGCTTAAATTATCTACAATGCAATTACATCCTGCGTAATGAGGGGACGTTTAATGAAAGCGAATTGCTGGAGGTCCCCGGAGTGTCTCCACAACACTGAACTAAAATCACTCTGGGTGCTCCATGCTGACTATTGCTGCTCTTGAACTGTACTAAAACTGACACTCAGCATTATTCTGGTAAGAGACATCCCCAAGAGCTGCGCGTTACCTTTGGGCCTGTTGAAATTGCAATACCACATTGTTTATGTATTGTGGGCACTTAGCTTTGTAAGACTCCAAATGAGTTCACGTTTTAAGGATTCATCACAGTGCCATGTCTCAAATTCGATCTGTCTCTTACTTCTCTCACTTCACTCTCTCTTCCATTACCTCGCTCTCATCTACCTGCTCAATCGGGCTGACTTTCATCCTTTCTTTTAACAGACACTCTTTTTAATAGATTTTTACACATTTGACACATTTTCACACAACAAGCACACCACACACATCCACCAGCACTCAAGCAGGTCAACAACATGCATTGCTGATCTCTGAGCCCAGGAAATTACATCCAGCCTCCATCTGTTACTAGCAACAGGTTTTGAAATTGTCTTAAAATATTTACATCAGCCATTCACATTTACCTGGGCCCATCTCCCTCTCTGGTCTGTTTATAATCAGTGCAGCATTCCATTGGTTCAGAGCAGGAAGACCATTCTAATCTCCCTGCTTCTCTTTCCATGTGATGCGTACATGTGGAACGACATCCTGGGCAGCTGCTGAGAAATGCTTTAGAACTCATCCTGATTGGTTAGCATGCATGAGCAGGCCCATGAATATGAGAGAGATCCGATGGCAGGTGAGATGTGAAATCTTGTCCAGGTGGCAGAGAGGTTATGTGCACAGCCAGGGCCACATGAGGCTAACGCTGGACCCATATATACTGGACAGTATAGCTGACCTGAGACTAGAAGCTGATGTGGGTGATCTCCACTGAAATCGTGCATGTGTACTAGATGTAGGCTACAGTATGTATTATGTAAACCACATTATGTACTGGCTGGTTCAAGCCCTGAATGCTGATTGGCTGACAGCTGTGGTATATTAGACCGTATACCACGGGTAAGACAAAACATCCATTTTTACTGCTCTAATTACGTGGGTAACCAGTTTAAAATAGCAATAAGGCACCTCGTGGGTTTGTGATATCCTCTACGGGATCGGTGTCCTCCCCACAGGACGGTTGAGATAACGTGCGCTAATGTGATTAGCATGACGTTTAAGTATATACTGCATAAAGTCACACATTCATTTATACAAATACATATATACTGTGTATCTTAACTGATGGACATTAAAACAGATACAATCTTAGTAAAGGAGAATATAAAAGAGATCAAATGTAGTGGAGAGTTAACATAGAAAATTACTGTGGCAATCCATTTGACATCCCCACTTTCTCAAAATGCAAATGTTTAAGACAGTGTGAGGTACAACAGCTATGCGCAAATTTAGAAGAAAAATACATTATCATCTTATATTCATGGGTGTTTTTCTGGCAATTCATGGTAAAGACAAAATATGAAGACTATCCTGCTCACATCTTGGTAAAACAGTGTTATGTAACCTAGCAACTCTGCTTTCCAGAGCAGTAAAGTGGGTCGTCGTTTGGAGAAGCAATGCAGAACAACAAATCCCTCGACAGAGGAACTATGGACACGCCATGTAAAACAAAACCAAAAGCTTTAGGACAATAACTATCTAGATGACGAAGGACAAAGAGAGGCAGACAACCGAGGAGAAGGAAAATCGCCTCACACGGACCAGAACCAATCAATACCCACAGAGATTAAAATCATAAGTAAAAAATGAAAGTTGGGGGAACGCTGGCTGATTGGCTGAGCTCATGTTAGACTCAGAATGAGGCCTGTCCTCCAGGGCCTAACTGAGTGATTGACTAATTGACTGATTGATCGATTCATCAATTGGCTGTCTAAACAGGCTATAATGAGTCTGCATGGGGCTCAGAGAGGGAGTGGCCAGAGAGCTCAATGCAGAGGCAGAGAAGGCTATTAACATAAACCTACTATACAGACAGCATAAAGTACCTCCTATCTTAGAATAGAATCTGTGTGGAGCGCAGTGTACCTCCTGTCTGACAATCATTGTGGAGTGGAGTGGCTCACACAGAACATTATGTGTTTATCAAACGTCAAACCAAATGTATTGTTAGTGTTAGTACAGTACAGTGCAGTACATTACAGTACAGTGCAGTACAGTGCAGTGCAGTACAGTACAGTGCAGTGCATTACAGTACAGTGCAGTACAGTGCAGTGCAGTGCAGTGCAGTGCAGTACATTACAGTGCCGTGCAGTACATTACAGTGCCGTGCAGTACATTACAGTACAGTGCAGTACATTACAGTGCCGTGCAGTACATTACAGTACAGTGCAGTGCATTACAGTACAGTGCAGTGCATTACAGTACAGTGCAGTGCGGTGCAGTGCAGTACATTACAGTGCAGTGCAGTGCAGTACATTACAGTACAGTACAGTGCAGTACATTACGGCACAGTGCAGTGCAGTGCAGTACAGGGGGAGTTGCAGTGGGGGAATAATTGGGTTGACAAGTACAGAGCAGCCCTCCTCTCCTCCACCATGGTGAGAGTAGGAGCTAGTGTTAACCAGGAGCACTAGGCTGACACAGTTGGATAATGTAGGTTTTGCATATTTCCATACCAAAATCACCCCCTGTGAGCAGATTGAACACTGCTACTTATAACTTTGGATAAAAAAGCATCCCTCACTTCAAAAATATTCAGACTAAAATCAGTCTTTGCCCCATAAATATGTAAATATTGCAGATTTTCTTTTGCAGTGTAGGCCTACCTCTGGTGCCGGGAGCCCACTGAGCAACAGCAGGAGTGAAGCACTGAACTAAGACCTGACCAGCCAAGCGCTAATGACAAAGTGAAAATTCCTCAGTTGAATACATTCTGTTTTTCTCATGCCTTATACAGTATTTATAGAATAGTGATTATTTGGATTCCTTAGGTCACCTCTTTGGAAGAACAATATAATGCGGGTTTTCTTTATTATACTTCGCACAAGTTCAATCATTCACTCAAATGTATTTACAAAGCCCTTTTTACATCAGCAAAAGTGCTATACAGAAAGGCAGCCTAAAAACCCAAAACAGCAAATGTAATGAATGCAATTATATAAACCAATGGAACATTTATCTCTACATGGGTTAGGATTTGTAGAAAAATCTGCTTTACTATTTGCTCAAAGAGCTATCAGGTACTGCATTGTAGGGAGAGAACTCAATGCCACTGTCAATCAGTTAGGCACGACGGGGGACGTGATCCGAACCAAATGGGTGAACCGGAGAGCCTATTTCACCAAAAACGTTCTCTCCTGACAGACTTTAAAACAGTATGCTGAGGCGCCGCTGTCTGTCCCAAAGCTGCGACCCCATCTTCTGATGGTGAGGAATACAGTAACACACTCAGGCAGCATTGAATAGCTGCAGGTTTGATGGTACCACCCATTGTGACAGACTCATTTAAAGCACGGAAAAGCACAGAGCCTACGGCTTTCTGTGTGACTGGGGCGATGACCCAGCTGGAGGATGGGAATTTTACCCTCTGACTGTGGTTCAAATGGCAACATATGCCCTATATAGTGCACTACCCATACGGCTCTGGTCAAAAGTAGTGTACTAAATAGGGCAGAAAGCTCCATTTTGGATGCACTTTCTCTCCCCTGAACTTGCCAGTGGGTTAGACTCTCTCCCACTCACACTGTTGTGCTGCAAAGCCAAAAGCAAAGATACATCTGCATGAGACCCACCTACATAAGTGGAGCCAAAAAAGGATGAACAAAATAATTTCCTACCTTCTCAGAAGTTTACCTCTGCGAACACTGGAACAAACCCATTCAGTTTTATTGAGGCTGTCAGCTGACACGGATTCATTACTCCATTGTATCACCACCGCGTGAGAGAAGTGCAAAATCACAACTGCCTCATCGCTTGAAATGGAATAGAAACAAATCTATACATAAATAACACAGGGGATATTTGCATCTCGCTTTTATCGCAGCACTGCAGTGTCAATTTCCTCTACATGGTTATATAGTACAGGAGCTAGCACTGCTGACTCTACAAGTCATTTAGACTACCTAACTACTATAAACACCGAAACAGTAATATCCTGATCTAACTTTGATGTGTCGTGTCACTTTAAAATTAGAATCCAGATACAATCATTTACACATCATGACCACCATGTGCCATGTGTGACTGTTAATGTGTGACTGTCATCATCCTATCAGTCTGAAGGCATATATATATATAAATATGAGAGAGAGAGAGAGAGAGAGAGAGAGAGAGAGAGAGAGAGAGAGAGAGAGAGAGAGAGAGAGAGAGAGAGAGAGAGAGAGAGAGAGAGAGAGAATATTGAACCACTGATCAGGTGACAACCACATGACATAGAGACTCCAGTGTTAACAACTAGCAAAATCAAATACAACAGCGGTCTTCACAATTCACTGGCTTAGCAGATGCAACATATGTCTACGTAAGCTGTGCAGCCATTATTTCAGCATCTGTAACCGAACATTCACCCCAGTCCAGATCCATTGATTTGTTGATGTCTCTGTGCTGTTGAGAACGAGAACACTGTCTCCGTGTGCTTTCTCATTAGGCCTTAGTCATTGGTGATGATCGGTGGTCTGTTTGGAGGTGGCAGAACTCTCTCAGGAGGCAGCCAGTGCTGTGCTCTCCCTTCTCTCAACTCATCTAATGTATTCATCCTCATGTCACCCAGCCATGTCTTTGAATGAGGCTCTCTCTTGTGTTGTTTTGTGTCTCTTTGCAATGAAATACAATTTGCATGTGTATTATGGAATCGTATTATTATGGAATTGGAATTTTTTATTAGGATGGGAAAAAAACAAGAGATTCTATTCAAAGACCTTCAAAACCATACAGCTGCTACATGTGAAAACAAATGTTTCTAGCTACTATATGTGAATAAGATAGATTTTGCCATTTGAATACAAATTATATGTACGTATATGTGCAGTGTGAACCGTTAGGCTACATATTGAATGTGTGGAGGGCGTTGTCATGGAAATGCAGCTTTTGTTAGAATATTAATACAGACTAATGTATATTTTAAAATGCACCAGACACATAGACATTGAGTGGTCTGTTGAATATAAAAAGCAATTTGGATTAGTTTATGCATTTTGGAAAAGGTTGAGTGAGGAATAAAGCTCCACACTCCCATTATAAAGTTACAATACCCTAGAAAACACAGAACATAGGAGTGTGTCTCTGTGACTCCACTCACAACTGCATTTTAATTACACATACAAAATAATAGTTTCTGTTCCAAAACCTAATTATGCAGTGGCATTTAATCTAAATCAACTAGGAGAAAGGAACATTTATATGCGCTCTATTTTTAGGGGCTATTCTTTATACTCAAAGTCATAATAAGTGCGAATGTTTGCAATTCTTTAATCTTACAATTAGTCTAAATAAACCCGGTATACTGTGTACTTGGTTAACTGCAGACAATTTTGGTTAAAAAAAACAACAACAGATTAGTCCACTTCAATTTTCTAATCTCTTTGAAATAATCCTGTCAGAATGTAAAGTGATAGTGTGTGCGTATGTGTAATTACCTAGCTGCATGGTTCAGGGGCCAGGACGACAGCTCTGGCCTTGATGAAGGTGTGTATAACACCCTGCTAGAATCTGATTTAACCATCCCCCATTTCTCCATCTTGGAGTCAGCATTTCTGCTAATATTTTACCTGCAGCTCTCAAAGCGTCAATCAGATCAGGGTATAGCATGCTGCATGGAGCTGCTGGGTTTTCTGAAGGAACTGAAGATCACAATACTGTATCCTCCTGGCACCGGTCCAGAAGTGTTGCCCTGCCTGCATGCTGATGGCTGATGGCTGAGCTGCCACTCTACTCCGCCGCTCCTCTTAATGGAAGCAATGAAACCCAGCTTTAAGGGCTCCCATCTGGAAGCCATGATAAATAGTTTGGTGGGAGAGATGCAAGCCAAGTTTTTTTCCCAACGTGGCTGGAGTTGTGATACGTACGGTATATGCTAGAAGTTTACAGCAGTGTGATTTAGTTGCAATGAGTTATGTACACTATATTTCTGCTTCCTCTTTGTCTCTCTTTACAAAGATTTTCATCATACAGTACTATATATATATTCATTTATGGAAATGTAAGAGAATTTCTTACTCAGCTTACTGAACTGTGTAGCTCTGCTAAATATGTATGTAGTATTTCAAGGGTTTTACGTCTCCTCTTAACCTGTCATATTGTTACTATTATGGTCTCCCAGACAAGGCAGCTAATGGTCCTTTAGGATCACAGTATTTTTCTGTGAAAAGCACAAACCCTACCGCTCTTTATCTTTGGGTTTTAATAGGGTGATATATACAAGGTATAAACCTTATATAGAATAATGGACGTGGCAGTGTGGGTTTTGACAATGCCATAATTTATGACTTCAAGTAGATTTCCTGGTATCAAATTAAACATTGATGGAGATTTTTGAATTATTCTTCCTACTTCTAAGGCATAAAGTTGCTTTCAATTCATCTCTGTTTGATATACATGCATAATAAAGTATTCTTGTTTATATTATTGTTAGTAAGAGTACTCTAGATTTTTATCTTAACCTGGAACTGGGCGTGCTATGCATCGTAAGTTCCAGCTTTATTCAGAACCTACTCCCGTTTATCTAGTATTAAAAAAGTACTAAAATAGAGAGAGTAGTCCTGTAAATTTACAAGGTGTGAAATTGCCTCAGCATGCATAGAAAGAGCTTCTAACTCTCCCTAATCCTCACACACAGACAGGGCTGTTATTCAATCAGCCAAAGCATTATTTACACTTTATTTACTCCATATCAACAGTTTTACAACCGGATTTTACTATCATATCGTTTAGCTTGAATGCTTTGAGTATGTAGTAAGTTACAAGCTCACTGCTGAAACAATAATACAAGGACCTCAGACAGTGTTTGGGGGGCACAAGTCAAGCAAAGAATCACTTGCATGTAAACAACACAAAAGTAGAAATAGGCAAAAGTAGAAGTAGCCATGAATGACTGTATCGGTGACCCTGAAAATAGGGTCACTTTCATGAATTTCATGACCAGGTTAAAGCCTATCAATGTGCCAGTTTTGCCAGCTGGTGGAATATATAGTGACATTACAAATGCACTCATTGAACATACAACTTAAAACACCTCCACAGCTGCTGTATGCTGTGGCAGGGATAAAATCAAATCCATTTTTTTTGTCACATGCGCCGACTACAACAGGTGTAATCCTTACAGTAAAAAACTTACTTACTTAACCAACAATGCAGTTTTAAGAAAAAAAATACCTAAAGAAATAAAAAAAAATACAAATTTGGACCTAGAGTTGGTTATCCGGTACCGCTTGCCGTGCGTTAGCAGAGAGAACAGTCTACTGTATGACTAGGGTGGCTGGAGTCTTTGACCATTTTTAGGGCCTTTCTCTGTCAACCTGCCTGGTATAGAGGTCCTGGATGGCAGGAAGCTTGGCCCCAGTGACGTACTGGGCCGTACGCTCAACCCTCTGTAGTCCCTTGCAGTCGGAGGCCGAGCATTTGCCATACCAGGTAGTGATGCAACCAGTCAGGATGCTCTCGATGGTGTAGCTGTAGAACCTTTTGAGGATCTATGGGACCCATGCCAAATCTTTTCTTGAAGCTCTCAACCTGCTCCACTACAGCCCCGTCAATAAGAATGGGGGCGTGCTTGGTCCTCCTTTTCCTGTAGTTCACAATCGTCTCCTTTGTCTTGATTACGTTGAGGGAGAGGTTGCTGTCCTGCCAGGTCTCTGATCTCCTCCCTATAGGCTGTCTCGTCATTGTCGGTGATCAGGCCTACCACTGTTGTGTCATCGACAAACTTAAATGATGGTGTTGGAGTCGTGTCTGTCCATGCAGTCATGAGTGAACAGGGAGTACAGGAGGAGACTGAGCATGCATCCCTGAGGGGTCCCCGTGTTGAGGATCAGCATGGCGGATGTGTTGTTACCTACCCTTTCCACCTGGGGGCGACCCGTCAGGAAGTCCAGGATCCAGTTGCAGAGGGAGGTGTTTAGTCCCAGGGTCCTTAGCTTAGTGATTAGCTTTGAGGGCACTATGGTGTGGAATGCTGAGATATAGTCAATGAATAGAATTATCACATAGGTGATCCTTTTGTCCAGGTGGGAAAGGGCAGTGTGAAGTGCAATAGAGATTGCATCATCTGTGGATCTTTTGGGGCAGTATGTAAATTGTGGTGGGTCTAGGGTTTCTGGGATAATGGTGTTGATGTGAGCCATGACCACTTCATGGCTACTGACGTGAGTGCTACGGGTCAGTAGTCAATTAGGCAGGTTACCTTAGTGTCCTTGAGCACAGGGACTATAATGGTCTGCTTGAAACATGTTGGTATTACAGACTCAGAGAGGTTGAAAATGTCAGTGAAGACACTTGCCAGTTGGTCAGTGCATGATCTGAGTACACGTCCTGGTCATCCGTCTGGCCCTGCGGCCTTGTGAATGTTGACCTGTTTAAAGGTCTTACTCACATCGGCTACGGAGAGCTTGATCACAGTCGTCCGGAACAGCTGATGCTGTCATGCGTGCTTCAGTTTTACTTGCCTCGAAGCGAGCATAGAAGTTATTTAGCTCGTCTGGTAGGCTTGTGTCACTGGGAAGCTCGCGGCTGTGCTTCCCTTTGTAGTCTGTAATAATTTGCAAGCCCTGCCACATCCGACAAGTGTCGGATCTGGTGTAGTAGGATTCAATATTAGTCCTGTATTGACGCTTTGCCTGTTTGATGGTTCATTGGAGGGCATAGCGGGATTTCTTATAAGCTTTCGGGTTAGAGTCCCGCTCCTTGAAAGTGGCAGGTCTACCCTTTAGCTCAGTGCGGATGTTGCCTGTAATCCATGGCTTCTGGTTGGGGTATGTACGGTCACTGGGGGAAGGACGTCATCGATGGACTTATTGATGAAGCCAGTGACTGATGTTGTGTACTCCTCAATGCCATTGGAAGAATCCCGGAACATATTCCAGTCTGTGCTAGCAAAACAGTCCTGTAGCTTATTATCTGCTTCATCTGCCCACTTTCTTATTGACCGAGTCAATGGTGCTTCCTGCTTTAGATTTTGTTTGTAAGCAGGAATCAGGAGGATAGAATTATGGTCAGATTTGCCAAATGGAGGGCGAAGGAGAGCTTTTTACGTCTCTGTGTGTGGAGTAAAGGTGTAACATTATGGTAGAAATTAGGTAAAACTGATTTGAGTTTTCCTGCATTAAAGTCCCCGGCCACCAGGAGCACGGACTCTGGGTGAACGTTTTCCTGTTTACTTATGACCGTATACAGCTCATTGAGTGCGGTCTTAGTGCCAGCATCGGTTTGTGGTGGTATGTAGACAGCTACAAAAATTACAGATAAAACCTATCTTGGTAAATAGTGTGGTCTACAGCTTATCATGAGATACTCTACCTCAGGCGAGCAAAAACTTGAGACTTCCTTAGATTTTGTGTTCCAGCTGTTGTTTACAAATATACATAGCCCGCCACCCCTTGTCTTACCGGAGGTTGCTGTTCTATCCTGCCGAAAAAACTTAAATCCCACCAGCTGTATGTTATTCCTGTCGTCGTTCTACCATGACTCTGTGAAACACAAGATATTGCAGTTTTTAATGTCCCGTTGGTAGGATATACGTGATAGTAGTTACTTATTTTATTATCGATTGATTGATTGAACGTTGGCTAATAGGACCGACGGTAAAGGTAGATTACCCTCTCAGCGACGGATCCTAACAAGGCACCCGGATCTTCGTTCACTATACCTCTGTCTCTTTCTCATGCAAATTACGGGGATGAGGGCCTTGTAAATCCTTCCCATTTTTTTCGTTGAAGAAAAAGTATTCCTCCAGTATGGGGTGAGTAATCGCTGTCCTGATATCTAGAAGCTCTTTTCGGTCTTAAGACAGAAACATTACGTACAAAATAACTTACAAATAACGCGAAAAAAACATACACAATAGCACAATTCGTTACTGGATCGTAAAACGGCAGACATCTCCTTTGGCGCCATTGCAATGTCCCAAGTCATTTAATCTCAGCAGATACAGAAGGGTTCCTGGAGCTGGTGTCCTTCTGGCCAGTAAAAGCCATGTTGCAGCAAAACATTTTTTATATTAATGCTAAACCCAATTATCATTTGGGTCTGTAAAATCAAAGTACAGCATGTGTAAACGCAGCACTCGTTAGCATATGATTGTTTGATCCTCATTAGGAGCACAAGGCCTCCTAAAGCAGTTCAACTAATTGTAATAATGTCATAGGCCTACATATGCAGAGAAGTAACTCATTCAGCTTTCTCCTTATGCCACAGAGGGGTGTAGTCATACAGCCTAAGCTCCTCTATCTTTAATGTGACTGTGATGTGATACTGTGGAATCACAAGAGTTCAAACATGGACGCTTTGTTTCCAATAAGTGTATAACACCATCAATTGGAGTATTTCTAATGATTTATGTCTGTATAAAGGAATCTGACCTGTCTACATGCCTTCCTACATTCATCCAGGCACCAGACTAGATGGCAAAATAATGTGAAAATAGCCCATACAAAGACTAAAAACAATTCAACTAAAACATTTTAAAAATTCACAAATCTTAGTGAATTGGTTTTGTTGAACAAAACTGATGAGGCAGAAAAAAACATCCACAGGCCCACAGTAATCTGAACACACTATACCAGGTGGCAGCTCTCATTTTGTCCAATCCACACACACACACACACACACACACACACACACACACACACACACACACACACACACACACACACACACACACACACACACACACACACACACACACACACACACACACACACACACACACACACACATTCCCCCAGTCTGATCCGACTGGACTGCTGCCCCTGGTAACTAGCCACTGATTTTCATATCATCCAAATACAGAAAAAACATTGGCAGAGGAAGGAAGCTTAATGCAAATATCTTTGTTTTCCAACCTCTAAATTGAGCCTGGTGGGATAAACTGCACTGATGCAATGAGGACCCAATCATCAATTGAGATTAGTGGAGTTCTTGGGGATGGCTAGAGCTATGACACATTATATACAGTCATTTTCATCCAGTGACTTCCACTCAGTGCTAAAAGCCCTCAGAAAATGGAGTGAAATGACAGTGATTAATGTGTTGCTAGCGTCCTCAGCTGAGGATCTCTACAGAGAACTGGGGTAGACGAACCAATAACGTGTGTGTGGGGAAATGATGAGCCGGAAATCATGGAAATGATGAGCCGCCAGTTGGCCCTCAGAACGTTCTGAGGCAGGCAGTGACCCAAACTCAAAATGGAAACAGGAGGCCACTTTAGTCCACCTTTTACCAATCAGCTCAAACCCGTCAGCCAATCTGATGCGGTTGTCCCTCCCCTCCCCTCTCCTCATCCCTCACTGCCAATCCCTAACAAGGGATCCATGCCTTCGATAACATCTTAAAAAGAGCAGGGTGACATACAGGAAAGTGGCTATACACTACCATAACAGATGATAAATACCACATCCACTTGAGAGGGGAAAGCATGAGAGCGGATGAGTCATGAAAGCACATTTGACATCCGTGAGAGGCAGGAGAACTCACACCCACCGCCACTGACGATCCAGGCACCATGTGACACCTGCACACATGGAGAGGGCATGTTGAAATACAGTATGTCTGGCTGACTGGCTGGCTGTGACTGACTGACTGGCTGGCTTGCTGGCTGGCCTGGAGTATGTGATTGATAATCACCCTGGGCTGAGGCTGGCTCATAAGTCACTGCAGTGATTGAAGGTGCCGTCCCAAAGTGAGGGTGCTTTTAAATGATTGATTGCACTCTGGACTAACAAGAGGATCTAGTCAGCACTGTAGAGGCTTAGGCATGATTGACGGCTCCCGTCGCTGCAACCCCCCCCCACACACCAACGTGACCCCCACTCCATTAGCTAACACTGTGAATATGCCAGCAGCATTTACTCTTGACAGTGCAGTTACTGTAGTCAGCCTCTGTGAAGGTGAGCATAGAGCAGGGATCATCAACTAGATTCAGCCGAGGGACGATTTTATTCTTGAGAGGATGTTTGGGGGGGCCGGAACATAATTACTAATAATTTGTAGACTGCAAATGAAAAAGCCCAAACAGATATAATATTTGACTAAAATAGAATAATTTCAAGCCTTGCTTACATTTGTATACAATCAAGGTTCTCTCTATTATGCGTGGGAATACTTGGGAACAGACTTACAAAATAAAAATGTCCTGGTGTTTTTCCAGTCTTTTCTGACCCTGGCATAGAGAATCAGAAGATGTCTCATTATCAGTACTAATGCATCACTATTCAAAGGCCACCTGAGCCCTACAAGCTCACCAGGTACAGTAACACATGCATAAGCACATACACACCACCACACACATGCACCCACACACACATGCACATACACACACACACGGTATCTGCAGTTCTGCAGGTAACATATACAATATAAACGATAGAGATGTAGAATGCTCAAGAACTGCCTTCGATTAACCTATAGGCTGTGCTTTGATTCACATCTAAATGGAAGTACCACAGACATAGTCATTGGAATATCACAGTATATTTTATGAGTGGTGTTATGAGGGCTTTGTTGTTAAGAAACTCTTCTTTCCAGCTCTTTGTTCTTTAACATGTTTTTAAGCAGGCATCGCCTTTGTTCCTCTGCCCCGCAGTCGTCTCAATGTTGCCTCTAAAGGGGCGCGTTGAAGGAGGGGGTATTTCTCCCCTCAAAGGGATTAAGCTACTTTGAAAGGGTTATCTTGAGGCTTGAAAGGAAGGGAGCAGTGTGAGGAAAATAAGAGGTATGTGTCTGAGATATGATGAGAGAATGTTGTGAGGATAAAACAACAGGGAGGGATTACTATGATCAGGGGAGGAAGAGCCGATATGTGACTAATAATGGACAGACTGGCAATGGATAAGACCAGGGAACTCTCTCCGTCCTCTCCTGGGCAAGCATCATTGGGCGATTCCACGCCAGCAGGAGCAGATTATCCTGGCAATTGCAGACTGGTATCACAGATTATCCTGGCAAATCTCACATAGAAACTTCATTGGGAGGAAGGGTGTTTTAAATGCTTTATACATTTGTATCACAAACCATTTGTGAGAAAATCATGATGAAAGTGGCCATTTTATGCGCTTTTTAGACCTGTTCAGACCCTATGATCTGTGAAACGTACATGATACAGACAACACCTTGTTGTCATTATAGTCCTTATAGGGTTTTTAACATATGGAGTATGATTCTGAAACACAAAATGTTCACATTAATATATTCAACATTAAAGATATTAATATAATATCTCAAAACCACCATTTTTGATGTTGTTCATTTTAGGACATATTGTTTGGAACAATACAGTATATTCCACAAGTACATACCATTTCCAGTGGGCTCTCTGCTAATTCTGAAGTTATGATACATTTTATGGGCACCACCAACACAGTGAATGGGAAAATGCATTTAAAGGGAACTCTCACTGCTGGTGATTTGCTGAATGTGCAATCTTAAAGGAGGGCTGTGATTGGTTAATGACCTATAATGTCAATTTATATGTATAAAATGGGTCATATCATTAAAAGTACGAGAGAACCCACTCTGGAAATATGATGTGTTTGAAGAGTATATTGTTAGAAATAATATGTCTAAAAATAAGCTAATTGCCAGAACAATCTGATACCCCAAATTCCGGTCCCGCTTGCATGGAATCGCCCCATAGCATTGTGTTGAAAAATCCCCTTCAGAACACAACAGGAAATATGGTAGTGTTTCATAAAGCCCAAAAACTCTTGAGCAGTTTTCATAGTACCGCTGTTCTTTTTATGCAGTGCATTCAACACACCAGCATACACCAGCAGCATTTCATACAAACTGATAGAAATTCAAGATACGACAGCTCTGTATATTTAGCGGCAGATAAGTAATTTGGTGTTCTGAAGCACTGACCCCTCCGCCTCACTCAGAGCACAGGGGCTGAGGATGACACACATTAGGACAAAAACCATCTACCCTACTCTCTACCTCTCCTCCACTCATATAAGACAAGCATGGCATGTCTGTCAATACAACGGACAGAAATAACCCTGGCCTCATGAATAGATGAATAATTCAACAGGGGTCTGCCCTCTCTGTACAAAGGCACCCCTAGGAGGGGATAGGCAGCCACCTGGGAGGGGCTGCGAGGGGCGGCAGGGAGAGGTGAGCTGGGATCTGGGATCACTATCCTCCCTTCAGACTCTCTATGTGCAGACATGAGACATGTTTCCATTTCCTCAGTGCCTATTCTCAACATAGTGGAACCTCAGACGTTCAGGTTAGTCAAGATCTATGAAAAGGAAACAGCCCACACACAACAGCCCACACACAACATTACAATCATAATTCATAGAGATTTACAATTGCAGCAATACTTTTTCCTAGATATGTGCGGTAGCACCATATCATTTCTAGAAACTAAACAAATTATATGTAGATGCCCTGAAACAGGACCAGTTTATTACTAATCTTCCGTTTTAACATAAAACATGGCGGTGTGTGTACAGCTGTAAGATCTTAATTTGATCACTCTTTTGTTGCATCGCGGGAAATGCAGATGAGCTTCGTGATTTACATAAATTCACTGAAAACCCACACTAACAGTATTTGACTTTTCTTGTAGCCTAACTTTGGCCAGCTAACCACCATTCAAGCAACATTATGATTTAAACATTCAAATCCTGTTGCTTATTTTGCTGTGACAATATAGGTCAAATTAAAATCCTACATACATTATGTATGTGGCAGCCCATCTAAGGGGGCGCAAAGTACATGAAGATGGGTGGGGGGTGGTCTGGAGGGGGGCTAGGCCCCCTGTCTGTAAATTGGAGAACAGCTTTTTCCTGTAATCTGGAGCCATAATCATTATGCTTAAATATATGTTAAAAAAATTAAAAAAATATTTAAAAAAAGTTGAGCTGTCTGTATCCTCATGACTGGTGGTGCTTTAAAGACAGTAAATATGCTTCTCTGCATCTCTGCTAAAATCTGGGTAAAATATTTAAAGGAATGTGAGTCTTATTCATTACATTTTGTAATTGCTTGCTTTTTCTAAAGTCTACCAACCTTGCCAGCCGGCATGCCAGTTAAGATAGACAACCTAACTACTCTAACTTGATTGATAGCCTGAAATGGCATCTTGGTAGCTAGTTATGAGGTTAGGAACCTATCTGGGCTAGCTAAAGTCAGCTTCATAAAATGTCTAGGTGGCTAGTAGTATTACTGTGCCCCCTATGTGCCCCCTATGGGCATGATGCCACTGTGCTGGATGATCCTTTTACTTTGAAGAATTTAATTAGGTAGAGGGTTAGATAGATCTGCAGGGATAGTATAGCACTGAGCAGGGATAACCTCTCTTAGGGGTATTGGTACAGTGTGTGCACTGCAGAAAGGGAAGGGGGGGGGGTGGCTTTGTGAATTTGTGTGCTGACTGAGAATGAGGGCAGGAGCAGTGCTGAATCCTCCATCCTCTCTCTCAATAGACCTACTATCAGCATACCTTCCTCTGGAGTATGTAAAAGAGCTTTTTCCACCAGGCAGGCGCAGCCATGATCATGGCTTGAATTCAATCTCTACACTACCACAGCCCTGCAATGTATGCCGCTGCTGCTTCTGCTTCCGCTGCCCACACATTTCTCATTGCAAAATGTATTGACAGACGGTACTGTTAGGTCTGGTATTCAGCATCCACTGGGAAGTGGTAATGAACACTGATCACACAATGTCCAAAACCCTCAGTGGGTTAGACGCAGAAAGAGAACCATGGCACGGTTTGGATAGACATTCTTTGTAGGTGTCACCTATTTTATCACCAGTTTCCGGATCTGCATACTAGAATTTGATATGGTTATCATACTAAAAACAATATTACAAAAATAGTATACATGCACTAACACATGCAAACACAAGCAGGCAGGCATACACCACACACACGTACACCAGTGACGGTCGATGCCATTTAAGATTAGGGAGTATTATATCTTTTTTATGAGCATGGCCTTATTTATATTACATGATATTGGATGTCTGTCATTCATATTCCATTCACCCAGCTCAATGTAACATTGATAGGTAGGTCCCTCCCCGTTTTTTTCTGTTTGCTTACGTTTAAGAAATGTTTTGCAACAGAATCGGAGGTATGAATACACCCCTGAACACCCGCACACACAATTCACTTTCATAGCAGCCACATACAGCATATGCTACCTGTCCTTCTCACCCTTTCCCTTCGCTTGTGGACTTCAGTGCATAACTGCCAACCGCTAACCGCTACACAGCCGACATTGTTGTCACCATATTAATGGTATAGTCAACAAATTAGAACTAACGCATTAGTAACCCCCACAATCCAACCCATGTGTACAATCACGCAGTACAGTGTACAGCAAGCAGTTTAGCAGTTACACTGGCAGACTCCGGTAAAATAATAATAATATAATATAAATAAAATACAAATTAATTCGAAGAATTGCTGTGTTGCATAGCCTTAGCCAGCTAGCTAACATCAATATCATTCCTCCCTGTTTGTGTCAGGTTGTTCAGTATGCTAAATTAGCTGCATTATCTTTGAAGAAATACATTTGTTAAAAGTTGTTCAAATAATCTTTTTCTCTCTTTGGGTCAACCACTCAACATTTACATTTTAGTCATTTAGCAGACGCTCTTATCCAGAGCGACTTACAGTAGAGTGCATACATTTTATTACATTTTTTTACATACTGAGACAAGGATATCCCTACCAGCCAAACCCTCCCTAACGACGCTATGCCAATTGTGCGTCGCCCCACGGACCTCCCGGTTGCGACAGAGCCTGGGCGCGAACCCAGCCCAGCCTGGGCGCGAACCCAGAGACTCTGGTGGCGCAGCTAGCACCCTAGACCACTGCGCCACCCGGGAGACAAATGTTATGTACTGCAGTGCTAGCAAGCTGTAGCGTGTCATAATTACTTTGTAAGTCTATGAAAGGGGGTGAGAACCCTGAGCCTCCTAGGTTTTGTATTGAAGTCAATGCGCCCAGATGAGGACGGAAAATAGCTGTCCTCTGGCTAAAGCATGGTGCTACCCTAGAGGGTGCTGTTGAGGCTACTGTAGCACTTCATTGCAAATAAGTGTATTTTAATGAGTTATTTGGTGACATGTTAATATATTTAGTATTGTTTTACCTAAAAGGATGTTTTATGAAAATCATTAGGATGATCCTCCCCTTCCTCCACTGACACACACAGTTTAGTAAAATATCTAAGAAATCAGCATAATCTGATACTAGAGTGTTTTGAACAGCGCTCTACTACGTCTGGATTAGCCCTTATCCAAGCATGAACACCTTTCCAGGGGATTTTACAAGCTGAGCTCCGCATTAGGGGAAACAGCGCTACTGGCCGGAGAAGAGGAGCTCCAGCGTAGTGTTAAAAGAAATCATTGTACATACTCTGCTGTTCTGTCACACGTTCAATGATGTCTGATGGAAATAAAGCAGTGTTCGTTATTTGAAGTAACGTCTTTGTTGTTGTAATATCGCAAAAGGACTTGGCAGTTTTACCGCTACGGATGCCAACGTCAAATTATTGGTGACTTTTTTTTTGCAATTTGGTGAAGCCTTAAGGGGTCTGGGGCACTGGGTGCTCTCCCTTTCCAATGAATAGGCCAATAGAAAGGTGTGATTACATCATAACCTCCATTTTCTCATGTATTGCTTTATCGGTCAGTCACACATCCAGACTCTGCTCAGCCAAATAGATTTTAATGCACTTTGAACTGATCACACATTTGATAAGATATTAGTCTACAGATGGTGCCTCTACTTGGTGAAACCTGTTACAGGGGAATGGAGGAAAGCTATACAAAACGTAATAGGAAATCCTTTCATTTGCATACATTAACAGTCATATAGAATAATGAGAACCTAGTGTAATGTTGCTTGTGCTGTGGCTGTTATTGCATTATAATGACTCACAGTCTGAAATATAATCACTACTCTTAAATGTAATATATTGTATTTTTTAGGTTTGAAACACTTAAAAAGTCATTTAAATTGCAATCCAATTAGGCCTACCAGTCTCAAACATCCCATTGGGTGACACAGTTGTAATTATTTGGGAAACGGTAACCGTACAGCGCTCTCAGAGTTTCCAAAGCAATTACGAATTAATTAAAACAAGATATCCTGACGAATTTGTGATGAGTGAACTTGAACTAAATATTCATTGTTGATGTGCTGCACCCATATCAATTTTAAAACCTTAATTAAGGTAAATTACTGTTAAATAATTCTAAATCATCACTTAATGACTTGACATGCCAGTACAATTGGAAGAAGTAAAAAAAATACCTTGGGTAAACCACTCTACAAACAGACAACAGAGTTATGAATATTGTAAAAACAAAACGCAGACTCGCAAAGGAGAGCAACTGCACAAAGACCTTTCAAACTTTTCAAAGCAGGGAAACAGAAGTACAGAAGTACAGAACGGCTTGCTGATTGTCGACAGTGACACCAGCTGTGGTCACACATACAGCACATTAAGGTCCTTTTGAAAGAGAGGTAAAGTAGCTAAATTAAATTAGACAAATCTAAAGAAAACACGGTAACACTTTACTTGACACCCAGCGTCATAACATGTTATGACATGGTCATAACCATGTCATAATGTGCTATAACAGCTGACATAACTTGTCATAACCTGTTATACTATGGTCATAACACTGTCATGACACATACAGTATATTTACACTTGTTGTGACACGTTTATGGTTGTTTATGACACCTACATAAGAGTGTAAAAACCTGCAAAACCTGCCACAGTAGTTATTTTATGGCTGGTTATGACACCTATAAAACAGTGTCAAAACCCACAAAACCTACCACACAAGGCAAAACATTTCATTACAACATAACCTGAGTGACAACAGTATGTTTATGTTCTATTTTCTATTGACCATGTAAAATGATAATTGTAATTGCACACACATTGATGTCAGACATTAATCTACCCCAATGCTCTGCTGTGGATGACTGGGAAGAATGCAGGAACAGATTTCAGGAGCAGGACAAGACACCCTCTTTTGACTGATAACTGATATAAGGGCATGTACGTGATAGGCCTATCTGGCATATATGATGGTCATAATACTTCTTGACAATGTCATAAAGTGTTATTTTCTTAGTCCAAGTAACACAGGGTGGTCATAACGCTTCTTGAAAATGTCATAAAGTATATTTTCTTAGCATAAGTAAAGTGACACAGGGTGGTCATAATGCTTATTGACAGTGTTATGACCATATTACGACAGGTTATGATAAGTTATGTCAGTTGTTATTTAAGTGATAATGCCCGATAAGCGGGTGTTTGGAGGATATATTGGCACGGGTGTTGTTAGGCCCGAGACTTCGTCTGGTAGCAGCAAAACGTGCCAATATATCCTCCTGGCATTATCATTTTTATACAACGGGTTAACAAAATATTCAAATAATGATTGACATATTTTCATTAAAAACTTTATTTTGATTAATTTATTCATACTATTTCATCCTTCCACGAGATATAGTCCCGACACAAATCTAGGATTGCTACCAAAGCCGGCTGGTCATTTGTTCTATCAGTTCGGTTGCTAGAGACGCGACCCCGTCGTTAAGTCTTTTTGTTTGGTATCTATGGATGCGACCCAGTCGTTTGTTCTAAAAGTTCTATTGCTATACTGGCTGGCAATGTTCTTATCCCTTGCTTGCCAGCTAGCCAACTACAGCTAACTTACAGTCACGTCAAATGTCAAAAAGAATAGAACAGGTGCTGCATTTGCATTTGTTTAAGCTGTTTTCTAGTGACATTTATTTGGATACATCCATAACAAAGAGCTAATGAGGCACAACTTCGCCTGGTATAGAAAATGTGCTCTCTCATCAGGACACTGTTGTCATTAAAACCCATGTCACATCGGACACTGTTGTCATTAAAACCCATGTCATGTCGTTTGCTAGAGACGGTATCTATAGAAAATGTGTTCTCTCGTTAGGACACTGTTGTTCAGAGGAGCTAGCCAACAACACAGCTAATACAATCACTTCATACACTGAGGCTTTAAAGACTGCAAACTAACTGCACTTCGTTTCATTTGACCTTTTTTCATTTGACATTTCTTTGAATATTTCCATAAAAATGATGCCAGCTGATTCATGATTTCGACTGTCTGAGAAACGCTGCCTGTCTGGCTCATCCCGACACGTTCATTACTATAAGATAGCTGGAGATCAAATTTGAATATTGAAACAATGTTGCAAATGTCGGAGGCAGACGGTAAGGTTTATACAAATCTCCGCTGTTGAAAACTAAATGTTAGTGTAAAAGAAATGTGAGAATGTCTAGATGCTTTTTATAGTGGAGATTAAGTTTATAAATTGCCTGGCTGGGCTGATGAGACAGTGGATTGCGCAGTCAGATGGAACAGAGTAAATAGGCTTTTTAACGTCATAGATTTAGCCGGTGGTAACTTGTGGAACAGACACCGGCTGAAATGTGCTTTTAACCAATCAGCATTCAGGATTAAACCCACCCGTTGTACAAGACATATTATAAACTGGGTGGTTCGAGCCCTGAATGCTGATTGGCGGACAGCCATGGTATATTAGACCGTATTTACTGCTCTATTTACATTGGTAACCAGTTTATAATAGCAATAAGGCACCTTGGGGGTTTGTGGTATATGGACAATATACCACGGCTAAGGGCTGTGTCCAGGCACGACGCATTGCGGAGTGCTCTTAGCCGTGGTATATTGGCTATATACCACACCCCCTCGTGCCTTATTGCTTAATTATAGCATGATTATAACGTGTCATGACAATGGGTGTCACGTAAAGTGTTACCGAAAACACAAGTTCGCATTTAAATGTTAGCAAACAACACAGGAAATGCTGTGGTCTGGCTAACAGTACCAGACAGGTCATTTTGTAGGCTGAGAGTGGCCTAAAAGAGCTGAACAACCACCACAGTACATTATTCTAAAACTGCTACTACAACAGCAAATGCACTGAACAGGAAATAGTGAGACTAATTGACAGGAATAAACAGTGAAGCAAATCAGAGAAAACGTAAATAGTAAATAAACCGATGTACTGAGGACAACTCTCTGAATCATATCTCAAAGTATATTAGATGTGTTTTCTCATCACTGAAATACCATAATTATTATGTTAATAAGAACAAATAAGATACCTACTTGGTAAAGAAGTGTTTGCTATTATTCACTAGATTTCTGTTTGATGTGTGCCTCACTCTCCTTCCTGTTTAGATAAGAGGGTTGGAGAGAGTGGTCAAGGGGCGGGGAAGGGGCTGGTGAAGGAGCTCTTTATTCATGCAGAGGACAAGAAGCTTCTCCAGACTCATTAAAACCCATGTCACGTTGTCTGGGAACACTCTCCACTCACTACACCCACACCCTCTGTGTGGCCTTTACTTTCTGGGCCCCAGTCTCGCCTGAGAGAGAGAAGCGTCGCTCTGCTCGCCAGCGCCAGCCAATGCACGGTTCTTTACACCATATAGAAGGTGAAGCAACAAGGAAGGCTGTCGTGACTGTTCTAGCTGTACACAGATCTGTTCTAGCTGTACACAGATCTGCTCTAGCTGTACACAGATCTGTTCTAGCTGTACACAGATCTGCTCTAGCTGTACACAGATCTGTTCTAGCTGTACACAGATCTGTTCTAGCTGTACACAGATCTGTTCTAGCTGTACACAGATCTAGTAGGCTGCCCTGCTGATTTGTCAAGGCACTGGTTACATTTTAATACGGCCAGGGGAACTTTGGAGTTGGATCAATAGAAACTAACTCACCAGAAGGACTTCCTGGTCTCATTCTGTCATGGTGAGATAGCTGTTTACATGCTCCTAATATCAGCTGAGCAATGAGACATCCCATCCTTGGACCTTAGCCATTCTCTTGACCACCAGCCCAAAATGGTTTCAATAAAATAAATGGAGGTCAAGACACCGGTCTGATAGCTAGAAAACTTTTCATTAACAAGAACAACAGCTTAGCAGCCTCCTTTAGAACTGAGGATGGGGATAAACACTGAAATATATGTTCTATAACAATAGTGGGGGAAAACAGTGCATACCTTTTATTATATTCAAATCATTTTGTTTATGGCTATCAAACCGCAGGGAAAACTGTTATACTACTACAAGTATATTTCCTTTCCCAAACATTGAAATAAAATGTCAGGGACTCTCGATTAGACTTCAACCTACAGTAATATGCCCTAACATGTGTCTCAAAGCAGCAGTTACATCTCAATCTATACCAGCAGCCCACAAATGTATAGCTAAAGCAACTCCAGTATTCCTAAGGGAGAGAGAGAAGGCCTCCTTGGAAGCCCCCCCCCCCCCCCCCCCCCCCCCCCCCCCCCACCAGAATGTGAAGTACAAAGTGAAAGTAAGGAACAAGTAGAAGGTGTGAGCTGAACAGGTGCCTCCTGCCTCCTGAGATATTCCACTGGCTCTTGCTGCATATCAATGACCGTTACAGAGCCTCGGGGCTGTCTGCACAGATATCCACCCAGCACAGCACAGCACAGGCACCGCCACCTTACTGCTTCAGGTTCAAACAGACGCCGTAAGACAGCAGCCGCCATTGATCTTCACAAACTCTAAAGGTTCCATCATAAAGTGCTTTAATACGTTTGGGAGGTCACTTCATAAGGATACTTTTTACATGCATAAAACATACACCATTGGAACTGCCCTAACTGCTGCAGTGTCCTGGAAAGTGTCCTTTTTCCTACCTCTGCATAGTGTTGAAATATACAGGTCAGTGAGGAGGTCACTTCAGTGATGTGTTCAGACATCTTTAGAACCATAGGTCTGGGGATAGCATGCAGAATGAAGGCTGTGCCACCGTAAATCTGCCAGCTGCCAACTAAACCAAGAAATGAACTGCTCAGGATCATCCACTGTGCTCTACAGTCTATCCGGCGCTTCATTGGCCCTGCAATGAATAAAATATAAGCAAGAACCAGGAGAGAGAGAAGGGGGGGCAGGGAGGGGGGGAGAGAGAGAGGGGGAGGAGAGGGGGGAGAGGGGGGGGGGGGTATTGGGATGGACTAAAACTGAAACTGAAACCTCGGGGAAAAAATAAATTACCTTATTCACACAAATGATTGAAACATTGTAACAATCACCACAACACTTTTTCTGAGAATTAGATCACAAGTGTTCAGTATCATTGTTATTGCATTAGATTCCCATATAATCATTTTCTATTAGGAACCAGAGAGACGAAAGTGCATCCAGACTTCTAATTTGTTTTCCCCCCCAGACAAGTCACATGAACAACATATTACTAAAGCTGTCACATGATGAAATACTGGAAATATATAGTGTATGTCTCCGTAAAAACAATCAGTGAGTGACAGCAGAAGATATACAGTGTTTTGGGGGGAGAGAAAGGGTGGATTGATCAATATTTCAAAGCGGTCTGGAGACATTGTTTGAAAGGCAGGCTGAGGCTCCTCACAGAGAGAAGCCACTGTTTGTAGATGGCTCAATGGCAGAGAGGAGTGCCAGTATTGTTACCCACTCATCTACAGTGAAACAAGAATTGGATAAGGCCAGATTTAACCAACCAACCAAAGATTGTAAATCTTTAGTTTAACGAACATGAAGGTACATTCCATCTCTGAGGACAAAAATACATTGATAAAGCCCTACAGTGTCTTGTACAAAAATATCCATTATGACACTGATCTTCCCTAGTGTTACAGTAGGTAGTTAATTTAATCTCCATAATTTTATTCATAGTCTTTACACCTCCAGCCACAGGAACTGGTAACGTAGGAGCCAGTAACATATACAAGAAAAGGTCTCAGTCGAAGACAAGGGGCTGGCAGAGCATTTTGTGATTTGCTCATCATCTCGGCAGGGGAGTTAGTTGTCTGGCACATACACACACACACACACACACACACACAGTCTTTTAGTGCTATTTATATATACTGAGAAAATATATAAACGCATCATGCAAAGTGTTGGTCCCATGATTCATGAGCTGAAATAAAAGATCCCAGACATTTTCCATACACAAAAAGCTTATTTATCTCTAATGTTGTTTACATCCCTGTTACTGAGCATTTCTCATTTGCCAAGATAATCCATCTACCTGACAGGTGTGGCATATCAAGAAGCTGATTAAACAGCATGATCATTACACAGGTGCACCTTGTGCTGGGGACAACACAACGTCACAGATGTCTCAAATTTTGAGGGAGCTTTCAATTGGCATACTGACTCCAGGATCGTCCACCAGGACTGTTGCCAGAGAATTGAATGTTCATTTCTCTACCATAAGGCGTCTACAACGTGTTTTATAGAATTTGGCAGTATGTCCAACCGGTCTCACAACCGCAGACCACATTTAACCACACCAGCCCAGGAACTCCACATCCAGCTTCTTTATCTGCAGGATCATCTGATACCAGCCACCAAGACAGCTGATGAAACTGAGGAGTATTTCTGTCTGTAATAAAGCTCTTTTGTGGGGAAGAACTCATTCTGATTGGCTGGGCCTTGCTCCACAGTGCGTGGGCCAGTCTCCCAAGTGGGTGGGCATAAGCCCTCCCAGGCCGAACTATGGCTGCGCCCCTGCCCAGTCTTGTGAAATCCATAGATTAGGGCCTGATGAATTTAGTTCAATTGACTGATTTCCTTCTACGAACTGCAACTCAGTAAAATTGTTGAAATTTTTGCATGTTGCGTTTATATTTTTGTTCAGTATAGATGCTGCTAATTCAAACTCTATACTATATTATACAGCAATGTGTTTAAGCCATCCGATGCAATGTCACAGACTGTATGTGCATTCATTCTTTACAATAGATCAATTAAGAATCCAGTCATTGCTCATGTTCTCCACACCAGGGAATGCACATACCAATGAGGTCAGAGAGTTAAACGAGACTGACATTGATCATCTTAATAAACAGGCAGGAATGTAAAAACAATGAAACGGGGACTCAATGCATGCATTCCGTGTATTGAGAGACGAATGGTTGCAAGAATTTACCCAGGGACTCAATACAGTGCATATGCATTCCGTGAATTGAGAGAATAATAGTTGCAAAAGTTCAGTAAGCATGATGTACAGAAGCACTGTTGCACATGACCTGTCCATCTAGTACAGTGAACATCGTGTTCTGAACAATTTTATATAAATGGATATTCCCAACTGGGAAACACGTTGGAGGAGAAAGGATCTCAAAGATCAATACCATATAACATAATGTACACCCTAACAATTTCTTCCCCCAAAACATCACACAAACAAAAATATTGTTTCCGGTGATATTGATTTGTTGGACCTTGACAGTGTCAGTTGTCACATAAACACGTACAGACATACAGTACATGGGTCTATAATATAAGACCATCACTGCAATTGATCTGTGCCATTATCTATTTCATAAACAGGGTTGCCCTCTGCATAATGCACATTAGGGGTCACACACACGGGTGGTACCACGAAGGGGACAGTAGCATAATGGCCCTAGTCAAATACATAATGCCTTTTCAGTAGGGGTGGACAACAAGACAAGAGGGAGTATGCTTTCTGTTATAAATTTCAAAAGGGGACAACGGTCGCTAATGTTATTGGAAATCATAATGAATACTATGAAAGGTCAGTCATGCATGCAGGTATATTTCCATCCCAGTAGTAATGGTGACCAAAAAGCTTTTCAATCCCTCAAGGTCATCAGTGGGGTCGTTGGACTGACCGCTCACTATCCTAGTTGGAAAACACCAAATACAGCAACTGTTTCAACCCCAACATGAATGGACAAACTAAGTTGTCTTAAAATCATCACATTTTATTTGCTGAAGGCTATGCTACAGTATATAACCAACCTATAGTACTTGACTGTGATGTTTTCATGTTTACCCAATGTCTCAAAAGGATTAGAAGCATGCCACATTCATCATAGCATTATGTTTAGTGTTTTTATATCATGTGGTTCTTAAACACAAAATTGATTGGACTACCTACGCTTTATCTCTCTCAGTCATCCAGAAAGTGGCTTTGCCACCTCAATGCACATTATGCTATTCACACCGTGTGCTGCTGCTATACCATGGAAAAGCTAAACGCCTCCAGATCCAAAACATTTGAAGTACGCTGTGATTTCTGACTTGATCTTGTCAACTGACAAAGTGACATTTGATGGAGTACTCGGTTGGGTTTCTGCATGACTGGCAAGGTTCCGCCTGTGAGTTAGCTCCAGCTAGGATCACTGTGAGGCCAATCCTTAGAGAACAGCTCAGGATCATAGATAGCCTAGCAGTAACTATAGATCTGAAAGCAAAGCTGAAGCTCAAGATGTTTGTATGCCATTTGATGACAGTTGATTTCCTAGATCCAGCTCTCAGATCTCGTGAAGCGGACCTCAGCAGAGAGACGCCAGGTTGGTTTAAAGATCTGTCCACAGAGATACGAACCAGTCAGGGTCCACAGTTATACTTGAGCAGAAATAACACACCTGGCGGTCACTTAACATGTGAGTTGATAAATTATGATAAATAAATATCAATAGATGATGAACCATCTCTAAGCCATAAAGCATGATAAACCATATTTTCACCAGGTAAGGGGCGGGCATGGGTCCACTGGTACACTCTGCCTTAAAGGGACCTTACACAGATTACACTTCCACAACAGCAATCATAAAATATGCACTCCAAAATGGCAGTCACCTCCTCCTCTTTCTCACATATACTGTATGCCTCAATCATTTTGAATTCTGTTGAATAAAGATGTGTGAAAACACTTTGACAGTCCTTCCATCTGTCAGTCTGTACACAGATGTACTCCATGTACTGTACTCTGTACTCAACTGTGTCGTTAATGAGCTCTGGAGGCAGAGCAGGGGGTGTGGGAGGAGTGAGGCCACTCACAGATGTAGCCTCCTTTTCATAGCTTCCCCACATTTTGGTGAACATGTGCAGGCTAACTCCCACTCTCTTAGGTGTAAGCTTTCTGAGAGACCATGGAGAGATAGTAAATGGCTCCACATACACTACAGGACCAAAAGTATGTACACACCTGCTCGTTGAACATCTCATTCCAAAATCATGGGCATTAATATGGAGCTGGTCCCCCCTTTAATGCTATAACAACCTCCATTCTTCTGGAAAGCTTTTCCACTAGATGTTGGAACATTGCTGCGGGGACTTGCTTCCATTCAGCCACAGGAGCATTAGTGACGTTGGGCACTGATGTTGGGCGATTAGGCCAGGCACGCAGTCCAATGTATCCCAAAGTTGTTCGATGGGGTTGAGGTCAGGGCTCTGTGCAGGCCAGTCAAGTTCTTCCACACCAATCTCAACAAACCATTTCTGTATGGACCTCGCTTTGTGCATGCGGGCATTGTCATGATAAAACAGGAAAGGGCCTTCCCCAAACTGTTCCTACAAATTTGGAAGCACAGAATTGTCTAGAATGTCATTGAATGCTGTAGCATTAAGATTTCCCTTCACTGGAACAAAGGGGCCTAACCCGAACCATGAAAAACAGCCCCAGACCATTATTCCTCCTCCACCAAACTTTACAGTTGGCATTATGCATTGGGGCAGGTAGCGCGCTCCTGGCATCCGCCAAACCCAGATTCATCCATTGGACTGCCAGATAGAGAAGCGTGGTTCATCACTTCAGAGAATGAATTTCCACTGCTCCAGAGTGCAATGGCGGCTTTACACCACTCCAGCCGACGCTTGGCATTGCGCATGGTGATCTTAGGCTTCTGTGCGGCTGCTCAGCCATGGAAACCCCTTTCATGAAGCTCCCGACAAACATGTATTATGCAGACGTTGCTTCCAGAGGCAGTTTGGAACTCAGTAGTGAGTGTTTCAAGTGGGGACAGACGATTTTTACGCAATACTCGCTCAGCACTCGGCGGTTTCGTTCTGTGAGCTTGTGTGGCCTACCACTTCGCGGCTGAGCCGTTGTTCCTCTTAGACGTTTCCACTTCACAATAACAGCACTTACAGTTGACTGGGGCAGCTCCATTAGGGCAGACATTTGATGAACTGACTTGTTGGAAAGATGGCATCATATGACAGTGCCACGTTGAAAGTCACTGAACTCTTCAGTAAGGCCAATCTACTGCCAATGCTTGTCTATGGAGATCACATGGCTGTGTACTCGATTTTATTAACTTGTCAGCAATGGGTGTGGCTGAAATAGCCAAATCCACTAATTTTAAGGTGTGTCCAAATACTTTTGTATATATAGTGTATATAACGCTCAAGTAATCTTTCAAGCCATCAATATAGTAGGCTAGTGGTTTTCGGTTAAAATAAGCTGACCACAGCCTCTGAATTCCAGGATTTAAAAAAAATGCCCAGAAAACTGGCTTCTACAGAGATTGGCCTTATTAAGTACAGAGAAAATACCATTATCCTAATGGATACTCTTGATGAAAACAAATAGTCTCTTCTTAGGGTACTAAATAGACAAAGTATACACAGAGGAAAAATATGAGGTGAGGTAAACTGACAGATAATCACACACACGCACACACACAACCTTGAGCAGGAGTAATGAAAGGAAATAGGAAATATAACATTTTTGAGACTGCACAAAAAGCGTTATGTGTTGCCATTTGGATTGGCAGCAGATGTGCTTTCCCTATAATTACTGATAGCACTGTGATAGGAAGGACTTTGTCTTAAAAGAGCAGCACAAATTGAATGCCAACAGTATGTCTATGACAGCAAAAGGCCAAAACCGTGTCTTTGCACCTCCTCTATAGGGAACAGGGTGACTGCAATTCATACGAATATATGGCTATATCATGCATCCACCTGTTGTATTGTGAACGTGAACATTGAAGACTGGTCAAAGAGTGAGGCTGCTCGAGTCTTAAAACAAATGTGCCTCTCAAAGAGAATAATTTCCTCCTCATTGTCTATGCAGCGAAACAACCCAGCCTAATCCATTTCAAACACACTTGGTTTTAGAGAAATGTCCATAAGGATTAGCTTTTTCAAACATGCTCCAGTAAGCCTAACGAAGAAGAAAGATTGGTCACACAGAGCACTCCAAACAGAGTATGACATTACCATGCCCCTGGATGATACCCCTCATGCTGCATACTAGCCTGCCATTTTCAGGAGGAAATAATACTGCCAACAATGTAATCCATTAAAGCCCAGGCCTACTGCCTGTCAGAAGCAGAAACTCAGACATAATAACATGGCATCTATGATGTTTTGGTGCAATATGCCATTTAAAGCATTACATACATAAGCCTACACTTGGATTCAATTGAAGTTGAATAAAATCCTATATTTGAGGTATGCTGCATCATTGGACAATCACAATACACACACCCTTCCAAAGACATATTTGTGAATATTCTGTTACACAATTCCCGACATAATTGTTGAATTTTAGAAATTTGAACATCTGTGCCATGAGACAAATGTAGCTATAATTGAGGCCGATAGCTTTCACATTTACAATTAGTTCAAGGTCATGGTATATTCAAGGAAATCCTTAGGTCTACTCTTATATCGCATCGGTGTTAACAATCTATCGTGTATGTGCAGGAACAACTTCTGCATTTCACTAGTGCAGATTCTCTTCACGCCTACACGGTCGGCTCCCAACCCAAGTTAGTGTGTGGGAGCTGTCCAGTGATGCGGGGTGCTGAATGACTACACACGTAACAGCAGAAGCCATAAGAAGTGGCTCTTTGCGACAGCACTCAGCAGAAATCACGCCATGAAAAGAGAATAATGAATTCCAACATTCTGATAAAGCTGGTAGCCTACATAAAATAACGTTTGCAATCGTGTCGCTCTATCGAATGCCCAAGAGTTGTCATCTCTGTAAAATAACAACCAGCAGCCCCTCTAGTGGCCTTGTAGGAGATGTGGAGTAAGCAAGCACACTAAAATGATTGCACCTACAAAGTCAAGACAATCTGACTGGTGCTTGTGTGCTTGTTGTATAGTGTGCTTAGCGATGTATAACCAGGTAGCATTTTTAGAATTATATCGTTGTAATTATGCATGTGTTTGACCCACAAATGGGGTCTACATCCTAAGCACTTAGCAAAACATCACTTCTGAGGCTATGGAAATTGAGTGGATTCAGTGCAAAGCAAAGAGGTTGTCATGGCACCCTCGTCCTTGGCAAATCTCATCAAAGAATCATTAATGAATTGGGGTTTTGTTCAACCAAAATATTCTCTTCAGCTTGCGATGTAACGGCCCGGATCCAAAATCTCTCCATATATTGATATTGATAGTATTGTTTCTTTCGTTTCCCAAACTACTATTCTTCTGTTTTCTTTTCGAATCATTTAGAGGTGAATACAAACGGGTGAAATCCAAATTCACCATGCTGTGAGGAAGAGTCCTAAATGGCTTCAAATTGCAGCTGAAAGAGCTAGGAGCGGTGGGGGAGATGGTTCTTCTCCAGAACGAATGATGTTATTTATAAAACAAAAGCCTTATAAAGGGAAGTATGGCAACCGTGTCCGTGCTCTATTTTTACAAACACATTACTTATAGAGTCCAAAAAGACTTTCCATTGGGAATAAATGAGGGGAAACGTTCTGTCAAGGACATTTTACTCTTCCCAACAGGCTTAAATAGCCTTTTTATGTTATCAATATGCGGGGACTTCATCAGAACAGCCACTGATATGAGTGAGTGACATGGTTCAAAAAAATAGGAACATCAAACCTGGCTGATAACACAAACTTGACAGGGTGGCAATCAAATCTAAATTACGACGATTATTTAGAGGTAGCGTAATTGTACTGTGCGTACTAAAATGTTAAATTATTTTATGATCAAGTAGCCTTGTAATAAAACATGACACGGCTACACATTGAGAGCAGATCGAAATAAATCTCTCTCTTTCTATCTCTTGGTTTAAACATTTGACTAAGTACAGACGACCTTTTCAGACGTTTGCAAACGTTATCAATTCTTTGAGTCGCTGACATGAATGCAAAACAGTTAGAAAAGAGGCAAACGCGGATCTCTTGAGTAATAGCCGGTATTTGGGGTATATGAGGGCCAATGCACCAACAGGTCTATTTGTACAATTACATTGAATTCGATTTTTTTATATCTCATTTTACTTGTGGCTGGAGGACAAGCTTTGCAGGGCTACTGGCTATAACGCTAACGACGTCGTGTGAAAGGGATTTCTAGATACAAAATGTGTTAGACTCAGCTGAATCTCTGACCAGTTAGACACAGGTTTGCAGTCTTGAATATATCACCTAAGGAGGTGCGGCGAGAGTAAAACAAATAAAATACGGGGACAGTTGTGGTTCACATGGGCTCAACATGTGATGCACGATAGCCCACAGTGGGCAGACATACTTACATTGAGGTGATGTTCTTGAACAGATCTTCGATGCTGTTATTTCCATTGTTCCCAGTATCTTGCAGTGCAAGCAGAGGAAAGAATTTCCCATTGTCAGACTTATTGCAATAGATCTCAGTTGGAGAGCAGCTGCAGGTTGGCGGGCAGTCCAGCATATTGCTCAAGTAGTCCTGAAAGATGCTCAAAAGAAACAATACCCTCCACCAGCAAATTCGTGGTGGAATAAAAAATAAATCCATGATTGAAAGTTTTGGGGGATAATATCCTTGAGCGTTTCTGAATCTCCTAACCGGAGCCCGTCTGACTGCAATTGTGTGATGTGTGCGCGCGGGCGAGTGAATGTATGGAGGTATGTCAAATTGATACAATTGCGGTAATGTCCATCTATTTTATAGACGAGAACGAAGAATAGTAAAAAAAATACTCCGTCAAATTAGAAATGGTTCAAGAATCACTACTCCAGGCTTGTCCTCCTCTCTAGGCTGCATGGTATAGGTTACCCTGGCTGTATTCAGGCTGCCGTTAGCTGTTAGTTCCAGGTTATTTTAGCACCGCTCCAAGACAGATGGATAGCGCATTGGTAACAGTGACGGGAGAGAGAGCAAGGTCCATGCTCCAAGCATCAAGTCCCACCTACTGGGCAGAAAGGAAACTGACACACCTGCAACACAGGATGCAGCTCAATTCAGATCATAACAGCCATTGCAGAGTGTGTGTATAACACAATAACAACAGACTACTCATTTATGGTGTTTTATCATTAGACCTATGGTTCGATGTTCAGAATTTACCCATTGTTCGTCCAGGCAAGCATGTCTCCTTTTTAGAGGACTGCCTGACGAAGTATGGAAACAAAACAAATAAAAACACATTTAATAAGGCAGCCAGTATAATGCAGATAAAATGCAGTGAATTATTCAGGAGCAGACCAGTGCTGGTCTGCTCCTACTTGTATATATTTTTGTGAATATATTTCACTTAAGCTTGTCAAAGGGTAGACTCCCCAAAAAAGGGAAACATTTCACAAGAAAATACACTTTTGCCCAGTGTCACTTTGCACTTAAATTGAAACAAAAATAAATCCAGGCTAAACTTGACATTATTTTCCATACAAATCCCACTGGGCACAAACTGGTTAAATCAACGTTGTTTCAACACAATTTGTCAATGTATTGTGACGTGGAAACCACGTGGCAACTATATTGGATTTTTAAAAAGTCATCAACGTTTTGAGAAGGAAATTACAACCATGGGATTATGGCACCGTGGTAACACATTTAAACATAGACAAACCTTGTATAAAATGTTGAATCTTCAACATAATATCCACTATAAGAAAAAAACAACAGGCTGGGCAGCACTTCCTATGGATAGTTGATCTATCCACAGCTATCCCTTCAGCCTCCCAAGCCCAGGCCTGCTCAGCTTTGATGTTTGTCACTGACTATTACCAATGTGCTATCATGATATTGATTATTGAGAAATCTCCACTTATTCACTGTTGCTATCAGAGTCATTCCAAAGAGTAGGTTTAACAGAGCAAATGGAATGTGACCATACTTTATCAATCATATATCATCAATGATGCTATTTAGGCTTATATAACATTTGGAAAGTCATCAATGGCTATTTTTTAAAGGCCCAGCGCAGTCAAACTTGATTTTCTTGTGTTTTATATATACTTCCACACTACTACCTGCACAGGATCGGTACATCCGAAATTCACACCTGCGGGACAGGTACAGGATGGCAACAACAACTGCTCGAGTTACACCAGGAACGCACAATCCCTCCATCAGTTCTCAGACTGTCCGCAATAGTCTGAGAGAGGCTGGCCTGAGGGCTTGAAGGCCTGTTGTAAGGCAGGTCCTCACCAGACATCACCGGCAACAACGTCGCCTATGGGCACATGGGTTTTGTCTCACCAGGGGTGATGGTTGGATTTGCGTTTATCGTTGAAGGAATGAGCTTAACACCGAGGCCTGTACTCTGGAGCGGGATCGATTTGGAGGTGGAGGGTCCATCATGGTCTGGGGCGGTGTGTCACAGCATCATCGGACTGAGCTTGTTGTCATTACAGGCAATCTCAATGCTGTGCATTACATGGAAGCCATCCTCCTCCCTCACGTGGTACCCTTCCTGCAGGCTCATCGTGACATGATTTGATTTTGACCCCCCCTTTGTTCAGGGACACATTATTCAATTTCTGTTAGTCACATGTCTATGGAACTTGTTCAGTTTATATCTCAGTTGTTGAATCCTGTTATGTTCATACAAATATTTACACATGTTAAGTTTGCTGAAAATAAACGCAGTTGACAGTGAGAGGACGTTTCTTTTTTTGCTGAGTTTATATTTAAAAAATGACATTTGATTTTGTCCTGTTCTTTCAGTTTGATTTTTGGTTGAGATGGAGATGTGAATCCAACATATCACTGATTAATTTGTAGACAAACTGGAATTAAAGCCAGACTAAGTCAGTGGCACAGACGGAACAATCCAAGCAGAGGAAACATCTCCTTCAAATGTTGATATTTGCTTGTGTTGACAACCAAACACAATTCAATTCTTCATGCTGAAATGACGTGGCGTGCCCAGTAGGATGTCTGTTCCCCTCCTTCCAACCCGAAGGCCTGAAACCAACTGATTGGAATAACCTCTGTGTCAAGAAGCCTGTGCTAGGGGAATATCCTCATATATAGCTTTAACAGGTGGTGTCAGGTAGGGCTTAAAATCCCAACTTGTTGTCACAAAATGACTCACGAACGTGTGCATGCAAAATTACAACAGGAGATGAAAATCTGACAATAAACACTATTACAAGAATAACTAACTTTATTAAATGTAAACTCCCTCGTAGAAGCAGCGACAAAAGTTACATTCGAGGTGTGTTCACAATAGGAAGCGGCATCGTGCGGTAAAACATTGGAAGCCGTTCACTTTCAATGGAAAGAAAGCAAGAGAAATGGAGTGGGTGGGGCGACCATTGAGCGATACGAGCATGGACAAGGGAGCTGAACAGGGCGGGACTAAAGTTGAGGAAATCTGAACTTGATTCTCATCCTCCCCAATATCGCAACGCGAGTGACCAATCAAAGCTTACCATAGTTTCCAACCCCTACTGGATTGGCTGACAATGGCTGTTGATAAGTAGCACTACATGGGTGCATGCTAGCTTGTTAGCATCCAAATGAGGGCAAGGTTAGCGTGGCTAGGTGAGTGCAGTTTATAGAGTGTAAACGGCCAGTCATTCCCAAACTATTACCAGCACTCCCCTGGGTGCGTGAGTGTGAATGCTATCCCCTGGAGGACAAGGAAGTGATATCGGTAGGAAACACTTTTCATGAATACTGGAATGATAAGTCAAATTATTAAATTATTCAAAGGCAGGAAAAATATCGACAACAGCATTACTAAGCTAGAGGGGATGTGGCTAACTGGCCCTCTAAACTATCACTTGTATTCCACTTCAACACGTGTGGGTGCTAGCAAGCATGATACTTCTAGGTATCAACAGCCAATCCAGTAGGGTCTGGAAGCTAGAGTGAGCTTCGATTTGTCAGTAGCGTCACAATGTCGCAGAGTATTTGCATGTAGGCCTAAATCAACTAGAATCAATGTGACATGTAGGCCTAAATCAACTAGAATCAATGTGACATGTAGGCCTAAATCAACTAGAATCAATGTGACATGTAGGCCTAAATCAACTAGAATCAATGTGACATGTAGGCCTAAATCAACTAGAATCAATGTGACATGTAGGCCTAAATAAACTAGAATCAATGTGACATGTAGGCCTAAATCAACTAAAATCGATCTGACATGTAGACCTAAATCAACTAGAATCAATGTGACATGTAGGCCTAAATCAACTAGAATCAATGTGACATGTAGGCCTAAATCAACTAGAATCAATGTGACATGTAGGCCTAAATCAACTAGAATCAATGTGACATGTAGACCTAAATAAACTAAAATCAATGTGACATGTAGACCTAAATCAACTAAAATCGATCTGACATGTAGACCTAAATCAACTAGAATCAATGTGACATGTAGGCCTAAATCAACTAGAATCAATGTGACATGTAGGCCTAAATCAACTAGAATCAATGTGACATGTAGGCCTAAATCAACTATAATCAATGTGACATGTAGGCCTAAATCAACTAGAATCAATGTGACATGTATGCCTAAATCAACTAGAATCAATGTGACATGTAGCCCTAAATCAACTAGAATCAATGTGACATGTAGCCCTAAATCAACTAGAATCAATGTGACATGTATGCCTAAATCAGCTAGAATCAATTTGACATGTAGGCCTAAATCAACTAGAATAAATGTGACATGTCGGCCTAAATCAACTAGAATCGATGTGACATGTAGGCCTAAATCAACTAAAATCGATCTGACATGTAGGCCTAAATCAACTAAAATCGATCTGACATGTAGGCCTAAATCAACTAGAACCAATATGACATGTAGGCCTAAATCAACTAGAATCAATGTCACATGTAGGCTTAAATCAACTAGAATCAATGTGACATGTAGGCCAAAATCAACTAGAATCAATGTGACATGTAGGCCTAAATCAACTAGAATCAATGTGACATGTAGGCCTAAATCAACTAGAATCAATGTGACATGTAGGCCTAAATCAACTAGAATCAATGTGACATGTAGACCTAAATCAACTAAAATCGATCTGACATGTAGGCCTAAATCAACTAAAATCAATGTGACATGTAGGCCTAAATCAACTAGAATCAATGTGACATGTAGGCCTAAATCAACTAGAATCAATGTGACATGTAGGCCTAAATCAACTAGAATCAATGTGACATGTAGGCCTAAATCAACTAGAATCAATGTGACATGTAGGCCTAAATCAACTAGAATCAATGTGACATGTAGACCTAAATCAACTAAAATCAATGTGACATGTAGGCCTAAATCAACTAGAATCAATGTGACATGTAGGCCTAAATCAACTATAATCAATGTGACATGTAGGCCTAAATCAACTAAAATCAATGTGACATGTATGCCTAAATCAACTAGAATCAATGTGACATGTAGCCCTAAATCAACTAGAATCAATGTGATATGTATGCCTAAATCAGCTAGAATCAATTTGACATGTAGGCCTAAATCAACTAGAATAAATGTGACATGTAGGCCTAAATCAACTAGAATCGATGTGACATGTAGGCCTAAATCAACTAAAATCGATGTGACATGTAGGCCTAAATCAACTAAAATCGATCTGACATGTAGGCCTAAATCAACTAGAGTCAATGTAACGTGTAGGCCTAAATCAACTAGAATCAATGTGACATGTAGGCCTAAATCAACTAGAATCAATGTGACATGTAGGCCTAAATCAACTAGAATCAATGTGACATGTAGGCCTAAATCAACTAGAATCAATGTGACATGTAGACCTAAATCAACTAAAATCAATGTGACATGTAGGCCTAAATCAACTAGAATCAATGTGACATGTAGGCCTAAATCAACTATAATCAATGTGACATGTAGGCCTAAATCAACTAGAATCAATGTGACATGTATGCCTAAATCAACTAGAATCAATGTGACATGTAGGCCTAAATCAACTAGAATCAATGTGCCATGTAGGCCTAAATCAACTTGAAGCTCAAAACATTTGTATTAACAAAAAGTCAATGGGTGCCGGGTTCAAAAGGCATATACATTGAGTGTACAATACATTAAGAACACCTTCCTAACATTGAGTCGCCCCCCATTCTTTAACCTGCCTCCTCCCCTTCATCTACACTGATTGAAGTGGATTAATAAGGGATCTTAGCTTTCACTTGGATTCACCAGTTTATGTCATGGAAGGAGCAGGTGTTGTTAATGTTTTGTACACTCAGTGTACTTAAAGAAAGGAAAAACCTGCACTCACTGAAATATTCTTTAAGTGTTCATGTATTTTTTAGCAGAAGAGGTCAGAACAAACGGACGCGTTTTGGCAGCAGCCTTCGCCAGCATTTGGAAAACGTCATCACATAGATTTTGGGGGTTGAAATGATGTGAAAACAACGTTGATTCAACCAGTTTTTGCCCAGTGGAATAATGTGGGCAAACTGAGGTTCCAGGGCCCAAAGAGAGAAGGGGATAGAGAATAATTGCTGTTACAGAGAGATACATAATTATATCCATGCCTTACAAACAGAGAGCCCTTAATGAGAAATCATGTCAGGTTGCTTCCTGTGAGCAACAGGTGCACATTTCTTTCTTTATTATTATTTTTCTTTTGAAGCTCTTGTGGAAAATAGTTTTTAAAAATACAGTACCAGTCAAAGGTTTGGACACACCTACTCATTCCAGGGTTTGTCTTTATTTTTACTATTTTCTACATTGTAGAATAATAGTGAAGACATCAAAACTATGAAATAACACATGTGGAATCAATTAGTAACCAAAAAAGTGATGTTTGCTGCTGCAAAAAAGACTGAAATAGAGAGCTTAGAGACTATTTGAAGGAATACCTAGTCTCCTTTCTCTCAACTGCACTGATCTGAGACCAGAGAGTAGGTGAAAGCAATATGATTGACCCTCATCTGGCATTTGATTAAAACATTTTAAGACAGGCACTTTAGACTATTTGGATGCATGCTGAAATATAGCCTAAGGCAATGGGCAATTGTGGTAATTCCAGTCATAAAATACTTGAATTCAACTGTATTTTTTGTTGTTTATAATAGCTATCCCTCTCTACTTTGTGTCAAATCCTAAAATAGATAGGTATACTTCCTTACATTGGCAAAGAACTGGCTGCTACAGTGGGCAAATCGGAAACATATTATTTCCCATACTAGATTTAGTCATAATGACATGATTATATCCACATAAGCATTAATCATAAGGAATCATAAAACATTATGCATGTTCACTTAGCACTGCTGCAGCCTAGCTTGACTGTATGAACTCCTAGCAGTGTAAAGGTCTAGATGAGCTTTGAAACCAGCAATATGCAGTGAGTTGGAAAATAAAAACCTGGCTGGTAAGGCAACGCTACCCATTCACTTCTACTTATCATCAGTGTGAAATACAACCTCCATGTTTATTCTTGGCAACAGTAATCATGAAGATTGTCCAAATGCGTCAAACACACACACACACACACACACACACACACGCACACGCACACGCACACGCACACACGCACACACTCACCATGCTATGTTCACACTAACACATGGATGCACATACATGCACAGAGCTTCCTCTCTACTGAGACTCTGACCTGCCCTGTTGATGCTCATGGTATGAGATATGCAGAGCTCTCTCTCACTCCAGACCCGTAGGGCTGAGGCCTGTTTGACAATGTGGGGAATCAAGACCATCTGTCACCATCCGTTTGTATGTGTTACACAAACAACAGAGTAATCAGAGACACATGGAATAATCACCTGCAGACCTATACGGAAATTGCAAGAGTCAACGGATATTTAAAAAAAAACATCCCTGAGCCCGTTGAAGTGTTTCATTTTCTGTAGATCATAGAAGAATCATTGGAAAAAGTTAAGCCCATCATGCATCCCCACATGGAGCGAATTAACCTCTAAAGTGCCCTGAACAATAGTAATCATCTGCGTTGAAGCTGTTTATGAAATGTCCATTAAAACAGAATTGGTGAAGCCTGTCTGAATATCAGTCTCCTGTCTCCGATATCTAGATTCTCCCTTATTCTTAAATCAAGCCTTTTCCATATTGACTGCTACAACCTGCCATTAGGGACTCTAATGACTGACAGAGTGCTGCAATCATCAAGTATTTTCTCCAGATAATTACTTTTTTTCTGTTCTAATGGTAACATTAGTCGAAATTCAGCTCAAGAAAGCAGAAACCCCTTTGAAGCTAGTTTACAGGTATAGTAGCCTGAAGCACTGATGGGAAAGTGGCATCATCAAGGAGAATCATTGTGATATCAGATTGTAAGGAGTATCCCAACCCTTTTCCTGTACAACTTATGCCAATAGATTACAATTCTCAATTTCCCAAAAACAGACTCAATGCAGATCCTTTCTTAGACACCAGCTCACAAACTGATGGCATCTTCTGCAAAGTATAATTTCATATGAAGTAATCATGCTATTCATAGTCCGTATGCCATTGAAGTACTGATGATAAAAGAATGTCTCAGTAATCATGCAGAACCTTATGGTAATTGTATATACGAGCTGACAATCATTAGGAACAGTAGGCATACAGTAAGCAGAGAGGTCCTTTGTATAGCTGCGAGGCATTACGTTTGTTTTCTCGTTGCCATTGAAATCTTGATTGTCACGTTCCTGACCTATTTCTGTTAGTTTGTTGTATGTGTTAGTTGGTCAGGACGTGAGTTTGGGTGGGCATTCTATGTTGTCTGTTTCTATGTTGGTTTAGGGTTGCCTGGTATGGCTCTTAATTAGAGGCAGGTGTTTGGCGTTCCTCTAATTGAGAGTCATATTTAGGTAGGTTGTTTCACAGTGTTCGTTGTGGGTGGTTGTCTCCTGTGTAAGGCTGGGCAGGCTCGGTGTTCAAGGGAGCCAATACGCCTGCGCGGTCCGGTATTTCCGGCGCTACCTCCCCGCCCCAGCCCAGTACCACCAGTGCCTACACCACGCACCAGGCTTCCAGTGCGTTTTCAGAGCCCTGTTCCTCCTCCACGCACTCTCTCTATGGTGCGTGTCTCCAGTCCGGTGCCTCCAGTTCCGGCACCACGCACTAAGCCACCTGTGCGTCTCCAGAGCCCTGTACACACTGTTCCTTCTCCCCGTACTCGTCCTGATGTGCGTGCACTCAGCCCGGTGCCACCAGTGCCGGTACCACGCACCAGGAATATAGTACGCTTTGAGAGTCCAGTGTGCCCTGTCCCTGCTCCCCGCACTAGGCTTGAAGTGCGTGTCTCCAGTCCGGTGCCTCCAGTTCCGGCACCACGCACCAGGCCTACAGTGCGTCTCAGCCGGCAAGAGTCTGCCGTCTGCCCAACGGCGCCTGAAGTGTCCGTCTGCCATGAGCCTGCAAAGCTGCCCGTCTGCCATGAGCCTACAGAGCCTTCCGCCAGACAGGAGCAGCCAAAGCCTTCCGCCAGGCAGGATCAGTCTGAGCCATCCGTCTCCGCAGCGCCATCTGAGCCATCCGTCTCCCCAGCGCCGTCTGAGCCATCCGTCTCCCCAGCGCCGTCTGAGCCATCCGTCTCCCCAGCGCCGTCTGAGCCATCCGTCTCCCCAGCGCCGTCTGAGCCATCCGTCTCCCCAGCGCCGTCTGAGCCATCCGTCTTCCCAGCGCCGTCTGAGCCATCCGTCTCCCCAGCGCCGTCTGAGCCATCCGTCTGTCCCGAGCCATTAGAGCCGCCCGTCTGTCCCGAGCCGTCAGAGCCGATAGTCAGTCAGGAGCCGCTAGAGCCAGTCGTCAGTCAGGATCTGCCAGAGCCGCCAACCAGACAGGATCTGGCAGAGCCGCCAACCAGACAGGATCTGGCAGAGCCGCCAACCAGACAGGATCTGCCAGAGCCGCCAACCAGACAGGATCTGCCAGAGCCGCCAACCAGACAGGATCTGCCAGAGCCGCCAACCAGACAGGATCTGCCAGAGCCGCCAACCAGACAGGATCTGCCAGAGCCGTCAGTGAGCCATGAGCGTCCAGAGCCGTCAGCCAGCCATGAGCGTCCAGAGCCGTCAGCCAGCCATGAGCGTCCAGAGCCGTCAGCCAGCCATGAGCGTCCAGAGCCGTCAGCCAGCCATGAGCGTCCAGAGCCGTCAGCCAGCCATGAGGGTCCAGAGCCGTCAGCCAGCCATGAGCGTCCAGAGCCGTCAGCCAGCCATGAGCGTCCAGAGCCGTCAGCCAGCCATGAGCGTCCAGAGTCGTCAGCCAGTCATGAGCTGTCCCTCAGCCCAGAGCGGCTATTTATCCAGAACTGCCCCTCAGTCCAGAGCTGTCTCTCTGTCAGGAGCTGCATTTCAGTCCGGAGTTGCCCCTCTATCCTGAGCTACCTCTCTATCCTGAGCTATCCCTCTGTCCTGAGCTATCCCTCTGTCCTGAGCTATCCCTCTGTCCTGAGCTATCCCTCTGTCCTGAGCTATCCCTCTATCCCGGTGCTGCCCCTTGTGTCGATGTTACCCAAAATATTTAGTGGGTGTAAGATGAGGGTGGTCATTGGTAGGGGGAGATGTAAGCTGGGATTGACTATGGTGGGGTGGGGACCTCGACTATGGTGGGGTGGGGACCTCGCCCTGAGCCTGAGCCACCACCGTGGTCAGATGCCCACCCAGACCCTCCCCTAGACTTTGTGCTGGTGCGCCCGGAGTTCGCACCTTATGGGGGGGGTTATGTCACGTTCCTGACCTATTTCTGTTAGTTTGTTGTATGTGTTAGTTGGTCAGGACGTGAGTTTGGGTGGGCATTCTATGTTTTCTGTTTCTATGTTGGTTTAGGGTTGCCTGGTATGGCTCTTAATTAGAGGCAGGTGTTTGGCGTTCCTCTAATTGAGAGTCATATTTAGGTAGGTTGTTTCACAGTGTTCGTTGTGGATGGTTGTCTCCTGTGTCAGTGTTTGTCGCACCATTCGGGACTGTTCGGTTTGTTTTTGTACATCGTCATTTTGTGTAGTCTATTTTTCCCTGTTCGTGCGTTCTTCGTGTTTAATATAAGTTCGTTGTCCAGGTCTGTCTACTCCGTTTGTTGTTTTTGTTAATCATTCAAGTGTATTTCGTTTCGTGTTTTTTCCGTCTTGTCTTTAAATAAATTATGTGTTCACAACCCGCTGCGCCTTGGTTCCATAACTACTCCTCCTTTTCGGTTGAAGAGGAGGAGGACCACCGTTACATTGATATTTGGTAGGGTTTTTACTAAGGCACTTTTGTTTCCTTGATTCCCAATTGACCTCTTCTACTGCCTTGACAAAAACAGCCAATTATTTCATGCAGTAACTCATGACAAATGTGATCAGCCTAACAGGCAACTTGGTCTAGGCTTGTATGTGTGTGTGTCTGAAAGAGGACGGGAAGGAGGTTACCAATCTCTCTGCCTTTTTAACTTGTCACATTTATTGATGGCTTGCATGGACGTCAAATAAAAAGCAGGTCCCACAGGGAAACCCCCACCCAGATGACACTCTCTATAAACCATCCCCCTCCCTCCTTGTTTCCCCCTGCCCTGCACTATAATTACAGGGTTGTTGCATAACGGTGAGTGACAACCTTATGTACAGAATCTCTTAAGCAGCATATTTTTTAATTTAACTAGGCAAGTCAGTTAAGAACAAATTCTTATTTTACAATGATGGCCTACCCTGGTCAAACCCTCCCCTAACCCGGGCAAAGCTGGGCCAATTGTGCGCCGCCCATATGGGACTCCCAATCACGTCCGGTTGTGAAACAGCCTGGGATTGAACCAGGGTCTGTAGTGACACCTCTAGCACTGCAATGTAGTGCCTTAGACTGCTGTGCCACTCGGGAGCCCTTAAGGTATACAAAATATAGATAATAATAATAAAGTGAAACAAAATGAGTAACCAATTCAGACCTTTACAATTAAGTTAGCAGACTTGATGAGTAAGGGTGGGAAATGAAGAAAAAAATAATAAAATACAAACAAAATGAAGATATGACAGATATGCAAGCCTAATGCCTAAACAGTAAAAAATAGAACAGCTGTAGGAACAATAGCACTTAATCCATTATCTTCATGTATTATTAACAATATTGCTCTAAATTACCCTAAATCAGGGTCACACAGAGTGTTTCTGTTTCACCTGTTTTTGTGCTTGTCTCCACCCCCTCCAGGTGTCGCCCATCTTCCCCATTCTCCCCAGTGTATTTATACCTGTGTTCTCTGTTTGTCTGTTGTCAGTTTGGCTTGTATCGTCAAGCCTATCAGCGGTTTTCCCGTACTCCTGTTTTTTCCTCTAGTCCCTGTTTTCTAGTTTCCCGGTTTTGACCCTTCTCTCTGCCCTGACCCTGAGCCTGCCTGCCGTTCTGTACCTTGTGACACTGTCCTGGATTACTGACCTCTGTCTGCCCTGACCCTGAGCCTGCCTGCTGTTCTATACCTTTTGGACTCTTCTCTGGATTCCTGACCTCTGTCTGCCCTGACCCTGAGCCTGCCTGCTGTTCTATACCTTTTGGACTCTTCTCTGGATTCCTGACCTCTGTCTGCCCTGACCCTGAGCCTGCCTGCTGTTCTATACCTTTTGGACTCTTCTCTGGATTACTGACCTCTGTCTGCCCTGACCCTGAGCCTGCCTGCTGTTCTATACCTTTTGGACTCTTCTCTGGATTCCTGACCTCTGCCTGCCCTTGACCTGTCGTTTGCCTGCCCCCTGTTTTTGTAATAAACTTGTGCTACTTCTAACTATCAGGGTATTCTCCTGAGCCGTGATAGGTTCTTGGTAGTCTTAAACAAATCTACTTAGAAACAAAGGTATACACCTCACACACATGGTTATGGGCTTAAAAAAAATAAGACACCTGTACCATGTCAGATAGTTGAAACATATAACATTTTGAGCTTGCATCCCAATATAACACCTTATCAGTGGAAATTTTAGCTTATAAATCTTGGTGGGACAAACTCTTATTTTTTTATGCATGCCAGCATAGCCACAACACTAAATAATACATGAATTGCACTATAACAGTGACAAACGGTGCCCACAAACTGTTAGGGCCTACATAAAGCTGTCCCAACAGCAGAGCTTTCTTTTCAGCACCATGGAGTGACTCCTTACCACCACTACACCTATCTATCAGTGGAGCCTTGTCTGGCAGCGACACTGTTCATTCAGTCTCATTTACTGCCTTTAAAAAAAGCATAGCTGATATGGCGGACTCGCTTAAACAAATGTGGTTTCTACTGACAATTGAGATGTACAAACTATGGCATAAGGAAAAGATGAGCGGATAAGAGACAATCCGTAATTTTGATTAAGACATGAGCGAGCAAAGATGGACGTAGTCAATTTACTGTAATTATTTGTTCAGCACTATTTGTCCAGCCATGAGCGTCCAGAGCCGTCAGCCAGCCATGAGCGTCCAGAGCCGTCAGCCAGCCATGAGCGTCCAGAGCCGTCAGCCAGCCATGAGCGTCCAGAGCCATCAGCCAGCCCGGAGCTGCCAGTAATCCAGAACTGCCCCTCAGTCCAGAGCTGTCTCTCTGTCCGGAGCTGCCTTTCAGTCCGGAGTTGCCCCTCTATCCTGAGCTATCTCTCTATCCTAAGCTACCTCTCTATTCTCACCTACCTCTATGTCCTGAGCTACCTTGTCCCGGAGCTGTCCCTTTATTTTGTGTTGCATATATTAGGTGGGTGGAATAGAGGGGTGGTCATTCTGAGGGGGATTAGCGAGCTGGGATTGACTATGGTGGGGTGGGGACCTCGTCCTGAGCCTGAGCCACCACCGTGGTCAGATGCCCACCCAGACCCTCCCCTAAACTTTGTGCTGGTGCGCCCGGAGTTCGCACCTTAAGGGGTGGTTATGTCACGTTCCTGACCTATTTGTTGTATGTGTTAGTTGGTCAGGACGTGAGTTTGGGTGGGCATTCTATGTTTTCTGTTTCTATGTTGGTTTAAGGGTTGCCTGGTATGGCTCTTAATTAGAGGCAGGTGTTTTGCGTTTTCCTCTAATTGAGAGTCATATTTAGGTAGGTTGTTTCACAGTGTTCGTGGTGGGTGGTTGTCTCCTGTGTCAGTGTTTGTCGCACCATACGGGACTGTTCGGTTTGTTTTTGTACATCGTCATTTTGTGTAGTCTGTTTTCCCTGTTCGTGCGTTCTTCGCGTTTATGTAAGTTCGTCGTCCAGGTCTGTCTACTCCGTTTGTTGTTTTGTTAGTTATAGTGAAGTTCGTGTTTTTTCGTCTTGTCTTTAAATAAATTATGTGTTCACAACCCGCTGCGCCTTGGTTCCATCACTACTCCTCCTTTTCGGTTGAAGAGGAGGAGGACCACCGTTACAGTGGGCAAATTTTGTCATGAAACTTTGTCATTTAAGTCGGGCATGCTCTGGATTTATGGTGCTTTCTAGACAACTGGGAACTGGGGAAAAAAACAAGGTTGAATCATGACGTCAGTGATCTTCAGGTCAGAGCTCTAGAAAGAGGCCGCTTTAAAATAACAATGTTTATTAGTTATGAAATGATGAAAATATGAAGAACATTCCACCCATGAGGCCATTAGGTCAGTTGACTGCAGGAAAGGGCTACGTGCTCTATGCTATGTACAAAAAAAGAAGGTACATACAAAAAGTGAAGTATGTACTCTATATATACTCAGATATAATAATTCATAATTTCCTGTAGGGCAAGTCCTTCCTGGGAGATACATTCAGGAGCCTAAATAGAGGGGCACAGATACATTCAGGAGACTAAATAGAGGGGGACAGGAATCAACAATAAGAAAAACAAGCAAAAGCAATAAAGCTATTGTGTAGGAGTAGCACATATGGGACTGGCCATCTCTCCTTGCCAGTAGCAAAAAATAAATACAAAATTAAACCAAAAATAGTGGGGTACAGCTATTAACTTATATTGCCATATTAACACAAATGGATTCAATGTGCTGTACCCACCCAAGTAAGCAGTCCCTGTATGTATGACACCTCCACATATTGTCCTTTAATTGGCATGGTGTCATCATAGACAATATAAATATAAGTTCAATGCTCAGCAATAATAGCAATATTCTACCCAAACATGAGGGGTGTCCTCATCATTGTTTTATGCTGAGGGCAGCATCATAGCCATAGGCTAGGCTGTGTGATTGTGCATGGATAGCATACCTGAATAATGAGCCAGTCATGGGGTTCCATCTAGCTAATGTGTTTTGAGTTTCCACTTACTCAGGTGGCAAATTCCTCTCTATTGAACAAAATACAATTCTGACATTTCTGGAGCCTTATTACTGTAGCCACAATAGCCAAATTGTCATCCCAAAATTCATGACAATAACTGGATTAGGTTGCACATAAAAATATCTTGAATCACGCATTCCTGTATGGACGTGTTAGATGAAACAACTTATTTCTTTAACCTCTACGGGATCGGTGCCCCCTCCCCCGCGGGACGGTTGAGCTAATGCAGGCTAATGTGATTAGCAAGAGGATGAAAGTAACAAGAACATTTCCCAGGACATAGACATATCTGATATGGGCAGAAAGCTTAATCTAACTGCTCTGCCCAATTTACAGTAGCTATTACAGTGAAAGAATACCATGCTATTGTTTGAGGAGGAACATTTGGGCAGTCTTGATACAACATTTTGAACAGATATGCAATGGTTCATTGGATCAGTCTAAAACTTTGCACATACACTGCTGCCATCTAGTGGCCAAAATCTAAATTGCACCTGGGCTGGAGTAAAACATGATGGCCTTTCTCTTGCGTTTCAAAGATGGTGGTTATCTTTTACCAGATCTAATGAGCTGTATCCTCCTACATTCAGTTTACATTTCCACAAACTTCAAAGTGCTTCCTTTTAAATTGGGCGGCAGGTAGCCTAGTGGGTAGAGTGTTGGGCCAGTCACTGAAAGGTTGCTGGATCGAATCCCTGAACCGACAAGGTAAAAATCTGTTGTTCTTTCCCTGAAAAAGGCAGTTAACCCACTGTTCCCCGGTAGGCCATCATTGTAAATAAGAATTTGCTCTTAACTGACTTGCGTAGTTAAATAAAGGTATAATATATATATTTTTTTTTTTAACTGATCAAGAATATGCTTGTCCTGAGCTACAGGCAGTTAGATTTGGGAATATCATTTTAGGCAAAGATTTTAAAAAGGGTGCGATCATTAAGAAGTTTTTAATACCATCTATTACTCCTCTTACTCCTCTTACTGTGAATGACTTTATAAGTGATGACTTGTTTTTTCTATTGCGAGACACCACAACCAAATCATGGACTGGTGACACCACCAGGGGAAAATGTTAGTCTGGAGCCCTGTATAGTCTCTCTTTCAGTCTGTAGTCACAAAACGACCCTATTACCTGCATGCCAGTCAATAGCACAATCACCTGTCTCTCCATTGAAGGAGAAATAATGGCCATGCTTCTTCACTGCTCCTTTTTGTCCTTAATTGCTTCATTGCTTGGAGTCTCATTCTGCCTGTCAAGAGTAACTCTACATCACGCTTGTGTGTGTTTGAAGCTCGCCTTGCGAACTGTCAGCGGCTTTCTAGTGTACATTCCATCTCCTACAGGCATCTCCTGCAGGCAATGCTAACCTCACAGTCAATCAATGGACAGCAAAACTGATTGAGCAACTACCTATTGCTGTAAAAACGTTTGTGCCTAATTACAGATCATTGGATGGCATATTTAGCTTCTGTTCAAATGAGTACTGAACCTCTCTCAACAGTACTGCACCTCTCTTTTGTAGCTTCCATTCTACAAGCCTGTTATGGAACTACCCTTTCAGTGTATTAATGGCTTCATTTGTTTTCAATCAATAGAAATGTGTGACTCAAATTGCACCTTTCCCTGTTCGAGGAGACAGATTCGGAATTATGTGTGATCAATCTAAACTGCATCGCTGCAAAAACCCTGAAAACTCTGAAAACCAAACATTCTACATAGTAGAGAGAATCAAGTCTTCCCTCTTGTAAAGTGTGGGCTGGCTTTACCCACCGTCCATTCTCTGTAGGAGTTTACCTGTGACTCTCATGCTGCCATGGTGATGACACAATAAGAAACAACACAGAACACTGCTACTTTGAGGGGCTCTATGGGAGAGGAGAGGAAGCACAACTGCCTGCATGTCACAGGCATTCATTTGCAATCACTGAATAACATATTAAATGAATAAGTGGGTGCCATATTGTGCATGTTCTCTTGTCGTGCTGCCAGGCCTTAAAATACATCCATGACGGTGGATTACTGCAGCGCTAGGCTACAGTGTGGGTGTTGCAGCAGATAGATAGCACTGTATAATAGAAGCACATTTAGCACAAAACACTGGCGTGGTTGACATGTTTTCACTTGTGTGTTTTATAAGACAGTAGATATCTGTTTGGTTATCAACGATTGAATCTACTCAAACCTTATCCACATACTATACATCAACCAATGTTCTAAAGGTTTTGTGGACAGACATTCATATAGATCACAGGAGGCTGGTGAGGGGAGGCCAGTTCATAATAATGTCTGGAATGGAGTAAATGGAATGGTATACAAAATCTGTAAACCATGTGTTTGATGTGTTTGATATGATTCTATTGTTTCCATTCCAGTCATTACTATGAGCCCGTCCTCCTCCATAAGGGTTCAACCAGCCGACTGTGATGTAGATGTACAGTAGCTAGATGTCCTCAACCCACTCAAAACAGGTCCAGACTAAAACTCTTATTAGTCAGAACACTACCTTGTTAAATCAAAACATCACCCTCCAACTTCCAGTGGAACATTTCCAATCAGACTCTGTGTCAACACGCTTTAAAGTCATTTAGATATAATACCATCACAGATTCCCCATCACACGATGTTGAGGTGTGTGTGTGTCTTTGGGGGTGTAGAGCAAGAACAAGAGGCAGAAGAATGACAGAATTGGTGAGAAGCGTGACAGCGGTAGAGACACAGAGGGTGTAACCATGACAAGATCGTGCTTTTGTTCTCTCATCTACACACGTTCAGAATGGATGCCTTCACCTCACTCCCAACCCCGTCTTCAGGAAGGAAATGACACGCACAAAACTGACAATGATTTAGCTTGCGTCAGAGACATATTGTCTCTGAGTTCAAATACTCTTCTTTCTATATTCTAAAATATATTTATATCAGTGAGTCATCAGGTATCCTTTGAATATCATTTGTCAGTATTGTGGTCATTTTTTACTATAAACCATAAGTGAGAGAAGGTCAGTGGAAAGAATCCCCCTAATTGCCAGGAAGAATCCAAAAAACGAGGTACTGTATTGTATTGTGTGGTCTTGGGGAAATAGAAAGGGAAGTCCATTTAGTGTTTTATTGCCCTCTGTACGATGACTTGAGACATGTTCTGTTAGGTCAAATGTTTGGTGCTCACCCTGAAGGGTTCTGGCTACAGGAAGAACACAGGCTGGAGTTCTTTTCAGAAGTTTTTTATTAATTTTTTTTCGAAGCCTGTTGGAGAAGGAGAAGTGTGTAGTTTGTGTAGTGTGACAAGTTGAAAATTGTACTTTGATAATAGTGCTAATTATGCATTTAATTGTTAAATGCATTTTATTTGTGTAATATAAACATTGTGTTTTGTGCACACATACTTGATATTGTGTCTTAAAAGCCCATAAGGGCTGGGAACCAATTGGTATATGACACTGAAATGAAATAAATTAATCTAAAAATCTAAAGAATCTCATGACACCAATGCTCAGTGATTTTAGAGTTTAGTAGATATTAAACCATTAAATTAAAGTATTTTAAATTGGGACACATTTAGTCAATTATCAAAACCTTGTTTATAATAATGAGATCGTTTTGGAAGATGGTCTATCAGTGCTTTACTGGTTGGCGAGAGGGGCAATGAAGTAAGAGTAGGCACAAGGGAAAGATAAAATGTCCTGCAAAAAAAGATCCCTCTCATCAATAAGTCATGGGGTCAGATGTGTGAGAGTTAGCTCATTATTGAGTGCCCTGCCACAGTGAGTGGAAGTCAGCCAGGTGCTTGGCTATTCCATTGATGTGCAGTACACTGTGTGTGTTTTATAGGAGACAATTAAGGGGCCCTCATCAAGCATTTCCCACCATGCCTTCAACTTCGCCGCTCCTCTATGCCCTTGGAGGTTGGATACAGGTTATCAACCTCATTGTGTTGTTTATGCATTAGTACAAAACATTAGGGACACCTGCTCTTTCCATGACATAGACTGATCAGGTGAATCCAGGTGAAGGCTATGATCCCTTATTAATGTCACTTGTTAAATCCACTTCAATCAGTGTAAATGAAGGGGAGAGGACAGGTTAATTAAAGAAGGATTTTTAAGCCTTGAGACAATTGAGACATGGATTGTGGATGTGTGCCATTCAGAGGGTGAATGGGCAAGATACACATTTTAAGTGCCTTTGAACGGAGAATGGTAGTAGATGCCAGGCACACCTGTTTGAGTATGTCAAGAACGGCAATGCTGCTGGGTTTTTCATGCTCAACAGTTTCCCGTGTGTATCAAGAATTGCCCACCACCCAAATTACGTCTAGCCAACTTGACACAACTGTGGGAAGCAATGGAGTCAACATGGGCCAGCATCCATGTGGAACGCTTTCGACACCTTGAAGAGTCAATGCCCCAATGAATTGAGGCTGTTCTGAGGGAAAAAGGCGGTGCAACTCAATATTAGGAAGGTGTTCCTGATGATTTGTACACTCAGTATACATAGAGTTATTCACATATCATGCATTACAGTCCATAATGAAGCAGGGAATAACAAACTACCAATTCATAAAATACGTTTCAATTCCGCTACTTCAAAGTATTACTCCTTCCAAAAGTTGTGCTATTAAACCCTATCTTCGGGGGGAAATAAAACCACTTTGATTGATTGATTTAATTTATGATATAATTAAAAACAGTAGATTGATCCAGCTAGATACAACATTACATTTATACAAAATTATCGCGGCTAAAAACACTGTAAAAAAACGAGGCTTATTTCTTTTGTGGTCCTTATTTTGCAGTGAGATGGCAGGTGCACAAGACTGACACCCTACAAGTATTCAATGTTCATTTGAAACACCAATAGCTATTTTATCTACATGGTTAGGCTGTGAAATCCACGAGGCAGTACCAAGCTTTAAGAGTGAAACCCAGTGTGTCTCTTCAAAAGACTACAGGCCATCCACCTCCATTTGTAAAGCACAGATCACACAGTCAGACAGTGATTGAAACTCACTTGAAACCCATAGCTTGGCTTGCTTCCACTGACCTCGGTTAACTTTGGGTGGCCTGTCTCTCTTGTCGTTCTTTCGCTCCATTTCACAGGTAGGAAAAAGGACCAGACCAGCCGGCCAGAGAGCCCTCACTGCTAGCTAAATGATACAAAAGGACAGCTCTCCCATCACAATTGATTAGAAATTGATTAATCAGAACTTGATTAGAGGCAAGAGAGAGGATTGATTCAATTCATCATGTGAGTCCATTTTAAATTTAATTAAGAAGCAGTAGATTCAGTCGATTAGGAACAAGACAAAAATGGCTATTGGTGTTTCAAATTAACACGGGCTAAAAATATCCATGACCTTTTTCTTGCAGATCCTCTCTCTTTCACCCCTCCCTCTCTCTTTCTCTCTCCTTCTCATCCTCATGCTCTCATCATCACTCTCTTCATGAATAAGGTACAGTTCCTTCAGAAAGTATTCACACCACTTGACCTTTTCCCACATTTTGTTATACTACAGCCTAAATATAAATTAATTAAATTGAGATTCTTTGTCACCGCTTTACAGATTAATACCCCATAATGTCAAAGCAGAATTATGTTTTTTGAAATGTTTACAAATTATTTAAAAATTAAAAAGCTGAAATGTCTTGAGTCTTAACAAAGTATTCTACCCCTTTGTTATGGCAAGCCTAAATAAGTTCAGGAGTGAAAATGTACTTAACAAGTCACATAATAAGTTGCATGGACTGTGTTTGAAATGATTTTGAATGACTACCTCATCTATGTACCCCGCACATACAATTCTCTGTAAACTTCCTCAGTTGAGAAGTGAATTTCAAACACAGATTCAACCACAAAGACCAGATAGGTTTTCCAATGCCTCACAAAGAAGGGCACATATTAGTAGATGGGTAAAAAAAGAAAAAAAGAAGACATTGAGTTTTCCCTTTGAGCATGGTGAAGTTAATAATTACACTTTGGATGGTGTATCAACACATCAAGTCACTACAAAGATAGAGGCATCCTTAATATCTCAGTTGCCGGAGAGGAAGGAAACCATTCAGGGAGTTCACCATGAGGCCAATGGTGACTTTAAAACCAGAGGAGGTTGGTAGGAGGTGCTATGGGAGGGCGGGCTCATTGTAATGACTGGAATGGAATTAATGGAATGGAGACAAAAATGTGGTTTCTAGATGTTTGATGGGTTTGATATGTTCCATTCATTCCATTCCAGACATTACAATGAGCCCATCCTTCTATAGCTCCTCCCACCAGCCGCCTCTGTTTAAAACAGTTACAGAATTTAATGGCTGTGATTGGAGAAAAGTGAGGATGGATCAACAACATTGTAGTTTCTCCACACTACTAGCCTGTACAGAAAAAAACTATTCTAAAATATACATCCTGTTCGCAACAAGGCACTAAAGTAATACGCCAAAAAAATGTGTCAAAGCAATTCACTTTTTGTCCTGAATACAAAGTGTTATGTTTTGGGCAAATCTAATACAACACATTACTGAGTACCGCTCTCCATATTTGCAAGCATAATGGTGGCTGCATCATGTTATGGGTATGCTTGTAATCATTAAGGACTGGAGAGTTTTTCAGGATAAAAAAGAAACGTAATAGAGCTAAGCACAGGCAAAATCCTAGAAGAAAACCAGGTTCAGTCTGCTTTCTACCAGACACTGGGAGATGAATTCACCTTTCAGCAGGACAATAACCTAAAACACAAGGCCAAATCTACGCTGGAGTTGCTTACCAAGAAGACAGTAAATGTTCCTGAGTGGCCAAATGACAGTTTTGACTTAAATCTGATTGATAATATACGGCAAGACTTGTAAACAGTTGTCTAGCAATGATTAACAACCAATTTTGATATATTTTAATATTTCATTTTCAATAAATTTGCTACAATTTCTAAAAACATGTTTTCACTTTGTCATTATGGGCTATTGTGTGTAGATGGGTGAGAGATGTATTATATATTGAATCCATTTTGAATTCAGGCTGTAACACAACAAAATGTGTAATAAGTTAAGGGGTATGAATACTTTCTGAAGGCACTGTATGTCAACATCTAAACAATGGAAGCAAAATAAAGCCTAGTATTTGATATCATAAAGAACTCTGAATTATCATTCAACTGCCATAATACATTTATCAGGTTTCAGGTAAGATCCAAATGCAGATTGTGTTGAAGTAACAATGTTAATTACAGCAACAGGGGCAGGCAAACGACAGGTCAAGGCAGGCAGGGGTTGATAATCCAGAGTAGTGGGCAATGGTACAGGATAGCAGGCAGGCTCAGGGACAGGCAGAGAGGTCGGGCAGGCGGGCTCAGAGTCAGGACAGGCAATGGTCAAAAACCAGGAGGGCAAGAAACAGAGAGACTGGGGAAAAGCAGGAGCTGAGACAAAACACTGGTTGACTTGACAAACAAGATGAACTGGAAACAGACAAACAGAGAATACAGGTATAAGTACCCAGGGGATACTGGGGAAGATGGGCAACACCTGGAGGGGGTGGAGACAAGCACAAGGACAGGTGAAACAGATCAGGGCATGACAACATTGGAACATATTGTAGTCTGTGTTGCGTTTTTTACTCACACATATTTTTGTTTCTCTGCAACACCATTTCCCCCCAAGTGCACTGGTGTACTGTTTTTACACTTAAATGTTCAATGCTGCCATTTTTATCACATCAAATCATTTCTGGGTAACAATTAAGAACCAGAAATATTTTCTTAGCAAAGGGCAATTTCTGACAGCACAGCTGGAAAATATATGTTAAATAAAAATCCAAATTGGATGGTGTCCAGAGATAGATCAGAGGGGTTGAGGGTGGGACTTCAAATAATAAAAAAAAAAGATAACTAATATAAAATACATGTAAAATACACTGTGTCCGTAAAATGTATATAGTATGTATAAGCTGGAAGTAGAAGCCTAACTATTATTGTCCATTAGTTTACTCCAGTTAGGGTAGGGATGGTAAGGCTAGGGGAAAATAATAAAGAAGAAAAATATTTGCAAATGTATACACTACCGTTCAAAAGTTTGGGGTCACTTAGACACTTCCTTGTTTTTTTCGAAAGAAAAGAAAGAAAATTGCCCATTAAAATAACATCAAATTGATCAGAAATACAGTGTACGCATTGCTAATGTTGTAAATGACTATTGTAGCTGGAAACGGCTGTTTTTTTATGGAATATCTACATAGGCGTACAGAGGCCCATTATCAGCAACAATCACTCCTGTGTTCCAATGGCATGTTGTGTTAGCTTATCCAAGTTTATCATTTTAAAAGGTTAATTGATCATTAGAAAACCCTTTTGCAATTACATTACCTGAAAACTGTTGTTCTGATTAAAGAAACAATAAAACTGGCCTTCTTTAGACTATTTGAGTATCTGGAGCATCAGCATTTGTGGGTTCGATTACAGGCTCAAAATGGCCAGAAACAAAATCCTTTCTTCTGAAACTCGTCAGTCTATTCTTGTTCTGAGAAATGAAGGATATTCCACGCAAGAAATTGCCAAGAAACTGAAGATTTTGTACAACGCTGTGTACTACTCCCTTCACAGAACAGCGCAAACTGTCTCTAACCAGAATACAAAGAGAAGTGGGAGGCCCCAGTACACAACTGAGCAAAAGGACAAGTACATTAGAGTGTCTAGTTTGAGAAACAGAAGCCTCACAAGTCCTCAACTGGCAGCTTCATTAAATAGTACCCGCAAAACACCAGTCTCAACGTCAACATTGAAGAGGCGACTCCAGGATGCTGGCCTTCTAGGCATGGTTGCAAAGAAAAAGCCATATCCCAGACTGGCCAATAAAAAGAAAAGATTAAGATGGGAAAAAGAACACAGACACTGGACAGAGGAACTCTGCCTAGAAGGCCAGCATCCCGCCTCTTCACTGTTGACGTTGATAAAATGATAAACTTGGATTAGCTAACACAATGTGCCATTGGAACACAGGATTGATGGTTGCTGATAATGGGCCTCTGAACACCTATGCAGATATTCCATAAAAAACTCAGCCGTTTCCAGTCATTTACAAAATGAACAATGTCTGCACTGCACTTCTGATCAATTTGATGTTCTTTTAATGGACAAAAAAATGTAAATTTCTAAGTGACCCCAAAATTTGAACAGTATTGTATTTACCCCAAAATATATGGGAGATTGGAAATGATACAGATAATTACATTGATTGAAGCCATAATCTATCTGCAATATTAAAGCTGATCTACCCCCCACAAATGTTTTTTTCTCATGCAATAATTTTGCTAAGACTATCTGGGAGTGGTCTGTGGGGAGGGGGAAACTGAACATTTGCTGTTATTGGCAGAGGTTTTCTTTCTTCTTTTCTTATTGGTCCATTAACTAATTTACCTCATTGTTCAAGTGGTCTTTTCAAACAGCTCTTACACTTTTAATTTTCACAATTGCACAGTATTATTCAAACCTCATAGTGTGGAAATATATATAAAAGACAGTAAAATCACGTTTTTGACTTCACTGGGCCTTCAACATAAATACTGAGACAATGTATTGCGTTTATCTTATCTCTGCTCTCTAAAATACAAGAATACACAGGGATCAGGTTCTGGGTATAAAATCATACTCTACTACTAAGTATTCTTCTACTTTCTTTAAGACATCTATGTAGGAAGGGCATGAAGGACAGCTTTTCAACCCAGTCTGTGAAATAACATTGAAAGTCCATAAAGCACAATCAGCTGAGCATCTACCATACTGCAAATTACTTTGCTGTATAATACACTGTCCACTTTCTTCTACACTGGACCATGCTAGGGGGGCATTCCAGTATTATCTGCTTCCAGATAATTTGTTGAAAACACACCAAAACCACACCAGCCTTCTTGACTGCTTCCCTTGGCTATATTGGTAGAGTGGCGATCAGTCTTTGTTAGGCCATTTTCAACAGCGTTGGGCGATTGGCTTAACCCTCGCAGCCTCATAGGATGAAATCCCAAAGGATGTATACCAGTTTTCCTGTAACTCAATCAAAGTGTATGTTCAGTGAAAAATCACTTTGCTTAACTAATTCTGTAAAAGTTATGGGCATCTCTTACTTTTTGGGAGGCCAGAAAAGCCACAGTCACTTTAGATGGGAAAGTACAAAGAAACAGAAAAACTTCTGCACAGACAAATTGAAGCTGGAACAGATTGTGTTTCACTCTAATGGCCCTTTAATTGGAATCAGTGGTTTGGTTGAATGGCTTTTGTTCAGGGGTAAAATGGGTGTTTAAATTGCTCCTTTTGGCTTCTGTCTTTTTACCATCTTCTTTCTACTGGTCCATGTGCATCCCATCAGTATGATTGCAGAGGAAGTATAAGGAAAAATAAGCACCCAGTCGGACGATCAATGAGGTGAGGTAGAGGCTTTGTGTTTCTGCTGAACAATCTATGGAGAGACAGAGACACACAAGGTCAGCACCTTAATTCTCTATAGAAGCGCCTGAAAAATATATAAAAGAGGCAAGTTCCTTCGGGAGATTGTTTTCTGTTCTCAAAAGAGAACAGAAAAAATACAGAACCCTGTATCCCAGTGCATCTCGATTGAGTTAAATACAGTTAGTCATTTGTATACATCCCCTTCTTCCTCCTCCTGCTCTTCCTGCTCGTACTCCCCCTCTCTATCTTCTCCCTTTGTCTCTCTCTCTCTCTCTGGCTCTCTCTCCCTTTCTTTCTTTCCTTCTTACATGTTACAGACAGAGACCAGCGAATTAGGGGATACCAGTGGCTACCAGAAGATAGATATGTGCTGTGGCTCTCCATGTCCCTTACTGAGGTGTAATAGGGATCTGGAGAACAGAACAGAGAGGAGTGGCATTAATTATCAGTGTGCAGGCAGAGGGAGAACTGATGACAGGGTCATTACCAAAAGTTGGGCTTCGAGAGCTGAGAGTTGTGCCTTTTAGTGTCTATTCTTAAAAGAGAGCTTTTGTTAAGGGCTCTGGAGAGCACCAAGAGATCTGTCTCTGTGCGTTTCATTAGGCCAGAGAGTGGGAGACAGTCTCCTTGTAATAGGCTTCAAGGGGAAAAAATGGTATTAGGCTAGAAGAAAGACGGATGTGAGAGCAGAAACTATAGGCATTCTTTCCGCTCACAGCACTGGCGAGAATGGTGGCAGGGTGCAAATAGTTTTTCGCTCGCCCTCTTGACAGATGCACTTGAAAACATGTGAATGTGATAGCAAAAGGTGAAAAAAGCCTTTCTACAAGGTTTTGTGTGCCTATGATTACACAGCATTCATCTTGGGGTTGAGATGTATGGGTAGCAGGTAGCACCCTGATTATATGTATCAAGACCCAGTGGTCAAGAGAGGTAAAGAGAACACAATGAGGAGAAACCAATAACATACTCCAACACATAATGAGGAAAGACATCTTTGAAACATATCTCAGTAGCTGTATTGAGCAGGGAATACATGTACACTGTAAGGCAAATATCACAAGGTGAGACATACATGTAGCCTATTAGCCAGTCTCTAACAGAACAGATACTCTGTATCTGCTTACTTGTGTCATTGGCTCTTTGTCCCACACCCTTGTATGTCTGTCCTTTTGCCTCTTTAATTAACAAGAGTTTAACTGTGTTCTCTGTTGTGTACTTATATAATTAAGTCTCAGATGGGCATTGTCATCATTTAGATAATGTCGTTATAGCAACAACTGCCACCAGGAGGTTTCTCCACATAATGTTCATCTTCTCTCATGGCTATTCTCTCTGCCTGGTGCAAACACTGAGTGCAAAGACTGAGTGTCAGCTAGTATCATAACTGGGACCTGCTTACAGTAATAGAACATGGGTGATAGACAGCACCTTGCGGTGATCCCTATCCCACCACCACTGCAGGCAGGAGAGAGCATAGAGATAGAACAAATCAGGGGTTGGAACCGGTTCAGGGAACAGAACCAAAAATCTGAAAATAACGACATTTTTAGAGGAACAGAATTAGAACCGTGAACAAAAGTGATCTATACTGTTCCGGAACAGAACTGTTATTTTAAAAGCATGGGAACTTTAATAATGTTATTTTATGTTCTGGGCATTTTTTCCAGTCCCACAAAAACGCAACAAAGCACCTATGCAAAGCCTCAACTCAAACCTATTGCGTTTGTCTGCCTTGTAGCTGAAAGTTTTTGCCTGTGTGTGTGTATGTGTGTGTGTGTGTGTGTGTGTGTGTGTGTGTGTGTGTGTGTGTGTGTGTGTGTGTGTGTGTGTGTGTGTGTGTGTGTGTGTGTGTGTGTGTGTGTGTGTGTGTGTGTGTGTGTGTGTGTGTGCCACGAACGCACGCGCTACTTGCCCCTTGCCTCTGAAGCATAGTCTAGTAGTCTTCTGATGTTACAAGTGTGATTCAGAAATTAGTGAGAGAGATTTTAAACTAGAGAAGAATGGACAAAAAATGTAAATGACAGTTAATTATACTTTAGTTATCGCGTCCCGAACCCTACACCTGTATGTCCAATGCATGTAAATAGCATGCTCGCACCATAGCAAGCTGCTCTATTCACACTGATTGGTGAAATAATTTAAGGTTGCGCTAAATGTAACAACAACATTTTTTCTGAGGTTTAAGAAAGAACAGAAATTAACGATATAAACTGTAACTTTTTTTGGGGGGGGGGGGGTTCAAAACGGTTCAGAACTTTATTTTGCTGTTTGGAACAGTGGAATGGAACGAAAAAAATGATGGCTATGTCGGAACAAAATGATTGGAAAATAATGTTGTTTACCCCTGGAACAAATAGAGAAGTTTTATTAATGCCTGAGTCACTGTCTCAAGGCATTGTGAATGGAGGCTTTTGAAACACAGGTTCCATCTGTTTGGCCTTGGATTTTGCCATGGAATGAAGAAGACAGACATTATTCATGTTGGCATGACTGTGACTGAAGAGGGGGCTGCAATCTGACAACACTGTCCTCAGACCTGATTTCACACCACAGAGCCTCAGAAGATCTCCACCATAACTTATTTTCTGCTTGACACCTGTAACCAATATGTTTTACTTTTCATTTGGATATAAAAGGAGAAACTGAACAAAAGCCATCTGATACTATATGTGCGCATGACTTGATAAAGAGCAGCTCATGGTGAAGTTATGATTGAAGTTGATTGGATAAATTGGCATGTAGTAACTACTTATAGTTCTAATTTAGAAATATATTAAACATTGCATCTTGTTAAATAAAGGTTGTACATGTCGAACGATGATGATACCGGCTACCAGTAAATACAGGGGAAAACTTGGATTCATTTGCACACCTGCAAGTCACAGCATAAAATAGAGCTGCATTGACGGGTCACGTACTGGAATCCTGGTCCAGGAGCAGTGCTAAGGTCAATTACTGCAGTCCTGGTCCAGGAGCAGTTCTAAGGTCAATTACTGCAGTCCTGGTCCAGGAGCAGTGCTAAGGTCAATTACTGCAGTCCTGGTCCAGGAGCAGTTCTAAGGTCAATTACTGCAGTCCTGGTCCAGGAGCAGTGCTAAGGTCACGTACTGCAGTCCTGGTCCAGGAGCAGTGCTAAGGTCACGTACTGCAGTCCAGGAGCAGTGCTAAGGTCACGTACTGCAGTCCTGGTCCAGGAGCAGTACTAAGGTCAGAAATATAATGGGTGACATTACGTGGACTGGATATAAAACCTCAAATACACAGAATAAAAATATAAACACAACATGCAACAATGTCAAAGATTTTACTGAGTTACAGCTCATATAAGGAAATCAGTCAATTGAAAACAATTCATTAGGCCCTAATCTATGGATTTCACATGACTGGGAATACAGATGTGCATCTGTTTGTCACAGATGCCCTAAAAAAAAAGTAGGTTGGGTGGATCCGAAAACCAGTCAGTATCTGGTGTGACCACCATTTGCCTCATGCAACGCAACACATTTCCTTCACATGGATATGATTAGGCTGTTGATTGTGGTCCGTGGAATGTTATCCCACTCCTCTTCAATGGCTGTGCGAAGTTGCTGGATATTGGCAGGAACTGGAACACGCTGTTGTACACATTGATCCAGAGCATCCCAAACATGCCCAATGAGTGACATGTCTGGTTTTCAGCTTCCAGACATTGTGTACAGAACCTTGTGACATGGGGCTGTGCATTATCATGCTGAAACATGAGGTGATGGCGGCGGATGAATGGCACAACAATGGGCCTCAGGATCTCATCACGGTATCTCTGTGCATTCAAACTGCAATTGATAAAATGCACTTGTGTTCGTTGTCCATAGCATATGCCTGCCCATACCATAACCCCACTGCCACCTTGGGGCACTCTGTTCACAACTTTGACATCAGCAAACAGCTTGCCCACACAACGCCATTTAAGCTTTCTGCCATCTGACCGGTACAGTTGAAACCGGGATTCATCCGTGAAGAACACACTTCTCCAGTGTGCCAGTGGCGATCGAAGGTGAACATTTGTCCACTGAAGTTGGTTAAGACACCGTCCGCAGTCAGGTCAAGACTCTGGTGAGTACGACAAGTACGCAGATGAGCTTCCCTGAGACGGTTTCTGACAGTTTGTGCAGAAATTCTTCGGTTGTGCAAACCCACAGTTTCATCAGCTGTCTGGGTGGCTGGTCTCAGCCTTTTGGTATTTGCTATTTTATTAGGATCCCCATTAGCTGTTGCAAAAGCAGCAGCTACTCTTCCTGGAGTTAAAAACATGAAACAGAATACAGAATATCAATAGATAACAGCTCAAGGACAGAACTACATAAAAAAAAATTATTACAAAAGGCACGTGTAGCCTACATATCAATACACACACAAAAACTATCTAGGTCAAATAGGGGAGAGGCATTGTGCCGTGAGGGGTTGCTTTATCTGTTTTTTGAAACCAGGTTTGCTGTTCACTTGAGCAATATGAGATGGAAGGAAGTTCCATGCAATATGGGCTCTATATACAGTTATACTGTTGTCACGCCCTGGCCTTAGTTATCTTTGTTTTCTTTATTATTTTGGTTAGGTCAGGGTGTGACATGGGGGATTTATGTGTTTTGTCTTGTCTAGGGGTTTTATATGTTTGTGGGGTGTTTTCTAGTCTAGGTGTTTGTATGTCTATGGTTGCCTAAATTGGTTCTCAATTAGAGGCAGCTGTTTATCATTGTCTCTGATTGGGAACCATATTTAGGCAGCCATATTCTTAAGGGATTTCGTGGGTTATTGTCTATGTATTTGTTGCTTGTGTCTGCACTTTATATATATAGCTTCACGTTCGTTTTGTTGTTTTGATTAGTTTGTTTAAGTGTTCTTCGTTTCGTTATTAATAAATAGAATAATGTATTCGTATCACGCTGCGCCTTGGTCCTCCTCTCTTCCTCCATACAACGAACGTGACAACTGTACACTTTCTTGAATTTGTTCTGGATTTGGTGACTGTGAAAAGACCCCTGGTGGCATGTCTGGTGGTGTAAGTGTTTGTGTCAAAGCTGTGTGTAAGCTGACTATGCAAACAATTTAGGATTTTCAACACATTGTTTCTTATAAAAAGAAGAAATTATGCAGCCAGTCTCTCCTCAACTATTAACCAAGAGAGACTGGCATGCTCTGTTCTACAGCTGCAGCTTGCTCACATCGTATATAGGCTTATTTTTCTACTGTATAATTGACTGTATGTTTGTTTTACTCCATGTGTAACTGTGTTGTTGTATGTGTCGAACTGCTTTGCTTTTTCCTGGCCAGGTCACAATTGTAAATGAGAACTTGTTCTCAACTTGCCTACCTGGTTAAATAAAGGTGAAATAAAAAATAATAATAATAAAGTCCCATCACTCGACCACACGACGGGACAATAGTCAAGAAGACTGAACTAGAGCCTGTCGGACCTTGCTTTTTTGGAGTGTGGTGACAAAAAGCAGAGTATCTATTTATTACTCACAGACCTCTCCCCATCTTTACAACCATTGAATCTATATGTTTTGAACATGACAGTTTACAATTTATTTTTTATTTTTTTATTTTTTTCACCTTTATTTAACCAGGTAGGCTAGTTGAGAACAAGTTCTCATTTGCAACTGCGACCTGGCCAAGATAAAGCATAGCAGTGTGAACAGACAACAACACAGAGTTACACATGGAGTAAACAATAAACAAGTCAATAACATGGTAGAAAAAAGAGAATCTATATACAATGTGTGCAAAAGGCATGAGGTAGGCAATAAATCGAATAATTACAATTTAGCAGATTAACACTGGAGTGATAAATCATCAGATGATCATGTGCAAGAAGAGATACTGGTGTGCAAAAGAGCAGAAAAGTAAATAAATAAAAGCAGTATGGGGGTGAGGTAGGTAAATTGGGTGGGTAGTTTACAGATGGACTATGTACAGCTGCAGCGATCGGTTAGCTGCTCGGATAGCAGATTTTTAAAGTTGTTGAGGGAGATAAAAGTCTCCAACTTCAGAGATTTTTGCAATTCGTTCCAGTCGCAGGCAGCAGAGAACTGGAAGGAAAGGCGTCCAAATGAGGTTTTGGCTTTAGGGATGATCAGTGAGATACACCTGCTGGAGCGCGTGCTACGGGTGGGTGTAGCCATCGTGACCAATGAACTGAGATAAGGCGGCACTTTACCTAGCATAGCCTTGTAGATGACCTGGAGCCAGTGGGTCTGACGACGAACATGTAGCGAGGGCCAGCCGACTAGGACATACAGGTCGCAGTGGTAGGTCGTATAAGGTGGTTTAGTAACAAAACGGATGGCACTGTGATAAACTGCATCCAGTTTGCTGAGTAGAGTATTGGAAGCTATTTTGTAGATGACATCGCCGAAGTCGAGGATCGGTAGGATAGTCAGTTTTACTAGGGTAAGTTTGGCGGCGTGAGTGAAGGAGGCTTTGTTGCGGAATAGAAAGCCGACTCTAGATTTGATTTTGGATTGGAGATGTTTGATATGAGTCTGGAAGGAGAGTTTGCAGTCTAGACAGACACCTAGGTACTTATAGATGTCCACATATTCTAGGTCGGAACCGTCCAGGGTGGTGATGCTAGTCGGGCGTGCGGGTGCAGGCAGCGAACGGTTGAAAAGCATGCATTTGGTTTTACTAGCGTTTAAGAGCAGTTGGAGGCCACGGAAGGAGTGTTGTATGGCATTGAAGCTCGTTTGGAGGTTAGATAGCACAGTGTCCAGGGAAGGGCCGGAAGTATACAGAATGGTGTCGTCTGCGTAGAGGTGGATCAGGGAATCGCCCGCAGCAAGAGCAACATCATTGATGTATACAGAGAAAAGAGTCGGCCCGAGAATTGAACCCTGTGGTACCCCCATAGAGACTGCCAGAGGACCGGACAACATGCCCTCCGATTTGACACACTGAACTCTGTCTGCAAAGTAGTTGGTGAACCAGGCAAGGCAGTCATTAGAGAAACCGAGGCTATTGAGTCTGCCGATAAGAATATGGTGATTGACAGAGTCGAAAGCCTTGGCCAGGTCGATGAAGACGGCTGCACAGTAATGTCTTTTATCGATGGCGGTTATGATATCGTTTAGTACCTTGAGCGTGGCTGAGGTGCACCCGTGACCGGCTCGGAAACCGGATTGCACAGCGGAGAAGGTACGGTGGGATTCGAGATGGTCAGTGATCTGTTTGTTGACTTGGCTTTCGAAGACCTTAGCTAGGCAGGGCAGGATGGATATAGGTCTGTAACAGTTTGGGTCCAGGGTGTCTCCCCCTTTGAAGAGGGGGATGACCGCGGCAGCTTTCCAATCCTTGGGGATCTCAGATGATACGAAGGAGAGGTTGAACAGGCTGGTAATAGGGGGTGCGACAATGGCGGCGGACAGTTTCAGAAATAGGGGGTCCAGATTGTCAAGCCCAGCTGATTTGTATGGGTCCAAGTTTTCCAGCTCCTTCAGAACATCTGCTATCTGGATATGGGTAAAGGAGAAGCTGGGGAGGCTTGGGCGAGTAGCAGCGGGGGGGGGCGGGGCTGTTGGCCAAGGTTGGAGTCGCCAGGAGGAAGGCATGGCCAGCCATTGAGAAATGTTTGTTGAAGTTTTCGATTATCATGGACTTATCAGTGGAGACCGTGTTATCTAGCCTCAGTGCAGTGGGCAGCTGGGAGGAGGTGCTCTTGTTTTCCATGGACTTTACAGTATCCCAGAACTTTTTGGAGTTAGAGCTACAGGATGCAAATTTCTGCTTGAAAAAGCTGGCCTTTGCTTTCCTGACTGACTGCGTGTATTGGTTCCTGACTTCCCTGAACAGTTGCATATCGCGGGGGCTCTTCGATACTATTGCACTTCGCCACAGGATGTTTTTGTTCTGGTCGATTGCAGTCAGGTCTGGAGTGAACCAAGGGCTATATCTGTTCTTGGTTCTGCATTTTTTGAACGGAGCATGCTTGTCTAATATGGTGAGGAAGTAACTTTTAAAGAATGACCAGGCATCCTCAACTGACGGGATGAGGTCAATATCCTTCCAGGGTACCCGGGCCAGGTCGATTAGAAAGGCCTGCTCGCAGAAGTGTTTTAGGGAGCGTTTGACAGTGATGAGGGGTGGTCGTTTGACCGTGGACCCGTGGCGGATACAGGCAATGAGGCAGTGATCGCTGAGATCTTGATTGAAGACAGCAGAGGTGTATTTGGAGGGCAAGTTGGTCAGGATAATGTCTATTAGGGTGCCCATGTTTACGGATTTAGGGTTGTACCTGGTGGGTTCCTTGATGATTTGTGTGAGATTGAGGGCATCAAGCTTAGAATGTAGGACTGCCGGGGTGTTAAGCATATCCCAGTTTAGGTCACCTAACAGAACAAACTCTGAAGCTAGATGGGGAGCGATCAATTCACAGATGGTGTCCAGGGCACAGCTGGGAGCTGAGGGGGGTCGGTAGCAGGCGGCAACAGTGAGAGACTTATTTCTGGAGAGATTAATTTTTAAAATTAGAAGTTCGAACTGTTTGGGCATAGACCTGGAAAGTATGACAGAACTTTGCAGGCTATCTCTGCAGTAGATTGCAACTCCTCCCCCTTTGGCAGTTCTATCTTGACGGAAAGTGTTATAGTTGGGTATGGAAATCTCAGAGTTTTTGGTGGCCTTCCTAAGCCAGGATTCAGACACGGCAAGGACATCAGGGTTGGCAGAGTGTGCTAAAGCGGTGAGTAAGGCAAACTTAGGGAGGAGGCTTCTGATGTTGACATGCATGAGGCCAAGGCTTTTTCGATCACAGAAGTCAACAAATGAGGGTGACTGGGGACATGCAGGGCCTGGGTTTACCTCCACATCACCCGAGGAACAGAGGAGTAGTAGGATGAGGGTGCGGCTAAAGGCTATCAAAACTGGTCGCCTAGAGCGTTGGGGGCAAGGAATAAAAGGAGCAGATTTATGGGCGTGGTAGAATAGAATCTGGGCATAATGTGCAGACCAGGGTATGGTGGGGCACGGGTACAGCGGAGGCAAGCCCAGGCACTGGGTGATGATAAGAGAGGTTGTATCTCTGGACATGCTGGTCTCAATGGGTGAGGTCACCGCATGTGTGGGGGGTGGGACAAAGGAGGTATCAGAGGTACGGAGAGTGGAACTACGGGGTCCATTGCAAACCAAAACAACGATAACTAGCCTGAACAACAGTATGCAAGGCATATTGATATTTGAGAGAGACATACAGTAAGGCATAAAGTGATTGCAGGTCTTGATTGGGAGAGCTAGCTAAAACAACAGGTGAGATAACAGCAGCTAGTCAGCTAATACAGCAACAGAAGGTAAAAATGGCGACGACTAGGCAGAGAGGGTCGGATTAACTACACACAGATCCTGAGTTAAAGCACAGAGCCGACAGATAAAACACAAATAAACAGAATGGAGTACCGTGAATTAATGGACAGTCAAGCAGGCATCAGCTATGTAGCCAAGTGATCATAGTGTCCAGGGGGCAGCCGTAGATGGAGCAGTGAGGCCTCCACTAAGCTAGCGTTTAAAGTTAGTAGCCCGGGGGGTGGTCTGCTCAGACGGAGGGGGTCTGCTCAGACGGAGGCCGGTTGAGGGCACCGGTTGAGGGCACGTCTGCAGACCAGACGTGGTCGTGTCGACAGAGAATCCAAGCCGGATGGCGATGGCGAAAGAGAGGTTGTGAATTGTAGAATTGTGTTTGCTAACTGGTGCTAGCTTCCTGGCTGCGCTAGCTGCAAGATAAGCTAGCAGTTAGCAGACCGGGGCAGGCAAGCTAGCAGTTAGCAGACCGTGGCTAGCAAGTTAGCCTTTGGGGGACGTCGCGATGGGGGGGAAGTCTGTTTTTGCCTCTTCGTGCGGTGACGTCGATAGACCAGTCGTGGAATTAGTAGGGTTCCAGGTAGCTCTAGGTAGCTAGCAGGCCGCAGTTAGCAGAATGGGACTTCTGCGGACGTCGCGCCTGAGGGGCTTGTTGGAGTCCTCGGGCAGATTATGTCGGTATTCCAGTCGTAGAGGATCGGCGGGGTTCCGTGCTCCGTACCGGCAGTAAAGGGGTCCGGATATTGTAGCCCAGGAGTGGGCTTCAGTGGTAGCACAGGAGCCCTAGCCGGGCTAGCTTCAGGCTAATTGGTGCTTGCTCCGGGATGGAAACGCTAGCCAGGAGTGGTCACCCGGGATTGTGGTTAGCTAGTTGCGAAGATCCAGATGAAAATGTTCAGAGTTTGCGGTAGGAATCCGGGGATATGGAGAGAAATAGGTCCGTTATGCTCTGGTTTTAGTCACGTTGTTCGAACTAGCGAGAGCTTTCCGAGCAAAAGGTTAGCTGATGACCGCTAGCAATGGTTTGCTAACTGATAGCTGGTAGGCAGTTAGCTGGCTATCTTCAGTAGATGGATTCCAGATCAGAAGTAAATAGAAATACTTTAGAAAAAAGCAGATCCACGCCACATTGGGTGAGGCGGGTTGCAGGAGAGTATTTAGAAGTTGAGGTTTAAGAAAATATTTTTTAAAAGATATGCGAAGAAAAAGATGTAAAAAGATATATACAAGGGACACGGGACACGACAGGACAAAGACGTCTACACTGCTACGCCATCTTGGATCGCACAATCTAAGGTAACGCCAAGTAATTTAGTCTCCTCAACTTGTTCAACAGACACACCATTCATTACTAGAGTCAGCTGAGGTCTAGAACTTGGGAATGATTTGATCAAATGCAATGCTCTAAGTTTAAGAGATGTTCAGCACCAGTTTATTACTGGCCACCCTTTCCAAACAGACTGCAACTCTTTGTTAAGGGTTTCAGTGACTTCATTAGCTGTGGTTGCTGATGCGTACATGGTTGAATCATCAGCATACATGAACACACATGCTTTGTTTAATGCCAGTGGCAGGTCAAACGAGTAGAGGACCTAGAGAGCTGCCCTGCAGTACACCATACTTTATATGTTTGACATTAGAGATATATGTGGGATCGGTGGGTCCCCCTTGGGTCGGTTGAGATAACGTAGGCTAATGCGATTAGCATGAGGATGTAAGTAACAAGAACATTTCCCAGGATATAGACATATCTGATATTGGTATAAAGCTTAAATTATTGTTAATCTAACTGCACTGTCCAATTTACAGTAGCTATTAAAGTGAAATAATACCATGCTATTGATTGAAGAGAATGCACAGTTATGAACTTGGAAAGTTATTAATAAACCAATTAGGCACATTTGTGCAGTCTTGATACAACATTTTGAACAGAAATGCAATGGTTCATTGGATCAGTCGAAAACGTTGCACATACACTGCTGCCATGTAGTGGCCAAAATCAAATTGCACCTGGGCTGGAATAATACATTATGGCCTTTCTCTTCCATTTCAAAGATGATGATACACAAAAAAAAACATGTTTTTTTCTTTGTATTATCTTTTACCAGATCTAATGTGTTATATTCTCCTACATTCATTTCACATTACCACAAACTTCAAAGTGTTTCCTTTCAAATGGTATCAAGAGTATGCATATCCTTGTTTCAGGTCCGGAGCTACAGCCAGTTAGATTTGGGTATGTCATTTTATATCATTGATCTTTGATCTTGGCTTCATAAAACTTACTAGCCACTCCTTTTGCCCCATCTCTTTCAACCATACAGTTTTTCAATTCGTCATCAATCCACAGAGCCTTAACAGTTCTCACAGTCAGTTTCTTATTACAGTAACAGGTGCATGTTTATCAATAATTGGAAGAAGCAATTTCATAAATTCATCAAGTGCAGCGTCTAGATGCTCATTATTAATCACATCAGACCAACAAATATTTTTAATATCATTGTAACGGTAGTCCTCCTCCTCTTCATCCGAAGAGGAGGAGTAGTGATTGAACCAAGGCGCAGCGTTGTGAAATGACATGATTTAATAAAGACACGACAAAAACAACGAAGACAGAAAACGAACTATACTTGAATTAAATAACAAAATAACAAAATGATGAAGACTGACCTGAACCATACGAACTTACATAAAACACGAAGAACGCACGAACAGGGAAAAAGAGACTACACAAAAAGAACGATGTACAAAACAAACCGAACAGTCCCGTATGGTGCGACAAACACTGACACAGGAGACAACCACCCACAACGAACACTGTGAAACAACCTACCTAAATATGACTCTCAATTAGAGGAACGCCAAACACCTGCCTCTAATTGAGAGCCACACCAGGCAACCCTAAACCAACATAGAAACAGACAACATAGAATACCCACTCAAACTCACGTCCTGACCAGCTAACACATACAACAAACTAACAGAAATAGGTCAGGAACGTGACAATCATCCACATTAGAGTCACAGCAAAATCTTTTGTATGATCTCTTATACACTATTTTAAACCCAGCTTTTGGAACTTTGGATTTCCTGGATATTTACACTATATTGTGATCACTGCATCCAATGGGTACCTGTCAGGTGGATGGATTATCTTAGGAAAGGACAAATGCTTACTAACAAGGATGTAAACAAATTTGTGCACACATTTTGAGAGAAATAATAAGCTTTATGTGAGTATGGAACATTTCTCTGATCTTTTATTTCAGTTCATGAAACATGGGACCAACACTTTACATGTTGCATTTATATTTTTATTCAGTAGAAATGAACATGTGAAATGGTTCCAATAGTTGCCAATGTATATTCTTCTCCCAACTGGTGAGAGAATGAGCAAATAATATTTGGAAGGACTGTTAGATAGACTAGACAGACAGTCTGAGAGCTCCAGCACCTGTGTTGACTTGCAGTCAGAGCCAGTCTAGTGTAAAGAATAATTAGCCTTAGCCGTCATCTGACATCAGAACAAACCCAGTGTAAGTGAGACCGTGTGTCATGTCTCTAATACTAGATGTCACTTTCACTTTCGGCTCTGTTTCTCTAATTGGAATTCAGCAAGCAATTAACTGACTGCTGATGAATGAATGTGCTTCCAGAGGGTAGGCCAGGAGTGGAGATGGGAGGCTGACTAATTGATCCCTGGTACAGCTTACAGACAGACACGTTCATAGACACGTTGAACACATTTGATCTCCATATGCTAGATATGAAACGGTTCTCCAACCAATATCACACTTTGCAATCAGTCCCCACCAAAATAAAAGTCCTAACAGTAAGATTTACTTATGTATTATCAGGTCCATACTTCTGTAATAAAGACCCTGATATTGGTATAATGTAATCAGTCCAACCAGTGCTTAATCAGAGAGAGAGAGATAGTTCAGTTTCTATACTGTCCAGTACTCCATACTCCACTAAACATGTGTCATCCTCATCCTCAGCTGGGAGACAAGCCAATCAGGGTCAAGCATGGCTGATTGCTTTTACAATCATCTCAAATCACTTCATGAGATGCAATATTATTGGATTTTGTAGCACTTCCGTAGTTAATGAAGTGTGATCTAGAACCAAGGTTCTGACAGGGCCGTGCTATCGGCTAATAGGGTTCTATGGTGTTTCACAGGGAATTCCAAACCCAGCCTGCTCAGCGGGGAGAAGAGGAGAGGTGGGTAGAATGAGCTCCAAGGGGGCTGAACAATTCTATGGTCCAATTGGCCCCATCTTGGAGGAAGTCGAGATGACATTGGAGCAGCTGTTTGAAAAAGCATATTATCTGCAAAAACACAGTCTCCCTGTAGGTATTTTCTTTTTTTCCTTCCTTCCTTCCTTCCTTCCTTCCTTCCTTCCTTCCTTCCTTCCTTCCTTTCTTCCTTTCTTCCTTTCTTCCGTTCTTCCTTTCTTCCTTTCTTTCTTTCTTTCTTTCTTTCTTTCATCCACCTCACTTCCGAGACTCTGCACAGGCATATAGAACCAAAATCAGGTAAAAAGTGTAAAAAATTTTTTTATTAAAAGTCAAATGTGTCTGATTGTAGATAGGTACAATAAGTGTAAAGACGTCATGCTGCTTGCTTGCTCTGCCTTGCAAACACACGTGACCGCTCTCGTGAAGCATCTTACCAGTTGCTTCATGGAAAAACTATCTATTCGGCAGCGGACAATTCAGGCTAAGGAGTGAATTTTCACACATCCCCATATGCTAGATATTGTAAGGAAACACATTAGTATTCTCCAGGTGTGTGTTGGGATATGAAAAACAGAACCACAAAATCCCCCTAATGTTCCTACGCATCGGTTTATCTACTATGCTATTCTACAGTGTGTTGTTTTCAACCGTATGGAATCTTGTGCTGAGAGTGAAGGAACTTCAAAGAATTGTATACATCTAACTGACACATTTACAAATCATTATACAGACATGTACAATGACACATTATACAAATATGTTACATTACTCATGAAACGAAGAGATGAATCACTAACTGAACACAAGACACACTTGTCTAACGGCTTCAGTAAATTGTGGATGTTTATTGTGGATGTCTATTTCCAAGTTAATATTTCTGCATAAATGAGGGTTTTTGTTACAATATAAAAAAAATTACTCTCCCTCAAAACTTTTCAAGTTTGAACATTTGCTCAGCTTAGCAAAATGTAACAACATTTGTCAGTGTCCGGCAATTGCACCCGTCTCATTCAAACAGTGTGTCAGAAAAGCAAACCGCAAACTGTGGAGAGAGCAGAGCAGATGGCTGGAGTGGTAGAAACAGTGGGCTACCTCCCTGACAGGACATGAGGATGTCTATGGATGCACTGTACTAGCCTGTGAGCCATGTGGAGGGTGTTTTTGTCTCACTGTCTTACTGCAGGGTCTCACTGAGAGTGGGCAAGAGATTTCCTGATATGGATCCCACCTGTTTTCATGTTCTCCAAACAACAAGCCAATCCGAAATGTTATGCTACAAGTCCACTTTGTGAGCTGTAAACACTTAAAATCCAAACTGGCCTCTCGATGATGTAAGCACTTCGATGCTTGGGTGACTCCTCTCATACTCAATTAAACAAATTTGTTTGAGTCCAGCACACATATGACGCAGATTTCAGCCACTAAAAATACCCATGAGTTCAAACAAGTTGTTAGAATGTGTCACTTCCTGTTTCAAATGAACAATACACACGTAACCATTGAAGCGGCATGTCAATTGAATTATAATTGGAGTTAAAGACTTAATTCAGAAAAGAATAAGCTACTACAACACAAATCATTTTAGGACATTGAATTGAAGTTACTTTAAGACTCCATAAGGTTCAACAAAGATAAACGGATCTTGTAAGAGTTTGAATCTTCAAAAAATTATGATCCATGGTGAGATTAAAGCCCTAAAAATGTCTTATAGTCACATCCCAGACACCCTAGAGATGAAGGTGTGTCACTGTGAGATCAATGCTCACAATGTGTTGGCTCATCATGTGTTTCTGGCAGTGTATGAGACACCAGCCATAATTGTATTTCTAGAACAACAAAAAAAATTGTCATAATGGAGTGAAATCAGTCCAGTGTCTGCAGATCTTCAGATTAAGTGCAGGACTAAATTGTCCAAGGAGACTGAAAGGGTTCTCAGCGGATACATATGATGGAGCCAATCAACAGTTAAAGTGTGCAGGCTGTAGGAGTCCAGCAAAGGTTGCGTAACTCTGAGGTGAGTCAGTGAGTGAAGAGCTGTAGAGAGCTGGTGAATCAGGCTCTATATATGAGTGCTGTGGAGCCTGGAGTCTGCATGTGCCCCCTCACCAAGCCTGTGCCCCCTCACCAAGCTGGGCACTGTAACCATACAGCCATGTGGAGAGACTCCCTGTCTACAGTATGTAAGGCACGGTAGCCTACACAGTCTCAGCTCTCATCAAACCCAGGAGAACTGTTTGAGGATATGAGAGGAATACCAAACGTAACAGGCCATTTCATGAATAATTCACAAACAGCTTAGTGGTGTGTATGTGTTTTGGAAGGAGTGGTTGTGTGAGGAAGAGGGTACGGCCAGGAGGATCTTAAGATCTTAATTTTCTAAACACTAAACACGCTTTGAGTGGACTAATAACATTATGTCCTTCCTTTTAGCTAATTCATCAATGTCAGGAATACATTTCAGGGCAACCGTAGCGATCATTCTATATTCTATGTTCTCCATTATTTTCTCTAAATGGAGCGCATGTTTTTTGTAACTAACCAGGAGAACCTTTTTAAAAACCTCTGACAGCCTCCAGGGCCATTTGGTAGAGAGAAAGATGACTCCGCAGGGGTTACTGGGCATATGCTCTAATGGAGTAACATGTTCCTCAGGGGCTTAGGTCAGTAATAGCGGGTCGTGGGCTGGGCTGCTTGTGGGCCTGGTCGGCTCCAACGATGGGCTGGGGTTAGGCTGGGGCTGGGGGCTAGGAAACATTACCTTTCAGTGGATAACGTTGACATGGTGGGATGGTCTCTGTCTCTTTCTCCCTCTCGTTCCAAGCAGAGAGGGGACAACAGGTCGTCATTGAGCTCCATCTGCACCAGAGTTGAGTTTCACCCAGAGATGACATAGATATTTACTGTGGTACTACCAAAGAGATTCAGATGCATTAAAACAAACTGGTTACCAAGTCTTTTGGAGTTAGGAGGAAATCTATTTACATGAGACAAGCGTTCCCCTAAAGAACTCTGTTTGTCTAGTTTTTGTGACATTAAGAAAAGGCCGTATGCTTTGAAAATAGAAGTATGCCTCAAAATGAATTTACAATTCAATATAAGGGAGAATAATTGTCATAGTGACCAGCAACCATTTCAACCAAACAGAAAACTGAACTGAGAGGCATGTAAAGTGCTATATGGAATAGAATGAAAAAGGCTGGATAGTATTCACAGAAGGCAGTTGTGATACATTTGTGTTGTATTTGTGAGGCTGTGGCCTCTCTTCTGTGTGCAGAGCAGCGGAATTATTTTGTTTGACATTTTTACAAATTAATAAAAAATGAAAGGCTGAAATGTCTTGTTATGACAATACTAAATACGTTGAGATTTGCTTAACAAGTCACTTGATACACTGCATGAACTCACTCTGTGTGGAATAATAGTGTTTAACATGATTTGAATGACTACCTCATGACTTCCTCATCTCTTTACCCCACACATACAATTACCTGAAAGGTCCCTCAGTCGAGAAGTGAATTTCAAACACAGATTCAACCACAAAGACCAGAGAGGTTTTCCAATGCCTCACAAAGAAGGGCACATATTGGTAGATGGGAAAAAAGCAGACACTGAATATCCCTTTGAGCATGGTGATGTTATCTATTACACTTTTGTTTTGGATACAAAGAGTCACTACAAAGATACAGGCGTCCTTCATAACTCAGTTGCCAGAGAGGAATGAAACAGGTCAGTGATTTCACCATGAGGCCAATGGTAACTTTAAAACAGTTACAGAGTTTAATGACTGTGATAGGAAAAAACTGAGGATGGATAAATAACATTGTAGTTACTCCACAATACTAACCTAATTGACAGAGTGAACAGAAGGAAGCCTGTACAGAATTAAAATATTCCAAATTACACATCCTGTTTGCAACAAGGCACTAAAGTAATACTGCAAAAAATGTGACAAAGCAATTCACTTTTTGTCCTGAATACTAAGTGTTATGTTTAGGGCCAATCCAAAACAACACATTAATGAGTACCACTCTCCATATTTTCAAGCATAGTGTTATGGGTATGTTTGTTATCGTTAAGGGTAGTTTTTCAGGATAAAAAATTAACGGAATGAAGCTAAGCACAGGCAAAATCCTGGAGGATAAGCTGGTTCAGTCTGCTGTCCACCAAACACTGGGAGATGAATTCACCAGCATGAGCCTAAAACACAAGGCCAAATCTACACTGGAGTTGCTTACCAAGAAGACAGTGAATGTGGCCGAGTGGCCGAGTTAAAGTTTTGATATAAATCTACTTGAAAACCTATGGCAAGACCTGAAAATGGTTGTCTAGCAATGATCAACAACCAATTTGACAGAATTTTAACATTTTTTAAAAGAATAATGGGCACATGTTGCACAATCCAGGTCTTTAAAGCTCTTAAAGACTTACCCAAAAGACTCACAGCTGTATTCGCTGCCAAAGGTGCTTCTACAAAGTATTGACTCAGTGGTGTGAATACTTATGTAAATGAGATATTTCTTTATTTAATTGTCAATATTTAATTGTTAAAAAATCTAAAAACATGTTTTCACTTAGTCATTATGGAGAATTGGTTGTAGATGGGTGAATTTTTTATTTTATTTTTATCCATTTTTACTTCAGGCAACAAAATGTGGAATAAGTGAAGGGGTATGAATATTTTCTGAAGGCACTGTACATCATGGTTCCCCAACTGACAGCCCACAGGCCAAATTTTTATTTGTCCCTCCAATATATATATATATATATAATAATAAAAAATACTTAAAAATCATACAATGTGATTTTCTGGATTTTAGTTTTAGATTCCGTCTCTCACAGTTGAAGTGTACCTATGATAGAAATTACAGACCTCTACATGCTTTGTAAGTAGGAAAACCTGCAAAATCGGCAGTGTATCAAATACTTGTTCTCCCCACTGTATATATATATATATATATATATATATATATATATATATATATATATATATATATATACTGTATTTAATTTTACATTTTCATTGTTGGACATGAAACGTTGTAAAAACTCTAAGAAATCAGCTCCAATTGATTTTTATCTAAGAAATTGGTTCCCAGGTATTCCCACGCATAATATATAGACACATGTAACTGTATACAAATGTAAGCAAGGTTTGAAATGATTATGTTTTAGTCTAACATTATATATATATATTCGGGCTTTTTGCAGTTCATTTACAGGCTACAAATGATTAGTAATTATGTTCCGGCCCCCCGAAAATCCGTTCAAGAAGAAAATTGTCCGGTGGCTGAATCTAGTTGCTGATCCCTGCTGTACATGGTACTTTTATAGAAGTGGTTCAAGCTTGCTCTAACAGCTCCTTTGCATTTGACCGCAACCTAATATGGTGAACAGTATTGATAGAATATAATATCGATACAAGAAGATTTTTTGGTAGATAGAATAACATGTGAAACACAAAGACCTGCAGTATCAAAGACGCTCCGCTACAGTATATGTTGAATACCCTTGACTGGTAATGTATTTTCTATAACTTGCCTTTATCCTACATAAATACAATAAAAGGGCATCTGGGATACCATTTATTTATATTTTTGATATGGTGTCTTTTCAGTGCAATACTACAGGATATATACTACACTTTGTTTTGACAAGAACACAGGGGTGTACGATGCCCAATTAAAACTCCTCTGTGCTATAAAACAACTTCTGCTGTCAAAATAAACAATCATTCCAGCTGAGAGAAAATACAGCAAGTGTGTTTGAAATGGTGGTTTATCCCCTATATACACTACCACTCAAAAGTTTGGGGTCACTTAGAAATATCCTTGTTTTTGAAAGAAAAGCGACTTTTTTGTCCATTAAAATAACATAAAATTGATCAGAAATACAGTGTAGACATTGTTAATGCTGTAAATGACTATTGTAGCTGGAAACGGTTGATTTTTTAATGGAATATCTACATAGGTGTACAGAGGCCCATTGTCAGCAACGATCACTCCTGTGTTCCAATGGCACGTTGTGTTAGCTTATCCAAGTTTATCATTTTAAAAGGCTAATTGATCATTAGAAAACCCTTTTGCAAATATGTTAGCACAACTGAAAACTGTAGTTCTGATTAAAGAAGCAATACAACTGGACTTTAGACTATTTGAGTATCTGGAGCATCAGCATTTGTGGGTTCGATTACAGGCTCAAAATGGCCAGAAACAAATAACTTTTTTCTGAAACTTGTCAGTCTATTCTTGTTCTGAGAAATGAAGGCTATTCCATGCGAGAAATTGCCAAGAAACTGAAGATCTTGTACAATGCTGTGTACTACTCCCTCTACAGAACAGCGCAAACTGTCTCTAACAGAATACAAAGAGGAGTGGGAGGCCCCGGTGCACAACTGAGCAAGAGGACAAGTACATTAGAGTGTCTAGTTTGAGAAACAGAAGCCTCACAATTCCTCAACTGGCAGCTTCATTAAATAGTACCCGCAAAACACCAGTCTCAACATCAACAGTGAGGAGGCAACTCCGGGATGCTGGCCTTCTAGGCAGAGTTGCAAAGAAAAAGCCATATCTCAGACTGGCCTATAAAAATAAAAGATTAAGATGGGGAAAAGAACACAGAAACTGGACAGAGGAACTCTGCCTAGAAGGCCAGCATCCAAAATATGATCATTCTATCCAGAGGCAACCTGTCATTCAGGGCGTGTTGGATTTGCAAACAATGTAAAAACAATTATCATTGAGTTAACAAAGCTGCATAAAAACATGGTCTTATTTTTTTTTTCTTGAGTAAGGCAGCTCCAAAATGCAGGTGTTTCAGCCTAGCTCAGTGCTTTTTGTGGTGTTGGAGCAGCCAGCGGAAAATACAGAGCGTAAGGGTTGGAAATGTTCTCTAACTGCGCCATGATTGGCTAATGCTCTGTTCCTCATGGGGGCACTGTGTCAATGTAAAAAATATACAGGGAGAGCTTGAAAATTCAAGCCCCTTGGGTGCTGCCATAGATTTACATTAGAAGTGCCCATCCAAGAAGGCTCAAGGTCATTGGCCACAGATAAAATGACATCAAATTGCATTATATCTACCGTAGCTTTGATTGGACTGATTGGACTTTCAAAATCTTAGCTAGCAAGCTCGACAAGCAGTCATCATCATGAATTGCTCCGACTGAGAAAAAAATGTTTTGGACGGTCATTCAACTTGGCATTCCAAGTGGGGAACTCGGGCCTCTGCTAGAGCTCCGACCTGAAGATCACTGACGTCATGATTCAACCTTTTTCCCAGTTCCCAGTTGTCTTGAAAGCACCATAAATCCAGCGAATGTCAGACTTTGATGAAAAAGTTTGATGACAAAATTTGCATACACGAAAGACTGCCGTGCCACCTTCCTGTTCAAGTGAGCACAGCACAACAAGGTGAGTCCCAAAATGTATTGTATGCTGCTGCATAAATTATGCAATAAGCCAGGGAGATATGCATACTGTAGCTAATAAAGTAATACTGAGAGTATGTTGTGTAGTAAGCTGTTAGTAGCCCATGTGTCTCACCCTAATAATTTGGTCCCTTTCCCCCTGATAACTTAGCCTACTGTTCTGACTTGGTGATGCACATGTAGGCTATAGCGTGTTTTAGAGAAATATCATCATCTAACATTGTAAGAGCTTTCATTGTCTGCTAATATGCCCCCTGTATTTATCCTACGTTCTGACTTGCTGTACAGGGAGAATACTGTAAGAACGACCCATGTTCTGAATTCTGCCGCTGTACATTTCAAAAGTGCTGAACAAATAGTTATATTGACTACATCCGTCTTAGCTCGCTCATTAATGTCTTAATCAAAATTACAGATTGACTCATTATTCGCTCATCATTCCCTTATGCCATAGTTTGTACATCTCAATTGTCAGTAGAAACCACATTTGTTAAAGCAAGTCAGCCAAATCAGCTATGCTTTTTAAAAAGGCAGTAAATGAGGCTGAATGAACTGTTTCACTTCCAGACAAGGCTTCGCTGATACCACTGCTACACCTGGCTAAGGATTCACTCTATGGTGCTGAAAGGAAAGCTCTGCTGTTGGGAGCTTTATGTAGGCCCTAACAGTTTGTGGGCACCGTTTGTCACCGTTATAGTGCCATTAATGTATTGTTTAGTGTTGTGTTGTTTAGTGGCTTTGCTGACATGCATCTAAAAAACAAATGTTGAGTTTGCCCCACCAAGATTTACATGCTAAAATCGTCGTTGTTTCTATTTGAAAATACTAAGACACTTAGTCTATAAACAGAATAAAAGAGAATGGATTAGTAATGTTTGTTTTTAAACTAATGTCTCCAAGCATCAGTTAATAAAGAATAAACAACTCTGTCACAAAATAAATAATGAAAGCAAAATCTGAGACAAAAGTCTCCTCCATGGTAATTTAATGAAAGGGTTTGTCTTGAGAAAAAGTTTAGGACACGTTTCATTTCCAGCATATAACATCATCCAAATGGAATGGAAAAGACTGTAAACCGACTGGTTTTCTCTCTTGAGAAGTTGTCAGCTGTATCACTGGCAAGATAATAATGCACAACATGGCAATATACACAAGGAAGAATTGTTCAATAGTATACAGTTTGTGCCCATACCAATCTGTGCATATTCTTTCAGTGTCAATGAAGACACTTTGGGCTGATAAATGTTAGCAAAGGTACTGATGATAAAATATGCTAAACTATTTCCACTGATATTTGGATCAATGTGATGAAAATACTGTCAATAGCTTCTATCTCAGTTACAGTGCAATTAGTGTACCTTTGGCCTGTTTTTGAAGTTTAGGTTGATGTAGTACAGTAAGTCATGGAGAAAAAAGAACACTGTTGGTTTATCTCTTCAACAGCCACCGTACAGTAAGTTTAGAAGTTGAGCAAAGGTTAATTAAAATACTTCATGCCACCTCCACATAACATACGTGTTAGGAAAGTAACACAGAAATCCTTTGACCTTTATGACTTGTCTGGAGCTCCAGCGACCCAAACACAGTGATAAACTGGAGTCTTGCTCTGACGTCGGTCAGTCTCTTATCTGGTTAACATTCTCAATATCAGGGCTTTGACCAAAACCAAATGTATTCAATTATTTATTCCTGTCTGAAATCAGAGTGGATCCGGTCCTTTCACCGACTAACAGGGTTTTATCGCTGCTGTCCACGTCACTCCATTTAATCTTCAGTGAATAGCTGTAAAGCAAAAAACTCAGCAATTATGTGTGTTATGACACTGCCAGAATCAAGAAATCCCATCCCACAACAAAGACCACATCCTACTTCATCCTCCCTTAACATCCTCCCTTCCTTTAATGGCAGGGAAGAGAGACAAGAGCCTTGTTATTGCACAGGATGATCTAATAACTATCTTACCCTGCGCTAATCTATTCTGCCTGCCCTCCACTGTCTGTCTTCAGCTTGGTACTGTAGGGACAGCTTCTAGGAGGCCATTGTGCCCCTGCGCTGGCTGGCTGGCACTGCCTAAGCTCGGCTCAGGAACATGGGACCCAATTAGAATAATATATTTGCAAGGGGAGTCTGAAGCCAGGTGCAAATGAGGTCACCCTTCTGGAGGTATTTACTGCCAACTAGAACTAGACCTCTCGGGACAAGGAACCATGAAGGATGGACCTGGGTAACTGGGGGTGCTGAGTTGGCCAACATCCTTCCCCTCTCCCCCACCACACTGTCACACACACACATCAACACTGTCACACAGGTGTCACCAAGTGACACGATCCAGATTCATCACCTAGACACCTCAGGGAGGCCCCAAAAGGCCAATTTATAATTATAATGTAGTTTCAGTTTCACAACAGACTCTTCATTATCATCCAAACCTGTGCCTGAGCCACCATCTCACATGGGGTTTGGAATGTTGAGGGAAAAAGAGGAGGCTGGCATGGGTCTTTAGGCAACATAATGTCTCATATTTACTGTTATACAGCCTTTTATGTTATGTCCAAAGTCCCCGGAGGGCCCCAATGCAGAGTTGCTATGGCCTCAGACAACCTGATGTTCTTATAGTCAAAACTCAGTCCACCCAAGTCTGTCTAATGTTTCCACTGAAAGCCAACAACAAATCCCATACAGGCCATAAGAAACCAGCAAATAGAGATCACGTGAACAAACAGAAATCAGCAGAACTTAATGTGAGGCTGCAGACTTCTGCACAGTTTGATACCAGCCTCCCAACCTGCTAAAACAATATTGACCAGAGCTGTAGACCACACATTTCCCTCCTGCTACATTCTGCTTTCAATTGCAGCCCTGTCAATTACTGCAGTTGGCATGTTCACCAATGATCCAGAGTGCTGCTTCCCAGAGTTCATTAACTGGTAGTTCGCCCCTAGGAACCCTGGTGTATGTGAGGCTGGCCAGCCGGAGTAAGTGGTACTCCGGGGTTAAAGATGTGCCAGCATGCCTTGTGCCTCTACCCAACTTGGCCTCAGTCTGCTGGGCCAGACCAGGTGCTCCACAGGGCTCCACAGTGTCTTCCATGTACGACTGAGTGACAGGTCAAGTAAGACAGGGAGGAAGGGAGAGAGACAGGGAGGAAGGGAGAGAGACAGGGAGGAAGGGAGAGAGAGTGAGAGAGAGAGTGAGAGAGAGAGAGAGTGAGAGAGAGAGAGAAAGAGAGAGAGAGAGAGAGAGAGAGTGAGATAGTGAGAGTAAGAGTGAGAGTGAGAGTGAGAGTGAGAGTGAGATGTGTGACTGATGAAATTAGAGGGGAGACAAACAATAGCCTGTTCTTCAACGATTATCTCCTGTTGAGTCATCCCTGATCAGCACACTGTGAGAGTAACTAAATGATATAAAAACTCAAAATAGCTTGTGAAAACATATCTAACCATTTTACTTTCTGAAGCTATTAAAGAATACATTAATACTTTTACAATCATGTGTCTTAATTTAACGTTTTTGAAATTAGTCATTGCTGTATTGCAGTGGTTAAATTCCAGCTAGGCTTTTAGCACTTGGTTGGGATGGTTATTTTTATTGGAGGTCATTTAAATAGCTGAATTAGAGAGTTATTTTGAGTGTTGTCTCCTTAGAACCTTCTTTTGGAAGTATTATGCTAACAGTGGCATTGAAGAGCCTACTGTAGATGGGACACCGCAGCTTTGAACTTCTCCAAGGCAGCGCTGCGATTAAGTTCTGAGATGGTCTCTCAGAACAAATGGAATAATTATTCTTGCTTAGGTCACCATGTCAGCCATGTCAAGTTGTGAAACCTTGGAGAGTCTGATACTTAAAAAAATAGCTTTTCACTCTTTCTTTGCTACCAGAAATGAAGGTGGACTAATGATCTACCTGTATTGTTGATGTAGTCAAAAACCACATCATCACCTTATTTAGTAAAAATTGGTTTCAAATATGAGTTTCAAAACTTTTATAACAATCAAAATTCTGCTGAGATAAGGTATTTTTCAGAATAAGGTGATGTTTAATGTTCAATTTTCATGGTATGTATTTCAATTTCAGTTTTTCTATCAACTCTGACGGCTCTCTTTTCGGCTGGCGCTGAGGAGCAAGTGTCAAAAGCTAGTTTGAAGCGTTGTCATTTTAAAAATACTTGAGGTGTGTTCTTAAAAACAAGCGTAAAGGTAACATTATCATGCAGCGCTAATGAGAAGTTTTAAGTCCTCCCAAAATCAGGTCTTAATGGTAACACAGTTGATAATGGCATGTATTTTGAGAGTGTAGACTATCCAGCCATGATGCACAGTGCCCATGGAAGAGAGATGTGCCTTTTGTATTGGTGAATCTCGTATTTAGAAACAATTGGCTTCCCCATAATCGAGGCTGGTTTAGCAGCAAAAAAAAAGCAACAATGTTACCGTTTGTCCCTCTTGAGCCACAATAGCAACAACATAGCCAGAAACACTTCCAAATAGTCCAAATAAATCTAAGATAAATCAAGTAATCTGTCATTAACTTTTAAGTTTTTGTGGAGGTGGTCTTAGTCACCAAATTTTACATATAGCTAAGGCATTTTATACAGTATTTCTCAATTGAAAAAAATGTCATTAAAACTAGTCGTCTCTTGTTGAATGACAACAAAGACTTTATGTTACCACTCCTACTTGGAGTAGTACTATTGAACAATCAACGACGAAGAGGCATAGACTTCGGCTACCAAAACTTCAACTTGCCGTTAAGAAAAAAATGTGTGTGCACAAACAGCTGAAAAAAATACCTGATACAGTGGTACAAAGTGCAGAATGTAAGCTTTAATTTGAAGGTATTTACATCCATATCGGGTGAACGGTTTAGAAATTACAGCACTTTTTATACATAGTCCCCCCATTTTAAGGGACCAAAAGTATTGGGACAAATTCACATACAGTTGAAGTCGGAGGTTTACATACACTTATGTTGGGGTCATTAAAACCCGTAAAGTCGGTTAGGACATCTACTTCGTGCATGACACAAGTCATTTTTCCAACAATTGTTTACAGACAGATTATTTCACTTACAATTCACTGTATTACAATTCCAGTGGGTCAGAAGTTTACATACACTAAGTTGACTGTGCCTTTAAACAGCTTGGAAAACCCCAGAAAATGATGCCATGGCCTTAGAACCTTCTGATAGGCTAATTGACATAATTTGAGTCAATTGGAGGTGTACCTGTGGATGTATTTCAAGGCCTACCTTCAAACTCAGTGCCTCTTTGCTTGACATCATGGGAAAATCAAAAGAAATCAGCCAAGACCTCAGAAACAAATTGTAGACCTCGACAAGTCTGGTTCATCCTTGGAAGCAATTTCCAAATGCCTGAAGGTACCACGTTCATCTGTACAAACAATAGTACGCAAGTATAAACACCATGGGTGTAACGGCTGTTCTCCTCCTCTTTGTCCGAAGAGGAGGAGTAGAGATCAGACCAACATGCAGCGGGTTTAGAAAACATTATGAATTTATTAAACGACGAAGACGAACACGAAACAACAATTGGAATAATTACAAAATAACAAAACGAACGAAGACAGACCTGAACTAGAGAACTTACAAATAACACGAAGAACGTACGAACAGGTAATAGACTACAAACCAAAACGCTACAGTCCCGTGTGGTACAAACATACATACAGACACGGAAGACAACCACCCACAACAAACAATGTGAAAACACCTACCTTAATATGGCTCTCAATCAGAGGAAATGAAAACCACCTGCCTCTAATTGAGAGCCATATCAGGTCACCCTATAACCAACATAGAAACACAAAACATAGACTGCCCACCCAAACTCACATCCTGACCAACTAACACATACAAAACTAACAGAAACAGGTCAGGAACGTGACAGAACCCCCCCTCAAGGTGCGAACTCCGGGCGCACCCCTAAAACTCAAGGGGAGGGTCTGGGTGGGCATCTGTCCGCGGTGGCGGCTCCGGCGCAGGACGAGGACACCACTCCACCATTGTCTTTGTCCCCCTCCTTAGCGTCCTCTGAGTGGCGATCCTCGCCTCCAACCCTGGTCTAGGAACCTTCACACCGGTCCCCCCTAGATAGCTCAGGACAGAGAGGTAGCTCAGGACAGAGAGGTAGCTCAGGACAGAGAGATAGCTCAGGACAGAGAGATAGCTCAGGACAGAGAGGTAGCTCAGGACAGAGGGGCAGCTCCGGACTACTGGCAGCTCCGGCCTGGGTGGCAGCTCCGGCCTGGGTGGCAGCTCCGGGCTGGGTGGCAGCTCCGGGCTGGGTGGCAGCTCCGGACTGGGTGGCAGCTCCGGACTGGGTGGCAGCTCCGGACTGAGTGGCAGCTCATGACTGTAAGGCAGCTCATGACTGTAGGGCAGCTCATGACTGTAGGGCAGCTCATGACTGTAGGGCAGCTCATGACTGGAGGGCAGCTCATGACTGGAGGGCAGCTCATGACTGGAGGGCAGCTCATGACTGTAGGGCAGCTCATGACTGGAGGGCAGCTCATGACTGGAGGGCAGCTCATGACTGGAGGGCAGCTCATGACTGGAGGGCAGTTCATGACTGGAGGGCAGCTCATGACTGGAGGGCAGCTCATGACTGGAAGGCAGCTCATGACTGGAAGGCGACTCTGGCGGATCCTGGCTGGCGGGCTCTGGCGGATCCTGGCTGGCGGGCTCTGGCAGATCCTGGCCCGGCGGGCTCTAGCGGATCCTGGCCGGCGGGCTCTGGCGGATCCTGGCCGGCGGGCTCTGGCGGATCCTGGCCGGCGGGCTCTGGCGGATCCTGGCCGGCGGGCTCTGGCGGATCCTGGCCGGCGGGCTCTGGCGGATCCTGTCCGGCGGGCTCTGGCGGACCCTGGCCGGCGGGCTCTTGCTGCTCATGGCTGGCCGACGGATCTTGCTGCTCATGGCTGGCTGACGGATCAGGCTGCTCATGGCTGGCTGACGGATCTGGCTGCTCATGGCTGGCTGACGGATCTGGCTGCTCATGGCTGGCTGACTGATCTGGCTGATCCTGTCTGGCGGAAGGCTCTGGCTGATCCTGTCTGGCGGAAGGCTCTGGCTGATCCTGTCTGGCGGAAGGCTCTGGCTGATCCTGTCTGGCGGAAGGCTCTGGCTGATCCTGTCTGGCGGAAGGCTCTGGCTGATCCTGTCTGGCTGGCGGCTCTGGCAGCTCCTGACTGGCTGGCGGTTCTGGAAGCTCCTGACTGGCGGACGGCTCTAGCGGCTCCTGACTGGCAGACGGCTCTAATGGCTCGGGACAGACGGGCGGCTCAGATGGCGCTGGGCAGACGGATGGCTCAGATGGCGCTGGGCAGACGGATGGCTCAGATGGCGCTGGGCAGACGGATGGCTCAGATGGCGCTGGGCAGACGGATGGCTCAGATGGCGATGGGCAGACGGATGGCTCAGATGGCGCTGGGCAGATGGATGGCTCAGATGGCGCTGGGCAGACGGATGGCTCAGATGGCTCTGGGCAGACGGATGGCTCAGATGGCGCTGGGCAGACGGATGGCTCAGATGGCGCTGGGCAGACGGATGGCTCAGATGGCGCTGGGCAGACGGATGGCTCAGACGGCGCTGGGCAGACGGATGGCTCAGACGGCGCTGGGCAGACGGATGGCTCAGATGGTGCTGGGCAGGCAGGCAGTGCAGGTAGCTCAGACGGCGCTGGGCAGACGAGCAGTGCAGGCAGTTCAGACGGCGCTGGGCAGGCAGCTCAGACGGCGCTGGACAGACGAGCAGTGCAGGCGTTGAGCAGACGAGCAGTGCAGGCAGTTCAGACGGCGCTGGGCAGACGAGCAGTGCAGGCGGCGTAGGGCAGACGGCTGACTCTGAATTGCTGAGGCGCACAGTAGGCCTGGTGCGTGGTGCCGGAACTGGTGGTACCGGACTGAAGACACGCACCTCAAAGCTAGTGCGGGGAGCAGGAACAGGGCACACTGGACTCTCGATGCGCACTATAGGCCTGGTGCGTGGTACCGGCACTGGTGGTTCCCGGGCTGAGGGCACGCACCTCAGGGCGAGTGCGGGGAGAAGGAACAGTGCGTACAGGGCTCTGGAGATGCACAGGAGGCTTGGTGCGTGGTGCCGGAACTGGAGGTACTGGGCTAAGGACACGCACCTTCAGGCTAGTGCGTCGAACAACAACAGGGCACACTGGACTCTAGATGCGTACTATAGGCCTGGTGCCTGATACCGGCACTGATGGTACCGGGCTGAGGGCACGCACATCATGGCGAGTACGGGGAAAAGGAACAGTGCGTACAGGGCTCTGGAGACGCACATGAGGCTTGGTGTGTGGTGCCAGCACTGGTGGTACTAGGCTGGAGACACGCACCCCAGTGAGAGTGTATGGAGGAGAACCAGGGCTCTGAAGACGCACAGGAGGCTTGGTGCGTGGTGCCAGCACTGGTGGTATTGGGCTGGGAACACGTATCTCAGGACTAGTGCGGGGAGTAGTAACAGGACGCACAGGACTCTGGAGACGCACAGGAGGCTTGGTGCGTGGTGGAGGCACTGTCTTAACCAGACGGCTAGCACGCACCTCAGGACGAGTATGGAGAGCTGTTCCCAGTGACATTAACTCACCAATACGTTCATTTGGACGGATGCCGTGCCTCATGCACCAAACCAGTACATCCCTCATATCTTTCTCCTTCAATTTCTCCATTAGCTCCTTTACTGTCTCTGCGTTACTCACCTCCAAATCCAAAGCCCCCCCCCCCCCCCCCAAGAAATTTTTGGGTTTGACTTGCGGGCTTCCAGCCTTGTTTCCGTGCTGCCTCCTCATATCGCCGCCTCTCCGCTTTCGCTGCCTCCAGCTCCGCTTTGGGGCGGCAACACTCCTCTGGTTCTGCCCAGGGTCCTTCTCCGTCTAGGATTTCCTCCCATGTCCATTCCTCCTTGTACACCTGCTGCTGTCCGTTAACCCGCTGCTTGATCCTTCGGTGGTGGGTGGTTCTGTAACGGCTGTTCTCCTCCTCTTTGTCCGAAGAGGAGGAGTAGAGATCAGACCAACATGCAGCGGGTTTAGAAAACATTATGAATTTATTAAACGACGAAGACGAACACGAAACAACACTTGGAATAATTACAAAATAACAAAACGAACGAAGACAGACCTGAACTAGAGGACTTACAAATAATACGAAGAACTTATGAACAGGTAATAGACTACAAACCAAAACGCTACAGTCCCGTGTGGTACAAACATACATACAGACACGGAAGACAACCACCCACAACAAACAATGTGAAAACACCTACCTTAATGTGGCTCTCAATCAGAGGAAATGAAAACCACCTGCCTCTAATTGAGAGCCATATCAGGTCACCCTATAACCAACATAGAAACACAAAACATAGACTGCCCACCCAAACTCACGTCCTGACCAACTAACACATACAAAACTAACAGGAACAGGTCAGGAACGTGACAATGGGACCACGCAGCAATCATACCGCTCAAGAAGGAAATGCGTTCTGTCTCCTAGAGATGAACGTCCTTTGGTGCGAAAAGTGCAAATCAATCCCAGAACAACAGCAAAGGACCTTGTGAAGATGCTGGAGGAAACATATACAAAAGTATCTGTATCCACAGTAAAACGAGTCCTATGTCGGTGTATCCTGAAAGGCCGCTCAGCAAGTAAGAAGCCACTACTCCAAAACCGCCATAAAAAAGCAGACTGCGGTTTGCAACTGCACATGGGGACAAATAACGTACTTTGTGGAGAAATGTCCTCTGGTCTAATTGAAATGTTTGGCCATAATGGCCATCATTATGTTTGGAGGAAAATTGGGAAGGCTTGCAAGCCGAAGAACACCATTCCAACCGTGAAGCACAGGGGTGGCAGCATCATGTTGTGGGGGTGCTTTGCTGCAAGAGGGACTGGATCACTTCACAAAATAGATGGCATCATGAGGTAGGAAAATTATGTGGATATATTGAAGCAATATCTCAAGACATCAGTCAGGAAGTTAAAGCTTGGTCGCAAATGGGTCTTCCAAATGGACAATGACCCCAAGCACACTTCCAAAGTTGTTGCAAAATGGCTTAAGGACAACAAAGTCAAGGTATTGGAGTGACAATCACAAAGCCCTGACCTCAATCCTATAGAAAATGTGTGGGTGGAACTGAAAAAGCATGTGCGAGCAAGGAGGCCTACAAACCTGACTCAGTTACACCAGCTCTGTCAGGAGGAATGGGCCAAAATTCACCCAACTTATTGTGGGAAGCTTGTGGAAGTCTACCCGAAACGTTTGACCCAAGTTAAACAATTTAAAGGTAATGCTACCAAATACTAATTGAGTGTATGTAAACTTCTGACCCACTGGGAATGTGATGAAAGAAATAAAAGCTGAAATAAATCATTTTCTCTACTATTATTCTGACATTTCACATTCTTAAAATAAAGTGGTGATCCTAACTGACCTAAAACAGGGAATCTTTACAAAGATTAAATGTCGAGAATTGTGAGTTTAAATGTATTTGGCTAATGTGTTTGTAAACTTCCAACTTCAACTGTGTATTAAAGTAGTAAAAAGTGAATTATTTTGGTCCCATATTCATAGCACACAATGACTATATCAAGCTTGTTATTTTTATTTGGTTGTGTTTCAGATCATTTTGTGCCCAATAGAAATCAATGGTAAATAGTGTAAAACAGAGTTTTGACTGGCCACTATTTAAAAGAGGATCCCAGCTATATTTATTGTTCAATTCTTAAAATGAAGCACATTAATCTGATTTACAACTGGTGTAGCCTACCTGGCATACTGAAAATGTAACTGCCTGTAACCTCCATTCACTATTAAGTGTAGGCTACGGATGACATGGTTTTTTTTGTGGACCAGATTCCATTTAGAATAGTCTGACGGGTGAGAATATTATCAAGTTCTTGTCAAATTGTTATCACGTGTCAGATTGTGAATGAGAGCTTTATGAAGTGTGCACGACCTGCACGAGAAACAGAGCCTAGCGCATGGCTTTCATGAGACTTTTTACCCACTGGGCACTCACTGGTTGAATCAACGTTGCTTCCACGTTATTTCAATTAAATTATATTGAACCAATGTGGAATAGACATTGAATTGATGTCTGTGCCCAGTCGCATCATGCAGCCATAGAACGTATTAGAAATCAAAACATATAGACTAAGGTTTATATCTAAAGATGCATAACTAACTCTTAATGAAGCATATAGGAGGACCTGTTTCAAATAATAATAATAATTATTATTATTATTATTATTATTATTATTATTGTTAACTGCTCAACACAGAATAGTGCACACTTCCTCAGAAATCTTCCTATTTTATTCAGCTATGTTCAATTATATTATTCTTATTATAAAATAATATAAAATAATGCCACGGAACTCTAAGCAAATCTTGTCTGCTTAATGAACTAGTGTAGCCCACAGCCATATGGCATAGCAAGATCAGGGTCTAACATAAGGACAACTCAGAGTATGCTATTCTGTTCTTCTGAGACTACATTTCAAATCAAATTTTATTAGTCACATGCGCCAAATACAACAGGTAAACCTTACAGTGAGATGCTTACTTACGAGCCCCTAACCAGCAGTGCAGTTTTAAAAAATTCAGATAAGAATAAGAGATAAAAGTAACAAGTAATTAAAGAGGAGCAGTAAAAATTCAATGCTATCTTGGTGCCAGCCTCTGACTCTGGTGGTATGTAAACAGCTACAAAGAACATAGATGAGAACTCTCTCGGTAGGTAATGGGGTCTGCAGCTTATCATGAGAAACTCTACCTCAGGCGAGCAATGGCTCGAGACTTCCTTAGATATCGTGCACCAGCTGTTGTTTACAAAACACCGCCCCTTGTCTTACCAGATGCCACTGTTCTATCCTGCCGGGTACATCGTATAACCAGTCAGCTGTATGTTGATATTGTCGTCGTTCAGCCACGACTCCGTGAAGCATAAGATGTTACAGTTTTCAATGTCCCGTTGGTAGTTTAATCTTCCCAATAACTCGTCCATTTTATCCATTTAATCCAAAGATTGCATGTTTGCAAGCAGAATTGAGGGGAGTGGGGGTTTATTCGATCGCCTCCTACTCCTCAGAAGGCAGCCCGTCTTCCGGACTCTCTTTCTCTGCCTCCTCTTCACGCAGATCACGGGGGTCGGGGCCTGTTCCCGAGGGGGCCGTATATCTTCCACCTTGGCTCATCAGAGTCGTGAAAGAAGAAAAAGGACTCTGCTAACCCGTGGTGAGTAATCTCAGTTCTGATGTCTAAAAGTTATTTTCGGTCATAAGAGACGGTAGCGGCAACATTATGTACAAAAATAGTAAAAAAATAAGTTACAAACAACGCAGGTAAACGAGCAAAATAACACAATTGTTTGGGTGCACGTAAAACGTCTGCCTTCTGCTCCTGCGCCATTTCTTCATATAATAAAGTTTCTTTAGACCAGCCTAAAATAAATAATGGATTTATTGTGATGTAGGCTATATGAAATGGATTTATTTTACGTCAATTACCATGAGAGCGGCAGGTATTTGCATGCCATTTCCCGGCTGATAAAACATAATGATCGCCACAGCCCTACTCACACATACAATAGGGCCTACAATTCACAGGAGCCTCGTTGTTTTTGGGGGGGAGAAGTGCGATGCGTAAAGACATGTACTGTATGCTAGGTTCATTGAAGCCAATTACAACAACGTTGACTGCCGACACTCCAAACATAGGCAATTGAGCAAACACTGGCATTTTATGGTTGCTATTACTTGCTACTGTAGCTTATGCTATTTAATCAACTGTAGTATTAATCCCCAATGGACCAGGACAAGGCACTCATAATTCCAGCTGTGAAAATAGCAAAAATATTTGTGACATATTACCCTACTGTCAGCTCTTAAATTTACCATTGCGTTAGGTCTGTTAAAATGGGGCCCTAAGTATCCATTTCACATAAGATCCGTCAGCAAGTTCCTCATTACCCTAAGGTTCACATCTGCATGCCCTTATAGAGATTTTTTTCCTGGCATTAGTGCAAACCTGAGAGACCTCGGAGGATCCTTGATACATGGCAAATTGAACAACTAAGCAACCAAAGCCTTTACTTCTAAGTGAAAAACTCCATTAGCAGAATACGCTTCTCGTTGTTTGTGTCAGAATTTAATGCTGTTTTGATTTCCATCGCCATTATAATACTGAACTGAGAGCCACTTTTGAAGTGCCTTTGCTGGAAGTTGCAGATCTGACTGGCTGTGTTTGTGTGAGTTGCCGTGGGTGATTAATATGGCTGGGAAGTGAAAGGGAGCTAGTCTTCACACTGAGAATAAATCAGGAGGAGTCGGCAGGCAGGCACACTGAGAGGAGAGAAGTAAAGAACGGGAACCACCTACACATCTAATAACTTACCATCGCAGTGCTACGCTGCAACTTATCAAAGGGGGCTGTAGGTGACACCTTGCCAATCCACTCCCACACAACCTCCATTCATTTGCTGTTCAAAGGACAGATACAGTACATATACTGTCGGGCAAATGGTGTCTTTTCAGCTAATTTAGGAAACAGATTTTTACATTCAATACATAGAGAAACTGCTGCATTTAGATTAAGTAATCTAAACACGTAAATCATAAGTATGTATTCATTTAGGGAATGTTCTGGGCAACATCTTCTTGCAGGTTGACTGTCTCCCCAGGCAGCAAGACAACACAGCTATTAGGCATCCTCTTTCAGAGTAAAAGCCTTGTTCATTAGTTATAAATAATGGAATACGAGAGCAGAGGGTGTGGAAGGGATTGCTTCCATTGTTGGGCCACTCTGTGTACTTAATGAATAGCTCGAGCTAAGAGCCATTAACGTGGCCTGTAATGGACATCATGAGTTTCTCTCTGCCTCCTCAGGTCACTAAACAGAGCACTTCCATTTAGGAGTTTACACTGAGCTTGTTATGATCCGTTAGTATTCACACTCGATAAATGGCATTGTGATTGGACCCGTGGGTAGGATAAAATCGACAATCTACTCAACTGGTGAAGTAGAAGAAGAAAAAAAAGTCATGCTTTTCCTGCTGTGTGGAGCCATATCGTTGACTGGCGATGTAATCATGTTTTACTGAGGGGAGAGAGTTCTATTACATACATACATTTGTTTTTTAACGGTGTAAATATTCACTGATAATAACCTTCTAGGAGGCTATAGCAAATCATTTCCAGAAATATAGAACATTCAGAATTATTCTCTATGATCTCTCCATAGAATTAGGAATTTTAGGGTTCACTATTCCTGGAAATTGTAGTACTGCTTTTCTAAGGCCAAGGGAAATCAAGCTGCAAGCAGCGTTCTTTACACTTCTTGATGTATTGAACGTGCATAGCACTCCGCCCTCCCTCCTCACCTCCTCCAAGTCACTTGACTAGGATCTAATGTAAAGGTGCTGTGAGCAGCAGTTGGATTAGAACCTACAGTAAAAGGACATTAAATTCTCTCAACTCAGTCATCTCAGAGGAGGGAATAGCATTTACTTTACTGTTGACCTAATGCCTTATAGCTCTCACAGCCTTCTACCATCATCTTTAGCTATGAGTGATCACACAGCCTGGCTCATATCTCACTCACTCTCTCTCTCTCTCTCTCTCTCTCTCTCTCTCTCTCTCTCTACCTCTCTACTGCTCTACCTCTCTCTCTCTCTCTACCTCTCTACTGCTCTACCTCTCTTTCTCTCTTGCTCTCTCTCTACCTCTCCCAGAAGCCTTACCTTCGTAAAAGTGCCCTTGCTAAAGTGAGGGAGAACAGAGGTAAGTTGCCAACCACAGGATATAGGTAATAACCCTTCACACATGCCGACAGGGTGCCTTTTGCTGACAGGGGTCAAGTGCAGTAAAACAGGCAGTTGGAGGTCCTTTAAGGGGTCAAATAGCAGGGGAGGTCTAATGTGTACCTGACAGAGAGAGAAATTGCATAGAGGGATGCACAGGAGGTGGTTGTGAACAGAACAGCGCCCCACCGGTGCAGTGTGCAGCCAGCCCTTGTCCAGGTAGGGGTAGATTCCAGGTAAAGTCCAGGTAAAGTCCATTGATTTAGCGTTCTGGACCATTACAATGGCTTTCTTATAAGCGGTGTGCTGAGAGATCCCCCGCTGGTCACAGTCAGTGCTGCCTGCAGACCTGCCTGGTCTTGGTTCTGAGTCGTTTCTCTCTCTCCCTCCCTAACGTTGCTCAGTGCTTTCTTCCAGAGGGCCAAGGAGAAAGGCACAAACAAGCAGCCTCCACAAATCGATAATATAGTTCCAACTCAAGCAGAAATCAAAGGCATCGTCTCCTGCAGCAAATTTGTCCGTAAACAGTCTGTCTTCCATATGTTTTTGCGTGTATGGCTTATTTCACTCCTTATTTCCTCTCTCACTGCAGTTTTCTATTTGTTATGGATTTATTTAGTCAAATTTACTTTGAGTAAATGTCTCAGTGCTTCCCCCAAAACTACTTAAAGGAACTTCCTTTAGCTTTTTTAAACCCCATAGTGGGAAATACACACTAGAAAATCTAATTTGCTGATAATAATTCTGTGTTACAAACACAGTCTGTCTGGCACCCACATTTCTGGGTCATGATGATGCACCAAGAAAAGTAGTTAGAGGTGTAGTAATGGACTTTCTACCCAATTTGAGTAACTTAACCCAGGAGGGCATTAACACAATCTATTATCTTATACTGGTCCATCAGCAAAATATTTACTTAATGGAATTACTACACATCTTGTCATATTAATTCCTCTTCCAGATAAATTATATCAATCTGCTAATGCTTTTCACCACAAAAATTGAAACATCAGAACCTTTGACCTTATCAACCCATTAGAGAGGCAATCTATTGTTTTCATGATGACTTCCTGAGCAATTTCAAAGCCATGAGGTACTTCTCCTGGGTGATAGTGGTTTCAAATGTTCATCAGGTTAGCATTTTGCGATGCATTATGTAGTTGTTTTATGGCCTCTTCCGACTCAGAGGGGCACAGGAGAGTCTTACGAGGTTGCCTCGGAATGCACTGAAGACTGTTGTTGTCTGGCTGGTAATGTGCCTGTGTTGTGTGGGTTCCTTCAAAACGTCCATATTTCCCTGCCACAAAAACAATTAGGTGGTATTTATGGTGGACGGATTGGGTGGTTTGTAATGGCTTCTGTCAGGCCATAAATTGTCCTGTAGAGCTCCCTCCCTCCTTCCCTCTTTCCCAGCAGACCTAAGGGATCCCTTATGGACCACTAGGGTGATTTGCACTAGCCAATGTATTGAGTTCATGGCTGCTACACAATAGACATGACCAGCAACATGAACAGCAACATGACCTGCAACATTAGCAGCAACATGAACAGCAACATGAGCAGCAACATGAACAGCAACATGAACAGCAGCAACATGAACAGGAACATGAGTAGCAACATGAACAGGAACATGAGCAGCAACATGAGTAGCAACATGAGCAGCAACATGAGCAGCAACATGAACAGCAACATGAGTAGCAACAGGAACATTAGCAGCAACATGAGTAACAACATTAGCAGCAACATGAACAGCAACATGAGTAACAACATAAGCAGCAACATTAGCAGCAACATGAGCAGCAACATGAACAGCAACATTAGCATCAACATGAGTAGCAACATGAGCAGTAACATGAACAGCAACAACATGAACAGTAACATGTACAGCAGCAACATGAACAGGAACATGAACAGCAGCAACATGAACAGGAACATGAGTAGCAACATGAACAGGAACATGAGCAGCAACATGAACAGCAACATGAGTAGCAACAGGAACATTAGCAGCAACATGAGTAACAACATTAGCAGCAACATGAACAGCAACATGAGTAACAACATAAGCAGCAACATTAGCAGCAACATGAGCAGCAACATGAACAGCAACATGAGTAGCAACATCAGCAGCAACATTAGCAGCAACATGAGCAGCAACATGAGTAGCAACATGAGCAGCAACATGAACAGCAACATGAACAGCAACATGACCAGCAACATGAACAGCAACATGAGCAGCAACATGAGCAGCAACATCAGCAGCAACATGAGTAGCAACATGAGCAGCAACATGAGCAGCAACATGAGCAGCAACATGAACAGCAACATTAGCAGCAACATGAGTAGCAACATGAGCAGCAACCTGAGCAGCAACATGAACAGGAACATGACCAGCAAAATGAGCAGCAACATGACCAGCAACATGAGTAGCAACATGAACAGGAACATGAGCAGCAACATGAACAGCAACATGAGCAGCAGCAACATGAACAGTAACATGAACAGCAGCAACATGAACAGTAACATGAACAGCAACATGAACAGCAACATGAACAGCAGCAACATGAACAGTAACATGAGCAGCAGCAACATGACCAGCAACATGAGTAGCAACATGAACAGGAACATGAGCAGCAACATGAACAGCAACATGAACAGCAGCAACATGAACAGCAACACGAACAGCAGCAACATGAACAGTAACATGAGCAGCAGCAACATGAACAGCAACATGAACATCAGCAACATGAACAGGAACATCAGCAGCAACATGAACAGCAAAATTAGCAGCAACATGAGTAGCAACATGAACAGTAACATGAACAGCAACAACATGAACAGTAACATGTACAGCAGCAACATGAACAGGAACATGAACAGCAACATGAACAGCAACATGAACAGCAGCAACATGAACAGGAACATGAGCAGCAACATGAACAGGAACATGAGCAGCAACATGAGTAACAACATGAGCAGCAACATGAGCAGCAACATGAACAGCAACATGAGTAGCAACAGGAACATTAGCAGCAACATGAGTAACAACATTAGCAGCAACATGAACAGCAACATGAGTAACAACATCAGCAGCAACATTAGCAGCACCATGAGCAGCAACATGAACAGCAACATGAGTAGCAACATCAGCAGCAACATTAGCAGCAACATGAGCAGCAACATGAGTAGCAACATGAGCAGCAACATGAACAGCAACATGAGCAGCAACATGAGTAGCAACATGAGTAGCAAAATGAGCGGCAACATGAATAGCAACATGAGTAGCAACATGAGCAGCAACATGAACAGCAACATGAGCAGCAACATGAGTAGCAACATGAGTAGCAAAATGAGCGGCAACATGAACAGCAACATGAGTAGCAAAATGAGCAGCAACATGAACAGCAACATGAGTAACAACATCAGCAGCAACATTAGCAGCAACATGAGCAGCAACATGAGCAGCAACATGAACAGCAACATGAACAGCAACATGAAGAGCAACATGAGTAACAACATCAGCAGCAACATTAGCAGCAACATGAACAGCGAAATTAGCAGCAACATGAGTAGCAACATGAGTAGCAAAATGAGCAGCAACATGAACAGCAGCATGAGTAACAACATTTACATTTACATTTACATTTTAGTCATTTAGCAGACGCTCTTATCCAGAGCGACTTACAGTAGAGTGCATACATTTTATTACATTTATATTTATTACAACATGAGCAGCAGCAACATGAACAGTAACATGAACAGCAGCAACATGAACAGTAACATGAACAGCAACATGAACAGCAACATGAACAGCAGCAACATGAACAGTAACATGAGCAGAGTCAACATGAACAGCAACATGAACAGCAGCAACATGAACAGCAACATGAACAGCAGCAACATGAACAGGAACATCAGCAGCAACATGAACAGCAACATCAGCAGCAACATTAGCGGCAACATGAACAGCAAGAGCACACATCAGTCACCCACTGTAATTATGATCCTGAACACTGTCAACAACAGATTGTCATGCCCTGACCTTAGTATTCTTTGTTTTCTTTATTATTTTAGTTAGGTCAGGGTGTGACATGGGGAATGTTTGTGTTTTGTCGGTTTTGGGTGATTATATGGTAAAGGGGGTGTTGGGTGTATTGTATGGGTTTGTGTGTAGTGCATGTGTCTAGCGTTGTCTATGTTGGTTTAGTTGTTTAGGAGAGTCTATGGTTGCCTGAATGAGTTCCCAATTAGAGACAGCTGATTTCTGTTGTCTCTGATTGGGAGCCATATTTAGGGTAGCCATAGGCTTTCATGTGATGTGGGTAATTGTCTATGTAGAACGTTTGTAGCCTGTGTGTGTATGTGCACAACGTTATTTAGCTTCACGGTCGTTTGTTGTTTTGTATAGTTTGTTAAAGTGTGTCGTGTTCGTTCATCTTCTTTAAATAAAAAGAGAAGATGTATCATTATTCCGCTGCATCTTGGTCCGTCTCTCCAGTACACGATCGTGACAGAATTACCCACCAAAGGATCAAGCAGCGTGAATTGGAGCAGTGGCCTGCTACACAGGATTATTGGAGTTGGGAGGAAATATTGGACGGAGAAGATCCATGGGCACAGCCGGGAGAATATCGCCGTCCCAAAGCTGAGCTGGAGGCAGCGAAAGCAGAGAGGCGGCGATATGAGGAGGCAGCACGGAAACAAGGCTGGAACCCCGTAAGTCAAACCCAAAAATTTCTTGGGGGAGGGCTCTCGGGTAGTTTAGTTGGGTCAGTCGGGAGACGTGAGCCAACTCCTCCTGCTTACCGTAAGGAGCCGGTGAGGGCGGATTTGGAGGTGAGCGACGCAGAGACAGTAAAGGAATTAATGGAGAAATTGGAGGAGAGAGTTATGAGGGATGTACTGGTTTGGTGCATGAGGCACGGCATCCGTCCGAATGAGCGTGTTGGTGAGTTAATGTCACCGGGAACAGCTCTCCATACTCGTCCTGAGGTGCGTGCTAGCCGTCTGGTTAAGACAGTGCCTACAGCACGCACAAAGCCTCCTGTGTGTCTCCAGAGTCCTGTGCGTCCTGTTACTGTTCCTCCACGTACTAGCCCTGTGGTGCGTGTCTCCAGCACATTACCACCAGTGCCTACACCACGCACCAAGCCTTCTGTGTGTCTCCAGAGTCCTGTACGCACTGTTCCTTCTCCCCGTACTCGCCCTGATGTGCAGGTCCTCAGCCCGGTACCACCAGTACCGGTACCACACACAAGGCCTATAGTACGCCTTGAGAGTCCAGTATGCCCTGTTCCTTCTCCCCGCACTAGCCCTGAGAAGCGTGTTCCCAGCCCGATACCACCAGTGCCGGCACCACGCACCAGGCCTACAGTGCGCCTCAGCCGGCAGGAGTCTGCCGTCTGCACAGCGATGCCTGAACTGCCCGTCTGCCAAGCGCCATCTGAGCCATCCGTCTCCCCAGCGCCATCTGAGCCATCCGTCTCCCCAGCGCCATCTGAGCCATCCGTCTCCCCAGCGCCATCTGAGCCATCCGTCTCCCCAGCGCCATCTGAGCCATCCGTCTGCCATGAGCCTGCAAAGCCGCCCGTCTGCCATGAGCCTGCAAAGCCGCCCGTCTGCCATATGCCTACTGAGCCGTCCGCCAGACAGGAGCCGCTAGAGCCGCCAGCCAGACAGGAGCCGCTAGAGCCGTCCGTCAGACAGGATCTGCCAGAGCCGCCAACCAGACAGGATCTGCCAGAGCCGCCAACCAGACAGGATCTGCCAGAGCCGCCAACCAGACAGGATCTGCCAGAGCCGCCAACCAGACAGGATCTGCCAGAGCCGCCAACCAGACAGGATCTGCCAGAGCCGCCAATCAGACAGGATCTGCCAGATCAGTCAGCCAGCCATGAGCAGCCAGATCCGTCAGCTAGCCATGAGCAGCCAGATCCGTCAGCTAGCCATGAGCAGCCAGATCCGTCAGCTAGCCATGAGCAGCCAGATCCGTCAGCTAGCCATGAGCAGCCAGATCCGTCAGCTAGCCATGAGCAGCCAGATCCGTCAGCTAGCCATGAGCAGCCAGATCCGTCAGCCAGCCATGAGCAGCCAGATCCGTCAGGTAGCCATGAGCAGCCAGATCCGTCAGGTAGCCATGAGCAGCCAGATCCGTCAGGTAGCCATGAGCAGCCAGATCCGTCAGCCAGCCATGAGCAGCCAGATCCGTCAGCCAGCCATGAGCAGCCAGATCCGTCAGCCAGCCATGAGCAGCCAGATCCGTCAGCTAGCCATGAGCAGCCAGATCCGTCAGCTAGCCATGAGCAGCCAGATCCGTCAGCTAGCCATGAGCAGCCAGATCCGTCAGCTAGCCATGAGCAGCCAGATACGTCAGTCAGCCATGAGCAGCCAGATCTGTCAGCCAGCCATGAGCAGCCAGATCCGTCAGCCAGCCATGAGCAGCCAGATCTGTCAGCCAGCCATGGGCCGTCCCTCAGTCCGGAGCTGCAGTCCCTCAGTCCGGAGCTGCCATTCCTCAGTCCGGAGCTGCCATTCCTCAGTCCGGAGCTGCCCCTTATCCTGGTGCTGCCCCTTATCCTGGTGCTGCCCCTTACCCTGGTACTGCCCCTTACCCTGGTACTGCCCCTTACCCTGGTACTGCCCCTGACCCTGGTACTGCCCCTTACCCTGGTACTGCCCCTTACCCTGGTACTGCCCCTTAGTCCGGAGCTGCCCCTTAGTCCGGAACTGCCCCTTAATGCTATGGGGTTAATGTGGAGGGGGGTCATTTGGAGGAAGCTAAGGAGGCGGTTAGGGACTGTGGTGACGTGGGGACCACGACCAGAGCCGGAGCCGCCACCGTGGATGGAAGCCCACCCAGACCCTCCCCTAGACTGGTTAATGGTGCGCCTGGAGTTCGCACCTTAAGGGGGGGGTTATGTCATGCCCTGACCTTAGTATTCTTTGTTTTCTTTATTATTTTAGTTAGGTCAGGGTGTGACATGGGGAATGTTTGTGTTTTGTCGGTTTTGGGTGATTATATGGTAAAGGGGGTGTTGGGTGTATTGTATGGGTTTGTGTGTAGTGCATGTGTCTAGCGTTGTCTATGTTGGTTTAGTTGTTTAGGAGAGTCTATGGTTGCCTGAATGAGTTCCCAATTAGAGACAGCTGATTTCTGTTGTCTCTGATTGGGAGCCATATTTAGGGTAGCCATAGGCTTTCATGTGATGTGGGTAATTGTCTATGTAGAACGTTTGTAGCCTGTGTGTGTATGTGCACAACGTTATTTAGCTTCACGGTCGTTTGTTGTTTTGTATAGTTTGTTAAAGTGTGTCGTGTTTGTTCATCTTCTTTAAATAAAAAGAGAAGATGTATCATTATTCCGCTGCATCTTGGTCCGTCTCTCCAGTACACGATCGTGACACAGATAAGTGAGGCAGTATCTAGCTTTGAACAGTTTGTCCAATGAATGCCATTCAATAAAGCTGAAAATAAATAGTAAATGGAATAAATGTTTCTCTGTTGTTATTTAATTTGAAAAATAATTTTCATATCCAGGACAAAAATGTATAAAACAGGCTCATTTATTTGTACTTTAATTTTTTTTAGACATATCATAGCCAGAATATTTTTGTCATTTAAATTGATTAATTATTTAAACAGGCAGGTGAGAAGTCAAGTGCAAATGAGTTTCTTCCTTTATCTCTCCTCCTCTTTAGCATGGCTGTCTCATAATGAGCTCCTGCCAGCAAGAGGTTAACAGGCCGGCCTGGCTGCCTTTAGCACACCCTCACACAGTCAATTAATCATATTCACCTATTCTCAGGAAGATTGATAAGGAAGCAGGAGCGTCACGGAGGGAACAGAGATTGATTAGTGGCCCTGCTCCCTGTGTGGAGCCCTCGTTAACCATGTGTGCGTCCCTAATGGCAACCTATTCCCTACATAGTGCTCTACTTTTGTCAAAAGTAGTGTACTATATAGAGAATAGGATGCCATTAGCGAAGAAACCCATGTAGAGCTACCAGGGTGAAGGTTGGAGGCTCTCAGCCTCTAAATCTTCTCCTCAAACGTCTATCCTCCCCCTGCTGTTATGTGTAATAGTGGGATGTTTATGTATAACACTATGACGGAGCTGTGCCCCAGCTGCTTCCTGTGAGGAGGGATATAGCCTGTCCCTAATGGCACTTATTCCCTATTTAGTGCATTGCTTACAGGGCCCGCGGGTCAAAAGTAGTGCACTATATTTGGAAAAGGGTATCATTTGGGCTGCAGTCTGCTGATCTGCTCTCCCCTGGAGAAGAGAATTGGCCTGTTACTGTGGACACACCTCCCCTCCGCCATAACACTGGGACTTTTCCCTACAGGTTGCCTAGTAACAAAGCCTTGTGTCATGTCTTCCAGGGGCTTTAATTAAATTACAGTTGGAGGGAATCGTAAATTCACAGTAAAACGGGGGACCTGTTGTTCTTTCCTGCTGTTGTTTATGCTTTTAGGGACACATTTTTACTTGGAGTCAAGTGATTAACTTGCTGTTTGAAGTTTGCCTATGAATAATGTACTCTAGGTTATGTTCATGTTATATGATTTAACTTTGTGCTTAATTATCGAAGATTCTAGAGTTAATTACAAAGGTTTTGAAAGCAAAAAGTAATGGTGTGCTCAGTAAGCCTACCATAGTTAACCATAGAATCTGGAGGCTCAAGATCAAATCAAATTTATTTATAAAGCCCTTTTTACATCCGCAGATGTCACAAAGTGCTTATATAGAAACCCAGCCTAAAACCCCAAACAGCAAGCAGTGCAGATCCAGAAGCACGGTGGCTAGGAAAAACTCCCTAGAAAGCCAGGAACCCAAGAAGAAACCTAGAGAGGAACCAGGCTTTGAGGGGTGGCCAGTCCTCTTCTGGTTGTGCCGGGTGGAGATTATAAGGATACATGGCCATTAAGGCCAGATCATTCTTCAAGATGTTCAAACGTTCATAGATGACTAGCAGGGTCAAATAATAATCACAGTAATTGTAGAGGGTGCAACAGGTCAGCACCTCAGGAGTAAATGTCAGTTGGCTTTTAATAGCCGAGCATTCAGAGGTCGAGACAGCAGGTGCGGTAGAGAGAGAGGGGGGGGGCTTTCGAAACAGCAGGTCCGGGCCAAGGTAGCACGTCTAGTGAACAGGTCAGGGTTCCATAGCTGCAGGCAAAACAGTTGAAACATGAGCAGCAGCACAACCAGGAGGACTGGAGACAGCCAGGTGTCAGCAGGTCAGGTAGTCCTGTAGTCATGTGATGTATTCATATCCCCAGGAGAATGCCAAGTAAATGTTGCTATTTATGCTTGGTCTACATCCGTTGTGATGTTCCAAATCTTTTAAAATGTTTTGAATTCCAAAATGTGTTTGAGGCCAATGTCACTCACAATGTCCACATAATAATCTATTATAGTAGCTAGAGTCATATCCTCCTGCTCTGAACATCTCAAGGTGGACTAACGCAGGCACTAACTCAGAGATCACTTTTTTGGGTGGTATGTGGGGGAAAAAAGGGTTTTTTAGTTTAATGAAACAACTATTGCCTATTGCTCTAGAATACATTTGCTTTCAACCACATTGAAATGGCTGTCATTGCAGAACAACACCTTCAAATACTGAATACACTGAGCTATGACACTCAAGGAGATCAAATTTAGTGAGTCTTTAGTAATATATGGTCATACTGTATACAGTAGTGCAGAAGAAATATACAAAATCCTCTCTTCCGCATACACCATGAGATGAGAGATGGCGGAAGATCAATTATTTATGGTGAGATTTATATGGAGAGGTGAGGAGATGTCCCTGTAATGGGTTTAATAACGCATGCCCTGTGCTCCATCCATCACAGCAGTAGACAGTCTCCCTGCTAAGACGCTGCCTCCCGCTGCAGCCCTCATCCTTCCTCCATAATGGCCGCTGTTTAACCCCAGCCCTGGCAGGGCACCTATCGGCACACAGCTTTAATTACCGCCCTGGATCCCCTCCCCACGGCACCCAACTGCTAACACTGCCACCATCACCGCCGTGCTACTGCCACCCCTCTTTACCTCACTGGAGTAATTTTCTCATTTCTCGTCCATCAGTGTTGGAGGGCCTCAAAGCTTTGTTTAGGGTCTTTTTCTTCTCTTCCTCTGCATTTGTTTTCTCCTCCCAGCTCCCAGCATCTGTCTCTGACTCTGTGCTTGATTCATCTGCCCCATCCGCTGACCATGATTAACCTGACCAAGTCTGTCTGGCGGCAATATCAGAGGCCTCAGCTCACTCACACATCTTCTCTCTGTTTTGCTCTGACCGGAGAAAATAAAAATTGGTCAAATTCTGTCCTCAGCCGCTCTATTTTGGCACTTCATGTACTTGGAATGAGATTGCCATTTTGTGTGTCTGTAATTGCTGGTATTATGTTGTAATTGTGTTATGTGAATTATACATCTCTGACCAGCTATGACAAGGATCTGCAGTCAAGTTGCAACTGACTAAGTGATAGAAATTATTATATTCTGACACACGCTCTGACAAATACATTACATAGCTACGTACATACATATTTTCTTTAGAATTGGTTTGTGCTATGAGCCTCTTGAAATGAATTACCTAGGATGAATGCCATCATCTAATTCTGGTTTCATTTTATTTCCTAACAGATCACGGAAGGCAACAACAATTTAGAGTTAGTTACAGCAGGAAGCGCTAAATTAAAGTAAAACCTCAAATCAAATCAAATTGTATTTGTCACATGCTACGTAAACAGCAGATGTAGACTAACAGTGAAATGCTTACTTACAGGCCCTTCCCAACAATGTAAAGAGAAAATAATAGAACATTTATAACATGAGGAATAAATACACAATGACTAATGATACAGTAACTTGGCTATCTACACAGGGTACCAGTACAAGGTCAATGTATGAAGTAATTGAGGTAGATATATGTCACGTTCCTGACCTGTTTTTCCTTTTTCTTGTATTTATTTAGTTGGTCAGGGCGTGAGTTGGGGTGGGTTGTCTATGTGTTATTTTCTATGTTGGGGTTTTGTGTTCGGCCTGGTATGATTCTCAATCAGAGGCAGCTGTCAATCGTTGTCCCTGATTGAGAATCATACTTAGGCAGCCTGGGTTTTACGTGTGTTTTGTGGGTGTTTGTTTCCGTGTCTGTGTTTGTTGCACCACACGGTACTGTATCGGTTTATGCACTTCGTTTATTTGTTTTGTAAGTCAGTTTCAGTTTCGTTATAATAAATCATTATGAACCCTAACCACTCTGCGTATTGGTCCGATCCATCTCGCCTCTCCTCGTCCGAGGAGGAGGAAGAATATGACGATAGCCGTTACAATATAGTGCCATCTGAAAGTATTAAAGCCTGAGTTCAAAATGGATGAAATAAAGAAATACAAATCACCCATCTACAAACAATACCCCATAATGACAAAGTGAAAACATGTATTTGTAGTGACTGTATTGATACACCATCCAAAGTCGAATTAATAATTTCACCATGCTCAAAGGGATATTCAATGTCTGCTTTTTTTTACCCATCTACCAATAGGTGCCCTTCTTTGTGGGGTATTGGAAAACCTCCCTGGTCTTTGTGGTTGAGTCTGTGTTTAAATTCTCTGCTCGACTGAGGGACCTTACAGATAATTGTATGTGTGGAGTACAGAGATAAGGTAGTAATTCAAAAATCATGTTAAACACTATTATTGCACACAGAGTGAGTCCATGCACCTTATTATGTGACTTGTTAAGCACATGTTCACTCCTGAAGTTATTTAGGCTCGCCATAACAAAGGGGTTGAATACTTATTGACGCAAGACATTTCAGCTTTTCATTTTTATTTAATTTGTAAACATTTTGAAAAACATAATTCCACTTTGACAATATGGGGTATTGTGTGTAGGACAGTGACAATCAATCTCAAATTAATCCATTTTAAATTCAGGCTGTAAAACAAAAAAATGTGGAAAAAGTAAAGTGGTGTGAATACTTTTTGAAGGCACTGTATGTACATATAGGTAGGTATAAAGTGACTAGGCAACAGGACAGATAATAAGCAGTAGCAGCAGCATATGTTATGAGTCAAAAGAGTTGGTGCAAAAAGGGTCAATGCAGAGACTGAAATAGTTAGCCAATAGCTGCGCAGATTAACTATTTAGCAGTTTTATGGCTTGGGGGTGGTAGGTGATCAGGGTCCTGTTGGTTCCAAACTCGGTGCAACCTAATTGTTGTTGTGTGTTTAAATTTTTATGAAAAAAGAGAGGTCTGCAATCTTACCTTACATTGAAAGCAGTGGCAAGAGGGTATGACAATTCACTGAATAGAATCATTGTGTGTCTCAGTTGAATATTGAATGGCAACATTGTATGGCCATCTGGCCCACCTCTCTTGGGATGTCCTAGCTTTGACCTTGGTGGCTGTTGTGTCAGGCTTGTGGTGGTGTATACCCTATCACTGACACTGCTCATCCCTAACAGAGGAGACCAGCATGTACTGTTAGTGCCAGGGTGGTCTACTCTTGGAGTGAGGGGAATCAGAGAACGAGTGATCTACAGCAGTACAGATGGGAAGGATCTATTTTACCAGAGAGAGAGTGAGTGTTCCTTTGTGGGTAAGGGAGGCCTGAGAGATACAGTGGGAGAGATTTTCCGACGAGGTGTTTGGCCGATTCCTTTTAGACGCAGGATTCTAATGATGCCAGCATGTCTGTATTAATCATGCTAGTACTTTTTAGTTATACCTGATTGGCCAGTTCCTCTTCTGGGGCTCCAACAGCATTCCAAGAGATCACAAGAATTCCAGATCAGTGCAGAGCCAAGCTTCCTTTAAGGATTGACACAGTGGGGAACCGTGAAATATTGAGATATCGAACCTTTTGGTGCATTTCACATTAGCCAACACAATTTGCTCTGTCCTTAAAGTGATTGATACAGAACACACAATTCGTATTGCTACAATGCTAATACATGAGAAACCATGGCATCTACATTAATATGCCCGGCATATATCGTATTGTCATGTTGCCTCTGTGAGATGTTGCCTTTTTAAAGAAATGCTTGGTATTCAATCGAACAGAAAAATAGAAAATTGGAAGCTCCTAATCATTTTATGTTATGTTTCTGTGGACGAGGACAAAACTATAATTTTGTCAAGATTAGTAAAATGAAAAAGAAATGTGTTGTGCTCTTCAGGTCTCTTCCTAATGTAGGTGAATGGCACTATGGCTATAATGTCCCATGATAGTGGAATGACTGGCTGTGTCCTACCAGCACAACTTCAACCAACCAGCATCATTACATTTGACTTATGTCTGGCCTACACAACCCAGATGACCAGCCAATGTCAATTGATGTTCTTCCATTTTGAACAGGCTCTTCATGTCATAAATAATACTATCCTCATGAATATTTCAAGACAACGTGTATCAGGTATCCATTACCACCACTGTCACCGTTAACCTGTGTGCTCATTGTGGTCCACATGTCACTAATGAGAGAAGTTAGTAAATCAATACTTGGTTTCAAAATGCATAAGAGGAGACTGTCCAGGAAATCAAAAACATTACCCCATGTGTGCTGTAACTGAACTACTAGACCGGTGCAGTGTTTTGGAATTGTAGTGGGTTCCATTTTGTCATGAAGTTATTTGGCCAAGGCACAGGGAGTATAAAATGGCCTCCAACAACATTCAGTCTAGCTTTAGATACATAGATGCTGAGAATATACTGTATACAACAAATCTGTATTTTAGTGGGAATTGAATCTGTGCAAACAATTCATTCTCTGATAATGCACTACTCCAGCTGTACAACTACAAAAGTGGGTCAAAATTGCACAAGCCTGTTTATTCCTTTTTGGCCTTGTTCAAAAGCCCAAACATGTATGGGTGCTTGAATAGGTGATTGTAGATCTCCAGCAGAGTGGGCACTCATTAATGCAACTTTTGTGAATTCGAGGGTGGCCAATCACTTCTCACATGAATTAACAACCTTGTCCATTTTTGCAAGATCTCATCGTCACGAAATCAAGAGTTAATCCCCCCTTTTTTTGAAATGTATTTTAAATTTGATGGCGCATACGGAGGTAAAGATATGTTTTCTTATTTAACCATCATTTAACCAGGTATTTCAGTTCCGGGAAACAATCTTATTTACAGTGACAACCTGGCAAAGGCTCTTCAGAGAGACTGTTCTTTAATATTTATGTTTTGTCTGTTTTGTAAAAAAGAAGTGGTTAATTTACTGCAGCAGGACATTTTCATGAATAACCCACATTATTTATAGTTATAAACATTTCCACTGCATAGTGGCCACATGAGTGATTGTGGCATTCCTGTTAAACATTGTATTTATCTAGCCATGTAAATTTGAGACCGGAGTATCTTTCACACCGACAGCCAATAGGAGTAATGATTATTTTCATCCCAAATAGTGTTTCTTACAGGGAAAGTCTGTATTACTTTATACTTTGCACTGATAACAAAACATGAGGATGCAGAGAGAGCTGTCATGGTGCAGGACTAGGAAGCAGTGTGCCATGAAATGGAGAAGCTCCGACCACATCAGTCAGCACTGCACAGAAAAACTATATTTGCTTTTAAGTGTAACGACCCATATGCCTCACATGACTCCCATACCCTGGAAGAAAAAAGGCGCTTTAATTCCATCCCAGTTCAGTGACATCCTGAGCACATACATTGCATCTCATTTATGCTCTGCAGGCTTTAATGATGTCAGCTTTAATGATTCAATTACTCAAAACAAGAGGCTTTGTGCAATTGCCTATAGGTAAGAACTGCAATCCACAGCCATATATGGAAAAAGACCTCCACTTGTACAAGCAGTTGCATTACTACAAATAATTAGGAAAAACAAGACATTTAATCAGATCATATGCAAATATCTACAGTGCCTTCAGAAAGAATTCATACCCCTTAACTTATTCCACGTTTTGTTGTTTTACAGCCTGACTTCAAAATTGATTAAATAGATTTTTTCCCTTACCCATCTATTCACAATACCCCATAATGACAAAGTAAAAACATGTTTTTAGACAGTTTAGCAAATGTATTGAAAAAAAATATAGAAATATCTAATTTACATAAGTATTCACACCCTGAGTCAATAATTTGTAGAAGCAGCTTTGGTGGGGATTACAGCCGAGAGTCTTTATGGGTAAGTCTAAGAGCAATCTAGATTGTACTCCAACTCCAGGTGTAGATTTGGCCTTGTGTTTTAGGTTATTGTCCTGCTGAAAGGTGGATTTTTCTGGTGGAAAGCAGACTGAACCAGGTTTTTCTTCCAGGATTTTGCCTGTGCTTAGCTTCATTCTGTTTATTTTTATCCTGAAAAACTCCTTAACGATAACAAGCATACCCATAACATGATACAGCCACAGCTATGCTTGAAAATATGGAGAGTGGTACTCAGTAATGTGCTGTTTTGGATTTGCCCCAAACATAACACTTTGTATTCAGGACAAAAAGTGAATTGCTTTGACACATTTTTTGCAATATTACTTTAGTGCCTTGTTTTTGAAATATATATTTTTCTGTACAGGCTTCCTTCTTTTCACTCTGTCAATTAGGTTAATATTGTGGAGTAACTACAATGTTGTTGATCCATCCTCAGTTCTCATATCACAACCATTAAACTCTTTAACTGTTTTAAAATCAACATTGGCCTCATGGTGAAATCCCTGAGCAGTTTCCTTTCTTTCCGGCAACTGAGTTAGAAAGGACACCTGTTTCTTTGTAGTGACTGGGCGTATTGACACACCATCCAAAACGTAAGTGTAATAAATAACATCACCATGCTCAAAGGGATATTCAGTGTCTGCTTTTTTTTGTTTTACTGATCTACTGTACCAATAGGTGATTTTCTTTATGAGGCATTGGAAACGTACCTGGTCTTTGTCGTTTAATCTGTGCTAGAAATTCACTACTCAATTGAAGGACCTTACAGATAATTATATGTGTGGGGTAGAGAGATGGGGTAATCATTAAAAAATCATGTTAAACACTATTATTGAACATAGAATGAGTCCATGCAACTTATCATGAGACTTGTTGTACACATTTTATTCTGAGCTTATTTAGGCTCGCCATAACAAAGTTGTTGAATACTTATTGACTCAAGACATTTCATCTTTTCATTTTTGATACATTTTGTCAATTTCCCCAAACAAAATTCTACTTTGACCTTATTGTGTATAGATCAGTGACACCAAATCTAAATTTAATCAATTTTAAATTCAGGCTGTAACACAACAAAATGTGGAAAAAGTCAAGGGGTGCAAATACTTTCTGAAGGCACTGTACCTACTGCTTTTATGATTTCTCTTTGGGACTCAAAAGGAAGGAAATACTGTATGTACTCTCGATTCCCCATAGCAAGGCAAAGAGCATGGTTAGGTCCATTGCCACACACCATTACGGTACTAAGACCTTTCACTCCATCTCAATTACACTGCTGCCACTTGCTAATATAGCTGTAACAAACTGAGGTTGTTTATGAAGCAGCTAATGTGCACAAAGGAAAGCCACTCACTGGGAGGGCTCTAAGAGTTATATGTATAGTATTTTCAAAATCACATTCCATTATTCAATGTGTGCTTTGAGCTGACCATTTCTGCTATTTCTATTGGTCGTTTCCCTCTGGTGGAAAATAAAATCAGTTCAAATCCATGAAGGGCAAACTGTGTTTATATACACTGACTATACCAGACTTTAGGGACACCTTCCTAATATAGAGTTGCACTGCCTTTTGCCCTCAAAACAGCCTCAATTCGTCAGGGCATGGACTCTTCAAGGTGTCGAAAGCGTTCCACAGGGATGCTGGCCCATGTTGACTCCAATGCTTCCCACAGTTGTGTCAAGTTGGCTGGATGTCCTTTGGGTTGTGGACCATTTTTGATACACACAGGAAACAATTGAGCGTGAAAAACCCAGCAGTGTTGCAGTTCTTGACACAAACCTGTGCCCCTGACACCTACTACCATAGCTGTTCAAAGCTACTTAAATATTTTGTCCTGCCGATTCACCCTCTGAATGGCACACATATACAATCTATGTCTCAACTGTGTCAAGGCTTGTCTCCTCCCCTTCATCTACACTGATTTAAGTGGATTTAACAAGTGACATCAATATGGGCTCATAGCTTTCACCTGGATTCACCTGGTCAGTCTAAGTCATGGGAAGAGCAGGTGTTCTTAATGTTTTATATACTCAGTGAATATTCGCAAACTGTTTAGACTAAGAAGCATACGGTAAGCTTTAGGCTGGTTTAACAGCAATGCATACCTTTAGTTTATACCCATACTGAACAGATGGACAAAAGGTTAAAAAAAAGTTTACATTTTGCTGAGCACTGGAGATGATTGTGTAGAGCATTTGGCTTGAGATATTGCTGGAGAGAGGAGGTGTGAGAGAGAGAGTGAGAGTGGGAGAGAGGCAGGTGTTGAAAGTACCATCAAGGTATGTGTCACGCCCTGACCTTAGAGAACCTTTTTATGTCTCTATTTTGGTTTGGTCAGGGTGTGATTTGGGTGGGCATTCTATGTTCTTTATTTCTATGATTTGTGTTTCTATGTTTTGGCCGGGTATGGCTCTCAATCAGGGACAGCTGTCTATCGTTGTCTCTGATTGGGAATCATACTTAGGCAGCATGTTTTACCACCTTAGGTTGTGGGATGTTGTTTTTTGTTAGCTCTACGAAACGTGACGTTCGTGGCTCTTTTGTTGTTTTGTTTTGTGTTCGAATTTAATAAATAAGCATGAACATGTACCACGCTGCATCTTGGTCTCATCCTTCCGACGAGCGTTACAGAACATCCCTCCACAAACGGACCAAGCAACGTGGTAAGGAGGACTGGACATGGGAGGACATCCTGGATGGCAAAGGATCCTGGACGTGGGAGGAGATCCTGGCCGGAAGGGATCGCCTCCCATGGTAACAGGTGGAAGCAGCTAGGAAGGCGGAGGCAGCTAGAAAGGGGGCCCAGCGTTACGAGGGGACACGGCTAGCACGGAAGCCCGAGAAGCCACTCCCCCAAAAACTGCGCAGTGTGTCTCCAGTGCGCTCTCATAGCCCGGTGCGCTATATTCCAGCTTCCTACATCGGCCGGGCTAGAGTGGGCATCCAGACAGGACGGATGGTGCCGGCTCAGCGCATCTGGCCTCCAGTGCGTCTCTTCGGTCCAGGATATCCTGCGCCGGCTCTGCGCACTGTGTCTCCGGTGCGTGTCCACAGCCCAGTACGTCCTGTGCCAGCACCCCGCAGTTGCCGGGCTAGGGTGAGCATCCAGCCAGGAAGGGTGGTGCCAGCTCTACGCTCCAGACCTCCAGTGCGCCTCCTCGGCCCATTATATCCTGCGCCTGCTCTACGCACAGTGTCTCTGGTGCGCTCTCACAGCCCAGTGCATCCTGTGCCAAAGCCCCACAGTTGCCGGGCCTCCTGTGTGTCTCTCCAGTCCAGTGATGGTCCATGGCACGAAGCCTCCAGTGATGATCCATGGCACGAAGCCTCCAGTAATGATCCATGGCACGAAGCCTCCAGTGATGATCCATGGCAGGAAGCTTCCAGTGATGATCCATGGCACGAAGCCTCCAGTGGAGATCTATGGCACGAAGCCTCCAGTGACGATCCATGGCACGAAGCCTCCAGTGATGATCCATGGCACGAAGCCTCCAGCGAGTGTCCCCGGTCCGGAGCCTCCAGCGACGTTCCCCAGTCCGGAGCCTCCAGCGGCGGTCCCCGGTCCAGGGCCCACGACGAGGGTCCCCGGTCCGGGGCCCGCGGCGAGGGTCCCCTGTCCGGGGCCCGCGACGAGGGTCCCCAGTCCGGGGGTTGGCAACAAGGGTCCCCGCACCAGAGGCGCCACCAAAATGGGGTGAGCCAGAGGTGGAGCGGGGTCTACGTCCCGCACCAGAGCCGCCACCGCGGATAGATGCCCACCCAGACCCTCCCCTATAGGTTCAGGTTTTGCGGCCGGAGTCCGCACCTTTGGGGGGGTACTGTCACGTCCTGACCTTAGAGAACCTTTTTATGTCTCTATTTTGGTTTGGTCAGGGTGTGATTTGGGTGGGCATTCTATGTTCTTTATTTCTATGATTTGTGTTTCTATGTTTAGGCCGGGTATGGTTCTCAATCAGGGACAGCTGTCTATCGTTGTCTCTGATTGGGAATCATACTTAGGCAGCATGTTTTGCCAGCTTAGGTTGTGGGATTGTCACGTTCCTGACCTTATTTGCCTTTGTTTTACTTTGTTTAGTTGGTCAGGACGTGAGCTGGGTGGGTAGTCTATGTTTTGTATTTTCCGTATTCATTTCTTCCTTAATAAATATTCATCATGTCTGCATACAACGCTGCATTTTGGTCCGACCCTTACTCCTTTTCCTCATCCGAGGAGGAGGAATTAGACAGCCGTTATAGGGGTGTTGTTTTTTGTTAGCTCTACGTAGCCTACGGAACGTGACGTTCGTTGCTCTTTTGTTGTTTTGTTTGGTGTTCGAATTTAATAAATAAGCATGAACATGTACCATGCTGCACCTTGGTCTCATCCTTCCGACGAGCGTTACAGTATGTTTTATCACCCCCACTAGCTCTGTGTCTGTCATAACACCATGCACTTGATCAGGCACACTATGACCCACTTCTGAGAGAGAGAGGATGTCTGCAGGCAGTGCATTCTAATAATTGACTCTGTGTCAGTCTCTGGACACACAGGGTCACTCGGCACTCTGAACCCATTCACTCCTCTGAAAGGCTCTGATGACTAAAACTATGATGACAATTTTGACCTTTTCTGTGACTAGCCCAATTCAGAGTCCGTGGCTGTGATCGTCTCATTGTGGCTTATTGTGACATAGCTACCCAGCTCTGCAGCTGCTGTCCGCGAGGGCTGTGCGGCTCAAACACACTAAACCTGTTCAGCGCTGTGGACAGCAAGTCCTGAAAAATCACTGTTGCAGCACCACCCTCAACCTCATCAGCACCATGGACAGCTACCCCTACTGCTGCAGTGCCTCCCTCAACTTGCTCAGAACATTGGACAGCTCCTAATGGCCTCACCTGAAACCCCTCTGCAATCAAGCAGCTGCAAGTAGGTAGTTGAGCCATCATCCTGGCAGGGATATAACGTTGTTTTGACATATCACACTGGTAACAGAAGTTAGGGAGCCAGTAAGCCAAGCAGAGCAGAGCACTTCCAATGCCGAAATCCACTGCTTAAAGCCGGCCCTCTCTTCTGTTTCTCCCCAGGTGGTCCTTGGACAGATCTCTATACAGACTGCCCTGAGGCTCCAGCTTTGCTCCTGCCTGGCTTACTGTAAGTGGCTAGCTACACTGTATCCATGAATAAGACAACCCAATGACACCATGGGAGACTATCGAAGGTTTGCCAGCGCAAGGCAATCGTTCTCAGTCCTTGGTTTTCCAATGTGCAGTCAAGTCAATGTGCAATCATATACTCCTCCCTCTCGTTTGACGTGTTGCCAGGGAACGTAAGGCCCTTTTCATGTTGTTCTCCATGGAGGGGAAATGTCTTGTCAGTATAATGGATGTGATAGGAGCTCCAATATTTATATATTCATGCAAAGAGTCAAAGACAAACACACCATCCCCAGTAGCATTCTGCCTCTGACATGTCTGATAACCCATCAAAGTCTGAAGGAGGCAGAAAGGGAATTCCCCTTATAACAGCAGTCAAGTAAGTACTGCCTCAGCCGAGAGAGATTTCGCTGATCATGTCTGATGTTGTTTCATGATACCTATCTTTTTAAGTGAAGTTCTGTAGACATTTGTAGTTAGACTGATAACTAAAAGGGAAGTAGTCTGTGATAGAGGGTTGTCGTGGTTGTTTTTTCTCAATCATAACTTGTGTCACGGCTCCTCCTCTGCAGTGCAGGGGGCGGTTCCTCCTGCAGGCAGAGGAGGGTCGTTAAGTGGTTGGAGCCACCTGGGCTCAGGGTATAAAGCTGTCACTAATCTCTCTTGCTCCCTCTCTCTCTGCTCCTCCAGGTATGCTCATGATTTGTTTGTTCCTTTGTATTTTTGCATAGTTTTCACTCAGTCATGTTCACACACACATATTCACGCACCCATGCACTTTACATACACCTTACATCATGATACTTCCACACCTCATTCCTTTTTCTTAGTTTAAGTTAATAGTTTGTTTATAATAAAGAACACTTTTAAATTGGCCTATACCTGTTGTTCGTGTCCTCTCATTTGTCACAGGCTATGAGCCGGCTTGTGACACTTGATTTTGTATCATCCTTCCTGGTTCCTTTCTGTGATCCAAGGTCTTCATGTCTCTTATCTTTCCGTCTCACACCTCCCTACACGGGGCACAGTCTGTCTCTCTTCAGCTCCACCCTCTCAGTCAGCAGTATGAGGTCTCGCTATTAAGATGTGATGAGGATTCTATTCCTTGCTCCACATAACATTACCTTATATGGTATATTATGATGAATGGCTGTACTGTAACTTTCATTACTCCTTTTCCTCATTGGAAATGAAAGAAATAAAGTTGAAAAATAACGTGTTAATAAAGCAGATCCCTCTTGGTAAGTGTTCTTTACGTCAGCACATCCCTGTTATTAATGATGATATCAATGATGATAGACTGGTGGGATGTGGTCGTAGTTCCCTTTCCATCTCACTAGGCTGCAGACATAGGCACGTTTATAGCCCAGGTCCACACCTTTATAACACACACACACACACACACACATGCTTGCACACACACATGCACACACAGTCTCCTCACGTTCCTCATTTTGCTAAATGTGCTGACTTCTAGGCAGTCCTGGCTGCTGACATCACTATATACGCAATGTTCGGCCATCACACCTCCCTGTATTAATGCTGTCCATCAACATTAACTGAGCTACACCTAGGGGTGTACTCAAATCTCTTCCAATTGTGCTGTCTGTTGAGGTAGGACAACACGGAACAAAAACTCAATATCTGCACACACACAATCCTATTATACTATTTACTGCTGCTTTTCACTCACAACATCTCCAACAATGTCCCTATATCAACTACATACATTCCAGAGAGAAATATGGAAAAAGTGAATGCCAAATCAGGGCCATGCTTTTTGTAAACCTGAAAAGATGCTGTTCAGCACTTTGGCCTTAATCCTGTCGTTTGTGTGCACACTGGGGGGAATGTACGAAGAAAATACCCGATCACAAGTTTGAAAAAATATTCGTTTTCAATATCCTATGTTGAAGAAACATCATCTAAAAAAGGGATCTTTCGGCCATCTTGGTAGAGACAGTAACACACAAGAATATTGAAAATGACAGTGAGAAATGTAATTTCTTCAAAGGTGTAAGAAAGAAACAAAGATCTGTGGTGTCTTGATCATGCTGACAGACAAACAAAAACATGACAGTGGTGTCAGGGATGGTTGCTGATATGCTTGTTTTTGTCCCTTATGCCCCAAGCCTTGTCTCCCCCCGCTTACCCGTTACTCTCTATTGGCCCTAGAGCCCCTGCTGTCAGGAGACCTACTGTTTATGAACTTGCGGGTAGGGGGGGGGGGGGGGGGGGGGCATTCAAATTAACAGTTTTCTGCTCAGCAAAACAGAAGTGTTGAAAAACCTTTCACCCCAGTTATATGGTATCTCTATCAAGGAGGATAAATTATACATTCACATGAAATGGCCCAATCTTTGTGTATCGTATTGTTATGCTGCTGGTTATGGCAGCTAGCTACTGTACATAACAGGGATGGTGGTTGAGCAAACATGATGTCTTCTTACCTTCCACTAAATGGAGACATGGAGTGGTGTGTAGAGGAGAAAAGAGAGCTGCCTGCGGTCCTCGATTATATTTTCCGCCTGCACTTTGGAAGCACTCCAGAGCTTCAGGCTGTTGCATTAGGGTTCATCAAAATGCAAAGGAAATATGGATTCCTATTGCAACACACTAATTTAACCCAAGCTTTTATTTAAACGAAACAGGGAGATGTGACCACACTGAGTCTAACATCCACTCATCCTTTTGTGAGGGACACCATGTTGATATGAAAATAAGATAAACCTAATACAGATTTAAAATGTCAAAGAGAAAGAGTCTTGTTGCACTTGGTTGCACTTGGTTTAACTGTTTTAATGTTACTAATCCTTGCCAGTGAACTGAATCACTACACCCCCAGTGGACTAAATGCAGTTGCATCACTTGAACTTTGTCATTTCAGGTACACAACAACAGATTATTGTGTGATATAGTTCAGCAGCCACCTTAATTTGAGAAGCATCTATTTGTACAGAGATAACCCGTTACATCTTGTTAAACAAGATTCTTGAGAATACATGAAATACTTACAGAGGATCCTAACCTAAGTCAAAAACTATGTTGTCTAAAAAAAAGAACCAACGTGGTCAGAATGTTTTGGATTCAAAACAAGACATACAGATCAGTTATTACATGTCTGACACAGTCATTTAGAATAAAATACACTAAGCAACCAAAATATCAACGGTACATACAAAACAATGTGTTGTATGAAGACTCGTAAGAGCCTTACAAAACACACACACATACAGTACCAGTTAACTTTGGACACTACTCATTCAAGGGATTTTCTTAATTTTGACTATTTTCTACATTGTAGAATAATGTACCATGAAGGCCTGATTCACACAGTCTCCTCTGAACAGTTGATATTGAGATGTGTCTGTTACTTGAACTCTGTGAAGCATTTATTTGGGCTGCAATTTCTGAGGCTGGTAACTCTAATGAACTTATCCTCTGCAGCAGAGGTGACAATGGGTCTTCCTTTCCTGTGGCGGTCCTCGTGAGAGCCTGTTTCATCATAGCACTTGAAGGTTTTTGTGACTGCACTTAAAAAAACTTTCAAAGTTCTTGAAATTTTCCTGATTGACTGACTTTCATGTCTTAAAGTAATGATGGACTGTCGTTTCTCTTTGCTTATTTGAGCTGTTCTTACCATAATATGGACTTGGTCTTTTACGAAATAGGGCTATCTTCTGTATACAACCCCTACCTTGTCACAACACAACTGATTGGCTCAAACACATTAAGAAGGAAAGAAATTCCACAAATTAATATTTTAACAAGGCACACCTGCTAATTGAAATGCATTCCAGGTGACTACCTCATGAAGTTGGTTGAGATAATGCCAAGAGTGTGCAAAGCTGTCATCAAGGCAAGGGGTGGCTACTTTGAAGAATCTCAAATATAAAATATATTTTGATTTGTTTAACACTTTTTTAGTTACTACATGATTCCATACGTGTTATTTCATAGCTTTGACGTCTTCACTATTATTCTACAATGTAGAAAATAGTAAAAAAATTCAGGAAAACCCTGGAATGAGTAGATGTGTCCAAAGTATTGACTGGTACTGTATAAACAAATTGGGAGATGAGTAATTCAGTGTAAAGCATCTAGTAAAGAACCTCTGAGACAGTTAGAGAAAGGGTGAGGAGATAAAGCACTCCACAGTCTACAGCCAAGGTTGCTTCCATTGTGGATTGAATTCCTCCTACAAAATCGAACCAGCTTTTCCATCCTCATCTTAAAAAGGTCCAACGCACCCATTTTTTTAAAATATCAACATCAAATCATTTCTGGGTAACAATTAAGTATGTTATTGTGATTGTTTTCAATTAAAATGATCAAAAATAAACGACAATAGCTTCTTAGCAAAGAGGAATTTCTCAAGCAAGAATTTTGCTCGGACTGTCTGGGTGTGGTCTGAGTTGGGAGGGGAAACTGAAAACTAACTGGCAGAGAGGTTTAGAACTCTCTTTCTTATTGGTCTATGAACTAATTTACCTCCCGGTGATGTCACCAGGCAGGCCAAAACTGTATCCCATCAAAACAGGCTGAGATTTCAAGTGGTCTTTCAAGGGCATAATCATAATTTTCACAATATTATTCCAACCTCGGTGTGGAAATACATATAAAACATGGGAAAATCACTTTTTTGACTGCACTGGGCCTTTAAAACATGTAAGGCTTACAATAAAGAAAGCATAATTTGAGCTGCAATTCACACTTGATGCACTCTTTTACTTTTTCCAAGGCCTTTCTCCAACACTTGTATCATGTAATTGGCTGGGGGACACTTCAGTGGATCATTTGAGAGAGTTTGTAACATTGAGCACATCTAATAAAGTGTATATTCAAAGTATTTTCCTTTTCTCAACAGTGAATAATGCAGGCATGTAATTTAGTAGAGCTCTAGGTCCCTCACCTTCTTATGGTAGGTCATGCAGTGGAAACACCATCAAATCAAATGCTATTTGTCACATACACGTGTTTAGCAGATGTTATTGCGGGTGTGACGAAATGCTTGTAACAGCACATGTAAGGAATGTAATGATAGCGTGTTTTGGATTTCCACCAACATTCGTGATGTTTTATAGTACAGGATTACAGTGAAAAAGGCAGCCATATGTAAGTCAGTTGAATGACTCTGTTGAATTGCTATTTTGAATATTTTTCCAGCAGGTTTTGAAGCATCTGGTCTGATGGGTGAGACCTGTGTCCCTCAAACAGATTTACAGTGTAGGGCAGTCTGGAAGCCTTGTGGTTGTCTGAGTTACCTTCTATGTATCTGACGATATCGGTCTAAAAATAGTTACCACTATTTCTAATTCTGTAGGAAACCAACTGGTCCATCCAACCATAGAACAATCCCAACTTGCAATACAACTTTAAAAATAACCTTAGTTAAAACATACATACATCAATAGCATCTCTGACGTGACATTGTGAAACCCATCCCTCCCAGGCAGATCCAACCTAACCATCAGAGATCCCCAAAGAGGTGACTGTGTCCTGTCTGACATGGTTCCACAGAAAGAGACCTCCATGTCCAGACCCTAGAGCCCAAGTCCAGGCCACTGGCCCCAGGCATCAGGCACCAGACAAGGCTAACCTCTTTCCATCTTCAGTGTGATCTTAAACCCTGGAGGCACAGAGCCCTTGGCCTTGCCCAGCCACCCCTCCTCCCCCCTGTCCCAGCCCCTGTGTCCTGCTCATGTGACATGTCCTAGACAGTGTGAAACTGTGTGAGAGCACACTGACACCTCTGCCACAGAGATTGAATATGTCACCCAGAGAGTAAGACATCTGTCAACACAGTGGCTGTACAACAGGGGACATCCTGCTCTTAGCTTTATACTGACATTGGCAGTATGCTGGACAGTAGGCTGGTCAGTCACAAGAGTGGTAGCAGCAGGCCTAGTTACTATGTTGATTAGTATTTTGTTTGTATGAAATGATATTTGTTAAATGCTACACCTATCAGGCCGTAGCTAAGGTCTGGGTTTCAGTGAGATCCGGGTGGACGGACGGACGGTTATACAATTGAAAAACTCTAAAATGCTATTTGGAGAACAACAAAAACAAGCAAAAATGACCCCAGCTATTATCACATTGGTTGCTGTTGCACAATGTGTCATTTTGTAATTTGGTTGAACTATCCCCTTTAACTGAGCACGGGGATTAAAAAGTATAATGGATACATACTGAGGGATCTGTTAGCAGAAAAGTATTTTATTAACAAAAGGAAAAAAATATATTTTGCTTTACAGAACAATTTTGTTTAGCAGTTTTACAGCAAATTTTCTACAATTCTAAACATTTTGCCACGATTTATGCCAGGTTAATATGATATGTGAGTGAGAGTGACTAACAAAATCAATGGGTGCCACCTAGAGGTCAGGGCCCCTGGGTACGTGCCCTTCGTGGTGCCGTCGGTAATTCCGCCTTGATATCAACAAGTTTAGATAGCTGGCTAGACTAACTAGACTAATTTACCAATCAAAAATATCTAACTGACATGGGCTAATTGAGGGACTGTCAGTGAGTGACACAAGAGAAAAACTGCTGCAATCATGTTTCTGGAATGGCACCTTGTATATTCTACTATTCTAACTCTCAACAGCAAGTTGAGTCCCCCCCCCCCCCCAAAAAAAAAGATGTACACTGAGGGGGGGTGCAACTCAATATTAGGAAGGTGTTCTTGATGTTTTGTACACTCAGTGTGTATATATTATTAATTTGTATTTATTTATTTTATTACCGGTGTCCTCATTTGTAGCTACGGGATCACAAACTGTTGTGATCTAAATGTCCAGTAGAGAGCAGCATTGGCCCCTTTCACATATAGAAGACCTCTATATTAACGCCACATTTTTGACCCATGAAAACCCTCACCTTTAAATATCGTTACAATTTCCACCAAAATAAAATAAAACCAAAATAAAATATAAACTAGCACAGTAATGCCATTTGCTTAAAACCACATCTCCCAGACAAGGTTATGGACAGTCTCGATTTAAAAGGATTTATAGGCACTTAAGGGAAAGATACGTTTAACAGCCTTGAATTATAACTACATGAAGTAAATTATAGATTTTAACTCCTCCCGCTATTGTAATGAAATATTAGCCTAAGAGACTGTGCCAGCACTCTAATCACACTTTCTTATATAATCATAGCCCTCCAATGTTATAGTGTCAGGAATAATAAAACAGGAATATGGGCATTGTTTCAATTATTTTAATGGACATTTTAATTAAGTGTTAGAGAAGTACAGTTAAAGTCTCTCTGGTAAATATATTACATACAGTACCAGTCAAAAGTTTGGACACACCTACTCATTCCAGGGTTTTTCTTAATTTTTACTATTTTCTACATTGTAAAATAATAGTGAAGACATCAAATCTATGACAGAACACACATTACATTTACATTAAGTGGTTTGTAAATGAATACAGCACAAAAAGTGGTTGTTTTCCATGTTATCTGATCAAGAAAAGTATTTAATTTGATGTGGATGTTTTGTGTCTACAACCATAACTTTGCACCAAATGTTTGAGCACAGGGTTTTGTTCTTTCTGGATTTCACTAGAAGGAAAATCACAGAGAAAAGGGACAGAGGAACAACTCTTAGAATTCCAACTATTGAATCCATCAAGATACTGTTCTCAACCCTTTAAGCTGAAATGTTGAAAAAATGTTTTTGCCGGCGCTACAGATGTCAATATCAGTCCACTAATACTAGTAAAGGCCAGGTGAACTAATTTTGTGAGAGAAAAAAAATTATTGTCCCAAAAATATAATATAAATTCTGATTTTTTAGGAGGTGCTGCAACACCCTCCGCATGCTCACTCCCTTGGCTATGTACTGGTATGATAAAAGGGAACATTTCAAAGGACATTTATGTCAGACAATGGTGATATGGAAATGGTGCCATTTCTAATGCACTGATCCTCAACAGAAAGTAACAGTAAAAATGAAGTCTCACAAACATAACCGATATATGCAACATTTCTGAGGCCTCTCAAAGAAATGGAGATGAAAATGGAAACACAGTGGACTGGATATCTAATTCAAACACCAACCATAAGAATCCATCAAACAGGCAAAGCGTCAATACAGGACTAAGATTGAATCCTACTACACACGGCTCTGACACTCGTCGGATGTAGCAGGGCTTGCAAACTATTACGGACTACAAAGGGAAGCAAAGCCGTGAGCTGCCCTGTGACACGAGCCTACCAGACAAGCTAAATTACTTCAATCCTCACATCGAGGCAAGCAACACCGAAGCATGCATAAGAGCACGAGCTGTTCTGGACGACTGTGTGATCCCACTCTCCATAGCCGTTGTGAGTAAGACCTTTAAACAGGCCCGCAGGGCCAGACTGATTACCAGGACGTGTACTTCGAGCATGCGCTGACCAACTGGCAAGTGTCTTCACTGACATTTTCAACCTCTCCCTGACCGAGTGTGTAATACCAACATGTTTCAAGAAGACCACATCTGCCACACTGATCCTCAACACGGGGGCCCCTCAGGGGTGCATGCTCAGTCCCCTCCTGTACTCCCTGTTCACCCATGACTGCATGGCCAAGCACGACTCCAACACCCTCATTAAGTTTGCAGACAACACAACAGTGGTCGGCCTGATTACCGACAACAATGAGACAGCCTATAGGGAGGAAGTCCGAGACCGGCGGTGTGGCGCCAGGATAACAACCTCTCCCTTAGCGTGATCAAGACAAAGGAGATGACCATGAACTACAGGAAAAGGAGGGCCGAGCACGCCCCCATTCTCATCAACGGGGCTGTAGTGGAGCAGATTGAGAGCTTCAAGTTCCTTGGTGTCCACATCACCAACAAACTATCATGGTCCAAGCACACCAAGACAGTCGTGAAGAGGGCACGGCAATGCCTATTCCCCCTCAGGAGACTAAAAATATTTGGCATGGGTCCTCAGATCCTCAAAAGGTTCTACAGCTGCACCATCGAGAGCATCCTGACTGGTTGCATCACTGCCTGGTATGGAAACTGCTCGGCCTCCAACCGCAAGGCTCTACAGAGGGTAGTGCGTATGGTCCAGTACATTACTGGGGCCAAGCTTCTTGCCATCCAGGACCTCTATTACAAACGGTGTCAGAGAAAGGCCCTAAAAATTGACAAAGACTCCAGCCACCCTAGTCATAGACTGTTCTCTCTGCTACCGCATGGCAAGTGGTACCGGAGTGCCAAGTCTAGATCCAAAAGGCTTCTTAACAGCTTCTACCCATAAAACTCCTGAACAGCTAATCAAATGGCTTTCGGGCTATTTGCTTTGACACCCCCACCCCCATTTTTACACTGCTGCTACTCTCTGTTTATTATCTATGTAGTCATTTTACCTCTACCTACTTGTACTGTACATATTACCTCAACTAACCTGTGACCCCGCACATTGACTCTTTACCGGTACCCCCAGTATATAGCCTCGCTACTGTTATTTTATTGTTGCTCTTTAATTATTTGTTATTATTCTAAAAATAAATAAAAAATTACTTCAGTTTATTTTAGTAAATACTTTCTTAAGACTTATTTTTCTTAAAACTGCATTGTTGGTTAAGGGCTTGTAAGTAAGCATTTCACTGTAAGGTCTACACCTGTGACAAATACAATTTGATTTGATTCTGACATACTCTTATATTCCATGTGTTCTTTTTATTCCATGTGTTCTTTTATAGCAGGGAATCACAGGAAACACTTGACAGTGGATGCAGTATGCTATATTCTCTGACTGACAATCTACTGGAAAAATATAGAAAACATGTCACCTCTGTATTGGTCCACTTAACTCTGCAACAAATTGCAGTCATGATATTTACTTCAAAACATACAGTGGTGTTGTGGCTGAATATCAGTATTTTGTTCCCAGATTGCAGGCAGTACTACCAATCCTGTGACTATCCCTCGGCTTCGGTGGGTTACAACTCCCCATACAATCTCCCAGATCATGTGGCTTCTATCTCCTTCCAGGCTGGAATCCCTCACCACCCAATCTAACCACACATTTCATCTTCCGTTTACCCATCTACTGTGGACCTCTATCATATGGAGGGCCCAGGCTATCAAACAAAAACATTGCAACTGTCTGCAACAGTATCACATTGACAGTGGGAGTAGCAGCAAAAAATAAAATAGGCTTGGTTTGTTGCCCAGTTATCCTGATAAAAAAAATGGTGGTTCAGTGCATTTTTTGTTGTTTGTTCGGTTCAGTACATTTTTTGTTGTTCTGTGGTTCAGTACTCTAAAAAAAAAAAAATGCAGTAACATTCACCATTATATTCCTTCTGCGAAAACCCACAAGACAGATAAACAGATGTAGGATCTTCATTTGAGCCAGTTTGCTACAGCAGGAAAATAGTCTTGAGGCAACAGGAAATGAGAATTATAATGTGGATTATAATTCATGTACATTTTTGTAGGGGTTGATACATTTTTCGAAAGAGAAAATCCAGCCTTAAATTACAAACTTTGTTACAAACGTTGCAGGAAAGTTCTCATGCAACAGCGTGATCAAATTAAGATCCTTCATCTGTACACTTCTATTATACAGGAAGATGTATCCAATGGGATTGCAGATCGCAATCCAACCCTTATGCTATGGAGCGTGTGATAACACCACAGTTTAGAGAGGGAGATAAAACAGTCAATCCGTGCAGCGGCTATTTTGGGCAGCACAAGTTTATGGTCAACGATTCCCGGAGACAAATTGTGTGAGATGTGATGCTAACAAAGCAAATATTTTGGTGCTCCTCCATGAGGAGAGGGGCGTAATCCGACAGGTGGACCAGAGGAAGGGCCTGCTGTGCTGCTATGAATGGGAGATGAACACTAAAAGCCAGAGAAGAGGGGAGTGGAGAGGCTTTCCCTGGTAAAAGCCTGTCTGCCATCCTCACATAGAGAAAGGGGTTATACAAGCAGAGATTTTACAGGGAGAAAGTAGGGTAAATCCAAGGATTGTGATTTGCTAATGGGGCAATTACTTTCACAGATCTGTCATGAATATTATCAATTCATGTTGGTGGTAGGATTATGGTGTGATAATACCATAGTTGCGATCATCATGCTGGCGTACTTGTCTTATTATAGTGTAGTGACATAGTTTAATGGCTAATGTCAATGGATGCCAGATTGGGGTGCCATAATCCTATGACAAGCATCATAAGCACCACTTTATTACACAATATACTACATTGCTTTCATACTATCCAATCTTATCAAGTCCTTTGGTGTATGTCAAAAATTCAACTGCCTATCTGCCTCTATTCCAGTGTAATGACAGTGTTTGCCATGGGAGGAGCATGACAGTCACTGTTTTAATAGAACATCAGAGGGAGAAGACAATTATCTTGACAATACTCAGTCAGTTCTGCTGATCCGTTCATTTCCAGGCCCATCCCTGACCCAGCAGTCTTCCGTCCTAACCTCTGCAGCTGGGATAGTGTGTGGTCCATCACTCTAAGATAGCAGACTGCCAAACTGAGAAAATAAGCTAAAAATAACAGTGGCAACGAGACAGAGTGGGCCGAGACCTCTGACAGGAATCGCAGTCAACAACAGTCTGTCAAAGGCAATGAAATTGTCAGCTCACAAAGGGCTTCCTACAGGGAAGTGGATCAGGAATAGAAAAGGTGCTCAATATTGACATACGGAGCAAGAGACTGAAAAAACCCAAACAGTTGGAGGCAGTCAAGGATGATCTTCTTCACGCAAACCCGGAGACTCTCACCTGTCTGTCTTTGTAGTCTTTGAAGACAGAAGGATTCAGCCATGGCCCAAACTCACCAGAAGCAGGCAGACGGAGTGAGTGGACCATTAATTATGTAACAGGGTGTATAACTATTTCCAGGGTGTACATTTAGCCTGGTTCTCCTATTAGCTGATAGTAACCATGAACATAGAAAACAAAAAGTATGTTGGTTGTTGTGGCAGTCCAAACTCAAAAGCCTGGAACAATTGTTCATCCAAGCCAGATCAAATCTAAGAGGCTTATGCAAGAATGTAAATATGTTCCACACATACTGTACAACTAACACAAACAAACAACGCTTAGAATATATTAGCTGAGGACAACGGTGTCAGCATTGAGCAATGTACATTGATTCTCAGAGGGGGATGTTACACTTAATTGATTATAATCTTTGGCTATAGTTCCTTACTTGATCATTCTTAATGTTGCTTATTCTCAGCCTCTGGTCAAGTACAGAGGGCAGCTACAGCATGTCTTCTGATCAGCATCTACCTTCTGCCATCCAGTGGCACAGTGCAGCATTACCACATCTCCCAAGTATAAAACAACCAGATTGTAAAAAGGAAAATGCATGTTTTTACAGTTTCTCTGTCGTGTACATGCATTTTTTTGGAACATTGTCCTCAAGACACAGAACTCTGTGGCCTTTTGCAAAATAGAGAAAGGCGGCCAGTTCGTGGGAGAGAAAATATCTGTAGAATTCAAAAAGTACTCGCACTCAAAACCCAAGGAGGCCGAGATGCAAAAACAATATAAGCAATTTAACACATGCTCAAAATAATACAGAAAGTGAAAATGTCAAGTGCTAATAAAAAAAGAAACAAAGCATACGTTTCGGCCTTATGCCTTCATCAGTGCTGTACAAACAAATCAAGAAGACGCGTACTTAAAACACCTGCTGTGCTTAAGTCGCACCAGGTGCACGCAGATAGTTAATTAGAAACTGGCGAATAGGGAGTCAATGCATATCAACAAGGAATATATAGATGAGTATCAAACATTTATAATTCATATGTCACATATAATTGGGAAGAGAACAGTCTGGTCTACATAGCAATACCAGAAGCCATAGATATGAAATACTCGAGTAGGCTAAAAAGCTCAGAGAGCGGCAGAGACGGCTAGTGTGTGTACACAACACTACAAGAAATATACAAGGTCCAATTCCTCATTAAGCCATTGGGGATGTAGAGTTTTTAAGTATAAGATCCATCGGGCTTTGCACTGGAGAAGGTGCTCATCCGTATTTCGCGAATCTGCGGCTTGAAAGAACGAGGTCAATGGCACAGAACTTAAGATCAGTCACAGCATGATTAGCCTCATGAAAATGTCTAGCCACTGGTGATTTTAGGTCATTTCTTCGGGTAGTACTGCAATGCTCGTTGATGCCTCAAAATGTAGTTCCCTTCTCAAAACATAAATACATTCATCAAAACTCTATTATACATTCACAATTAATTGAAATAACCTGAAAAAAATGCAAAGGCAACCAAACTTGTCTCTTGAGTTGAGTCCAAGCAGACCAATCAGAAAGTTTGCCTGTCTTTTAAAAATCCAGTAGATCAATGCATCTTTTTTGCAGTAACTAAATCATGATGATCAAAATTGGAAGTACAACAATCCAACTGCGTGCAGGATTCATTCATCGGTATCATCCCGATCCAATTCCATGTATTCAATACAAAGGCTGGTTTGCTCATAGTTTTGTACACTTTCCATTGTTACACAGAAACACAATCCACAATAGAAATAAGGAACACAACTGATATGAATGTATATGCCTGAATCCACACCCAAGCAAAGCTCTATAATGGAAGATCACAATGTTGGGGATGATGACTGAGGAGTAACTGAGAAGTAATGAACTGGGCACACCATGTCATTTAAACATAGGTAATTGTGTAATATGAGGTTGTGACATTGATCAATGAGATTAGCCTACAACGTATATTCGCCAACTCCAAAAGACAGACAAAAGTTAGTTGAATTTCCAATATGTTATCACTATACTTTCAACCATGTAAAAGCACAACCAAAATCCAATGGAAAAACATTGGGCTGGATTCAATCGGAATCGCGAGGTATCGCGGAAGATCCGTGTTAAAATGTAAAGGTAATTTTCCGATTGAGCCGACATATAGTGCATTCGGAAAGTATTCAGACCCATTGACTTTTTCCACATTTTGTTACGTTATAGACTTATTTTTAAATGATTAAATCTGATTTTTTTTCTCATCAATCTACACACAAAACCCATTAATAACGAGGCAAAACTGTTTTTCAGAAATGTTTGCTAATTTATAAAAAATAAATAAAACAGAAATACCTTATTTCCATATAGTACCAGTCAAAAGTTTGGACACATATACTCATTCAAGGGTTTATCATTATTTTACTATTTTCTACATTGTAGAATAATAGTCAAAACTATTAAATTACATATGGAATCATGAAGTAACCAAAAAAGTGTTAAATTAATCAAAATAAATGTTATATTTCAGATTCTTCAAAGTAGCGACCCTTTGCCTTGATAACAGCTTTGCACACTCTTGGCATTCTCTCAACCAGCTTCATGAGGTAGTCACCTGTTCATTTGTGAAAGTTCTTCTATTCTTTTTTTTTTTTTTTTTTTTTTGGGGGGGGGGGGTGGATCAGCTTAATATTGCGGAAAGAATGTTGCTTCCAATGTAATTGTCTGCATCATTTCCAATCCCCCATATTTTTTGGGGTAAATATATATATCCATTCACGTATGCATACATATACACATATATACATACACATACCTACATAGATATACATACTTTTTTTAAAGAGTATACCTTTATTATTATTCCCCGCAAACCCTACCACCGATCCCCCAATTGGAGTAAACTGATAAACATTTCTGTTTTTACCTTCAATTTATACATCTTATGCACATTTTACAGACACAGTCTACTTTATAATAGTTCTCTCTTGTTTGTTCTTAGTCCTTCCTCTATTTCTGTTGTCCATCCAGTTTGATTTCCACTTGTAACTGTGCTATTTCACAATAGCTCCGCACCTATACACATTTCACAGATCACGTATGCCCTACATTGTTTATCTTGTTATTAGTCCCACCCTTCAGCTCCACTCAACCTTTCCCATCTATCTTCCAACATCAGTTCTTCTATTCTTAATGCGTTTGAGCCAATCCGTTGTGTTGTGACAAGGTAAGGGTGGTATACAGAAGATAGGGCTATTTGGTAAAATACCTATTTGGTAAAATACACTGCATCTCAATGCTAAAGGCATCACTACAAACACCCTAATTTGAATCCAGGCTATATCACAACCGGCCGTGATTGGGAGTCCCATAGGGCGGCGCACAATTGGCCCAGCGTCATCCGGGTTTTGCCGGTGTAGGCCGTCATTGTAAATAAGAATTTGTTCTTAACTGACTTGCCTAGTTAAATGAAGGTTAAATAAAAAATAAAACAATAAGCAAAGAGAAACGACAGTCCATCATTACTTTAAGACATAAACTTTGAACGTTTCTTCAAATGCAGGTGCAAAAACCATCAAGCTCTATGATGAAACTGGCTCTCATGAGGACTGCCACAGGAAAGGAAGACCTCTGCTGCAGAGGATAAGTTCCTTAGAGTTACCAGCCTCAGAAATTGCAGCCCAAATAAATGCTTCACAGAGTTCAAGTAACAGACACATCTCAGCATCAATTGTTCAGAAGACACTGCGTGAATCAGGCCTTCGTGGTTGAATTGCTGCAAAGAAACCACTACTAAAGGACACCAATAATAAGAAGAGACTTCCTTGGGCCAAGAAACACGAGCAATGGACATTAGACCGGTGGAAATTCCTTTGGTCTGATGAGTCCAAATTTGAGATTTTTGGTTCCAACCACCGTGTCTTTGTGAGACGCAGAGTAGGTGAACGGAGAAGGTGTGATGGTGTGATGCTGAATGCTGAATGCTGAATGATGCTGGTGACACTGTCTGTGATATATTAAGAATTCAAGGCACACTTAACCAGCATGGCTACTACATCATTCTGCTGCAATACACCATCCCATCTGGTTTGCGCTTAGTGGGACTATCATTTGTTTTTCAACAGGACATTTACCCAACACACCTCCAGGCTGTTTAGGGGCTATTTGACCAAGAAAGAGAGTGATGGAGTGCTGTATCAGATGACCTGGCCTCCACAATCACCCGACCTCAACCCAATTGAAATGGTTTGGGATGAGTTGGACCGCAGAGTGAAGGAAAAGCAACAAACAAGTGCTCAGCATATGTTGGAACTGTCACGCCTGCTCATCTCCGGCATCGGTCCTTTCAGAAACTCCTTCAAGACTGTTGGAAAAGCATTCCAGTTGATGCTGGTTGAGAGAATGACAAGCACGTGCAAAGCTGTCATCAAGGCAAAGCATGGCGAATTTGAAGAATCTAAAATCAAAAATATCTTTTGATTTGTTTAACACTTTTTTGGTTACTACATGTTTCCATATGTGTTACTTCATAGTTGTGATGTATTCACTATTATTCTAAAATGTAGTAAATAGTAAAAATAAAGAAAACCCTTGAATGAGTATATGTGTCCACAATTTTGACTGGCACTGTATGTATGTATTCATTCACAACTAGGATGGGTTACTCTTTCTTTTAAGGGTCCGTAATAAATAATATATAAAGCATTTATAAATTGTGTGTTCACCATTTATTAATCATTACACCCACATTAATAAACCATTTACTGATTGTTAGTAAAGTCTTTTTGCAGTCCCTAATCTAATGTGAGTGCTATTTATACTTTAGAAATATTTTAGAAATGTTTTGAGTGACCAGTTTAATTTCTCACAAAAACATGGGCAGTGTGGTCCTCTGGTCTTCTGGTAGCAGTTCTGTGGGAAAGGATGCTAGTCTTAGCAGAGATAGATCAGAGGTGAGTGCAGTAGAGGTAGGAAGAAAACAGAGAGACAGGTGTACGTCCAGTCCCTTAATATGTTGGCAGTTGGCTCTATATGTAATAGTAATTAACACTTAGGAGTGACAGACAGACAGACAGACAGACTGACAGACAGACAGACAAATGAGGAGCGCAAGGAGAATCACAGACAGATGAACACACAGACGGAGACAGAGTGACAGCAGAGACAGACTGCACAACATGGAGGCAACAGAGGCACAGTTATAGTAGTGAATTGTAACTCCAGTGATGTTTTTACATGTTGTATGAGCTGGTTAATAAAGACTTAGTTAAAAAAGGAGGAGCACTATGTTATACCGGTCACTGTTTTACCAGGTTGGTGTGGCTGAAATGCCAGGGATGAATTTTTGTCCCAGTCCGCCCCTGAAACCATGGTAGATAAGACGCTCTGTGTGTGTGTGTGTGTGTGTGTGTGTGTGTGTGTGTGTGTGTGTGTGTGTGTGTGTGTGTGTGTGTGTGTGTGTGTGTGTGTGTGTGTGTGTGTGTGTGTGTGTGTGTGTGTGTGCGTGCGTGCGTGCGTGCGTGCGTGCGTGCGTGCGTGCGTGCGTGCGTGCGTGCGTGCGTGCGTGTGATATTATTTACTGGAAAATGTAATGAGAGACTAACCATATCATGCTTACTAGTGATGGGTGCAAAAATCGATAGTTACATATCATTATATTATTTTGGACAATATTATATCGATACTTTAACTCCAAGTATCGATTTGTAAAAAATAAAAAATGAAGTAGACTTTTTGTATTTATTTTCTAGGTAGCGTTATCTTGCGCTACTCAGCTGTACCTGTGCTAAAACGTTATTGTTCACCCTATAGCTTCTTCTCCGTCTTCTTTTGAATTAGTGAGCCAACATGTTTTCAGCACTTTTATTTCCATGACTGATCAAAACTAATTTTGTCATGCTCTCTCTTGTCTCTCTTCAGCAGACATACAGTATAGTGGACAATATGTTTGGAACATCAAATTGCAATAAAATTGCAGTATCGAATTGCAATACATTTACAAATTTGAGAATCGTGAGAATCGCAATACATACCGTATCGGCACCTAAGTATCATGGTAATATCGTATGGTGAAGTTCCTGGTAATTCCCAGCCCTAATGCTTGCTGTTTGTTACTGTCTGTGTCAGGATCATGAAGGATTTCAGGTGGCTATCCATGAGCAGCTACAGTATATCTGGTCTGTGAGGATGAAGGATGGAACATTTGATTATGTGAACAATTACAAGGTTTCATCTAATAATGACAATAACTCAAGACAAGTTGATAGACACATGTAGCCCTCTGTATCAAATCTATTCAGAGATCATGTAGGAGGAGTGTGAACAACTAGGCTGTGCTGTGCTCTCTAGCATGCTGGTCCTCACCTTTTTACTGTCATGTTCACAGTTATGTTCGGTTCACTGCTGGCTTGATTGGCTCGTTGGGTCTGGAATCTGCAGAAATAATTGAAATGAAACCATTTCTCTTGAAGGAGACTTTCTTGTGGAGTAACAGGTAGAGGACTAATGAAAGGGTGGGGAAAGAGGCACATCTTTAGCAGCATCTGTCGGTGGCACCAAAAAGAGACAAAGCAACTTCACTGTGATGTAAATACAGGAATACAGAGTAGAGCTAGTATAGGGATAAAGCATCTGCTCTTGCAGTAGTCATAATATAGGGTTGTATTACTGCTAGTTTGGAAGCTGCCTTCAAGTATGTGGTGTGCATGCTTTTTATGTATGATTGGCTGCCCCTAGTGGTTTGATTCTGTAATAAAATAGAATAGTAACTGTGTTGATAATAATAGTTGCCTAATGATAATACCTCGTGAGAGCCTATGTGAGAAAAATATTTGATCGAAAACTTGATACAGACAGTTCAAAAATTAGAGCTAAGATGGATGTCCTGTCTCAATGACACTTGAGCATATAAATAAAATGCTCAATATATTCCCTGTCACTGAATTCCTTCAACGGTTGTGCTTTAGGCTAGGTTAGATGAACTCTCATCTGGCTGCAGATGTGTTTGTTTGTCATTCATTTTCATGCTGCCATGCTGCGACACATGTTTGGCATGATAACAAACACACTAGAGGTGTTGGCTAAAACACAAACAAACCTGCTACCAGTCCAGGATATGTGTGTTGAAAATAAAACTGAGACCTTGATGTGTCTGGTTCCCTGAGGGGCTGTTATTTGTTTGTAATTATATATTGAACATTGGATTTAGTATGCTAAGCTTCCCCCACATTACTGCAAATTGTCATTTCCTTTCGTTCTCCAGTTACAACGGTGTTTCATTATGTTTCCACAAGGTGGCAACATCATCCCAGCACTGACAATCTTTATACAATTCGATGTCTGTGTTCAACCATGGCTAGTTCTGAACCTCTGGTAGAGGTAGACAGGGTTTTTTGGGGTAGGCTAATACCCTTGGCACCCTCATGGTCTAAATGCTTATTGATACAGACAACGGAACACGTCCGTTCACACATAATGGCATGACCACATCCTGTGGAGAAAAGCGATACCCCCCGTCCAGAGCTGTCAATATCAATCTCTCTGTGCTGATTGTTCTGCAGTGTGCTGCTCTCTCTTAGGTATGTTTATGCTCCCAGTTAGAATAACTTTACTGAATACCTCTGATCCTGTCTCTCTCCATTGGTGCCATTGTCTGCATCCCCAATGGCAGCCTATTCCCTTCTTCGTGCACTACTTTTGACCAGGGCATGGCAACCTATTCCCTGTATAGTGCACTACTTCTGACCCATAGGGTTCTGGTCAAAAGTAGTGCACTATAAAGGGAATATGATACCATATGGGAGGCAGCCATTCATTAGAGAAGATTCATGGCTCACCAGATGATGCTGAATTATTCTGCTGACTCACTGGTTGCATTCAAGTGTTTTTTTTGTTGCTTTTCTCATTTTCTCTGTCTTTCATTCTAACCATTTTCCCTCTATCCTTCCATCCTTTACTCTGTAACTCAAATATGCATCACTCAAACAAAGTTAATGTAGATTGATTAGTTCTGTAATCTATTCTTTTGATTTCTCAAACACGTCACATGTTATACTTATTGAGAAATCCCAATCAGACTGTTGCAGTATTTTCTGTAACAAAAGATTTTCATTATAGCCTACAGTGCCTTCAGAAAGTATTTTCACTCCCCCTGACGTTTTCAACATTTTGTTGTGTTACAGCCTGAATTTAAATTTGATTCCATTTGGATTTTTGGTCACTGGCCTACCCACAATACCCCATAATGTCAAAGTGGAATTATGTTTTTTGAAACGTTTACAAATTAATACAAAATTAAAAGCTGAAATGTCTTGAGTCAATAAGTATTCAACCCCGTTGTTATGGCAAGTCTAAATAAGTTCAGGAGTAAAAATGTGATTAACAAGTCACATAATAAGTTGCATGGACTCACTCTGTGTGCAATAATAGTGTTTAGCATGATTTTTGAATGATTACCCCATCTCTCTACTCCACACATACAATTATCTGTAAGGTCCCTTCAGTCGAGTAGTGAATTTCAAACACAGATTCAACCATAAAGACCAGGAAGATTGTCCAATACATCGCAAAGAAGGGAACCAATTGGGAGAGTTTTAAAAGAAGCAGATATTGAATATCCTTTTGAGCATGGCGAAGTTATTAATTACGCTTTGGATGCTGTATCAATACACCCAATCACTACAAAGATACAGGCGTCCTTCCTAACACAATTGCCAGAGAGGAATGAAACCGCTCAGGGATTTCACCATGAGAACAATAGTGATTTTAAAACAGTTACAGAGTTTAATGGCTGTGATAGGAGAAAACTGAAGATGGATCAATAACATTGTAGTTACTCCACAATACTAACCTAAATGACTGAGGGAAAAGAAGGAAGTATTCCAAAACATGCATCCTGTTTGCAACAAGGCACTAAAGTACTACTGCAACAAATGTGGAAAAGAAAATAACTTTTTGTCCTCAATACAAAGCATTATATTTTGGGCAAATCCTAAACAACACATCACTGAGTACCACTCTCAAGCATGGTGGTAGCTGCATCATTTTATCGGTATGCTCATCATCGGCAAGGCTAGGGAGTTTTACTAGGATAAAAATAAACGGAATAGAGCATCCTAGAAGAAAACCTTGTTCAGTCGGCTTTCCAGTAGACACGGGGAGACAAATTCACCTTTCAGCAGGTCGATAACCTAAACTCAAGGCCAAATAGTACACTGGAGCTGCTTACCAAGACAACATTGAATGTTCCTGAGAGGCGTAGTTACAGTTTTGACTTAAATCATCTTGAAAATCCATGGCAAGACTTGAAAATGGCTGTCTAGCAATGATCAACAACCATCTTGACAGAGCTTGAAGAGTTTCGAAAAGAATAATCGGCAAATATTGTACAGGTGTGCAAACCTCTTAGAGACTTACCCAAATAGACTGACAGCTGTGATTGCTGCCAAAGGTGATTCTAACATGTACTGACTCAGGGGGTTGAATACTTATCTAATCAAGATATACTGTATATATTAGTGTTTTATTTTTCATCATCTTAAAAAATATATAATTTTTCTTCCACTTCTTCCACAGAGTATTCTGTGTAGATCATTGAAAAGAAAATGAAATCCATTTTAATCACAATTTGTAACACAACAAAATGTGGAAGGGGTGTGGATACTTTCTGAAGGCACTGTATCTGCAGACAGGACAGACAATTAAATGAATCAATAAAAGTAATTTGTTTCAGTTGAGTAAATCTCTTTTCCTGTTCTGAAGTATCATCGAATTTGAGTATTGCCTACATGTGAATGTTACGACTTGTTTCCATGTAGGGGATGGCATTTAGGTAGCTTATGAATATCCTTTTTCTTATATTTATAGTGCAGACGTGCTACTGAGTTTGCTGCCTTGTGGCGGACTTACACCAGAAACCACCCGCTGAGGCCAAATCAGGTGTGTGCCTACGACGGAAATGAAGTCAACGCTGGTTACACAATGAGGCGTGTAGGCCTACGTCTCCCTCGCCATGTGAGGCTGTGGAGGGGGGGGGGGGGTCTCTGAGGACCTGTGGGAGTGTGTTTCCCACCACCCTCAATTTACAGACAGCTGGAAATTCTGATAAGACATGACAACCTGGGGGATGGCAAACCCAAGTCAAATATTTGGTGTCAATATTTAGTCTTGTTCGTCTTTCCACCAAAAACTAATTTAATAGAGTGTATTTTAGTTTTATAGTCAGAACCATCAACCCACTGTGGTGCTCAAATGAAATGAACTGCTACTCTCAATCTATTTTGACAGTCTCTGAAAACTAATAAGCTGGCTGATATTAAATGTTGGCACAGTATTCAAGAAATGCGCAACAAGAGCGGTGTGAAGGTAAAATGATCGATGCTTTGTGGGGGGGGTGAGTACATTGTATTGAGTAGATTGAATTATCTTTCCAACTTCCACTATGATACATTGCACACTTGTAGGATATAAAGATACAGTAATATTTATGCAGTATCATAAAGCGGAAGTATATTCGGTTAACACTTTACAGTAGAGTTTCCTATTACTGTGTTATTGTAATAAGAACAGTAGCACATTATAATGTAATGCTACAGGTTCTTTTTGCATTGCTGGTCTCTTTCTCTCAATCTGTCTGTTTGTTTAAACTGAGAAACAATACAATCAGTATTCTATGAATATTTTTTCTGTACATAAAATGTCCAACTAGAGTACTATTTATGTCACATATTCCTTGTACTGTCCCCAGAACAAAACACTGTAAAAAGGAACTATGTTCTGGAAATGCACTTCACAAACCTTCCTTGTCACTGGCAATATAAAGTGCTTTTAGTTTCCATCCAAAATATTTTTCCCGGTCACACAAAAAAAACCTTCTTGCAGCAAAGTGCATCTGAGTAATTCTTGAAGAGGAAGAACCCTTTTTCCAAACTACCACTCCTGTTGATAGATATATTTTGAGGCATTTTGTTTTTGTACAGTATGTACCCACAAACTCACAGGCAAAGTAGAGTGAGGCCTGATGAAGAGGATGTGTTAGTGTGCCAGTGAGTGTGTAGATGTTGTATAGTTGAAATGTGCTCTCAAAATACATTTGGTAAATGTTCCCACAGGGTACTGCTTGGTCTCATGTACAGTGCAAGTGTATGAACAACAGTTATAAAGAACATACCAACCCACCATGTTCTAATCTATTCACTCCTCTGGTATGGATGATGTAACATGAGTAAGGTCTCTCGTCCATGCCTGGCATGGGGTCAGGTTGTCTTCATTATCATAGCACTGCTCATGCATGTCTTCCTAATGAGCTCACAGATGGAAGCGATTCCTGTGGCTGAAAGGCCCAGCTACTCTGACTGACTGACACACCCACTGGAGCGGCTTATTGGAGTAGTTAACTCTCTGGTCACTGGTCTACACGAGTAGATACCTGTCTGGCTATCAGAGGTTCTGCATTCTGCCATGGGACAGGTAACAGTTAGTGTGTTTTTCTGTGTTTACAGACGTCATTGACCTAAGGAGGAAGGGATGATTGTGATATGCTAGCTACACATTGTTACAGCGGTTGCTATGTGAATGCTTCCATACAGCCGTTAAACATTAGATAGTGTAAAGCATAGTAGTTCCATTTTCAACTAACCTGTTCTTAGCGATAATTTCTTCATTCTCGATTCAGGAGAAAAATGTATCTGATAAATGTCTGTGTCCAGTTGCAGTTGGTTCTCCAAAAACCAGAGAATATTCATAAAGATATTAAATCCACATTTTGTATTGAGTGAGAAACGCTTCTTGCATGTGTGTAGATCTTTGTTTTGGTCTCACTGTGTGATGCACTCTCATCTACGTCTACACCCGGCGGTGGGTGCTTCGCATAGAAACGACTAGTTCCTGCAAAGACATTGGGAAATGCAAAAAGTCTGGCAGCTAAAATGATGAAGGAATTCCTTACTCTGCAAAACGTGGATTTAATATCTTGCTAAACATTCTCTGGTTTTTGGAGAACTACCTGTAACTGTACACTGACATTTATAGGATACACTTCTCTTATAGGATACACTTCTCTGCCTGCTATGCTTTACACTGGCGAATGTGTAACGGCTGTATAGAAGCATTCACATAGCACCGCCGTAAAAAGGTTTAGCTAGTGATAAGCTAGTATCCAGTAATCAATAGTTCTAAATGATCTGTAGTTTACAAGACTCTGGACCATCTATATCGCATAGTTATGGCAAACTAAACATTTTAACAAATGTTACACTCTGTACTAGCACATTGACTGTACCACTGGTGCAGTTCATTTAGGTACATAATGACTTTCTCTATGCAGCCTCAGTGTCTGCACCTGTGTCTTGCCAGACCAAATCTCATTGCTGTAATGAAGTATAATCTCCTGACATAGCAGCAGGCACTCTCAACACCTCCCATCCATCACCTACTCACAACTCACCTTAGACAGTATCTGAACTAAAACACAAGATTATGTCATGTACTGAAGTTATACACCACTTCAGATTCGTGTCTTTCATTTCAATCAAAGTATAATTTCAAAATCATCCAAGAAATAATGGCCTTCCATTTTACATAGCAGACACTTTCTTAAAGGGTTGTACATTTGAGAAGATAATGAAAGACTAAATTAAATAATTGAACAAAGGTTGTTGATTAGAAAATTATAATATCATGTCACTTTCTTTTAAGATCATCTCTGAATGGTGATAAAAAGGTTGTTGGGGCTGTTTTGTTACACTTCAGTGCGGCTTTTTACATTATTTTTACATTATTGATTTTACATGATTGGAAAAACGTGTCTGTTATATCTTTACATCTCCTGCTATACTGTGGATTAAGAGATACCTGTCTAACAGAACACAGAAGATGTTCTTTAATGGAAGCCTCTTCAACATAATCCAGGTAGAATCAGGAATTCCCCAGGGCAGCTGTTTAGGCCCCTTACTTTTTAAAATCTTTAACAACTTTTGAGCAAAGCCAGTGTGTCTATGTATGCGGATGACCCAACACTATACATGTCAGCGACTACATAGACTGAAATGACTGCAACACTTAACAAAGCGTTGCAGTTAGTTTCAGAATGTCTGGCAAGGAATAAGTTAGTCCTAAATAGTTCAAAAACTAAAAACATTGTATTTGGGACAAATCATCCACTAAACCCTAAACCTCAAATAAATCTTGTAATGAATAATGTGGAAATTGAGCAAGTTGAGGAAACTAAACTGCTTGCAGTTACCCTGGATTGGACACTGTCATGGTCAAAACATATTGATACAACAGTAGCTAAGATGGGGAGAAGTCTATCCATAATAAAGCGCTGCTCTGCCTTCTTTACAACACTATCAACAAGGCAGGTCCTACAGGCCCTAGTATTGTCGCACCTTGACTACTGTTCAGGAGTGTGGTCAGGTGCCACAAAAAAGGACTTAGGAAAATTACAATTGGATCAGAACACGGCAGCACGGCTGGCCCTTAAATGTACACAGAGAGCTAACATTAATAATAAGCATGTCAATCTCTCCTGGCTCAAAATGGAGGAGAGATTGACTTCATCACTACTTGTTTTTGTAAGATTTGTTGACAAACTGAATGTACCGAGCTGTCAGACACCCATGCATACCCCACAGGAAAGAGGTCTCTTCACAATCTCCAAGTCCAGAACAAGATATGAGAGGCACACAGTACTACATAGAGCCATGACTACATGGAACTCTATTCCACATCAGATAACTGATGCAAGCAATAGAATCAGATTTTAAAAAACAGATAAAAATACACCTTATGGAACAACGGGGACTGTGAAGAGACACACACAAAGGTACAGACACACGCAAACGCACAAAAGCGCTAGCAAACGCATTCTACACATGTACATTGTACTATTGTTGTATGGTGGTATTATGCATTTTGAATTGTAGATATGTAGTGGTGTAATAATGTTATATGATGTACTGTTTTATATTTTGTTTTATATGTAATTTAAGTGCCTTAATGTGTTTGGGACCCCAGGAGGAGTCTAATGGGGATCCCTAATAAATACAAATACAAAACGGAGTTATGGGTAACTGGTGAAAATCAGTGCAGTATGCTTCCACTTTATTTTATTACAGTCTAAAAATGACCCTGCTAAAACAGGCTCTTTCCGGTTCCTATTAGAAGTAGTTGAACAGGTGGCGGTGGTAGACACAGACAGCCTATTTGAAGCCACTGTGACACTGGGTGTAAACTGGGAGCATCTAATCCACTCCCCAACAATGTTCTTGGAGAGCTATACCACAGACAGAAAGAGACAGATATTCACCGGATGTATAACTGTGAAGCATCCGGTTGGCGTTTCCACTCACTACCAAATATGGTGATGAGACGGAGCTCAGTGGCCGGCTGTTGGATTAGATGGAACAAGATGGATTGTGGCAAACATTCCGCACATTTTCTCATCGAAGAAACATTTTCTCTCCATACATTTTTCTGTTTCCAAAACTAGAATCTGTAATAAACAGAGTAGACTGCGTTTTGTAGACTTTACCCTTTGCCAAAGGTTGAAAAAATTGCATTGTTTAGGAGGAGTGCAAAGGTGAATTGAGTTATTGCACACGCGCACTTCACGGAGTAGGTCGTTCTCTAACGGAAATATGCAAATAAATGCTAAAACGCACCAATAGGATCTCACTAGCTTGTACTTGGCTCTGCCCACCTCCTTGCTTCTTCTGCCCACTATGATTAATTTGCTCCCATTGGAAACGACAGGCTTTGATCTATCTGGGGTTAGTTATAAAAACATCTTTGTCTACACTCTTCTGTAGGTTTCCACTCTAATCCCAGTTGTAACTAACCTGATTCATTATATCAACCAGCTAATTATTAGAATAAATTGTGCTAGATTAGGGTTGGAGTGAAAGCCTACAGGATGATATCTCTCCAGGAATAGGGTTGAAGAGCGGTCAATGGTCTGGTGCTCTAGGCAACATCATCCTGCCAGTCTCAGATACATGACAAGCAAGCAGCCGATTACTATGAAAACGAGGACACATTTATGATTGTTGCCCTTTCCCAGGATTACATTGGTCACAGCGTTGCCAAGACAACAGCAATTAGCAGGGACTGGGTTACCAGGCAGACAGTGGCTATAACTCTATGCACCTCGTAGCCATAGCAACCAAGGTCGGGCCAACAGCGGAGCGCTCGTCTGCTGGCTCCTTAGCTGTGCTACAGAACACATATTCAACATGAAGGCCTTGCCTGATCATACAGTGTGACTAAACATACAGTAAATAAGCATGGGGTGTCTGACTGAGTCCCTTCATTAATAACAAAAACAAGTATTTTTATAGATTTTAATGTTCATGTATTTTTACAAGACCACACCTTTAACCTCTGCCAATAAGACCTACATTAGATGCAATGCAGTGTGTTTGTCAATTAGATCATCTCCTGCACATTGTTCATACTTACTCATATGTTACTGTCACCCTTTCTTACAAATGAGTAAATAAATCTCAAATAAGGTGCACCCCCTTACAGAAAAAAAGATTGCAGTCAGAGTGCAGTATAACTCCAGTATAAAACAAGACGTAAGGGTGGGTTTACTTTCAATGCAAAGGGAAAAACAGCCTACCTTACGCTCCATCACTCACTCCAATGCTAGATTTCACTCTACTGTGAAACCTAATGAGCTCTGACTACAAGAGATTAAAATCATTCACATGAAGAAATATGACAAATGAATCAACTGGCTGCTGGAACCCCTACCTATCCTCTCATCACCATCACCACTAACCCCTCCCGTCCCCCCCTCCTGTCGCCCATACCCATCCCAGCAGCAGAATCCTCCTCCAGCTGTCCAGCGGGTGTTTGAATGTGTTCAATTAGCCTGTGTAACCAGAGGCAGGGTGAACACTTAATCCCAGAGCACCTGCTGTCTGTTCACAGGTTAACCCCAGAGAGCTGGGGCTCTGATGGGGGCAGGCAGGATATCACTATGCTTGACCATTTGTGCAGCTGCCCTGGACTTCCTCCCACTATCTGATTCTAGATTATTTTAGAGCAGGGTGACAGGCAACCAGCTGGGCATCACCTTTATGACTAATACATGTATTCTTACATTTGGTTAATAAGATATGTTTCAGGAATGATTTCTTACTGAAGAATGAGCTCGGAAATTTAAGGAGCACCATGCTATAGGTTTAGAAAGAGTTCAAAGAATACTGTATAGCTCACCTAACTGCCAAATACACTATGAGTTATTCAGATGGGATACATACTGTAGGTTTAAATATTTCAGCCCTGACTCAAGCTGAAATCGATCAGTGAATGAACCAATGCACCAGGACACACCTTTGTATTCTGGAATAAAGCCTGACTTACCACAATATGCATTTTTTCCATTTGAGTCCATAGACCATGAACGCAGAGGCATTTAACCTTGAGATGTGCTTAAGTGAGAACAGTACAGAATACATCTGATGAATGTTAGTGGACATGAATGTCATCACCTCTTTCACTTCACTGATAAATCTATGTTGTAGAAGCCTTCTGTGATAGATGAGCTTGATAAAAAAATCATCATAAAAAAAGGGAGAAATGGGTGAATAATGCAATCACACATAATCTCTGTCATTTCATGTTCTCAATCAAGTGCCCTGCAAATTTCACTTTTTCCCTGTTGTGAAAAACTGAGCTGATTGCAATTTTTTGTATTTTTGGTTCCGTTTTTCTGCAGTATCATTATGACTGAATTATATGAGAAAGGAGATACACTACATGGCCAAAAATATGTGGACACCTGCTTGTCAAACATCTAATTCCAAAATCATGGGCATTAATATGGAGTTGGTCCCCCCTTTGCTGCTATAACAGCTTCCACTCTTCTGGGAAAAATGTACACTAGATGTTGGAACATTGCTGCAGGGACTTGCTTTTTGGGTGATTAGCACTGGCTCATAGTCGGCGATCCAATTCATCCCAAAGGTGTTCGATGGGGTTGAGGTCAGGGCTCTGTGCAGGCCAGTCAAGTTCTTCTACAACGACCTCGACAAACCATTTCTGTATGGACCTCACTTTGTGCATGGGAGCATTGTCATGCGGAAACAGGAAAGGGCCTTCCCCAAACCTTTGCCACAAAGTTGTAATTACAAAATTGTCTAGAATGTCATTGTATGCTGTAGCATTATGATTTCCCTTCACCGGAACTAAGGGGCTTAGCCCGAACCATGAAAAACAGCCCCATATCATTATACCGCCTCCACCAAACTTTACAGTTGGCACTAGCATTCAGGCAGGTAGCGTTCTCCTTTCATCCATCAAAGCCAGATTCGTCCCTCGGACTGCTAGAGAGTGAAGCGTGATTCATCACTCCAGAGAACGCGTTTCTACTGCTCCAGAGTCCAATGGCAGCAAGCTTCACACCACTCCAGCCAACACTTGGCATTGCTCATGGTGATCTTAGGCTTGTGTGCGGAATCCCATTTCATGAAGCTCCCGACGAACAGTTCTGACTGACGTTGCTTCCAGAGGCAGCTTGGAACTCGGTAGTGAGTGTCGCAACCAAAGACAGACTATTGGCAGTAGCACTCGGTGGTCCTATTCTGTGAGCTTGAGTGCCCTACCACTTTGCGGCTGAGCTGTTGTTGCTCCTATACGTTTCCAATTCACATTTCCAATACAGTTCACCGGAGCTGCTCTAGCAGGGCAGAAATTTGACGAACTGACTTGTTGGAAAGGTAGCATCCTATGACGGTGCCACGTTGATAGTCACTGAGCTCTTCAGTACGGGCTTCTCTACTGCTAATGTTTGTCTATGAAGATTGCATGGCTGTGTGCTCGATTTTATACACTTGTCAGCAACATGTGTGGCTAAAATAGCCGAATCCACTCATTTGAAGGGGTGTCCACATACTTTTGATCATGTAGTGTACATGTACACAGACATCCTCCCACTCCCACCCCCACAGAAAGTTACCGTCAGATCACACCTCTTATTCCACTGTTCAACCGAGACTGATCACTCCACACTTCCTACAGGCAGAGAATCCCAAGAATGGCGAATACAAGAATGCAGCCACCTCACAAGAGATGTTTTTTTTGTTTTTTTCATTAACGAGCAAGATATGTTAGGTCAAATTCATACACCTTGGGGAAATTACTAGCATGGTTGTACACTCCCAATGGTGCCAACAGCAACCTGAGATAAAGCAGCACAAAAACTGTACCTACAAATTGAATTTGTTCTTGGTAACACCATCTGCTGAACTGTAAATAACATATTAAATGTATTCAAAATACGGCTACAGCTATGAGTGCACTACAGTAGTACCCTCCTCTTAGAAGTATTCATACTTGGCTGTAGGCCGTCATTGTAAATAAGAATTTGTTCTTAACTGACTTACCTAGTTAAATAAAGGTTCAATGTAAAGAAATGAAAATAAAAGACTCTTCTCTGTCTTGGCACCCCAATGTTGGAACGAGCTTCCGCTGACATTAGGACAGCCCCTGCATCTTCTGAAAACATCAAACCCTACCTCTTCACTGAAAATGTCACTTACTATAACTGAGATATGTGGTTGTCTCACCTAGCTAGCTGAAGATGAATGCATGAATTGTAAGTCACTCTGAATAAGTGTCTGCTAAACGATTAAAGCATTTAAAGAAATGTTGACTTTTTGTCTGTGGTGTTTTCTAAGAACAACATTAAAGGGCATTATACCTGTAGAAGACACATTATTTGGGGTATTTAAATTCTAATATGAACTAGGTTAGCAACATACAGTAGCTAACTAAGTGGTATGAATACAGCCATTGTCTTAAATGTGTACTTCAAAAAGAGGGAAATACATTACAAATGGGCTAAAGCTAACTTAACATGACCTGGAGCCTCAATTATCAACTGTGCGTACCTACAAAATATACCACAAAACATCTGTACGCCAGTTTTCATGCAAAAGTTGGCATTTATAAAAACTAGACTTGCCGTGAGAATGTGTTCACCTTCCCGCAAACTTAGACCATGCATACGCAGTTTCTATTGGTAAAGTATTGCATTGCAACCAGACAAGTAGCCTAGTATTTTGTGCAAATTGGGGATATGATGGACATAATAACAAGATGCAATCATTTGCTGTTAGTTAATTTTTGCATTCTAAAATATACTGAACAAAAATATAAACGTAACATTTAAAGTGTTGGTCCCACGTTTCATGAGCTGGATTAAAAGATCCCAGACATTTCCATACACACGAAAAGCTTATTTCTCTCAAATGTTGTGCACAAATTTGTTTACATTCCTGTTAGTGAGCATTTCTCCTTTGCCAAGATAATCCATCCAACTGACAGGTGTGGCATATCAAGAAGCTGATTAAACAGCATGATTGTTACACAGGTGCACCTTGTGCTGGGGACAATAAAAGGACACTCTAAAATGTGCAGTTTTGTCACACAACACAATGCCACAGATGTCTCAAGTTTTTAGGGAGCGTGCAATTGGGATGCTGGCTACAGGATGTCCACCAGAGCTGTTGCCAGAGAACTGAATGTTCATTTCTCTACCATAATCCAACGTCATTTGAGATAATTTGGCTGTACGTCCAAATGGCCTCACAACCGCAGACCACAAGTAAGCACACCAGCCCAGGACCTCCGCATCTAACTTCTCACCTGCGGTATCGTCTGAGACCAGCCACCATGACAGCTGATGAAACTGAGGAGTATTTCCATCTGTAATAAAGCCTTTTTGTCGGGGAAAAAATCATTCTGATTGGCTGGGCCTGGCTCCCAAGTGGGTGGGCCACCCATGGCTGCGCCCCTGCCCAGTCATGTGAAATCCATATATTTGGGTCTAATGAATTTATTTCATTTGACTGATTTCCTTCTATGAACTATAATTCAGTAAAATCGTTGACATTTTTGCATGTTGCGTTTATATTCTTGTTCTGTATAATTAGAAATAGGCATCTATTTGCTAGGCTATAATTTATTAAAACCCATGATCATTGCATATTAAATTCATCACCTTTTCTGTGATGGTTTCATACTCACGAGGTAGCCTATATGCCTACATCTTAGGACACCATTCGTCCCATCGCTCGTTTAATTGGACCCACTTCACAGTAGTAAATAGATCAACTTTCAAGTATTTCGCTGTATGCCATCCGATCCAGAGCGCAGTTGTTTAACGGTGGAATAGACGACTGTAGGTAGACTACTTCTGTAGCTTAAGTCTGAATACTGTAATGTCATACTTCGCGAGTAGGCAATATTTCATTTATAAACATAGTAGCCTACATATTTCCATACCATTGCAGAATAAATTACTCACCTTTTCTGGCTATGGGTGCATATTCCCGAAGTAGCCATTGCCTCAACAAATTACCATATGTATCTCTCTTTTAATTGGGCCTATTAGATAGGCTATTATTTCAAGTATTTTTCTCTATGCATCAGAAAGGAATCGTGGACAATTTATATTTTTCGTTGAAGTGTGTATGGCTAGCACTAAGTAGACAATGTTTCACCATTCGCGGGCAGTGCAGCATATATGTTCGAGAAAAAGTAAATGCCAACATTAAGCCCTATTAAATTCGACGATCGATTTACAGGTCCACGACAATTTGCAATTGTTTTTGTCTTTCAGAAACGTTTTGTCTGTCAGATAGCCTAGGCCTACTGCAAATGTCACTGCAAGTGTAACATTCTGCCATCATCTCCAAAAACATTCGATCAAGTTAGCCATTGCTATTTCCTTTAGAAACGGCCTTAGCCTAATTCCAATACGTCCAAAGTATACAGCAAATAATGGTGTTATTGTCGCTATAAAAAAAAAAGGCGAATAGTGGGTGTTTTTCAGGCCGTTTTAATGCTCGTTCACGCGCGCAGTTTCAGGAAGGGGTCTGATTTATAACTGGAAACGAACTTTGGGACACAACAGGGGGAGTCTTGGTTGGACTCCCTGAAATGTCCATCGTTCTGGTGGTTGGCACAAGATGTGAAAGTACATGCAATTTTCAGTGTTCCACTGCATACTGTCATAAACAAATATCAGACACCCCAAGCTCCCAGCTACTACCTAATCAACGTAACTTTGACATTATCCCACCCCTGGTTAGCGACTATTGGCATAAAAAGCTAAACCTAACAAAATATCTGCCAATTAATTTCCAGCAATATTGCCCAGTCTGTCTGTGTGGTGCGCGCGTTTGTCTATCACTCTGTGTGTAGCCAGTTGATGTGATGACCGTCTTGTGGGTTGACATTAATACTTTCCCCAAAACCGTCAATTAAATGTTATCCGCAGAATAGGCTTACCTGGCAGAAGTATATAACGAGTATGTATATCATTTGTATGTATTATTTGTTATTTTCTAACTTTGCCATGAAATGAGCAGCAGCAGTACAGAACCATTTCCAGATCAGCACACTCCTCACTTGCTAGATGCGCAATTAAAGGGTCAGATGCACAATTAAAGTAGAATTACTTCCAGACCTTAAAAAAATGGTCTTCAGATGTGATTTAATCATTGACATTGACTCAGAAAATCAAATTTCGTTGTTTCTCTATAAACACTTGCAATTTTGAGAGTACATTTAAAAATAAAAAAAACTCAGAAAACTTGGGAAAATATCAAACAGAATTTGAGGGAAAAAATATCATTTTATAGGGCCCCCCTCAGAGTTGTTAATTAACCTTTATTTTACCAGGCATATTGACAAAAAACATGCACTACTTTCTCTTGTACACTAAGGACCTGGGAAGAGTTGCAGGGGAGAGAAGAATGTGCTTATTTGAAAGCTTTTTTTTTTTTAAAGAGTAACTCATGACATGTTTAAAAAAAATAGGTTCCTTTTTTTAAGTAGCTCTCATGTTAGAATAGGTTGGAGAACCCTGCTCTAGGAACTTTACTTACCAGACGTAAAGTGAATTGTGTCAAATAAACGTCAGAATCCAAATTTTGTCCAAACCGCACCATATTCCTGCAAAATTAGACAGCGGGCTGCCATTAGACCTTCATGCGAGACTTCCTACCATAAAATCTAACACTGTTTACACAGCAGGAATATGGTGTGGTTTGAACTAAAGTTGGATTCAGATGTTTATTTCATAGCGAGTGACACATTTCACTTTACGTCTGGTAAGTAGAGTTTCTAGAGACCATACATATGGTTTTGTTTACAAGAAACGTAATGTTTTGGTGAAGCCAGCTAAATTGTGTTTGGGTTATTTTCTGTCACCACCCACCAGAACGATGCACCACTCAGGGAGTCCAACCAATATAAAGACTGTGTGTCACAATGTTGTGTCCCAAAGCTAACTGGAAACATGCATATATTTTTGTACGTGCGCAATCTTTTCAGAAATGCTGCACGCAGGTATCTAGTGTAGAACGGTTATATAAATGAGGCCCCTGAGCTACAAGGGGGCAATCAGGCTAATAACTAGGTCCACTCCGCAAAGCATATTATGAAAAATAGCTTTTACTGTAGCAAAATATTCATAATAACCTTAAATAATCACAATCAATGATTAAATCACTTATTGAAATAAAGTACAAAATACAAATACATGTGTAACAATAAAATTTGACCAAAAACAAAAAGGTATGTGGTGATATGGAAAAGCAGATTTTGAGAGCAAGCCAAAACATATTTGGTCTTGTAAGGAATCCACCCCCCACCCCAAGCTCCCCATTTCAACTTCAACTGGATCCTCCCACAGTCCAGTCTTATTTTGTTCCTCACACTAGGGGGGAGAGGAAAAGGCAGAACGGCCGCTGTTTGCTCGACACAGTTCTCCAGGTCTAGTCCACGGCTTTCCTCTCATACACAGACGTGCCGCATGTGGAAATTCACCACATACTCAGCGTTGGTCCTCTGTACTGAGATGGCGAACGGCTCAAAGGGGTGGAATGTGAACGCCACCAGCCGCCGGACGGCATGGTTAATGGGCCGGCCCAGCAGGCCTGCCTGGATCTTGAACTTCAGCAATCCAGAGTCCCGAGCATAAAATCTACAGAGTTAATAAGAAAAACACAGTCGAAGCTTTTTCAAATGGATACAATGAGATTTCTATACTTACCCAGTCAGATGAAATCGTGGAAACTATTTTTATGTCTCTGCGTGCAGTCTAAATTAAGTTAGAGATAGTCTTGCGAGCCAATGCTAAATAGCATTAGCGCAATGACTGAAATTCTACAGGTATGCTAGATTATGCATTGGAGAATCCCAAAAATGCAGTCAACACAGTAGATTAGTTTTTTTTCCAGTAACAAGCAAGATATCTTAGTTCTTAGATATTTTCCTATTTTTGCATATGCTAGTGTACCTTTAAACTTCCAGTCATTGCGCTAATGCTAGTTAGCATTGGCTCGCAAAACTACCCAACTTTCTTCATACTGCACGCAGAGACTAAAAGGGTTTCCACGAGTTCATCTAACTCTGTAGAAGTAGAAGGGTTTAATTGCCAGAATCTAGCAGTATCTAAAAAAAAGTCTAAGAACACACAGGTATACCAAAAGTTGTCATATAATGTATGTTATTGTATGTTATATCCATTTCCAAACAAATGTATTACTTCTAATAACAAGAGAGTTTACCATTACCATAAAACTTTGATTATACACAGTTTCCAACAAGTGCCGGCCTCTTATAATGTCTGGGCATCGTTTCACAGTTTAGCTAATAATAATAATGAATGCTCGTTTTTAATACACGCCTGGTCAAAAAAGTGGAATTCTGCATTCACTCATTTTGCCAGTCTGCTCCGGTGGAATCAAAGAGAATCTCTATCTCGCGCTGAATGATTGATATCTTCAACACACACCAAGGCAGCTCAGCGGTTGAAGCAAATAAACACCTGTTCTATTAATTGACGGTTTTAGGGTAGAATTGATTGATTAAATGTCATATTTACCAGGGCACAACACACAAATGTTTATTTGACAGACAAACACATTTTAGAAATCAGCATTATCTTGCCAATGTTACCGGATGGGGTGGTCTCCACATGTTTTGGGTCGCTCCATCACAGATATCCACTTGTCGTCGTAGCTGAAGAGGGAAAGATCCAGGTAAGGGCTGCTGCTGTAGGACTGAGCACTAATGGGCAGCTGTCCCAGCAGCCTCCTCACCGCCTCAGTGTGACCACCGTACTTTGCGTTTACTATGGTGTCTTTGAACCTGACCAGGAGGGATAAACAGTAGGAATTCACATTGTCAATGGAACAAATCAAGGTGTAATTTCAGAGTCACTTAGCAGAACAATTCAAATGAATACTTTTTAGATGCTAATTTCTCTAAATCGGTTCAATTTACTAGCCTTTGGATTGTGCCACACAGTATGGAGTTATTTTCATGTTAGCCCTGTGGTAAGCCTCCCTCCCCGACCAACAATACCTTCTCTGAACCTGCCGTGCAAAGTTGTTGCTGGAGGCTGAGCAGGGGAACTGAACAGCTTCGCTGTGGAGCGAAGCGTTCCGAAACAGGTCACAAAAGTTCTCAAACAGCTCCAGAAGTTTGTCAGAAGTGTTCTCAAAGACTGCCAACACCTCTGTCGACACCATGTTGTACACCACAAAGAATGAGGGCTGAGAGAAGAGCAGACAAATATAAAGTTAGGAATTAAAAGGATATGCACTTTCGCATTAGCAAGAAATCATATTTGAAATATAGCTGCACTCGGAGACAAAATCAATATTTCAAATCATAATAAGTTTTCTAAGCAATAGACTGAGCATGAACCCCGACCTACAGTATAGGAGGAAGGTGGAATCCTATTAACCCTGCTCAGACGCTCGTCGTATGTGGCAGGGCTTGCAGATAGCGGATTACAAAAGGGAAACCCAGCCATGAGTTGCCCAGCGATGCAGAACTCCCAAACGAGCCAAATGCCTTTTATGCTCGCTTCGAGGAATATAACATTGCCTTGCGTGCAAGCCCAAGTTTGTCCGGATAACTATGTCAACCAGCTCTCCATGGCCAATGTGAGCAAAATGCTTAAACAGATTAACAATCACAGACGGAATACCAGGGTGCATTCTCAAAGCATGCGCAGACCAGCCGGCAAGTGTCTTCAGAGACATTTTCAATCTCTCCTTGTCCCAGTCTGCAATCCCAACATGTTTCAAACTGACCATCATTGTCCCAGTTCCCCAAGTACTCCAAGGTAACCTTCCTAAATGACCCTGTAGTACTCACATCTGTGATTATGAATTGCTTTGAAAAGCTGGTCATGACACACATCAACACCATCATCCCAGACACCCTAGAACCACTCCAATTTGCATACCGCCCCAACAGACCTACAGATGACGCAATCTCAATTGCACTTCAAACTGCCCCTCTCCCACCTGGACAAGAGGGGAAAGAACTATGTGAGAATGCTGTTCATAGACTACAGCTCAGCGTTCAACACCATAGTCTCATCCAAACTCTGGGACTGAACCACTCCCTCTGCAACTGGATCCTAGGACATTATTAATCAATATTGCGTAGAAGCTAGTCTAAGACTTCACATGACTGGACAGGGGTGCAGCTGTGGGTGGGCATAGGCCAACCCACTTGGGAGCCCGGCCCAGCCCGTTTTTCTCCACAAAAGGGCTTTATCACAGACAGAAATACTCTTCATTCTCATCAGCTGTCAGGGTGGCTGGTCTCAGACGATCCCGCAGGTGAAGAAGACGGATGTGGGGGTCCTGGGCTGACGTGGTTACACGTCGTCTGCGGTTGAGGCCGGTTGGACGTACTCACAAATTCTATAAAATGACGTTGGAGGAGGTTTATGGAAGAGAAATTAACATTAAATTCTCTGCCAACAGCTCTGGTGGACATTCCTGCAGTCAGCATGCCAATTGCACGCTCCCTCAAAACTTGAGACATCGGTGACATTGTGTTGTGTAACAAAACTGCACATTTTAAAGTGGCCTCTTATTGTCCCCAGCACAAGGTGCACCTGTGTAATGATCATGCTGATTAATCAGCTTCTTATTATGCCACACCTGTCAGGTGGACGGATTATCTTGGCAAAGAATAAATGCTTACTAACAGAGATGTAAACAAATTTGTGCAGAACATTTGAGAGAAATAAGCTTATTGTGCATATGAAACATTTCTGGGATCTTTTATTTCAGCTCATGCAACACTTTATATGTTGCCTTCATTTTTTTTTTTTTACATGGACGATACATTGGAGATAATATAAGACAAGTACTGGAAACAATAGAATACTATGAAATATCGGGGACACCAGGACTGGTTTTCATAGCTGATTTTGAAAAGGCTTTAGATAAAGTACGACTGGAGTTTATACACTGCTCCAAAAAATAAAGGGAACACTTAAACAACACAATGTGCACATTTGTGGCCTGCTGGAGGTCATTTTGCAGGGGTTTGGCAGTGCTCCTCCTTGCACAAAGGCGGAGGTAGCGGTCCTGCTGCTGGGTTGTTGCCCTCCTACGGCCTCCTCCACATCTCCTGATGAACTGGCCTGTCTCCTGGTAGCGCCTCCATGCTCTGGACACTACGCTGACAGACACAGCAAACCTTCTTGCCACAGCTCGCTTTGATGTGCCATCCTGGATGAGCTGCACTACCTGAGCCACTTGTGTGGGTTGTAGACTCCGTCTCATGCTACCACTAGAGTGAGAGCACCGCCAGCATTCAAAAGTGACCAAAACATCAGCCAGGAAGCATAGGAACTGAGAAGTGGTCTGTGTTCACCACCTGCAGAACCACTCCTTTATTGGGGGTGTCTTGCTAAGTGCCTATAATTTCCACCTTTTGTCTATTCCATTTGCACAACAGCATGTGAAATTTATTGTCAATAAGTGTTGCTTCCTAAGTGAACAGTTGGATTTCACAGAAGTGTGATTGACTTGGAGTTACATTCTGTTGTTTAAGTGTTCCCTTTATTTCTTTGAGCAGTGTATATAAATGCCTAGAATATTTCAATTTTGGGGAATCTCTTATAAAATGGGTAAAAATTATGTATAGTAACCCTAGGTGTAAAATAGTAAATAATGGCTACATCTCAGAAAGTTTGAAACTATCTAGAGGAGTAAAACAAGGTTGTCCACTATCGGCATATCTATTTATTATTGCCATCGAAATGTTAGCTGTTAAGATTAGGTCAAACAATAATATTAAGGGATTAGAAATCCGTGGCTTAAAAACTAAGGTGTCATTGTACGCTGATGATTCATGTTGTTTTCTTTTAAAACCACAATTAGTCTCTCCACGGCCTCTTAGAGGATCTAGATACTTTTGCTATCGTCTCTGGATTAAAACCAAATTATGATAAATGTACCATATTACGTATTGGAACACTAAAAAAATTCACATTTTACATTACCATGTAGTCTACTAGATTCTGCTGTGAGGAGGCAGAGTCATTAGATCATTTATTTTGGTATTGTCCATATGTAGCTCGTTTTTGGTCACAGGTCCAGGAATGGCTGAAGAATTGCAACATTTGCCTAGAACTAACGCTACAGATAGCAATACTGGGGGATTTGAAAAGCCATAGTCAATCAATAATAGAATAATTATTTTAGCAAAACATTTTATTTATTTATTTACAATCTGTAGAAGCTATGAGAATAGGAAGGTTCAATTCTTTTGTGAAGCATCACAGCACAGATATATGGCAAATAGAAATCCGAAATGGATGGTGTTGAGAGATAGATGGGAGGGGTTGAATGGAGCTGAAGGGTGGGACTAATAACAAGATAAACAATGTAAAGCATACGAGATCTGTAAAATGTATATAGGTTCGGAACTTTTGTGAAATAGCAGTTACAAATAGAAATCAGACTGGATGGACATCAGAAATAGAGGAAGGACTAAGAACAAACAAGAGAGAACTATTGTAAAGTAGACTGTGTCTGTAAAATATGTATAAGATGTATAAATTGAAGGTAAAAGCAGAAGTGTTTATTAGTTTACTCCAATTGGGGGATCGGTGGTAGGGTTTGAGTGGAATAATAATAAAGGTATATTCTTTTTAAAAGTATGTATGTCTATATAGGTATGTGTATGTATATATGTATGCATACATGTATGGATATATTATTTACCAAAAAAAATATGGGGGATTGGAAATGATGCAGACAATTACATTGAAAGCAACATTCTTTCCGCAATTTTAAGCTGATCCACCCCTTAAATAAAAAATTGTAAAAAGTACTTTAAAGTATTTTTACTTAAGTACTTTACACCACTGCTTGCCACCACATTCAGCAGCTTATTTTGCGCATCACAAAACTTGCACATAAAGAGTGGAAGCCTTGTTTAGGGATGGTGATTTTATGGCGATGTGGTGGGTGCCGTCTATTGCGCCGATCGTATTTGGGAATCCATTGATAGGATCATGGCAAAGAAACCCCTCTTGACTTCAACCTGTTGTGCGATGGTGTATGGAAATGGTATACGTTACAGTTTGTTTTGCTGATGATTGCAACCAAAACATTGGCTCATCGAGGTGTGTGAGATGCCGATCAGCAAACTCCTGCTGAAAAGTGCCTGTTGCCAAAAACCCGAGGGTTGATAGCACTTGGATGTGGACCGGAATGGCATGAGTTTGTCTTTTTAAAGTACACTATATATACAAAAGTATGTGGACACCCCTTCATATGAGTGGATTCAGCTATTTCAGCCACACCTGTTGCTGACAGGTGTATAAAATAAAGCACACTGCCAAACAATCTCCATAGACAACATTGGCAGTACAATGGCCTTACTGAAGAGCTCAGTGACTTTCGATGTGGCACTGTCATAGGATGCCACCTTTCCAACAAGTCAGTTCATCACATTGCTGCCCTGCTAGAGCTACCCCGGTCAACTGTAAGTGCTGTTATTGGGGAAGACCCTTTCCTGTTTCAGCATGACAATGCCCCTGTGCACAAAGCAAGGTCCATACAGAAATGGTTTGTCAAGATCGGTGTGGAAGAAATTGATTGGCCTGCACAGAGCCCTGACCTCAACCCCAAAGAACACATTAGGATGAATTGGAACTGACATCACTAATGCTCTTGTGGCTGAATGGAAGCAAATACCTGCAGCAATGTTCCAACATCTAGTGGAAAGCTTTCCCAGAAGAGTGGAGGCTGTTATAGCAGCAAAGGGGGGACCAATTCCATAATAATATCCATGATTTTGGACTGAAATGTTTGACGAGCAGGTGTCCACATACACTACATTACCAAAAATGTGTTTTCAATTCTTGCAAAAATCCTATAAGATTGGCTCATCAGATATAATTTCCCAAAACCAATCTGTACTTTCTGCAGAAAAACCACCACCAGTCTTTAAATAAAACACTCTCTGTGAAATGCAGCAAATACCAAATCTTCCAACAGAGCAAGATCAGCCATTTCTCATTCGATATCCCATTATCTCAGTATTGTATAATATATCAACAATGGTTTCACTTTCACACATAGTCCTACAGTACCTCTAATTTAACAAATGACCTATACTTTATATGGATTATCCTAACAAATGACCTATACTTTATATGGATTATCCTAACAAATGACCTATACATTATATGGATTATCCTAACAAATGACCTATACTTTATATGGATTATCCTAACAAATGACCTATACTTCATATGGATTATCCTAACAAATGACCTATACGTTATATGGATTATCCTAACAAATGACCTATACTTTATATGGATTATCCTAACAAATGACCTATACTTTATATGGATTATCCTAACAAATGACCTATACTTTATATGGATTATCCTAACAAATGACCTATACTTTATATGGATTATCCTAACAAATGACCTATACTTTATATGGATTATCCTAACAAATGACCTATACTTTATATGGATTATCCTAACAAATGACCTATACTTTATATGGATTATCCTAACAAATGACCTATACTTTATATGGATTATCCTAACAAATGACCTATACTTCATATGGATTATCCTAACAAATGCGCTGATGTGGTCAAATTGGCATGTCAAGATATGTTGCACGAATTCATAATGGGAATTCAATGAAATTGGAAATTTAATGATTACTCACAATTTCACACATTTTCCCCACTACGCTTGACAAGAAGTTCCTTTTCCACCACTTGGCACTGTGCGTGCGCATGGTCAAGGCTGTGTGTAAATTTACACACACGCAAGCCAACGTTCATATTAATAAATCTCACACTTTGCATGGAAATGATCCCACAAATGGTTTACGCACAGATTTGTGCCTACCCATGATTGATAAATGAGGCTCCCTGGATTTCACGACGGGCCGGCACCAGGTGGTGAGGGTAGGCAAACAACACCCCCGCCACTCTAACCCTCAACACGGGGGCCCCCTCAGGGGTGTGTGCTTAGTAATTAAGTTTGCTGAAGACACGACTGTGGTAGGACTGATCACCGACAGCGAGGAGTTAGCCTACAGGGAGGAGGTCAGAGACTTAGCAGTGTGATGCCAGGAAAACAACCTCTCCCTAAACGTGAGTAAGCCCAAGGAGCTGATCATGGACTATAGGAGAAAGAGGGGAGAGTACGCCCACATCGACGGGGCTGTTAGAGAGTGTCAAGCAATGTCCCCGAGCACAAACTTGATTGTTTTGAAAATTCACGTTTACTGTGAACACAGGCTGTATCTGCTTTAAATAACAGTTTTACGGTGAACACAGGCTGTACCCGATTTAAGTTACAGTTTTATAAGTGGCCAAGTAGGCTACTGTGGCAATTTGATCATCATGTAGGTCTACCATAGTGGCCTACCATCAAAAACAATGGAGAAAATGCATCCCATTACATTTAACATGGAAATAGCTGTTCTATCATTGAGTAAAACTACATTCCATGAGACTTGTGAAAAAAACATGCAGGGCTTGACATTAACCTGCTTATCCACTTGTCCTTTAGACAAGGAGATGACTGAAAATGGTGTTGTTTGATGCAAGAAACCACTTTACAAAATAAAATGTATTATTATTCCCATACCATTATTACAGAGAATCAGACAAATTATGCTATTATGCCCTCTGCCTATTGGCTACTTAGTTTATTCAAGCCCGTCTCAAAATACAACACGTCCCCTTTAACACATAAAAAAAGCTCTTTACCTGACTCACTTTTTAAAGATGTCTAGAAATGTACACACATTTCATGCTCTTGTAGGAAGCAATCACTCTCCTATTGCTGACAACAAATGATCTATAACTGAGCTAATAACTCACTAACTAGCAAAGGATATGAACAAAATGTGCACACGTGGCTACATGCAGCTGTCGCTTTGATCTCAACACAAGCGCATCTACTCACGACCACAGCTGTAAAGACAGTCCAGATCAAAGTAAATGGCACAGATCCATATATGGCAATGGTCTATTTGCATATAGGCCTACTGCAGCTCTGATTGGTTATGCTGCACTGGTCTATGTACATTACGGGCTGAGTAGTGTGTGTCAATGCAAAAGAATCCTACTCTGACATGTTCTGCCTAAAACAACATCTCTTGCATAGTTCGTTTTGTTTCAGTATGTTCCATTGAAAGTGGCTAATATTGCATTGATTCGATCACAATTGCCACAGTAAAGGGAAACACTGACAGTGTTAACTAAAAGGGAAAACTCTAGACAATTGAGTGTTCAATCTCGTTCTTCTCTCCATGGGCTGATAAAGTATTTCTGTTGCTCGGCAATCCCAGGGGAGCTGCACGCCCGTGCGTAGTTTAGAGGGAACATTAGCGTCAAGTTCCTTGGCATCCACATCACTAAGGGCTTAACATGGTCCACACCAGTGGAGGCTCCTCAGAGGAGGAAGGGGAGGACCATCCTCCTCTGTGAATTTCCAAAAAATAAAAATGGTAAAACATTGAAAAAGTGATCCTTTTCAGATAAAACTATACTAAATATATTCACGTCACTAAATAATAGATTATTATGCAATGAAGGTCTACAGTAGCCTGAACAGCACTCTGTAGGGTAGCACCAAGGTGTAGCCGGAGGACAGCTAGCTTCCATCCTCCTCTTGGTACATTGACATCAATACAAAACCTAGGAGGCTCTTGGTTCTCAGCCCCATCCACAGACTTACACAGTAATTATGACAACTCCTGAAGGACGTCCTCCAACCTATCAGAGCTCTTGCAGCATGAACTGACATGTCGTCCACCCAATCAAAGGATCAGAGAATGAATCTAGTACTGAAAGCATAAGCTACAGCTAGCTAGCACTGCAGTGCATAAAATATGGTAAGTAGTTGACTCAGAGCAAGAAAATAGTTGAACAGTTTTCAACAAATTAATTTATTCAAAAATGAAGGAGAAGCAAGAGAAAGTGTCATTTTCCCCCAGTTTCACTTACTTAGCTAGCAAATGCAGCTGGCTAGTTACTCAAACACCCGGCTCAAACAGAGGGATGCTATGTTAGCTAGCTGGCTATGACTATCCAACACAACACTGGAACTCTTCCAAGTCAAGGTAAGCTTTTGGTTTTATTAATGTATTGCCAATGGAGCCCGCCGGTGTAACTGCTTACTGACTATTATACACTGTAACATGACTGTGTGACTGTAGCGGGTTTACTAACGCTTTAGTTCTATTAGCTATGTTGACTAGGACGTTACTTTAGCTAATATGGTGACAACGAGGTAGGCTGTGTGTAGCGATTATGACATGGTTTAGCTTGGAAAGGTTTTTTCGCCTGGTCACATACAGCTGATGCGTTTTCCATTGGAGTCCACAAATTAAGGGAAGAGGTGAGAGGCTAGAATGAATACAATGTAGCTGTTATAAAAATTAACTATGTTAATGCGTGATCAGAGGTCTATTCAATCCACCGATTCTGTTGAAAAATGTTTCTTAAACACAGATCAAACTAAACAGGGATAAAAATACCTGCATTTGTCCAATAGAAACTATTGTTTGCCACTGTTGGAATAATGACCACACCCTAGATAAGCTAGATGCAGGCAAGAGAGTGTTATGCGGTTTTGAATTTGTCACTGTCCATCTGTCTCTGTCTGTCATCTAAAAATTGTATCTCGACCTGTTGTAAACTTTCATTCATAGGCCAGGTTGTAGTAACCTCATGACGGGCATAGAGAAAATTAGGGTATCATGTAGTAGCCTAAACCTATCAATGTTACATTGAGCTGGGTGAATGGAATATGAATGACAGTCATCCAACGTGCTGTAATAGAAGTAAGGCCATGCTCATGAAAAAAAAAAAGGTCCTCCCTCATAAACGGCACTGACCGACACACACACCCACATAGTCATGAAGAGGGCACAGTAGCGCCTCTGCCCCCTAAGGAGGCTGAAAAGATTTGTCATGGGCCCTCGGATCCTCAAAAAGTTCTACAACTGCACCATTGAGAGCATCTTGACTGGCTGCATCACCGCTTGGTATGGCAAATGCACCACCCTTAACTTCAAAGCGCTACAGAGGGTGGTTCGGACATCCCAGTACATCACTGGGGCCAAGCTCCCTGCCATGCAGAACTTCTATATCAGGCAATGTAAGGCCCGAAAAATTGACAAAGACTTCAGACAACTAAGCCACACGTCCGGCAAACGGTACCGGAGCATCGGCTCAGACCAACAGGCCCAGAAGACAGCTTCTACCACAATACATATGGCTGCTAAATAGCCAGGTGGCTAAATAATCAATTAATGGTACCTGAACTATCTGCAATGACTATCTTGCACTGACCCTGCGCACACTCACTAGACTATACATACACACTCACTAGACTATATATATATATATATATATATATACACTATATACACTCACTAGACTATACATACACACTCACTAGACTATATATATATATACACTATATACACTCACTAGACTATATATAAACACTATATACACACTCACTAGACTATATATACACACTCACTAGACTATACATACACACTATATACACACTCATTAGACTATATATACACACTCACTAAACTATACATACACTCACTAGACTATATATACACACTCACTAGACTATACATACACACTCACTAGACTATACATACACACACTCACTAGACTATACATACACACACTCACTAGACTATATATACACACTCACTAGACTATATATACACACTCACTAGACTATATATAAACACTCACTAGACTATATATACACACTCACTAGACTATATATGCACACTCACTAGACTATATATACACACTCACTAGACTATATATACACACTCACTAGACTATATATACACACTCACTAGACTATACATACACACTATATACACACACTCACTAGACTATATATACACACTCACTAGACTATATATACACACTCACTAGACTATACATACACACTATATACACACACTCACTAGACTATATATGCACACTCACTAGACTATATATGCACACTCACTAGACTATATATACACACTCACTAGACTATATATACACACTCACTAGACTATACATACACACTATATACACACACTCACTAGACTATATATACACACTCACTAGACTATATATACACACTCACTAGACTATACATACACACTATATACACACACTCACTAGACTATATATACACACTAAATATACACACTCACTAGACTATATATACACACTCACTAGACTATACATACATACTATATACACACTCACTAGACTATAAATACACACTATATATACACACTCACTAGACTATATATACACACTATATATACACATTCACTAGACTATATATACATACTCACTAGACTATATATACACTCACTAGACTATACATACACACTATATACACATTCACTAGACTATATATACACATTCACTAGACTACATATACACACTCACTAGACTATATACACACTATATATACACATTCACTAGACTATATATACACACTCACTAGACTATATATACACACTCACTAGACTATATACACACTATATATACACATTCACTAGACTATATATACACACTCACTAGACTATATATACACACTCACTAGACTATACATACACACTATATACACACTCACTAGACTATATACACACTATATATACACACACACTAGACTATATATACATACTCACTAGACTATACATACACTAGACTATATATACATACTCACTAGACTATACATACACACTATATACACACTCACTAGACTATATATACACACTATATATACACACTCACAAAACTATATATACACATTCACTAGACTATACATACACACTATATACACACTCACTAGACTATATATACACACTCACTAGACTATATATAAACACTCACTAGACTATATATACACACTCACTAGACTATATATGCACACTCACTAGACTATATATACACACTCACAAGACTATATATACACACTCACTAGACTATACATACACACTATATACACACACTCACTAGACTATATATACACACTCACTAGACTATACATACACACTCACTAGACTATATATACACACTCACTAGACTATACATACACACTCACTAGACTATACATACACACACTCACTAGACTATACATACACACACTCACTAGACTATACATACACACTATATACACACACTCACTAGACTATATATACACACTCACTAGACTATATATACACACTCACTAGACTATATATACACACTATATATACACACTCACTAGACTATATATACACACACTCACTAGACTATATATACACACTAAATATACACACTCACTAGACTATATATACACACTCACTAGACTATACATACATACTATATACACACTCACTAGACTATATATACACACTATATATACACTCACTAGACTATATATACACACTCACTAGACTATACATACACACTATATACACACACTCACTAGACTATATACACACTCACTAGACTATATATATACACACTCACTAGACTATATATACACACTATATATACACACACTCACTAGACTATACATACACACTCACTAGACTATATATACACACTATACATACACACTCACTAGACTATACATACATACTATATACACACTCACTAGACTATATATACACACTATATATACACACTCACTAGACTATATATACACACACTCACTAGACTATATATACACACTAAATATACACACTCACTAGACCATATATACACACTCACTAGACTATACATACATACTATATACACACTCACTAGACTATATATACACACTATATATACACACTCACTAGACTATATATACACACTATATATATACACATTCACTAGACTATATATACATACTCACTAGACTATATATACACACTATATATACATACTCACTAGACTATATATACACTCACTAGACTATACATACACACTATATACACACTCACTAGACTATATACACACTATATATACACACCCACTAGACTATATACACACTATATATACACACTCACTAGACTATATACACACGATATATACACACACACTAGACTATATATACATACTCACTAGACTATACATACACACTATATATACACACTCACAAAACTATATATACACATTCACTAGACTATACATACACACTATATACACACTCACTAGACTATATATACACACTCACTAGACTATATATAAACACTCACTAGACTATATATGCACACTCACTAGACTATATATGCACACTCACTAGACTATATATACACACTCACAAGACTATATATACACACTCACTAGACTATACATACACACTATATACACACACTCACTAGACTATATATACACACTCACTAGACTATACATACACACTCACTAGACTATATATACACACTCACTAGACTATACATACACACTCACTAGACTATACATACATACTATATATACACACTCACTAGACTATATATACACACTCACTAGACTATATATACACACTATATATACACACTCACTAGACTATATATACACACACTCACTAGACTATATATACACACTAAATATACACACTCACTAGACTATATATACACACTCACTAGACTATACATACATACTATATACACACTCACTAGACTATATATACACACTATATATACACTCACTAGACTATATATACACACTCACTAGACTATACATACACACTATATACACACACTCACTAGACTATATACACACTCACTAGACTATATATATACACACTCACTAGACTATATATACACACTATATATACACACACTCACTAGACTATACATACACACTCACTAGACTATATATACACACTATACATACACACTCACTAGACTATACATACATACTATATACACACTCACTAGACTATATATACACACTATATATACACACTCACTAGACTATATATACACACACTCACTAGACTATATATACACACTAAATATACACACTCACTAGACTATATATACACACTCACTAGACTATACATACATACTATATACACACTCACTAGACTATATATACACACTATATATACACACACTCACTAGACTATATATACACACTATATATATACACATTCACTAGACTATATATACATACTCACTAGACTATATATACACACTATATATACATACTCACTAGACTATATATACACTCACTAGACTATACATACACACTATATACACACTCACTAGACTATATACACACTATATATACACACCCACTAGACTATATATACATACTCACTAGACTATACATACACACTATATACACACTCACTAGACTATATATACACACTATATATACACATTCACTAGACTATATATACACACTCACTAGACTATACATACACACTATATACACACTCACTAGACTATATACACACTATATATACACACTCACTAGACTATATACACACTATATATACACACACACTAGACTATATATACATACTCACTAGACTATACATACACACTATATACACACTCACTAGACTATATATACACACTATATACACATTCACTAGACTATATATACATACTCACTAGACTATATACACACTATATATACACACTCACTAGACTATATACACACTATATATACACACACACTAGACTATATATACATACTCACTAGACTATACATACACACTATATACACACTCACTAGACTATATATACATACTATATATACACATTCACTAGACTATATATACACACTCACTAGACTATACATACACACTATATACACATTCACTAGACTATATATACATACTCACTAGACTATACATACACACTATATACACACTCACTAGACTATATATACACACTATATATACACACTCACTAGACTATATATACACACCCACTAGACTATATATACACACTATATACACACTCACTAGACTATATATACACACTATATACACATTCACTAGACTATATATACATACTCACTAGACTATACATACACACTATATACACACTCACTAGACTATACATACACACTATATACACACTCACTAGACTATATATACACACTATATATACACACTCACTAGACTATATATACACACTCACTAGACTATATATACACACCCACTAGACTATATATACACACTATATACACATTCACTAGACTATACATACACACTCACTAGACTATACATACACACTCACTAGACTATATACACACTATATATACACACACTCACTAGACTATACATACACACTCACTAGACTATATATATACACACTCACTAGACTATATATACACACTATATATACACACACTCACTAGACTATACATACACACTCACTAGACTATATATACACACTATACATACACACTCACTAGACTATACATACATACTATATACACACTCACTAGACTATATATACACACTATATATACACACTCACTAGACTATATATACACACACTCACTAGACTATATATACACACTAAATATACACACTCACTAGACTATATATACACACTCACTAGACTATACATACATACTATATACACACTCACTAGACTATATATACACACTATATATACACACACTCACTAGACTATATATACACACTATATATACACATTCACTAGACTATATATACATACTCACTAGACTATATATACACACTATATATACATACTCACTAGACTATATATACACTCACTAGACTATACATACACACTATATACACACTCACTAGACTATATACACACTATATATACACACCCACTAGACTATATATACATACTCACTAGACTATACATACACACTATATACACACTCACTAGACTATATATACACACTATATATACACATTCACTAGACTATATATACACACTCACTAGACTATACATACACACTATATACACACTCACTAGACTATATACACACTATATATACACACTCACTAGACTATATACACACTATATATACACACACACTAGACTATATATACATACTCACTAGACTATACATACACACTATATACACACTCACTAGACTATATATACACACTATATACACATTCACTAGACTATATATACATACTCACTAGACTATATACACACTATATATACACACTCACTAGACTATATACACACTATATATACACACACACTAGACTATATATACATACTCACTAGACTATACATACACACTATATACACACTCACTAGACTATATATACATACTATATATACACATTCACTAGACTATATATACACACTCACTAGACTATACATACACACTATATACACATTCACTAGACTATATATACATACTCACTAGACTATACATACACACTATATACACACTCACTAGACTATATATACACACTATATATACACACTCACTAGACTATATATACACACCCACTAGACTATATATACACACTATATACACACTCACTAGACTATATATACACACTATATACACATTCACTAGACTATATATACATACTCACTAGACTATACATACACACTATATACACACTCACTAGACTATACATACACACTATATACACACTCACTAGACTATATATACACACTATATATACACACTCACTAGACTATATATACACACTCACTAGACTATATATACACACCCACTAGACTATATATACACACTATATACACATTCACTAGACTATACATACACACTCACTAGACTATACATACACACTCACTAGACTATATACACACTATATATACACACACTCACTAGACTATATATACACACTCACTAGATTATACATACACACTATATACACATTCACTAGACTATATATACATACTCACTAGACTATACATACACACTATATACACACTCACTAGACTATATATACACACTATATATACACACTCACTAGACTATATATACACACCCACTAGACTATATATACACACTATATACACACTCACTAGACTATATATACACACTATATACACATTCACTAGACTATATATACACACTCACTAGACTATACATACATACTATATACACACTCACTGGACTATATATACACACTACATACACACTCACTAGACTATATATGCACACTATATATACACACTCACTAGACTATGTATACACATTCACTAGACTATATATACACACTATATACAGTGGGGCAAAAAAGTATTTAGTCAGCCACCAATTGTGCAAGTTCTCCCACTTAAAAAGATGAGAGAGGCCTGTAATTTTCATCATAGGTGCACTTCAACTATGACAGACAAAATGAGGAAAAAAAATCCAGAAAATCACATTGTAGGATTTTTTATGAATTTATTTGCAATATATGGTTTAGTGAGTGTTATACACACACTGACTAGACTATATACACACACTCACTAGACTATACATACACACTATATATACACACTCACTAGACTATACATACACACTATATACACACTCACTAGACTATATATACACACTCACTAGACTATATATACACACTCACTAGACTATATATATACACACTCACTAGACTATACATACACACTATATTAGAGGTCGACTGATTAATCGGAATGGCCGATTAATTAGGGCCGATTTCAAGTTTTCATAACAATCGGAAATCGGTATTTTTGGGCGCCGATTTGCCGATTAAAAAAATTAATAAATACACCTCTATTTAATCTTTATTTAACTAGGCAAGTCAGTTAAGAACACATTCTTATTTTCAACGACGGCCTAGGAACGTTCTGCCTCGTAAGTCTTGGCCCCATTCATTTATTTAACCTTGTCAGCTCGGGGATCCAATCTTGCAACCTTACAGTTAACTAGTCCAATGCTCTAACACCTGATTACATTGCACTCCACGAGGAACCTGCCTGTTACGCAAATGCAGTAAGCTAAGGTAAGTTGCTATATAGCATTAAACTTATCTTATAAAAAACAATCAATCCCACCTCTTTAAGGAATACCTAGGATAGGATAAAGCAATCCTTATTACCCCCCCCCCCCCTTAAAAGATTTAGATGCACTATTGTAAAGTGGCTGTTCCACTGGATGTCATAAGGTGAATGCACCAATTTGTAAGTCGCTCTGGATAAGAGCGTCTGCTAAATGACTTAAATGTAATGTAAATGTAATCAATGACTGTCATTGCTCCAATGTGTACTTAACCATAAACATCAATGCCTTTCTTAATCAATACACAAGTATATATTTTTAAACCTGCATATTTAAATAAAAGAAATCCAGGTTAGCAGGCAATATTAACCAGGTGAAATTGTGTGATTTCTCTTGCGTTCATTGCACGCAGAGTCAGGGTATATGCAACAGTTTGGGCCGCCTGGCTCTTTGCGAACTAATTTGCCAGAATTTTACGTAATTATGACATAACATTGAAGGTTGTGCAATGTAACAGGAATATTTAGACTCATGGATGCCACCCGTTAGATAAAATACGGAACGGAATAAACATTTTGTTTTTGAGGTGATAGTTTCCGGATTAGTCAAAGGTATATGGTTTAGAGAGAAATAGTCGACGCGTTATAATTCCTGTAATAACTTGAAAGGGGTTCCTTCGTTATTTTACCGTTCATGTCTTCCATAGAGAATGTCTTGATCTACTTCAAATAAGGTCTGTGTTTCGCGGAGGAGCAGACTGACAGGGGACCATGCAGACAGGCTCTGCTTTCTGCACTACAACCTAAAACTTCTTAACTGAGAATATTGAAGACCCATGAAAGCTGGTGGTTCGTTTTAACATATGTTCTCATGTTATTTGAGACTAAATTGATTTTATTTATGTATTATATTAAAATAAAGTGTTCATTGTTCATTTAGTATTGTTGCAATTGTCATTATTACAAAAATGTGTGTGTGTGTATGATATATATATATACACACCATTTTTTATTTTTTTTATTGGCCGATTAATCGGTATCGGCTTTTTTTGTCCTCCAATAATCGGTATCGGCATTGAAAAATCATAATCGGTCGACATCTACTGTCATGCCCTGGCCTTAGTATTCTTTGTTTTCTTAATTATTTTAGTTAGGTCAGGGTGTGACATGGGGAATGTATGTGTTTTTTGTAGTGTCTAGGGTGGTTGTAAAGTTTAGGGGGTTTATTAGAGTAGTTGGGTTTATGTTTAGTATAGAAGTCTAGTTGTGTCTATGGTTGAGTGTAGGTATCTAGGAAAGTCTATGGTTGCCTGAATTGGGTCTCAATTAGAGACAGCTGGTTATTGTTGTCTCTGATTGGGAGCCATATTTAAGGCAACCATAGGCTTTAGCTGTTTGTGGGGAATTGTCTATGTTGAACGTAAGTAGCTTGTGTGTGCACTTTCGTTTGTAGCTTCACGGTTGTTTGTTGTTTTTGTATAGTTTGTATAAGTGTTTCATTTCGTGTTCATCTTCAAAATAAAGAGAAGATGTATTTTGCACACACTGCGCCTTGGTCCACATTCTATAAAGAAGACAATCGTGACATCTACACTATATATACACACTCACTAGACTATATATACACAACCACGAGACTATATATACACACAATATATACTCACTAGACAATATATACACATTATATATACACACTCACTAGACAATATATACACATACTAACTAGACTATATATACACACTATATATACACTCACTAGACTATATACACACACTCACTAGACTATATATACACACACACACTCACTAGACTATATATACACACTCACTAGACTATATATAGACACACTCACTAGACTATATATACACACTATATATACACACTGACTAGACTATATATACACACACACTCACTAGACTATACATACACACTATATATACACACTCACAAAATTATATATACACATTCACTAGACTATATATACACACTATATATACACTCACTAGACAATATATACACACTCACTAGACTATATATACACACACTCACTAGACTATATATACACACTATATATACACACTGACTAGACTATATATACACACACACTCACTAGACTATACATACACACTATATACACACACTCACTAAATTATATATACACATTCACTAGACTATATATACACACTATATATACACTCACTAGACTATATATACACACTCACTAGACTATACATACACACTCACTAGACTATACATACACACTATATACACACACTCACTAGACTATACATACACACTCACTAGACTATACATACACACTATATACACACACTCACTAAATTATATATACACATTCACTAGACTATATATACACACTATATATACACTCACTAGACTATATATATATATATATACTATACACACACCCACTAGACTATATATACACATACTAACTAGACTATATATACACACTCACTAGACTATAAATACACACTATATATACACTCACTAGACTATATACACACACTCACTAGACTATATATACACACACACTCACTAGAATATATATACACACTATATATACACACTCACTAGACTATACATACACACTATATATACACACACTCACTAAATTATATATACACATTCACTAGACTATATATACACACTATATATACACTCACTAGACTATACATACACACTATATATACACTCACTAGACTATATACACACACTCACTAGACTATATATACACACACACTCACTAGAATATATATACACACTATATATACACACTCACTAGACTATACATACACACTATATATACACACACTCACTAAATTATATATACACATTCACTAGACTATACATACACACTATATATACACACTCACTAGACTATATACACACACTCACTAGACTATACATACACACTCACTAGACTATATATACACACTATACACACTCACTAGACTATACATACACATTCACTAGACTATATATACACACTATACATACACACTCACTAGACTATACATACACACTCACTAGACTATATATACACACTATATATATATACACTCACTAGACTATATATACACACTCACTATATATACAAACACTCACTAGACTATATAAACACACACTCACTAGACTATATATACACACTCACTAGACTATAAATACACACTCACTAGACTATATATACACACTCACTAGACTAAATATACACACTCACTAGACTATATATACACACTCACTAGACTATACATACACGCCATATATACAGTCACTAGACTATATATATATATTTTTTTATTTATTTATCCGTTATTTTACCAGGTAAGTTGACTGAGAACACGTTCTCATTTGCAGCAACGACCTGAAGAATAGTTACAGGGGAGAGGAGGGGAATGAATGAGCCAATTGTAAACTGGGGATTATTAGGTGACCGTGATGGTTGAGGGCCAGATTGGGAATTTAGCCAGGACACCGGGGTTAACACCCCTACTCTTACGACAAGTGCCATGGGATCTTTAATGACCTCAGAGAGTCAGGACACCCTTTTAACGTCCCATCCGAAAGACGGCACCCTACACAGAGTAGTGTCCCCAATCACTGCCCTGGGGCATTGGGATCTTTGTTTAGACCAGAGGAAAGAGTGCCTCCTACTGGCCCTCCAACTCCACTTCCAGCAGCATCTGACTATATATACACACTCACTAGACTATATATACACACTCACTAGACTATATATACACACTCACTAGACTATATATACACTCACTATATATACACATTCACTAGACTATATATATACACACTCACTAGACTATACATACACACTATATACACACTCACTAGACTATATATACACACTATATCCATACTCACTAGACTATACATACACACTATTTACACACACACCATGAACACACTCACTAGACTATATATACACACACACACCATGAACACACTCACTCACACACTACATTGACATAACACAAACGCATACCAATAACACACACAGTACACACACTACACTCATAATTTGCTGCTGCTCTGCTGTTCTATATTTTACTCTCATCTATCCTGATGCCTAGTCACTTTACCCTGCCTTTATGTACATATCTACCTCAAATACCTTGTACCTCAGCTTATTAATATGGTACTGGTACTTCCTGTATATAGCTCCATTCTTGTGTTTTTATTTGACTCTTCTTGTGTTAATTTTTTCCCCTCTGAATTGTTGGGAAGGACTCGTAAGCAAGCCTTTCACAGTAAAGCCTAAACCAGTTGTATTCGGCATGTGACAAATAACCTTTAATTTGGTTACTAATCAACAGTCCCCTTATATAGGATATAGAATAACTAATTCAATAAATTGCAGTGTATTTCCAGATAGAGGAAACAGTGTAAAGCCCTACCATTATACAGGGGGGACAGGCCCCCCTGCCTAGCTCTGTTATCCCCTGCCTAGCTCTGTTATCCCCTGCCTAGCTCTGTTATCCCCGCCGAAAATAATTTGGTTGCAAATTACCACTAGAGATCCTTAATTAGGTGTACCTGGGAGGGGTCAGTGACTCGCAGGGTGACCACATCCTCGCTGGTGTATTTAATGAAGAGGTGGTGCTCATCCAGCAGCTGCATCTTCCACATCCTCAGCTGTCTCAGCTGGTCAAAGAACTGGAAGAAGCGTCGCTTGGCAGTGGCGCTGCCGTCCTTCTCAGCCCGTCTCCACAGGTAGACTAGTAGTCTGTGCTTCAGGGAGTTGATGGTCTTCTCCTTGTAGAGGCGGGAGAAGCCTGGCTGGCCCTCGGCCTGGGCCTCAGTGTACACCGCAGACAGAGTCAGGAGGTCGTCCTCGTAGCAGAACCGACCGATGGTCCGCACATCCAGAAACAACCCCTCTGATGTCACCTACAGGATGACATTAGAACTATAAAAACATTCATTTAATTACATAAAAACATTCAATCAAGATGGTTTAACGTTATAATCTCACTACCAGGTAAGCATAGGGTACAGAAGATGAGGCAGGCTGATATATACACCTGAAAGACATGGATTGTCTGCTGCTGAACAGAAAGAACAGCCAGTATGTTACGGTAGAGGTAGAGTCCCTGGTTGTGCGAGAGGATGATCTTGTCGCACTTGAAGGACCTGGTGTCACAAAGCCGGCCAGTGTGCAGGTCAATGACGTGTAGTGAGTAGTCCTCCAGAGGAGAGCGGGGGTTGGGAGTCACAGACTCGTTGTTGCGGTACACCTCAAAGAAGTGTGGAGAGGGCTCCTCTGGCACATACACCGCTGAGCCCACGATCACATATCGACAGTCATCAGTGAACAGGCTGCACTCTCGGTTCAGGTGCTCTCCATTGGAAGCCACGTTAGTGACGTGCAGGAGGGAAAAGAAGCGCTCAAAGAGGCGACCACGGATGTTGAGGGAGCGCTGGTCATTGCCGTTGGCCAGGGTCTCCCCATCCTGCCCCAGCAGCAGATCCTCCGCTGCATGGCAGCCCTGGTACTCATAGATCTCCAGGGAGGTCTGGTCAGAGGAGAAGGCTATGAAGCAGCGTCCATCTGGGGAGAACTTGCGTAGGAAGCAAGGAGGCTTCTCTACATTTACCACAGTGAAGTTTGGGAAAAGGTTCTGGTGGAAGCAGCGCCCGCGGTACCAGTGGGCTGCAGCCCGGCCAGAGAAGATCCGCCGCCGCTCCAGTCGATGGACCACATTCTGGTTCTGGATGCGCCTGGGTTTCAGAGTCGGAGAATCATCTTCCATTGTTTGATTGTTGTCAACTTCCACCAACTGGTAGCTACATCACAAATCTCTCTATATGGCAACTAGTTAAAAAGGTAATACAAAACAATTAAATCAATACACAATTAATTTGAAAGTGCAACAGCTTGTGAGCATTGTCATATCACACAGGTCATGTCTAACTCAAATTATTTACATCAGGGGTGTATTCACTAGGATCCAATCGGAACCATCGGAAGCAAACAGAAGCAAAGGAAAACGAAAAATGGAGGAACCTACCCCAATCTGTCCAATAGAATAGGTTTCCATTGCAAATCATCATGTTTTGGTGCAAAATGTTTTGCAATAGTGTCCGACTAATGAATACACCCCTGGGCTGCCCTTAGTTCGATTTAACGCTACATTTCGTGACAGTTTGTAGTACTGAATGACACATTTCCCCCAAACGGCGTGCACCATTTTTCAACAGTCTTTGAAGTACATTTGCTCCCATTTGGTGGATGTGGCAAGGTGTGATCATTTGAAATTTCTAAACTCCTGGTCATTCTGTATAGTACTGTTTCTGTTTAATTAAACTTTGAATATTGTTCTGTCGTACTGATCGCACCCCAGGTGTAATGTTGTTCACTAGCTACAGATTGCATGCCTGAAAATGTGATTTAACCAAAGATTTGTGGTGTCCTTTATTGGTTGTTACAGGAAAGCCCCATACAAACCACCGCCATAGATTTTTTTAACTAACCTGTTCTTGGTGATACTTCATTCTCGATTCGTTGAAAAAAGTATCTTAGAAATGTCAGTTTCCAATTGCAGATGGTTCTACAAAAACCATAGAAAACTCAGAAAGATATTAAATCCATGTTTTTTATTGTGTGAGATATGTCTCTTGTATGTGTGTAGATATTTGTTTTGGTCGCATTGTGACACGCACACATTTACTACACATGGCTGTGACGCATAGAAAACGACTACACCCTAGTTCCTGCAAAGATGCTGGGAAATGCTAGATGTGCAGCAGCTAAGATGGCGAGGAACCTCCTTGCACGGCACAAAACATGGATTTAATATCTTTGAGTTATCGCTGTTTTTTTAAAGCTATAGCGGCTGTTTATAATAATATTTTGGTGGGTGCTTACCTTTATCCAACTACACATGTACAAGTGTGTATTATACACGTGTGAATTGGAAATGTGTTTTTGCATATCCCAACTCTCCTTGAGACACCCTAGGAGTGGGGTCACAGCCAGGGTCTGCCATTATGAATGGCGACTTTGGAGGGCGACTTGAATGAATGGCGACTTTAAGGCCTTGCTCAAGGACACATCGACAAATGTATCACATTGTCAGTGAGGAGATTCGAACTAGGAACCTTTCGGTTACTGGCACAACATTCTAACGCGCTAGGCTACCTGCCACCCAGTAATAGTCACCAAAATTATTTGGTTATATCACATTATCTAGCGTACAATCTGTAGCTAGTCATTCACTAGCCCATTCATAGACGCTAACTATACTAAACAAATTTATAAACGCAACATGTTGGTCTCATGTTTCATGAGCTGGAATAAAAGATCCCAGAAATGTTCCATACGCACAAAAAGCTTATTTCTCTCAAATGTTGTGCGCAAATTTGTTTACATCCCTGTTAGTGAGCATTTCTGCTTTGCCAAGATAATCCATCCACCTGACAGGTGTGGCAAATCAAGAAGCTGATTAAACGGCATGATCATTACACAGGTGCACCTTGTGCTGGGGGCAATAAAAGGCCACTCTAAAATGTGCAGTTTTGTCACAACACAATGCCTCAGGTTGAGGGAGTGTGCAAATTGCATGCTGACTGTATGAATGTCCACCAGAGCAATTGCTAGAGAATTGAATGTTAATTTCTCTACCATAAGCCAGCAACATCTTTTTAGAGAATTTGTCAGTACCTCCTACTGGACTAAAAACCACAGACCACATGTAACCATGCCTGCCCAAGACCTCCACATCCAGCTTCTTTACCTGCGGGATTGTCTGATACCAGCCACCCAGACAGCTGATGAAACTGAGGAGTATTTCTGTCTGTAATAAAGCCCTTTTGTGGCCTGGCTCCAATGTGTGTGGGCCTATGTCCTCCCAGGCCCACCCACTGGGGAGCCAGGTCATGTTAAATCCAGAGATTAGGGCCTAATTTATTTATTTAAATGTAATGATTTTCTAATTAACTGTAAGTCAGTAAAATCATAGAGTTAGTGCCTATTGATGAAGGCATATATCTTCTTCTTGCGCTAAATGTTAACACACATTGCTTGCGGTGCGGTTTTGGAAACATAAGGAACGTATCTATCATATTAACGATAAATAATTTTTTTAAAGTAAAAAAAAAAAAAGGTTAAATTACTACAAACCTTTAATAAAGGCTTTATAGGTTAAGTGTTCCTACACTGCCATATCTCCATGTTACGGCGTTTGTTAACGGAAGACTGCCGGAAGAGAGGTAACCACCTGTGCTAATTAGCTATCTAGCGTGCTATATTGGCCCACTCCACTTATCATGACCTTTGTCAAATAAGGCGCGTCGTCGTCTGATTTTATAGTAAGCCTTGAGCACATGTATGCCGTGTTCAAAGCAACTTGAGAATAAGGAAAACTACGAGGTCAAAATCATGAAGACAGTGATCTTCAGGTTGGAAAGTCGAGTTGGTTGACCGTTTAAAACGATTATCCCAGTCGGAGTTCGTTTTTTTCCGAGTTCCCAGTTGTGTTGAACGCGTCAGTAGAAGGTGTGTATTTCATGCCGAACCCTACCTTGAGATGACGTAGGCACATTTTCGTGACTCTACATCACGATTTCAATGGTAGAGTTGAACCACTAGGGGTAAAAAGAACTAGATTTACTCATAAAATACCAAAATATATAACTTTTCCAAAACAAACTGTCAAAATAATGACCAGAATTTACGTGTTTCACTATAACCAAACTTGAAACATCTCGTGTTCGATTGAAAACGTTTTGAAATGCATAGTTATAAATATAATGAATAGAACGGACGAATCATTTATTTGAATGGGTAAACCCGTTCAATTCATTCTATTTCTATGCATTTAATCCTGCCCGTTAGGCGAAATCGAGATAGATACAGTAACTGTTTTAAACTGGGCCCTTTTCTCCTTACATACAAACGAACGTTAACTAAACAGTCAGAACTAGCTTGCTTGTGTTCCATATTTTATGCCACGGCACAAGCTTCCCGAATCACTACCTAAACATTATTTCATTTGAAGCAAGTCATAGGCCGTTACAGAGCCAGCAGAATTCATTTTCTAACAATAACGTTACTCACCTGTTGCTTGCTGTGCATTTGTCAAGCCAGTAACGTTATGCTATCTAGCTACAAAATCGATCAGATTATCAAATGCGGGAATAACGTTTGTTAGTTACAGTCTTGGGGCAGGCAATAAAATGCGATTATGTGGCAAGCTTGGAACATTTGTTCTGAACATGAATCGTGTTTTCTCAACACTGTTTCACGTTGTTAGCATTAGATAGATAGCTAGATAACAAGCTAAGAGAGAGCCATAAGCAGCAAGAGATGCATCCTCTACGGTGGAACTGTTCCTTAATCCTCACAGCGCCACGGCAAACTCAGGTTGAAAATAGTATCGCATCACGTAGACGCCACACTTGACCAAAGGGGAGACTCAAAGGAAACTGACCTACACAACGACTAATCAAAATCCAAAACGTACTTTAACCTTAACCAAACCCTTAACCCTGATCCTAACCTAATGTTTACCAATTCTGAAATTAAATATTGGTTTGCAGGTCAGGAGTGTCTGTATTAAAAATACGAACTGGTAGTAGGCCTGTAGCTATTTAATGAAACAACCTCACTCACAGATTCCTGATTAATTTTGTTTAGGACTTTTCCTTGCCATGTGACCTGATCAATGACCTGATCAAAGTTTTTCTTGGTCTTGGTGCACTCCTGTCCATACTAGTATGCCTGCTCGCCTCCCTACCTCTGAGGAAGTACAGTTCCCGCTCAGCCCAGTCAAAACTGTTCGCTGCTCTGGTACCCCAATGGTGGAACAAACTCCCTCACGACGCCAGGTCAGCGGAGTCAATCACCACCTTCCGGAGACACCTGAAACCCCACCTCTTTAAGGAATAGCTAGGATAGGATAAAGTAATCCTTCTAACCCCCCCCCCCCCCCCCCCCCCCCCCCCGCCCCTTAAAAGATTTAGATGCACTATTATGAAGTGGTTGTTCCACTGGATATCATAAGGTGAATGCACCAATTTCTAAGTCGCTCTGGATAAGAGCGTCTGCTAAATGACTTAAATGTAAATGTAGTAGATCAAATCATCTGAACCCATTATAAAGTAGTGTATAGAGAGAAATTGAGCTTAATTATTAAATTTTCTACGAAGCCCAAAAATGCATCTTGTTCTTAAGACTCCAATATTGGACAGAAAAAGCAGAAGGAAGGACAACAAAAGAAAGCCCTCATGCTTGGCCTTGAGAACATGATAATGGACCTATGTGCAATTATCCATAACCCACGTGTCTCGAAAATTAAAACGTCGTTAATTTCCAGTAAGAGTGGGCGATGAACACAGAAAGATATTGCTAAAAACAGTGTCAAGAAAAATTAAATAGTCCACTTTTCAAAGTACTGCAGTTTTTACCATGTAATGCAATGTAGGCCTTCTGTGGTATTTTTTTGAATAGCCAATAATAATAGCTGGTGCTCTACTACTCAGAGGGGATGTGTGTAGCCCATCAATAACTTCTTCAGGGAGAGTATCCTCTCCCACACTTTTCTTTTGAGTTTTTGTTTATCAACTCATTCATTTCTAATATCCCACACCCCTTTCACCTCAGCTTTTAGCAGCTGTTTGCAAAGTATGATTTGGGTTGAGAAAAGGACATGGCAGAAGGGGTATTCAAACACTCTTGGGCTACTCTGAAGGAATACAGGGATAGAGCATACATATGTAGGATCTTAATTTGAGCCAGTTTGCTACAGCAGGAAAATTATCCTGCAACAAAAGGAAATGTGAATTATTATGAGGATTATAATTGATGGCCATTTTTGTAGGGGTTGATGCGTTTGTCGTTAGAGCAAATCAAGGCTGAAATTGGAAATTACAAACTTTATAAGCCTTTTTAAAACTCAAATACACTACGAGTTTGCATTTCCTGCTGAGCAGAAATATTCCTATCAAAAAAAGACTGATCAAATTAAGATCCCACATCTGTAGATCCATTTGCTTCCTTCATACACTTCACAGACACATGCAGGCTGTAATTCTGTGAGCAGACTGGGATAAGGACGAGAGACCTCAAGGGACCATTTCAGAGACTTATGTTTACCAGCTAATGGAAAATAATCACATATAAAATAAATGTAGACCTGTAGAAGCATATAGGAGTCTAGTACTTTTGAAGGAAAATTACATGTGTTGACAGTTAATAATTGTAAATTTCTTGTGTCAATTATTCCATCTAAATAACATATTTGCAAAATTCCTCTTGAAGCTGAAATAGCAGTTTGAAAAGGTTGCTCTTCGTACAAAGAACAGGCAGACATGCATTGTTTTACCATTTTTGTATGCCTATGTCACTAAAAGGTTGTATTTGACATTTTGGAAAAGCTTTTAACTTTACAAGGCACAGTAAATCTCCCCGGCATTATAGAATGCTTTCTGCGTAACTCTACCCACCTGAACTTTTCAAGTCTTTGTGAATTTCTGCTTTTCAGAGAAGTTACAGCGTCCTCATATGTTAATTTCAATGCATCAATTTTCAGTAGTTTAACATGCAAAGAAATTAAGTAAAATAGAATGTTACAAACTACATCAGTTACTTGGCATGCACACAGACAATCAGTTCCAATAGTGCAACTCTCTATTAATTTCATATAGGAGAGCATTACTTGGTTTTCAAAGGAAACACATTTTGTTGGATGGCTGTCATTATTGGATGATCATTAATCATTTGGAATGGAATGGAAAGCCTGCAGAATTTTCTTATTTGGTGTCAGGATAGTTGATGGTATTAATTGTTACATACTATTATCTACTTACAGTAGTTACAGTATTTGATTATTTGGAATACAGTCATAAAATATTTATAATGAAATGGAATTCCAAATGTAATTTGTATGTGGTCACATGTCCATGACATTTTAATATTCCTGAATTTCATTTCACCTACTTACAAAAGTACTTTCAGAACCTGCAGCTTCAATTTAACATTTTGTGTTTGATTGATTCTTGAATAAAACTGCATCACAGGACATATTTATATTTCTGAATGTTTTTCAGAACCCCATTTCCCGGCTGAACATAGTGTTTAGCCCCCCAAGCTCCATCCCTGTTCTCGTATAATGAGGAACCCTACCGCTCAACATTCCACATTTTCAATTTTCTTCAAGTATGGCATGATTTTAAAGGCTGGTTTTCCACAGAAATCTCTCAATGATGAATTAATAATGTATTCAAAGTAAAGAGGAAGAGAAGGAGCACAGCCATATAGGATGTAGTCATGCCTTACTTGTTGGCACATTTATATGTGTGTTTGTGATTAGTATCATGTGTGTGCTCGTATGATTCATGCTATAATTAAGCAATTTGGCCCGATGTGGTGTGGTATATGGCCAATATACCACGGCTAAGGGCTGTTTTTAAGCATGACGCAATGCAGAGTGCCTGGATACAGCCCTTAGCTGTGGTATATTGGCCATATACCACAAACCCGGAGGTGCCATATTGCTATTGTAAACTGTTTACCAATGTAATTAGAACAGTAAAAATAACTGTTTTGTCATACCCGTGGTATATGATCTGATATACTCCGACTTTCAACCAATCAGCATTCAGGGCTCGAACCAACCCGTTTGTCACACCCTGGCCTTAGTATTCTTTGTTTTCTTAATTATTTTTAGTTAGGTCAGGGTGTGACATGGGGAATGTATGTGTTTTTTGTAGTGTCTAGGGTGGTTGTAAGGTTTAGGGGGTTTATTAGAGTAGTTGGGTTTATGTTTAGTATAGAAGTCTAGCTGTGTCTATGGTTGAGTGTAGGTATCTAGGAAAGTCTATGGTTGCCTGAATTGGGTCTCAATTAGAGACAGCTGGTTATTGTTGTCTAGGTATCTAGGAAAGTAAGTAGCTTGTGTGTGCACTTTCGTTTGTAGCTTCACGGTTGTTTGTTGTTTTTGTATAGTTTGTATAAGTGTTTCGTTTCGTGTTCATCTTCAAAATAAAGAGAAGATGTATTTTGCACACGCTGCGCCTTGGTCCACATTCTCTAAAGAAGACGATCGTGACACCGTTTATAATCTCAAACATGAAACTCTTTAGAGTGCTATTATATCCAGTTAGAAGACTTTCCTGTTTGTCTTTATAGTTATATTTCTATCATTGATTTTCACTTTTACATCTTCCTATTATTAAGCTTTTAAGAAGCACATGAGGACTGTTTGCAGTGAAGAACACAACAGGCGAATGCCAATACTTTTCTAGCAAGCCTTGGAGTTCAGGTCAGCTGGGGATGGATGAGAAGTTGGGGAAGGAAATTAGCCCTAAAAGGAGGCAGTGAGAGGTCAAGCAATAGTGCCTGGCTCTGGCTGAGCTACCCTCTTACCTCTCCTGGAAAGCTAAGCGGGCCTCAGTGAGGGACGTAACCGTTGCGCATGTCCGTGCCGCAACTTCCCCGTCGATGTAGAGAGTGAGAGTGGCAATTTTTGCCCTTTCTGAATACGGCTGAGAGAAGAGTGATGGGCACTTTTCTGTTACTACTTCTCTGCTGAGTGTAGGCTTGAAGAAGCATTAGTGCCACTGGAACTTGTCCGTCTATTGCACACTTCCACTCTGACCCCAGCAAGAGTTTGATGTGACTATCCTGATTGTTTGCACTCTTTCCCTTTTTCTTTAAAAGTCCTCCTGTCTAAAAGTCTAGCAGTAGGCCCTGCTTTGCCAGAAAAATGATCCCTTGTTTGTAAGTATTAACCTGAGTCGAGGTCATTATCTGATGAGTGCAGTTACCTGGAAAAGAGACACCTTGTGTCAGGTGTTCAGGGCTTCTTGGTGGGTCAGGGGTATGGTTGAACAGATGCTCCGTCTCACTGAACACAATGAATTACTTATAGGCCGCTTAGGCAAACAAGGAATTATTCTGCGCAGCTTTGCATAACACTGATATGGACATCTGCTAGTGCAACTTTTGAACTTGGCTGCTCTTTAGCGATAGGTAACCAAACTCTTATCAGTTGTGCTGTAGTGCTGTACAGCTGATTAAAACCATTAGATGAAGACTAACCCCCTTTGAATAAAAACAACATCCCAACAACCCCAAATTGACCCCCATGGCTTACTAAACCTTGTTAAATGGATATTATCCCTGGCGTGAAGACATTTCTATATTAAAAGCATATTGTTGTTGTCAAACATGTTGTATCCTCATAACAGGAGCCCTGAAACCACACAGCACTCTGTTCCTGAAGTATTGGTTGTTGTATTTCATTATGTAAGAGGCATACACATTCCACTCAGAATGATATGACCTTGTATCTGTAAGGGAAAACCACAAACACTAGTGTCTAATGGTCTATTGACTAGATAGAAAACACTACACTCAGGAGAAAAACATGTGCTATCTAGAACATTAAAGACTTCTTTGGCTGTCCCCATAGGAGAACCCTTTGAAGAACCATTTTTTTGTTCCAGGTAGATTTTCTTTTGATTCCGTGTAGAACCCTTTCCACAGAGGGTTCTACATGGAACCCAAAAGCGATCTACCTCAAACCAAAAAGGGTTCTACCTGGAACCAATGGGGACAGGCGAAAAAAAACATTTAAAACTTTTTTGTTAGAGTGTACAGACACTTACAGACAGAGGTATTTTTCCAGTATCCCTATATACAGCTAACTGCCCTGATACTTAAAGATGTAATTGTTCGGTAGCTCTGTAAAATGGCCCAGCCTTGTGAATCACACACAATAGAGCCATTGTGAGGTTTCAGTGGGGCCTCAAATACATGTCAGAATAAAAAACGGTCTTTACTTGCATTTCAAAGGAAGCATTTGTCAGGATACAGTATGCACACACACCTCCATGAATAAACACCATCACATGCACGTACACGTGCACGCGCACACACACACACACACACACACACACATGGAGACACACACAGAGACACAAATAGAATGAATCAAGCATTTCAATCATTTTTGAGTCTGGGAAAAGAGCACAATAGTTCTCAGCACAATGGGGTAGCACATTTGTGTCTGAAAATACACCTGTTGTACAATTTTTTTCTTCAAAATCATGGACAGGTACAATGGCAGATTCTGCTTTTGCAGCTGTCATCTGCTAAGTTGGTCAAATCCACATAAAGTCAAATCTAACAACATTTTTCAATTTCTTTGTTGAGCATAGACAGCAATTTAGTCCCACTTATTATTGCAGTGAAGGAGATGGTGCTGACTGGGAGAGGCTCTTTTTAAGAAGGATTCTGACTAAAAAAATACATATAAAATGTATTGGGGGGGATGGGAGGGTTGTTGTTGGTGATCAAAATACAAGGCATTCAAATAGCAAATGACATGCTAGGTTATAGCATTGTTAAAAGTGCCTAGTTGCTTCTCTCGGGTAGCATTTGTATTGAATGTATAGACAATGGCTATGTTGTATTTTCTGCTAATTGAATCTCTGAGTAGAACAGCATCTGGTGTCATGGACATCAGAATAGTCATGAGTATTGAGATTCATGGTAGAAACCTCAAATACAACAGATAATACATACAAATCCGTGTATATCCTATTTCCCTCTGTTGCTATAATAGGGGCTAGATTTTCTCTGTCTGTTCTTTAGATCTGTTTATAGTACACGTAGAAACCATTCCCGAACAGAATGTGGCCGCATATGCTTATTTGGTTTATGTAGTTGACTTTTTTCACCTGTAGGTTATTTTTTGCACGATATTATCGTCAAATGTATTTGGAGCCTATCATCTCATTCTGAAATACATCCTCTATAGGACTTTTGTTATGAAAGGGGGATTTTTATGTCTTTCCTCCATTCGTTGACGTCACGCTCGTGAAATTGACAGGCCACCTAGGGAAGAGTCGGGATTTAAAGAGATACGTCCGTCGCATAAACTGGAGGTTGTGTTACTGCACATGGCACAAAGATGCTCTGTCAATACATTCGGTTCCAGTTCCAGTTCCATCGGCGGCGCGGACAACATCTGCCAGGTATACCTTAGGTCTTTCTCTGATCGACTCTTGTTATTTTATGTTGGTTGAATTTATAAAATAATGAATGAGGTACGGATGTGAAGAAACAAAAGTATGTAAGGAGGGTAGTGTCTTCTATTGCCTATATATCATGTTTAGCAAACAACAAGCGTGCGCCGATTTTGATTGACAAAGAAAAAAAGAAGCATTGCCACTATTAAAAGCTTGGCATCGAGAAGGCTTTCCTTCTATCTAATGAAGTTGAGACTTGAGAGGGTGAGCTGAAATACATAGAAGGGAGATTAAGTATATACCTATATGTTACTCACTGTAGGCTATCATGGGCTAATGTGCTCTGTTGAGTTGGTCATTTGACTATTTCAGAAATGTGATTTTCATATTGATTTCTTTTTTCATACTCTACCACACTTTCAGATATTACGGGGGACGAGGGGTGAGACCACAAGAGATCAAGCCCGATGGGATGGTGATCACATCAACAGGTAGAACTCAGCGAGCACAACTTGTTTTCATTATTTCTAAAGGTGGCTATAGCATAAACTGTAGCTTTTTATTTTCGCATGAGAAATGGGCAATGTGAATAATAACCTATTGTAAGATTATTAGTAGCCTAGCCTACGATATCCGTTAAACTCTTAATAAAAAAATGTGATCAATATGATCATTTTGTTTCTGTTTCATAATGTGAGATTGTTCTGGTTTCTCCCTGACAGTTAGAATGAGAATACGAAAGGCTTGGGAATAGGTTCTATTGATTATAGGAAAGCCCCCCGCAAAGAAATATAATTTCCCTGTCGTGTTTACACAATGGCTATAATTAGTTTTGAAGAGCTCTTTATTACAGTTGTTCCTGACAAATCCAATATCAGCCAGTTGGCTACATCTTCATATTTTTTTGTGATGGACAATCTTGTCACAGGTTGCCTTTTATTCAGGGAAGCCTACAATACTTTTGTTTTAGGGTGACTAATGTATCTTTCTATTTTATATCTTATCGGCCTACTATAGACGAATATACTGTATGAACACATGCTCCCGTGTAGCCTCGACCATCAAGCTATAGCCATTTCAGTTTGATGGTTTAAATAATGATTCATTGTCATTTTTTTGAATTTGATAAGTAATTGAGTATAATGTCATGTCACAGGGAAGTTGTGAACTCGTTTTGCCATGACTATAGCCAAGTAAGCTACGCGTTGATGATCTCTGGAAGCTTACATAGATCGATAAGTTGTTTTTGAAAGACCATAACAAGTAAATTACTTTATAATAGTCCGCCTTGGATATCAATAAAATATAATGATAATTTACTCACATTTTCAGAAAATATATGCCTATTACACAAAAAAAAAGCACGTGCTTGTCTATTTAGCTTGAAGCAACTTGTTAAAAACATGTTCGCTAATTTCAGCACCACGGGGTGGACAGCTCTAATGTGGTGTAGGCTGCAGAGCAGGAAACGTTTCTGCTAGTCGTGGCTAGTCATTTCAGCACTACGGTTTAGTCCTAATACTCAGGGCCATTTTATACGAATGGAAAATATATTTTGAACAATATTTTTTTCAGCCTAAGCGCAATAAAATGTTTCCATTCACTTGTTAGGCATACATGTTTTAGACTACCAATTATGTTACAGTGTAGGTCGTCCTAATTGTAACTTCCTGCATGTATTAGATGAGGAGGTTGTTTAAAATGACTTCATATTTAGAGATGATCCTTATATCTTACTGCTCTATACAATTTGAGCATCGAATAGCCGTATTTCAGCGCTCATAGACTTCTGCACGGTGTCTATGTTGAACACACTGGCTGGCAGGTTGTCTGTAAAGCGTCATGATTACACATTTACGTGGCGAAACACTCCCCATAACGGTGCCACAAAGGGTGTGCTACATATGCAGTCTGTACACAGGAAATACAGTAATTTACAGCAGGTGTTAAAACAAGACAGTTTGTGCATTGATCCAATTAATACAATTAGATGCAGCTTGGTTACGACTTAATAATGTCCAACGAGTGCATGCAGGGATAAAGGAGAAGTATGCAGTTGCTATCTCTAGGGGAAAACACCTGTCTGAATTCACTGATGTGTGAACCCCACACATGCCTTAAATAAAACCAAACCTCCACACCTACAAACACATCCAGTCATTATCTGTTTCAACAGATTGTTTGAGACTGTAGGCTTATGTCTTTACAGCAAACAAATGCATTTAATATCAAATAAACCCAATTGTATTGTACAATAGCAACCATCTTCTGTTTGCTAAAGATACCCAGGGGTTAAGTATTTACCCATTCCCCTTCCTCTTAGCACACATAGATAGCTCACTGCCTTCTTTGTAGCACATTTGACTTATAATGGCTTCCCTTTGTGGAATGATTGGCCATCATATCCATTGTTTTGGATGATAAATACATTAAAGGAATACGAGGTAATGTTCTAAATGAATATGTGTGGAACCAGTAGTATCGAGACCATCAGACAGGAGCTCACCATGCTGTGGTGTTTTATCCCAAAGAAGGCAATCTGCTGTTTTTAAGGTGTACCTTCACACGAAACCTCCCCTCCACCTTCCATTTTTGCAGCTTTTAAGGGAAAATAAACAATGAATAGTGCCATAGGGACATTTTAGAGTGGCATCAAAACACGGCAGAATCTGTGTAAAGCGGGAGCCATTTGTCGCTGTGTTTGAAGTGCAATCACAATCAGCACGCATGGCAGTGACAGTGCTGTTCTCCCCTCAGCATCGATGCCCCATGGAGCAGCAAGGAAGGCTGAGACCACTGTTTGATCTGGCCTTTTCGCTGGGGTCTGAAGAATTTACTTTTTTCTCCGCACAACACAGAATGAACCGGGGTGACCAGGTGCCCCCAAGCAGCATAGAGAGAACAAAGAGAGAGCAGCATAGAGAGAACAGAGAGAGAGAGCAGCATAGAGAGAACAGAGAGAGAGCAGCATAGAGAGAACAGAGAGAGAGCAGCATAGAGAGAACAGAGAGAGAACAGAGAGAGAGCAGTAGAGAGAGAACAGAGAGAGAGCAGCATAGAGAGAACAAAGAGAGAGAGCAGCATAGAGAGAACAGAGAGAGAGCAGCATAGAGAGAACAGAGAGAGAACAGAGAGAGAGCTGCATAGAGAGAACAGAGAGAGAGCAGCATAGAGAGAACAGAGAGAGAACAGAGAGAGAGCAGCACAGAGAGAACAGAGAGAGAGCAGCATAGAGAGAACAGAGAGATAGCAGCATAGAGAGAACAGAGAGAGAACAGAGAGAGAGAGCATAGAGAGAACAGAGAGAGAGCAGCATAGAGAGAACAGAGAGACAGCAGCATAGAGAGAACAGAGAGAGAACAGAGAGAGAGAGAGCAGCATAGAGAGAACAGAGAGAGAGCAGCATAGAGAGAACAGAGAGAGAGCAGCATAGAGATAACAGAGAGAGAGCAGCATAGAGAGAACAGAGAGAGAGCAGCATAGAGAGAACAGAGAGAGAACAGAGAGAGAGCAGCATAGAGAGAACAGAGAGAGAGCAGCATAGAGAGAACAGAGAGAGAGCAGCATAGAGAGAACAGAGAGAGAGCAGCATAGAGAGAACAGAGAAAGAGCAGTAGAGAGAGAACAGAGAAAGAGAGCAGCATAGAGAGAGCAGTAGAGAGAGCAGCATAGAGAGAACAGAGAGAGAGCAGTAGAGAGAGAACAGAGAGAGAGAGAGCAGCATAGAGAGAACAGAGAGAGAGCAGCATAGAGAGACCAATGAGAGAGCAGCATAGAGAGAACAGAGAGAGCAGCATAGAGAGAACAGAGAGAGAACAGAGAGAGAGCAGCATAGAGAGAACAGAGAGAGAGCAGCATAGAGAGAACAGAGAGAGAGCAGCAGAGAGAGAACAGAGAGAGAGAGCAGCATAGAGAGAGCAGTAGAGAGAGCGAGCGAGAGAGAATAACCAGGCTGTACATGAACATAGGGGCTTCTCCAGAGTTCTTACAAACAGATGGCATTGAGACTGATCAGTTTTGTGTCTGAGGTAGGTTAACGTGATAATAAGATATGAAGTACTGTCATCAGTTAGGCTGAGCTACTCTGTCGATAAAGACATCACATGAGTCATTGCATGCTCAAAAGCAAGCATGTTTGTCTAACACGTTTTGCATGTAAATTATTTATCCTGACACAAAGTGACATCTAAAGTGCCATGCTTACGCCCTGTGTAAATGTGTGAAATGGGTTAACATTGCCTTTGTTTCTTTCTGAAGACAATTCTTAGAGACAGATCTCAAGGATTCTGGCTGACAGGGTCTGTTTTTCTCCAACAGAGTGAGTGTTCATGGAAATGTAAAATTTAATTATGGATCTGGAAGTGAGTCAGAGGAACATTTTCTTTGCAGAAAGACACAGATTGTAATATTTGCATGTTGCATATGTGTGGATTCAGCTTGGTCTCGGCAATAAATTACCGTTGAGGCTCCAAGATGTTCATGTGATATATTGTTAGAATTGCAACAGATTTGCAATCCAGAATTTCAGTTCTGGATCTGTCACTTAGTTGTATTCCGTTACAAAAATTGTGAATCGATTGAACAATTAAATTCCCGCTTATTTTTCAAGGTCTCGGTTGTGTGAAGTGACATGCCGAGCATTGCCTTCTTCTCCACTGGTGTATTGTAAGTACATTCATTTATATATCTGTATGTGGCAATGTCATTTTTCTATCACCTCTATTTGTGTCAGAGAGTTTCTGTGGATGATTAGCGTGTCTCTGTGTGAAGCTTGTAAACCCAGCCCATTCACTGGAACTCCATTCAAACTCAATTTAGATTTGATTGCTTTGGTTACCGCTACTTTCAATGAGTGTTCCTAAAGATATGACAGGTGCTATCCTACAGATGCGTTCTCCTTCTCTGGTTGCTATGAATCTTTGTTCTGAGTGGCACACAGGTGCTCAACCCGGTTGGAGAAGCCGGCTGGAATACAAAAAGCCTTACAATGTCCTGGTGTACGAGCTACACATCAAACCAAAAGGCAGTCAGTGGGAGGTAGGGGGATGGGGGGGGGGGGGGGGTAGGGGATGATGAAGGATGGGCAATCTCAGACAAGGGCAGAAACTCAACATCAGAGATGGACCCAGCGAGTGGCCTTAAGTCACAAAGCCCGTCAGGCACATACCTCTCCCCCACAGCTAGACCACCTCTCCCCCACTACTCCCACAGCCAGAGCTCCCCCACCACTAGACCACCTTTCCCCCACCACTGCCACAGCCAGAGCTCCCCCACTGCTAGCCTCGTCTCCAGCATGCATCCACAGGAAAGCGCCATAGCATGGGGTCACTGAACTCTCCCTATGCAATCCTTTTACCCATGAGTGGTGATCACAGCCATGATCACATGCTGCTGACCCGTTGGCTCTGACAGAACACAATAGTGTTCAGTGTTCTATCAGTCTATCCATTCTAGCTCTCTGCTTCCTTTGTCATTTTTAGAGTAGCAATCATTTTGTGAAACTTCCACGAAAATAGGCTACAACTGCGTTGATGACAGCAGTGCGTCTAGGGGGGAGAAGCACTGAGCTGTTGTAACCTGCTCGTCCAGGTTGGCTAAATGTGCTTGATGTCATTTTAAAGCCATGATTGACGTGTCCAGTTTATATGTACTGCTTTTCTATTGTATTGAATTGTACGCATGGTGGGAATGCTGATTCGATTTCAGAGTAGTTGGCATGAGGACTTGTACATGGCATCTTACAGTGTAGAGAAAATTGGATGAATTGATTTGGCACCAGCCAGAGTAGGCTATATGCTTCTGAGGTTTTGCCTGGATGCTTGTGTTTTTCTCCTTCAGCCACTTCTTTGTTGCTGCCTTGGTTAGAAAGCAATATTGTCATTTGATATTGACTTGAAACCACCTCTGACATGAAAATACAGAGTAAATGTTGTGAGTAAACCCAAAATGCAGTTGTCCTTTATCTCTGATTGATTGAATTGGGTCCTTAGCTTTCTGCGTTGCTGATGAGGATGCCATACTCAAAGCAGGCAGAGTGCACCTGTACAGCATCTAAAAGGCAAATGGCCTGTCATCATATGAAATATGGTGCACTAGTCTTCGGTAAAGACACATGCTTACTGTACTTGAGAATTTTTTTTTGTCACTTTGACAGATGCAGAGGGGAGCAGAACACATTTCCCACCCCCACATCCTTCCAATTTCAGCAATGAAAAATGAAAGCCCATTTCCCACAGGGCTCCTAGGAAAGAGCAAGCACAGGTAATTAAGTGGAGCTACGCTCAGCCCCTTGTCAAGGCAATTACCACAAATCATATGCTCTTACTGGCTCTAATTACAGTGGATCTGTCTGTCCGCCTTTCCTGGCAGCCTCACTCTCCTCATAGCATTTTTACAACAATAGCAATTATGCCATGTACCATTTACATGTGTAACTTCTATAGTCAAAATAGATGTTGCTTGTAGGGGCTTACCGCAAGTCAATTGTCCTACAAGAGAAGGGGGTTGGGGGGGGGGGGGGGGGGGGGTACATGTATTCATTCAAAATAAATATTGAATAAAGATGTACCATCTAGTATTTTAAGACCATTTTGACTTATCTGTGTCAGCTGTTGCAGTGTGACAGTATTTCTTTCTTTAACACTCTATTTTGCCCTGGTTGATTCCACTTGTACGCAGATGCACACAATTCAAGCTAATTAAAGTAAATTGCAGGCCATGGATAATGTGCATCCCAAGCCTCTGTCTGCAGTGCAGTACATGGCAGGCAATATGATAGTCTTAACCCATGACCAATAGCCCAGGAGATGTCTGTGCCGTGCAGTAGCCCCGTCCGGCCCTGCTTACATCCCCCAATGGACATCCTAGTTAGCCCTGCTAAGACAGAATCAATGAGGGGAGGGCTGGAGAGAAAGGGAGGAAGTCACCCTTGTGCCTCTAAGTAGCATACTTAACTCTGTTCAGTCAGTGGCTTGGGAGAGATGTTCAGCTAATGAATTTAAGGGGTGAATGAACAGCCTTTTAAGGTGCACGCACCATGCTCTCTGAAAGGACATAGTCATTTGATGAGACAATAATTTAATTATAAATTGAGGGCATGGAAGGTGTGGGCCACCTTAAGGTTTATGGATAGGCTCACAGGAGAGTTATCGGGTTACATGGATCATCATTTGTTCGCACAGTGTAGAACAGGACTATGAGTGTACACTTTTTTTGAATGAGGTTTTTGCGTTACAATACCCCCAACTTTTTTTCCAACCATGGTGCTTACCAAAATGTAATGGAAGGATGAGTGTACAATATTCGAGCTGCATGTCTTCCAAGCTCTATTCCCATTACACTCTATTCATATTTTTTTTCCTGGACTTACCTGTTCATCTTCAGTTATATTTAACCTGTAGCAGGCTTATCAAACCAGCAAGAGTTTTAATGCCAAAGGTCCATCTTTATTTTGAGACTTGTCCTCGTGCTCTATGTGTTTGCCACTTGGCCTCCAGAGAAAGCATGGTATCAGATTAGCCGAGTGAGAAGCCAATTAAACAAATGATCTGTGTTCTGCTGCCCAGCATGGTTTCCTTCTGTATGTCTGTGCTCACAGTTATAGAGACAGAAAGATCTATTTGCGCAATGTAGGAACCTAAATCTACATTTAACTGTAGCTGTAGAATCCGAAATCAGATCTTTATCCCCACCAAAAAATGTATGACAGCCAATGATGTAATTATTGTACGGTATTATAATAGAGTTTACATTTGGGCATTTGTCCAATATTGGGAATTATAGTCTGTTAAAAGGTATTTTTTTCACTTAATTATATTTAGGAGACTGGCAGGGGCACCATAATTGAACATTGGTCCTAATTCAACTGGCACAGGAGCAGAATGTAATGCTGCTTCACTCCCATTGGCTGGCCATGAAGCTCCATTCTGCACGCTGTGTCTCCTCATTCTAATTGTAAAGAAGGAAAGGCGTCCATCCTCAGCTAGAGAGCATAATTGAACTAGCTTTAATAATACATCACTATTCAATACCAAGCCTATTATTTTCAGTGGAGTGGAGATATAAAAGAACTGCATTTTCACCTCCCCTTTTTCCCGGGAATCTTGAGTAAATGTATAAGTGCATGCAGAGACAGGTTCTGCCACTCAGAGTAAGAGTCGGTGGTATTCATGCGAACAGCGATGCCTATTATATCCAATATAGTTTTTAATGGGGAAAACCATAGTTAATGCGAGCTAATATCCCTTGTACAGTGTGAGTCTGAAAGTAATACATCACCTCTCTGTTCTGTTCTGTAAGTCAGTGTCAGTGATGACCTTAAGCCACTAATGAAGCTTTCCTTCTGAGCCTAGCATTGGCCTGTCACTCTCCGTTCAATGCCCTATCCAGTACAATGCTGCCCAATTGTTACCTTCTCTTTGTGCGTGTTAAGCCAAGCAGATCCTTATATAAAATGAATGGGCAATGTAACTTTAACTTGTGACGGCTCCACCTCCTCAAAGCACTTGTCGGTCTTGTCATTGTTACAGCAGGCAGGTGATTTTGATAGGGTAATTGTAAGTGAGAAATCCAAAATAAACACCTGTAGAAAGTATGTTATAAAAATCATCTATATTCGTCTTGAAAATAGTATTTCCCCATTTCAAAAAGCCTATCAAAATCATCTGCCTGCTGTTACAATGACAATATTGACATGTGTTTTGAGGTGGTAGAGTTGTCACAAGTCACGTTGAGGTTTTTTGTTGTTGTTTTCAGTAGGAAACAAGGCTTTACCATGTACAGTTCTGAAGACTTCACTGGTGCCCATAAAAGTTCATGGAGTTGTTTCAGAACAGAGTGGTAGTGAGAAGTGGGAGGCAAGTGCACACTAAATACTGGCATGAGACTGAACAGGTTTGGTTTTGGTAAGCTTTGATAGGGTTCTGGGCCCCATACACATAGGACAGAGCTGAATGTCCCAGAGCCTTCCAGTGTGAGCGAGAAGCATTGAGGTCTGTAATACCTCTCCACTGAGCAAAAACGCAAAGAACTCCCAGATCCACTGGGTTATTTCATCCCCTTCAAATGTCACCAGCCTTTGCTGAGCTCACTAAAAGGTCTCAGAGTGTGTGTGTGTGCGCGCATGTGTCCATGTGGCCTTAAGTACCTACCCGTACCTACCCAGTACACAGTACCACTCTCCTTATGCTCTAAGTCTGCTTGTAATGAATCAGAATCAGAGCCTTTGTTGCTGCTATTCCAGTCTCGTCCACCCTGTATGCATGCAGATAAGTAGAGGAACCAGCCAGGGACAGACAGACAGGAACAGACAGTGATCAACAGCTTGCTGAAGACTCTGCTCTACTATCTCCAAAATCCCTCGTTTCCACGGACTCGTCACTTCATTAGCTGCCTGATGGAATGCCCGGGCCTGTTCATGCTGTGCTGTACTTCATCATCTCTTATGACATCACGCCGCTCAGACGTGACCAAATTCCTGGCATTAACACAAGAATGCTAGGATCAACAGTGTTAAGTATCCTACAAGGACAATTCTGGCAAATGATGCATTTCTTTCCTATTTCTTTTCCATCCGCCACAAGGAGATGTGCGGTGTACTCTGGAAGCCTTGTAGTGTAGGTACACACACACAACCAAAACAAATAGAAATGGCCTCATTCATGAGATTATGCTAACGCAAAGCACACATCAAAAGGATGTGTGAAAGGTAAGATATAATCTGATTTGTGATTCATAACACATCATCACTCAGAATGTATGACCATCGTCTTTGGCGTCAATGAAAAATGCCTCATAAAATACATAGCTCTCTGAATGTGTCCTTTATTCACAATTCCATTTTATTTTCTCCCCCTTCTCTGAGCCCAAGTATACCTCCCTGTAATGGCTGAGCTTTAGGAAACCAATAGATGCACTTTTACTTTTATTCATTTTCTCTCTTATTAAAACTGGGAGCTTGTCCCTTAAATCAACTGTGTCTTTCAATTTTAGTGGACTTTTAGAGGCTGGGGATATGAGGACAGGTGATAGCCTTTCGAAATGAAAGGGGGTGGATTTCCATGTGTGTGATATGTGCTGTGTGTGGAAAGGGCATATAGGCTACAGGTTTTACCACATTATTAACAGCTGCAGAGGGGGATCCATGTGTACACAACAGATGTACAGTTTTTCTTTGTTTATTTGCTTTATACGTTTGTAAACAGGTTTATGTACCAACACAAATCTCTTTATAACATCAATATATAAAATCCAATTATTATGGTTAGTCTAAGCATGTAATCGGTCTTGCATGCTATCTCAATTATTTGATCAATTGTAAAATGTAAATTGAATATTGAAGAATAAATATGTTGTGCAGTAGCCTGGCTTTATGATTGTAAATAGGAAAACTGTTCAGGTGAATAACGATATGTTTATAATTTGTCATTATCCTACTCTATGCTTGCAGGAGAATGTGCACTTTGGTCCTGGACGCTGTGGAAGACTAGTGATTTTGTTGTTGTAAATTTAGCTTTCTGACAACAAGTCACTGTCTACCTCAGTGACCAGGTCCCACACACCATTATTTAAACAGCTTTTAGTTTAGTCACTGCACAAGATGACATTTTTGTCCACCCACAACGCTTTTAGTTTCCTATTCATCAGAAAGCACATTTGGAGTGAGCCCTACGGACCTTCATTTCAGAACGTAGAGTGCACTCATAGTTTATTGTTGTTTGCAGGCTGCAACAAACCTTTAAATCATTGTTTATTGTTTGTGAATTACAGCAGTTTTGTTTGTGTTGCTGCAAAATAAAATGTGTAAACAATAAATGCTAGCAAGAACTATGGTGTCACATGGTAATATGTTCATCTGAACCTGAAGATGTCACTGCATTTTCTAATCCAGTCAGTGAGATCCTAACGCTCTCGAAGACGGTAAGTCCAGCCAGTGTGAACAATTCTACACTCTTCTCTCACTCATGAAAGTGTACATAAACGTATACTAATTATTTCCCTAATTTAACGGAGCACAAACTACCCTGGAAAGGAATGTGAGGTATACAAGTGTACAAGGGATATAGATAATTATACCTAATTCCATGTGCGTGTTTGCAATTAAAGTATTACACTATATAATACATATGCTTGTAGCTTGTATATTGTGTATTGATTGTATACCATTTTCACCACAATGTAAGTTAACATCACTACTAAGACCTCAACACTGTTCTCTTGCAATCTGTAAATAATCTATGATGAAATAAAGCACTTTTGAAATGTCATGCACAGATTTTTCAAATATAAATGAATTCAACATCTCATTCTATGGTAATCAATTCAATCAAGCAAGGTTATGAATCTATTTAGTTTAAAGGATGGGCAGTGCATTTCTGAACTATTGTCATAGTAATTACCCCATGTAGTAAAACCGTAGATGGCTCGATGGATGAATTAATATATCGATTGGTATACTAATAAAAGCATTCTGTAATAGCTTGTTTGTGGGTATACATATGCATTACAGAGATTGAACAATGAGAGTGGGTGTTACCTTCAACTCTCAGTGAACATGTAGGATGTTTCCATGGATATTGCCATAGCAACCCAGGCTGAATGACTAGCCTCGGCCTGAAGCTACCCAGCAGCACAGAATGGGCTATATGATTTTAGAGGCCTTGAGGGTCATTGTTTATGACACTCAGCATCCCCTTTATCAATCAAACACTAGGTCCCTGAAGATTGTTCAAAGGTCCAATGCAGCAGTTTTAATATAAATATCAAATCATTTCTGGGTAACAAGTACCTTACTGTGATTGTTTTTAATTATAATGGTCAAAAAGAAACAAAAATAGCTTCTTAGCAAACAACCATTTCTCAAGCAAGAATTTTGTTAGGACTGTCTGGGAGTCGTCTAAGTGGGGTGGGGAAAACTGAAAACTGTTATTGGCAAAGAGGTTTAGAACTCTTTTTGTTATTGATTTTTTGAACTACTTTACCGCCTGGTGATTCACCAGGCTGCCTAAAACTCCATCCCACCAAAACATGCAGAAAATTAATGCAGTCTTTTCAAACAGCTCTTACACTAAAAGGGCATTCTCATAATTTTCACAATTGCACAGTATTATTCCAACCTGTGGAAATATATATTAAACACACGTAAATCTCATTTGGTACTAAACTGGACCTTTAAAAACTCATTACTTCAAAGAGCAGTGGGTTTATTAGATATTAAATGGATGGCCATTTAGATGAGCATTATTTAGGTTGTTACTGTGACCTAGAAGAAGATAGTGGCAGGCAGGGTGATCCTCATACCCAGTAACAAGCTTCAGGCTGCTTTATATAGAAACTAGCAACAGCTGGTGAGCAAGAACTGGGTAAGGCCTATAATGATTCATTTAATTAAAGGGAGACTGATTTGAAACAGGGGTTTGCTGTTTGCAAATTAGGGTTGTAATGCTACCGGTAATTTACCAAAGTTACTGGAATCTTCAGTAATGTTGGTAATTAACATCTATGGTAATTTTGTAATTTATACTTGAATCATTAAAAAAAAAATGTATTCATATATAGTATTCATTTTGTCCATGAGTTTGCCATGAGTTTCTAGTAGATAGACCATATGTTTCAAGATAAAGTAGCCTAATTTATGAAAAAAGCATCTAATCAACAATGTTGCATTTTCAATGCACTCTGCAACTCTTTCAACTGTTTACTTTTTTCACAGCTGCCACCAGTTTCATGCCAGAACATTTACAACAAAGACATATTGACATAGTAAATAAATAAAAGTGTGTAAAATATATATATAAAGGATATTGGTGTTCACTAAGTTTATATTTAAGATAATGTTTTACAGCTTTGTCAATCTATTTTGTTATCATATTATTTGATTAAATCATGTTTTTTACATGATAAGGCCACTCAGAGGCCCAGAGATAATTACAGATGCCTGTGATAATCTGAAGTACCCAAAAAAGGCCACTAGATGTCATCTGATAAAATTCCAAACAAAATTTGAAAGTTACCAAAATGCTAGTAGTTTACTTATAAACTTAGAAAGTTTCCAGTAATATACCCTCCCTTTGCAACCCTATTGCAAATGCATAGTAACATTATCATTGTGTGATAGCAGGCACAGCACCATTGCACAAAGATCCTTTTTCTTTCTTTGAACATAAATCATACTTACACATGTCTATTAGTCAAATCAATGCATCAAATCACTTTTTTTCAATCTTGATAAGTAACATGATTAGTAGGTGTCATGTTATTAATATAATAAGACTATTTGATTGTTTGTTTTAATGATATTTATAGTAGATTTGCATATCAGATCAGGGTGCAGTCTGCAGTAATCAAAAGTAGGCCTACAACTTAAAGCTACTTTTGAGAAAGCTACTCTCACTCCCCTTCAATAGGCCTACTCCCAAGGTCATAGTTATAAATGTGTCCTCAATCAATTTTTCTGGGTAAAAAGGGTCAAATTCAAGAATTCTATCCCTAGTAACAGTAGGTAGTCGTCAGCTCTGTCTCACCCCTTTCCTTGCAATACTCCCCAGATCAATCAACCTTACCTGGTAAAATAAATGTAAAATGAATAATCGCAAGACATTTTGCCCCGGGGGGATGTATTCGGTCTTCAGCGAGGGCCGGAGTGCCGCACTGAAAATGTGTTATTATGTCCTCGCTGTAAAAATTTGAGTAAAATAATAGTAGCAAAATAATAGTTCTCTATCCATAAATATTATTTTTTTCGATGCTCCCTGACTGTCAAAGGTCATTATTAGCGAGCTGGACACAAGTCAAAAAACTGTACGAATGTAGGTCCATTTTCATTTCCACACAGTTGCGTTTTGGTTTTAGTCATTTTAAAGTATATTGATTTCGTCCCCCCCCCCAACACATAAAAAAAAAATAGAAATAAAAAAATACCCGAAGGCTACACTCCTGGCTTAGAGGATATGGTAGTCATAGAACTGTCGACTGGCTCCACAAAACATCTCAATCTGCAGGATGAGTGGCAGTCAGAGGTTATCAGAGAGCGCCATCTGCGGCTCAAGAACAGAAGCTGCACTATCAACTTTGGTCCCATTTTCAAATACACATACACATGTATGTGGACACCTCCTCAAATTAGTGGATTCGGCTACTTCAGCCACACCCGTTGCTGACAGGTGTATCAAACCGAGCACACAGCCATGCAATCTCCATAGACAAACATTGGCAGTAGAATGGCCTTACTGAAGAGATCAATTACTTTCAACGTGGCACTGTCATAGGATGCCACCTTTCCAACAGGTCAGTCCGTCAAATTCCTACCCTTCTAGAGCTGCCCCGGGAAACTGTAAGTACTGTTATTGTAAAATGAAAACATCTAGGAGCAACAACGTCTTAGCCGCGAAGTGGTAGGCCACACAAGCTCACAGAACGGGACAGCCAAGAGCTGAAGCGCGTAGAGCGTAAAAATCATCTGTCCTCGGTTGCAACACTTACTACCGAGTTCCAAACCGCCTCTGGAAGCAAGGTCAACACGGTAACTGTCGTGAGCTTCATGAAATGGGTTTGGGTTCCATGGTCGAGCAGCCACACACAAGCCTAATATCACCATGCGCAATACCAAGCTTTGACTGGACTGGTGTAAATCTCGCTGCCATTAAACTCTGGAGCAGAGGAAACACGTTCTCTGGAGTGATGAATCACGCTTCACCATCTGGCAGTCCAACAGACAAATCTGGATTTGGTGGATTCCAGGAGATTGTCACCTGCCCCAATGCATAGTGTCAACTGTAAAGTTTGGTGGAGGACCAACTCCATATGAATGCACAGGATTTTGGAATGAGATGTGTTGACGAGCAGCTGTCCACATACTTTTGGTCATGTAGTGTACCTTTCAGTGCTACTATCAATAGAACCCCCATGAAATGTGTGCACAGTGCAATTTGTAAGGCACGCATATACAAGAAGTACTGAATGTTTATGACATTATCTGTAGCACAGAATAAAGCAGTAGACTAATAACATGGTAACAGTATGGTCATAGTTAGTCATCATGAAAATATTGTTCCATAAAGACACCCCTTCATTTCAGTCATGAAGCAGATGCTCTTATCCAGAGTAACTTATATACATTTTCATACTGGTCCCCCATGGGAATCAAACCCACAACCCTAGCATTACAAGCGACATGCTCTACCAACTGAGTCACACGGGACCCTTGTTTCAGGGTAATACACCACACCAGATCTGGGTTTAAATACTATTTAAGATATTTTGAAATTACTTTCACACTTGTTTCAAAGTTTGGATATTTTTTCTTTGACAATACACCTAGTTGAATATTTGAAAACATATTTTGGAAATACACTTGAAAAGAATTGACATGTACTCAAAACACAGCGGGTTTTCTTCTTCTTAAAATACAAATATTTAAATATTCCAGTCCCATGCTGTCATGGATCCCTCGGGAACTTTCATTACACACACCTGGCCCCAATTCCCAGTGATTAGTAATTGTATAAGTGTGCCCTTGGTTTGCCATTGTCCTGTCGATTATTGTTACAATGTCCGTTCGTGCGTGTGAGTACCTGTGTTTTTTTTTGCTTTCGTGCCATTGTGGACTGCGCAGATGATTACAGGTCTCGTCCCGTGTGTTAATCATTGTGCGCTTGTGTTATTTATTCAAGGTACTCCTCGCTCTTTTGTTTTGGGTTTCAACCCGGTGTTTTGTATAATGTTTGTTTGGTCTTCGTCCCCATGCCTTTACACTGCACGCCGTAATTTGGGTATAATTTTAAAAATATATTACGCATTCCTGCTCCTGTCTCTCGAATCATTCATACTGACGTGACACATGCATTTAAACCCAGCTCTGTCTTGAACTCACTGAAATCAGATTTCCCAGTGGCTGGCTCACCACCACAGAATGCACTGAGCTAGGCTGGTAGCTCAGTCCCAGTTTCCAGTTGTTTTGAGCACGGCAGGAATCATGCTGGATTGACACCATGGCCAATGTTTATCCTTTTAAGCTTGGAAAAGAGACCTAGACTTGGGACCGCACAAAATCTGAATAGCAGGCTAGTGATTGCGTTGCAATTATTGCTGTTAGCCAATGAGTCATTCCAAACCAGTCATTGTTGAAGTTGTGATTTCCAACTTGTGTAATGTTTATGGCCGATGAGCACTGATACATTTTATCTATAATTTCTCTTCATTATTTCTCTTCATTTGAAAAGGATTAGCCAGTAGATTTTGTTGACTTTATTCATGATAATGACTGTTGCTTGCTAGCTAAGATTTTGAAAGTATGACGTTGACATGATCAGCTGCTGTAGATTTAATGTGATTTGACATAATTTTATCTGTGGCCAATGACCTTGAGCCTTCTTGGATGGGCACTTCTAATGTAACTCTATGGCAGCTAGCTCTACCCTTAGATTTGGCGGCGACGTAGTGTCCCCATGAGTGACAGAACACTGAGCCAATCACGCAACTAGAGAACATTACCGACCCCTACGTATTAATGCCGAAATAACATGCAAAACATGCATATATTTCTTTAGCTAGAAAGGTGGGGCTCTGCAAGAACAATTGTAAACTGCACAGGAAGAAGGGTTTGAGATTGCGGACTGGAAAAAGGGATCCTTGTTATCCGTTTTATTTCTGTCTTTTCTGACAGCATAGACCTTATTGCCACTAATACCATTCAGGCTGTGGTATTGGTCCTCTACTATTAAACCTGCTCTATCCAGCTCATTCACTCCCCCTGCTGGATTTAATGGAATGGACTGCTGTAAGAAAATGGCAGAAGATGTGGGGCTCTCTGAGCAAATTCATACTTCAGGGAGAATGGTGGAGTATTTGAATATAGTACACGTCCAGAAATAAACCCTACATCCTACCTCCTAGGGCCTCTAATACGGTTTTGCCATATTGTTTATATCTATCCAGTTCCAGCACCTAAGGTGTGCAAGGGCTGGTAGGGTTGTTCTGTATGCAGCCTGTAGCTTAAATCTCACACAACATATAAACATATGTTTACATTGCCAAAGCAAGTGAAATAATTAAACAAAAGTGAAATAAAAAATAAAATATACACATTACACTTACAAAATTCCAAAAGAATAAAGACATTTCAAATGTCATATGATGTCTATAGAAAGTGTTGTAATGATGTGAAAATAGTTACAAAAAGGAAAATAAATATAGTTTATTTCCAATGGTGTTTGTTCTTCACTGGTTGCCCTTTTCTTGTAGCAACAGGTCACACAGCTTGCTGCTTTGATTGCACACTGTGGTATTTCACCCAGTAGATATGGGAGTTTATCAAAATTGGAATTGTTTTCAAATTCTTTGTGGGTTTGTGTAATCTGAGGGAAATATGTGTCTCCGCTGGCTGCCCCACCACCACAGAAAGCACTGAGCTAGGCTGATAGCTCAGTGCTTTCTGTGGTGGTGGGGAGCCAACGGCAAATACAGAGCCTCTCTCTCGCTCTCTCTCTGTGACGTCAAATATCAGCTGACTGGTTTGTTTCGCTATAGACTCCGCAGCAATCAGCAAAGAAGGAATAGCACAACATCAAAGGACTCAAATAACTTCTTATTATTACAAAAAAAACTGGGCTTTGATCGCCCCAAAATTTATATCACCTACATTTAAATATATTTTCAAATCATACAGGGATATTTTGCCTCGTTTACAAAACGGTTTGACCTGCGTGAAATATGCCTTCAGAGAAGACGTTCAAACAAAGGAGGACATTTGGTATGTAGCCTATTAGTAAAGCAAGTTTTAACATTGAAGTTGTCTAATTGTGTATATTATTTCGATTTTATCAAATGTAGTGGCTTCTTATTTCAGTATCGGCCTTTATTTGGAGAACAGATGGTTTTCCAATTTCCCCTAGTAGGCCTAGTGTCTGAATAGTTAATCAGCTCAACTTCGATCAGAAACCAAAGGCAATAAACAGTCTAAGTACAAATGGGAGATACTTTATTTGATCTATTATAAAATATAGGCCTCCACTTGGCTTTTCACACCGACAAATTCGTGATAATTAAAGGTGGTAGCTGTATTTGTATAGGCTAATGGATCTGGCTCATGTTATGCAACCCGAACAGACGGATTGCAAATATGGTGTTGTTGTGTTTAGTTTGTATGCTGTAGCATATAATGTATGTCTCTGTAAAATGTAAGCGTGTGGCAGCGAAACGTTAAATATATTATCGTGTGCTCAGCTTGTTTGTGACCGAGATGTTAAAAAACAACAAGTAGCCGATATTACTCTTCTCGAAAAGCAGGAAAGTGCGCTGCATGATTGGGGGATGGGACGTATTGCGTAGGTGAAAGGAAGGCCTAGGGGAAAGGGACAAAAACAAATGTCTGGAACCTCTGTGACTTTATCATGTAGGCCTAGACCTAGATAACACGACAATTCATATTTGGACTGTTAGCTTCGCTTTCCGCAAATAGGCGTTTATATCCGACACATTTTTTCGTCTGAGATGAGGCCCCTTGTTTACTTCGCGACAGTTAGCTTTTTGGCGATAAAAGCCATGTAACCAAAATATCGGTTAGTTACCATTTCCTGGGTGAGTCTGCATTGGCTCCGAAGCTTTCCTAGCTCTTTGAATTTGAAGTTGGCCAATTTGTCGTCACAGTAAAGTATCTGATGTCATGGCAAATTTCTTCAAAACAATTCAGACCAAACGTCAGTCTTCAACCTTTCCAAAAAAATTGCGCAATATCACCACGTGAGAATGAGAGCACTGACTGAACACGTGCAGTGTCCCAAACTCAGAGAACATAAACATCTTACCAGTTACAATGTTGCTGTAACATGCTACTAGTTTACACTGCAGTAGTTACAACAGGGGATGTAGTTATTGCATTGGTTATTATATTATTGTAGTTATACATAAGTGACATCTATGGGTTGAAAAGTTAAATCTAAAACGTTAACTTACCATCACATAGTGTGTAGATTTGACCAGCTATATCAAAATATGTGGCTATGAAGTCACGAGTAGGCTTGATCTATGCGCTGAGGCTACAGACGTGAAATGTGTCCACTTTCCTAATAACTTTTTTTAACAGGGTTTGTGAAAATAGAGATGGTGTTAACAAGCTTTTCATTTCCCTTCTGTTATATTTCTTTCCAAGTGTTGAGCAACATATTGGTCCACTGACTGTAGCCCAGAGGTAGCCAGAGCTTCCTTGTTTCTCTAACTGCTCTGGCTTTCAACCTGTTAAACTGCACGTTTGGGGGGATTTACATAAGAGAAAAGTGAGCTATCAGTCCTGTAGGCACCTGTTTCTCTAGTGTATTTCTGTATAGAAAGGCCACAATAAGAACATTTTACTGGAGGAGTTGGGATCAGGCAGTTCATCCTTCCAGGCATTTGTGTTATTGTTGTTTCTTCTGTCAGTCTGTCAGAACTAACCCAGACCAGGGTTTGAGTGGTAACAAAGGGGCCCAGGGCCTTATCTGGTGCCATGGAAACAGTAGTTTTGTCCTTGTTACAAATGGTCATGGAGGTGCAAAGGTCAGGTGGGCTGGATTAGTGCCGATAATGTTCACTTGCTGTTTCGTTTAGGGTCTGAGTTTATTCAGCACCTGGTGGTTTGCTGCACAGATTGTATTGTGTAAACATAGGAGGTTTAAGATAACAGGCTACCATATATTTTCCAATTGATTTGTCATCTCACCTGTTCTTCCTTGTGTCCACAGAGCAGAGAGTAGATGATGTGAGACTGATTCGAGAGCAGCACCCCAACAAGATCCCAGTTAGTATTACATCTATTGCCACAACAATCCTAATGTATACATGAACAGAAAATATTCCTCAATACAGACCCACCCTTGCTTGCCTCAACACACCGAGGGTATCCTCCCTAGTGGTTATGCTCATGCGGAATAGGTAGAAGGGTGTGGAACCTTCTCTGTGTTAGCAATGTATCAGGACCCAAGCAGACCACATAGCAGATTGAATATCGCTCTAACCTTCCATCTGCTGCCTCTCTCCCCTACTCCACCCAGATGTACACACACACACACACACACACACACACACACACACACACACACACACACACACACTGAGAGCCTAACAGAGCCTCAGTTACACTACATGACCGCTTCCTGAGCCTTTCCTTTGTCTCTCCAGGGTCACAAAGTGCTGAGTAATGCCCCTCCCCGTGACTAACACTAGCTGTGTCTTGGCACTATCCCCTCCCCGTGACTAACACTAGCTGTGTCTTGGTACTATCCCCTCCCCGTGACTAACACTAGCTGTGTCTTGGTATTATCCCCTCCCCCCGTGGCTAACACTAGCTGTGTCTTGGTACTATCCCCTCCCCCTGTGACTAACACTAGCTGTGTCTTGGTACTATCCCCTCCCCCTGTGACTAACACTAGCTGTGTCTTGGTATTATCCCCTCCCCCTGTGACTAACACTAGCTGTGTCTTGGTATTATCCCCTCCCCCTGTGACTAACACTAGCTGTGTCTTTGTAATGTGACTCCTCCAAGCAGGGTGTAGCTTGGGTCCAGGGAGCTCTATAATAAGACGTTTCCTCTGCTCCCTTTCAGGTCATCATCGAGAGATACAAGGGAGAGAAGCAGCTGCCCATCCTGGATAAAACCAAGTTCCTGGTTCCTGACCATGTCAATATGAGTGAGCTGATCAAAATCATCAGGTACAGGATGTTCCATCATCCTCTCTTCTCTGTATTTACTGACATCACTTTATCAGTCATTTAATCACCAAAGCAAATTCACTTAGTTGATCTTACAAATCATTAAAAATACATGTGAGGATCTGATACACAGATACAATATCTACTCTCTTGTCTATGTGAGGATAAGATGTGCTAAACTCGCTGTCTGTATGTTTGCCCCCACTAGGAGGCGCCTCCAGCTGAACTCCAACCAGGCCTTCTTCCTGCTGGTGAACGGCCACAGCATGGTGTCCGTGTCGGCAGCCATCGCTGAGGTGTACGATCGCGAGAAGGACGATGATGGCTTCCTCTACATGGTGTACGCCTCGCAGGAGACCTTCGGAACCGTGACCCCCCAGTAACAGCCTGCCACCACCACACCATAGCTCGGACAATGATACCACCTCCTCCCTCCCTAATCCTTTGTTCCTAAATACAGACCGATCCCCCTTGCCTTCCCTCGATCACTTGCTTACAACCTTAGCCAAGACAATAGGAACCAGACAGACCTCTTCTCCCATGCCCTTAAGGGCCCCTTATAGATATTAAAAGCCATGTCCTACACCTTCTCATACTGCCCACTACCCATTACTCAAAACCTCTCCCCCTTCATCCATTACTCAAAACCTCCCCGTTCATCCAGCCATGTGTTTAGGAAAAGAGATTCAATACTTATCTTTGGGTTGTTTGGTGTATAGAATGGATTAGTATAGCAGAGATGATTGCCAGTTCAGGTTGAGTTCGACTCAAACAATTTACAGCTTAAATCCCTGCTTGAGTCCATCATGGTTGAGTTCAGTTATAAAGAAATCTCCATATTTTATTTTCCATTTGTTATGTTTGCTAAACTTGAATGAGCTCAGTATTTTGGATGAAGCTTCAATCACAACAGCTGTTGAGGAATTTTCTAACAGTTTAGTTAAAGCGTTGAATCCAGTTTGACAGACATGGGACATACTACTTCCACAAGAACATGTTTCATCGTGTTAAAAGTCTCCTATAATTGGTGGCTCAGGCCAATAGTCTCAACCTCTGTGACAAAATGAGTGGTTCTTTTTCCTCTTTAGTCTTTCCTTTAGCAACTTGGTTGAATATTCTAGGCCAACTATAGGCTTTATTGTATTAATACAAGTTCTTAAGGCTAACATGTTAATGTGCGTTGAGTTTAGCAGCACCCCCCCCCCTGTGTTGCTCTGTTGAGCTACTTGATAAGGGTTGTGGGTTCAGAAATTATTTTACTTGGCTCCTTTAAAAAAAAAAATGAAGGTCCTTTTAAAAAATATATTTTATATTTTTTTCTTCCTGCGCTTTGTTGTAAACATCTCCACGTAGAAGAGATGTTAGGGACTCCTGGTTAAAAAGGAAAAAAATGCTGCCGAAAACCTGCTATGATGATTGTAATAAGAAATTTGCCTCCATGTACAGCATGATGATCGAATTGCACGCGTGTGAAAGGGTCACTGATGTGGGATAATGCTGATGTCAGAAGTAGGGTGTGGGGTTGGTGGCTGTTTTGGACTGGGCGGGCATCACGGCCGGGTCTGTCCACCAACCAACTGTCCATCCGTCCCCCTCCTAGACCTGCCCTAGGGCTCTGAACAGTACTCATCCCAGGGTGGCATCACGCTTTTAGAATATTCAATTTGTTTAATAGAGGGTTATTTATGCCTTTTATAATGTGTGCTGACTGTTGTGCTTTTCCTTCTCGCTGTCCTCTCAACTGTTGGAACTGTTTAAATGTTAGATGCCTTTTTATCTTAGAATTTTTGGCAGATAATCTTCTGTTTTTATTTAATGTGATGTTACTTCCTTGTACAAATGTCCATATGCTATATGTGTGTGTAATGAATACGAATGATTCTATGATCAGTTTGATTGAGGGTTTAATAACAGAGGAATGATGCAGTTTTATCAGCCCAACGTTCCTCTGCATGCTCCGCTGTTTGCCGCTCTCATTCTTCATATTCACAGCAATATTACACAGCCTTTTATTGTATTTGTTGGTATTTTATGAATAAAACAGACTATGTAAAGGTATTCCCCATCTAGAACTCCTATCCTGACGTTTGAATTAGATAAAATACTGATCAGGGAGAAACATGCAAATGTTGCCATGAAATGATGGAAACCGAAAACATTTTAATGTCTTTTACAATGTTTTTGATGCAGTATATAAAACAAACAATTCTTAAAGACACTATACAATACAAAAATTGTACATAAAAATGAACAAATGATATGCCCTTCAGGCTCAAATCTGCTTCAAAATAATACCAAATGTTTTAAAACTCCTTTTAAATGCACAAAATGTTGACTTGAGATCAAGCAACATGCATAGCTATTGACTAAGAAGATAGCTATGTTACATTCAAATAATACCAGCTAATTAGATTTGTATTTTGGACAGGGGGATGTCATGTATGTTTGACAACAACCTCATTGGAACCAAGTAAGGTGAACCAGTTCCAGAATCAAAAATATGGTGTCATTTTATTATGGCCATACATTTTCGTTAGTAAATGATTGTACCATGCAGGGTTGCTAAGGAACCCAGGATAAACAGCTTAGTGCACAAACATGATTTCCAATGGTCAATCATATCACTCTTTTTCATTTGAATGATATAATGAAAACGGTTGGTTTACACAATGTTTGCAGCATGAACCAGGGTGTATTCATTAGGCACAATGTAAAAAGAAATGCACCACCAGAGAAATAATCATGTCTATTCTGTGACCGTGGTCCATGCTAGTTCTGTATGAACGCCGCAGCCCGTCTGGTGTTCAACTTTCCCAAGTTCTCTCACGTCACCCCGCTCCTCCGCTCTCTCCACTGGCTTCCAGTTGAAGCTCGCATCCGCTACAAGACCATGGTGCTTGCCTACGGAGCTGTGAGGGGAACGGCACCTCCGTACCTTCAGGCTCTGATCAGGCCCTACACCCAAACAAGGGCACTGCGTTCATCCACCTCTGGCCTGCTCGCCTCCCTACCTCTGAGGAAGTACAGTTCCCGCTCAGCCCAGTCAAAACTGTTCGCTGCTCTGGCACCCCAATGGTGGAACAAACTCCCTCACGACGCCAGGTCAGCGGAGTCAATCACCACCTTCCGGAGACACCTGAAACCCCACCTCTTTAAGGAATACCTAGGATAGGATAAAGTGATCCTTCTAACCCCCCCCCCCCCCCCCCCCCTTAAAAGAGTTAGATGCACTATTGTAAAGTGGTTGTTCCACTGGATATCATAAGGTGAATGCACCAATTTGTAAGTCGCTCTGGATAAGAGCGTCTGCTAAATGACTTAAATGTAATGTAAATGTAATGTAAATGTATGTGGCGTACTGTTACAGTAATGTTGTCACTAAGCTCTATTACTCCCATGAGAACTAGACAGTACAGATGTGGTAAAAAGGTTTGACCACAAAGCTTTGACACTTTTTATACAAAATACAACATTCCCTAGCATGCAATACTCTACAGATAGTCAGATACAATCCTTGATTGTGCCCTACAATTCCTTGATCTTCGGTCCTCAGACCAGATCACACCCAGCAGAATAGAACTACTGTAAATCTGTTTCCTGTTTCAACCAAAGGATCCTGATTTAGTCAAAGTCTTAAAGAGCAACGGCCACTAAAAAACAACTTCTCATTTAGAAACAGCCCTATGTGGCATCGAAATGAGTCAGAAACATTTATTATACTGTCAAAATTGACTACGAAGTGTAAATAGGATCATTTTGGTCATAAAGTCAGTCTTGTCTAAAACAGAGTTTTTTAAGTGTTGTGGTCGTGACTGCATCACAATGTAAATGAAGGTTGGGTTTGTTTCAATACTGCCCATGTGCCCACAGCTGACAGCACACAAGTAATCATAAATTCAGAGTGGAGCTGCACGCAACACAATCGTAATGCCTGTGGTAAATTTGGGTTGACTTTGGATATCCCTATGTGGCTAGTTATGGACCATCTGTAAATTACACAATATACAAGGGACAATATGTAAAAATTCCAATAGCTCCACATTTCAATTACTTAAAACATCAAACCAACTATAAATTGTAGAAATTCATATGCAAATATTGAAAGCATTTAATGAAAACGAAAAGTTCTGCAACATGAAAATATTGTCTAATTTATATTGTGTCATTTATTGAAAGTCCCTAACTAGCCCAGAAGATAGGCTATCTAAAGTCAACTTTGCAGAGGTCCCGGACTAGCTGGCTGAAGCAAATTGGCTAAATAATTTGGCTAACTCGTCCCACCTGCGAACACACACAAAAGACACCCACATCAAACCACACCCCAAAACCAACTCAGTTTGAATTCAGTCATGGCCCCGAGCATTTCTTAATGAGTCAAATCTAAAATGACGCCAAAATAGGAAGTGCAGTTGACCTTTAATGACCAATTTGAAGCAATCGGTGCAAGTGTTTATTGGTACATAAACATAATTTTCAACGAAATGTCCCTTATGACTGAATTGTGTCCTCCAGACCTGGCAAGGAACATTCCAGTGCAACACAAAAAAACTATAATAACTTCTCCATCCTTGAGGACTACGGTCCTCATGTCACACTCACATCCAATGGACTGGGACCAGCCGGTCTCATAAAAGTGCTTTCACATGCCACACCATTGTGGCAACTCAAGGACACATTCACTGACATTCAATATCAAATCTTTTTCAAAAAGGATCCTCTTACATAGCACAACCTCATCACATCAAATCCAACTATTATAAAATCAAACATACATAACCTTATACATACAACTAAAACCTACACACATTTCAACAATCATTATAATATTAGACTGCTCCAACTTCTAAACGATTAAACAACACAAATGTCAATGGCACATCTTAAAATCTAAACTAAGAATGCTCGCACCATTTCTTTCACCATTAATACCTGCACTGTATAGGGCAAAGTACCCACAGCGAATGATGTGTAGAATAAAGCACTCGTTTCTCTTCCTCTGTGTTTCTCACAGACCTGCTCTGTCCCAGAGGAGAAGGATTTGGTAGTCAGTCAGTCAATGTGCATTATTTGGCAGTCATATTATACTGTACGTCTTTACATTCACACATCAGCATCCTCTCAGATACATCCAACTTATCTCCAGAGCGACTTAAAAGGACATCTTTGCATACCGCATGAGTTGTTATGAAAGGTGTAGGTCTGTGGAGTTTGACCGATTGACTGAGTGAGGCTGAGGTGTGTACCAAGTAGTGTGAGGAGTATTGCATCATATTTTCAACTGTGGGTTTTGTACAGCTAAATCATTTCCCATTCGAAAATACTGTATACCCTTCGGCCTCAGGGTTTAGACCTGACCATCTCTTTTATTTGGTATGATCAAAATCATATGTTACAGATGGACTGGGGTTAATAGCTCCTTCCAAACCGACTCCATTCTTTGACTTTCATCAGTTGAGTTAAGTGGCCTCAGGCCACCATTCATTCACCAATCATCAAAGTGTGTTCAAAGAGTCAAAGAGTTACCTAAATGAAAGGGACTCCTCCACCAGGAGGAGCATAAGGTGCTGATGTGCACAGGGGTCACAGGTCACAGGAGTTCCTTGTACTTAGTCCCCAGAGTCCTGGCTGTCTGATTTGGGAGCATACTTCAGCCGGAACGTGCCTGCAAAACAAAATACCAATGGTGCTAAATATATCAAGTTCCCCAAGAGGTTTCTGTAGATATTAAACATATGTATATTTAATCATGGAATTACAATATCTATTTTAGTAGCTGTAAGGTTTCTACTTTATACCTTGCTGAGCAGCATCCATGGGTGGCTGCTTGCATTCCTGTGCCCGATGGCCGGTGACCCCACAGTTGTAGCAGGACAAGCTCCCTGGCTTTCTATGCCCTCCGTTCCCCACCCCCCCATGAGGCTTGTGCACGTTGGCACCGGCCCCCAGGAAGCCCTGTATGGGGGGCAGGACAAGCCCCTGCTGCCCCTGGGTGTCGTGGCTGTGAGACACGCTGCTGTTGTAGAGGGGCGGTGCCACCAAGGGGTAGGGGAAGGGGGTGGCAGTGCTGCTCCCAGCCAGCAGGGGACTGAGGTGAAGCAGGGGCCCCAGGGGGAACACTGACGTCCCTGAGAAGGGGTGCTGGAAGTACCCTGCGTAGCTGGCCGGGAGGGCCCCGTAGGAGCCACAGTTCCCACTGCAGCCACAAGAGCTGCAGACGCAGACGGAGGAGTTAGGGGTGGAGCCAGAAGTGACAGCGTAGATGCTGGTCTCCGTGGAGGTGGGACTGGAGCTGGTTTGGACAGCGGCGCTACTGTTCACACAGTAGGTGTTGCCTGGCACCGCTGCCATGGGAACACTGCTCGCAGTTCCCATGTGAACGCCACCCACAGACGGAAAAGCTAACTTGGAGGCAGGAGATGAGGAGGAAGAGGAGGAGGAGGCAGAGGAGGAGGGGTATGGGTAGTGTCCAGTATGCCGTAGAGAGGGGGACACCAGCAGGTGTAGAGGGGGGTGTGAGACGTGGTGAAGGGTGTTGGAGGTTGTGGTGAGGGCGGAGCTGGTGTCCACCATCAAGACTGGAGGGGGGCGCAGCACAGTGAACCCAGAGGGCCCCCGGGGCCCAGCAGAGTCCTGGCGAAGGGGAGGGGACCCCATACTGTCCACACTCAGGGCAGGGAACACCCTCTCCAGTCGCACCCCAACAGCCACACCTGAACCAAGGGGCTTGGCCCGCTCATCAGGGCAGAAGGGAGGTAGCCGGGGCTTACAGGGGGAACCCGGGATGCGTCCTGGTGACTGTAGGCTTCGGGAGGGAGGAGGGAGGCTCATGTGGGAGGGGCAGGGAGTAGGGTCATTCTGCACGGGCAGAACCTGAGCAGTGGGCCGACTAGGCCCTGTTGTAACGGTGGGGTTTAGGAGAACGTAAGTCCTGTCCTTCTCTCCTAGTTCTAGTCCTGACTCCATCCCTGGATAGGGACAGGATGACACAGAACAAAATGTTATCAGTGATATACCAACTTATTCAAGGCCATTTCAGTTAGCATGATAACTGCTGAGGGAGATAGACTCACGTCTGTGTGGCTCCTTGGCCCTGTTGAAGACCCCTTCCCGGGACAAAGACAGAGAGTGAGGGGTCATGGGGCTGGAGGGGGCGCTGGAATACCCTGAAGAGGAGCTGCTGTCCCGGGTGAGAGGGTGCACGCCCGTCTCTACCTCCACACACAGCTCTAAACAAAGAAACTGTGATCAATGAAGCTGAAGGTGTACAGTTGAAGTTTACATACACCTTAGCCAAATACATTTAAACTCAGTTTTTCACAATTCCTGACATTTAATCCTAGTAAAAATTCCCTGTCTTAGGTCAGTTAGGATCACCACTTCATTTTAAGAATGTGAAATGTCAGAATAATAGTAGAGAGAATGATTTCAGCTTTTATTTATTTCATCACATTTCCGGTGGGTCAGAAGTTTACATACACTAAATTAGTATTTGGTAGCATTGCCTTTAAATTGTTTTAACTTGAGTCAAATGTTTTGGGTAGCCTTCCACAAGCTTCCCACAATAAGTTGGGTGAAATTTGGCCCATTCCTCCTGACAGACCTGGTATAACTGAGTCAGGTTTGTAGGCCTCCTTGCTTGCACACACTTTTTCAGTTCTTCCCACAAATCTTCTATAGGATTGAGGTCAGGCCGCTCCAATACCTTGACTTTGTTGTCCTTAAGCCATTTTGCCACAACTTTGGAAGTATGCTTGGGGTCATTGTCCATTTGGAAGACCCATTTGCGACCAAGCTTTAACTTCCTGGCTGATGTCTTGAGATGTTGCTTCAATATATCCACATAATTATCATTCCTCATGATGCCATCTATTTTGTGAAGTGCACCAGTCCCTCCTGCAGCAAAGCACCTCCACAACATGATGCTGCCACCCCCGTGCTTCACCGTTGGGATGGCGTTCTTCGACTTGCCTCCTCCTTTTTCCTCCAAACATAACAATGGTCATTATGGCCAAACAGTCCTATTTTTTTTCATCAGACCAGAGGACATTTCTCCAAAAAGTAGCATCTTTGTCCCCATGTGCAGTTGCAAACCATAGTCTGGCTTTTTATGACGGTTTTGGAGCAGTGGCTTCTTCCTTGCTGAGCGGCCTTTCAGGTTATGTCGATATAGGACTCGTTTTACTGTGGATATAGATACTTTTGTACCTGTTTCCTCCAGCATCTTCACAAGATCCTTTGCTGTTCTTCTGGGATTGATTTGCACTTTTCACACCAAAGTACATTCATCTCTAGGAGACAGATTGCGTCTCCTTCCTGAGCGGTATGACAAAGTTAAGGTATTGGAGTGGCCATCACAAAGCCCTGACCTCAATCCCATAGAAAATTTGTGGGAAGAACTGAAAAAGTGTGTGCAAGCAAGGAGGCCTACAAACCTGAGTCAGTTACACCAGCTCTGTCAGGAGGAATGGGCCAAAATTCACCCAACTTATTGTGGGAAACTTGTAGAAGGCTACCCGAAACGTTTGACCCAAGTTAAACAATTTAAAGGCAATGCTACCAGATACTAATTGAGTGTATGTAAACTTCTGATCCACTACGAATGTGATGAAAGAAATAAAAGCTGAAATAAATCATTCTCTCTACTATTATTCTGACATTTCACATTCTTAAAATAAAGTGGTGATCCTAACTGACCTAAGACAGAGAATGGTTTTACTAGGATTAAATGTCAGGAATTGTGAAAAACTGAGTTTAAAATGTATTTGGCAAAGGTGTATGTAAACTTCCGACTTCAACTGTAGGGTCATGCTGAGAATGTGTACGTCAGAGGAGGCTGGTGGGAAGAGCTATAGAAGGACGGCTCATTGTAATGGCTGGAATGGAATAAATGGAACAGAACAGTATCAAACACATTAAACATATGGAAACCACACATTTGACTCCGTTCTGTTTATCCCATTTCAGCCATTAAAATGGGACCATCCTCCTATAGCTCCCCCCACCATCCTCCTCTGGTGTACATGTTGAGGGATTGCCTATGTTAATAAAAGTGTAGTCTACATGCCAACAGAGTACCGATCCTGTCTTTGTGTAAGCTTTATTCCAAATGTCAAGTTTACTTGTATTGAAATTATAACCTGTCAGATGAGTTGCATACTGTACCTGTGTTGCTACTTGAGTAGACGTGTGCCACTGAGCCTATGTGGCTGGATGGAGTAACCCTAGCGATGCCACTGCAGGACACAGGGAACTGGGACAACATATACCTCTTCTCCATCTTCTCCCTACTGATAGGAACACAGTCAGTCATCACAAAAACATCTTTGCCATCTCTACATAGGGGACAGCCAGAGTATGATCTGGAGACAGTAGCACTATTGAAACCCTAGAGGGTGCTCTAGTCTAGCCGTCAAGATTACAAAAGCACAGCATCAACACCCTCTGTTTCACCAACACACCAGCAACAAGTTGTGTGAGAAATAGTTATTTGAGATGAACACCAGTGCCATGAATGGTACAGAGAATTGCTAGACATTTTTTTGAACAACTTTTGAGTCAGTACTCTTACAAACACAGGACACGGAGGTGGACATATGACACATACACAATTTTGACAACTCACCATATTATATAGCTAGGGAAAATCGTGTTAATTTAGCTGCATTGCCAGGTGGAGAAAAAAAAACAGGCTTGACAGTGTAATGAGTGATCCCGAATAAGCTCCCATTAAGCTCACTGATAGACAGATCTATGGAAAAGCACCCGAGGAACTTTCCACTTCCTGTCACCAACACACATGGTCGTACCTGGCTAAACCTGGCTAATGGAAACATGCTGATATTAGCTGTGGAAACACGCTGAGTGATAGTGTTCTCTCTCAGTACCACTCCTACGCTACAACAGGTGACTGGGTTTTCCATCCAGTTTATTCTTTCCATCTTCCCTTTAGGTACAACTTATCTGGACTAACCAATCTACCCCACCGGAATGCTACTTAACCATTGACAACCAAATTACGATTCATCTTTATACCATGACATCCCTTACAAAAAAAGATTGCAGTTAGAATGCAGTACAACTGCAGTATGCTGCGTCCAAAATAACACAGTTTCTTTTAATATGGTAATTTGCAGTGTAACTGCAGTTACAGTGCAGCATAACTACAGTTACAGTGCAGTATAACTGCAGTTTAACTGCAGTTCACTGTAGTTATTCTGCAATTATTGAGTCCAAAATACCACAGTCGACTGCAGTTACTGCACTTTTACATCAGTTTAAAAACGGCAATATTTTTTTGTAAGGGATTGTTGAATACAAATTTCTGGCTTGAAGGGCATTCTAGAGCATTATTTTCTTATAACGCACGGTATATTTGCAATTCAATGGCCATAGTTAATTTTTACATGTTTTGTTTGAGCTGCTTTGAAAGCCTTAGTATAAAAGGGATTATCAACTTGTGGCTCTCAGGGAAATAATGCAACTCCATGGAAGGTTAGTTCCACTCCGCTACCACGTGTCGTTCATTATATTCCATAGAACACATAACCTCGTCTTGATTGTCCCTTACATAAACACCATTGACAAATCTCCTGTGTTAATGTTTAATAAAATAAACAAATGCTACACAAACTATGAAGTATGACTATCTAAATGATAAAAGTATGAAACATTAGTTGTAAATAGAGTATCTATCCATCTACCCATCCATCCATCTACCCATCCATCCATCTACCCATCCATCCATCTACCCATCCATCCGTCCATCCATCCATCTACCCATTCATCCATCTACCCATCCATCCATCCATCTATCTACCCATCCATCCATCCATCTACCCATCCATCCATCTACCCATCCATCCGTCCATCCATCCATTTACCCATCCATCCATTTACCCATCCATCCATCTACCCATCCATCCATCCATCTACCCATCCATCCATCTACCCATCCATCCATTTACCCATCCATCCATCCATCTACCCATCCATCCATCCATCTACCCATCCATCCATCTACCCATCCATCCATCTACCCACCCATCCATCCATCTACCCATCCATCCATCCATCTACCCATCCATCCATCTACCCATCCATCCATTTACCCATCCATCCATCCATCTACCCATCCATCCATCCATCCATTTACCCATCCATCCATCTACCCATCCATCCATCCATCCATTTACCCATCCATCCATCTACCCATCCATCCATCTACCCCTCCATCCATCCATCCATCTACCCATCCATCCATCCATCTACCCATCCATCCATCTACCCATCCATCCATCCATCTACCCATCCATCCATCTACCCATCCATCCATCCATCCATCCATTTACCCATCCATCCATTTACCCATCCATCCATCTACCCATCCATCCATCTACCCATCCATCCATCCATCCATCTACCCATCCATCCATCTACCCATCCATCCATCTACCCATCCATCCATCTACCCATCCATCCATCTACCCATCCATCCATCCATCCATCTACCCATCCATCTACCCAACCATCTACCCATCCATCCATTTACCCATCCATCCATTTACCCATCCATCCATCTACCCATCCATCCATCTACCCATCCATCCATCTACCCATCCATCCATCCATCCATCCATCCATCCATCCATCCACCCATCCATCCATTTACCCATCCATCCATCCATCTACCCATCCATCTACCCATCCATCCATCCATCCATCTACCAATCCATCCGTCCATTTACCCATCCATCCATCTACCCATCCATCCATCTACCCATCCATTCATCTACCCACCCATCCATCTACCCATCCATTCATCCATCTACCCATCCATTCATCCATCTACCCACCCATCCATCTACCCATCCATCCATCTACCCATCCATCCATCCATCCATCTACCCATCCATCCATCTACCCATCCATCCATCCATCCATCCATCTACCCATTCATCTACCCATCCATCCATCTACCCATCCAGTCATCCATCTACCCACCCATCCATCTACCCATCCATCCATCTACCCACCCATCCATCTATCTACCCACCCATGCATCCATCTACCCACCCATCCATCTATCTACCCACCCATCCATCTATCTACCCACCCATGCATCCATCTACCCACCCATCCATCTATCTACCCACCCATGCATCCATCTACCCATCCATTCATCCATATACCCACCCATCCATCTACCCATCCATCCATCTACCCACCCATCCATCTATCTACCCACCCATGCATCCATCTATCCATCCATCCATCCATCCATCCATCCATCTACCCATCCATCCATCTACCCACCCATCCATCTATCTACCCACCCATGCATCCATCTACCCATCCATCCATCCATCTACCCACCCATCCATCCACCCAACATCCATCTACCCACCCATCCATCCACCCAACATCCATCTACCCACCCATCCATCCACCCAACATCCATCTACCCACCCATCCATCTACCCATCCATCCATCTCATTACCCACTGAACTACCTGTGTCTACACAGGAGTATGTTGGAATGGGCACGTCACTGCTTTTATGGGGCTGGGGGACAGAGGGCTTGATAAGGGGTCTGAGTTCAGTGTTCAGACTCACTTCTGCAGTTCCAGCTGCGTCTTCAGCTTCTTCTTGGCTCCCTGGGTGAGGTCATACTTGTTCAGATCCTCCTCTGTGAGTCCAAGGAACTGCAGGGGACAAAAACACATTTAAGAGCACAGATAGGGGCTACTAGGGAGAATGTGATTGTTAGGGGAAGACAGCAACTGTTGTTTGATCTATTCTAATGTCTATTGTTGGGGCTTTCTAATAACAGACATGTAGCCTCATTCTGACATGTTATCATTGATATTGCACTTGTCCAGACTACTTGCTTCTAAATATCCTTTGCTGTTTGATGTTGTTTTTTAATATGTAATTTTTCAGTATTGTGATTGCTGCAAAATGAATCTCTCTTTGAGGACATACACGTTTTCTGAATCTGAACTCTTTCCCTGCATACACCCCATTTCCAAGCCAGAACAAAGCCACTTTTAGTTATATCCTTATCTCTTCAGCTTTATAGGTGTCTTAAATGCCACTCATCCACTGTAACCTAAACCCACCAATGAGAGACTCTCTCCTTCCTCAAAGCCCACCCACCTCCTCCATGGTCAACTGCTTGAACACTGGGTAGTACTTGTGCAGGCGGAGTTTCCTCAGCCAGTCCAGGATGCCGTTCTGTTCTGGGATGCTCTGCAGTGGAGGACCAGGGTTCTGGAGGTGGCCGGGAGGGAGTGCGTTGTCCCCCCCTGCTACCCCCACCCCACCGGGGGGAAGGATGGGCACAGTGCCCTGGGGGGGCAGCTGGGTAGGAGAGCGAGTCTGAATGGAGTTGTGAACGCTCATGACTGTCTGGATACTGGCTACACCACATAAAGCCCTGAGAGAGGGGTGGGGGGTGGGGGGGGGGGGGGGGGTGAAAGAGGATAGGAAACATGGAGGAAAAATAGGGAAAGGTTCATGACAGAAAAAGGACAGTGAAGAGACATATTGCAAAGGATGGAATTAATGTAATTAAGATATTAAGATAATTATACAGTTTGCAGATTTGGATAGGCAGCAACAGTCTATATCAAACTGAGTGAAAGAGTACACTACATTACCAAAAGTATGTGGACACCTGCTAGTCGAACATCTCATTCCAAAACCATGGGTATTAATATGGAGTTGGTCCCCCCTTTGCTGCTATAACAGCCTCCACGCTTCTGCGAAGGCTTTCCACTAGATTTTGGAACATTGCTGCAGGACTTGCTTCCATTCAGCCACAAGAGCATTATTGAGGTCGGGCACTGATGTGGGGCGATTAGGCCTGGCTCGCAGTTGGCATTCCAATTCATCCCGAAGGTGTTCGATGGGGTTGAGGTCAAGACTCTGTGCAGGCCAGTCAAGTTCTGACACACTTATCTCGACAAACCATTTCTGTATGGACTTCACTTTGTGCATGGAGGTGTTGTCATGCTGAAACAGGAAAGGGCCTTCCCCAAGCTGTTGCCACAAAGTTGGAAGCACAGAATCGTCTAGAATGTCATCGAATGCAGTATTGTTAAGATTTCCCTTCCTTTCACTAAGGTGCCTAGACCAAATCATGAAAAACAGCCCCAGAACATTATTTCTCCTTCACCAAACTTTACAGTTGGCACTATGCATTGGGGCAAGTAGCGTTCTCCTGGCATCCGCCAAACTCAGATTCGTCTGTCGGACTACGACAGTGGGGCAAAAAAGTATTTAGTCAGCCACCAATTGTGCAAGTTCTCCCACTTAAAAAGATGAGAGAGGCCTGTAATTTTCATCATAGGTACACTTCAACTATGACAGACAAAATCAGAAAACAAAATCCAGAAAATCACATTGTAGGATTTTTAATGAATTTATTTGCAGATTATGGTGGAAAATAAGTATTTGGTCAATAACAAAAGTTTATCTCAATAATTTGTTATATACCCTTTGTTGGCAATGACAGAGGTGAAACGTTTTCTGTAAGTCTTCACAAGGTTTTCACACACTGTTGCTGGTATTTTGGCCCATTCCTCCATGCAGATCTCCTCTAGAGCAATGATGTTTTGGGGCTGTTGCTGGGCAACACAGGCTTTCAACTCCCTCCAAAGATTTTCTATGGGGTTGAGATCTGGAGACTGGCTAGGCCACTCCAGGACCTTGAAATGCTTCTTACGAAGCAACTCCTTCGTTGCCCGGGCGGTGTGTTTGGGATCATTGTCATGCTGAAAGACCCAGCCACGTTTCATCTTCAATGCCCTTGCTGATGGAAGGAGGTTTTCACTCAAAATCTCACGATACATGGCTCCATTCATTCTGTCCTTTACACGGATCAGTCGTCCTGGTCCCTTTGCAGAAAAACAGCCCCAAAGCATGATGTTTCCACCCCCATGCTTCACAGTAGGTATGATATTCTTTGGCTGCAACTCAGCATTCTTTGTCCTCCAAACACGACGAGTTGAGTTTTTACCAAAAAGTTATATTTTGGTTTCATCTGACCATATGACATTCTCCCAATTTTCTTCTGGATCATCCAAATGCTCTCTAGCAAACTTCAGACGGGCCTGCACATGTACTGGCTTAAGCAGGGGGACACGTCTGGCACTGCAGGATTTGAGTCCCTGGCGGCGTAGTGTGTTACTGATGGTAGGCTTTGTTACTTTGGTCCCAGCTCTCTGCAGGTCATTCACTAGGTCCCCCCGTGTGGTTCTTGTGATCATTTTGACCCCACGGGTGAGATCTTGCGTGGAGCCCCAGATCGAGGGAGATTATCAGTGGTCTTGTATGTCTTCCATTTCCTAATAATTGCTCCCACAGTTGATTTCTTCAAACCAAGCTGCTTACCTATTGCAGATTCAGTCTTTCCAGCCTGGTGCAGGTCTACAATTTTGTTTCTGTTGTCCTTTGACAGCTCTTTGGTCTTGGCCATAGTGGAGTTTGGAGTGTGACTGTTTGAGGTTGTGGACAGGTGGCTTTTATACTGATAACAAGTTCAAACAGGTGCCATTAATACAGGTAACTAGTGGAGGACAGAGGAGCCTCTTAAAGAAGAAGTTACAGGTCTGTGAGAGACAGAGATCTTGCTTGTTTGTAGGTGACCAAATACTTATTTTCCACCATAATTTGCAAATAAATTCATTAAAAATCCTACAATGTGATTTTCTGGATTTTTTTTCCTCATTTTGTCTGTCATAGTTGAAGTGTACCTATGATGAAAATTACAGGCCTCTCTCATCTTTTTAAGTGGGAGAACTTGCACAATTGGTGGCTGACTAAATACCTTTTTGCCCCACTGTATATGGTGAAGCGTGATTTTCACTACAGAAAACGCATTTCTATTGCTCCAGAGTCCAATGGTGGTGAGCTTTACACCATTCCAGCCGAAGCTTGGCATTGCGTACAGTGATCTTAGGTAGTGAGCACCGAGTGTCTACGCGCTTCAGCATTCGGCAGTCCCGTTCTGTGAGCTTGTGTGGCCTACCACTTCATGACTGAGCCGTTGTTGCGCCTAGACGTTTCCACTTCACAATAACAGCACTAACAGTTGACCAGGGCAGCTCTAGCAAGGCAGACATTTGACGAATTGACTTGTTGGAAAGGTGGTATCCTATGATGGTGCCATGTTGAAAGTCACTGAGCTCTTCAGTATGGCCATTCTATTGACAGTGTTTGTCTATGGAGATTGCATGGCTGTGTGCTCAATTTTACACACTTGTCAGCAACGGGTGTGGCTGAAATAGCCAAATCCACTAATTTGAAGGGGTGTCTCCATACTTTTGTATATATAGTGTATGTTGAGTGTTAAAGAGGGGAGCCCACCTGTTGGCTCCTCTGTATTGAAACAAGCACCCAAGACCTGTAGCATATGAAAGAAACATAGATCAGTCAGCCACATAATCAACAACCTCTAAACAAGTATACTCTATGAATGGCGATATATACAGTACGCAAAACTCATTTTTGAATCTTGTCTATTGTTTATTGACTTCTTGACCTCTTTACAAGGTAGGAACGAAATATCAGCTGAGGATCACCAGTTTTTCCAGTTTAATTTAAGAGCAGTGTGATATTTCAGCACTTTACTGGGGCCTGTGGTACCACATTACAGCAGAGTAAGATAGATTTTTATTTCACTGCATCCCAAGGGTCTCACAATATCAGCAAAGGGGCGAAATGCTAGCTGCTCCAGACACAGTCAGACAGACATCCAGGTCTCTCCCACTGCCACTGCCCTGCCTGGGGAGACGGAACTATAAATAAACTCTAGGATGGCACTATAAATAACCCCCCCCCCAACACCCTTCAAACCCCAGAGATGAAGTGCCACTCCTCTCAGCCAAACAGAGAGGGGGACATATACGTCCCATGAACACAGAGTAGGGTTAGGACAGGAGTCTTACTTGCAGTGGAGGGGGGGGAGAGGGCGGTGGTGGCAGTGCTGAAGAAGAGTTCGGCTTGGTAGTGTTTGAGAATGTGGGCTGGAAGCACTGTCAGGCACCTGTACAAGGAACGAACATATGAGATTACGTTACATTCCATGCCTGATATGATTCCTTCCCTCCTTATCTCTTGTCTTTGACAGTAACACCTGGAACTAGGTCAAAAACAACATTAAAACAACATGGTTTGTTTTCAAAACAAATCAAATCAAATTTTATTTGTCACATGCGCCGAATACAACAGGTGTAGACCTTACAGTGACATGCTTACTTACAAGCCCTTATCCAACAATGCAGTTTAAAAAAATACCCCCCCCCAAAAAAGACTAAGACATAAAAGTAACAAATAATTAAAGAGAAGCAGTAAAATAACTATATACAGGTGGTACCGGTACAGAGTCAATGTGCGGGGGCACCGGTTAGTCGAGGTAATTGAGAAAATATGTACATGTAGGTAGAGTTAAAGTGATAGATATTAACAGAGAGTAGCAGCAGCGTAAAAGGGGGGGATGGGGGGGCAATGCAAATAGTCTAGGTAGCCATTTGATAAAATGTTCAGGAGTCTTATGGCTTGGGGGTAGAAGCTGTTTAGAAGCATCTTGGACCTAGACTTGGCACTCCGGTACCGCTTGCCATGCGGTAGCAGAGAGAACAGTCTATGACTAGGGTGGCTGGAGTCTTTGACAATTTTTAGAGCCTTCCTCTGACACCGCCTGGTATAGAGGTCCTGGATGGCAGGAAGTTTGGCCCTAGTGATGTACTGGGCCGTACGCACTACACTCTGTTGTGCCTTGCGGTCAGAGGCCGAGCAGTTGCCATACCAGGGAGTGATGCAACCAGTCAGGATGCTCTTGATGGTGTAGCTGTAGAACCTTTTGAGGATCTGAGGACCCATGCCAAATCTTTTCAGTCTCCTGATGGGGAATAGGTTTTGTCGTGCCCTCTTCACAACTGTCTTGGTGTGCTTTGACCATGTTAGTTTGTTGGTGATGTGGACACCAAGGAACTTGAAGATCTTAACCAGCTCCATTACAGCCCCGTCGATGAGAATGGGAGTGTGCTTTGTCCTTCTTTTCCTGTAGTCCACAATCATCTCCTTTGTCTTGATCACATTGAGGGAGGGGGTGTTGTCCTGGCATCACACGGCTCTGTAGGCTGTCTCGTTGTTGTCGATGATCACTGTTATGTCATCGGCAAACTTAATGATGGTGTTGGAGTCGTGCCTAGCAGTGCAGTCATGGGTGAACAGGGAGTACAGGAGGGGACTGAGCACGCACCCCTGAGGGGCCCCCGTGTTGAGGATCAGCGTGGCGGATGTGTTGTTACCTACCCTTACTACCTGGGGGCGGCCCGTCAGGAAGTCCAGGATCCAGTTGCAGAGGGAGATGTTTAGTCCCAGAGTCCTTAGCTTATTGATAAGCTTTGAGGACACTATGGTGTTGAACGCTGAGCTGTAGTCAATGAATAGCATTCTCACATACTGTAGGTGTGTCCAGGTGGGAAAGGGCAGTGTGGAATGCAATAGAGATTGCATCATCTGTGGATCTGTTAGGGCGGTATGCAAATTGGAGTGGGTGGTGGTGTTGATGTGAACCATGACAAGCCTTTCAAAGCACTTCATGGCTACAGACGTGAGTTCTACAGGTCGGTAGTCATTTATGCAGGATACCTTAGTGTTCTTGGGCACAGGGACTATGATGGTCTGCTTGAAACATGCTGGTATTACAGACTCAGACAGGGAGAGGTTGAAAATGTCAGTGAAGACACTTGCCAGTTGGTCAATGCAAGCTCGGAGTACATGTTCTGGTATTCCGTCTAGTCCTACGGCCTTGTGAATGTTGACCTGTTTAAAGGTCTTACTCACATCGGCTGCGGAGAGCGGGATCACAGAGTCGTCCGGAACAGCTGATGCTCTCATGCATGTTTCAGTGTTACTTGCCTCGAAGCGAACATAGAAGTAATTTAGCTCGTTTGGTAGGCTCGTGTCACTGGGCAGCTTTCGGCTGTGCTTCCCTTAGTAGTCTGTAATAGTTTGCAAGCCCTGGCACATCCGACGAGCGTCGGAGCCGGTGTAGTACGATTCGATCTTAGTCCTGTATTGATGCTTTTCCTGTTTGATGGTTCGTTGGAGGGCATAGCAGAATTTCTTATAAGCTTCCGGGTTAGAGTCACTCTCCTTGAAAGCGGCAGCTCTACCCTTTAGCTCAGTGCGGATGTTGCCTGTAATCCATGGCTTCTGGTTGGGGTATGTACAGACAGTCACTGTGGGGACGACATCATCGATGCACTTGTTGATGAAGCACAGTAACTACTTGGTTGTTACTCATTATCATACATATGTAGTATGAAAATATTATATATCACAACACATACAGTGTTAACTATGCACCACTGTTATCAAGTGAACATATTCAGGTGGGCGACCTTGGTCAGTGACACTGCTGATGGACCTTACCTGGGGTCCAGCTCAGGGGCCTGATCAAGGCCAAGGGACTGAAGCAGAAACTTCTCTAGACCTTCGTCAGGGAAAAGCTGGGAGACCTGGGAGAAACACAAAATAGGATATTGACCTTCACCTCACTATTCAACAGATGGCAGATGGGTACAGTGGACATAAAAACAGTTTTTCCCCCCACTTCAAATTCTGTAAATCCTAGCCTCATAAAATATGGCTGCTAGTTAGCAGAACAGTCGATAAGAGACATAAGCGCTCAGTCCCCTCTCTGTGCTTCAGCCACTTTCTTACCTGGGAGAGAAAGTTCAGCACCTCCTGGTGAGTCCTGCTCACATTGGAAACAGAGGAGTCTGACCATGTGACCTGTGGGATAAGGAGAGAGTGAGTAGACAGGCCAATAGTATACAATAACTAACATACAGTACATACTGGAACTTGTGTGTTGCTGTGTGTGTGTGTGTGTGTGTGTGTGTGTGTGTGTGTGTGTGTGTGTGTGTGTGTGTGTGTGTGTGTGTGTGTGTGTATACCCACCTCTAGCATATATTCACTTGGTTTCTCCCCTTTGTGAGTCACTCCACTCAGCTCTATCCTCTCTATGTTCACTGAAAAAAAAAATATGTATATACTATTTGGATTATCTGATATTATCATTCAGCAAACAAAGAACATCAAGTAAGACATTGCTTTGGTGTCTCATATTTTTCTACCATGCATGCTAGATGAAAACGTAGTTCCTGTTAGATCTACTGTCGAGACTGTTTTTTTGGCACCAAATGTACTTAAATGACATATCTGAATTCATAGAGAACATCACAGGGAATGATGTCACCGGGTGTCTATTTAAACACATTAAACACTTTAAACTGGAGAACAGAGGAGGACAGCGAGATAGAACAAAAAAGACTAGAGAGAACATACAGATAGAGAAACAAGTTGGAAAGAAAGAGAGCAATGGAGAGAAAAAGTGACAGGAGGATGATCTAGATTTATGGCTGGACTAGTGGCACATTTTAGGGATCCTGCCAGTGACATTTTAAAACATTTGGCTGAACTCCGTATCGGATTCAGAGAACACACACACACACACACACACACACACACACACACACACACACACACACACACACACACACACACACACACACACACACACACACACACACACACACACACACACACACACACACACACACACACACACACACACAGGACTGTTTGTTAAATATACTCTGCAGACTCAGCACTTCCTCCGGTGTGTATTAGCACTGGGAGAGGCACTAGCTAGCTGAATGAAGCTCTGTGCTGAATGTGACCTATCTGAGGGGATCAGAAATGTAGAAATATTTTGAAAAACCTCCCCATGTAACTGTTCTTACCCAGAGATTTGGCTCTCAGTCTCAGGCCAGGAAAGGGCCTCTCCCCCGGCAGGCAAGTGTGAACTCATCTGAAGTGTACTGAGTAGCAAAAAAAGTCTATAGGCCTCACTGTAAGTCTAAACTGCTTTACTAAAGGCTAAAACGTCATTACTCTCACTGTTTGTGTGTGTGTGTGTGTGTGTGTGTGTGTGTGTGTGTGTGTGTGTGTGTGTGTGTGTGTGTGTGTGTGTGTGTGTGTGTGTGTGTGTGTGTGTGTGTGTGTGTGTGTGTGTGTGTGCGCATGAGTGTGTGCGCGCACACGTGTGCGTGTTTGTGTGCGTGGTGCGTGGGGCCTGCGTGTGCGTGTGTGTGTGCGTGGTGCCTGCGTGCGTGCACAGGCATGTGTGAGTGTGTAAGTGAAAGAGCGTAGGAACACTGTGTGTAAAAGAGCCAAGTGGGGAAAGTGAATGTGATGTGAGTGAGAGACAGCAGAGGAACTATGTCATGCTGTCTGGCCTGGATTCTCCCTTCCTGTGTGAGCTCCCTCTCCTGCAGTCACGGCTATAAGGGATCCAGCTTTTGTAAAATTAACGTCAATTCTTTTTTTTTGCATTTTAGCTAACTAACTATTTTCTTAACCTTAACCTAATTCTCCTAACCTGCCTCGTTAATTCTCCTAACCTGCTGTGAAAAGTCATATCTGACATTAATTTTACAAAAAGCTGTATCCCTTCTAGCCATGACCCTCTACTGTCCATACAGAATTATACAGTAGCCACAGGCTCAGCAATAGAGCAGTCCTGCCCTAATACCATGCACTCTCCGTCACGGCAGAGTTTACACATCAGGCACAGCCCCCTCCATCCTCACGCAATAGAAAATGATAAAAACTCACCTAGAACAAATCTAAGCAGATCTTTTTTTAAATTGGTATCATGAACAAAAATATAAACAAAATATGCAACAATTTCAAAGATTTTACTGAGCTACAGTTCATATAATGAAATCAGTCAATTTAAATAAATTCATTAGGCCCTAATCTATGGATTTCACATGACTGGGAATACAGATATGCATCTGTTGGTCACAGATACCTTCAAAAAAACAGTCAGTATCTGGTGCGACCACCATTTGCCTCATGCAGCGCGACACATCTGCTTCGCATAGAGATGATAAGGCTGCTGATTGTGGCCTGTGGAATGTTGTCCCACTCCTCTTCAATGGCTGTGCAAAGTTAGTGGATATTAGCAGAAACTGAAACACTCTGTCATACACGTCGATCCAGAGCATCCCAAACTTCCCCAGCGTACCAGTGGCCATCGAAGGTGAACATTTTCCCACTGAAGTCAGTTACGACACTGTCTGCAGTCAGGTCAAGACCATGGTGAGGATGACAAATACGCAGATTAGCTTCCCTGAGACGGTTTCTGACAGTTTGTGCAGAAATTCTTTGGTTGTGCAAACCCACAGTTTCATCAGCTGTCTGGGTGGCTGGGCTCAGCAATCCCGCAGGTGAAGAAGCCGGATGTGGAGGTCCTGGGCTGGCGTGGTTATACGTGGTCTAAGTTGTGAGGCCGGGTGTACGTACTGCCAAATTCTCTAAAACGACGTTGGAGCCAGCTTATGGTAGAGAAATTAACATTCAATTCTCTGGAAATTATCTCTGAGGAACATTCCTGCAGTCAGCATGCCAATTGCACGCTCCCTCAAAACTTGAGACATCTGTGGCATTGTGTTATGTGACAAAACTGCACATTATAGAGTGGCCTTTTATTGTCCCCAGGACAAGGTGCACCTGTGTAATGATCATGCTGTTTAATCAACTTCTTGATGTGTCACAACTGTCAGGTGGATGGATTATTTTGGCAAAGGAGAAATGCCCACTAACAGGGATCTAAACAAATTTGTGCAGAACATTTGAGAGAAATGTTTTTGTGAATATTTCTGGGATCTGTTATTTCAGCTGATGAAACATGGGACTTTGTGTTTATTTTTTTGTTCAGTGTATGTTATTGTAAGTCAACTAAAAATGCAACTATATTTCCCATTGTTCACACGACAATGACTGGTCTTGATAGAGATGATTTGGTATGGTATGATCATCCATAGACAAATTGGCATTAAAGTAACTGTCCAGTGTTTCTAGATTTCTTTTAAATATGACTTAAATTAATTACAATATGAGTGAAATAGTTCTCCTTCCCCAAAAAATTTAATTAAGTATGGCATACCCCAACAACAGAATGGTGTGGGTGTATAACGGTCATGAAAAATATGAACTCAAATATTCAATATTCAGTAGACCGTTGATTGGCCAGCTCATCCTCCTCGGGAGGTTGACATCATCCACTATGAGGAAATAGCAAACATTTTTTAAACAGTCTGTTTGAGATACAAGTTTGAGTTGGGGTTGGGCCAAGATAAAAGCAAAGCAGTGCGACAAAAACAACAACACAGAGTTACACATGGGATAAACAGTCAATAACAAAACAGAAACATCTATGTACAGTGTGTGCAAATGAAGTAAGGTTAGGGATGTAAGGCAATAAAATAGGCCAATAGTGGCGAAATAATTACAATTTCGCATTAACACTGGAGTGATGTACAGATGATGATGTGCAAGTAGAGATACTGGTGTGCAAAAGAGCCCAAAAAATAAATAACAATATAGTCAGATGACAAGAGAGCAGCTGGTACAGCAGTGTTCTCTGGGGTAATCAATGTCTCCGTCAGTGCCAAAAAGTGTAGAGACTGAAGGGCACTAGGAATTCCACATGGGTTGTGCACACAGGGTACACAACATTAGAGGGGTTGCCGCTACGGGGTAGGGGAGCATCTGTAAAACCTACATTGAAGAGGAGCGAACTGGGGTAGAAAACACACACATACAAGTGCCTTCAGAAAGTATTCACAACCTTTGACTTTTCCACATACAGTGGGGCAAAAAAGTATTTAGTCAGCCACCAATTGTGCAAGTTCTCCCACTTAAAAAGATAAGAGAGGCCTGTAATTGTCATCATAGGTACACTTCAACTATGACAGACAAAATGAGGGAAAAAAATCCAGAAAATCACATTGTAGGATTTTTTATGAATTTATTTGCAAATTATGGTGGAAAATAAGTATTTGGTCACCTACAAACAAGCAAGATTTCTGTCTCTCACAGACCTGTAACTTCTTCTTTAAGAGGCTCCTGTGTCCTCCACTCGTTACCTGTATTAATGGCACCTGTTTGAACTTGTTATCAGTATAAAAGACACCTGTCCACAACCTCAAACAGTCAAACCAAACTCCACTATGGCCAAGACCAAAGAGCTGTCAAAGGACACAAGAAACAAAATTGTAGACCTGCACCAGGCTGGGAAGACTGAATCTGCAATAGGTAAGCAGCTTGGTTTGAAGAAATCAACTGTGGGAGCAATTTTTAGGAAATGGAAGACATACAAGACCACTGATAATCTCCCTCGATCTGGGGCTCCACACAAGATCTCACCCCGCGGGGTCAAAATGATCACAAGAACGGTGAGCAAAAATCCCAGAACCACACGGGGGGACCTAGTGAATGACCTGCAGAGAGCTGGGACCAAAGTAACAAAGCCTACCATCAGTAACACACTACGCCGCCAGGGACTCAAATCCTGCAGTGCCAGACGTGTCCCCCTGCTTAAGCCAGTACATATCCAGGCCCGCCTGAAGTTTGCTAGAGATGATCTAGTTTGCTAGAGATGAGCATTTGGATGATCCAGAAGAAAATTGGGAGAATGTCATATGGTCAGATGAAACCAAAATATAACTTTTTGGTAAAAACTCAACTCGACGTGTTTGGAGGACAAAGAATGCTGAGTTGCATCCAAAGAACACCATACCTACTGTGAAGCATGGGGGTGGAAACATCATGCTTTGGGGCTGTTTTTCTGCAAAGGGACCAGGACGATTGATCCGTTTAAAGGAAAGAATGAATGGGGCCATGTATCGTGAGATTTTGAGTGAAAACCTCCTTCCATCAGCAAGGGCATTGAAGATGAAACGTGGCTGGGTCTTTCAGCATGACAATGATCCCAAACACACCGCCCGGGCAACGAAGGAGTTGCTTCGTAAGAAGCATTTCAAGGTCCTGGATTGGCCTAGCCAGTCTCCAGATCTCAACCCCATAGAAAATCTTTGGAGGGAGTTGAAAGTCCGTGTTGCCCAGCAACAGCCCCAAAACATCACTGCTCTAGAGGAGATCTGCATGGAGGAATGGGCCAAAATACCAGCAACAGTGTGTGAAAACCTTGTGAAGACTTACAGAAAATGTTTGACCTCTGTCATTGCCAACAAAGGGTATATAACAAAGTATTGAGATAAACTTTTGTTATTGACCAAATACTTATTTTCCACCATAATCTGCAAATAAATTCATTAAAATTCTCATTTTGTCTGTCATAGTTGAAGTGTACCTCTAATGAAAATTACAGGCCTCTCTCATCTTTTTAAGTGGGAGAACTTGCACAATTGGTGGCTGACTAAATACTTTTTTGCCCCACTGTATTGTTGTGCTACAAAGTGGGATTAAAATTGATTTAATTGGCATTTTTTTTGTCAATGATCTACACAAAACACTCTGTAATGTCAAATTGGATAATTATTTTTGAATTTGTAAAGCATATATGAAAAATAAAACACTATACAGTATATACAAAAGTTTGTGGAAACGCCTTCAAATTAGTGGATTCGGCTATTTCAGCCATACCCATTGCTGTCAGGTGTATAAACTCGAGCACACAGCCATGCAATCGCCATAGACAAACACTGATAGTAGAATGGCCTTACTGAAGAGCTCAGTGACTTTCAACGTGGCACCGTCATAGGATGCCACCTTTCCAACAAGTCAGTTCGTCAAATTTCTGCCCTGCTAAAGCTCCCCCGATCAACTGTACTGTTGTTGTGAAGTGGAAAGGTCTAGGATGCAAGTATATTACTCGCTAATGTTCAGTCTCTGGACAATAAAGTAGAGGAGCTCAGAGCGAGGATCTCTTTCCAGAGAGACATCAGGGACTGTAACATACTTTGTTTCAGAGAATCATGGCTCTCTACGGATATACAGTTCACATCCATACAGCCAGCTGAGTTCTCAGTACATCGCGCAGACAGGAATAAAGAACTCTCTGGGAAGAAGAAAGGAGGTGGTGTATGTTTCATGATGAACTATTCATGGTGTGATTGTGATAACGTACATAAAGCTCAATTCCTTTTGTTCATCCGACCTAGAATACCTCACAATCAAATGCCGACCATATTACCTCCCAAGAGAATTCTCTTCGGTTATAGTCACAGCCGTGTATATTCCACCTCAAGCCGATACCACGGCAGCCCTCAAGGAACTACACTGGACTTTGTGCAAACTGGAAACCACATATCCCGAGGCCACATTTATTGTACCTGGGGATTTTAACAAAGACAATTTGAGGAAAACACTACCGAAGTTCTGTCAACACATTGACTGTAGTACTCGTGCTGGAAAAACGCTCGACCACAGCTACATCCCCTTCCGAGATGCCTACAAGGCCCTCCCCCGCTCTTCCTTCGGCAAATCAGATCACGACTCCATTTTGTTCCTCCCTTCCTTTAGGCAGAAACTCAAACAGGAAGTACCCGTGCTATGGTTTATTCAATGCTGGTCTGACCAATTGGATTCCATGCTTCAAGACTGGGATATGTTCCGAGGCCTTGCTCCCGGACAAGCTGAACACGTTCTTCGCCCACTCTGAGGATAACACAGTGCCACCGACATAGCCCGCTCCTAAGGACAGTGGGCTCTCATTCTCCGTGGCTGATGTGAGTAAGACATTTAAGCGTGTTAAAACCTCTACGAGATCGGTATCTCTAAACCGGGACGGTTGTTACTCTATATGCGATAATGTGACTAGAATGACGTTGTAAATAACAGCCAATTCTGGGACATAGACATGTCTTATACGGGCAGAAAACGTACATTCTTGTTAATATAACTGCAGTATCCAATTTACAGTAGCTATTACAACAACAAAAATACCATGCTATTGTTTGAGGATAGTGCACAACAACAAAACATTTTTATCACAGCAACTGGTTTGATTCATTCACCTTTGAAGGTAAATACTATACTTACATTCCGTAATATTGCCCCCCCCCCCCCCCCCCCCCCCCTTCTCCCTTCCCTCCCGGTCATCTAGATGTGTGAAGGTTAGTGTCTTCTCTGTAGGGAAGATAATGATCCATCATGTATGACATTCTACCACACGGAACCCCACTAATCTACTGACGGAAATGCACGAAACAGACCTCCATCTTCTGCCAGCTTGCTACCGATGGCCCGGCTGGCTGTCTGAATCGCCGTGACCCCAACCAACCTCTACTCACTGGACCCTTATGATCACTCAACTAAGCATGCCTCTCCTTAATGTCAATATGCCTTGTCCATTGCTGTTCTGGTTAGTGTTTATTGGCTTATTTCACTGTATAGCCTCTAGCCCTGCTCACTATACCTTATCCAACCTTTCAGTTCCACCACCCACACATGCGATGACATCACCTGGTTTCAATGATGTTTCTAGAGACAATATCTCTCTCATCATCACTCAATACCTAGGTTTACCTCCACTGTATTCACATCCTACCATACCTTTGTCTGTACATTATTCCTTGAAGCTATTTTATCACCCCCAGAAACTTCCTTTTACTCTCTGTTCTAGACGTTCTAGACGACCAATTCTCATAGCTTTTAGCCGTACCCTTATCCTACTCCTCCTCTGTTCCTCTGGTGATGTAGAGGTGAATCCAGGCCCTGCAGTGCCTAGCTCCACTCCTATTCCCCAGGCGCTCTCTTTTGATGACTTCTGTAACCGTAATAGCCTTGGTTTCATGCATGTTAACTAGAGGTCGACCGATTATGATTTTTCAACACCGATACCGATACCGATTATTGGAGGACAAAATAGCCGATACCGATTAATCGGCCGATTTATAAAAAAAAAAAATGTTTTATATATATATATATATATCATACACACACACACATTTATGTAATAATGACAATTGCAACAATACTGAATGAACAATGAACACTTTTAGTTTAACTTAATATAATACACAAATACACACACACACACACACACACACAGCTCTGAAGTGACAATGATACTGAAGAGTCTGCTTAGGAGACAAATACTCTCAACTGTTTGAATAAAAATAGAGTTTAAGGTACCTGTGATGAATGTTGAACACAAAAACTGTCATTTCTATATGCAGGAAATCCTATTTTAATAATGGGCATGGTAAGAATTGACGACCAAAGTGCGAGTCATAATTCCCATGACACCTAGAAAAATCTGAAAAGCGGTTCCTTCATTTATTCCATAGGATATTTTTAGATTCACTTAAAATAAGGTCTGTGTTTCGTGTAGGCTTACACCACCTTGCCAATTTTATAACTGTGTAGATATCCATAGGACAAGGTAACTCTGATCAATATTGGCTAAATATAAGCGAAGATCTTTTTTTTTGTAGAGTGGATTTATGAAAATATGTTGACAAACATTACCTTATCCTAGTGAGATTTACACGGGTATCAAAACGTCGAGGCGGTTTAAGCCTGCACAAAACACAGACCTTATTTGAAGTAGATCAAGACATTTTCTATGGAAGACATGAATGGTAAAATAACGAAGGAACCCCTTTCAAGTTCAGCCGCAAGTTATTACAGGAATTATAACGCGTCGACTATTTCTCTCTAAACCACATACCTTTTGACTAATCCGGAAACTATCACCTCGAAAACAAAAGGTTTATTCCGTTCCGTATTTTATCTAACTGGTGGCATCCATGAGTCTAAATATTCCTGTTACATTGCACAACCTTCAATGTTATGTCATAATTACGTAAAATTCTGGCAAATTAGTTCGCAAAGAGCCAGGTGGCCCAAACTGTTGCATATACCCTGACTCTGCGTGCAATAAACGCAAGAGAAATGACACAACTTCACCAGGTTAATATTGCCTGCTAACCTGGATTTCTTTTAGCTAAATATGCAGGTTTAAAAATATATACTTGTGTATTGATTTTAAGAAAGGCATTGATGTTTATGGTTAAGTACACATTGGAGCAATGACAGTCATTGATTGATTGTTTTTTATAAGATAAGTTTAATGCTAGCTAGCAATTTACCTTAGCTTACTGCATTCGCTAACAGGCAGGCTCCTCGTGAGGTGCAATGTAATCAGGTGTTAGAGCATTGGACTAGTTAACTGCAAGGTTGCAAGAATGGATCCCCCGAGCTGACAAGGTTAAAAATATGTCGTGTGCCTCATCATTGGAAATAAGAATGTCTTGCCTAGTTAAATAAAGGTGTAAAAAAAAAAAAACGCCGCCCAAAAATACTGATTTCCGATTGTAATGAAAACTTGAAATCGGCCCCGATTAATCGGCCATTCCGATTAATCGGTCGACCTCTAATGTTAACATTAGATGCCTCCTCCCTAAGTTTGTTTTATTCACTGCTTTAGCACACTCTGCTAACCCGGATGTTCTAGCCGTGTCTGAATCCTGGCTTAGGAAGACCATCAAAAATTCGGACATTTTCATCCCTAACTACAACATTTTCAGACAAGATAGAACGGCCAAAGGGGGTGGTGTTGCAATCTACTGCAAAGGTAGCCTGCAGAGTTCTGTCCTACTATCCAGGTCTGTACCCAAACAATTTGAACTTCTACTTTTAAAAATACACCTCTTTAAAAACAAGTCTCTCACCGTTGCCGCCTGCTATATACCACCTCTGCCCCCAGCTGTGCTCTGGACACCATATGTGAACTGATTGCCCTCCATCTATCTTCAGAGCTCGTGCTGCTAGGCGACCTAAACTGGAACATGCTTAACACCCCAGCCATCCTACAATCTAAGCTTGATGCCCTCAATCTCACACTAATTATCAATGAACCTACCAGATACCACCCCAAAGCCATGAACACGGGCACCCTCATAGATATCATCCTAACCAATTTGCCCTCTAAATACACCTCTGCTGTTTTCAACCAAGATCTCAGCGATCACTGCCTCATTACCTGCATCCGTAATGGGTCAGCGGTCAAACGACCTCCACTCATCACTGTCAAACGCTCCCTGAAATACGAGCAGGCCTTTCTAATCGACCTTTCTAATCGACCTGGCCGGGGTATCCTGGAAGGATATTGATCTCATCCCGTCAGTAGAGGATGCCTGGTTATTTTTTTTAAATGCCTTCCTCACCATTTTAAATAAGCATGCCCCATTCAAGAAATGTAGAACCAGGAACAGATATAGCCCTTGGTTCTCTCCAGACCTGACTGCCCTTAACCAACACAAGAACATCATATGGCGTTCTGCATTAGCATCGAACAGCCCCCGTGATATGCAACTTTTTAGGGAAGCTAGAAACCAATATACACAGGCAGTTTGAAAAGCCAAGGCTAGCTTTTTCAAGCAGAAATTTGCTTCCTGCAACACAAACTCAAAAAAGTTCTGGGACACTGTAAAGTCCATGGAGAATAAGAACATCTCCTCCCAGCTGCCCACTGCACTGAAGATAGGAAACACTGTCACCACCGATAAATCCACTATAATTGAGAATTTCAATAAGCATTTTTCTACGGCTGGCCATGCTTTCCACCTGGCTACCCCTACCCTGGTCAACAGCACTGCACCCCCCACAGCTACTCGCCCAAGCCTTCCCCATTTCTCCTTCTCCCAAATCCAGTCAGCTGATGTTCTGAAAGAGCTGCGAAATCTGGACCCCTACAAATCAGCTGGGCTAGATAATCTGGACCCTTTCTTTCTAAAATGATCTGCTGAAATTGTTGCCACCCCTATTACTAGCCTGTTCAACCTCTCTTTTGTGTCGTCTGAGATTCCCAAAGATTGGAAAGCAGCTGCGGTCATCCCCCTCTTCAAAGGGGGGTGACACTCTTGACCCAAACTGCTACAGACCTATATCTATCCTACCCTGCCTTTCTAAGGTCTTCGAAAGCCAAGTCAACAAACAGATTACCGACCATTTCGAATTCCACCATACCTTCTCCGCTAAGGTATCGTCCTAAACGATATCTTAACCTCCATTGATAAGAAACAATACTGTGCAGCCGTATTCATTGACCTGGCCAAGGCTTTTCGACTCTGTCAATCACCACATCCTCATCGGCAGACTCGACAGCCTTGGTTTCTCAAATGATTGCCTCGCCTGGTTCCCAACTACTTCTCTGATAAAGTTCAGTGTGTCAAATCAGAGGGTCTGTTGTCCGGGCCTCTGGCAGTCTCTATGGGGGTGCCACAGGGTTCAATTCTTGGACCGACTCTCTTCTCTGTATACATCAATGATGTCGCTCTTGCTGCTGGTGAGTCTCTGATCCACCTCTACGCAGACGACACCATTCTGTATACTTCTGGCCCTTCTTTGGACACTGTGTTAACAACCCTCCAGGCGAGCTTCAATGCCATACAACTCTCCTTCTGTGGCCTCCAATTTCTCTTAAATACAAGTACAACTAAATGCATGCTCTTCAACCGATTGCTGCCTGCACCTGCCCGCCTGTCCAACATCACTACTCTGAGCGGCTCTGACTTAGAATATGTGGACAACTACAAATACCTAGGTGTCTGGTTAGACTGTAAACTCTCCTTCCAGACTCACATCAAACATCTCCAATCCAAAGTTAAATCTAGAATTGGCTTCTTATTTCGCAACAAAGCATCCTTCACTCATGCTGCCAAACATACCCTTGTAAAACTGACCATCCTACCAATCCTCGACTTCGGTGATGTCATTTACAAAATAGTCTCTAATACCCTTCTCAATAAATTGGATGCAGTCTATCACAGTGCCATCCGTTTTGTCACCAAAGCCCCATATACTACCCACCACTGTGTTATGTACGCTCTCGTTGGTTGGCCCTTGCTTCATACTCGTCGCCAAGCCCACTGGCTACAGCTTACCTACAAGTCTCTGCTAGGCAAAGCCCCGCCTTATCTCAGCTCACTGGTTACCATAGTAGCACCCACTCGTAGCATGCGCTCCAGCAGGTATATCTCACTGGTCACCCCCAAAGCCAATTCCTCCTTTGGTCGCCTTTCCTTCCAGTTCTCTGCTGCCAATGACTGGAACGAACTGCAAAATCACTGAAGCTGGAGACTCATATCTCCCTCACTAGCTTAAAGCACCAGCTGTCAGAGCAGCTCACAGATTACTGCACCTGTACATAGCCCATCTATAATTTTGCCCAAACAACTACCTCTTTCCCTACTGTATTTATTTATTTATTTATTTATTTTGCTCCTTTGCACCCCATTCTTTCTATCTCTACTTTGCACATTCTTCCACTGCAAATCAACCATTCCAGTGTTTTACTTGCTATATTGTATTTACTTCGCCACCATGGCCTTTTTTTTGCCTTCACCTCCCTTATCTCACCTCACTTGCTCACATTGTATATAGACTTATTTTTCTACTGTATTATTGACTGTATGTTTGTTTTACTCCATGTTAACTCTGTGTTGTTGTATGTGTCGAACTGCTTTGCTTTATCTTGGCCAGGTCGCAATTGTAAATGAGAACTTGTTCTCAACTTGCCTACCTGGTTAAGTAAAGGTGAAATAAAAAAAATAAAAAAAATAAAGCTCGGGGCCCTGGGTCTGAACCCTGCTCCTGGGTCCTGGACTTCCTGACGGGGTGCCCCCAGATGGTGAAGGTAGGCAACAACACCTCCACTTCGCTGATCCTCAACATCAGCCCCCTTCTCTAGTCTCTGTTCACCCATGACTGTGTAGCCACGCACGCCTCCAACTCAATCATCAAGTTTGCAAACGACACAACAGTAATATGCCTGATTACCAACAATCACTAGACAGCCTACAGGGAGGAGGTGAAGGCCCTGGTGGAGTGGTGACAGGAAAATAACGTCTCCCTCAACATCAACAAAACAAAGGAGCTGATCGTGGACTTCAGGAAACAGCTGAGGGAGCACGCCTCTATCCACATGGACGGGACCGCAGTGGAGAAGGTGGAAAGCTTCAAGTTCCTTGGAGTACACATCACTGACTAACTGAAATGGTCCACCCACACAGACAGGGTTGTGAAGAAGGCGCAACAGCGCCTATTCAACCTCAGGAGGCTGAAGAAATTCGGCTTGGCCCCTAAGACCCTCACAAACTTTTACAGATGCACAATTGCGAGCATCCTGTCGGGCTGTATCACCGCCTGGTACGGCGTTTCAACAACACTGTGTAACTCCGGTAGGGCAACATCTGAAAAATAGAGCCTACTTAGTAGTTTGTACTGGGGCTCAAGGTGCTCGACCAGTCGGCAAAAGCCAACATCATCCATGACAGAGAACAGTTGATTGTCAAGGGCAATGAATGCCATTATCTTGGCGGTAATGGATTTTACCTTTGAGTTTCCTCACTGAAATGTTCTTACTCTTTCAAATGACTGCTGGACTTAAACTTGTTTAGTTGTTGGAAGTGTGCGCTTAGTATTTTTCTGCTTTTGTTCTGTGTAGCGCTGTACTTTTCGTGGCATCATTACGTCATCTACTTACGTTAGATAGGTATGCACCTCAGCTTTGACATCGGTTTTGCACATCGGCGTTAAACTAGACATCGGTCCCATGCCGATGTTGGCATTTTTAGCTAATATTGTCCGATTCCGATATGCTTACCGATATATCGTGCATCCCTAGTTAGGACGCCTGTATCTTTGTAGTGACTGGGTGTATTGATACACCGTCCAAAGTGTAATTAATAACTTCACCATGCTCAAAGGGATTTTAAATGTCTACTTTTATATTTTCACCCATCTACCAATAGGTGGCATTTCTTTGCGAGGCATTGGAAAACCTCCCTGGTCTCTGTGGTTGAATCTGTGTTTGAAATTCATGATTTTTTAATGACTACCTAATCTCTGTACCCCACACATACAATTATCTGTAAGGTCCCTCAGTTGTAGATTGGTAAAAAATTTAAAAGCCGACATTGAAAATCCCTTTCATGTTAAACACTATTATTGCACACACTGTGAGTCGAGGCAACTTTTTATGTGACTTTTTAAGCATATGTAAACTCCTGAACATATTTAGGCTTGCCATAAAAAAAGGACTTGAATACTAACTGGCTCAAGACATTTCATCTTTTCATTTTTTATTCATTTGTAAACATTTCGAAAAAAACATAATTCCACTTTGACATTATGGGGTATTGTGTGTAGGACAGTGACAAAAAAATCAAAATATAATCCTTTTAAATTCAGGTTGTAAGACAACAAAATGTGGAACACTTCGAAGGGGTGTGAATACTTTGCGAAGACACTGTACCAAAGCCACAAAAGACAAAATGAGATCATCAGAAAATCACTCAGTCAGATAGTCAAGTGAGAGAGTGGTGTGGAGCCTTCCTTTCCTTCCCTCCTCGAACAACTCAGAAGAGTGTCTTTGTTTCAGAGACAAAATTACCACAGAAAACCATACAGCCATTTTCCAGCCAAGGAGAGGGCTCACAAAAGTCAGAAATAGCAATTAGGGGGATCACGTGACCCCTGAACGAAATGGCCGCATGAACTAGGAGCTCCGCACAAGTAGTTTCCAATTCCTAATCTTACCTCCACTTCAAGTTTAAAGTCATTTAGCTTTAGTCAAAAAGTCATGGCGGCTACAAAAGGCGACACAACAGGTGACATTTTTACCCGGACTTGAGCATTAGCGACGGAAAAAGCCTCCAAGAAGCAGCTAGCTTCAGAAAAAGCTAGCGCCATTAGCCAGGAGCAAGAGGACCCGTTCCCCCCCGAGGCCCAACGAATGCCAACCTCGCACTCTGTCGAAGACATCTTTTCTGAGCTGAGATCCCAACGTACAGAACTCAACACTAAACTAGATGCCATTAACGCTCAGCTCAGTGCGATAGGGGGCAAGGTGACAATCCTGGAAAATGCTTTGCCTGACATAAACAACAAGATAACCATAAACGCGGGGCGCCTGGACGAGGCAGAGGGGCGAATCCTATCCACGTAAAACTTATTGACAGACGCCATGGAAACAATAGCATATGCTAAAAAAAAAATAGAGCAGCTGGAAGAGAAAACAGAGGACCTGGAAAACAGGGGGCGAAGGAATAATTGTGTTCTATTAAATCTGGGTGAAAAAGAAGAGGGAAACATGCCACTGATCCGCTACCTGCAAGACAAACTTCCCGAGTGGCTCCACATGTCCACCGACAGGCCCATAGAACTCGAGAGAGCTCACCGAGCACTGAGGCCCCCACCAGCAGCCAGACAACCACCGCGCCCAATCACCATACGTTTCCTGAGATTCACCGACAAGGAACGAGTCCTACAGGCGGCGAAAATCAACACCATTACAGTGGGAAACGCCAAACTCACCTTACACCAGGACCTGTCAGCTGGAATACGCCGAAAGCGCCGAGAGTTTGACGAGGTGAAGAAATGCTCCATTGACCGAGGCATCTTTAGGGGATTCAAATACCCAAACGAGCTCAGGATTCTTCACCAAGGAGCCCTGCGACACTTCAAAACTCCCGAAGAGGCAAAACGTTTTTTGAAAGACAACCCCGGTCAATGAGAAATGGACCAATGACTAAATGCGATTACTGTTATTACTAAAGGAGGTAAGACAACATATAGCCGATATCCAAAGACCCACCCGCCCTGCTAAATGCCATTATAGCCGTCTAATCTATATTTATGTTCCTTTAGCTGAGAGGGATAGGCCCCATTATTATAACCTAGGCCTACTATATGTAGGCTGGGCTATTGATTTTATTTTCTCCCTTTTTTACTGTGGTCTGGACGGGGGCTACGTTGGCAGTTACTCAATGCGGGCGGAGAGGATGAGGCATTTCTTTGGTGGGGAGGGGGAGACGTTGTGCGTTGCTAACTGTTCACGTTTTGTTTTTTTGGAACACAGAATTGTGACTGAGCGGGGAGGTAATAGATCCAACGGGATATGTCGAGTTGTTTGGGAACTCGGCTGGGGTGTTCAGAGATTGTTATTTTATGTAAACTATTTATTTTCCTTTTATGTGAACGCAGCTGTAACTACTATCCACCTTTACCCAGAGATGACTTGCACTAAAGTTCGATTACTGTTCGATGACGATGACTAGTACCTTAAATCTATTGACATGGAACTGCCATGGTCTAGGTCATGCGCTATTGCAAGAGACACACCTCTGTGATGCTGAACATGCCAAACTCCGCAGAGCTTGGGTGGGACAGGTGTATTTCTCATCTTTCAAATCCAACAGTAGAGGTACAGCCATACTTATCCATAAGAATGTTCCATTCATAATTGACAAAAACATATCTGATCCGGAGGGGAGATATATTTTGATAACTGGGTCACTGTATGGGCAACCAATTACTATCTTAAACATATACGCCCCTAACACAGATACTCCTGCTTTTATGTCGAAAATTATAACCCTGTTCAATGAGCATTGTGTTTCCTTTGGAGTGTTGGCCGGAGATTTTAATTGTACCCTGAACCCAACCCTAGACAAATCATCTCAAGTCCCCACCACAAATCCTAGATCTGCAAAGATGTTGAACTCTCTTACTAAAGAGATGGGACTGATAGATATCTGGAGAGAGACTAATAGCTCATCTATGGACTATACATACTACTCTAATGTCCATAACACCTACTCCCGTATAGATTACATTTTTATCCCAAAGAGTTTCATAAATTCAGCCACGTGTACAATCGGACCCATAGCGCTTTCGGATCACGCCTTTGTCCACCTCCGCTTTGACCTCTGCAAAAACATCCCGAGGTCAAAGAGCTGGAAATTCAACACCTCCATGCTGTCAAATGAAGCATTCCATACATTGGTAACTACATGGATAGACAACTACACACAAGACAACAAAGATTCTCCTGTTTCTCCGGCCACAATGTGGGACGCTGCTAAAGCCACACTAAGAGGTCATCTAATTGCATATGCTTCCTCTAAGAAAAAAGCAATGGAAGCACACAGGCTAGATCTGGAGAGGGAGCTGGAACGCTGTGAAAAAGTACATAAACAATCCCCAGACAGCACCTCCTGGAGTCAACTTAAAGCAGCCAAAGCCAAACTGAATTTGGACTATACTCGGGAGATTAAAAAAAAAGTTTTCTTTACTAAACAGAAATACCATGAGTATAGCAATAGGCCTAGTAGATTGCTTGCTTATCAATTAAAAAAAGAGCAGTCAAAGCGTACAATTATGGCTATCCGAACAGCAGAGGACGAGGTCACATATGACCCAAAAAAGATCAATTTAACTTTTAATGATTTTTACTGCAAACTAAATACCTCTGAGAGAAAACACACGGAGGCAGAACTCCACTCCTTCCTAGAGGGAATCTCGCTACCTAAACTATCAGAGACCGACCAAGAAGATCTAAACTCCCCCTTCACTCCTGAGGAGATCCTGGAGGCAATTACCTCCATGCCACCTAACAAGTCCCCAGGCCCAGATGGATTCCCCAGAGAGTTCTACAAAGCTTTTTGGCCCCAGCTTAGCCCTATTTTCTTGCCAATGCTGGAGGATTTTTGCAAAAACGGAGTTCTCCCAGACTCAATGCACACAGCTCGCATTACAGTGTTGCTCAAAAAAGACAAGGACCCCCTATCCTGCTTCTCCTTCCGGCCCATAAGCTTGTTGGATTTCGACTACAAAATAATTACCAAATTGCTCGCCAAAAGACTAAACACTCTTCTTCCCAAAATAATAAAAGCGGACCAAACTGGATTTATTAGAGACAGATACTCTTCTGATAACATTCGCCGTCTTTTTGATATTATTGATCAAGTAAACGCACAGAAGACCCCTGTCCTGCTGGCTTCACTGGATGCTGAGAAGGCGTTTGACAGGATGGAGTGGAGCTTTCTGTTCTCAGTCTTAGAAAAGTTCAATATGGGCCCAAACTTTATTAAATGGATCAAATCACTATACTCTCATCCAAATGCCATGGTGACTACTAACGGACTGAACTCTGACAGATTCCCTTTGGGCTTGGGCACAAGACAAGGGTGCTCGCTGTCCCCCCTGCTCTACTTGTTGGGGGCGGAGCCTCTGGCAGAGTTGATAAGGAGCAATCCAAGTATTATGGGTGTTCCTGCAGGCGGCCTGCAGCACAAGATTTCACTTTACGCGGATGATGTCTTGCTCTACATATCCAACCCTGAGAAATCCCTTCCTCCCATTTTAGACACAATTGCTCAGTATGGCACATTTTCAGGTTATAAGATTAATTTTAACAAATCCACTGTCTGCCCTCTCAATATTACACTCACCAGTTCTATGAAGACACTCTGTCCGTTCCAATGGAAGACACAGGGGTTTCAATACCTTGGGATATTCATAACACCAGATCTGAATAGGCTTTTCAAGGAGAATTATCTTCCACTCCTGGATCGAATCAAGAATAACCTCCAAACCTGGATCTCCCTCCAAATTAGCTTAGTAGGAAGAATTAATGTAATCCGTATGAACATCCTCCCTAGACTGAACTATTTATTTCAGATGCTCCCATGCTATCTCCCAGCTTCCTTTTTCAAAACAATTAACCAAAGCATCACCAAATTTATATGGGGCAATAAAAAACCTAGGATCAAGCTCTCCACTCTATCGAAACCTGAATCTAAGGGTGGTCTTGCCCTTCCCTCCCTTCAATTGTACTACTGGTCTGCCCAAATCCGCAACATGCTAACATGGATCACAAACAGACAAGAGTCAAAGTGGATCCAGATAGAAGCCCAATCCTGTGGTTCATTGCCACTAAGCTCAACTATATTCATTGATAACTTTAGTGAAGTGGGCAACATAGCCAAAACATTTGTGATTTACAGCACCCTACTAGTGTGGAGGGACTGTAAGAAATACCTGGGCATCTCCTCCCAAATATGTTCTCACTCGCCTATAGTAGGCAACCCAGACTTGCCAAAAGCCCTGAGGGATGCCAACTTTAATCTTTGGCATACTCTAGGAATCAGGACCTTTTCAGACCTATTTCATCAGAAGACCACTACACTGAAATCCTTTCAAGAGCTCTGCAATGAATTCAATGTGCCAAGATCCCATTTAAAAAAAAAATATCTTCAAATTAGACCTGTAATCTCCTCATTTACTTCCAAGAGGAGGTTTAGAACTCAGTTGAATGAAGTTGAAACCCTTCTTGTCACAGCACAATCCATTAAAGGCAAAATATCTTATATCTATAGACTCCTTTCTGAGAAAGGAGGCTCCTCCTTTACTCCTTTGAAAATAATCTGGGAAAAGGACCTTGGTCTGACTATCAGTGATGAGTTATGGGCGGAGGTTTGCGACAGGGTATACTGCTCCTCTACTAATGTAAAAATGAAAGAATCTAATTACAAATTTTATTACACTCCCTTGAGACTCCATAAAATGAAAACAGACATTTCTCCTAACTGTAAAAGATGTACCTCTGAAAGTGGAACCTATATGCATGTATTTTGCAAGCAAGAAATAAATGGTATGGTAGTAAGAATAATGTAAGAATTGAAAAATAAATAACGAAACAAAACAAAAATGGGGGAATATAAGTATATCCATCCGAAAGTGTCAATGATCAAACCTGGAAAGCCTCCCAAATAGGCATCGCTCTGAACACAGCCGGAATGAAAGTGAATTTAACTTTAACTTTAAATGAGAGCTCTGACCACCCTCCACAGCGTCTTACATGTTCGGTAGCCCTTGCTGAGACCGTTTAATATGGTTTCACACATTATGGTATAGTATGGATTCGATTCCATGAGCAGACCCTAACACACAATGACAAGGCACTCTAACCTGTACGGGGGATTGGCGTATATTCCCGGATAAACTTCTCTGCGTCCAAAACCGAGGAGAGCCAAATCTTCTCACCGGAAGGCGGGGTAATTCTTAGTCTTGCAGGGAAGAGCAAGGCTGGGCGAAGATGGAGTTTGTAGAGTTTGGTCATGACATCTCTGTAGCCGGCGCGGTGCTTTGCCACATTGTGCGCATAATCCTCATAGACAGGGGTGCCCTTTATATAACAGGTTGCCCCTCATTCGAGCCTCGCGCAGGATAAGATCCTTGGTCTTGAAACTGTGACAACAGATGATTACTGGGCGAGGACGTTGGCCCGGTCCAGGCACTGGGACAAGGGCGCGATGTGCACGGTCCAGCTGGGGATCCGAAGCCAAAACATCCGATCCCATTGCATCCTTCAATAGCTTGGCGAAGAAGTCGGTGGGGTGAGAGCCCGCCTCCACCCCCTCTGCCAGATCGGCCCTCCAGGTCGACCACTTTCACAGAAAGCCTCTGCACACTATCCTGCAATGACATGCATAGCTTCTATAACTCGTCGATCCTATCAGCGTTGAATTCAGAAGCTTTCTCAAGGTCCACAATACTCTGGCCCTGCGAAGCAACCGTTTGAATGGTGCTCTCGATTCTGGTGTCCAGTTCAGCAATAGTAGCCTTAAGATCCTCAGTTAAAGCAACACGTAGTTCTCCCAAAGCCTGGGTAAGTTCTGTAAGTGTCACGTTGTTACCTGTGCCTTCCGCCATGTCTGTCTCGTTGTTTGGTGTGGAGTAGGCCTCTGATGTGGATTTTTTGTCCTTTGGTCACTTATTACTCTGCATTTTCACATAGAAAGTTACAATATTGTATTAGAAAGAAACGTTTGTTGTAAAAAGTGTCATAAAGTAGGTTAAGTTTTTAAGTATTTCGCAAAAAAGTTGCAGGAGCCTCTCACACACAGCCGTTCACTCCAACATGCTAGCTCCGCCCCCCAATAATCAAAAATATTTCAAAAAAAGCTTCGTCAATAGGAAAGGAGAAACAAGAAAGGCACGTTCCCGATCAGGCACATGGCTGATGTCTGGAAATTTCCACTGGCATCTCATTGAATGTGTTGTATCTCTCTCATTCTTCAGAGTAAAAGCCTGAAACAATGCCTAAAGACTGGCCACATGTAGAAGAAGCCATAGAGCCCGTGAACTGGGTCCTAAGTCTTTGTATGGTGGATAGGCTTTCAATGGAAAAACAGCCTTTCAAAATAATAGTACTTCTTGTTTGGATTTTCCTCGGGTTTTCGCCTGCCATATCAGTTCTGTTATACTCACAGTTCTGTTATACTGTTTTCTATACAAATCTACTAATTATATGCATATCCTATCTTCTGGGCCTGAGTAGCAGGCAGTTTAATTTGGGCACGCATTTCATCCAAAATTCCGAATGCCCTACCCTAGTGAAGTTTTAACACCACATTTTGACGTGAGGAGAAAAACACTATTTCACCACCACATGTGAAAATGCAATTCCACATGTGAAAGTGAAATTTTCACATGTGGAGTTTTATTACATGTGAAACTGCAAATGTGATTTTTACATGTGATTATTTTTTACATGTGAAGATGCAATTCCACATGTGAAAGTGAGATTTTTGCCCGTTTAATCTTCTTACATGTTTTTTTGTTTTATGTGTTTAGTTTTATTTATTTTCACCAAAGAAAACAGATCATACAGATCAATACAGATCAAAACAAAACTGGGTGCAGGTGTGGTTGGAAGCCCAAGGGCTTACAGGTATATGAAAATCATGTGATTGTTTTTTACATGTAAAAATGCTATTCCACATGTGAAAGTAAGATTTTCACATTAAAAAGTTTTTCACATGTAAAACTGCACATTTCACATATGAGGTGTAAACATGTTTTTCTTTTCAAATGTGAAAAGGTGGTGTTAACATGTGAACTCTAAATTTAAACAATGTTTGTTGTTGTTGTAAAGGCAGCCACTCAACCCCCTGCACAGCCCAGTGCCCAGCCAAGCAGCCCCCTGCTGATCCACCAAGCCCCCTCCCCAGCCACCCAGCCCACTGCCCACAGTGCCCAGCCACCCAGCCCACTGCCCAGCCACCCAGCCCACTGCCCATCTACCCAGCTCACTGCCCAGCCCACTGTCCAGACACCCAGCCCTCTGTCCAGCCACCCAGCCCACTGCCCACAGTGCCCATCCACCCAGCCCACTGCCCAGCCACCCAGCCCATTGCCCATCTACCCAGCCCACTGCCCAGCCCACTGCCCAGACACCCAGCCCACTGCCCAGCCCTCTGTCCAGCCACCCAGCCCACTGCCCACAGTGCCCAGGTACCCAGCCCACTACCACCTTGCCTCTCCCTCAGCACCCTGCCATGCCCCGTGCCCAGCAGGCAGCAGCTGCTGGAGGCTCCACATGCCTGGTGCCAGACTCGTTAATCCAGGGCATTCTGCCATTCTAACAGATCTGGTTACATATTGCACCCTGTGAAAATACACCATCACACAATAACACACAAAAGTAGATATTCTCTTATGTGCATTATCAGCATCTTTCGTGTTGTGTATTATGATAATGACGGCAAAACCAAGATTGCATTACAAAATAATAGTCACTCACCATCTGCATGTTTGAATAACAAGTGCACTCTTGCCACTGTGTGTGTGTGTGTGCATGTGTGTGTGTGTGCTTGGAGGTATGCTTGCCCTGCTTTGTGCTGCTGATGACAGGCATGCAGCCCTGGCCATGAGGTAGTGTAGCTAACTCAGCATTGGGTTACCAGAAAATGAAAGGGCCAATCCTACTGAGTAACCGAGAGACTTGCTCCTTTCAAAGCAATATTAGACCCCAGCTTAACATGCTCCTCTAACTATCAACTCTTTAACCCACTAGCACACTTCAAAAAACTAGCAACCCCCTTAATATTTACACTACGTTCAGATAAAAGACAATCCTGCACACTGACACAGTGTGTCTGTGCATATACTTGTGTTCAAAATATGAAATTGTTACAGTACAATCCAGTGACCTGTCACTTCTACCTACAAGATAGTGCAGTGAATTAAAGAAGAAGAGGAATCTAGAATTTAGAACTTCTACTGTACTACCATCTACTGCCTATTTTGAGAACTTTGGAGAAAAGACACATTGCTGAGGTCATCATTTCCCATTCCCCCCCCCCCCCCCCCCCCCCACCTCCAGACTAAACTTTCCAAAACTGGTGAAGAAAACGTGGCTCGTGAATTACATAACATGTGACCACTCTTGGATTCAACATCTGTGTGTTGGTCCAGCCAACAAGAAAAAAGAGATAGAAAAGAAAGCAGACAACTAAGAAACATACAATATTTATAGCTGTAGTGTCTGGGACCTTCAAATAACGCAATGCAACAGTATCATCCAAATCCAAACAAGCATGGCCCTTTGTGAGTTTGTTTCTTCGTGGGTGTGCATGCGTTCAAGTGTATATTCCAGTCTGTTTATAGCCTCGCAGCAAATATTTCAAAAGATTGTACTAAGGAGAAGTAGACAACAGCCTGCTACACTCTGATTGAATAGCATATATACTGTAGTATTCCCCCTCATAACAAATACCTTAATACTAAAGTGATACTCTAGTAGAGTAAAGGTTGTAAACATCATTCCACATAGCAGTAGAAGTGTTCGGTAGTGTGTGAGAGGTACAGTATGTACAGTGTAAAGGAGTGGTTGAAAAATGAGAGAATGAGAAGTGTGAAACAGAGGATGATGGCAGATTCCTGCAGCAGCTGCTCCATCCGGACCAGAGCAGCGTAGCAATGTGTAAAACATAACACTGATACCCTTCACTGCACCACGGCGCACCCTCAGATTGAGAACTAGATATATGACCATCTTTCTCCCTTCCCATTCTGATAGGGGGAGGGCAGTACGGCAAGCATGCCTCCACATTCCTCAATGAGCCTGGTTTGTCGATTTCGGTGTTTCAGCGTGTGGTTTCTTGTTCTGGGTGCATGTGTCAGTGTCTGGCACAAATTAAGCTGCTTATTCTAAAGACACGTACTGAATGACTGACAACGTATTACCTTTGAACTCAAGATTCCCATACTAGTGTGTGACGTTGTTGGAGAGAACCTTGACCCTTACTGTCACAGGGATGTCCTGTCCTGTCTCGTACGCAGACAGGGTAGATAAGTGTGACAGATTTCTGTGTACCATATAAGTATGTCAGAGCAAAGTTCTGTGTCTCACCTTTGCTCGGTTTCCCAACATGCACCTTGCCTGGCAGCTCCTTGCATGAGAGAGATGTCATGTGAGGCATGGTTTCTGGACCAATCCCCTCGTCCACTCGCCCTGCCCCGTCCTCTCGGTGCGGTGTCTGTGAAACAGGGGTCAAAGCTCAGGTCAAGTAGTCAGAGGTTAATATCATGGTCAGAAGTAGTTAGAAGTTTACGGATCTGTAATCTTTCAGCACCTTGACAGCCTTTTCAGACTGTCTCACACATTCTACCATAACTCAAAGAGGTAAGAGACAGGGTCACACACATTTTTCAAAATCACTGAAATCATTTGAAAATGACGTCTGTTGACCTCATAGGGTGTCATTTTCTCAGGACTTTTTCTCTTTTTAACTACAGAACACAGAAAACCACTGTTTTCACATAGAAAATGGTATGGTGCTGGAGATACTGAATATGGATGATGAGGTGATGAAGTGCCCTTTTAAGAGATGGAAAGCTGTCATTAGTTAAAGGTTCCCACGAATATGACAGCTGGTCTTTCACAAAATGTTAGAGCTCTTTCACAGTAGTCTATATTGTCTTAAGAGTTACACGTTATGACCATTGACAGTGGGCATTGACACACTAAGCAGGCCTGCAGGTGTCTGTCCTGCTTGCTCTGTGATTAGGTACCTTGAAAAGTTGTCAAGAAGACAGCTAGGGCAGAGTAATAGCTACTGTTACTCTAAACACTTGTCTGTACAACTAACCAGATTCCTGGAAAGGTGAGCCGTTTGAAAAGGACTGTTGTTAGGTGGTCTACTCTTATGTTATTTCAGGACAATTTATCCTGCTCGTCTTTACTTGTATATGCCTAGTAATCTTACTGCTTCAGTAATAATTGACCGGTAAAATGTATTTTCTAGAGTTGTGCAGTTCAAACTGATTGGTCATGGGAATGGCTTGATTCCAAACCGAATGTGTATACAGTTGTGTCTTTCTTTCCTTTTTGAAGCACTCTCAGTGGTGAGGCTGATGTGTTTAACAGCAGAGGTCATGCAGCATACATGCTCACCCAAGCAGCAACAGAAACACACACAGACAAGCTCTGAAACCAATTAAGTATGCTTTACAGTCTGCCACTGCCACATCCGCATCCACTCCTGAGAAATCTGCTCTTTTTCTTGAGGAAAAGGGGAAATCCTGCTGTTAGGAGAGATGCTAGGTTTAGAGCTGAAATGGGCATGACAGTGGCAAAGGTCCTGGCAGATAACATACTGAAACACCGCAAAGGAGTTCCTCTTGCCTTTTTTCCTGAAGGCTTAAACCCCAAATAAAGTAGTACATTATCTAATAACAAATATGTGAGGTTTAAAAAAAATATATATATATATTTTCTTCTCATCACTCATCACCATAAGTTTATAATTTACTGAATGATTAATATGTGAGTGTGGTTATTATTTCATGTCTGTTTGGGTTAGGGTGACCATAAAGGCTTCTTCTTCGAACAGTCAGAGAGAGCATCAATCAGAGCGTCCTGGTGATTCACCGGAGGGTTGAGTCTCTCTCACACAGGGTTGATTTCAGTGTTGAGAAATGTGCTGGCTTGCACTTAATGGAGGCCAAGACCAAAACAACACTAAATACAACCAACCACTTTCCTTTGAGCAGTCAGGGTACTTTCCTCTCAGCCACGAGTTTGAACGGCCCTGTGTTTGTCTGCTGTGTGTCTCTGATTTAAACCAATGACAAACAGGCCTTCGTAGTGATCCTAAACCTGTGTGCCAATGTGTTCAAATCCAACTGATGGTTTACGGTTCATTTTTAATTTGTAACATTATATTTGGCCTTTTAAGTGTTCCTTACTCTCTTTCTCACACACGCCTGTGCAGACACGCATATGCACATAAGCACACACACGCACACACGTACACACGTACACACACACATTTTCAGATGTATCTAGAGGTTGTTTTTTGTAAATAATAATATTCCTGATGTTTGTCAAAAGCCCCTTAAACTGTCATAACATCATTCATAACGTTTTGTAATCCATCTTAAAACCAAAGAAAGCTGTATATTTTGTTAACAAGGAAGACGTGGATTCCTATTCCCACATTGCTATGTTGACATCCGCTTCTCCAGAGAAGTCAAAGTAATGCTGAATCTACAGGCAGACATTGTGAGTGAATGTTCAGGACTCAGGGGGACAACAAATGGTCGGGGACAACCGACAGACATGCCCCTGGGGGACCAGTGAAAAACATGTTTGTTTAGTTAAATGAATTCCTTTCAGGTCACTTTCCTTAGAGTTTGTCTCAAACTGACCTGGAAACAGGGGAAGCGCTATAACGTTATCACCCCCTCCCTACTTTTGGAAAAACTCACACAAGTAAAAGGAGCAGGCGTATTACAGTGTTCTTACCGTGTAACAATACTCTATTCTCAATCGGTTATAAATAATGTAGGCCTACAGTGTAACCACAAAACATTTTCCTTCATATGATCTTCTCATACCAAAGAGGGTACAGAGCTGTCCCACAAGATGCATTTGTGAAGGATGTGAAGGCCCTAGTACAACATCACTACCAGAACTAGCGGACTAAACTCCACTCCATGTAGTGGAGTTTAGACCACTATACCAGAACCTGGACAGTGTTGGGAGCTGTTGAATGACTATGGTTGTCCTCCTAGCACTGGCACTCACTAACTCTTTTGCTTGTTAGGTATCCTACAACTTTGTGTTTTGGATGGCTGCTCAAACTTGGAAGTGGCACAAGACCATTCATATATATAGCCATCAAGTAAGTGACAACAGGGACAATATATTACCTACCTTATGACAACATGGACACCCAGCCTGACTGGAGTTGAGGGTGGGCGCAGTGATGTAGGTAGGGATGCTAGTGGCGGGAGACAGGGTGGCCAGCGCGCCAGTCCCGCCGCAGCCTCCAGTCCCGGCCTGCTGCTCTCCACAGGTGACCTGCAGGATCTCCTGGATCTGGGTCAGCTCCTGTCTTAGCACCTGTTTCTGGTGAAAGCTGAACGCCGGATGATTGGATGCCATGGTGAAGAGGAGAAGGAACTGCTCCCCCGTTCGTCCATCGTTGAGCTGCAGGCCATAGTTGTTGATGACGCTGTCGATGTGCGTGAGCGTTCGGAAGAGAACACCCGCCGCATCTCGGTTGTCCGAGTTGAGAAGTGCGAGGGAGATGAGCAGCTTGCTCCTCACGACGTCGTCCGTGATGTTGGTAAGGTTCGAGAGGTCAGCAGGGTTGTTGGCTTTGATCTCGGCGTCCCTGAGGGAGTGATAGTCCTTGCGGGCTAAGTCTTCCAAGCATGACCCGAGGAAGCGTAGTTCGATTGGAACACAGAGGTCCAAAAGCCCACAAAGGAACTCAGCTCTCTGGGCCGAGTTCAATATCGAGAACCAGTGGTAGACCCCTTCCCTTTGAACGGAGCACCGATTTTCTACCATTTTAACAGCAACTCACAAATTTAAAACATGTATTATTTTGTTGATAGTAATTAGGCCTAAAAATAATAAAACGGCAAGACTAAAATGAGTCAGCCAAAACTCCATCTAGGACTACTATAACAAACTTAAAACAAAAGAGTGCAGCAATTCGGGTGCCGGAACAGTTACTTTGTGAACGTTCACCTGGCGCTGGTTATTCTTTTGACAAAAATCGTATTCAATGTATCCAGGACTACTTGAGTTTTCGGAAACAGAAGTTGGGCCTACCGCACGCCCGCTTTATTTGTTTACAGGCCAGTCGCAACATTGTTGCAATATGCATCCAAAACGTTGTTCAGGTGAAACTCTATAAACAAAAGCATGAGTCTGGGTTTACTGTACTGCGAGGCTCAGCGTAGTGCCAGCTCTCCAGTCATCTGCCAGCCCCCGGAGGTCCCCACGTCAATCGATTATGGAACAGAGCATGCACATTCCTCCATGAAGTAGATTGAAATGAAAAATAGCATATAAGTATTACACAGAGAGATACTTTACTTCCAGTGTCAGAGGAGCCACTCTCTGATTTCCCTCTGTAAAACAATACTTTTCGATGAGAATCCGCATGGCATTCGTTGAACTTCTGAGAGCGTCGGCTAATAAACAAGACCATAAACTGTATGTATGAACTGCATCCAGCTACCTTAGTGTTAAAGTTTAAACGTAAACTATTTAGTTAAATCCTATTGGTCGTAAGCATAACAAGTGGCGCATGCAGATTTGTTCCAAAGAAATAACGACAAGGATTATATTTTCGTTAAACAGTCCGTAGCTTTTTCGAAATGCAATTCAAGGAATACGCCCACTCCCTTCCATTCTGTCATAACCCTGAAATCGAGAAAAACAGCTGTGTGATACATTATCCCAAACTATGCCAGATAAGCCCATTAACTGAAAAATATCCACTTCGATTGGGTGAACATCTTGTCAGTAATCCCAGCTAATGGTGTGATTGGTCAGAAAAGTATCCGCACTACACATCTTTTTCATATGCGCTCATACATACAACTCTCCGATTTGGTCAGCGAGATACTGTACTTTTTAAAGAGCAAGTCACCCTCTAAAGCCTAGGATTTGAGGAAGTGTATTGTTTTAAAGACATATGCATATGGCATCTTTTGTCATCAAATATATTTTCAAACTAATATTAGTCAAAGACGAGCAGCAGAAAAGAAAGAGCAGAACAGTGATGAAGTTTGGGAACTTCTGGAATTTCCATTTCCATAGCGTCACTCTGGATGTGTGCATTGTTTGGTGCATGGCCTTTATTTTACAGTAGATCTGTACTCTAGCTTGTTCTGACTATGGCGTAAAAAAAAAGGAGAAATACACTACATGAGAAATACACTACATGACACTACATGTATGTGGAAACTTTCTCTTCGAACATCATTCCTAAATCATGTGTAGTTAGTTCCCCTTTTGCTGCTATAACAGCCTCCACTCTTCTGGGAAGGCTTTTCATGACATCAGCGGTTCCCAAACTTTTTATAGTCCCGTACCCCTTCAAACATTTAACCTCCAGCTGCATACCCCCTCTAGCATCAGGGTCAGCGCACTCTCAAATGTTGTTTTTTGCAATCATTGTAAGCCTGCCACACACACACAATACAATACATTTATTAAACATAAGAATGAGTGTGAGTTTTTGTCCCAACCCAGCTCGTGGGACGTGATGTCACGGTCGTGTGGAGGATTGACGGACCAAAACGCAGCATTTGGAAAATAAGCCATCTACTTTTATTTTAGAAGAAGGCAAAACGAAAACAAAACACTTACGAACTTAACCAAAACAATAAACGACCGTGAAGCTAATAAAACGTAGTGCACACACAGGCTACAAACGTATAACATAGACACAGCTAGACACATACACTCAACACAAACCCATACACTACACCCAACACCCCCTTTACCATATAACCACCCAAAACCGATCAAACACAAACATTCCCCATGTCACACCCTGACCTAACTAAAATAATAAAGAAAACAAAGAATACTAAGGCCAGGGCGTGACACGTGACAAAGAGCTCTTATAGAACCACAGCACAAATAATAATATTATAATAATCAATAATTTTTCTCTTTATTTAGCCATCTTACATATAAAACCTTATTTGTTCATCAAAAATGGTGAATAACTCACCACAGGTTAATAAGAAGGGTGTGCTTGAAAGGATGCACATAACTCTGTAACTCTGCAATGTTAAGTTGTATTGGAGAGAGTCTCAGTCTTAAATAATTTGCCTCACACTATCTGTGCCTGTATTTAGTTTTCATGCTAGAGAGGGCAGAGAATCCAATCTCACATAGGTACGTGGTTATGAAGGGCATGAGTGTCTTAACAGCGCGATTTGCCAAGGCATGAAATCTATCCAGAAATCTGCCAGTGGCTTCTGATTCAATTCAATTGTCACAGAACCACTTGTTGCAAATTCGATGAGGCTCTCTTGTTCAGATATCGGTAAGTGGACTGGAGGCAGGGCATGAAAGGGATAACAAATCCAGTTGTTTGTGTCGTCCGTTTTGGGAAAGTACCTGCGTAATTGTGTACCTAACTCACTCAGGTGCTTCGCCATATTACATTTGACATTTTCCATAAGCTTGACTGCATTTGCAAACAATAAATCATACAATGATGGAAGGACTTGTGTGTTGTCCTCATTAATACAGACAGAGATGTGCTCCAACTTCTTAATCATAGCCTCAATTTTGTCCCGCACATTGAATATAGTTACGGAGAGTCCCTGTGATCATAGAGAAAAAACATCACCCAGATAGGCCAGTCGTGTGAGAAACTCGTCATCATGCAAGCGGTCAGACAAGTGAAAATTATGTTCAGTAAAGCTTGTCCCTCAATTTAAAAAAAATGTGTCAATACTTTGCCCCTTGATAACCAGCGCACTTCTGTAGGTTATAAAATCGTTACATGGTCGTTGCCCATATCATTGCATAATGCAGAAAATACACGAGAGTTCACGCGCATTGCTTGACAAAGTTAACCATTTTCACTGTAGTGTCCAAAATGTCTTTCAAGCTGTCAGGCATTCCCTTGGCAGCAAGAGCCTCTCGGTGCTGCAGTGTACCCAAGTGGTCGTCGGGAGCAACTGCTTACACACACGTTGCCACTCCACTATGTCTCCCTGTCATGGCTTTTGCTCCATCAGTACAGATACCAACACAGCTTGACCACCAAAGTCCATTTGATGTCACAAAGCTGTCCAGTATTTTTTAAATATCCTCTCATGTTGTCCTGATTTGTCCTGACACCAGGAGCTGTGCCAGGCCCGCCACGCCTGTTGACTCATTCAGCTGTAACGCATATAATTCACTGGCTTGTATGCAAAGCAGTAATTGTTTCAAAACATCTCCTGCCATGCCACTGATGAGTCATGAAACAGTGTTGTTTAATGAATGCATTGTCTGTATAGTTTTTTTGACCTTTTCTCCCAGGATTGTCCCAGCCATATCCACGGCAGTAGGAAGAATTAAGTCCTCCACAATAGAATGGGGCTTGCCTGTCCTAGCCACTCGGTAGCTCACCACATAAGACGCTTCTAGACCATTCTTATTAATGGTATCTGTTGCTTTTATACATGTCTTACTACTCGAAAGTCACATTTTTTCTCGCTCAAAAAACTCCTGTGGCATATTTTTCAAATTGTCATTTTCGTTTCTAAATGTCCGCGATATAAATGTACTGTTTGAAAATGTCATTTAAAAAAAAATAATAATGTAAAAAGAAAAATATTTTAAAATGTGAATCACATTTTTATTTGGCATACCCCCGACAGCATTGTGCATGCCTCTGGGGGTACCCCAGTTTGGAAACACCTGCACTACATGATGGAACATTGCTGTGGAGACTTGCTTCCATTCAGTCACAAGAGCATTCGTGAGGTCGGGCACTGATGTTAGGCAATTAGGCCTGGTTCGCAGTCGGCGTTCCAATTCATCCCAAAGGTGTTCGATGGGGTTGAGGTCAAGGCTCTGTGCAGGCTAGTCTAGTTCTTCCACACTGATCTCGACAAACAATTTATGTATGAACCTCGCTTTCCCCAAACTGCTGTCACAAAGTTGGAAGCACACAATCGTCTAGTATGTCATGGTATGCTGTAGCGTTAAGATTTCCATTCGCTGGAACTAAGGGGCCTAGCCCAAACCATAAAAAACAGCCCCAGACCATTATTCCTCCTCTACCAAACTTTACAGTTGGCAATATGCATCGGGGCAGGTAGCGTTCTCCTTGCATCCGCCAAACCCAGATTCGTCCGTAGGATTGCCAGATGGTGAAGCGTGATTCATCACTCAAGAGAACGCATTTCCACTGCTCCAGAGTCCAATGGCGGTGAGCTTACACCACTCCAGCCAATGCTTGGCATTGCGCGTGGTGATCTTAGGCTTGTGTGCGGCTGCTCTGCCATGAAAACCCATTTCACGAAGTTCCCGACAAATTGTTATTGTGCTGATGTTGCTTCCAGAGGCAGTTTGAACTCGGTAGTGAGTGTTGCATCCAAGGACAAATTATTTCTCTGCGCTACACACTTCAGCACTCGGCAGTCCCGTTCTGTGAGGTTGTGTGGCCTACTACTTCGCGGCAGAGCCATTGTTGCTCCTAGACGTTTCCACTTCACAATAACAGCACTTACAGTTACACTTACAGAAGCTCTAGCACGGCAGAAATTTGACAAACTGACTAGTTGGAAAGGTGGTATCCTATGACAGTGCCGCGTTGAAATTCACTGAGCTCTTCAGTAAGGCCATTTAATTGCCAAAATTTGTCTATGGAGATTGCATGGCTGTGAGCTCGATTTTGTACACCTGTCAGCAACGGGTGTGGCTGAAATAGCCTTATCCACTCATTTGAAGGGATGTCTACATAATTATGTATTAATAGTATATATTATTGCAAACATATTTTTTATGTGTGTATTGCATTCATATATTGTTGAAAGATGCACTTGTTTGATGTTTGAGTATTCTCTAATGGAATTTCTTTCCTTGACCTCATAGCAGATTGACATTTATTCTCATGAGTCCTGTCCTGGAGGCAGAACTGACCCACTGGGCAAAAACTGATTGAATCAACATAATTTCCACGTAATTTGAATCCCCCAAAAATCAAAATGATGATGTTAAATCAACATTGAAAACTAGTTGGATTTACACCAGTCATCATTGTAAGGGCATTTCGTCTTTTTTTCACCTAGCTTTTAACCTAAATCCAATGGCATTGTGAAATGTTTTGTTGATTTTACTTCAAACTCAAAATTATTGAAAACTCAACACAATGTAAATCAAAACTAGAAGTTGAACAGTTGACACTACAGATGCATCAAAGCTGGGACTGAGAGACTGAAAAACAGCTTCTATCTCCAGGCAATCAGACTGTTAAATAGATATCACTAGCCAGCTTCAACCCGGTACTCAAACCTGCACCTTAGAAACTACTACCATATTTACATAGTCATTGAACACTTTAATAATGTTTACATACTGTTTTGCCCACTTCAAATGTATATACTGTATCCTAGAAAAGACTCATACTATATATCTACTGCTGTACAAACATTTTCTATTCATGTACTGTCCATGTCTATACACGCCATCATCTACATATACAGTGCATTTGGAAAGTATTCAGACCCCTTGACTTTTTCCACATTTTGTTACGTTACAGCCTTATTCTAAAATTGATTAAATAGTTTTTTTCCCTCATCAATCTACACACAATATCCCATAATGACAAACAACAATTGGTTTTTCGATTTTGTTTGCAAATGTATAAAAAAACACAGAAATATCACATTTACATAAGTATTCAGACTCTTTACTCAGTACTTTGTTGAAGCACCTTTGGCAGCGATTACAGCCTCAACTATTCTTGGGTATGAACCTACAATCTTGGCACAACTATATTTGGGGAGTTTCTCCCATTCTTCTCTGCAGATCCTCTCACGCTCTGTCAGGTTGGATGAGGAGCGTCGCTGCTCAGCTATTTTCAAGTCTCTCCAAAGATGTTCGATCGGGTTCAAGTCCGGGCTCTGGCTGGGCCACTCAAGGATATTCAGAGACTTGTCCCGAAGCAACTACTGCGTTGTCATGGCTGTGTGCTTAGGGTTGTTGTCCTGTTGGAAGGTAAACCTTCGCCCCAGTCTGAGGTCCTGAGCGCTCTGGAGCAGGTTTTCATCAAGGATCTCTCTGTACTTTGCATCGTTAATCTTTCCCTGATCCTGACTAGTCTCCCAGTCCCTGCCGCTAAAAAACATCCCCACAGCATGATGCTGCCACCACCATGATTTCACCATAGGGATGGTGCCAGGTTTCCACCAGACGTGACCCTTGGCATTCAGGCCAAAGAGTTCAATCTTGGTTTCATCAGACCAGAGAATCTTGTTTCTCAAGATCTGAGAGTCCTTTAGGTGCCTTTTGGCAAACTCCAAAGGGGCTGTCATATGAATTTCCAAAGGGGCTGTCATAAGAATTTTACGTGAGGAGTTGCTTCTGTCTGGCCACTCCATAAAGGCCTGATTGGTGGAGTGCTGCAGAGATGGTTGTCCTTCTGGAAGGTTCACCCATCTCCACAGAGGAACTCTAGAGCGACCATTGGGTTCTTGGACACCTCCCTGACCAAGGCCCTTCTCCCCCGATTGCTCAGTTCGGCCGGCAGGCAAGCTCTAGAAAGAGTTTTGGTGGTTCCAAACTTCTTCCATTTAAGAATGATGGAGGGCACTGTGTTCTTGGGGATCTTCAATGCTGCAGAAATGTTTTGGTACCCTTCCCCAAATCTGTGCCTCGACGCAATCTGGTCTCTGAGCTCTACGGACAATTCCTTCAACCTCATGCTTTGGTTTTTGCTCTTACATGCACTGTCAACTGTGGGGCCTTAGATAGACAGGTGTGTGTGCCTTTCCAAATCATGTCTGATCAATTGAATTTAACACAGGTGGACTCCAATCAAGTTGTAGAAACATCTCAAGGATTATCAATGGAAACAGGATGCACCAGAGCTCAATTTCGAGTCTCGTAGCAAAGGGTCTGAATACTTATATAAATAAGTTATTTCTGTATTTTTAAAAAACAAACATTTGCAAACATTTCTAAAAACTTGTTTTTGCTTTGTCATTATGGTATATTGTGTGTAGATTGATGAGGAAAACATGTATTTAAGTAAGGCTGTAAAATAACAAAATGTGGAAAAAGGGAAGGGGTCTGAATGCTTTCCGAATGCACTGTATATTTATATTCAGGAGTCTGACATTGCTTGCTTTAATATTTATATATTTCTTAATTCCTTAGCCTACTTTTTATTTTGGGGATTTGCGTGTATTGTTATTACTGCACTGTTGGAGCTAGGAACATAAGCATTTCGCTACAACTGTGATAACATCTGCAAAATATGTGTATGCAACCTATAAAATTTGATTTGATTTGAACTTTCTGTGCCCAGTCTGTGCCCAGTTGGGTGCGATTTCCCCTTAATTAGGCCAGCTGCAAAGTCTAAATTGGCTATATTGTAAAAATTCATTAAAACTCAAATGTGGTTTTTGGTCTTAATTTAAGGTTAGGATTAGGCATTAGGGTTAGCATTGTGGTTAAGGGTATGGTTATATTTAAAATCAGATTTGAGGACTTTGTGTCTGTGCCAGCTAGTGACCACTCTGCAGAGCTGCCTCCAGAACAAGATTCACAACGGAAAACCCTAACCTGCAACCTCATACAGGCTGTAATCATAAACATTGAGTGTTATTTGCATATGGTAATCTTGAATTTCACCTAATGAGAATTTCATGTTTTCTGAGCTTGTTGTTGCTTTTTTACCTCTTATACATGACCTTGCACTTCCCATAAATAACCAGTAGATGTCCACATTAGTTAATGCTTTGATGCACTGTAGTACCAATAGCCTGATCTGGCAGCACACACACACACTCTCTGGTTAAAACCTCTTAAGATTGAACCCTTTTTTGAAAATGTTGCCTAAAATGACATACCCAAATCTAACTGCCTCTAGCTCAGGACCTGAAGCAAGGATGTGAATATTCTTGATAACATTTGAAAGGAAACACTTTGAAGTTTGTGGAAATGTTAAATGAATTTAGGAAAATATCAATCAATCAATCAATCAATTTTATTTTATATAGCCCTTCGTACATCAGATAATATCTCGAAGTGCTGTACAGAAACCCAGCCTAAAATCCCAAACAGCTAGAATGCAGGTGTAGAAGCACATTAGATAATATAACACATTAGATCTGGTAAAAGATAATACAAAGGAAAAAACATGTGTTTAAAAAAAAATGATGTTGGCCACTAGATGGCAGCAGTGTATGTGTAACGTTTTAGACTGATCCAACGAACCATTGCATTTCTGTTCAAAATTTTGTATCAAGACTGCCCAAATGTGCCTAATTGGTTTATTAATAACTTTTCAAGTTCATAACTGTGCACTCTCCTCAAACAACAGCATGATAATATTTCACTGTAATAGCTACTGTAAATTGGACAGTGCAGTTAGATTAACAAGATTTTAAGCTTTCTGACAATATAATATATGAATATGTCTTGGGAAATATTCTTGTTACTTACAACCTTATGCTAATCGCATTAGCCTACGTTAGCTCAACCGTCCCGCGGGTGACCCAGCAATCCTGTAGAGCAGTGGTTCCCAAACTTTTTATAGTCCCGTACCCCTCCAAACATTCAACCTCCAGCTGCATACTCCCTCTAGCACCAGGGTCAGCGCACTCTCAAATTTTGTTTATTGCCATCATTGTAAGCCTGCCAATGTGATTCACACACACTATACGATACATTTATTAAACATGAGAATGAGTGTGAGTGTTTGTCACAACCCGGCTCATGGGAAGTGACAAAGAGCTCTTATAGGACCAGGGCACAAATAATAATATTATAATAATCAATAATTTTTCTCCTTATTTAGCCATCTTACATATAAATGGTTATTTGTTCATCAAAAATGGTGAATAACTCACCACAGGTTAATGAGAAGGGTGTGCTTGAAAGGATGCACATACCTCTGCAATGTTGGGTTGTATTGGAGAGAGTCTTAAATCATTTTCGACACACTATATGTGCCTGTATTTAGTTTTCATGCTAGTGAGGGCCGAGAATCCAATCTCACATAGGTACGTGGTTGCAAAGGGCATCAGTGTCTTAACAGCGCGATTTGCGAAGGCAGGATACTCTGAGCACAGCCCAATCCAGAAATCTGGCAGTGGCTTCTGATTAAATTCAATTGTCACAGAACCACTTGTTGCAAATTTGATGAGGCTCGCTTGTTCAGATATCGGTAAGTGGACTGGAGGCAGGGCTTGAAAGGGATAACGAATCCAGTTGTTTGCGTCATCCGTTTTGGGAAGGTACTTGCATAATTGCGTACCCAACTCACTCAGGTGCTTCGCTATATCACATTTGACATTGTCCGTAAGCTTGAGTTCATTTGCACACAAAAAATCAGACATTGATGGAAAGACCAGTGTGTTGTCCTTGTTAATGTAAGTAAAGAAAGTAAAGAAAGTTTTCTTTAAGTAAATTTAAGCTTGTCTTTCAATTTTAAAAAAACGTGTCAATACTTTGCCCCTTGATAACCAGCGCACTTCTGTAGGTTGTAAAAGCGTTACATGATCACTGCCCATATCATTGCATAGTGCAGAAAATACACAAGAGTTCACAGGCCTTGCTTGAACAAACATTTTTACTGTAGTGTCCAAAACGACTTTCAAGCAGTCGGGCATTCCTTTGGCAGCAAGAGCCTCTCGGTGGATGCTGCAGTGTACCCAAATGATGTCGGGAGCAACTGCTTGCACACACGTTACCACTCCACTATGTCTCCCTGTCATGGTTTTTACACCATCAGTACAGATACCAACACATATTGACCACCAAAGTCCATTTGATGTCACAAAGCTGTCCAGTACTTTAAAAATATCCTCTCTTGTTGTCCTGATTTCCAGTGGTTTGCAGAAGAGGATGTCTTCCTTAATTGACCCCCCATAAACATAACGGACATATACCAGGAGCTGTGCCAGACCTGCCACGTCTGCTTACTCATCCAGCTGTAAGACATATAATTCACTGGCTTGTATGCAAAGCAGTAATTGTTTCAAAACATCTCCTGCCATGTCACTGACGCATCGTGAAACAGTGTTGTTTGATGAAGGCAGTGTCTCTATAGTTTTTTTGGCCTTTTCCCCCAGTATTGTCCCAGCCATATCCGCGGCAGCAGGAAGAATTAAGTCCTCCACAATAGAATGGGGCTTGCCTGTCCTAGCCACTCGGTAGCTCGCCGTGTAAGACTCTTCTAGCCCCTTATTATTAATGGTATATGTTGCTTTAATACATGTCTTACTACTCTTAATTATCACCAAAAAACAATTTTTCAAATTGGCATATTTTGTTTCGAAATGTCTGCACAAGAGTGAAGGTTTCTTTGAGTTTTGTGAGTATTGTGAGGTACTTTTGCACTTATAACACACCGTGGCTGAGGAAAGGCACTACACCCAATATAAGTGAACCCCAAATCAATGTAGTTCTCATCATATTTGCGCCTCTTCGATGGTCCAAGTCCCCGTCTATTGTTCGGTGCTTTCCCGGGGTAAGTGGGTAGTAGCTCTTTGGCTGCATCAGATTCACAACTGTCAGTGTCCATGCTAACTGGGCTAACAACGCATGTAGAATTACTGATGCTAGCATTGGATGTGCTCGTGGAAGCAGAACAACTTGTGTCATCAACAGGTGCAGGTGTAGTACTGCCTGTAGTGTCTCTTACTTTTTTTAACCATTTATCAATTTATCAATCCCTCCGAAACTTTCATTACGCACACCTGGTCCCCATTTCCCTGATTGTAATTGTATAAATATGCCCTTTGGTTCACCATTGGGCTGTCGATTAGTGTTCCAATGTCCGTTGGTCGTGTGAGTACCTGTGCCTTGTTGTTTTGACTTTCGTGCCGCGTGTATTGAGCAGATGATTACAGGTCTCGTCCCGTGTGGTATCATTGTGCGCTGGTGTTATTTATTCGAGGTACTCCTCGCTCTTTTGTTTGGGGTTCAACCCTGTGTTTTGTATACATGTTTGGTTGGTCTTCGTCCTCGTGCCTTTACATGGCACGCTGTAATTTGGATAAATAAAAAAACACATATTATGCATTCCTGCACCTGTCTCCCGACTCCTTTATGCCAACATGACAAACGGAATGAGCAGCAGCTACGTTTGGCAACATATGGACCGTTAGTGGAATTCCCACGAGAGAGTAATGGTTAATGTGATTGGATGTTAATTATTTGACTAGGCTACCTGTATTTGACATTGTGTTGTTATTTAGCTGAACACTTGACGGTTTCATTTTATTTTTGGCACTGAAATAAGGCGACTCAGGTGAGAAAAAAACCTCACCCAATTGTATAGCCCCGTTGGAAAATATAAATGGACTGTTTGAAAATGTGTTTTTAAATGTGAATCACATTTTATTTGGCGTAACCCCGACGGCATTGCGCGTACCCCCTCCATTATACTCCAAAATCCAAATGTTATAATATGAATGCACTGCATATTATTACATTTAATAGACTGAATAAAACTATGGATTAAATGCAAAAGTAGGACTCCAAAAGTACAAGGTTTGCATAACTGTAATGGTATGTGGGAAGTGTAAATTGTGACTGTTAACAATACCAGAGGTCATGTCAATGCACTCTAATGACCAGTAGATAGAGCAGCATTACCCATCTTCCCTGATCGATCATGCTACTTCTATTCTGCTGCCAAACCTTTAGTATCAAAATTCCAACACACATTCACAAATCTAGATGTATTTGTTAGGGGGTGGTTACAAATAAGATGTGAACTTGATGATCCTTTTAAACAGATGGAAGGGCAAGAGAGTAGGTTTCTATTTATCACTGGTCTATCTCTCCTTGCTGTTATTTCACTTGACAACATGGGAAATCCCTCCTTTGCTGTTGAATGTTTTTGTAAAGTTCCACAGATACGTTTCAGAGAGGATCCATAATGTTTGGTGATGATGATGATGATGCGAATGAATCAGCGTGGCCTGTTTTCCCTGACAAGGATGGTGACTGTCATTCTGTCATTGAGAGTAGCTATCAGCTGTGTGGCCACCTGGGCCTCAGCTTACTAATAGGCGCGTCATGCTTTTGCCCCTTCGGGATCCCCTTGGGGATAAATAAAGTTGTATTGAATGCTTTGACAAATCGCTCAAATTCCTTCACAGCCTCATGGCAGGCGCACATATTTGGCATCTGTTGACCCGATTTGGCATACTGCACAACAGAAAGTATGTGACAATAACTGAGTGCTAGATTGTAACTTGAGTGTATTTGTGTTTCAGGGATCCAAGGACAAAAATGTTGGGACATAAGGACTCCCAAGGACCCTAGAAGCCATTTTGAGATATCTACACTTACCCTAACCTTAACCCTTACACTTATTCTAAACCAAACCCTAACCCTAAACATAACCGTAGCAAGCAGTTGCTTATCAACAGATAATTTGTTGATAGTATGACCATCTGTAGAGCATCTACAGATGGACTTTCTGGAGTATCCAAATAAAGTGTGATCGAGTCAGCCAATGAAGATGAGAAGCTGAGAGAAGGTGAGATAGGGACACAATTTAGGGACACAGATAGGGACACAATTTATTTGATGAGGCCTACCATACAGAAACACTCTTATTCCAAGGAGGCACCAATCGTGACTCAAACACTGCCTATCACTGCCACAATCCCCCCTCTCCCTCTTTAATGCTAAGCAGTTGACAGGCTGAACCAAAGGAGCTACATCAGCTAAACCAGCAAAAGGAAAAGTAGTTGTGTAATCAATATTGACAACCCTTCCATAACACTATCCTGGCTCCAGAGTATAGACTAGAGCAGTTCTTCAGAACAAGAGGTAGTGCACTCCTGGGGGTACTTGGCCTATCCACAAGGGGTACTTGAAAAATGCATGTCACAATAGGCCAGGGATGGGCAACTGGCGGATGCGGCCCACTGCCCCCCATTTGAAGGCTCTCTGATCAAGTTGTGGGTACTGTCACGCCTGCCCCCGCTCCCCCTCTCTGGCGCTTGAGGGCGCCTAGGCGTTACGCACACCTGTGACAATCATTATGTGCATCAGTGCTTCACTGGACTCACCTGGACTCCTTCACTTTGTTGATTGCCCCCTCTATATCTGTCTGTTCCTCAGTTTGATCCCCGTGTCAGCGTTAATGTCATTTTGTTTCCCCTGTCCAGATGCTGTCAGTGTTTTGTTTCATGTCCGTTATTTATTAAATGTTCACCACCTGTACTTGCTTCTCGTCCCTCAGCGTCTGTCCTTACTCTGATTCAGAGGGGTTGCGTTAAATGAGGAGACAAATTTCAGTTGAAGGCATTCAGTTGTACAACTGACTAGGTATCCCCTATCCCTTTCCCTTACACTCCCAATCATGGCCAGTTGTGATACAGCCCAGGATTGAACCAGGGTCTGTATTGACGCCTCTAGCACTGAGATGCAGTGTCGTAGACCACTGCGCCACTCAGGAGCCCCTTTATATGTAATTATGTAGTAACCAAAAAAAAAGTTAAACAAATCAAAATATATTTGAGATTTTTCAAAGTAGCCACCCTTTGCCTTGATGACAGCTTTGCACACTCTTGGCATATATATACATACAGTACACATATATACAGTACTGTGCAAAAGTTTTAGGCAGTTGTGAAAAAATGCTGTAAAGTAAGAATGCTTTCAAAAATAGACATGTTAATAGTTAATAATAATAATTTATAATTTAACTAAATGCAAAGTGAGTGAACAGAAATCAAATCCATATTTGGCGTGACCACTCTTTGCATTCAAAACAGCATCAATTCTTGTAGGTACACTTGTAGAAAGTCAGGGATTTTGTAGGCATATAGTCAGGTGTATGATTAAACCATGTGGTGCTAGGCTATGCTAGTCAGCGTTTCTGATGACAATGATCCGGGATGGGTAGTCCAGAAAGGTTAAACAATTATACCAAACAGGTGCTAATGATCATCAATTCAACATGTAGGTTGAAACACAATCATTAACTAAAGCAGAAACAGTTGTGTAGGAGGAATAAAACTGGGTGAGGAACAGCCAAACTCCGTTAACAAGGTAAGGCTGCTGAAGACAGTTTACTGTCAAAAGTCACACACCATATCAAGACTGAGCACAGCAACAAGACACAAGGTAGTTCTCCTGCATCAGTCTCTCCCAGGTAGACATTACAAGGTAGACAGGGGTTTCCAGATGTGCTGTTTAAGCTCTTTTGAGAAGCTCAAAGAAACAGGCAACGTTGAGGACCGTAGACGCAGTGGTCGGCCAAGGAAACTTACTGCAGGAGATGAAAGACACATCATGCTTACTTCCCTTCACAATCGGAAGATGTCCAGCAGTGCCATCAGCTCAGAATTGGCAGAAAACAGTGGGACCCTGGTACACCCATCTACTGTCCAGAGAAGTCTGGTCAGAAGTGGCCTTCATGGAAGACTTGCGGCAAAAAAGTCATACCTACGACGTGGAAACAAGGCCAAGCAACTCAACTATGCACGAAAACACAGGAACTGGGGTGCAGAAAAATGGCAGCAGGTGCTCTGGACTGATGAGTCAAAATTTGAAATATTTTGCTGTAGCAGAAGGCAGTTTGTTTGCTGAAGGGCTGGAGAGTGGTACACAAATGAGTGTCTGCAGGCAACAGTGAAGCATGGTGGAGGTTCCTTGCAAGTTTGGGGTTGCATTTCTGCAAAAGGAGTGGGGGATTTGGTCAGAATTAATGGTCTCCTCAATGCTGAAAAGTACAGGCAGATACTTATCCATCATGCAATACCATCAGGGAGGCATCTGATTGGCCCCAAATGTATTCTGCAGCATGACAACGACCCCAAACATACAACGAAAGTCATTAAGAACTATCTTCAGCGTAAAGAAGAACAAGGAGTCCTGGAAGTGATGGTATGGCCTCCACAGAGCCCTGATCTCAACATCATTGAGTCTGTCTGGGATTACATGAAGAGAGAGAAGCATCAGAGGCTGCCTAAATCCACAGAAGAACTGTGGTCAGTTCACCAAGATGTGCAAGTTCACTGTGGTTAGTTCACTGTTCGCAAGTGTACCTAGAAGAATTGGGGCTGTTTTGAAAGCAAAGGGTGGTCACACCAAATATTGATTTGATGTAGATTTTTCTTCTGTTCACTCACTTTGCATTTTGTTAATTGATAAATATAAACCATTAACCTGTCTATTTTATAAAGCATTCTTACTTTACAGCATTTTTTCACACCTGCCTAAAACTTCTGCGACGTACTGTATATATATATACTGTATGTGATGGGTGATGCAATATTTACAAACAATTAAGTGACTAAGATACCGTAGAATAGTATAGTGTGCAGTTTACACATATGATGAGTAATGCAAGATACAGAGACATTGCTAAAGTGGCTAGGGATCCATTTCTAAAAGTGGCCTGTGATTCCTAATCTATGTTTTTAGGCAGCCGCCTCTGATGTGCTAGTGATGGCTGTTTAGCAGTCTGATGGCCTTGAGATAGAAGATGTCTCTTTGATGCACCTGTACTGACCTTGCCTTCTGGATGATAACGGGGTGAACAGGCAGTGGCTCGGGTGGTTGATGTCCTTGATGATCTTTTTAGCCTTCCTATGGCATCGGGGGCTGTAGGTGTCCAGGAGGGTGAGAAGTTTGCCCCCGGTAATGCGTTGGAAAGACTGCACCACCCTCTGGAGAGCTCTGTGGTTGTGGGTGGTGCAGTTGCTGTACCAGGCGGTGGTACAGCCCAACAGGATGCTCTCAATTGTGAATCTGTAAACGTTTGTGAGGGTTTTAGGTGTTAAGACACATTTCTTTAGCCTCCTGAGGTTGAAGAGGCACTGTTGCGCCTTCTTCACCACACTGTCTGTGTGGGTGGACCATTTTAGTTTGTCAGTGATGTGTACGCCGAGGAACTTGAAGCTTTCCACCTCCACTGAGGTCCCGTCGATGTAGAAAGGGGGGGGGGGGTGCACCCTCTGCTGTTTCCTGAAGTCCACGATCATCTCCTTAGTTTTGTTGACGTTGAGTGAGAGGTTGTTTTCCTGGCACCACACTCCCAGAGCCCTCACTCACCTCCCTGTAGGCTGTCTCATCGCTGTTGGTAATCAAGCCTACTACTGTTGTTGTTTGTAAACCTGATGATTGAGTTGGAGGCGTGCTTGGCCACGCAGTCATAGGTGAAGTTGGAGTACAGGAGGGGCTGAGCACGCACCCTTGTGGGGCCCCAGTGTTGAGGATCAGCAAAGAGGTGTTGTTTCCTACCTTATCCACCTGGGGGCGACCCTTCAGGAAGTCCAAGATCCAGTTGCACAGGACAGGGTTCAGACCCAGGGCCCCGAGCTTAATGATGAGCTTGGAGGGTACTATGTTGTTGAATGCAGAGCTACAGTCAATGAACAGCATTCTTACATAGGTATGCCTCTTGCCCAGATGGGACAGGGCAGTGTGCAGGCAATTACATAGTCTGTGGATCTATTGGGGCGGTAAGCAAATTGAAGTGATTCTAGGGTGGCAGGTAAGGTGGAGGTGATATGATCCTTGACTAGTCTCTCAAAGCAATTCATGATGACAGGTGAGGGCTACAATGAGTAATGATAACTTGGCTATATATATATATATATATATATATATATATATATATATATATATATATATATATATATATATATATTTTTTTTTTACTTTATTTAACTAGGCATGTCAGTTAAGAACAAATTCTTATTTAAAATTACAGCCTAGGAACAGTGGGTTAACTGCCTTGTTCAGGGACAGAACGACAGATTTGTACCTTGTCAGCTCGGTGATTCAATCTAGCAACCTTTTGGTTACTGGTCCAACACTCTAACCACTAGGCTACCTGCCACCCCATACACGGAGTACAAGTACTGAGTCGATGTGCAGGGGTATGAGGTAATTGAGGTAGATACAGTATGTACATATAGGTAGGGGAAAAGTGACTAGGCAACAGGATAGATAATAAGCAGTAGCAGCAGCATATGTGATGAGTCTAAGGAGTTCCCACAAGTGAAGGGAAAAGGTGAGAGGAGGAGAGTGCATAGATGTGAGAAGGAATGCAACAAACAAAGGGATAATGCTGTTATGCAGCTGCTATGAAAGTGAACTGTGTTTGCATGTGATCAGGGGTGTATTCATTCTGCCGATTCTGTTGAAAAACGTTTCATAAATGGAAGAAAACGGAATGAAACGGTGATAAACATACCTGAATTTGTCCAATAGAGACTCTTCTTTGCAACTGTAGAACTAATGATTACACCCTAAATCAGCTAGATGCAGGCAAGAGTGTGAAAGGCAGTATTGAATGTGTCAATGTCTGTCGCATTGATTACTCAAATTTCTCTCGACCTGTGCACTTACGTTATAAACTTGAATTTGTAGGCTAGGTTGTAGCAACCTCATGATGGGTATAGGGAAAATGTTAGTATCATGTAGTAGCCTAAACCTATCGATGTTACATTGAGCTGGGTGAGTGGGATATGAATAGCAGTACTGGTGTGGACCGTGTTAATTTCTTACTGATGTGGACACCAACGAACTTGAAGCTCTGGACCCGCTCCACTACAGCCCCTTCAATGTGGATGGGGCATGCTCAGTCGTCCATTTCCTGTAGTCTCCGAATCTCATAATGAAACAGAATTGTGGTGAATACAATCTTACCACAAATACGAATGCTATCTTATAAACTATCGTATAAACAGATTTAGCCGTCTCTATCTATTACCTTATAATTTGCTTACATGTTGATGAATCATGTTTTTATGCACAGACCAGAGATGGAGAGGTCAAAGGGGCTAAAGGCTTAAGAAAGCAAATAAAAAACCATCTCTGCTCTTCAGGGCAGCAAAAGAGAGAGAAGAGAGGCTTGGATCTTATGCTGCCTCTGTCTCTTTAAAAACAGGAGCACGCATGTGAGGGGGAGGGGGTGTTGGCTAGTTGGAACAGTCCTCCTCTAATGAGGAGATTTGAGAGAGCGAGAGAGAGAGAGCGAGAGAGAGAGAGTGAGAGACCCAACCATAAGGAGAAAGGGGGAAATGAGATGACAACAGAATGCAGGCTGTGATACATAAAAGAGCATGATGTATTGAATCAGAGGAAAAGGAGAAATAAATCTGGATTTCTCACCGGCAAGGGCGCAAGAATAAAAGCATCAGTTTCGCTAAACCACTTAAGGACGTGGATTAAAAAAGAGAGAGGGAAAGGGAAAGGAGAGGAGGAAAATAATCAGATCACTTGTTTATTTTCATGGTCCGTGTGCGCACTTGCTGTCGGTGAGAGTGTGCATATGTGTGTGCGCATATGGGAAGAGACTGCATTGCTGTTCACTAGCAGAGGCATCAGGAGAGAACCAAGCTGAAGCCCTCTTTTTTCTTTCTCTCTCTCTATTTCTGTGTTGCACTGTGTGGCAGGAGCATGTTGGGTGGGTTGAGTACAAACGACAAGCTGAGCTAGCCAAAAGAGATGAACCTGTAACGCTGTAAATGCTGTTGGATCTGGCCAGTAGCTGACTGGTAGCTGTGTGGGATCCCAGGTTTCTAGGTGGAGCCTGGTGGTCTTCAGCTGACTGGTAGCTGTGTGGGATCCCAGGTTTCTAAGTGGAGCCTGGTGGTCTTCAGCTGACTGGTAGCTGTGTGGGATCCCAGGTTTCTAGGTGGAGCCTGGTGGTCTTCAGCTGACTGGTAGCTGTGTGGGATCCCAGGTTTCTAAGTGGAGCCTGGTGGTCTTCAGCTGCTAGGGAGAGTTAAAGCTAAAAGCCCCAGAGAGGAGGAGGCACACGCAGCTGGGAGTGTGCCGGCAGTGGGGCCCTGCGTGGAGGGAGGGGGCCAGAACCTAAACCCCAAAGAAAAGGAGTTTGCTGTGTTTGTGTTGGCAGGGAGGACGCATGGCTGGCGAGGGCCTTCCCCCTTCTGTGAGCTGCAGCTGTAGGAGATTGGACTGGGAGTGACAGTGAACCAAACCTCCAGAATAATGGTTTGAAGAGGTTCCCGCTGCTCTTCCCTGGCCTGACAGGAGGGACCCTACACTCTGGGGGTCTATTTTGCTTTTTCCTCTTTTTATTTTTCTCTTTAAGTCAACCCGGGGGATTTGTTTGGGTGTCTTCCTCCCCCCCACACCTCATCATCATCCCTAACCCCACCTCCAACTCTGTTTTTAGTTAGTTTTCTTTTTTTGAGATTTGGGGGATTTGCCAAAACCTATTTCATGCATGTCCACTGGGGGCAGGTTCAACTTTGATGATGGGGGGTCATACTGTGGGGGGTGGGAGGAAGGCAAAGCCCACGGCCATGGCATCTGTACTGGGCCGAAGGGCCAAGGCGAGTACTCAGGGTCCTGGAGCCATGGCTTTGAGGTGGTGGGGGTGTACACATGGCCCAGTGGGAACACCTACCAGGGCACCTGGGCGCAGGGCAAGCGCCATGGGATTGGAATGGAGAACAAGGGCAAGTGGGTGTATAAGGGGGAGTGGACAAGTGGATTTAAGGGACGCTACGGCCTCAGGGAGAGCACCGGCACCAGCGGGAAGTACGAGGGGACCTGGAACAACGGTCTTCAGGACGGATACGGCACTGAGACCTACTCCGATGGAGGTAAGACCCAGTCCCAGACCCAGACCCAGACTGAGCCATGTTTAATGGGTGAGTACCCTCTGTGTAAAGCATCAACATATGGATATTGAGATGCAGGCCCATTCTTCATAGTAAGTTGACAGTATTCGGGGAAACCTAGGTGCTAGGTGTTCCATGAGGTCACCAACCCCACCCCCCTCCACCACACACACACACACAATCTAACTGTCTCCTGCTTCATTCTTCTCCTATCTCTCAGACACTCTCTAATCTCTCTTTCTCCATCCATCTGTCAATTGGGAAAGCAGTTCCCTCTCCCCTGCTCGTGCTGCAGTGGGAGAGACATTTCGAGGCCCAAATTAAGGTCACCGGACTCCGCATGCAGCCTGAGAGAGAGATTTCAGGTCACCCCCAAAGCACAGGGAACAAGCAGATAGACAGAATCATGGTAAACCTGGCTGGGAGGCCATAAATACACACCTTGAAGCTGACAGTGATGAGAGTCTGGAAGTCCTTACTCTACCTCAAATTCACACACACTCTCTCTCTACTAAGGTGGATTTAAGATCCATTCAGATATATTTATCAAAACACTTCCTTTAGCAAGGCAAAGGCACTTAAAACAATCACACAGTCAAAGAGCATGACGGTCTGTAGAATATTTTGATTTCTTCTGGTGAAACCTCCTGGTGCAACACCATACTCTTAGAACAGAAGGTGCTATCTAGAACCTAAAAGGGTTATCCAATGGCTGTCCCCATAGGAGAACCCTTTGAAGAATCCTTTTGGGTTCCATGGAGAAGCCAAAAAGGTTCTACATCAGTGGAGGCTGCTGACGGGAGGATGGCTCATAATGATGGCTGGAATGGAGCGAATGGCATCAAACAAATAGAAACCAGCCATTACCACGAGACCGTCCTCCCCAATTAAGGTGCCACCACCCTCCTGTTTTCTACATGTAAGGGATTTTTTCTTCTCCAATTTGGTTTTGAATTCTCTTTTATTTTACATTTATAAATTGTAAAATGTGTGAAATTGTAAAATGCAGGGCTCTCTTGGTCTCAATGGGTATCCTTGTTGAAATTAGTAGAACCATTTTCACAGAGGGTTCTACATAGAACCAAAAAGTGTTCTACCTGGAACCAAAGAGTGTTCTAGCTGGAACCAAAAAGTGTTACCCCATGGAGACAACGAGGAACCCATATGGAACCCTTTTTCTAAGAGTGCATTGTTAAAGTTATATAACTCTCTAGCACTAGAACCTTACACAACTATGCACCCAACCAACAGCCCAATGAACACTGGCTGAGTCAGAAGAGGAGGCTAATGAGGACAGAATATGCAGAATAGATATGACACAGACGATATCCACAATGATAACAGTTACAGTGTCCTCTCTGAAGTGAGCACCAGGCCAGCGAGGCTTTGTTATAATGAAATGAGTATGAGGCATAAGTAAAAGAAAGGGATTTGGAGAAGACAGACTGGTAGATGAAGATGGAAAAGCAGGAGGTATAGTATAGAATAGTGTAGTATTTTCGTATGAGAGACACTCCAGAGAAACTTCAAATCTACAGTATTCATTATGTAACACTTCATGTGTTCATTATGTAACACACACTAACATGTGTCCTTAAATCTGTCAGTGTCTTTAAAATCCTCCCGTATACTCTTCCTGTCTGAAGGCTTCAGCATTTTATGCCCAACAACAATTGTTATCAGTTGATTTCACCATCTAACATTGACAATAAGAAAGTCTTGCATTCTACCCCCAAACTTTGCTCACACCCTGCACACCCTGCTTATCATATCACTCCTCAGGAGAAGGATCTATGCCCGGAGCAGTTGTTTTTCTCTATATTTATATCTGTCTACCTCGTTCCACTGCATTACAGCAGTGGCGCCTCTGTCTCTGCACAGCAAGTTGCTGTGGGAACGCACACGGACATGCAGCAGGGCTGCGTGTCACAGGGGACTCAGTGTTGCTCATTCTGATTGGCTGGCTGACTCTGCTAATGTTGTTTACTTACTTGAGCAGTGAGCGCTTATCTGGCTGCTACATCATAATCACAGAAGAAAGTGACAGAGAGGGGGAGACAAAGATACAGAGAGGTTACAGTAGCATTGTCTTTCCTCTCAGGAGGAGTTAGAAATGGTATACTGTCAATGGCCATGGAATGAGGAACCCATCCAAGGAGCTATCTAAGGAGAACACTACAACTGCGTGTGAAAGAGAAGTTACTACATGTCATGTAGTGTTTTTGATGGTTGTTGACACGCCACCTTGATTGCTGATTAGCACATCTGTGATTGGGAGTAAAGCAAACTCACTGTACTGGGAGCTACAGGAAACTGTCCTGACAGTTGTTTCTGGATATGAGTCAATATTACAGTGCAGTAGCCTGCATGATTTGACCCCTGACCTACATACTGAACCAACATGGTGTTTAGAAATGGTTTGTGCCATGTAGAGATGAGGAGGGGCCTAATTGTGTAGATGGCCAGGCGATTTAGGTTATTGTATCCTTGGGCAAGGTGTGTTAGCTAAGTTATTGAGGTAATCTTTTTGCTGTTGAAAGAGATTATGTTAATGAGACCTAAGAGACAGCAAGCGCAGTTCCTCAAAATGATGAACATGATGTGAACAAACGTTTGTGATGTCCCAATTCAATTTTTCAGGGGAATTAACGTTCAAATTATAATTCAATTTTTAGGATGTTTCTATGAGTTAAATAATCCTTAAATGGACAAATCTAAGACTGGAGCACATCATCGCCTCTCTGCGACAGAAACAAAATCCAAAACGAAATCCCTTAACCGGATAACATCCGTAGTCGATTTAAGCTTACTGAGAGATTTAGCTTTTAACTGCAGCTCATTTTGAATGTTGGCGTTTCTCTAGCAGTTTCGCTAGCTGTAGTCTGTCCTGGATTGCAGTCTGTCTGTGTCTGTTCTAGCCAGCTCTTCTATGGTTGTCTTGCAAGCAGAGTGACATCAAACATTCCCATAGCCACATGATGCTCCTGTTTCAGAAGATGACACACATATTACAAAAGCAGCACCTGCTTACAGTCCAGACCTATCTTACAACACTGCTGTAGCATGTCTCTTGTTCTGTCCCATGCACATTACTCTGTCTGTCTCTCTCACACACTCACACACAAACACACTCAAATCTGAAGTTCAGGTGCTGACTTGATGAAATATAAAAGTATTAATAATTCATGAAAGAGTCAATCCAAACACACTTTCTGCCATCCTTACTCCAGTTTGAATATCCTCTGTTATGAATTGTACACACTATGCGGTCGAGGGCTTTGTGTTGCATATTGGGGGGGTCCAAGTCAATTGGTTCCAGGGTGTTGTTCAGGGGTAAACTTTGTTCAGGGGTAGACTTTGAGGTAGCCTACGTTTGCTCTGTTTGGTGTGTGTGGCGGGGTGTGGCTTGAAGCAATGAGTGCCGTATTTGAAGGGCAGCGGTGTATTTTAAACCCACAGCCCAAACCCCTCCCCGGTTTTTCAACTGGTCGTTCAGAACAGCACTGTTTCCGTTTAATTGAACGTTGCATTAAAACAATTTGTACTGAACACAGCTCTGGTGTCTTTTCTACTCCAAAATGTATGAAAATAAAATGATTGTAAGGCCATGAAAAGATAATTCCCCCTCCTCCCAATGAGGCTAACAACATATAAGCACGATCACCTGAAGCCCAACTGATGCAGCATAGTGGCTGAACCATAGGGTTGTCCATCTGTATGTTTGCTAATCATTAAATAGACCAGTGCTTCCTAAACCCTTTCAGTCATGGCCCCCTTTCATCATGGGGGAACAGCATCTGCTGAAAAATATTATAAAGGAGAAATAAACCAGCTAACCGCTGTGCAATGTCACAGGCATCCCTATCAATGAAAACTAGGGCGGGCCAATTTCTTTTGTAGATTTTCTCAGTTGAAATCAAATGTAAAGGTGGTTCTGGAAGCATTCTTAGGGTGATTATTAGGTTGCATTAACATGATGAGTGCTTTCCCCCAAAAATGTTGTTTTCTAAACATAAATATGGAGGATATGTTGCTGCTGCTGATGGTCAGAGTCTGTGAGACAGGCATGCTGCCTCTGACTGGGGAGATAATCAAAATCAAATGAAATTGTATTTGTCACATGAGCGGAATACAACTGGTGTAGACTTTTCCAAGAAACCCTTTCCAACTAGGCAGCGTTTAAATATACACTGCTCAAAAAATAAAGGGAACACTTAAACAACACAATGTAACTCCAAGTCAATCACACTTCTATGAAATCAAACTGTCCACTTAGGAAGCAACACTGATTGACAATAAATTTCACATGCTGTTGTGCAAATGGAATAGACAAAAGGTGGAAATTATAGGCAATTAGCAAGACACCCCCCAAAACAGGAGTGATTCTGCAGGTGGTGACCACAGACCACTTCTCAGTTCCTGTTACGGCTGTCGCTTTCCTCATCCTCGGATGAGGTGAGGAGAGAAGGATCTTCAGACCAAAATGCGGAGTCAGGGAAATATGCCATCTTTATTTTTATAACGAAAACCGATGACACGAAAACAAACACTTTCAAAACTTACAAAATAACAAAACGACGTAGAACGAAACCTGAACATAAACTCACATCACTAAACGTAAACTTACGGACAGGAACGTTACATCAAAACACACGAACAGCCAAACAGCTCCGAAAGTGAATAACATCGACAACACGAAAACATCACAGGAGACAATCACCCACAAACAAACAGTGAGAATGCCCTACCTAAATATGACTCTTGATTAGAGGAAAACGCAAACCACCTGCCTCTAATCAAGAGCCATACCAGGCAAACCAAAAACAACATAGAAACAGATAACATAGACTGCCCACCCAAAACACATGCCCTGACCATAAACACATAAAAAACAACATAAAACAGGTCAGGACTGTTACAGTACCCCCCTAAAGGTGCGCACGCCGGGCGCACCAGCACAAAGTCCAGGGGAGGGTCCGGGTGGGCAGTTGACCACGGTGGTGGTTCCGGCTCAGGACGCTGTCCCCATACCAACATAGTCACTCCCCTCTTCTGTCTACCCCTTCTAATGACCACCCTAACACTACCCTCCCCTAAATAAACGGCCAGCACCGGAACAAGGGGCAGCACCGGGACAATGGGCAGCACCGGGACAAGGGGCAGCACCGGGACAAGGGGTAGCACCGGGACAAGGGGTAGCACCGGGACAAGGGGCAGCACCAGGATAAGGACCAGCACCGGAATAAGGGACAGCACCGGGACAAGGGACAGCACCGGGACAAGGGGCAGCACCGGGACAAGGGGCAGCACCGGGACAAGGGGCAGCACCGGGACAAGGGGCAACACCGGGACAAGGGGCAGCACCGGGACAAGGGGCAGCACCGGGACAAGGGGCAACACCGGGACAAGGGGCAGATCCCGGCTGAAGGACTCTGGCAGGTCCTGTTTGGACGGCTCTGGCAGGTCCTGGCTGGACGGCTCTGGCAGGTCCATGCAGGCTGACGGCTCTCGACACTCATGGCAGACTGACGGCTCTCTACGCTCATGGCAGGCTGACGGCTCTCGACGCTCATGGCAGGCTGACGGCTCTCGACGCTCATGGCAGGCTGACGGCTCTCGACGCTCATGGCAGGCTGACGGCTCTCGACGCTCATGGCTCTCTGACGGCTCTGGCTGCTCATGGCTCTCTGACGGCTCTGGCTGCTCATGGCTCTCTGACGGCTCTGGCTGCTCATGGCTCTCTGACGGCTCTGGCTGCTCATGGCTCGCTGGCGGCTTTGGCAGATCCTGTCTGGTTGGCGGCTCTGGCAGATCCTGTCTGGTTGGCGGCTCTGGCAGATCCTGTCTGGTTGGCGGCTCTGGCAGATCCTGTCTGGTTGGCGGCTCTGGCAGATCCTGTCTGGCTGACGGCTCTAGCGGCTCCTGTCTGGCTGACGGCTCTAGCGGCTCCTGTCTGGCGGATGGCTCTGTAGGCTCATGGCAGACGGGCGGCTTTGCAGGCTCATGGCAGACGGGCGGCTTTGCAGGCTCATGGCAGACGGATGGCTCAGACGGCGCTGGGGAGACGGATGGCTCAGATGGCGCTGGAGAGACGGATGGCTCAGATGGCGCTGGGGAGACGGATGGCTCAGATGGCGCTGGGGAGACGGATGGCTCAGATGGCGCTGGGGAGACGGATGGCTCAGATGGCGCTGGGGAGACAGATAGCTCTGTAGGGAGGAGAAGGAGAGACAGCCTGGTGCGTGGTCTAGGCACCGGCTGCGCTGGAGAGGAGGAAACAGCAGGAGAGAGAACCCGGAGAGACAGCCTGGTACGGGGGGCTGCCACCGGAGGACTGGTACATGGAGGTGGCACCGGGTCTACCGGACCGTGAAGGAGGACACGTGCTCTTGAGCACCGAGCCTCCCCAACCCCACCAGGTTGAATGGACCCCGTAGCCCTGCCAGTGCGGCGAGGTGGAAAAGCCCGCACTGGGCTATGCAGGCGAACCGGGGACACCACCTGTAAGGCTGGTGCCATGTACACCGGCCCGAGGAGACGTACTGGTGACCAGATACGTTGGGCCGGCTTCATGGCACTCGGCTCGATGCCCAACCTAGCCCTCCCAGTGCGGCAAGGTGGAATAGCCCGCACTGGGCTAAGCACGCGTACTGGGGACACCGTGCGCTCTACCGCATAACACGGTCTCTTACCAGTACGACGCCTTCTACCTCCACGGTAAGCACGGGGAGTTTGCTCGGGTATCCTACCCGGCTTTGCCACACACCTCGTGTGCCCCCCCCCAATAAATTTTTTGGTCTTACTCACGGGCTCCCAACCGCGTCGTCGCGCTGCCTCCTCATACCAGCGCCGCTCAGCCTTCGCTGCTTCCAATTCCTCCTTTGGACGGCGATATTCCCCTGGTTGAGCCCAAGGTCCTCTACCGTCCAAGATCTCCTCCCAAGTCCAGAAGTTCTTGTTGCTCCGTCGAGCATTCCCATACCGCTTGGTCTCTGTTTGTTGGTGGGTGATTCTGTTACGGCTGTCGCTTTCCTCATCCTCGGATGAGGTGAGGAGAGAAGGATCTTCAGACCAAAATGCGGAGTCAGGGAAATATGCCATCTTTATTTTTATAACGAAAACCGATGACACGAAAACAAACACTTTCAAAACTTACAAAATAACAAAACGACGTAGAACGAAACCTGAACATAAACTCACATCACTAAACGTAAACTTACGGACAGGAACGTCAAAACACACGAACAGCCAAACAGCTCCGAAAGTGAATAACATCGACAACACGAAAACATCACAGGAGACAATCACCCACAAACAAACAGTGAGAATGCCCTACCTAAATATGACTCTTGATTAGAGGAAAACGCAAACCACCTGCCTCTAATCAAGAGCCATACCAGGCAAACCAAAAACAACATAGAAACAGATAACATAGACTGCCCACCCAAAACACATGCCCTGACCATAAACACATAAAAAACAACATAAAACAGGTCAGGACTGTTACAGTTCCTATGCTTCCTGGCTGATGTTTTGGTCACTTTTGAATGCTGGCGGTGCTCTCACTCTAGTGGTAGCATGAGACGGAGTCTACAACCCACACAAGTGGCTCAGGTAGTGCAGTTCATCCAGGATGGCACATCAATGCGAACTGTGGCAAAAAGGTTTGCTGTGTCTGTCAGCGTAGTGTCCAGAGCATGCAGGCGCTACCAGGAGACAGGCCAGTACATCAGGAGACGTGGAGGAGGCCGTAGGAGGGCAACAACCCAGCAGCAGGACCGCTACCTCCGCCTTTGAGCAAGGAGGTGCACTGCCAGCGCCCTGCAAAATGACCTCCAGCAGGTCACAAATGTGCATGTGTCAGCATATGGTCTCACAAGGGGTCTGAGGATCTCATCTCGGTACCTAATGGCAGTCAGGCTACCTCTGGCGAGCACATGGAGGGCTGTGCGGCCCCACAAAGAAATGCCACCCCACACCATGACTGACCCATCGCCAAACCGGTCATGCTGGAGGATGTTGCAGGCAGCAGAACGTTCTCCACAGCGTCTCCAGACTCTGTCACGTCTGTCACATGTGCTCAGTGTGAACCTGCTTTCATCTGTGAAGAGCACAGGGCGCCAGTGGCGAATTTGCCAATCTTGGTGTTCTCTGGCAAATGCCAAACGTCCTGCACGGTGTTGGGCTGTAAGCACAACCCCCACCTGTGGACGTCGGGCCCTCATACCACCTTCATGGAGTCTGTTTCTGACCGTTTGAGCAGACACATGCACATTTGTGGCCTGCTGGAGGTCATTTTGCAGGGCGCTGGCAGTGCACCTCCTTGCACAAAGGCGGAGGTAGCGGTCCTGCTGCTGGGTTGTTGCCCTCCTACGGCCTCCTCCACGTCTCCTGATGTACTGGCCTGTCTCCTGTTAGCGCCTGCATGCTCTGGACACTACGCTGACAGACACAGCAAACCTTTTTGCCACAGTTCGCATTGATGTGCCATCCTGGATGAACTGCACTACCTGAGCCACTTGTGTGGGTTGTAGACTCCGTCTCATGCTACCACTAGAGTGAGAGCACCGCCAGCATTCAAAAGTGACCAAAACATCAGCCAGGAAGCATAGGAACTGAGAAGTGGTCTGTGGTCACCACCTGCAGAATCACTCCTGTTTTGGGGGGTGTCTTGCTAATTGCCTATAATTTCCACCTTTTGTCTAATCCATTTGCACAACAGCATGTGAAATTTATTGTCAATCAGTGTTGCTTCCTAAGTGGACAGTTTGATTTCACAGAAGTGTGATTGACTTGGAGTTAAATTGTGTTGTTTAAGTGTTCCCTTTATTTTTTTGAGCAGTGTAGTAATTAAAATAGTAACACATTAGATATAAATTAAGATACACAAGAATGGCGCCATATACAGGGAGTACCAGTAACAGATCAATGTGCAGAGAGATACGAGGTATTTGAGGGACATGTACATGAAACAGGCATGCTTGAGGTTCAAAGAAACAGCCCTTCTCTAATTCTGTAGCATTCTAGAAACCAGTTATTTCAAAGTTTATAATACTACCAAATGTGTCTTTGAACTCACAAAACTTTACCTAATATAACCGTTACCAATTATCACTCATTTTGAGAAATACTGCTCACAATGTAGTGGCACAGTAGAGGAGCGCTTCTTTTGTCTATGGTTAATCCACGAGGTGCTCTTTGATCATGGGATGAAATACTATAAAACAAAAAGAAGTTGCTGCTGGATAGTAAACACTGCGGAACAGCCTTTGTGTAAACAAACTTCCAGAAGTAGTCAAAGCACTCTTATTTAAAAGCCTTTAATTTATTACGATCATGAACCCCCTGTCCCCCCGCAAGTTATGCGCCTGTATGCGGCCTATAATATCAAAATGAGAGCCATCATTTGATTACAGGTTGAGTAAACTTGAAAAAAGTAATGCAATCTCGATTGGAAGGAATATACAAACAGCCAAGTTCAACCTAAAAACAGAACAACGCACATTGTTAAAGACACTATAATAAATGATGTATTGGCGCGTAATCAAATCAGGGTCGCTGTGATGTGTCCGCGTCTCTGATCTTTCCGCGTTTAACCATTTGTGCTGACGTCTGTAGTGCTGCTTTTACGCATCTCGCAGCACTTCGGATGAAAACCTCCATCGAATTCGTTTTGACATCTGAGTTGCAGAGTCCATAGAAAACCAACTATTCTTAGAAGATTATTGTAGGCTAAATGCATTACATACTAGGCCTTAATGTGAACAAGCTGTGCATGAAAACGACGGAAGATGTTTTCAGTTGCGTTTCTTTCAAAACTTTAGCTGTTTTCATGGCTGTTGGGAAATTAAAAAATATGCTCCCTGATTATTAACTCGACCGAGTGATGCCTCCACAATGCAAAATTTTCTACTACGCCCGAGTTAACCGATGAAACTACTGTAGCTTAATTCTGAAATGAAATAGGCTTTCCGACTTCCTGATCGAGCTGTAAGGGCACATACCCCGTGAGAAACTGTTCAGGCAAACCACCAAAGAACGTGCATCCATCCACCCACCCTCACAAAGAGAACGTTTAAGCACCATGGAGTCTAACGGCTACATACTCTACGGATGACACGATTCAAGTAGGCCTGCCTATGCTTGATGTGGAATGATTCATGACATGCGTTTTATGTCAATGTCAATGAAAGGAAAAGGAAAATGTCACTGACATTTCATGGGCACTTAATACTTTTAATTTAATCAACACACATTTGTTAGAAGTTTATACAGATACTGCATTTTTCTCTGCTAGATGTGACATTGGATTTAATTTATGTCTATAATCCATGTTTATGTGTGTTGCACCAGACATTATAGCCTAGCAATGCTTGACTAATGACTGTAGTGAGATACAAGTCCTAATGGGGAGATTCCCATGGAGTCAATGGATCCCCAAAGACTCAGCATTTACCCATGCTGCCCTCTCCTGAGAGAGAGAGACATCCCTTCCCTACTTTCTTTATGCTTGACCTCCTTCACTGAGAAAATCTGCTGTTGCAGGTCGGGGACACACCAGTCTTTCATTACGGCCTGATTCTAGTTAATGTGTCTGCAAACTATAACAGCAATATAATATGCTGTGTCATGGACCTGATCAAACTTTCAATAGAGGAGAAGTAACTTCTCTGTGTATGTGGACTCTGTTCAAGCCAGACATAACCCAAGTTATTTCAGTCAGGACTTTATTTCAGCTGTGTCAGCAAAAGCTGTAAAAATACTACATTTTCAGAGACACACGGAAGAAGCACTCATACTCACACACAGACGCACACTCACACATTCTCAACCCCCCATCTCTCGTTATCTTTCTCTCTTTCTCTCTCTCTCTCTCTCTCTCTACCTTTGGAGTGTCTGTGCTGGAATTAGAGACAGTGGGTGAAGGTGAGGAGCAGAGATCTGAAGAACAGGAAGTGATCCTGGATAGAAATACGAGATGTGCCAGAGCAGAGCTGGAAGGCGCTGGCTAATTTCACTCTGTCTGTCTTGCTGTCACTGTTTTTCTCTGTGGGAATATAAATGTAATCCTATAAATTGAGGCCTGTGTTTGATCCATCATATGTCACACAGCTGTTGACTGATCAGGCGGGTGTGGCCAGATGTCGGCCAGCTGTCTGTGACAGGAAGAGTATACTGGAGTATTTTAAAGACACTGACTGATTTAAGGACACATTGAAGTGTTACATAATGAATACTGTAGATTTGAAGATTCTCTGGAGTGTCTCTCATACAAAAATAGTACACTATTCTATAGTATGTATACCTCCTGCTTTTCCATTTTCATCTACCAGTCTGTCTTCCCAACCCCCAGCAGCTCATATAGCAGCAGTAGAAGCAGTAGCAGCAGCTCCTATTGTAGCAATAGCTCTTATAGCAGCAGTAGCAGCAGCTCCTATAGCAGCAGTGGCAACAGCTCTTATAGCAGCAGTAGCAGCAGCTCCTATAGCAGTAGTAGAAGCAATAGCAGCAGCTCTTATAGCAGCAGTAGAAGCGATAGCAGCAGCTCCTATAGCAGCAGTAGCAGCAGCTCCTATAGCAGCAGTAGCAACAGCTCCTATAGCAGCAGTAGCAACAGCTCTTATAGCAGCAGTAGCAACAGCTCCTATTGCAGCAGTAGAAACAGCTCCTATTGCAGCAGTAGCAGCAGCTCCTATAGCAGCAGTAGCAGCAGCTCCTATAGCAGCAATAGCAGCAGCTCCTATTGCAGCAGTAGAAACAGCTCCTATTGCAGCAGTAGAAACAGCTCCTATTGCAGCAGTAGCAGCAGCTCCTATAGCAGCAGTAGCAGCAGCTCCTATAGCAGCGATAGCAGCAGCTCCTATTGCAGCAGTAGCAGCAGCTCCTATAGCAGCAGTAGCAACAGCTCCTATAGCAGCAATAGCAGCAGCTCCTATAGCAGCAGTAGCAACAGCATCTTTAGCAGCAGTAGCAGCAGCTCCTATAGCATAGGTAGCAGAAGTATCAGCAGCACCACTAGCAGCAGTAGCAACAGCTCTTATAGCAGCAGTAGAAACAGCTCCTATAGCAGCAGTAGCAGCAGCTCCAATAGCAGCAGTAGCAGCCGTAGCAGCAGTAGCAGCAGCACCTTTAGCAGCAGCAGCAGAAGCACCTCTATCAGCAGTAGCAGCAGCACCTTTAGCAGCAGTAGCAGCAGCAGCAGAAGCACCTCTATCAGCAGTAGCAACAGCTCATATAGCAGCAGTAGCAACAGCTCATATAGCAGCAGTAGCAACAGCTCCTATAGCAGCAGTAGAAGCAGTAGCAACAGCTCCTATAGCAGCAGTAGCAGCAGCTCCTATAGCAGCAGCTCATATAGCAGCAGTAGCAACAGCTCCTATAGCAGCAGTAGCAACAGCTCATATAGCAGCAGTAGCAACAGCTCCTATAGCAGCAGTAGAAGCAGTAGCAACAGCTCCTATAGCAGCAGTAGCAGCAGCTCCTATAGCAGCAGCTCATATAGCAGCAGTAGCAACAGCTCCTATAGCAGCAGTAGAAGCAGTAGCAACAGCTCCTAAAGCAGCAGTAGCAGCAGCTCCTATAGCAGCAGCTCATATAGCAGCAGTAGCAACAGCTCCTATAGCAGCAGTAGAAGCAGTAGCAACAGCTCCTAAAGCAGCAGTAGCAGCAGCACCTCTATCAGCAGTAGTATCAGCACCTTTAGCAGAAGTAGCAGCAGCACCTTTAGCAGCAGTAGCAGCAGCACCTTTAGCAGCAGTAGCAGCAGCACCTTTAGCAGCAGTAGCAGCAGCACCTTTAGCAGCAGTAGCAGCGACACCTCTATCAGCAGTAGCAGCGACACTTCTATCAGCAGTAGCAGCAGAACCTTTAGCAGCAGTAGCAGCAGTAGCAGCAGCACCTTTAGCAGCAGTAGCAGCAGCTCCTATAGCAGCAGTAGAAGCAGTAGCAACAGCTCCTATAGCAGCAGTAGCAGCAGCGCCTATAGCAGCAGTAGAAGCAGTAGCAACAGCTCCTATAGCAGCAGTAGCAGCAGCTCATATAGCAGCAGTAGCAGCAGCTCCTATAGCAGCAGTAGCAGCAGCTCCTATAGCAGCAGTAGAAGCAGTAGCAACAGCTCCTATAGCAGCAGTAGCAGCAGCTCCTATAGTAGCAGTAGAAGCAGTAGCAACAGCTCATATAGCAGCTATATATCCAACACTCTCTCTGCTGTTGCCTTATTGAGCCATCCAACCCTATGCATTTCACTGACATGCCAGCCCACATAGATCAATAAAGGCTAAGAGGACAGGGGAGTGTGTGTGTGTGTGTGTGTGTGTGTGTGTGTGTGTGTGTGTGTGTGTGTGTGTGTGTGTGTGTGTGTGTGTGTGTGTGTGTGTGTGTGTGTGTGTGTGTGTGTGTGTGTGTGTGTGTGTGTGTGTGTGTGTGTGTGTGTGTGTGTGTGTGTGTGTGTGTGTGTGCCTAGGGTTAGGGGGTTTGGAAAAGGAGTGCTACAAACAGAGATACTGAGATTGGTTGGAATCCTTATAGGGGCCATATGTGCTGATTCCACACATAAGCAGCATATTATAGAATGCTTGGCACGTTGAATCACAGAGCAAGAGGAGTTGTTACATCAGAGGGTTTGCTCAGTCATTGGCAGCACAGAAAGAACAGAATATAGATTAGATAGGCTGATACTGTACATAGATGGATCCCATAGATCCGTCAATCCGGCAGTGTATGTGTGTGTAGTGTGTATGTGTGCGTGTAAGAGAGGAAGATACAGATAGAGAGAAACAGAGAGAGCGACAGATAGAGAGATAGGCAGTGAATTGTCCTAGATTTTAGCACCACACAGTTGGACCTAAGCTGTAATGGGAAATATAGGAGAAATCCTGCTACATCTAAAATACCAGCTACTAAGCCAGTGTACAGAGGAAAAGTACTGGATTGCACCTATTCACAGACAAAAAGAATCAGTGTAGTTCACGTTATGAAGCCATGCTACTATCTCTAAAGAAAGGCCTGTAATGATTCAAAACTGTCAAAACACCATGTCATGTATCGCATCAGCCTGAAAATCTGTCACATAATCTCACATAATAGTATAGCACTGAACTGATTTACGGAATCCAGAGAGAGGGTCAATCTCAGAGTGAAGCATTATTGTTTTTGAATGACAATGGAAACCTAACCTTTGACCCTAGCCAGTCAGGATCAGTTTGCTACCTCTACAGTGCATTTGTAAAGTATTCAGACCCCTTGAGTTTTTCCACATTTTGTTACGTTACAGCCTTATTCTAAAATCGATTAAATACATGTGTTTCATCATCAATCTACACACAGTATCCATAATGACAAAGTGAAAACAGTTTTTTTGAAATTTTTGCACATTTTTGCAAATAAAAAACAGAAATAGTTTATTTACGTAAGTATCCAGACCCTTTGTTATGAGACTCGAAACTGAGCTCAGGTACATCCTGTTTCCATTGATCATCCTTGAGATGTTTCTACAACTTGATTGGAGTTCACCTCTGGTAAATTCAATTGATTGGACATGATTTGGAAAGGCACACACCTGTCTATATAAGGTCCCACGGTTGACAGTGCTTGACAGAGCAAAAAACAAAAGAAAATAGCTGTGCAGCTACGCTCCCCATCCAACCAGACAGAGCTTGAGAGGATCTGCAGAGAAGAATGAGAAAAACTCCCCAAATACAGGTGTGCCAAGCTTGTAGCGTCATACCCAAGAAGACTTGAGGCTGTAATCGCTGCCAAAGGTGCTTCAACAAAGTACTGAGTAAAGGGTCTGAATACTTATGTAAATGTGATTATTTCAGTTTTAGTATTTTTTGTAAATTTTCCAAAATGTCAAAAACCTGTTTTTAGCTTTGTCATTATGGGGTATTGTGTATGAATTAATTGTGTGTAAAAAGAAGCAATTTAATACATTTTTGAATACGGCTGTAACGTAACACAATGTGGAATAAGTCAAAGGGTCTGAATACTTTACGAATGCACTGTATATAGGACTATTTAAGCCAGCAGCATACCACCCTGCATACCACTGCTGGCTTGCTTCTGAAGCTAAGCAGGGTTGGTCCTGGTCAGTCCCTGGATGGGAGACCAGATGCTGCTGGAAGTGGTGTTGGAGGGCCAGTAGGAGGCACTCTTTCCTCTGGTCTAAAAAAATATCCCAATGCCCCAGGGCAGTGATTGTGGACACTGCCCTGTGTAGGGTGCCGACTTTCGGATGGGACGTTAAACGGGTGTCCTGACTCTCTGAGGTCATTAAAGATCCCATGGACCTCATCGTAAAAGTAGGGGTGTTAACCCTGGTGTCCTGGCTAAATACCCAATCTGGCCCTCATACCATCATGGTCACCCAATTGTAAACTGGTCACCCCAGTTTACAATTGGCTCATTCATCCCTCTCCTCTCCCCTGTAACTATTCCCCAGGTTGTTGCTGCAAATGAGAATGTGTTCTCAGTCAACTTACCTGGTAAAATAAAGAATAAATAAATAAAATAAAAATTCTGAGACGTGATCTACCAGAGGGGTTGGCAGACAAGATGATAAACAGCTGCCATACTGGATGTCTCAGGGAAAATAACATTCCATTATTTTGTTGGCAAAATGTCCCATAAATAACGGTGCTGACAGGAAACGGGATGGACATGGTGATAGATGTTATGAGTGCTCTTCACTTACTTAGTACCTCTCCACAGTTTCACTCATACATATACTGAGTGTACAAAAGATTAAGGACTGCCCTTTCCATGTCATAGACTGACCAGAAGAATCCAGGTAAAAGCTATGATCCCTTATTGATGTCACCTGTTAAATACACTTCAATCAGTGTAGATGAAGGGAAGGAGACAGGTTAAAGGTTTTTTAAGCCTTGAGACAATTGAGACATGGATTGTGTATGTGTGCCATTCAGAGGGTGAATGGGCAAGACGAAATATTTAAGTGCCTTTGAACAGGGTATGGTAGTAGGTGCCAGGCACACCGGTTTGTGTCAAGAACTGCAACGGTGCTGGGTTTTTCACATTCCCTGTGTCAAGAATGGTCCACCACCCAAAGGTCACCTAGCCAACTTGAGTCAACATAGGCCAGCATCCCTGTGGAACGCTTTCTACACCTTGTAGAGCCCATCCCAACGAATTGAGGCTATTCTGATGACAAAACATGTTCTTAATGTTTGGTACACTCAGTGTATATTGATGACTAGGATACAGTCTGGGATGTAGTATTATTACTCTATATTTAGTATAGTAGTGTTGGGACTGGTAGTAGCAGTAGTGTTGGTACTGGTAGTAGCAGTAGTGTTGGTACTGGTAGTAGCAGTAGTGTTGGTACTGGTAGTAGCAGTAGTGTTGGTACTGGTAGTAGCAGTAGTGTTGGTACTGGTAGTAGCAGTAGTGTTGGTACTGGTAGTAGCAGTAGTGTTGGTACTGGTAGTAGCAGTAGTGTTGGTACTGGTAGTAGCAGTAGTGTTGGTACTGGTAGTAGCAGTAGTGTTGGTACTGGTAGTAGCAGTAGTGTTGGTACTGGTAGTAGCAGTAGTGTTGGTACTGGTAGTAGCAGTAGTGTTGGTACTGGTAGTAGCAGTAGTGTTGGTACTGGTAGTAGTAGTAGTGTTGGTACTGGTAGTAGCAGTAGTGTTGGTACTGGTAGTAGCAGTAGTGTTGGTACTGGTAGTAGCAGTAGTGTTGGTACTGGTAGTAGCAGTAGTGTTGGTACTGGTAGTAGCAGTAGTGTTGGTACTGGTAGTAGCAGTAGTGTTGGTACTGGTAGTAGCAGTAGTGTTGGTACTGGTAGTAGCAGTAGTGTTGGTACTGGTAGTAGCAGTAGTGTTGGTACTGGTAGTAGCAGTAGTGTTGGTACTGGTAGTAGCAGTAGTGTTGGTACTGGTAGTAGCAGTAGTGTTGGTACTGGTAGTAGCAGTAGTGTTGGTACTGGTAGTAGCAGTAGTGTTGGTACTGGTAGTAGCAGTAGTGTTGGTACTGGTAGTAGCAGTAGTGTTGGTACTGGTAGTAGCAGTAGTGTTGGTACTGGTAGTAGCAGTAGTGTTGGTACTGGTAGTAGCAGTAGTGTTGGTACTGGTAGTAGCAGTAGTGTTGGTACTGGTAGTAGCAGTAGTGTTGGTACTGGTAGTAGCAGTAGTGTTGGTACTGGTAGTAGCAGTAGTGGTGGTATTGGTAGTAGCAGTAGTGTTGGTACTGGTAGTAGCAGTAGTGTTGGTACTGGTAGTAGCAGTAGTGTTGGTACTGGTAGTAGCAGTAGTGTTGGTACTGGTAGTAGCAGTAGTGGTGGTATTGGTAGTAGCAGTAGTGTTGGTACTGGTAGTAGTAGTAGTGGTGGTGGTACTGGTAGTAGTAGTGATGGTGGTACTGTTAGTAGTAGTAGTAGTGGTGGTACTGGTAGTAGTAGTGGTGGTACTGGTAGTAGTAGTAGTGGTGGTGGTACTGGTAGTAGTAGTGGTGGTACTGGTAGTAGTAGTAGTGGTGGTACTGGTAGTAGTAGTAGTGGTGGTACTGGTAGTAGTAGTAGTGGTTGTACTGGTAGTAGTAGTGATACTGGTAGTAGTGGTGGTGGTACTGGTAATAGTAGTAATGGTGCTTGTGGTAGTAGTAGTACTGGTGGTACTGGTAGTAGTAGTAGTGGTGGTACTGGTAGTAGTAGTAGTAGTGGTTGTACTGGTAGTAGTAGTGATACTGGTAGTAGTGGTGGTGGTACTGGTAGTAGTAGTAATGGTGCTTGTAGTAGTAGTAGTAGTGGTGGTACTGGTAGTAGTAGTAGTGGTGGTACTGGTAGTAGTAGTAGTGGTTGTACTGGTAGTAGTAGTGATACTGGTAGTAGTGGTGGTGGTTCTGGTAGTAGTAGTAGTGTTGGTACTGATATTAGTAGTAGTGCTGGTACTGGTAGTAGTGTTGGTACTGGTAGTAGTAGTAGTGCTGGTACTGGTAGTAGTAGTAATGGTGCTTGTGGTAGTAGTAGTAGTGGTGGTACTGGTAGTAGTAGTAGTGGTGGTACTGGTAGTAGTAGTAGTGGTGGTACTGGTAGTGTTGGTACTGGTAGTAGTAGTTGGTACTGGTAGTACTAGTAGTGCTGGTACTGGTAGTCATACTGGTACTGGTAGCAGTAGTGGTACTGGTACTGGTAGTGGTAGTAGTGGTACTTGTGGTAGTAGTAGTAGTGGTGGTACTGGTAGTAGTAGTAGTGGTGGTACTGGTAGTAGTATTGGTACTGGTAGTGGTAGTAGTAGTGGTACTGGTACTGGTAGTAGTAGTAGTGGTACTTGTGGTAGTAGTGGTACTGGTACTGGTAGTAGTAGTAGTGGTGGTACTGGAAGTAGTAGTAGTGGTGGTACTGGTAGTGTTGGTACTGGTAGTAGTAGTTGGTACTGGTAGTACTAGTAGTGCTGGTACTGGTAGTAGTAGTGGTACTGGTACTGGTAGTAGTAGTAGTGGTGGTACTGGAAGTAGTAGTAGTGGTGGTACTGGTAGTGTTGGTACTGGTAGTAGTAGTTGTGTTGGTACTGGTAGTAGTAGTATTGGTGGTACTGGTAGTAGTAGTAGTATTGGTACTGGTCGTAGTAGTAGTGGTGTTACTGGTAGTCATAGTAGTGGTGGTACTGGTAGTAGTAGTAGTGGTGGTTGTATTGGTAGTAGTAGTAGTGGTGGTTGTATTGGTAGTAGTGTTGGTCCTGGTAGTAGTAGTAGTAGTGTTGGTCCTGGTAGTAGTAGTAGTGGTGGTATTGGTAGTAGTAGTAGCGTTGGTACTGGTAGTAGTAGTGTTGGTACTGGTAGTAGTAGTAGTGTTGGTACTGGTAGTAGTAGTTGTACTGGTAGTAGTATTAGTGTTGGTACTGGTAGTAGTAGTAGTGGTGGTACTGGTAGTAGTAGTAGCATTGGTACTGGTAGTAGTAGTGTTGGTACTGGTAGTAGTAGTAGTGGTGGTACTGGTAGTAGTATTGGTACTGGTGGTAGTAGTATTAGTGTTGGTACTGGTAGTAGTAGTAGTGGCGTTACTGGTAATAGTAGTCGTGGTACTTTTGGTTGTTGTTAATATAGTTATACTGGGGCGGCAGGTAGCCTTATGGTTAGAGTATTGGGCCAGTAACGGAAAGGTTGCTGGATCGAATCCCTGAGCTGACAAGGTAAAAATCTGTCGTTCTGCCCCTGATCAAGGCAGGTAACTCACTGTTCCCAGGGTAGGCTGTCATTGTAAATAAGAATTTGTTCTTAACTGATTTACCTAGTTAAATAAAAAATACTGAATGTTATAATCCCTAGTTGAAGCACTCATTGTCTCAGGTAAGATGCAGACAATGCTGGGCAGCAAGTATTACTGTAGTTCTATCAGCTGAGTCCTGACAGAGGGATTTACACATTCTCTCTCTCTCTCTCTCTCTCTCTCTCTCTCTCTCTCTCTCTCTCTCTCTCTCTCTCTCTCTCTCTCTCTCTCTCTCTCTCTCTCTCTCTCTCTCTCTCTCTCTCTCTCTCTCTCTCTCTCCTCTCTCCTCTCTCCTCTCTCCTCTCTCCTCTCTCCTCTCTCCTCTCTCCTCTCTCTCTCTCAAAATTCAATGGTGCTTTATTGGTATGGGAAACATGTGTTAACATTGCCAAAGCAAGTGAGGTAGATATTATACAAAAGTGAAATAAACAATACAAATTAATAGTAAACATTACACATACAGAAGTTTCAAAACAATAAAGACATTACAAATGTTATATTATATATATACAGTGTTGTAACAATGTACAAATGGTTAAAGCACACAAGTTAAAATAAATAAGCATAAATATGGGTTGTATTTACAATGGTGTTTGTTCTTCACTGGTTGCCCTTTTCTTGTGGCAACAGGTCACAAATCTTGCTGCTGTGATGGCACACTGTGGAATTTCTCCCAGTAGATATGGGATTTTATCAAAATTGGATTTGTTTTCAAATTCTTTGTGGATCTGTGTAATCTGAGGGAAATATGTCTCTCTAATATGGTCATACATTGGGCAGGAGGTTAGGAAGTGCAGCTCAGTTTCCACCTCATTTTGTGGGCGGTGTGTACATATCCTGTCTTCTCTTGAGAGCCATGTCTGCCTACGGCGGCCTTTCTCAATAGCAAGGCTATGCTCACTGAGTCTGTACATAGTCAAAGCTTTCCTTAAGTTTGGGTCAGTCACAGTGGTCAGGTATTCTGCCACTGTGTACTCTCTGTTTAGGGCCAAATAGCATTCTAGTTTGCTCTGTTTTTTTGTTAATTCTTTCCAATGTGTCAAGTAATTATCTTTTTGTTTTCTCATGATTAGGTTGGGTCTAATTGTGCTGTTGTCCTGGGGCTCTGTGGGGTGTGTTTGTGTTTGTGAACAGAGCCCTAGGACCAGCTTGCTTAGGGGACTCTTCTCCAGGTTCATCTCTCTGTAGGTGATGGCTTTGTTATGGAAGGTTTGGGAATCGCTTCCTTTTAGGTGGTTGTAGAATTTAACGGCTCTTTTCTGGATTTTGATAATTACTGGGTATCGGCCTAATTCTGCTCTGCATGCATTATTTGGTGTTCTACGTTGTACACGGAGGATATTTTTGCAGAATTCTGCATGCAGAGTCTCAATTTGGTGTTTGTCCCATTTTGTGAAATCTTGGTTGGTGAGCGGACCCCAGACCTCACAACCATAAAGGGCAATGGGCTCTATGACTGATTCAAGTATTTTTAGCCAGATCCTAATTGGTATGTTGAAATTTATGTTCCTTTCTCTCTCTCTCTCTCTCTCTCTCTCTCTCTCTCTCTCAATGGCCGGAACACATTAAAAGCATGTCATCACATTATTCCCCAAATATGACTTTCAGGAAAGTGTGGAGGAAAACATTTAATGGTGTTGCATTAATGAAAGTGAACTGTAAGTGAATTTGTCCCAAAACCTTTGGTCCCCTAAAACGAGGGGGACTATGTACAAAAAGTACTGTAATTTCTAAACGGTTTACCCGATATGGATGAAAATACTCTCAAATTTAAGCTGAAAGTCAGCACTTCAAAATACAGAGTGTACAGGGGAGTACAGAGCCAAAACAACAACACAAATTGTCACTGTCCCAATACTTTTGTAGCTCACTGTATGTGCAGTGTTCAGAGAAAGTGAAGGAAGAGCTTTGACGTAGGTGCTAAAAAGATTGGAGGAGAAAAGGATTGATTGGTTTGTTCTATAAACGGGGAATGAAAGGGAGAGCAGACATAGAGGGAGCTTTGGTATTGTTCTATAAAGCATTAAGTGAGTGGACGGTTGTCGTGTAGTGTATTTTGTTGTCTGCTAGCAATGATACCATTCCCTTTTGAAGAACCTAAAGAGTGGGTATGAGTCTAAGGGGATAATATCATTGCTCTCTGCCCAGGAGTTCAGCCCTACAGCTGACCTGTTACTGGTGGTCTGGTGTCTCAATGCTAACAATGTGATACAACAAGGTCTCACTGTGAGGGTGAACAAACATGACCCCCCCAGACACCTTAGGCCCATACCTCTCTCACTAGTGTTGTGGGTGTCCTTGAAATATATGAAAATTAATTATGTATTGATATTGATATGCTGTTATATCATAGTGGCATGCATTGTAACATTTGTCTCTGTGTCTTTCTGCAGGTACGTACCAAGGCCAGTGGGTGGGGGGGATGCGGCATGGATACGGCATGCGGCAGAGTGTGCCATACGGCATGGCAGCCGTCATACGCTCTCCGCTGCGTACCTCCATAAACTCCTTGCGCTCGGAGCACAGTAACGGGACGGCTCTGCTCACGGACCGGGCCGGCGTGGGGAGTGTGGGCGGGACAGGCTCCACCGGCAGTCCGGCAGTGTCGCGGGGGGGCTTCGTGCTCACTGCACACAGCGAGGCAGAGCTGCTGAAGGGCAAGAAAAAGGGTCTGTTCCGAGGTCGCTCCATCCTCAGCGGACTCAAACTGAGGAAGTCAGAGTCCAAGAGCTCCCTGGCCAGCCAGCGCTCCAAGCAGAGCTCGTTCCGCAGTGAGGCGGGCATGAGCACGGTCAGCTCGGTCAACTCTGACATCAACTCCACCATCAGCCTGGGAGAGGGCGAAGCCGAGCTGGCCATCGCCGAGGACGACGTGGACGCCACGGCAACAGAGACCTACTGCGGCGAGTGGAAGAACGACAAGCGCACGGGCTGTGGGGTGAGCCGGCGCTCGGACGGCCTGCACTATAAGGGTGAGTGGGTGGGAAACAAGCGGCACGGATACGGCTGCACCACCTTCCCTGACGGGACCAAGGAGGAGGGCAAGTACAAGCAGAACGTCCTGGTGAGCGGCAAAAGGAAGAACCTAATCCCCCTCCGAGCCAGTAAGATCAGAGAGAAGGTGGACCGGGCTGTGGACGCGGCCGAAAAGGCTGCGGACATCGCCAATCAGAAGGCTGAGATCGCCATGTCCAGGTAAGACCCAGCAGCAGGTCCATGTATAGGCCTTAAGCCTAATTTACACCTTCCACTTCCACGCTGTCCTCTAGGTCAACTCAAATTAAATTATCCAATTCATACATCCAGTCCCTAAATCTCTGCGTCCACAGAACACTTTTCAAGGGAGTTGCCCTGATGAGGATGTGGACAACTGTGTGGAAAGGGGCGGACTTAAGTGGAAGGTGTAAATGAGGCCTCACTAGTAGGCTTTATTAGGAGCAGGTCCATGTGTAGGCCTTACTACAGCAGTCTGTGTTTATATTTCAAGTTTTATTTGTCACATGCACAAGTACAGTGAAATGCTTAACTTGCAAGCTCTTCCCAACAGTACAGTACTCAATATCAAGATAGTATAGCAACACAAAAAGAAATAGGAAATAAGAGAGGAAGAACCACATTTACAATGTGCAGGGATACTCGAGTAGCTGAGGTAGATACAAGTAACTGCCAAAATAATGAAAATACTTGAGTAAATGAGGGATAAAAAGTTTATTGAAATTAGATGCTTCCACACAGGTGTGGTTCCTGAGTTAATTAAGCATCATGCTTAGGATCATGTATAAAAATGCTGGGAAGGGCATTATTTTGGTCATTATTCTGCTACCATGACAATGCCACCAATTACAGGGCTCGAGTGGTCACTGAATGGTTTGATGAGGATGACAATTATTTAAACCATATGCCATGGCCGTCTCAGTCACCAGGTCTCAACCGAATTGAACACTTATGGGAGATTCTAAAATGCCGCCTGAAACAGCGCTTTCCCCCGCCATCAACAAAGCACAAAATGATGGAATTTCTCGTGGAAGAATGGTTTCGCACCCCTCCGATAGAGTTCCAGACACACTGTTCTGGCTCGTGGTGGCCCAACACCCTAAAACACTTTACATAGTTTTCTTAAATTGAGCAGTTACCTGTATGTACATGTAGGCAGGGATTAGGAGAAAGTGACTAGTAGCTGGAGAAATAATAATTATAGTGAACAATATGGCAGGAGGATAAGCAGTGGGTGGGTGTGTGCGTGGTGCTGAGTGTGTGTGTGTGTGTGTGTGTGTGAGTGTATGTGTGTGGGTGTTAGTGTGAGTATGTGAGTCTGCAACAGTGTCAGTGTAGGTGTGTGTGAGTGGGTAGCTATCGTCTATCTGTTTAAAAATCCCATTGCTTGGGGTTAGAAGCTGTCTCAGAGCCTGTTGGTCCGGGACCTGATACTCTGGTACCGCCTGCCAGACGGAAGCAGAGAGAACAGTCTATGGCAGGGGTGGCTGGAGTCTTTGGCAATTTTTCTGGCCTTCCTCAGACACCGCTTGTTGTGTATGTCCTGAATGGCTGGGAGCTCGCCACCAGTGATGTGCTGAGCCGTCTGCACCCCCCTCTGTAGGGCCTTGCAGTTGCCATACCAGGCAGTGATGTAGCCAGTCAAGATGCTCTCAATGGTGCTTCTGTAGAAGTTTTTAAGGGTTTAAGGGTCCATGCCAAATCTCTTCAGCCTCCTGAGGGCAAGAGGCGCTGTCCATGTTAAGTTATCAGTGATGAGGACGCCCTCATCCCGTCAATGTGGATAGGGGTGTGCACCCCCACCCCCCGCCCCCACCCTTTGTTTTCCACGATCAGTTCCTTGGTCTTGCTGACGTTGAGGTGGAGATGTAGTCCTGGCACCACATCAGGCCTACTACCGTTGTGTCGTCATCAAACGTGATGATGGAGTTGGAGCCGTGCATGGCCACACGGTCGTGGGTGAACAGGGAGTACAGGACAGGACTAAGTACACACCCCTCGGGGGACCCGTGTTGAGGGTCAGCGTGTTGGATGTGTTGTTGCCTACCCTCACCATCTGTGGGCAGCCCATCAAGAAGTCCAGGACCCAGTTGCAGTGGGAGGTGTTCAGTCCCAGGATCCTGAGATTGGTGACGAGCTTGGAGAGGACTATGGTGCGGGTTGAACACTGAGCTGTAGTCAATTAACAGCATTCTCACATACACACAGCATACACACAGCATTCTCAGGAGGCTGGTAGAGGGTCAGCTTTGGGTTAAGCTGGATGGAGAGCTTATAGTATCTCCAAATAGCATTTACTAGGGCTTAGTTTGTGGATGTATCCCCTAATGGATGAAGACTGGCTTTCACTTTCTGATTGGACTGACGAAATACACAGAACAAAAATATAAAATGTAAAGTGTTGCTCCCATGTTGCATGAGCTTAAATAAAAGATCCCACAAATGTTCCAAATTTTGTGCACAAATTTGTTTACATCCCTGTTAGTGAGCATTTCTCCTTTGCCAAGATAATCCATCCAGAAGCTGAATAAACAGCATGATCATTACACAGGTGCACCTTGTTTTGATGGAGCATGCAAAAGGCAAGATGACTGCAGGAATGTTCACCAGACCTGTTGCCAGAGAATTAAATGTTAATTTCTCAACCATAAGCCGCCTCCAACATTGTTTTAGAGAATTTGGCAGTATGTTTGTTGATGTCAACATTGTGAACAGAGTGCCCCATGGTGGCGGTGGGGTTATGGTATGGGCATGCATAAGTTACGGACAACGAACACAATTGCATTTTATCGATGGCAATTTGAATGCAGAGTTACCGTGACGAGATCCTGAGGCCCATTGTCGTGCCATTCATTCGCCTCCATCAAAAGATCTGTACGCAATTCTTAGAAGCTGAAAATGTCCCAGTTCTGCATACTCACCAGTCACCCATTGAGCGTGTTTGTGATACTCTGGATCGACATGTACGACAACGTGTTCCATGTAGGCCTGGCCTACTCCTGGAAGGATGTGTTGGGCCATGTAGGCCCGGCATATTCCTAGAGGGATGTGTTGGGCCATGGAGGCCTGGCCTACTCCTGGAGGGATGTGTTGGGCCATGGAGGCCTGGCCTTCTCCTAGAGGGATGTGTGGGCCATGGAGGCCTGGCCTATTCCTAGAGGGATGTGTTTGGCCATGGAGGCCTGGCCTACTCCTGGAGGGATGTGTTGGGCCATGGAGGCCTACTCCTAGAGGGATGTGTGGGCCATGGAGGCCTGGCCTATTCCTAGAGGGATGTGTTGGGCCATGGAGGCCTGGCCTACTCCTGGAGGGGTGTGTGGGCCATGGAGGCCTGGCCTACTCCTGGAGGGGGGTGTTGGGCCATGGAGGCCTACTCCTAGAGGGATGTGTGGGCCATGGAGGCCTGGCCTATTCCTAGAGGGATGTGTTGGGCCATGGAGGCCTGGCCTACTCCTGGAGGGATGTGTGGGCCATGGAGGCCTGGCCTACTCCTAGAGGGATGTGTGGGCCATGGAGGCCTGGCCTATTCCTGGAGGGATGTGTTGGGCCATGGAGGCCTGGCCTACTCCTAGAGGGATGTGTTGGGCCATGGAGGCCTACTCCTAGAGGGATGTGTGGGCCATGGAGGCCTGGCCTATTCCTAGAGGGATGTGTTGGGCCATGGAGGCCTGGCCTACTCCTGGAGGGGTGTGTGGGCCATGGAGGCCTGGCCTACTCCTGGAGGGGGGTGTTGGGCCATGGAGGCCTACTCCTAGAGGGATGTGTGGGCCATGGAGGCCTGGCCTATTCCTAGAGGGATGTGTTGGGCCATGGAGGCCTGGCCTACTCCTGGAGGGATGTGTGGGCCATGGAGGCCTGGCCTACTCCTAGAGGGATGTGTGGGCCATGGAGGCCTGGCCTATTCCTGGAGGGATGTGTTGGGCCATGGAGGCCTGGCCTACTCCTAGAGGGATGTGTGGGCCATGGAGGCCTGGCCTACTCCTGGAGGGATGTGTGGGCCATGGAGGCCTGGCCTACTCCTAGAGGGATGTGTGGGCCATGGAGGCCTGGCCTACTCCTGGAGGGGTGTGTGGGCCATGGAGGCCTGGCCTATTCCTAGAGGGATGTGTTGGGCCATGGAGGCCTGGCCTACTCCTGGAGGGATGTGTGGGCCATGGAGGCCTGGCCTATTCCTAGAGGGATGTGTTGGGCCATGGAGGCCTGGCCTACTCCTGGAGGGGTGTGTGGGCCATGGAGGCCTGGCCTACTCCTGGAGGGGGGTGTGGGCCATGGAGGCCTGGCCTACTCCTGGAGGGATGTGTGGGCCATGGAGGCCTGGCCTACTCCTAGAGGGATGTGTGGGCCATGGAGGCCTGGCCTTCTCCTAGAGGGATGTGTGGGCCATGGAGGCCTGGCCTTCTCCTAGAGGGATGTGTGGGCCATGGAGGCCTGGCCTTCTCCTAGAGGGATGTGTGGGCCATGGAGGCCTGGCCTTCTCCTAGAGGGATGTGTTGGGCCATGGAGGCCTGGCCTTCTCCTAGAGGGATGTGTGGGCCATGGAGGCCTGGCCTTCTCCTAGAGGGATGTGTGGGCCATGGCGGCCTGGCCTTCTCCTAGAGGGATGTGTGGGCCATGGAGGCCTGGCCTTCTCCTAGAGGGATGTGTGGGCCATGGAGGCCTGTCCTACTCCTGGAGTGATGTGTTGGCCATGGAGGCCTTGCCTACTCCTGGAGGGATGTGTTGGGCCATGGAGGCCTACTCCTAGAGGGATATGTGGGCCATGGAGGCCTGGCCTACTCCTAGAGGGATGTGTTGGGCCATGGAGGCCTGGCCTACTCCTGGAGGGATGTTCTAGAAAGGCGTTATGAGAGGAAGAGAGAGAGAAAGCAAGCGAGAGCGAGAGAGAAGAGGGAGGGAGCAATTTCCGCATTATGCCAACAGTGTTGGCGGACAGCCGGAAAGAGACCAGGAAGGCTGAACTGGAGGCTGGCCCACGCACGCACGCACACACACACACACACACACACAATTTGCAGCTAACAAATGTTCAAACACCCATGCTTACAACATTCATACCCAGCGCACTCTTCCAAGAGCTCCAAAGTCTTAAAGGGCAATTCTACCACTTTTGTGTTTTCGTGTCTGTGTTTGTACACATACTTACAGTGCCTTCAGAAAGTATTCATACCCCTTGACTTTTTCACATTTTGTTGTGTGTCCGGATAAAAAATGTATTTAATAAATTTTGAATTTAGGCTGTAATACAATAAAATGTGGAATAAGTCAAGGGGTATAAATACTTTCCGAAGACACTGTACATGCAAGGGTATGCATTTGCTATATTTGGTCCCTCTCTAAAACTAAAATCCTATTTAAGCTCATCAAACTCTTCCGGAGACATTCACCACAGCTAAGTATCTACGTAAAGCACACTGACTACAGCTAAGTATCTACGTAAAGCACACTGACTACAGCTAAGTATCTACGTAAGGAACACTGACTACAGCTAAGTATCTACGTAAGGAACACTGACTACAGCTAAGTATCTACGTAAGGCACACTGACTACAGCTAAGTATCTACGTAAGGCACACTTACTACAGCTAAGTATCTACGTAAGGAACACTGACTACAGCTAAGTATCTACGTAAGGCACACTGACTACAGCTAAGTATCTACGTAAGGAACACTTACTACAGCTAAGTATCTACGTAAGGCACACTGACTACAGCTAAGTATCTACGTAAAGCACACTGACTACAGCTAAGTATCTACGTAAGGCACACTTACTACAGCTAAGTATCTACGTAAGGCACACTGACTACAGCTAAGTATCTACGTAAAGCACACTGACTACAGCTAAGTATCTACGTAAGGCACACTTACTACAGCTAAGTATCTACGTAAGGCACACTTACTACAGCTAAGTATCTACGTAAGGCACACTGACTACAGCTAAGTATCTACGTAAAGCACACTGACTACAGCTAAGTATCTACATAAGGCACACTGACTACAGCTAAGTATCTACGTAAAGCACACTGACTACAGCTAAGTATCTACGTAAAGCACACTGACTACAGCTAAGTATCTCCGTAAAGCACACTGACTACAGCTAAGTATCTACGTAAGGCACACTGACTACAGCTAAGTATCTACGTAAAGCACACTGACTACAGCTAAGTATCTACGTAAGGAACACTGACTACAGCTAAGTATCTACGTAAAGCACACTGACTACAGCTAAGTATCTACGTAAGGCACACTGACTACAGCTAAGTATCTACGTAAAGCACACTGACTACAGCTAAGTATCTACGTAAAGCACACTGACTACAGCTAAGTATCTACGTAAGGAACACTGACTACAGCTAAGTATCTACGTAAGGAACACTGACTACAGCTAAGTATCTACGTAAGGCACACTGACTACAGCTAAGTATCTACGTAAGGCACACTTACTACAGCTAAGTATCTACGTAAGGAACACTGACTACAGCTAAGTATCTACGTAAGGCACACTGACTACAGCTAAGTATCTACGTAAGGAACACTTACTACAGCTAAGTATCTACGTAAGGCACACTGACTACAGCTAAGTATCTACGTAAAGCACACTGACTACAGCTAAGTATCTACGTAAGGCACACTTACTACAGCTAAGTATCTACGTAAGGCACACTGACTACAGCTAAGTATCTACGTAAAGCACACTGACTACAGCTAAGTATCTACGTAAGGCACACTTACTACAGCTAAGTATCTACGTAAGGCACACTTACTACAGCTAAGTATCTACGTAAGGCACACTGACTACAGCTAAGTATCTACGTAAAGCACACTGACTACAGCTAAGTATCTACATAAGGCACACTGACTACAGCTAAGTATCTACGTAAAGCACACTGACTACAGCTAAGTATCTACGTAAAGCACACTGACTACAGCTAAGTATCTCCGTAAAGCACACTGACTACAGCTAAGTATCTACGTAAGGCACACTGACTACAGCTAAGTATCTACGTAAAGCACACTGACTACAGCTAAGTATCTACGTAAGGAACACTGACTACAGCTAAGTATCTACGTAAAGCACACTGACTACAGCTAAGTATCTACGTAAGGCACACTGACTACAGCTAAGTATCTACGTAAAGCACACTGACTACAGCTAAGTATCTACGTAAAGCACACTGACTACAGCTAAGTATCTACGTAAGGAACACTGACTACAGCTAAGTATCTACGTAAAGCACACTGACTACAGCTAAGTATCTACGTAAAGCACACTGACTACAGCTAAGTATCTACGTAAGGAACACTGACTACAGCTAAGTATCTACGTAAAGCACACTGACTACAGCTAAGTATCTACGTAAGGAACACTGACTACAGCTAAGTATCTACGTAAGGAACACTGACTACAGCTAAGTATCTACGTAAAGCACACTGACTACAGCTAAGTAGCTACGTAAAGCACACTGACTACAGCTAAGTATCTACGTAAAGCACACTGACTACAGCTAAGTATCTACGTAAAGCACACTGACTACAGCTAAGTATCTACGTAAGGCACACTGACTACAGCTAAGTATCTACGTAAGGAACACTGACTACAGCTAAGTATCTACGTAAGGAACACTGACTACAGCTAAGTATCTACGTAAAGTACACTGACTACAGCTAAGTATCTACGTAAGGAACACTGACTACAGCTAAGTATCTACGTAAGGAACACTGACTACAGCTAAGTATCTACGTAAAGCACACTGACTACAGCTAAGTATCTACGTAAGGCACACTGACTACAGCTAAGTATCTACATAAGGAACACTGACTACAGCTAAGTATCTACATAAGGAACACTGACTACAGCTAAGTATCTACCTACGTAAGGCACACTGACTACAGCTAAGTATCTACATAAGGAACACTGACTACAGCTAAGTATCTACGTAAGGCACAATGACTACAGCTAAGTATCTACGTAAAGCACACTGACTACAGCTAAGTATCTACGTAAAGCACACTGACTACAGCTAAGTATCTACGTAAAGCACACTGACTACAGCTAAGTATCTACGTAAGGAACACTGACTACAGCTAAGTATCTACGTAAAGCACACTGACTACAGCTAAGTATCTACGTAAAGCACACTGACTACAGCTAAGTATCTACGTAAAGCACACTGACTACAGCTAAGTATCTACGTAAAGCACACTGACTCCAGCTAAGTATCTACGTAAAGCACACTGACTACAGTTAAGTATCTACGTAAAGCACACTGACTACAGCTAAGTATCTACGTAAGGCACACTGACTACAGCTAAGTATCTACGTAAGGAACACTGACTACAGCTAAGTATCTACGTAAAGCACACTGACTACAGCTAAGTATCTACGTAAAGCACACTGACTACAGCTAAGTATCTACGTAAGGAACACTGACTACAGCTAAGTATCTACGTAAAGCACACTGACTACAGCTAAGTATCTACGTAAGGCACACTGACTACAGCTAAGTATCTACGTAAGGAACACTGACTACAGCTAAGTATCTACGTAAGGAACACTGACTACAGCTAAGTATCTACGTAAAGTACACTGACTACAGCTAAGTATCTACGTAAGGAACACTGACTACAGCTAAGTATCTACGTAAGGAACACTGACTACAGCTAAGTATCTACGTAAAGCACACTGACTACAGCTAAGTATCTACGTAAGGCACACTGACTACAGCTAAGTATCTACATAAGGAACACTGACTACAGCTAAGTATCTACATAAGGAACACTGACTACAGCTAAGTATCTACCTACGTAAGGCACACTGACTACAGCTAAGTATCTACATAAGGAACACTGACTACAGCTAAGTATCTACGTAAGGCACAATGACTACAGCTAAGTATCTACGTAAAGCACACTGACTACAGCTAAGTATCTACGTAAAGCACACTGACTACAGCTAAGTATCTACGTAAAGCACACTGACTACAGCTAAGTATCTACGTAAAGCACACTGACTACAGCTAAGTATCTACGTAAAGCACACTGACTCCAGCTAAGTATCTACGTAAAGCACACTGACTACAGTTAAGTATCCACGTAAAGCACACTGACTACAGCTAAGTATCTACGTAAGGCACACTGACTACAGCTAAGTATCTACGTAAGGAACACTGACTACAGCTAAGTATCTACGTAAAGCACACTGACTACAGCTAAGTATCTACGTAAAGCACACTGACTACAGCTAAGTATCTACGTAAGGAACACTGACTACAGCTAAGTATCTACGTAAAGCACACTGACTACAGCTAAGTATCTACGTAAAGTACACTGACTACAGCTAAGTATCTACATAAGGCACACTGACTACAGCTAAATATCTACGTAAAGCACACTGACTACAGCTAAGTATCTACGTAAGGAACACTGACTACAGCTAAGTATCTACGTAAAGCACACTGACTACAGCTAAGTATCTACGTAAAGCACACTGACTCCAGCTAAGTATCTACGTAAAGCACACTGACTACAGCTAAGTATCTACGTAAAGCACACTGACTACAGCTAAGTATCTACGTAAAGCACACTGACTACAGCTAAGTATCTACGTAAGGAACACTGACTACAGCTAAGTATCTACGTAAGGAACACTGACTACAGCTAAGTATCTACGTAAGGAACACTGACTACAGCTAAGTATCTACGTAAGGAACACTGACTACAGCTAAGTATCTACGTAAGGAACACTGACTACAGCTAAGTATCTACGTAAGGAACACTGACTACAGCTAAGTATCTACGTAAGGAACACTGACTACAGCTAAGTATCTACGTAAGGAACACTGACTACAGCTAAGTATCTGCACAGGGCACACACTAAGTACGTATCTACAGTGCATTTGGTAAGTTTTCAGACCCCTTGACTTTTTCCACATTTTGTTACGTTACAGCCTTATTCTTAAATGGCATCCCCACAGCATGATGCTGCCACCACCATGCTTCACTGTAGGGATGGTGCCAGGTTTCTTCCAGACGTGACGCTTAGCATTCAGGCCAAAGAGTTCATTCTTGGTTTCATCACAACAGAGATTCTTATTTCTCATGGTCTGAGAGTCCTTTAGGTGCCTTTTGGCAAACTCCAAGCGGACTGTCATGTGTCTTTTACCGAGGAGGGGCTTCCGTCTGGCCACTCTACCATACAGGCCTGATTGGTGGAGTGCTGCAGAGATGGTTGTCCTTCTGGAAGGTTCTCCCATCTCCACAGAGGAACTCTAGAGTGACCATTGTGTTCTTGGTCACCTCCCTGACCAAGGCCCTTCTCCCCCAATTGCTCAGTTTGGCCGGGCGGCCAGCTCTATGAAGAGTCTTGGTGGTTCCAAACTTCTTCTGTTTAAGAATGATGGAGGCCACTGTGTTCTTGGGGAACTTCAATGCTGCATAATCTTTTTGGTGTCCTTCCCCAGATCTGTGCCTCGACACATTCCTGTCTTGGAGCTCTACGGACAATTCCTTCGACCTTATGGCTTGGTTTTTGCTCTGACATGCACTGTCAACTGTGGGACCTTATATAGACAGGTGTTTGCCTTTCCAAATCATGTCCAATCAATTGAATTTACCACAGGTGGACTCCAAGTTGTAGAAACATCTCAAGGATGATCAATGGAAACAGGATGTACCTGAGCTCAATTTCGAGTCTCATAGTAAAGGGTCTGAATACTTATGTAAATAAGGTATTTCTGTTTCTTATTTTTTTTATACAGTTCCAGTCAAAGGTTTGGACACACCTCATTCAATGTTTTTTCTTTATTTGTACAATTTTCTACATAGTAGAATAATTAAAACATCAAACTATGAAATAAGACATATGGCATTCTCCCAACCAGCTTCATGAGGTAGTCACCTGGAATGCATTTCAATTAACAGGTGTGCCTTGTTAAAAGTTAATTTGTGGAATGTCTTTCCTTCTTAATGTGTTTGAGCCAATCAGTTGTGTTGTGACAAGGTAGGGGTGGTATACAGAAGATAGCCCTATATGGTAAAATACCAAATCCATATTAAGGTAAAGAACAGCTCAAATAAGCAAAGAGAAACGACAGTCCATCATTATTTTAAGACATTAAGGTTCAGTAAAAATGGAAAATTTCAAGAACATTTAAAGTTTTTTCAAGTGCAGTTACAAAAACCATCAAGCGCTATGATGAAACTGTTTCTCATGAGGACCGTCACAGGAAAGGAAGACCCAGAGTTACCTCGGCTGCAGAGGATAAGTTCATTAGAGTTATCAGCCTCAGAAATTGCAGCACAAATAAATGCTTCACAGAGTTCAAGTAACAGACACATCTCAACATCAACTGTTCAGAGGAGACTGTGTGAATCAGGCTTCATGGTCGAATTGCTGCAAAGAAACCACTACTAAAGGACACCAATAATAAGAAGAGACTTGCTTGGGCCAAGAAACACGAGCAATGGAAATTAGACCGGTGGAAATCTGTCCTTTGGTCTGAGTCCAAATGTGAGATTTTTGGTTCCAACCACGGTGTCTTTGTTAGGCGTAGAGTATGTGAACGGATGATCTCTGCATGTGTGGCACACTTAACCAGCATGGCTACCACAGCATTCTGCAGCGATACGCCATCCCATCTGGTTTGCGCTTAGTGGGACTACCATTTGTTTTTCAACAGGACAATGACCCAACAGGACAATGACCCAACACACCTCCAGGCTGTGTAAGGGCTATTTGACCAAGAAGGAGAGTGCTGGAGTGCTGCATCAGATGACCTGGCCTCGACAATCACCCGACCTCAACCAATTGAGATAGTTTGGGATAAGTTGGACCGCAGAAAAGCAACCAACAAGGGCTCAGCATATATGGGAACTTCTTAAAGACTGTCAGAAAAGCATTCCAGGTGAAGCTGGTTGAGAGAATGCCAAGAGTGTGCAAAGCTGTCATCAAGGCAAAGGATGGCTGCTTTGAAGAATCTAAAATCTAAAATATATTTTGATTTGTTTAACACTTTTTTGCTTACTACATGATTCCATATGTGATATTTCATAGATTTGATGTCTTCACTATTATTCTACAATGTAGAAAATAGTAAAAAAGAAAGAGAAAATAATGAGTAGATGTGTCCAAAGGTATGACTGGTACTGTAACCTTTCGCTTTGTCATTATGGATTAATGTGTGTAGATTGAGAAGTAAAAATATTGATTTAATCAATTTTAGAATAAGGCTGTAACGTAACAAAATGTGGAAAAAGTCAACGGGTCAGAATACTTTACAAATGCACTGTAGGTCCTCGCTACAGCAGGAGATGGCAACCCATGTCAGCTGACTCAGTGTGGCACTGTTGTAGAATGGAGTTAGAGGAGAGGAGAAGAACTGGGGTAAAATAATGAGGTCAGAGCTGTATGAAGGTTCAGTAGGAACCCCAAATAAGACCCATACAGCCCAGCATTTTTTGTGCAGTTGTCTGGGGGAAGGACAGAGAAGTGTTTTTATTTTGTATACAGGAACAATACTTTGCAGCTGTGCTAAAATACAGTAAGGAGAACGTCAGTAGCATATGTCTGTCTGTCTGTGAGAAGAGAGGACAGGGGACCTCAGTCATTCCTATGCTAAACATTGGAATTGCCTCGAGAGCAGTTCTCTGGTGCATGCAGTACTCAGGCTAACCCAGATATTATGAGGGAAGGTATTTTCCTTGTAGAACACCAAGACAAAAGTTACTGTAAGAGGCACTAATGCATAGTCAAAGAATAATATAGACAACATATTTTGGACAACAACAAACTCTCTCTCACACACACACAAACAAACACTCTCAAACAGGGGCAAAGGGAGACCAAAGTAACAGTATACAGAAACAGATGTTTGTGAGATGTGTTAAATAAGCTTATCAGAGTCCCTGTGTCATGTAGGTCATGTTTAAAACAGAATCCTGTCCTCCACACATGTGCTGCTGATGAGGCACTGATAACGGAAACAAGCATGAATCATCTCTGGCTCCGCTCAAGTCCATCTTGATGCAACTTATTAAAAAGAGGCAGCTTACTTGTGTCATCCTGAGGATTAGTGAGACTCTTTGTGTTCCAAATGGCACCAATTTCACCATAGGGCTCTGGTGAAACGTAATGCACTATATAGGGAATAGGGTGCCATTTGGGATGGAGCCTCTCACGCCAAGCCGTGTCTTCACTATGCCTTAGTCAGGCCATTCTAGGTTATTAAAGATTGTAAGCATGGCCCCTTTTACAGTAACATAAGGTTAGCAGCTTTTCTCAAGACAAATCCACTGAGTGTAAAAAAGATTATGAACACCTGCTCTTTCCATGACCAAGTGAATCCAGGTGAAAGCTATGATGTGAAAATCCACTTCAATCAGTGTAGATTAAGGGGAGGAGACAGGTTAAAGAAGGAATTTTAAGCCTTGAGACAATTGAGACTTGGATTGTATATGTCTGCCATTCAGAGGGTGAATGGGCAAGAGAAAATATTTAAATGCCCTTGAACGGGGTATGGTAATAGATACCAGGCGTAAGGCTGTTACGGTGACCTTATTATCGCCACACCGGTGGTCACGAGTCATGACGGCAGTCAAATTCCATGTGACCGTTTAGTCACGGTAATTAGGCTTTTCCAAACTCTGATGCTTCTGATGGTCATTAGTAGCCTACCAAACTTGCTTACTGCCTGGTACTCAGCACTCTATTGTCCAGTGGAGGCTGTTAAGGGGGAAAACGGCTCATAATAATGTCCAGAACGGCGCAAATGCATCAAACACCTGGAAACCATGTGTTTGATGTATTTGATACCATTCCACTTATTCCGCTCCAGTCATTACCACGAGCCCGTTCTCCCCAATTTAGGTTCCACCAACCTCCTGTGCTATTGTCCTTCTAATCACTCTGACATCAATGCAAGTGTAATCCAAAATCTAATAAAACACTTCATGAGAGCCCATCTTGTTGGCTGATGAAAAGTAAATGTGGACAGTTCTTCCAATATCTTCAATATGCGCCTCGGAATTGGATAAGGACGCGCACAGTTGCATCCCCAATGTGTCTGTCTTCACTTGTAGCCTGTGAGAAAGACCCGATCATGTGACAGAAAGCCATGTGAGTGAGAGGTGCTTCGGCATGCAGCCGGGAAATTCAAGGCATTATCAAGTTCTTGTCAAATTGTGAATAAGAGACTGATGAAGTGTGTACAACCTGCGCAAAAAAACAAAGCAGAGCTCATGCCTTTCATGTGACTTTTTTCAAATCTGAGTCACATCATGCGAACTTAGAATGTATTGAAAATCTAAACATATAGCCCAACATTTATATCACAACTTACATAAATAACTAAATTAAGCATAGGAATTCCTGTTTCTTTGTTAACTGCTCAACACAGAATAGCCGCATGTGCGCACTTCCTCAAATCGTTTGGAGAAAAAATCCTTTCTATTTTATTCAGCCATGTTCAATTCTATTCTTCATACTATAAAATAATATAAAATAATGCCACGGAATTCTAAGCAAATCTTGTCTGCTTAATGAACTAGTGTAGCCCACAGCCATATGGCATAGTCACATCAGGGCCTAAACTCAGATTATGCTATTCTGTTCTTCTGAAATAGACTACATTTTCTTCATATCATGTTTCTTTAGACCTGTCTAAAATAAATAATGGATTTATTGTGAAGGTGTAGGCTATATTAAATGGATTTATTAGACTTTTTAAAATGTAGATGTTCCAAAGGTCTGCATCAGTGGCTTGTAGGCTGTGCAGGGAAGCCAGGAGATGCTAAATGTGTTTCTGTTAATTACCATGAGACCGGCAGTTATTTGCTTGACAATCACTGTCTGACAAAATCTCATGAGCCACCACTGCCCTAGCCAGGCGCACCGGTTTGTGTCAAGAACCACAACACTGCTGCGTTTTTCACGCTCAACAGTTTCCCGGGTATATCAAGAATGGTCCACCACCCGAAGGACATCCAGCCAACTTGACACAACTGTGGGAAGCATTGGAGTCAGCATGGGGAAGGTGTTCTTAATGTTTTGTACACTTAGTGTATATTCAGTGTGAATACATGTGTTAGATAGATAAAGGTGTGAGAGGAAGTTAGCTCTCTGAACGTGTGCTAGAGGGGAGGTGTTGCAAGGTGAGTGCAGTTTGCGTGAGAAAACGTGTCTGTGTTTGCATGAGAAAGAGGGTTCAAGAAGTATAGAGACAGTGTGCACAAATTAGTGTCAGAGTCATAGAGGGGTGGAATAACTTATTTGAGTGTGTGTATGCATACGTGTGTGTGTGCGTGCGAAGATGTTGTATTAACAGAGTGTAGGCAGGAAGGCCTTTGTGTGTCTGATGTCATGGAACGATTAGTGTCTCTGTGAAATCAGAAGTGGTGTTCTTACTGCTGCGACTTGGTGGGATATACAGTGCATTCGGAATGTATGCAGAAAGAAAATGCGCTGCGTCAACCTCTGTCTTTAATCTAACTTTTAATGGATGATGCGATGGAAGCCATTAAATCATTCTGAATTGATTTCGACATCCCAGAAAAGACAGGAGAAAGTTCCATTATGTTCAGCAAGTAAAGCATCGTGATCTGTGATTACCACTGCAAGCTCCTTGTAGTTGCCCTTGTTAGCAGAACTTTCCCTCTCGTCATTTCCTCTAAAAGCCAATTCTTGCATTCCCAAAAACGCAGTGGTGTTGATAAGCTGCTTGAGAACATCATCCCTGTTTCTTCTTACTTTCTCGTTGTGTTGCGCAGTTTGAATACTCAGACCTTCGTCATGATCAATGCGGCTGCTTCCCAGAAGCTTGAATCTGATGTTGGCATTTATATGCTCCTTGTTTTTGTTTTGCCGATTAGCTGAACGATCTATGTTCTTCAGGTCACTGTACCAATCTTTCACCCAAGGCTCAGACTTTCCAGAAAGCAGGGAAGGCCAGCGATACAGGCGGCTTGATGAAACCAGCTATACATCTGATACCAATTGGTATTAAATGCCCTCACCTTTTCATCCCTCTTCATGAAACTAATCTCAGGCAGAGTCACGTGTCCCTCTCTGGCCTCTAGGTCACCAGGCTGCTCATCAGGGCACACACCTGTCACCAGCGTTACGCACATAATGACACTCACCTGGACTCCATCACCTCCTTGATTACCTGCCCTTTATATGTCACTCCCTTTGGTTCCTTCCCCAGTCGTCATTGTTGCTGTTTCTGTTCCAGTGTCATGTCTGTGCGTTGTTTGTGGTTCTTGTTTTGTATTTAGATGTGTTTATTTATTAAAACACTCCCTCGCTGAACTTGCTTCCCGACTCTCAGTGCACATGGTTACACAGAGGTCGACCCTCGGTTTTAATTCACACCTTTTCTGTGTACCCCTGAGAATGAAAGGGGTTCTTCAACAAAAAGTCAACAACGTTTGTAGTAGTGTTGGTGGTGAAAACTGCACACTCGAGCTGGTAGCTACTGCTACTTGCTACTGAAGTTAGCAAGGCAAATTTAAATAAATTGCACTTACTGGACACAAAAGTAAAGTTCTAAAACCAAGAAAACTATTTATAATCTACCTCCACCGTCTCCTGTAATTTTAAGAAACGAATATGAATTGAATAATATCCCAAAAATGCTCAACTATCACTTTTCAATCTCTATCCAATAATTTTCCCAACTCACCAAGCTTCTCAACACATAGAACCCCCCCATAATGATCTGTGGCACAACCCCAATACAACATACTAGGTTCCTTCTCTGATCCTAATCCTATGATTGGATGGACAACATGTTAGTTCATACTGCATAAGCTTTGATTGGTTGGAGGTCGTCCTCTGGAAGTGGTCATAATTACCATGTAGAGTACCAGTCAAAAGTTTGGACACACCTATTCATTCAAGGGTTTTGCTTTATTTAGACTATTTTAACATTGTAGAATAATAGTAAAGACATCAAAGTATGAAATAACACATATGGAATCATGTAGTATCCAAAAAAGTGTTAAACAAATCAAAATATACTTTATATTTGTAACGTATACGCTGGGAGTTGGAAAGCAAGTGCAGTTAAATAATAAACGGAACATAGAACGATACAAGAACCACGAGTAGCGTATAGACATGAAACACATAGTCAATACGTCCTGTAGAATGGACCTAAGGAAGTGACAGATATAGGGGAGGTAATCAGTGAAGTGATGGAGTCCAGGTGTGTCTCAGGATGTGACACAGGTACGCGTAATGATGGTTGCCAGGGCCAGTGGTTAGTAAACCGGTGATGTCGAACGCTGGAGGGGAGGAGCGGGAGTAGACGTGACAATATTTTTGATTCTTCAAAGTAGCCACCCTTTGCCTTGATGACAGCTTTTCACACTCTTAGCATTCTCTCAACCAGCTTCAACTGGAATGCTTTTCCAACATTCTTGAAGCAGTTCCCACATATGCTGAGAATTTGTTGGCTGCTTTTCCTTCACTCTGCGGTCCAACTCATCTCAAACCATCTCAATTGGGTTGAGGTCAGGTGATTGTGGAGGCCAGGTCATCTGATGCAGCACTCCATCACTCTCCTTCTTGGTCAAATAGCCCTTACACAGCCTGGAGGTGTGTTGGTTCATTGTCTTGATGAAAAACAAATGATAGTCCCACTAAGCGCAAACCAGATGGGATGGCTTATCGCTGCAGAATGTTGTGGTAGGCATGCTGGTTAAGTGCGTCATGAATTCTAAATAAATCACTGACAGTGTAACCAGCAAAGCACCCCCACACCATCACACCTCCTCCATGCTTCACGGTGGGAACCACACACTACTCAGCATCTCACAAAGGCACAGGGGTTGGAACCAGAAATCTCACATTTGGACTCATCAGACCAAAGGACATATTTCCACCGGTCTAATGTTCATTGCTCATGTTTCTTGGCCCAAGCAAGTCTCTTCTTCTTATTGGTGTCCTTTCGTAGTGGTTTCTATGCAGCAATTCGACAATGAAGGCCTGATTCACGCAGTCTCCTCTGAACAGTTGTGTCTGTTACTTGAACTCTGAAGCATTTATTTGGGATTCAGTTTCTGAGGCTGATAACTCTAATGAACTTATCCTCTGCAGCAGAGGTAGCTCTGGGTCTTCCTTTCCTGTGACGGTCCTCATGAGAGCCAGTTTCATCATAGCGCTTGATGGTTTTTCCGACTGCACTTGAAGAATCTTTCAAAGTTCTTGAAATGTTCCGTATTGACCTTCATGTCTTGAAGTAGTGATGTCGTTTCTCTTTGCTTATTTGAGCTGTTCTTGCCATAATATGGACTTGGTATTTTACCAAATAGGGCTATCTTCTGTATACCACCCCTACCTTGTCACAACACAACTGATTGGCTCAAACGCATTAAGAAGGAAAGAAATTCCACAAATTAACTTTTAACAAGGCACACCTGTTAATGGAAATGCATTCCAGGTGACTACCTCATGAAGCTGGTTGAGAGAATGCCAAGGGTGTGCAAAGCTGTCATCAAGGCAAAGGGTGCTGTTGAAGTTACTATAGACATTCATTACAAAACAGTTTGTTTTAATCAATTATTTGGTGACATATGAATATATTTAGTATAGTTTTATGAAAAATGTATAACTTTTTTAGTGTTTCACTATTTTTATTTATATGAAATTTCACTGAGGAGGATGGTCCTCCACTTCCTCCTCTGAGGAGCCTCCACTGGTAAAGAGAGATCCTTGATGAAAACCTGCTCCGGAGCGCTCAGGACCTCAGAATGGGGCTAAGGTTCACCTTCAAACAGGACAATGACCCTAAGCACACGCCAAGACAATGGAGGAGTGGCTTCGTGGACAAGTCTCTGAATGTTCTTGAGTGGCCCAGCCAGAGCCCGGATTTGAACCTGATTGAACATCTCTGGAGAGACCTGAAAATAGCTGTGCAGTGACGCTCCCCATCCAACCTGACAGAGCTTGAGAGGATCTGTAGAGAAGACTGGGAGAAACTCCCCAAATACAGGTGTGCCAAGCTCGTCGCGTCATACCCAAGAAGACTCGAGGCTGTAATCACTGCCAAAGGTGCTTCAACAAACTACTGAGTAAAGGGTCGGAATACTTATGTAAATATGATATTTGTTTAAATATTTTTTTAAATAAATGTGCAAACATGTCTAAAAACCTGTTTTTGCTTTGTTGTTAAGTGATATTGTGTGTAGATTGATGAGGGGAAAGAACTATTGAATCATTTTTAGAATAAGGCTGTAATGAAACAAAATGTGGAAAAAGTAAAGGGGTCTGAATACTTTCCGAATGACCTGTAAATAGACAGAAAATATGTACACCTCAACCCAGTACCACAGTAAATATAGATCCGATCCATATTTGCCTTACACGCCATCCCTACAGAGAGAGAGAGAGAGAGGGGGGGGGGAGAGAGAATCTCTATCAATTCCCAGCTTTTGTGCATTTACTAATGACATAAAGCTGGGAATTATTCTGGGTGAAGGAGTAACTGCAAATATTACTGCCAGGTATGAATATGATTGCCCTAGCCTGAGGGACATCCCATGACCATTAATTCCCTAAAGTATGTACATTGTATATAACTTACAAGTAATACATAATGTAACCATCATCCGTGTACATTTTGTTATTTATTAGCCATTCTTTCTTTTTCTTTTTATAATCGTAGTTTTCTTTAATTAAATGTATCGAACGACGATTACACAATACAACAGCAGTAGTGTTGTACCTGTATACATGATTATATGTACTATTATTATTATTACTAGTGAAATTAACTGTAACCTAATTGCATTGTATTTACTGAAATACTGTACCACTATACTGCTTTGGCAATATCTACAAATTGTATTTCATGCCAATAAAGCAATCTGAATTCGAATTTCAGAATTTTTATTTGAATTCTGTTTGTGTTCACCAACACAGGACAGCAACCCAATTATACCCAACCAAATCAAAAAGATAATTACTTGACACATTGGAAAGAATTTACCACAAAACAGAGCAAACTAGAATGCTATTTGGCCCTAAACAGAGAGTACACAGTGGCAGGTTACCATACCACTTTGACTGACCCAAAATTAAGGAAATCTTACAGACGCAGTGAGCATAGCCTTCCTATTGAGAAAGGCCACCGAAGGCAGACCTGGCTCTCAAGACTAGACAGGCTATGTGCACACTGCTCACAAAATTAGGTGGAAACCTCCTGCCAAATGTATGACCATATTAGAGACACATATTTCCTTCTGATTACACAGACCCACAAAGAATTTGAAAACAAATCCAATTTTGATAAACTCCCATATCTGTTGGGTGAAATACCACAGTGTGACATCACAGCAGCAAGATGTGTGACCTGTTGCTACAAGAAAAGGGTAAACAGTGAAGAACAAATACTACTGTAAATACAATTTATATTTATGTTTATTTATTTTCCCTTTCGTACTTTAACTATTTGCACATCATTACAACACTGTATATATACATAATATGACATTTGAAATGTCTTTATACTTTTGGAACTTTTCTAAGTGTAATGTTTACTGTTAATTTGTATTGTTTTATTTCACTTTTGTTTATTATCTATTTCTAAACATATGTTTCCCATGCCAATAAAGCCCTTACATTGACATTGAAATTGAAATTGAATTGAGAGAGCGATGATCACTGCATTATGTCTGAATCATGAAACTCTAAATGAACTCATGCAGTGCTCTGGGGCACAGTAACACTGAATGGAAGATTCCTATCCTCCCTCGCGCTGCCTACCTTCCCTTTCTCTCTCATTCTCTCTCTTTCGCTCTCTCTTCCTTTCTCTCTCATTCTCTCTCTTTCGCTCTCTCTTCCTTTCTCTCTCTTTCGCTCTCTCTTCCTTTCTCTCTCATTCTCTCTCTTTCGCTCTCTCTCCCTTTCTCTCTCATTCTCTCTCTTTCGCTCTCTCTCCCTTTCTCTCTCTTCTCTCTCTTTCGCTCTCTCTCCCTTTCTCTCTCATTCTCTCTCTTTCGCTCTCTCTCCCTTTCTCTCTCATTCTCTCTCTTTCGCTCTCTCTCCCTTTCTCTCTCATTCTCTCTCTTTCGCTCTCTCTTCCTTTCTCTCTCATTCTCTCTCTTTCGCTCTCTCCCTTTCTCTCTCATTCTCTCTCTTTCGCTCTCTCTCCCTTTCTCTCTCATTCTCTCTCTTTCGCTCTCTCTCCCTTTCTCTCTCATTCTCTCTCTTTCGCTCTCTCTCCCTTTCTCTCTCATTCTCTCTCTTTCGCTCTCTCTCCCTTTCTCTCTCATTCTCTCTCTTTCGCTCTCTCTCCCTTTCTCTCTCATTCTCTCTCTTTCGCTCTCTCTCCCTTTCTCTCTCATTCTCTCTCTTTCGCTCTCTCTCCCTTTCTCTCTCATTCTCTCTCTTTCGCTCTCTCTCCCTTTCTCTCTCATTCTCTCTCTTTCGCTCTCTCTCCCTTTCTCTCTCATTCTCTCTCTTTCGCTCTCTCTCCCTTTCTCTCTCATTCTCTCTCTTTCGCTCTCTCTTCCTTTCTCTCAATATTTCGTTCCTGCAGTTGCTAGGACAACGGTCCAGGAGAGGGCTAGTTCCCAGTGTAGAGCAGGAAATGGAGCTCTATCTCACCTCAGCTGCCTCCTCACCCCCATCCTGACCACACCCCTCTCCAACACCCACTAATGTGTCCCTACCAAACACACCAAGCCAGCCAACACTTTCGACACATGGCTAACTAAACCTAATAAACAGAAAAATGTACAGACTATTAGTCACGCTATAACTCATACAATATCTCTCTCGCTCACACACATACACAGACACACACAGTGCTGCGAGTTCTCTGATATGTCCGGCATGGCTCTATTGCCAGGGTGAAGAGAGCCAGAAGCAAAAAGAAACAGAGGCAAAAAAAAATCAATAACCATCGACATGCAATACTGCACCAAGACAGTTCCTGCACAAACAAGGAGGAGAGAGGGAAATAGAAAAAGAACGAGACTGAATAGAGGGTGTGGAGAGAGAGACACAGAGACAGAGAGAGAGACACAAAGAGAGAGAGACAGAGAGAGAGACAGAGAGAGAGACACAAAGAGAGAGAGACTAGGAAGAGTGGTAAAAGCAAAACGACTTTGTCGGCATTATGTCATGCGAGCTTAAACAGAACTATCCATTTGAAGGGATTGTTAAGTGCACATTATCAACAGGCCTCTATTCTTTTATAAGACCACAGTAGCATGACAGAGAAAGATGAAAGCCTGGGGCTGTCTGTCTGTCATCATATGTACTGTACAGTCAGTAGGCTACCTCACCAGACTACAGAGAGGAATCTGAGGCTAACGTGGGATTGAAGGTAGGTAAAGAATATGACAGAGATCAATGAGAGAGCAGCCAGATGAAAACAGAGGAGACAGTGATTATGGCTGGGATACAGGGTGGACTCATTGTTTCTGCAGGTGCATTATTTATTAGGCTATCCCAGCTGGCCAGCCTCTTACTACTTAGAGGGCCTGACCTCAGAGTGGCTCTTAGGAAAAGGGAAATTGGCCATCTATTATATTTTAAGCACAACAAAAAAGCTGTACTTTCCAATGCACTTACAGTACAATCACAGTCAGTCATATCAACATGCCCCGTTTAGTTGCTGTCTGGAATTTATTTCGATTTTTTATTAATATTATTATTACCCCCCCCCCCCAGGACGGCCCATGCACGGGGGAAGGCAGAGGCGGCCATTGGAGCCAGCCAGAAGGCCCAGGAGGAGTGTCGCCTCGCCAGGGTCACCGCCAAAGGGTTCTCCCCCTCCTTCCAGCACCGCGAAAACGGTGAGTGTGCCCACCACTCACTGCCGTGATCACCATCCCCATGGCAACCATCAATACAATACACCAGAAGCACCAGTTTTGAAGACACACAGTCGTCTATTTATAACCACAAATGCCAATGCACTAATGCTATTAGTCTATTTGACACTTACAGTGTGTCACTTTATGTTATCAACTCGAAATGCTGAGAGAAAATACTGTATCAAAGGGAGGCAACCACCTCATTGTCACATATGTCTCCTGAACATGTAACTAATGGAGAGAGGAACATGTAACTAATGGAGAGAGGAACACGTAACTAATGGAAAGAGGAACATGTAACTAATGGAGAGAAACATGTAACTAATGGAGAGAGGAACACGTAACTAATGGAGAGAAACACGTAACTAATGGAGAGAAAAATGTAACTAATGGAGAGAGGCACATGTAACTAATGGAGATGAACATGTAACTAATGAAGAGAGGAACATGTAACTAATGGAGAGAGGAACATGTAACTAATGGAGAGAAACATGTAACTAATGGAGAGAGGAACATGTAACTAATGGAGAGAGGAACATGTAACTAATGGAGAGAGGAACATGTAACTAATGGAGAGAGCAACATGTAACTAATGGAGAGAGGAACATGTAACTAATGGAGAGAGGAACATGTAACAATGGAGAGGAACTTGTAAATAATGGAGAGGAACATGTAACTAATGGAAAGGAACATGTAACTAATGGAGAGGACCATGTAACTAATGGAGAGAGGAACATGTAACTAATGGAGAGAGCAACATGTAACTAATGGAGAGAGGAACATGTAACTAATGGAGAGAGGAACATGTAACAATGGAGAGGAACTTGTAAATAATGGAGAGGAACATGTAACTAATGGAAAGGAACATGTAACTAATGGAGAGGACCATGTAACTAATGGAGAGAGGAACATGTAACTAATGGAGAGAGGAACATGTAACTAATGAAGAGAGGAACATGTAACTAATGGAGATGAACATGTAACTAATGGAAAGAGGAACATGTAACTAATGGAGAGAGGAACATGTAACTAATGGAGAGAGCAACATGTAACTAATGGAGAGAGGAACATGTAACTAATGGAGAGAGGAACATGTAACTAATGGAGAGAGGAACATGTAACAATGGAGAGGAACTTGTAAATAATGGAGAGGAACATGTAACTAATGGAAAGGAACATGTAACTAATGGAGAGGACCATGTAACTAATGGAGAGAGGAACATGTAACTAATGGAGAGAGGAACATGTAACTAATGGAGAGGAACATGTAAATAATGGAGAGGAACATGTAACTAATGGAGAGGAACATGTAAATAATGGAAAGGAACATGTAACTAATGGAGAGAGGAACATGTAACTAATGGAGAGAGGAACATGTAAATAATGGAGAGGAACATGTAACTAATGGAGAGGAACATGTAACTAATGGAGAGAGGAACATGTTACTAATGGAAAGAGGAACATGTAACTAATGGAGAGAGGAACATGTTACTAATGGAGAGAGGAACATGTTACTAATGGAAAGAGGAACATGTAACTAATGGAGAGAGGAACATGTTACTAATGGAGAGAGGAACATGTAACTAATGGAGAGAGGAACATGTAATTAATGGAGAGAGGAACATGTAACTAATGGAGAGAGGAACATGTAACTAATGGAGAGAGGAACATGTAACTAATGGAGAGAGGAACATGTAACTAATGGAGAGAGCAACATGTAACTAATGGAGAGAGGAACATGTAACAATGGAGAGGAACTTGTAAATAATGGAGAGGAACATGTAACTAATGGAGAGGAACATGTAACTAATGGAGAGAGGAACATGTAACTAATGGAGAGAGGACCATGTAACTAATGGAGAGAGGACCATGTAACTAATGGAGAGAGGACCATGTAACTAATGGAGAGAGGAACATGTAACTAATGGAGAGGAACATGTAAATAATGGAGAGGAACATGTAACTAATGGAGAGGAACATGTAACTAATGGAGAGGAACATGTAACTAATGGAGAGGAACATGTAACTAATGGAGAGAGGATCATGTAACTAATGGAGATAGGAACATGTAACTAATAGAGAGGACCATGTAACTAATGGAGATAGATAGGAGAGAATGACAAAGTTAATCAGGTGTCAGTGTCAGGCGTGTGATTGCTGTAGAGTATGTGCTCGTGCCCAATGGGACCGGTTACCCACAGTGCAGTGCAGGCCATGAGTGATGGAGGGAGCAACAGGAAGCTGGAGGGAGGTCAACAATGACCTTTCCAACAAGCCCATGCAAGGCAGGCTGACTGACACACACACACACACACAAACACACACACAAACATACACACACACTTCCTGACATATACTGTCCCGAGCATGTTTTTTTTGTCCACGTACCTGACGATACCTTGATAGCTGTTTTTAATGTCATGACATTATAAAGAATCACAGTCACAGATTCCCTATAAGGCTGGGTTTATCCTCAGAGCCATGGCAGCAGATTGTCCTAACCGCTCTTTGAAAAATTGTTCATTTCAACAAGCTGCTACGGGCGAATAAAACGTAAGGTTACTATACTGCCTAACCCCGGTTCACTGATATTATGAGGGAGATATCACAAGAGGGATTCACCAGAATCTCAGAAGCTCGAAGAACCAATCACGCACGTCTGTCGGAGACAGGTTGAGTGGCAAAAAGTGACAGTAGGTGTACTCTGCGCCACAGAATAATCCCAACGTATAGTCTGTGTAAGTGACGGGAGCAAATGCCGTTCTGATCAAGACGTGGAAATTCTGAAGGGAGGGTCAAAAGTGTCTCAGAGAGAGAAACACTGTCAGCAATTCAAGGTAATTTATGTGAACAATGCAGAGTTGTGGGTTCCACACTCCATTTATTGGCTTCCCCTCGTGACCTACGCCCCAGCCTGTGAGTGAGGAGTGTGTCGTCATCACTTTCCTCGTTGCCACTACCTCAGGGGAGTGCCAGGAGCGAAGATTGAGGGGCTCTTCCAGTGACAGAGAGCCAAGAGACATGCTTAAATATGGCGGCGGATGAGATGGCTGCTGTTTTATGTGTTTTTTCGCGTTATTTGAAACTTATTTTGTGCATAATGTTTCTGCTACCGTCTCTTATGACCGAAAAGAGCTTCTGGATATCAGGACAGCGATTACTCACCTCATACTGGACAAAGATTTTTTCTTTAACGAGTTAGACGCAAAGGTTTTACTTCAGACACCTGACAAGGCCTAAATCCCTGTCATTCGCATGAAGAAGATACAGAGATATCGGGGACGTAAGTCGGGGTGCCTTGTAAGGATCCGATTGCGAGTGAGTAACCCGCCTCTACCATCAGTCTTATTAGCCAACGTGCAATCATTGGATATTAAAATGGATGAGCTCCGATCAAGACTATCCTACCAACGGGACATTTAAAAACTGTAATATCTTATGTTTCACTGAGTCGTGGCTGAATGACGACATGGATAACATACAACTGGCTGGGTTTTCAGTCCATCGGCAAGATAGAACAGCTGCCTCCGGTAAGACAAGGGGTGGCGGTCTGTGTCTATTTGTCAATGACAGCAGGTGCACAAAATCTAATATTAAGGAAGTCTCGCCTGAGAGTTTTCATCTATATTTTTCATAGCTGTCTATTTAACACCACAAACCGATGTTGGCACTAAGACCACACTCAACAAGCTGTATAAGGCCATAAGCAAACAAGAAAATGCTCATCCAGAGGTGGGGCTCATGTTTGATGTTCATGTTTGAAACTTTTCAGAGGGGTTCCTCTAAGAAACTTTTCAGAGGGGTTCCTCTAAGAACCCTTTCAGAGGGGTTCCTCTAAGAACCCTTTCAGAGGGGTTCCTCAAGGAACCTTTTTGAATTTAAAAGGTTCTCCCACAGTGGCAATCGTTTTGAACCCCAAAAGGTTCTTCAGGGTTCCTTTTCTTCTATGAGTGTACTGTGATGTGTTGCAGAAGATAAAGATTGTGTAAGTGCTGTGACTGTCTGGGTGCAGATGTCTAGAAGACAAGGTAAGGTAGGCAATGCAGAGAAAGAGAGAGGTCATTAGAGTAACTGAGTAGAATGCTTCACCAGCTCCGATCTCACTTTGGTTCTGCTGACTTGAAAAGAGGCAGAGTCTAGTCTACAGACAGAACAAGGGTGGTCACGAATAGTCTGTCTAATTTAAAGAGGTATTATGTGCTGTGTGCATGATTGCATAATAGAATGGGGACGTCAAATACACGCATCTCTGGAAAGAAAATTAGGTCATTTAATTAAAGTCAATGTGTGGGGTAATGGTTCCTTCCAGATGCACGTCCCTTTGATTTCCTTAACATTATACTGACATCATCTGGTTGACATTAGCAGTACAGTTGTTCATGGCATTTACGGGGTAAGTTGGTCTCGCCTATAAAGCAGATGTTGGACTACATGCATGCAAAACAGAGAATAGCTAAATAACTCTAAATCATTCACTTTGAAATGGAACTATACCAATGTTTTGAAATGTGACTATCCCAAAGTTGTGTGTCATGCTGTCCTGACTCTCTCCCTGTGTCTCTCTGTGTCTCTCCCTGTGTCTCTCTCTGTGTGTCTCTCTCTGTCTCTCTCTGTCTCTCTCTGTGTGTGTCTCTCTCTCTGTGTCTCTCTCTCTCTGTGTCTCTCTCTCTCTGTGTCTCTCTCTCTCTGTGTCTCTCTCTCTGTGTCTCTCTCCCTGTGTCTCTCTCCCTGTGTCTCTTTGCTGTTGGTCAGGAGTAGAGGTCCAAAGGCCAAAGCATCAGAACTCCAGTGAGAACGACATTGAGGTGATTTCCGGTGGCACGGGGCCAGACAGTCCTGAACTCTACATAAAGGGCACCACACCCCCCAACCTGACCCCTGACCTTAGCCCTGAGGCCAGCCACCCCTCCTCGCCCCCCTGCAGCCCCACCACCTCCAAGCCATACTGCACCAAGAACGCACGCTTCCTGCGGCAGAGTGCTGTGGACGACGCTGGGAGTGGTGGCGGTGGGGGCGGGGGAGGGGGCAGTGGTGGCCAGGAGATCCAGGTGCTGATGGAGGGCCGTGGAGGGGGGGACTACCTAAGGGCCAACAGCTGGAGCGAGGACAAACGCTCTTCTAAAGAGGGCAGCAGGGGGGGCAGCAGGGGGGGCAGCAGGGGCAGCGGTCGCTCCACCACCCCCTCTGTCCAGGACGAGGCCAGGGACCGCACCAACGGCCACGGCCATAGGCACGCCTCCTCCAATCACAAGTCTCGAGAGCATGGCTCGTCCAATCACAAGGCCTCCAGGGACCGATGGTCGGACTGCCCGTCAACATCGTGGAGGTCCCAGCGGACGCACAGCGGTGACACGCGGCTGCTGGAGCAGGATGAGGAGAAGCTGAGCAACTACGAGATGGAGATGAGGCCGCTGCAGCCCATGGACTCCAACTCCCAGAATCCCTATGGGTTGGGAGAGGAGCGCCATGGTCACAGTGGCGAGGCCCGCTCCCACACACTGCAGAGACAGCGGCCTTCTAAGACCCGGGAGGGCAGGGAAAGGGAGGGACCGACCCCAGACTCAATGCAAAAGCTGGACAGTCTGAGCAAGGGGGACAAGTTGGAAGCTCGGCCTCTGCGCAGGGATCTCACCCTCTCCCCCCCACAAAAATCCTCACCCATTGCACTAGAACACGACGATGACAAGAAACTAACCCAGCTCAAAGCAAACTCGGTAAGGACGCCTCCTCTCACCCACACATTCATAGCCACACTTAGTCATATAATTTGCTTGTCATGTGCACACATGCAGAAAATCACACACGCGTGAGTAATCACTTGCATGCAGATGTAACTGCATTTACACAGCATTCAGACACAATTGTACTGTAATCAATGATAGAAGAGCTATGAATGTATCATTACTGTGCGATGTACAGACATAATAACAGAATGAAATCATACAGTAGCTATGTACAGTAGTAAGTGGGAGCATCCGGGGACCTGTTGTAGTCTCCTGATAGGCAGGTGCTCTACACAACACAGACGCTATGGTTGGACACTCTAACCTCCCACATCCCCTCCACCGCACCACACAGCCTCAGCTAGCCATCTCCCACTGCACCTTAGTAACAGCAGATTGGCAAAGTAGCTCCTTCCACAAAGCATCCCCGCATTGGCTGCCCCACGCTCTGTTGCTAGGAAACAGCTTATGCCTTGCTTCAGCAGTAGCCAATCAGTGGGCGTGTAATGGTGACTGGAGGGGGGGGGTTGCAGCCGCAGAGAGGCGAGTAATGCAGCTGACTTGTGTAAGACAGGTTCACATGAAACACAGATACATTCATGCATAAGCAGACACAGATTCTTTAAGTAATCGCATTGTAGAACACTTTTGCACAAAGCTCTCCCCTATAATCTATTCCAGCAGCACAGTTAAACGTATAGATATCCACGAGGATACGCCAACAGGGCACATGGAGCTAATGTCAACGTATCACAGACAAATGGGATCAGTGAACTGAGCCATCTACACAACATGTCTGGCATGGCGAGTGCATCACCATAAAGACAGGGTCACTGGCATATGAAATGCATCAATTATACACAACATACATATCCTTCGGGAATGATCATTCAGTTGCATGGTGTAGAGTAAACATAGCTGTTGTTAGAGGCTACCAATGAGCATGTGAATTACAGTTTAAAGTATTTTAGATGTCATACTATGGATTCAACTTAAGTAATTGCTTTGATAATTACATAGGTCATTTGTAATGCTCTTTCCCTTTTATGAGTGCTCCAGTCCTATATATTTTCCATGGCAGAGTTACAAAAACCCATCAGTTAGATGTCCCTAATAGTCTGCTTTTTTAACATGCTGGCTCTCAATAACACTGAGAGACTCATTTACAGTACATGCAAAGGCAGTATCTCTCAAATGAACCTAAATACCAACATTAAATAAAGTACACATTTGCTGTGCCTTTGCTTTTGTGTGTGTACAGGTAGAGCTCTGTGTGTGTGTGTGTGTGTGTGTGTGTGTGTGTGTGTGTGTGTGTGTGTGTGTGTGTGTGTGTGTGTGTGTGTGTGTGTGTGTGTGTGTGTGTGTGTGTGTGTGTGTGTAGTCTGAATTAACACGTTTTATTCTCTCCCTCCCTCCTCCACAGGGCTCCAGCTCAATTCTGGTCGTCATGGTGATTTTGCTCAACATTGGAGTCGCAATTTTGTTTATTCACTTTTTTATTTAAAAATGGATTGCCTATTCAATCCTATTATTATCTATGCTATTATTATAACATATTATGAGTATTATCATAACTATACAGCCCTTGGCCATTTGACACTATGTAAAGAGTATAGTAAGAGGATTAACAATATGGGGATAAAGCTGGTTCCCAATGCCCAGATTTCAGATAAGCAGTGATCTGCAAAATATATATATATATATATGTAAATTCTTTCTCTCCCTGACATTACCTGTTTTTCATCTTAAAGCATTGTTTAAAAAAGGTTTGTAACTTATTTGCACACGTATGATATATTCATTTAAATCATTTTTTATTCCTTACTTGCCTTTTCTCTGTTAATATTGCTGATGTTCTTTTGGTTTAGTTTGTTTGGAATGGTAGACTCAGATGAGCACTTCTTGTGTCGAATGAGACAGGATATAATGTATCTAGTCTGGTTATGGCTGTGTCCACCTGACCTGGGTTCAAAAACTATTTGACATAATTTAAAATACTTTAGCTGTGCTTTATTGAGCTTGCCTGTTGCAATGGAAACAATAGAAAAGTCTGAAAAGTGCAAAACCCTGCCTACCTGGTGGTCGAGGCAGGCTAAAGCAAATGCTGAAAGTATTTGAAAGATTTCAAGTACTATTTAAACCCAGGTGTGTTGTCCAACCAGGTAATACAACGTTAAAGGGATGGGAAACGGACCCCTGTCCTACCCACTGCCCTCCAAACCCTCCCCCTTCTCTCCCTCCTGACACGTTGTTACTCTTCCCAGTTATTAATTCAGTCTCTCATCCCCCCTTCCTCCGACTTCCCGGTAGTCCCCTCATGACATCACGCCATATCCTGTTACCCCCTTTATTTGTTTCATGTAACTCTCCTTTTATTTAATGCCCCACCATGCTCCACTATTCCTACAACCAGCCATCTTAACCAAGACTTCCCCAAATAGACCAGAGAATGTCCATGGCAAGCAGGTGCTTCATGAAAAATAGATATGATTAAATAAAATAGGGCTACAAAAACACTTTTGCAACTACAGATCCTAGTTAGCAACAGGACATGTTTACAATCTGAAAAACCGGGATGACCAACACAAAATTGCCTCTAACAACTATAGCACCATAAAACCTATCTATATTAGTAAACCTGTTGCAAATGTAGCAACTTGGGTTACCAAGATTGAGCCATGTGCAAAGAACTACTGTATATCAACTCTAATCTGTCTGCAACCAGAGTAGGAATAGTCTGTCTGAAAGGGCTTCTAATGTGAAAGATTCTCTTTATAGTCAACATACAACAAAATGAACAAATGATCTAAAGGAAAGAACTCTCAAACACACACACACACATTGTACAATACCATGTACACAACAGGTACAATACTCCCACACATACCGTGGTATGTGAATGATGATAAGCTATATTCATATAAAATATTGACATTCCAAAAAACTTTCTCAATGTCTCTCTGGCCTTTAACGCACAGGTTGAACTTTATATGAGGACTAACGCATAACATTATGTCAGTTCTCATCTATCTGCTCCTCTGTCCCCTACAGAGCAATTCTCTCTCTCGCTCTCTCTTTCTCTCTCTCGCTTTTTCTCTCTCTACAGTTTCATGTCTAAAGGTTTTTACCCAAATCTTAACCCACACACCTGGTCTGGAGGCCTAGTGTAAGAGGCCTAGTGCAAGTTCAGAGACTGTTATGTTTAAAACTGCTGCTTTCAAAACAAATTATTTACCAAGACAGAAAAAAATCATATTTTTGTGCTATTTGCAAGACTTCTGAAAAAACGCCTACTGCCTTGTTTTATAAAGTTGAAAAAAATATCGAAAATGCATGCTCATGTATGTTTTAGTTTTGTATAGATAAACCTTTTTGGGGAAAAATATAAATGTCTCCTCTAGCCCTCTACTGCTAATATTCCATCCTATTTTTTGGGAAGATTTAGGCTTTTCTCCCCCTCCACCCAGATTTCTTTGTTGCTAAAACCACAAGGAAAATCTGATATATTTAGAACATTTATTAAGAGGAACATAGTAGAAAAAACCCACTCTTTTCATAAGGAAATACAAGTTGGGGGCATAAACTAGTATTTCACTGCCTCTCAAACCTGATTCTTCCTCGCTGTCACTGTCCTCCAGCTCACTGTCCTCAATATCAGAGGGTGATCCTAACTGCTCCATTAGGATCCTTTCGCCCATAGAATGTCGCTGTGTCCATTGCATGTGAATGTCAGTGTATATTTTGGCAAAAATATCCATATCCATCAAATTACATGTCTTTCATTGAGCATGATATTGCCCTGAAAAGTAGCCTAACTGCACAACGTTGCCCTGAGGCAACAAAAAGAAAACTATATTTGTTTATATATATATATATATATATATATATATATATATATATATATATATATATGTGTGTGTGTTCAAAACCTATCAAATATGCTTCTTTACAGGTTCCTACACAAGTAGATATTTTTAATCTCTAGTTAAACATGCAAAAGAATGAAATGTATTGTACACTTCAGTCACACCACATGCTCAGGTTGCTCTGCCTCCTGAAAGAAGGTCCCTCCCCCAGTTGATACATCATACCAACTTCTGCACCTCATTGGATTGTTTACAGACATGTCATCACATATTATCATAATATGGGGAGGTTGAGGGGCAAAAATATGTTCTGTTGCCCGAGGGCAACGATGTGCAGTAGAGGGCTAGTTTTGGAAGCAGTATAAGAGGGGAGTGGGGGGGTGGGGGGCTGCAAAAAAATTACATTTAAATAAAAGTGGTACTTTACAGGCTTTGCCAAGTTGCTCTTAGTCCTGAGCAAGCAGAACCTTTCCAGATGTTGTCCAGTACTGTTCTGTGAAGCAGACTCTTCCATAGGGTAGCCTGGGCTTGCGCTACAGTACAGTACATTACAGTACATTACAAGATCCAGACACAGGCTACTAGTCTACTGCATCCCACTGCTTCTCCAAGACAAAGCCCACATCTTAGATGCAATGAAAACAAGAGAGAAAAAACAGACAAACTAAGAGAAGTGTTTTGCTTTTTTTTTTATATATAGCTGGCTAACTAACTCAAAGACTGAGATGTTTTATCGCATGTCTGTAAGGGGCTTGTACTCCACCCTGATTTTCCTGGTCCTCCTGTAAGTGATCATCCAGTCTGTGTGTGCTCGCTCTTCTCTTCCTCCTATGCCTCTCCGTTTCTCTATCCAGCAAAGTTAAACAGGTCTGCCACTGTGAAGGAATGAAAGTTGGGGCCAAATGTGTGGAGTTTTATTTTTCAACAACATTTGCTCCCCCAGTCTTGACTACATGAGTTCGTAGGTACTGTTGGAAACTGGACTGATAGCGTTACAGGGTTAAGGCATATTATGGGAAAGGGTTTACTGATTCAAAGAACAACTATGGAAAAGTGTTCCAGTGGCTGTTGATGATACTGAGAGGTGCAGAGGTGACAACTGGCTGATCTACCTGCTCCTGTGGTTTTTCTACCATTCCGACTGGAAGTACCCATCACCCTGTGAGCCCATCGCATGCCCAAGCATGCCCAGTTCTTTTCTTCTCCTCTCTTTTATTTCTTTACATTTTGGGGGTCTGTTCGTTTTTGAGTTATGTGGAGAAAATTATGAAAGTGTTTGAAAGAAAACTCCTGGTTTGTGGTTATTGAATCTTTGTCCTCTCCCTCTTTCTTCAAGTCTGGTTTTACTCAGGTCTTCTGTCCATAATGAAAAGGATTTAAGATGTCAGAGATAAAATTCATTGAATGTGCGTGTGTATGCAGGTATACACTGCATATTGTTAAATTGTTTAAGGTAAACAACATGTTAGATACCAAAGAACAACAAAGACACAGGAGTAAACCAAGCAGCTACTTTAAACTGCAGCATTGGAGGGTGGGTCACCATGGCAACCCTGACTTAGTATTCCCCTCCATCATATGAGGGGCGTGGTCAGACATGAGGGCGGGGTTTGTCTCCTGGGACCCATCTGCACAATATGAGAGAGAGAGAGAGAGAGAGAGAGAGAGAGAGAGAGAGAGAGAGAGAGAGAGAGAGAGAGAGAGAGAGAGAGAGAGAGAGAGAGAGAGAGAGAGAGAGAGAGAGCGAGAGCGAGAGCGAGAGCGAGAGAGCGAGAGAGCGAGAGAGCGAGAGAGGAAAATGGTGTATCAAGCTCGACACACCTTCATTTCCCTCAGTCTTCCCTCTCTGTGCCATTTCAGTCTATATACTGTAAGTGAACCCTTCCTCTATCCTTTTCTATTCTTCTTTATTTCCCATGCTCTTGCATTACCATTACCCAGAGAAAAAAAAGTCTTCCCCCTGAATAGATTTCAAATGGTACACTCCAAATACACAACTGCAGCTTGTAGGCTTCATGTCAATGACATTAGTTTGTGTGTGTGGCCTTCATGTTGCTACATCAGACAGCAAGACCACACAACAAAACCAGCAGGATGCAACTTACATACAAACTATATTCTTTAGCTTAGCTGGTATATAATGGCACAAGTACATAAGAACATATCCTAGTTGTATTGCTAGTATTGTCGTACCCCTGTCAACTCCCAGTAACCCCTATCTCAGATTCCAGAACCATTGTCCTTTTCTCAGTGCAGTTCTCGGTCTGTCTTGTCGTGTCTCTGACTGCCTCCCTGTCTGCTCATTGTCTGAAGGGAAGTTAAGCCAATTTCACCAGATTACTGTAATGAAATCACTGTGTGGAGTTGAGCTGTGTCCCACCACTAGAACAGGATGATGGGTAATTTCTCTAAATCTATTGGAGGAGGTAGAGAGGAGGTAGAGAAAGAGGTAACAGTCTGTCGTGGACTCACCAAATATCTGTCCAGCTGACAGCTGGGTGTATCACAACTACTCACATAAAACACACAAACAAATGGCTATAAATTGAATTATTTGACTTCTTATCTTGGAAACTGTATTAGCATGTTATGAGTCAGAATACTGGGCCGGAACAGCTTCAGTGCGACAACATGGAGAAGGGTTGATAATGAATGATTATTGCACCTAGTCAGTCTAAAAACACCTAATATGCTATTATCAAATAGGAGAACACCAAAAAGATCAAGAAAACAGGGTATGAAATTATACAACTAACACTGAAGTAGCCATACGCTCTGAATGAGTCTCACATGGGACTACTGACGAGTCTGTGAAGATAACACTTCATGTGCTCCGACACGTCAGCAGCACTGGGCCCCAAAAAAAGTATATTTTTAGTTATTTATATCTGTCTTTTTACAGGATTTTTTATTTATTTTTTAAATGGGGTTGAAGGCGAATGAAGAAGGGAGTGAGAGAAAGAGTTGGAGACAGTCTGCAGCATCCCAGTAACCTCATCCATCTATCTGCTCTCCATCTATTATTCATCTCTCCACTCTTCATCCCTCATTCTTCTCAGGGCTGAGAAAATAGGTCACTCTGGGATAACTTTCATTTGGAGGCACTGCTTTCCTCGCCCCTCGTCTCTTATCTTGAAGAATTATCTGGCCTTAATGGCTGTCTATGTACTCCTATAATCTCCACAGGCACAGCCAGAAGAGGACTGGCCATCCCTCAGAGCCTGGTTCCTCTCTAGGTTTCTTTCTAGGGAGTTTTTCCTAGCCACCGTGCTTCTACATCTGCATTGCTTCCTGTTTGGGGTTTTAGACTGGGTTCCTATATAGCACTTTGTGACATCTGCTGATGTAAAAAGGGCTTTAAAAAAAAAACATTTGATTGATTGATACCTGACTACTATTCTAAAGTATTTATTGTCCTTTTCAAATCACAAATCACTCAGTCGCTGAATCGTCCTCCCTCTGCGTTATACCTTCCTCTCTCCATCGTCAGATAAGAAGATGAGTCTGGAGGAGAGGTAGAGCTAAAACGAAGGAACAATTCACTTTTAGCATACAGCAGGGGGAGTTTGACTACATGTGTGACCGCTGCACAGTGCAAGGTTAACAGTTGGAGAGCCAATGTACTACATAGGTGTATATGTTGTGGCAAAGCTTTGGTATAAGTCAGAAGGGTAGAGTGGTTCAAATATGTCAAGAGTTGAGTCAACAACCTATTTTAAAGGCTAAAACATAATCTTCTTATCTTCAATACAACACAAACCCAGGGAAAGACCAACCAGTACTTATCAAGTTGAGCCATTTTCAACACTAAACAAATTGGCCATCACCTTTAAAAAGACTACAGACACTACAGAAGTATTATGGTTGGATGTTTAATGACAAATTGGTTTAGAAAACAATAATCAAAGGGGGTGAGCAATGACAAGGATTTTCTTACCATCTTCTTGAAGATATGAAACTAGAAACTAATTCCAAATACGATACAGTATACATACTGCAGTATAGTCCAACAGCCAAAACAGCAGCATATTTTCTTGCACAGTTAGGCCTACTGTACAAAGGCATGGGGGGTTATGAGGGCAGAAAATGTTCACCAAGCAGAGAGATTATTTCATTGGCCTCTTCAGTTTAAAGCAGTGTTTTCCAACTCTAATAATGTGTCATAGGGAAGAATGAGGGTACTCATTAGTGGTTCCCAACTCCAGTCCTCGAGTACCCCCAACCGCGTACATTTTTGTTGTAGCCCCAAACAAACTAACCTGATTCAACTCATTGAGGTCTTGATGATTAGTTGATAAGTTGAATCAGGTGTGCTTGTCCGTGGCTACAATACAAATGTGTGCTGTTGGGGGGGGGTACTTGAGGACTGGAGTTGGGAAACACTGATGAGTACCCTCATTCTTCCCTATGACAAACTATCACTCCCCACCTGTCCCATTCTCTCACTCACACACACAAAGAAGGCGGATACACATGCACATACACCCTGGCTCACTGCTGGTCTTCATAGAACACCTTGGCCATGGCTATGCCCACTTTCTGCACCTTTGTATCCTTAACCTCTGGGCCCATGTTGGCCCGGGCCTGGCCTACCCAGTATTGCTCTGTACGACTCTGGAAGTCTTCCAGCGCCTCACCTGGCTGCACTGGTGGGTGATCCTCCTCATCTGTAAACGCATACACCACACAGAAGAGAGTGTTACTGCTGGTGTCAACACTACTGCGACTGACATTGTGTTTAGACAGCACTGTCCCTTGAGGCTTTCTATAAGAGGCTTTTGGCTTCGGCTTTGATGCAACCTGTTCACTGCTCTAGTGGAGAAGTACATTCTCAGATATACTACGGCTTTCAGCCAATCAGCATTCAGGTCTCGAACCATTCAGTTTATATTGTCTGATATAACACAGCTTTCAGCCAATCAGCACCATTGAATACATGAAGAGCAGAATAAAGTAGGGTTAGAAACATACACTGAAAAGAATAGAGGGATATTTCTCATTTACCTTGTTCGTCACTTTCTTCTTCAGATTCCTCCTCTTCGTCATCACCTCCTTTAGCCTTCTCTTCGTCATCACCTCCTTTAGCCTCCTCTTCGTCCCCCTCCTCATCGTCCTCTGAGTCAGACCAGTCGTCCAGCCACTCTTGGGTCTCTGCAGAGAGAAGGGGTCAGTGTGATCAGGAAGACAACCTCCATCCCACAGAAACACACAGACAGAAAATCCCAGTTTCCCTCTTACTTACTGGGGTCCATCTCGACCAGCACCTCCCACTGGTCCATCTTGTGGAGGTCCAGACAGTACAGGTCGTTGAGGGTGAACTGGCGGTCGCCCACCTCAAACATGCCCCCGTACAAATACAGCTTCCCATATTTCACTGTTGCCATGGCACTGGAGCGAGCACAAGGCTCGACAAGGATGGCCGAGGCACCTTCCTCACCTTCCTCCTCCTCCTCTTCCTCACTCTCTTCCTCCGCCTGTGTCCCGGGGATTATTTCCTTGATGGTCATGACCGTTCCGTCTTCAGTGACAATCTCCTTGATGACCTCCACAGGTCCCTGTGCTGCTGCTCCTTCCTCCTCCTGACCCTGCCCTGAACCCTCCCCTGTCTCCCCTCCCTTCTTCCCCCGTCGACGCTTCTTCTTCTCCGACTTACAGCCCTGGACAAGGGGAGGGAAAAACAGGTCAACAACAATAATATTAACACAGTTGCTTACAAATGTCCAAGTAAACATTATATTTACTGTATGTGCCAAAATGGAGGTTTCCAGCAGTTACCTTGAGCTGAGCAGGGAACCAGCGGTGCTTGTTGATGTCATACAGGTAAAGGTCGTTGTAGAAGTCCCCCTCCAGAGTCTCATCTTCCTCCTCGTCACACACCCCTCCGAAGAGCAGCGCCCGGCCCGTGGGCCCCACAGCCAGGGAGAAGCCCGACCGGGCGGGTGGCTTGGAGCCTGAGGGACTCACCCGAGACCACAACCACTTCTCTGAAAGGGACAGGGAGAAAATAAACATGAGGAGCAATGTTATGTGAACAGAAATCCCATTGCCTCTCTGCCCTGCGTTTTATATGTCCAGGCTAGTCTGTAGCCAATAGTAAGTATAAGCCTGAGCATCACTGTACCTTGTTCTTCTTTGCCATCTCTCTTGAGAAGAAACATGTCAGAGTGGATGGTTCCCTTTTCCACATCTTTCTTAGCTTTCTAATAGGGAACAATAAAACACAACTTTGATTAAAATGTCATGGAGTTATTCAAAGACTTGCTGCATATCTCTCAATATCATATCGAATTAACATGAGCAAACTTAAGAACCTGTTGAGTGCACACACACACACACACACACACACACACACACACACCACTTTGGAGTATCCTCCGTAGATGATGACCCCGGAGCAATCGGGGGTAGAGGTCATCTGGCAGGCTGAGCGAGGGGAGGGGCCGTTGCCGGAGGGGGAGAGGCGACTCCAGGTGAAAGAGTCCAAACTGAAGGCGTGTACATCGTTGTAGTAGATAAAATCCCTGCAATATAAGAAGTATACTATCAACAAAATAATCTAGTTCATTTTGCATATTTCATGCAGCGGCTGTATCTAATATTGTGATAGTTTGACCTCCATAAAGCTAGCCAGAAGGTTCTCTTTCCTCTCCTCTTATTTCCTACAATTACTCCGCCTATCACCTCTCCTTAACTGACACAATAGCTCCTCCCATCATCTCTCCTTACCTAGCACTTTCGTGGAAGCCTCCGAACACCAGCAACTGCCTCTTACTCAGGACCATACGATGTCCACTCCTACCAGAGGGTGCACCTGGAACCCTGGGTTACAGACACAACACTTGAATTCACACACACACTGACACAAACAGGTTTATCTAGTAGCATCTCAAACATACGTTTAACCCACTATTACTACAATAGCAATATGGCTCCCTCACTTGATCTGCTCCCAGGTGTTTGTGGAGAGGTGAAGAACCCAGAGGTCTTTATAGTGGTAGAACTGCTCCCCGTCAGGAGACGCAAACTCCCCGCCAAACAACCACAGCTGCCCCCCTGCCTGGGGAACTACCACCGCCTGCAGAGAGGGAGAAAGAGAGAGAGAGAAAGAGAGAGAGAAAGAGAGAGAGAAAGAGAGAGAGAGAAAGAGAGAGAGAGAAAGAAAGAGAGAAAGAGAGAGAGAGAGAGAAAGAGAGAGAGAGAAAGAAAGAGAGAAAGAGAAAGAGAAAGAGAAAGAGAAAGAGAGAGAGAGAGAGAGAGAGAGAGAGAGAGAGAGAGAGAGAGAGAGAGAGAGAGAGAGAGAGAGAGAGAGAGAGAGAGAGAGAGAGAGAGAGGAGAGAGAAAGGAGAGAAAGGAGAGAAAGGAGAGAGAGAGAGAGAGAAAGATGGAGAAAGTTGGAAGGGAGAGAGAGAGTTATCAGATAGATACCATCTACTTTGGCAATCTCTCAAATCTCTTCATAGCTGTATCAAGCAGAGTCTGTCCCCTGGTGTCCAAAAGGGAGAACGACAGAACAATGGGCAGGCTGCCAGCTGAGACCCGCAGTGAGAGGAATCACTCATCCACAACAGAGAAAAAGTTACAAATAAAATAAAACATGTCAGTAAAGGTGTGATATGCCTTTGAGTTCCCCAGAAGTAGAACAAAGGTGTGAAAACGTTACCCTGAGCTGTCTAAGTGACTATAAAGAGTAAAGATAGACTCCTTGAAGAAGGCAGGGGGGATCTGGTGAGCTCTGTAAAGTACAGGGATGCAAACTGGTGAGGGTTCAAAAAGTTGAAAAAAATGTTTCACGGAAACACGAGAAATCGATGGAAATGTTATGTTTGTCTCTCTACATTTAGGTATATTCATACTGATACTGTACATTTTTACACCCACTGTATATCAACCGTATATCCACTGTATATCAACCGTATACCCACTGTATATCAACCGTATACCCACTGTATATCAACCGTATAGCCACTGTATATAAACCGTATAGCCACTGTATATCAACCGTATAGCCACTGTATATCAACCGTATACCCACTGTATATCAACCGTATACCCACTGTATATCAACCGTATACCCACTGTATATCAACCGTATACCCAGTGTATATCAACCGTATACCCACTGTATATCAACCGTATACCCAGTGTATATCAACCGTATACCCAGTGTATATCAACCGTATAGCCACTGTATATAAACCGTATAGCCACTGTATATCAACCGTATAGCCACTGTATATCAACCGTATAGCCACTGTATATCAACCGTATAGCCACTGTATATCAACCGTATACCCACTGTATATCAACCGTATACCCACTGTATATCAACCGTATACCCAGTGTATATCAATCGTATACCCAGTGTATATCAATCGTATACCCAGTGTATATCAACCGTATACCCACTGTATATAAACCGTATACCCACTGTATATCAACCGTATAGCCACTGTATATCAACCGTATACCCAGTGTATATCAACCGTATACCCAGTGTATATCAACCGTATACCCAGTGTATATCAACCGTATACCCAGTGTATATCAACCGTATACCCACTGTATATCAACCGTATAGCCACTGTATATCAACCGTATACCCACTGTATATCAACCGTATACCCACTGTATATCAACCGTATACCCACTGTATATCAACCGTACACCCACTGTATATTTGTATAACTGCTCATTCTCTTATAGCTCTATGCTCACTCTACCTAGTTGTATATCATGTATGTAAACTTTGTTTAAACGCCGCTGTCTGTATTCTGTCTCTAAATATTGTCTATCACTAGCAGCACCATATCACTAAGTAATATTCTGAGTATGTGTAAATGTACTTGTCGAATAAAGGGTATTCTGATTTTACTAACAACGTGATACCAGGCCAACTACCACAATACCTAGTAGTATGGTGATCCACCCCCTCAGATTGAGAATAGAATTATATTGATTAGACATATGCATCCTACCTTTGAAGCATCTCTTTGACTAGGCTATCTAGTCCTTTTCCCTGCGCCATCCAAATGTGCGCATAGCCAAGGTACCATGGTGTTCGCTAGCTAGCCAGGTAACATGACTAAACAAGGTCGTTTGTTATGAAACCAAAAACTCACAAAATGGCCTGCTTGTTCTTACAGGCGAAATGAAAAGATACCTATCCACTTTGCTCACCCTGGGAGCTGCTCTAATAATTAAACAAATGTAACAACAGAAACCCCATGACTGTCTGCACACCCCAACTCGCCATCACGGCTAAATAACATTTTCAAAACTGATGTGCATAAAGAACGGACGGCGAGAAGCAGCTGAGTAGGCTAATGGCTGGTTAGGGGGATGCGGCTGACTGCTCACATCTGTCACACGTGATATTGGATGAAGCACTCATTCTGATATAATATATCTGACATCACGCTCTGAACTCCGTTTGATATTCAATTTGTAGGACGCGTAGAGTAGGGATGCATCCTGTACTCGTTCATTTAGAGAGAGAAGGCAGTAATCGCAGAGGGAGAAGATCTGTTTGCGTTCTCTTTTATAGCGTTAATGTGTGATACACTCTACGTCTGTGAACTTTGCGTCAGATCCGCCCAACACCTTCCTTTAAAGGATCTACACATTTCACGTGGATGATCTATTTTGAGATCTAAACGGCGAATATCATTGAAGAGACATGTTTGCATCCCTGAAAGAAAATGGGGGTGGTTGTAGAGATGGTGGTTGGAGGTTGATAGGAGGTACATAGTTACCTGGTGAGCACAGCGTCGTGGAGGAGGGTTGGGGATGTCTGACTTCACCCAGGTGTTCTTCTTTATGTTATAGAAGAACAGGTCATTGTAGAGGTACGTCTGAAAGGAAGAAAATTAACCCACTGTCAACCCTATTCATCCAAAGTCAAAAAGGATTAATAACAGACAAAAATATGGTGAATATAAATATATGAATACATTAATAAATATATGAATATAAAGGCTCCCGAGTGGCGCAGCGGTCTAAGGCACTGCTTCTCAGTGCTAGAGGCATCACTACAGACTCTGGTTCGATTCCAGGCTGTATCACAACCAGCCATGATTGGGAGTCCCATAGGGCGGCACACAATTGGCCCAGCGTCGTCCTGGTTAGGGTTTGGCCGGTGTAGGCCGCCATTGTAAATAAGAATTTGTTCTTAACTGACTTGCCTGATTAAATAAAGGTCAAATAAAAAAAGGTGTTCAACATACACTATATATACAAAAGTATTTGGACACCCCTTCAAATTAGTGGATTTGGTTATGCTGACAGGTGTATAAAATCGAGCACACAGCCATGCAATCTCCATAGACAAACACTGGCAGTAGAATGGCCTTACTGAAGAGCTCAGTGACTTTCAGTGTGGCCCCTTCATAGGATTCCACCTTTCCAACAAGTCAGTTCATCAAAATGCTGTGCTGTTATTGTGAAGTGAAAACATCCAGGACCAACAACGGCTCAGCCGCGAAGTGCTAGGGCAGACAAGCTCACAGAACGAGACTGTAAGCTTCAGTGCTGAAGCTTGTAAAAATCGTCTGTCCTCAGTTGCAACACTCACTATCGAGTTCCAAACTGCCTCGGGAAACAACATCAGCACAAGAACTGTTTGTCGGGAGTTTCGTGAAATGGGTTTCCATGGCCGAGCAGCCGCAAACAAGCCTAAGATCACCATGCGCAAGTGGTGTAAAGCTCGCCGCCATTGGACTCTGGAGCAGTGGAAACGTGTTCTCCGGAGTGATGAATCACATTTCACCATCTGATAGTCTGACATATGAATGCATAGTGCAAACTGTAAAGTTTGGTGGAGGAGGAAAAATGGTCTGGGGCTGTTTTTCATGGCCCCTTAGTTCCAGTGAAGGGAAATCTTAATGCTACAGCATACAATGACATTCTAGACAATTCTGTGCTTCCAACTTTATGGCAACAGTTTGGGGAAGGCCCTTTCCTGGTTCAGCATGACAATGCCCCCGTGCACAAAGCAAGGTCCATACAGAAATGGTTTGTCGAGATCGTTGTGGAAGAACTTGACTGGCGTGCTCAAAGCCCTGATCTCAACCCCATCGAACACCTTTGGGATTAATTGGAATGACGACTACGAGCCAGGCCTAATCGCCCAACATCAGACTTCACTAATGCTTGTGGCTGAATGGAAGCACATACCTGCAGCAATGTTCCAACATCTAGTGGAAAGCCTTCCCAGAAGAGTGGAGGCTGTTATAGTAGCAAAGGAGGGACCAACTCCATATTAATGCCTGTGATTTTGGAATGAGATGTTCGACGAGCAGGTGTCCACGTGCTTTTGGTCATGTAGTGTATATGAATCGTACCTTTTTGCCATTGAAGAACTCGCCTCCAAACAAGATCAGCTCATCCTTGTCGGGGTGTGCTGACAGAGAGGCGTTCAACCTGAGTGATGATACAAACAGGATACCACTACTATCAAATCAAATCACATTTTATTGGTCGCAATACACATATTTAACAGATGTTAATGCAGGTGTAGCAAAATGCTTGTGACACCTGGCTGTGAAATCACCTAACACCTGGCTCTAACCTGAGCTGCCACACCTAACACCAGGCTCATGTTCAGTAGGCACGAAACAGCAAAGGTTTTGAAATTTAAAACATCTAAAACGAGACAATTCTTATTGTACAAGATCAGCCATAGTAACTCCCTGGTTTCAACACATTTTCTCCCGTTTTGTGCCCATTGAACACGAGCCAAATCAACACCTAGGACAGAGTAGTGGGTCGGTCACCTGGGTGAGGGGGGCGGGCAGGCGGTCTCCACAACTGTTGTCTTCTTTGCATCCAAGGACTGAAACTCAGCTATCAGCGCAGCCAGGTCCTCCTGTACCAATGCCAAAGGAAAACAACACAGCAGTGAACAACAGCTGAAACTATTCACTCTGTACAATGTCTGTCAGACAACGACATTAATGTAATGTGATTGAGTAGAAGTTAATTGACTTGGAATTTTACACACACACACACACAATTTGATGCAATAAGATGTTATGCTATAAAGACATTGTAATGTACTGTAGAACTATCTAGCTAGCTAATGTTAGTAGCTAGCGGTTGAAAGGGAGACAGACATGTTACCTCTTCTCGTTTAGACCGCTTTGAAATCTTTTTATCCATTTTGGCTGCTGTCTTCTCTGCTCCTTTCACTTTCTTTTGCTCTTTTTTACCCTTTTTGCCCATTTTTACAGGACAGTACTAGCTACAGATTAGCTTTGAATCAGTTGTGGAATCAGAACCACATGTAAATTGTCTAGCTAAATAAACTCACATGTACTTCCACAGACAAGCGCGGTTCACTTCCGGCAACAACAGCAAAGTGACATAGAAACATGTCTATTGTCTATACAATATGAAACAGTGCCACCCGTTGGACTGGATGTAGTACTAGCTCACTCCTAGTAAAATGAGAAGCAAGTTTAGACTCTAGAAATAGTTAGTTCGTGAAAAACTGTAAATCTAAAGGAATATCAACTTGGAAAGTGTAGGCTAGTTCTGTGGACCAGTGATCTGGGAAGCATTGCAGATGTTATTTCACACAATGAGTTCAGTAGATTATGCTACATTTAAATAAATTATGTTTCAACTCATATTTGGATCATGTAAGACATAATGCCTGGTATTGTAAAGAAGTATGTTAAAGGGCACGTAAAAAGATTAAGCTCATTCTTTTTAGAGAGGACAGGCCTGTTGCATGTTGTAACATAATTAATTGAGTTGGTCAGGAGAGTCCCAATCACTCAGACCTATATCTATCCTACCCTGTCTTTCCAAGGTCTTCGAAAGCCAAGTTAACAAACAGATTACCGACCATTTCGAATCCCACCATACCTTCTCCGCTATGCAATCTGGATTCAGAGCTGGTCATGGGTGCACCTCAGCCACGCTCAAGGTCCTAAACGATATCATAACCATCGATAAGAGACATTACTGTGCAGCCGTACTCATCGACCTGGCCAAGTCTTTCGACTCTGTCAATCACCACATTCTTATTGGCAGACGCGACAGCCTTGGTTTCTCAAATGATTGCCTCGCCTGGTTTACCAACTACTTCTCTGATAGAGTTCAGTGTGTCAAATCGGAGGGCCTGTTGTACGGACCTCTGGCAGTCTCTATGGGGGTGCCACAGGGTTAAATTCTCAGGCCGACTCTCTTCTCTGTATACATCAATGATGTCGCTCTTGCTGCTGGTGATTCTCTGATACACCTCTACGCAGACAACACCATTCTGTATACTTCTGGCCCCTTTTTTTTATTTTTTTATTTTACCGTTATTTTACCAGGTAAGTTGACTGAGAACACGTTCTCATTTGCAGCAACGACCTGGGGAATAGTTACAGGGGAGAGGAGGGGGATGAATGAGCCAATTGTAAACTGGGGATTATTAGGTGACCATGATGGTTTGAGGGCCAGATTGGGAATTTCTTTGGACACTGTGTTAAGTAACATCCAGACGAGCTTCAATGCCATACAACTCTCCTTCCCTGGCCTCCAACTGCTCTTAAATGCAAGTAAAACTAAATGCATGCTATTCAATTGATCACTGCCCGCACCTGCCCGCCCGTCCAGCATCACTACTCTGGAATGGCTCTGACTTAGAATATGTGGACAACTACAAATACCTAGGTGTCTGGTTAGACTGTAAACTCTCCTTCCAGACTCACATTAAGCATCTCCAATCCAAAATTATATCTAGAATCGGCTTCCTATTTCACAACAAAGCATCCTTCACTCATGCTGCCAAACATACCCTCGTAAAACTGACCATCCTACCGATCCTCGACTTCGGCGATGTCATCTATAAAATAGCCTCCAACACTCTACTCAACAAATTGGATGCAGTCTATCACAGTGCCATCTGTTTTGTCACCAAAGCCCCATATACTACCCACCACTGCGACCTGTACGCTCTCGTTGGTTGGCCCTCGCTTCATACTCGTCGCCAAACCCACTGGCTACAGGTTACCTACAAGTCTCTGCTAGATAAAGCCCCGCCTTATCTCAGCTCACTGGTCACCATAGCAGTACCCACTCGTAGCATTCGCTCCAGCAGGTATATCTCACTGGTCACCCCCAAAGCCAATTCCTCTTTTGGTCGCCTTTCCTTCCAGTTCTCTGCTGCCAATCACTGGAATGAACTGCAAAAATCACTGAAGCTGGAGACTCATATCTCCCTCACTAGCTTAAAGCACCAGCTGTAAGAGCAGCTCACAGATCACTGCACCTGTACATAGCCCATCTGTAAACAGCCCATCTATCTACCTCATCCCCATACTGTATTTATTTATTTATCTTGCTCCTTTGCACCCCAGTATCTATACTTGCACATTCATCTTCTGCGCATCTACCATTCCAGTGTTTAATTGCTATATTGTAATTACTTCGCCACCATGGCCTATTTATTGCCTTAACTCCCTTATCTTACCTCATTTGCACTCACTGTATATAGACTTCTTGTCTTCTTTTTTCTGCTGTATTATTGACTGTATGTTTTGTTTATTCCATGTGTAACTTTGTGTTGTTGTATGTGTCGAATTGCTATGCTTTATCTTGGCCAGGTCACAGTTGCAAATGAGAACTTGTTCTCAACTAGCCTACCTGGTTAAATAAAGGTGAAATGTAAAAAAAATATTATAAAAAAATGTTCCTCCTGGTGGTGTATAATTTAACATCACCTTCAAATTGATGAAACGAGCTTCAGTTTACTGTTGAAACCCTGTGACAGGCATAGACCATGTGCACCCGGCAGGCTTCATGTATGGCTCTCACACAGTGTCTAATCTTGATGCTGTTTTGGGGTTCTCTTTGAGTCCTGCCCTGATCTACAGTTCTAGCATTGAGGTATAACAAATGTATTCTGGGAACATCACCTTATTAAGGAACATGGTCAGTATGTCAGTGGAAGTTAGCTGATAGGATGGTTGGTCAGATAAGGTTAGTCACATCAGGCAAGTAGTACTGGTGCATCAAGTCTGACATCAACAGCTTCTATCCCCAAGCAATACGAGTGATAAATAACTAACAAAATAGCTACACGGACTGAGTTTACCTTGTATCTTTACTGACCTTCTATTTCAATATTTGCACTGTCTCTATGCCCACTCACAGGGCCCTACACACTCACACAACACTGTCACTCCAACACACACACAAACACTCACTCCTAATTAAATCTTGGATACAGAGCATTGGTAAGGAATTGTCTTTTTTAGGACACACCACTTGTTTTTCCATACATTGGGCGTGTAGAAGGGGCTCAGGCATTGGATACTCAATGGCCTTGAGTGGCAAGTCTGTCACATTCAGATTCAGCCTCTCACAGGCCAGGGCCAGAGGGTCATGGCTTCTTGGTGAGGATGGCAAATCTCCTCCTTCACTTGGGTCAAAAGATCCCTGCGTTAAGATAGCTGCCTGGGCTGGTTGTAAAGCAGGAGAGTGATCTCTGCCAACCAGAGCTTCCCTGGTCACCGAGGGGTCTCGAAGATGAGGGATAAGCCCTGTTCCCTCACTCTGTTTACTGGAGTGGGGACTATTAGGCATAGAGTAGGAAAAAGCGTAAGGCATTATCCTTGCCAAGGGTGTGCTAGCGCTTTCACCCCTAGTGGTGCATTATCCCCACTTGGGGATGGAGTCTCTAAAAACCCTTACAGGGTTGTCACCTCTAACAGTCTGGCAGTCAGTCTGGATCGATGCGAGAAGCGGGGTCTCTAGAGGCTGGAATAAGCTAGTGTCTGCGTGTCATGCGCACCAAGGGTGTAATAAATCTGCAGAGGGGGAAGAGAGTGTGTCCCAGTAACTGGGGTACTTCGAAAAGGAGTGAAAACATGCTCAATCCTCTTGGATTGTGCCCTAGTGAGTGGCGACAGGTATGGCCATACCGTGGCTATGTGCAAGAGAGAAATGACGTAAGAATGGAATGACGTAAGACGTCAGACGTTGTAGCTAAACGAAAGAAGGAAACATACTGTTTTCCCAGATGTCCTAATCCTGAGCAGTAGAGCAGCTACAGTATGTGTCTGTTCTGTCTTGGCTCTAAAATATTGTGGAAGTAGAGTGTGCCTTGACTGCATGTACCAAGCGCAAGTGTAAAAACAGGACGAGGAAAAGACCTGAGCGTTGTGGACTCGCAAATAACCGATAGCTGTCTGGGGCTCTGACGTCTTCTCTTCTTTTTAACCAGAAATTATAAGTAACTGTACTGACTGTTCTTTAGCTCGATAGGTAGTGTTCTCCATCAATAGAGCTGAGTTGCCATTGTCTTGCCAAAAAATCCCCAAAACTAAGTGGGCTACAGATGTAGGATCTGAGCCAGTTTGCTACAGCAGGAAAGTTCTCCTGCAAAAGTGATCAAATTTAGATCCTACATCTGTAAGGGAGTTTCATGGGTGAGCCAACAAAAACCTGTTCCCCTGTTAAATAAATTAAAACTGAGCTAATGAGTGACAGGAATCCACAGAGAGAATGGGGAAGTGTTAATCAGGTTACATTCCATGCCTTCACCTAGAGTGGTGGCAACCGATAAGAGACCGGAGGGAACGAGGATATGCTGACTTTCGCCCCTGGCTGAAACCTGACAATTGAATTTAACACAGGTGGACTCCAATCAAGTTGTAGAAACATCTCAAGGATGATCAATGGAAACAGGATGCAGGATGTATTGGTCACATACACATGGTTAGCAGGTGTTAATGCGAGTGTAGCGAAATGCTTGTGCTTCTAGTCCCGACAATGCAGTAATATCTAACAAGTAACCTAACAATCTAACTAAGCCAACAATCTAACTAAGCCATCAACAAAGAGGTCACGTTGAGTGCTCTGAATTACCTGGGCTGAGGATTTGTACATCTTCTGAAAAATGGAGGCAGAAAAGCGTGTCGTTAGTAAAACGACGCGTGGGATGGATGTGGTCAGACAGTGATGGCTCCACCGTGGGGAGTTGCAAAACCCGGATTCCTCCATATTTTGCATGTCCAGGCTAAGGGAGCCCCTAGCAAGGATCTCACTAGTAAGGAACTTTTCCCACGTGCCCTGAGGAAAGCTGGGACAGTGGGAAGCAGTTGTTTAACAGTGGCCATACGGGAAGGGAGTCTTTTCCCATCGTACAGGTTCCTTACGAGATCTTGACACCCACCAAGGGAGCCGGCCACTCGATGCAGAGTCTGGCCGCTGTTCACTTTTAAACACTGAAGAGCCCAAACTTCAAGTTGGGGAGAACAGCTCCCCTGTCCTGGGGGCAGGGAGACATAGACACTTGAGAGAGACGAAGAAAGCGGTCTTCAAAAACTCCTGGTGAGGTCACATGGTCAAGACTAACTCCTGGCCCTAAGCAAAGTGCCTATACATATACATAGAATCACCATGCATGACACTTGGAGATCCCAGTGATATGGGACATCAGCACATCTAGCACCACAGTAACCCCTAGCAAGTTTATCACTAGTGGAGGAGAGCAGGCGACAAGGTCAAGGTTATGGACACAGCCGGTCAGCCGCACTTGTGATATATCTGTCACCCTTCTGAACAAAACACAGAGAGATACACACAAAACTACTGTAGATCCAATGTCTGTGTGGAGGACATAAAGCTGTCTTTATGTCCTCCAGTGGAAATAAAACTACTTGGAATTTCCTCTGTGACAGCCTAAAGGCAGGAGATGTGTCCTTATTAGACCCCTACAAATCAGGGGTTGGAACCGATTTAGGGAATACTGTAGAACCGAAAGCATTTTGAGGAACAGAATCAGAATCGGGAACAAAAGAGATCTATACTGTTCTGGAACAGAACCGTTATTTTAAAAGCATGGGAATGGTTAATAAGTTATTTTATGTCCCAGGCATTTCCAGTCCCACAAAAAATGCCACAAAGCGTCTATGCAAAGCCCTTAATTTGTCACTCAGAAACGTATTCCAGTATCTGCCAGCTGAAAATCTTTGCCAGTGTGTGTGGGCAACCTGCCCTTCCCCCTCGGAAGCATAGGCTACTGCCTACTGACGTTACAAGCGTGATTCAGAAATTACGGTGAGAGATTTTTGCTAGTTAAGGATACTATCGCATTAGCTTTATTAACTACAAAAAGGTAAGACGTGTTTTTATTTTAAACACACAAGCTTGTTAGCTAGTCTAACATTAAGCTAACTCTCTGAAGGTCAAAGACATTCAAAGTTCCTTCATAAAATCAAATCAAAGTGTATTTGTCACGTGCGCCGAATACAACAGGTGTTGGTTGACCTTACAGTGAAATGCTTAATTACAGGTCCTAACCAACAGTGCAATTTTTAAGTAAAAAATAGGTATTAGGTGAACAATAGATAAGTAAGGAAATAAAAAACAGCAGTAAAAATACAGTGAATAATAACAGTAGTGAGGCTATATACAGTAGCGAGGCTATAACAGTAGCGAAACTATAACAGTAGCGAGGCTATATACAGGCACCGGTTAGTCGGGCTGATTGAGGTAGTATGTACATGTAGGTATGGTTAAAGTGACTATGCATATATGATAAACAGAGAGTAGCAGTAGCGTAAAAGAGGGGTTGGCGGGTGGTGGAACACAAAGCAGATAGTCCAGGTAGCCAATGTGCGGGGGCACCGGTTAGTCGGGCTAATTGAGGTAGTATGTACATGAATGTATAGTTAAAGTGACTATGCATGTATGGTAAACAGAGAGTAGCAGCAGTGTAAAGAGGGGTTGGGGGACACACACAATGCAAATAGAATCTGGTCCTCCGTAGGTATAATTCTGTGGGCCTGATTCAGGTAATGCATGTCATAACAAGATGCCCAAGTCAAGCCTCCTCCTCCACCCTCTCTCAGCTCTCTCCTCACCTGCAAACTTTCAGTCGCGAACAGAAAGAAACAATAGACACCGACAACACCTGCAAACTTAAAAACGAACAGAAAGAAACAATAGACACCGTAACTTTTTGGGGTGTCGAACCGGTTCCGAACATTATTTTGCTGTTCGGAACAGTGGAACGGAACGAAACAATGGAACGGAACAAAACAAATTATGATTCTGTTCCGAAAGAAATGATTGGAAAATGATTTAAGTTCTAAACCCTGCCTACAATACAGTGCCATCCATCTACTGCCACTGTGTCTGCATGCACGTGTCTGTGTCTATGTCTGTATCTCTCTGTTATGTGATAAGGAGGTGGTGATATCTGTATGATAATGTTATGCGATAACATAACATGATATGTAATAACATCATCACACTACCTGTGTTAGCCTGTCATATGATGCAATACACTAAACTGGCACAGTGTGGCAGCACTAATAATAAAACTGAATAATGGTAGGGGAATGAGAAACTGACTGCAATGATAGCTGGGGCTAGGTAGAAAGAGAACTTTTGCACAATAATTGTTTGAAATCATTCAATGAATAGATTTGAAACATGCTGTAAATCATGATTTATGGAGGTAAAAATGTACAAACATTCACACTTTTCCTTTGTTGTATTTCCAAGAACTTGTAAACCCCTTTTTCAAGGGTAGGCGTATTGTAATATTACAAGAAGGAAAGTGTATGTTCTTTCCCCTTTCCTGACCCAAAGACCACATGACTGCTCCCTGCCTTCTACTCCTACCTCCTGACCGACTACTAACCTTTTTCTGTGAAGGCGGCATTGTGAGATTTGTGCTCAAGCGTATTTGTGCTCGAGCGTGGATGTTGGTAGCTCAGAGGGTAGTCACAGACTTTATCACAAGCCCCCCTCACGCTGCCCTCGGGGGGGACACTCTCCTCCATGCCTCCTCTGTTCCCTCTAATGAAGATGGACAGAAATCTGCTTTGCAAACTATGAACGCTTCCTTTAACTTATTGTTTCAAATTTAGAGGGCTTGTTTCCTCTCTTTGATTGTTTGTTTGCAAGGAGCAAAAGTAGCGATGGTTGAGAATCGTTTAAAGTGTGTGTGCTCACACGCACATGTGAATCAGCACAACCTGTGTCAATAATAGCATAGCAGTTAGAGCACAGGGCCAGTAACTGAAAGGATGCTAGTTTGAATCCCCAAGCCGACAAGGTGAAAAATATGTTGATTTGCCCTTGAGCAAGGCACAATCCTCATTTCTCCAGGGTAGCTGTTGATAATGGCAGATCCTGGCCGTGAACCCACTCTCAGGGGGAGTTGGGATATGCAATGAAACACATTTCCAATTCACACGTGTATTAATACACACGTGTACATGTGTGAAATAGGACAAATGTAAGCACCCACCAAATTATTCTAGCTGGGTGCAGGTGCCTGGTATCTGTCCTCTCAGAGCTGAAAGGCTAATCTATCTGACCGTGATGAATGGGGCTGCAAGAAAGAGGGGAGATCAGGAGTAATAGTGTTATCTGACTTGATAGGTGTTCCATTTCTTAAATATGAATGTTATCGCATATAGACCCATACACACAGGAGAAATAACCTGCTATTTCCTTGTTGCCCAGAGACAAGGCAAGCCGTGGTCACGCTCAATTACTCATCTAAACAATATCCCTTTCTCTCTCTCCCACAGATAAGCACACACACTCATTTTACAATGACAGCCACCGCTTTCAAATCTAATGGTGGACATTAATTGCGTCCAGATTGCCCTGTCCTTGATGACGTATGATGAGTAAGACTGGTTATTGAGGGAGAGTAGACATTGGATATTTATATATATTTTTTTTCACCTTTATTTAACCAGGTAGACAAATTGAGAACACGTTCTCATTTACAATTGCGACCTGGCCAAGATAAAGCAAAGCAGTTCGACACATACAACAACACATAGTTACACATGGAGTAAAACAAACATACAGTCAATAATACAGTGAAAAATAAGTCTATATACAATGTGAGCAAGTGAGGTGAGATAAGGGAGGTGAAGGCAAATAAAATATATATATAAATAAAAATATTTAAAAAAGGCCATGGTGGCGAAGTAAATACAATATAGCAAGTAAAAAAAACACTGGAATGGTTGGTTTGCAGTGGAAGAAGGTGCAAAGTAGAGATAGAAATAATGGGGTGCAAAGGAGCAAAATAAATAAATACAGTAGGTAAAGAGGTAGTTGTTTGGGCTAAATTATAGATGGGCTATGTACAGGTGCAGTAATCTATGAGCTGCTCTGACAGCTGGTGCTTAAAGCTAGTGAGGGAGATAAGTGTTTCCAGTTTCAGAGATTTTTGTAGTTCGTTCCAGTCATTGGCAGCAGAGAACTGGAAGGAGAGGCGGCCAAAGGAAGAATTGGTTTTGGGGGTGACCAGAGAGATATACCTGCTGGAGCACGTGCTACAGGTAGGTGCTGCTATGGTGACCAGCGAGCTGAGATAAGGGGGGACTTTACCTAGCAGGGTTTTGTAGATGACCTGGAGCCAGTGGGTTTGGCGACGAGTATGAAGCGAGGGCCAGCCAACGAGAGTGTACAGGTCGCAGTGGTGGGTAGTATATGGGGCTTTGGTGACAAAACGGATGGCACTGTGATAGACTGCATCCAATTTATTGAGTAGGGTTTTGGAGGCTATTTTGTAAATGACATCACCGAAGTCGAGGATCGGTAGGATGGTCAGTTTTACAAGGGTATGTTTGGCAGCATGAGTGAAGGATGCTTTGTTGCGGAATAGGAAGCCAATTCTAGATTTAACTTTGGATTGGAGATGTTTGATGTGAGTCTGGAAGGAGAGTTTACAGTCTAACCAGACACCTAGGTATTTGTAGTTGTCCACATATTCTAAGTCAGAGCCATCCAGAGTAGTGATGTTGGACAGGCGGGCAGGTGCAGGCAGCGATCGGTTGAAGAGCATGCATTTAGTTTTACTTGTATTTAAGAGCAATTGGAGGCCACGGAAGGAGAGTTGTATGGCATTGAAGCTCGCCTGGAGGGTTGTTAACACAGTGTCAAAAGAAGGGCCAGAAGTATACAGAATAGTGTTGTCTGCGTAGAGGTGGATCAGAGACTCACCAGCAGCAAGAGCGACATCATTGATGTATACAGAGAAGAGAGTCGGTCCAAGAATTGAACCCTGTGGCACCCCCCTAGAGACTGCCAGAGGTCCGGACAACAGACCCTCCGATTTGACACACTGAACTCGATCAGAGAAGTAGTTGGTGAACCAGGCGAGGCAATCATTAGAGAAACCAAGGCTGTCGAGTCTGCCGATGAGGATGTGGTGATTGACAGAATCAAAAGCCTTGGCCAGGTCAATGAATATGGCTGCACAGTATTGTTTCCTATCGATGGCGGTTAAGATATCGTTTATGACCTTGAGCGTGGCTGAGGTGCACCCATGACCAGCTCTGAAACCAGATTGCATAGCGGAGAAGGTATGGTGGGATTCGAAATGGTCGGTAATCTGTTTGTTGACTTGGCTTTCGAAGACCTTAGAAAGGCAGGGTAGGATAGATATAGATATAGGATATAAAGTGAAGGCATCTCCATGGTGATGATACCAGGCCGTAGCACCTGCCAATTCTGCAGTGACATGTTGGGAAATGTTGTACTGGAGGTACCATATAAATAAAATGTTTTGGTCGCGTACACCGATTTGCAGGTTTTATAATCCCCTAGAGTTGATTGAAGCACAGGTGTTTCAATCTAAGTACATAATAGATCCCCATCAAAATCCGTCAGTTTAAGATATTGCATTGGATGCGTCTCAAGCCACCGCATCCACTGAAGTTGCCTTTCCTTATCTGTGGTGAAAGGTGGCAGAGCTAGAGTTGTGTTTGTCAGACCATGAAACATCCCGAAAAATCTATCTTCTCAAGAAAACATCTTTAGCATCCAAACGGTTTGACCTACAAAATAATTATGACCTCTATGGAAATGGGAGACTCTCACAAACATGATGGGGGTCTCCGTACCTACCCAAAAAAGGGTTCAATATGTGTAAAAAATAGTATCAAATATTTTTTCCTGAGCTTTATTATCTCCTTTTTTAAAATATTTTTTGTATTTTTGAGACATGTCATTTATTTTTCATTTTTGTTGTTGTTGATATTGTTATTATTATTGCAATAAAAAAAATGACATCAATACAGGGACATTCCTGTGAATACAATGAAAACAATTGAATAATAGAACATTAGGTGAATAATTCAGCTTAGACCCCCCCTCACCCCCCCTGATATACATACAGTAGTAGGTATACCAGGATGAGCTATGTTGGGAATACAGTATATTCATACACAGTGAGTAAAGAACAGTATATAAACATACAGGACAGGAGGAGAGAAAGTAAAACAACAATAAATCACTCTGTGTCAGTAACTTCCAGTTCCACCCCAGACTTCAGGAAGCCTCCCGGTGCATTGTGACTGGCATCCTCTATCTCCCCAACAAACCAGCTCAACAACAGACTGTAACAAGCACAGTAAACAGACAGTGTTTAACCCCCCCTCCGTTTGTGTTGACACAGGGAAGTGTAAATCAGGGTGACATTGTCTGCCCCTCACACCTGTGACAATCCCCTTCCTGCAGAATCAATATTGGGTGCCTGTTGTTGAGGCCTCACATGTCCCCCTCACATTCAGCAGACAACGTTTCACCAGCAGGCTCACAGTGTGGGAAGGAGCTTGTTCCTGCACTTGTTCCCCCTTCCCAACTCTGTCTTTGTGGTGGGTTATCGAGAAGACAAATCAATCAACTAATGTGGTTAGCAATGAACACCTGCCCACTCTGCATGTAACTCTGAAAGAGGGTATCTACAAACTATCAGTTTAAACAAAAAATTGGGCACCATCAGTGAGGACACATGGAATAACCTCTAATGCACTTTAGTGAATTCACTCTGAGCACTCTAATGGGAAATGCTTCCATGTTTTCACCTTTTTGCCCTGTCTTCTTTGCTCAGTCTCATTGAACTGTGTGACTGGCACTGGCATGTCATAATTAACTGCAACATATTTAATCCTGTTTACCAAATGTTCTAGAACTACCAGGTATGCAAACACATTGATCCGATGTCCCGTGAATGCGTCGCAAGATTACATTCACTCCTATGCCACAATTACTTGAATGGAAAATACGTGCACAACCTCATATTTTGGGCTATTTTCTGTCCTACAGGCTTAGCATCATGTTCATTGTCACTTCAATGGGTGACAATGATGGTAAACTGGAGGTGTCTTCAGGAGCCTCAGAGACCAATGGTCAGTTAGGTCAATTAGGGCCTGTGTGTGAAATGTGGCAGCAACCCCAAACGCCATACTACAGATTCCCAAGTAGTTTCATGCACCACACTACACTCAACTTCAAGTGTACGTTTGGGAGTACATGGACCGACTTCATGCCTACATAACTCCACCATCCCATTTCCAACAAGCCCAGTTCCCCATGTGCACATTGTCAGCTTATTATTAATGAAGAATTCTCTTTCCTAAAGGAAGTGTGTCAAAGGCCATCCTCTGAACATTCACACTAACATCTATCACGTCATATAACACATCCAGACCATTGTAAAGACTGAAGCATCAAACACAATGACAGAATACACCAACCATGTTTAATCATTCATGATTTGCAAGAACAAATAAACCACTCCTCTCAATTTCCAATGATTCTAGAGCACTAATCTACTTTTTTAATGCATAAAGCATTTACAAAACACCACCCACTATGAGTCTTGTAAGAGAAATACACAATGGTTAATCATCTTTATTTGGTTCTTCCAAACAGGAACAGGTCAAATGAATGTAATAATTACTTACTAACTTGTGAGTCTACAGTATGTTGCTTTCTGATGTTGTCATCCAAACACAGAGGCTACACACAGTAAGCTCTGTAATGCAGAGTACTTTACTTTACTCTCAGAGAGAGCTCAGTGCCGAATACAGTCCAGAGGACAGACAAAGGTACAAAGCACTAGAGCTTTACAGAGACTTAAGCACTAAGAGTAATAAAGAAAACTTACAATAGAGCTTTTCACAAAGCATTGTGACAGGAGAGAGGGAGGGAAACAGAAGAACAGAGGCTATGGTGGGAGGAACAAAACAGTCCTGGGCACGGTTTCCAAAAAGCATCTTGAGGCTAAGTTCATCATTAGAACCTTCGGAGGACCATCAGTGTTTAATTCTGAGATTCAGAGTGTTTAATAGTCACATGTACATGGGTTGCAGGTGTGATTGTAGGGTACAGTGAAAATCTTAGGCACCTAGCTCCAACATGCAGGACTAGTGAAATAAAATCATGAAAATGGTAATAAAAAAAACAACAATAGAAATAGCACTATATACATCATAACAACTGTAGTAGTGATGAATAAATCATGTCCATTGGGCTGGATGCAGAGTACAGACTGTTGAGAGGTTGGGAGGGAACGACAATAGATGAAGAGGCTGATCTCCGGGAATGCGGTCTCCAGTTTGTTCCAGGTCCAATGAAGAACTTTGAGGGCCTTTTTGGTGGCGGCTTGAGGCGGGGAGTACACAGACATGGTGATAATCCCTGAGAACTTTCTCGAAGGTAAAAAGGGCGACATTTGATGGCCAAGTATTCCAAGTCGGAGGAGCTCGTCAAGTTTGTTCATTAATGAATGAATAACAATTGGCGAGTAGTATAATCGGTAACGGAGGAAGAATCACCCGGCATCTTAATCTCACTAAGACCTCACCACATTTGCCTCTCCATCAGCATCATCACTTCCTACCCTCAGGTACTGTAGGACTCCCAAGCAACTTGGTGTAACAGTATTACTTTAGTCCGTCCCCTCGCCCCGGGCGCGAACCAGGGACCCTCTGCACACATCAGCAACAGTCACCCACGAAGCATCGTTACCCATCGCTCCACAAAAGCCGCGGCTCTTGCAGAGCAAGGGGAACCACTACTTCAAGGTCTCAAAGCGAGTGACGTAACCGATTGAAACGCTATTAGCGCTCACCACCGCTAACTAGCTAGCCATTTCACATCCGTTACACTCACCCCCCTTCAACCTCCTCCTTTTCCGCAGCAACCAGTGATCCGGGTCAACAGCATCAATGTAACAGTATAACTTTACGTCCGTTCCCTCGCCCCGTCCCGGGGACCCTCTGCACACCACACATCAACAACAGTCACCCACGAAGCATCGTTACCCATCGCTCCACAAAGGCCACGGCTCCTGCAGAGCAAGGGGAACCACTACTTCAAGGTCTCAAAGCGAGTGACGTAACCGATTGAAACGCTATTAGCGCGCACCACCGCTAACTAGCTAGCCATTTCACATCCGTTACATTGGCACCTGGCTGAAAATAGCGAGTCCATTTTTACGCTGTCTCAGGGAATTCGGGAGGTCTGGTGGACTGTAAGTACCCAGTGATTCGTATTCCAGTAGTTCTACCCGGGTGTATGTAGTAATGCATGAAACAAACTGACTAAGATAATTTGAGAAAAACACTAGAAAACACTCAAGGTTCCACTTGAAAATGCCCCAGACCACTTGTAGAACAGCTAAGTGCGTTGTTAGATGCTTTTTTTGCCCTGCTGCATCACTTTATAGACAGAAGATCTCCGCTAAACATAGAATGGTTTATCCATCTCTCTGTGACCTCCTATAACTGCAGAACAAAGTTGACTACAATTAAAAAGTTGCCAATGTCTTTGATACAAACAAGGGGCATATAAAAATATCCTTCAAATGAAACCCGAGATGACTGCATAAACATTTAAACAGTAGGCTATACAGTATGCCTATATCAATCATATTGAAATACATTTTACGTTCAATCAATTTAGTTATATTTTGCTACTTGTAGGCTACTGTGTGTAATTTGTCTCAATATATTTATTGATGTGTAGCCTAACACGTGTGCAATGATGTGCTGAATCGATTCTTTAGTGCATTTTTATTTGGTAAGCATTACATTACAACAAGCCGCCTCAATATTTGCAGCCATAGGTGGCAGCTAATCCATCGCCAGAATTGTGAAATAATTATGTTAAAATTTGAATGGAGAAAGCTTACCCGGGAGCAGCGCTCCCTTTCTTTCGATACTATCATGCCACTTTCAAAACAACTGAGAACTGAGACTTGGGTAATCTCCGACTTCAGTGCGTTCCAGACATCTGGGAACTCGTAAAATAATTATCTCCGAACGGTCATCCAACTTGGAATTCCAATTCGAGACCTTGGGCCTCTTTCTAGAGCGCAAACTTTCTGCCTGAAGATCACTGAAGTCATGATTTGATCTCGTATTTTTCCCGAGTTCCCAGTTCTTTTGAACGCCGCATCAGTATTGACACATGCTCCAACGCGTCCGTTCTTTCTGCGTCATGTTTTGGAAAACGTCATTGTAGGGAAGATGCATCGTAAAAACACTCGTAAACACGTTTTTCTTTCAATATTTGGAGCGCAACACGTTGTTAAAAAATTTTTTCACTGGGCTTGACTATAAATTGGGAAAATGAAGGCTTCTAGGGCATAGGTTAACTTTGATTTAGTTCGATGAAAATGATATAGACCTTTCAAACGTTGTATGCAACGTTGTATGAATCATTATTGGCAAGTGACTTGATGCGATAGAGTTGTTAAACGGGAGTGACGAGTGTGTTGATATAATGGTAATTATAGTAAAAATTACGAATTTAACAACCATCAGAATTGAAAATAAAAAAGGTTATGTATATTATGGAAAGTGATCCGGGCAAGCGGAATTGATCGAAATTTTTACCATTGCAACATTTGAAGTAGTTACATGTGATTCACCATGCTTTTCTGAAGCAATGCTTGTTGACAGATGGCAAGCTCTGGTCGGATTGGTTATTTAAGCACTAAAGCAGGAGGGCGTGTGGTATGTAAGAATGTCCTCTTAACTGGTTTGCCTAGTTAAATATATATATATATATATATATATATATATATATATATATATATATACACATATATACCAAGGCTAAGGGCTGTTCTTAGTCAGGCAGAGTGCCTGGATAGAGCCCTTAGCTGTGGTTTAATGGCCATAGACCACAAACCCAGAGTTGCCTTATTTCTTATATAAACGTGTTACCAATGTAAATAGAGCAGTACAAATAAATGTTTTGTCATACCTGTGGTATACAGTCTGATATACCATGGCTGTCAGCCAATCAGCATTCAGTTCTCGAACCACCCAGTTTATAATTGTCAAGTCTTCTCCTGCTATCCCACGCTTGACATAGCCGGTCTACTAACCACCGGTCCTGGCAACCTATCATCATGCACATCTGGCAACCATCTTTACCCACACCTGCGCCCCATCATGAGACACATCTGGACTTCATCACTCCCTGATTACTTCCCCTTTATCTAGCGCTCCGTTGTATCACCCATTAGGTAGTATTGTTTCCTGTTTTCATGTTTAGACGCTACTCCTGTTTTTAATATTCACGCAATGTTTGTGCCTATTAAACTCACCTACTCCCTGCGTCTCCATTACAATCATCCTAAATTTGCAACAATGTCAATGAGCGTTATCACCATCTTTTCTTTGCGGAACCTCAAACTGTCGTGATTACAGCTGAGAAACTTTTATTATTTGATTTTACTCCTGGCTCAGAGTTTGTCTGTGCAATGTCTTATCCTAAAACCTACTCTGAGCTGGGAGTTTGTCTTAAAAGACACCGATGTCACAGGAAGGCCAAAAAGATCATCAAGGACAACAACCACCCGAGCCACTGCCTGTTAAGATGCATCAAAGCTGAGAGCGAGAGACTGAAAAAGATCTTATATCTCAAGGCCATCAGACTGTTAAATAGCCATCACTAGCAAAAAGAGGCTGCTGCCTACATACAGACTTGAAATCACTGGCCACTTTAATGGAACACTAGACACTTTAATAATGTTTACATATTTTGCATTACTCATCTCATATGTATATACTGTATCTTTGTCTATGCTGCTCTGACATTGCTTTTCCAAATATTTATATATTCTTAATTTCATTCCTTTAGATTTGTGTGTTGTGAAGTTGTTAGATATTACTGCACTTTTGGAACTAGAAGCACAAGCATTTTGTTTACACCTGCAATAACATCTGCTAAACACATGTATGCGTATTTGATTTGAAGCATGTGTATGGAATAAAGTGTATTACAGCCAGATTTAGAAGTTTGTCAGGACACACCTTGCTGAGAAAGAACAGTATTCTGTTCCATCCTGGCTTCTGCCCTCAAGGCAGAATCAGGAAACCTGTTATCCTCGGAGTAGCAGGTCTGTAATTACACATAAAGGCTTGAGCAATTTAATGATAATCAGCACGAACCACTGTATAACATATAGGGCTGGTTTCCCAGACATAGATCAATCTTAGTCCTGGACTACCAAGCTATTTCAATAAAGATTCTCCATTGACCGTGCTTCTTAGTCCAGGACTAGGCTTAATCTATGTCTGGGAAACCAGCCTGTAGTGCATAAAGATGTGTGTAATGTATCCTGGGAGGTCAAGGATCAAAGTTGAAAGGATGGACCAAGTCATTGGTGTAGGCTACTTATTGTCTTCTGCTTCATCCCTTCAGCAAATCACCTGGTATAGCATATGGGCTACGTACAATCAACATAAAATATCTGTTACGGAGAGAATTGTTATTGAAACATTTTACACATACGAACACTGAAAAACGAAACAAAAAATGGACAATACATGTATGGAATAAAACGTAAGATTTATTCATAAAGCACTTTCACAAATGCCCTGTAAAAAATTAAGGACCCCAAAAAATTAGAAGGCTAACAGTTCCTACAATAAATAAATAAACCTACTGTACTATTTAAATGACTTCGGATGGCTGGAGTGTTAGCTTGCTATGCAGATCCTCCGAGAAACTGACGGGAGACCAGACTTATGAACTATACGTTACCATAGCAACCACGTGGTCTATAGCACAACACATCATACGCTTTACCATGGTAACGATACAACGTGGAGGAACAAGCTTCTGGAGGATGAGTTCAGTTAGAGTACACAACACAGTTCCTTTCAGCAAAAATAATAAGAACAATGAATTAATCTTGTCAACCTTCCCAAACCCTTTTCCACCTCCTGTCCTTCCCCCTGAGGCATCTGTATCCAGAGACTATGTGGTTTTAACCTCTACTCTGAATGCTCTGCCTGCCTCCCCCTTTTGACTGGGCAACTACCCATCCCCCACTACCATGGTCCATACCTCATCAAACCTTTACAGCACAAATCTCATTATCACCCTAAAATAATGAAATCCTTCTATGAAGTTGGTAGCTGACAGTAGTGACAACATACAATAGACCTTTTCTAATGTAGGATACCAAAACACACATAAGCACTAAAACACAGAAAGAATATTCACAGCTATGAACCTATTCTTAGACACATGATCTCACACACTCACAACGGCCCATTCTAACCCAATATCTAAGGTTATTAGCCACCCTTGCCGTCGTAGGTAAAAACAGTGGCTGTGACATCAGTGCTCCTATCGGGGGCCTTTGTTACGACCTGCTCTGTTATAAAAACACTATCTTAACAGTAGTATTATAGCAACAACACCAATGTGTATCAGATACCCACAAGATAACCGTGATCTAAGAACAAATTAAGAGTCCTCAAGCAGGCAACTATTATGTTCATAAGCTGGTGTTAATGCCAGTATTAAAAAACCATGACGTTGTGACCTTAATTAAAATGTCCCCTGCATGGTATAATTGTGAACCAGCAATCTCATAGGAATTTACGAATTGCCTGGATTTACAAAATTGTTAATTGACAGCATTAAAAAAAGCTCCACTGCATCTACCTATAAAAATAAACTAATTCAAGTAGAAATTCATATCTACAAAGAATTTAAAAAAATAACTGCCAAAGCAGGGATTTCCATCGTGTACAGTCTAGGCGCAGTGAACCAGTCTGGTCTGCCATAGATGCCGAGGGGAGGGGTGCTATCACATAAGAAGTACACCACTGACACTCCTCCAATCGCTGTTACACGTGCATTTACCTGTCTACCTCTGTCTTCAGCTTCTCTGGGGTCAGATGAGTTGTACTGTGTCTGTAGTCGGGGAACTGAATAGCCTTTGGCTTCAGAGGCACTAGTTTAAGCAAATGTTATTTGTGGGGCCTTCATGTTTGGCTACTCTTTACAAATACATTAATACTTCCCGCCCAAAAGCTGAAAACATAAAAGCATTCAGAAAACACAAATATACACAGATATTTAGACACATCCAGATGACCACACATAATGGCTGCGTTATACAGCCTGTAAGGTGCTGAAATAGAAGCCATGGCAACACAGAGATGATACTCTACTGGGAAGCAGTTGACTCCCTGAATGGGTAATGGCAGAACTACTGACAAACAGTGAGTCTACCATGAAGTTCTAGCTTTAGCCTACAAGGAATTGGCAAAAAGCCAGGCCACAAGTATCCATCACAACTCCATGAAAGCACAGATTGTAATTACATGAACACACGGATGCTAAACCCTCAGTGAAATAATAGTTTGAACAAGAGGACATTTCTCTGCAACTCAAATATGAAAAATAAAAGTAACATCATTCTTATAAAAACAACACTTGTGGGTCATGGTGGGATAAGAGTACAAAGATATTCAAAAATACAAATCAACAAAAAATGTAAAGGTCCAATGCAGCAGTTTTTTTCTTTTCTCAATAGCAAATCATTTCAGGGTAAAAATTAAGTACCTTACTGTGATTGTTTTCAATGAAAATTGTCAAAAATAATAATAATTGCTTCTTAGCAAAGAACAATTTCTCAAGCAAGACTTTTGCTAGGACTGACTGGGAATGTTCTGAGTGGGGAGGGGAAAACTGACAACTAGCTGTTGGCAGAGATTTTTGGAAATCTCTTTCTTATTGGTCTATTAACTAAATTACAGCCTGGTGATGTCACTAGCCAGGCCAAAGTTCCATCCCACCAAAACAAGCAGACATTTCAGGTAGTCTTTTCAAATAGCTCTTCACGAAAAGGGCATTATGATAATTTTCACAGTATTATTCCAACCTCGTAGTATGGAATTATAAAACACAGGATCACCATGTTTTGACTGTATTGGCCCTTTTAAACGGATACTATGCAGTGAAAACCTGTCTGAATATATCCCAGCACTTATCAAACGGCCTATGAGTAGCGTGGAGGTGGCCGTGCCCCTGCCTGGTGCGGAGGAATGAAGGAGGGGCTCTGACATGTAAACCAGTCTGCAGCATGGCTCTCCTTCACTAGATCAGATCAGGGGGAATGATTGGAGTGTGCTTGAAGAACACATTGATAGGGGCTGAGTTAGGGTGTACACTGGGGGCAGGGGTAGGGGTGCAGGGGGGTAGGGTAAAGGGCTTCATCGATTTATCTCCACTTTAGGACTCCTGTGGTACCACCTCCATCATCTTCTGGCACAGCGCCGTGGAAGAGACTGGAGAGAGAGACACAAATACACACCGTCATTTATAATCATTGTAGAATCGGAAACAGACTACATCATGAAGACAGATCAAGAGTACAGTGAAGCAGTTCATAAGTAAAACTTACAGATTAATTGAAGGAGCCATTTGGGCTTGTTTTGCCACCAAACGCCAATAAAGTAGACTGGCACTCCCGTGGCAATGATGCCAAAGCCGATGGCACACTCCACAGGGGTTTTCCAGATGGACACCACGATAAGGAACATACAAGCCAGGACGAAGCTGATAGGCAGCAGGATATTCACCTGGGGGAAACGGTTCAACGGGATACTGAATATATTACAAACACAAACACATTGAAACTCCCGCTAACAAAATACACAGAGATCGACTGGATTCAAACTAAACTCATCGAGGAAATTGAAATAGGAAAATAATGTGAAATTGTGTTACCGTAATTGGCAAAGCATCTTTATATACTAAATATGATATTTTAAATGCAATATTTTGAAAATAGGGAATCCTTTCATCAGCAAATACTCCTTTTCATCAGCTTTACTGAGGTACATGCCTAAGGTTAAAGTTCTGACGAGGGTTAGAGGTGAAATTCTGACTAACCAAATGGCATTCATCCAGAGGACCAGAGAGAGAGGGAGAGTGTTGGTGCTCTTGGTCACACAGTGATCAGAACACTAACTCACATCCAGCTGAATGTGGAGCATAAGACCAGTAATCAACTGTCATCTTTTCAGAGGCTGACAAAGGCTGTGTGTGATGTTAAGCCACACAAACTTAATGAGTACCAGCGAGTGCGTATATGAGAGAGATATTCAAAGGCCGACAATTGAATGAACAGTGTTGAAAAAACCCTCCACCCCCTCCTCTATGGTGGCACAGAGCAGGCCACTGTATGGTCCTCTGTCCCAAACACACAGGACATATTTATGTGGTCAATAGATAAGATAGATCCATCTGAACAACCAGCACTGTGCAGCGATGGCCTCTTTCACTTCACTGCCTTTCTCGGCCACTCCCCTCATTAACACATCGCTATGTCAACCAGGAATTAGGGGTCCATTTTGAGGGCAGGCAGAGGACCCACAGTCCCACAGTTGCACAAAGGGGCTCTTTGTGCCCAACAGTCCTAGGGCGACTGTATCAGTGCACATGCTGCTCTACCCTCACTAGCCAGCAGCTCATGCCAATGGCAGGTCACATTGCAGCCTACACTTCCAAGTAACCAGTTCCAGTTCCTTTTATCACTCTCTTTCTCCCTCTCCCTCTCTGGTGCCTGATCAGTTGATAACAGGTTAGAGACATTACACATATTCTCACCTTGATTGGTCGTTCCAGCTCAGGTTTCTTGTAGCGCAGCCACATCATGCCAATGATCGCCATGGCAATACAGAGCCAGTTGAAGAAACTGAAGAAGTTGATGACGGAGAAGATGTCGTTGGAGAAGGCGTATAGCAGCGTCATCAGACACTGTGAAGGAGAGAGGGAAGTGTGAGAGGTTTGAAATGCAGTGACTATCAACGACAGCCATGGAAAAAAGCTAATATGACAATAATACTAAGCCTCAATTAATGTTTGACTTCCAATATGTTTTACTTGTTGAATGATGAGAGCCCTTGGTGTTGGGGTGGTTTTGAGAAGCCCCTGGTTAGAGGGAAGTTTGTGTACGTACTGTGAAGATGAGTGACGGCAGAGGAGTCAGCAGGTTGGGGTGGATCATGGACAGCAGACTGGGGAGGTGGCCCTCTCTTGAGCCCACAAAGAACAACCTGACAGAGGACAGGGGTTATAGTAATTCTACATAAACACAAACCAAAGTAGTCCATAAAGGAGCATACTTGTAGTTGGTGTGTGTGAATGAAAAAGTATGTGTGTGTGTTACCTGGATGATGTAAAGAGAGAGCCATTGACGGAGCCGAAACAGGACAGTCCCACAAACACAGGGATGATCCAAGCCATGGGGCCCAGGTGGTAGTTTCCAAAGTCCTGAAAGATAGACAAACAATTTCAGCAAACTGTCCATCTACCAGTCACTGGAGCTGTGTGTACAGGGACATAGAGCGATGTATTTATAGCCAGAGATTGTGTGTGCTTAAGGGAACATTTACATTTACATTTAAGTCATTTAGCAGACGCTCTTATCCAGAGCGACTTACAAATTGGTGCATTCACCTAATGACATCCAGTGGAACAGCCACTTTACAATAGCAACATAGAGAGTACAGTATGTGCAGGCTGCATGGTGCGGTATGGGGGAGAACTCACCACAGCCACTGCCTCAGAGCTGAGCATCTCATCTGGGCTCAGAGTAGTGAAGTAGGCCAGGTTAGTTAGTACGTACACCACAGTGACGATGGGAAGGGAAATGATGATTGCACGAGGCAGGTTCCTGTGGGAGAGGGGGCAGTGAGGGTTACGCACAGTTAAACTCTTCAGCTGTGACATTATACTTCCTATGTTAACCTACGTCTGAAGAAAATCTCATGTAATTCTACATTTAATACGGACTGAGAAAGGGATCGTGCTAACATAAAACATGCATGCACCAGTAATTCTTCTAAATTCATTGAGTCATTCTTGACCTATAGCATGTTACAGGGAACATAGAATAGAGTTGACACTCACTTGTAAGGTTCAATCATTTCTTCTGTAACAAAGTTCAAGTAATTCCTGCAAGATGAGGATGACATGGTTTAGAGACACTAGCTAGGTTTCCATCCAATTGGCGACAGATTTTCATGCAAATATTCTAGAATCCGCATAAAGAAAATATGTACATTTTTCCACCATTGGTGGGTTTCCACCAAATGGACTTGTTGCTGATAAAAAATGTAATGTACTGAATAAAATCTAAAGTTCAATTTGTTTCCATCGCATGTTAAACACTACCGATAGTTTTGTCACAAAAACGGTTGCGTTAAATAGCAAATGTGCCTACTCTGGGCATGGCACGTGTGCTCTAGCCAACAGCTCACAGATACAGTGCGGGTAGGCTAGTCTACATGATGAGATTATTATGGATAAGAGAGAGAATATTTGTATTTGTCAAAAACAGCAGTCAAGCATCGATCATCATGTCACCAGAATAAGACTCTTGATATTTATTGAAAAAAAGGAGCATCTAGATCCTGTGAAGTTCATCATAACGTATTTCATCTGTAGCCTAATAAATTGCGTGGTTTCCCCGAGTCGTGGTGGGAGGACCACACACCATATCATCGTGTGACTCCAAGTTTACTTCGATACAATGGTTATTATATAAATATTTGCACATAAATACGTTTCCACCGTAATTTCTCGCATTATACATTTTACAGACACAAAAAGATCCCACCATGTCGAACAAACAAATGTTCTGTCGGCATTTATAAAATTATACCGAAACTTCCTGTTTCCATCACAGCTGCGTGATTTTACTCGCATACAAACTGTGGATGGAAACGTGGTTACAGACAGACAGAACACCGTGTGCGAATCTATTGCAGACAGGCTGTGATTTCATTAAGTGTGAGTGAGGATAAAGTATTCAATCATACAGTAATGTTCATGTCCCATAGAGCAACAAAACAGTGCTAAAAAGACCAGGGGGAAGAGGGACTGTTTGAGGTTGAAACCTGAGCACCATGCATTGGAAGGATTAGTCTGAGCAGAGTTTTCAATTCACTTAGTAGAGTTCTTAATTGGTCAGCCCTCCTAAAAGGGGGTTTACAATGGGATTATATAGAGGACAAAATGCTGCTCTAGTGTTAAATACTCCTGGATGTGTCAGTCAAGTTGTAGTTCTCTGTACTTACCAGCCCCCATAGGCAAACAGACCACTGTACAGGGCCAGACCAATGTTCCCAAAATCGTAATTTGAATTCTTGAAAGAATTTTCTGGTAGGAGGTTGACTGTGTCACCTGGAAGAAGGGAAGAAAGAGTTGGAAAGGTAAGTCCAAAGTTGACACTGAATTATTGACCACAAAGTGGAAAGAATCAGCAGCCCTGTGAATTGTCAGAGCAGGGCCCTGGAATAATGAAACACAAGATAACATAAATGCACCATGAAAACTAAGATCAACATGAGAAAGTTAAAATAGTGGAAGACTAGACAAATAAACCCAGACAAAATACCAGCATTAAATACCAGAGCTAGATTAAAAGGCTGTGAGCATGAATGGGTTCAACCAAAATCCCCTATAATAAACAGTTATGGGGGTTTCACTAAATCCACCACTCAGGGGGGTAGAATGGCGATGGGGTTACCTGTTTTATTAAATGAAAAACAAGACAAATGTGGAACGTATGCCTGAGGGGGGACACAAGGGATGGACATTCCAGGAGTACCAGCCGGCCAAAAGAGCCAGACATCCTCTGAACAAACAACTCCCAGAGTGTTGTTTCAGACAGAGACCCATGCTTAACCAGGACCAGCACTGGGCCGTGTCCGTCTTCATGTAGGACCATGACCTTCCACCTTTACTGTCCCACAACTCCAACCCTATAGCATGGCATAGTAACCACAGTCCTATATACACAGAGTGTACAAAACACTAGGAACACCTTCCTAATATTGAGTTGCACCCCCTTTTGCCCTCAGAACAGCCTCAATTCGTCGGGGCATGGAATCTACAAAGTGTTAAAAGCATTCCACAGGTATGCTGGGCCATGTTGACTCCAATGCTTCCCACAGTTGTGTCAAGTTGGCTGGGTGTCCTTTGGGTGGTGGACCATTCTTGATACACATGGGAAACTGTTGAGCATGAAAAACCCAGCAGCATTGTGGTTCTTGAAACAAACCGGTACACCTGGCACCTACTACCATACCCCATTCAAAGGCTCTTAAATATTTTGCCTTGCGCATTCAACCTCTGAATGGCACACACACACAATCCATGTCTCAATTGTCTCAAGGCTTAAAACTTCTTTAACCTGTTTCCTCCCCTTAATCTACACTGATTGAAGTGGATTTAACAAGTGACATCAATAAGGGATCATAGCCTTCACCTGGATTCACCTGGTCAGTCTATGTCATGGAAAGAGCAGGTGTTCCTAATGTTTTGTACATTCAGTGTAGATCTATCTGTGGCTCTGCTAGGAACTGCTTTGTCAATCATCGAACATCCCAACAGCGTATTGGCTGCTCTCCACACACAACATACACACACACAGATTTCTGAATGCCTTGAGATTGGTGGTGATGGAAAGGTGAGAGGCAGTGCGTGGTGTCAGGGTATGACTGACTGAAAAGAGTCATGAGAGGCCGTGTTGGCCTCAGCTCATGTGACCCACCGCACGCCCGGGACAGGCCTCAGGAGCCTGCCAACAGTTATTCACATGACTGCAGTACCAGGCAGTGGGAGGGATGCAGTGGCCTTAGGGTCAGGCATGGCAGAAAAGCAGGCAGGCAGACAATGGGCCAGACGGGCCCCAGAGGCAAAATAGCCCTGAGTATTACCAGTTCAGACATGACTCTGCAGAATGCAGATAAGTGTCAGAGCCTCGAGGCAGTTTGTCTGAATGGGAGCTACCGCTGTGAACACACCACATCTTTCAAACACACAGTGTACTGTATGTACAGTGTGGGTGATCTGTACCTTTCAAGTTGTATTAGTCATATGTACAGGATACACATGGTGTACACCGTCCAGTGAAATGCGTACTTGCAGCTTCCTTCTCGATAATGCAATAACAATAAGAAATAATAAAAGATAAGAATAGGAACATGAAGTAAATGGCTCAGTAGAATAAACATTTTATCATGAGTATAATTTATAGTCCAATGTTTACACGTGTTTTGGGGAACGGGGCATTGGGGGGCAAGTGTTTAAATTGTGCAGTATTTAGCAATCATAATAAGAGTCTTGTAGCAGCAGTTGTGATGTGTGTGTAGCGCGTGTGTGTGTGTGTGTGAGTGCATGTGAGCTAAGGTGCAGAGAATCAGCAGGTAGTCAGTCCAGTGCAAGTGTTCAGCAGTCTGATGGCTGGTAGATAGAAACTATCTCTGAGCCTGTTGGTATCAGACCTCATGCGCCGATACCGTCTGCTTGATGGTAAGAGAGTGAACAGCTCGTGGCTGAGGTATGTGGGGTCCTTGATGATGCTGCAGGCCTTCCTCAGGCACCGTTTCGAGTAGATGTCCTGGATGGGTGTGAGCACTGTCCCAGTGATGTACTGGGCCTTACCATACCAGGCCATGATGCAACTGGTCTGGATGCTCTCGATGGTGCAGCGGTAGAATTTGTAGAGGACCCGGGGCAGGATGCTGAATTTCTTCAGCCGCCTTAGGAAGTAGAGACGCTGTTACCCCCTCTTCACAATAGTGGTGGTGTTGTTGGTCCATGTCACGCCCTCGGTGATATGTGTGTGTGTGTGTCATTTATCTCAAGTTTCTCGAGCAATTTCAGGTGAACACATCACTACATCAAACAAGTCTATCCTTGTTTGATGAATAAAGGTTCATTAATTCATACCAGTGAAACATTAGATGACCCTAAAAGAGCTCTCCTCTTGTAAACTTTACTTGTACCTTTCTGCCTGAGAGATTAGATCTCTGAATCACTCCAATAGAGTGTTCTCTATAGCTTTGGGATAGCTGGCAGACACAAAGACAGCTAGTTATTTCACACACACATGCTGCCAAAGAGGAGCGGTGAAGGGTTGACATAATAAAATGGGTGGTATGCTGCCTGTATTCTTGAGTTTGTACAGGGAAATATAAACAAAGATGGCTGCCACATCAGATCAGAAATGGATTATATCATCATGTCCAGGGCGGTGGGCACAGAGACGCATGCCCCCGAACCCCAAACCTAATATTTTCAGGAACACCTACTGAGTAGTAGATGACTGTGGAATAGTACCAGTAAGATGACACAAGGACTGAGTTTACACAGGCAGCCCAATTCTAATCTTTTCCCCACTAATCTGACCAATCACATCAGATCTTTTTCAGAGCTGATCTGATTGGTCAAAAGACAATTAATGAAAAATATATCATAATTGGGGTGCCTGTTTCAACGCAACCACTGATGGCCAGTACAGTGTACATACTAGAGGTCGACCGATTATGATTTTTCAATGCCGAAACCGATTATTGGAGGACAAAAAAAGCCGATACCGATTAATCGGACGATTTATATTTAAAAAAAATGTAATATCTATATATATATATCATACACACACATTTTTGTAATAATGACAATTGCAACAATACTGAATGAACAATGAACACTTATTTTAACTTAAAATAATACATAAATACACACACACGCACACAGCTCTGAAGTGACAATGATACTGAAGAGTCTGCTTAGGAGAAAAATACTCAACTGTTTAAATAAAAAGAGTTTAAGTTACCTGTTATGAATGTTGTAAACAAAAACTTTAATTTCTATATGCAGGAAATGCTATTTTAATGATGGGCATGGTAAGAATTGACAACCAAAGTGCGAGTCATAATTCCCATGACACCTTCTAGCAAAATCTGAAAAGCGGTTCCTTCATTTATTCCATAGGATATTTTTTAGATTCACTTAAAATAAGGTCTGTGTTTCATGTAAGCTTACATCACCGTGCCAATTTTATAACTGTGTAGATATCCATAGGACAAGGTAACTCTGATCAATATTGGCTAAATATAAGCGGAGATAAAAAAAATTGTAGAGTAGATTTATGAAAATATTTTGAGAAACGTTACCTTATCCCAGTGAGATTTACACGGGTATCAAAACGTTGAGGCGGTTTAAGCCTGCACGAAACACAGACCTTATTTGAAGTAGATCAAGACATTCTCTATGGAAGACATGAACGGTAAAATAACGAAGGAACCCCTTTCAAATTCAACCGCAAGTTATCACAGGAATTATAACGCGTCGACTATTTCTCTCTAAACCATATACCTTTGACTAATCTGGAAACTATCACCTTGAAAACAAAACTTTTATTCCGTTCCGTATTTTATCTAACATCCATGAGTCTAAATATTCCTGTTACATTGCACAACTTTCAATGTTGTCATAATTACGTAAAATTCTGGCAAATTAGTTCGCAAAGAGCCAGGCGGCCCAAACTGTTGCATATAACCTGACTCTGCGTGCAATAAACGCAAGAGAAATGACACAATTTCACCTAGTTAATATTGCCTGCTAACCTGGATTTCTTTTAGCTAAATATGCAGGTTTAAAAATATATACGTGTGTATTGATTTTAAGAAAGGCATTGATGTTTATGGTTAAGTACACATTGGAGCAATGACAGTCATTGATTGATTGTTTTTTATAAGATAAGTTTAATGCTAGCTAGCAACTTACCTTAGCTTACTGCATTCGCTAACAGGCAGGCTCCTCGTGGATTGCAATGTAATCAGGTGTTAGAGCATTGGACTAGTTAACTGTAAGGTTGCAAGATTGGATCCCCCGAGCCGACAAGCTTAAAAACCTGTCGTTCTGCCTCGTCATTGGAAATAAGAATGTGTTCTTAACTGACTGGCCTAGTTAAATAAAGGTGAAAAAAAAAAAAAAAAACGGTACCCAAAAATACCGATTTCCGATTGTTATGACAACTTGAAATCGGCCATTCCGATTAATCGGTCGACTTCTAGTACATACAGTGCCTTAAGAAAGTATTCATACCCCTTGACTTATTCCACACTTTGTTGTGTTGCAGTCTGAATTCAAAATGTATTAAATATATGTTTCTCACCCATCTACACACAATACCCCATAATGACAAGATGAAAACAACAAATGTATTGAAAATGAAATACAGAAATCTCATTTACATAAGTATTCGCACCCCTGAGTCAATACAAGTTAGAATTTGGCGGTGAACCTGGTGGTTGTAAACCTGGATTGTACAATATTTGCATATTATTACTTTCAAAAATTCTTACAATTGGTTATTGATCATTGCTAGACAGCCATATTCAAGTTTTGCCATAGCCAGTTTAAGACAAAACTGTAACTAGGCCACTCAGGAACATTGAATGTCTTCTTAGTAAACAGCTTCAGTGTAGATTTGACCTTATGTTTTATGTTATTGTCCAACTGAAAGGTGAATTGATCAGACTGAACAAGGTTTCAAGATGACTGAACCAGGTTTTCCTCTAGGATTTTGCTGTGGTTAGCTCCATTCCATTTCTTTTTTATCCTGAAAAAACGAACCAGTCCTTAACAATTACAAGCATACCCATAACATGATGCAGCCACTACTATGCTTGAAAATATTTAATAATGTGTTGTTTTGCATTTGCCCCAAACATAACACTTTGTATTCAGGACAAAAAGTGAATTGATTCGCCACATTTTTTGCAATATTACTTTAATGCCTTGTTGCAAATAGGATGCATGTTTTGTCATATTTATATCTGTACAGGCTCCCTTCTTTTCCCTCTGTCAATTAGATTAGTATTGTGGAGTAACTACAATGTTAAACAACGTCCATCCTCAGATCTCTTATCATAGCCATTATACTGTGTAACTGTTTTAAAGTCACCATTGGCCTTATGGTGAAATCCCTGAGTGGTTTCCTTCCTCTCCAGCAACGGAGTTAGGATGGACGCCTGTATCTTTGTAGTGACTGGGTGTATTGATACACCACCCACAGTGTAATTAATAACTTCACCATGCTCAAAAGGATATTCCATAGTTTTATTCTTACCCAACTAACAATAGGTACACTTCTTTGCGAGGCATTGGAAAACCTCCCTGATCTTTGGGTTTGAAATTGACTGCTCGACTGAGGGACCTTACAGATAATTGAGATGAGAGATGAGGTAGCCATTCGAAAATCATGCTAAACACTATTATTGCACACAGAGTGATCCATGCAACTTATTATGTGACTTGTTAAACACATTTTCACTCCTGAAATGTATTTAGGCTCGCCATAACAAAGGGATTAAATACTTATTGACGCAAGACATTTCAGTTCTTGATTTAATTTGTAAATCTTCTAAAAACATAATTCCACTTTGACATTATGGGGTATTGTGTGTAGGCCAGTGACACAACATCTCAATGTAATCATTTTAAAATTCAGGCTGTAAGACAACAAAATGTGGAAAAATTCAAGGGGTGAGAATACTTTCTTCAGACACCGAATATTCTGTCACGCCAGCCAAGGGGAGACACAGGGTTGTTCTGATATAGTGAAGGTCGGTCGTAACTGCTGCCTAACCTGTATTTCTGAGTCGTACGGTTAAACAAATACAAACAGGGCTGCCACGTTGTCCTGTCAGATCACATAGATTAAATCACTCCCTGGTCACTGAGCAATGGCGCCCGTCGCTCTGTTCTCTGCTAATCTGTCTGGAATATAAACAGCTATCTGTCAACCCTCATTTGACACTTCAGTTTAATTCAGATTTGCATAAAGAAACAGGTACAGTAGTTGTCTATTTGACACGAGGGCTGCATAGGAAGAATCAATGACATTTTACTATTTACCCCCATCTTTATCACTAGTGCATTTACATTAACAGCCGCCCCTCAAGTAAGGCTAAACTCACCTAAATTCTAAATTCACTCTTCCCGTTTCTTTGTCAAGAGATACTGGCTTGGCCTACAAGCAAGCAGTCTCCAGCTCTGGGTTCTCCTAGTTTGGACCAACTTCCTTATTTGGTCAAGATAACAAAACAATGGCCCGGTAGTTTAAAACTTCTTAATACAATATCAGTGTATAAACAGCAACTGGTGGACTGCATGGCACATATCTGGTCTAACCTTTAAATCAAGTGCTTGAAAAGGTAGAAACAGGTACGCCTTATATGATTAGCCACCTGGGGGCGGCTGTGTTGTGTTTGGGGAGGGGTTAAAGTCAGTCACAGCAGCACGGTGAGCAGCTGGGTCAGGTTGTAAATAAACCATTGAGAGATCCCGTTACACTACTGACTACCGTACCTTCAACTGAACCAGCAGATAACATGTGATGGCGAAACCAAGGCTGGGCTGCCTCTTTCATAAGCAGCCAAGGGGAGAAACTTGTTTTCAAACAGAGACATAGAGATGTACACGCGACACACACGAGAGACACGCAGACAAGGACTGTCCCTACAGAAGACTCAGGACTGGCTCCCAAAGACAAACAAAAATGCTTTTGATTGAAAAGGAACTGGATCATTGGAGTAGCCTTATGAGATTCTTTTTGTAACAATCCTGTTGTCATTAACCTGGTAGAGCCTATTACCAAATGAAGGAATGACCCAGAATCGTACACTTCATCCGTTAACCCTAGACGACAGTCTGGTGTAGATAACAGGCATTTTAAAATGCACTGAAGTGAGGATGTCTCTCAGTCAAGAAGAGAAGACAAAGACAAGTGGAGCGTTCATTTGATCTCAGTGGTTAGATTTCTCTCTCCCACCCAGCGGAGTCCCAACCAGACCAGACCAGACCAGCTCTGGAAGAGCCTCCTCCATACAACAGCCCTGAACTGGCAGCAGGAGGACTCTAATAACTCAATATAGGGATATTTCACAACACTGAGTCAGTCACAGGGCAATAAAACGACTATCACCCACAGACAGATATAGACAGACAAACACACAAATCATTTAGCAGATGCTTTACACAGAGTGACTTACAGTTTGTGCATTCAACTAAAGACAACCACTACCATGATCAACCTTCATAAAAATGAGCCTCTATCTGAAAGATCTGTCCTAGAAAAGAAAAGTACAATATTATATTTTTGTGAGAACTTGGCTGACAGTAAGCAGTGTTGTCCCATGCTCATTGGGGCATGCAAGAGATTAATTGACAAATCCATCGATAGAAAACGCACAATACCATATCGATCTTGCTGACACATAGCTCTTCTTTATTAAAATGTATTTCCCCCCCTCACAGAACCTACCATCCGTCTGTATGTGACCACTGGAAGAAGAGGAGAGTGCGACTGCTGTATTGAAGACAGGAATACAGAGTTATATATTGTATTTATCTCTGAATTATTGCTAGTCTTAAATCCACCTATCCATCTTAGAATGTTTAACAAAAATATATGTAAGTACACTACCAATGTTATGGTATATTGAATCTAGTCTGTTGCTTCAACAGGGGACTCGTCACTCTCTGGCATGCTAAGAAACTCTCATGTGCCAGCTCGACTTCAGATGTATCCAAATATACTCCTTACTACCACATAAAACATAGTAATTAGATGTACTCCACCAAAAACACATGATTTCACATGATAGTAAAGCACCCAAATCAGACACAATCATATTCTACAAACATTGACTCAAAGCTCTCAATGCCTCACTCAACAATCAATATCATCAAATTGTCTACATTTTGCCCTGATTGAAGCTGGGGGAAACCTCCATCGGCTGACTGATTCATTCAGGCAAGCTTACGCTTCACTAAGTCACTGGCTCTTCCAGAAGAATGGCCGTTGCTGGTCTGGTTAACTCTAACTTCCGCCAGTAAAGCCTGCCAGGAGTTAATGCAAATCTTGGTGTCTCGTTCTCCCTCCTGCTCTCTTTTCATAGTCTCTCCATCTCTCCCTTTGTATGTGATCCAGTTCTGAATGGAGAACAATCCCAGGCAGTGTTCTGGGCACGCCATACCAGTCAGCAGTTCTGACTGCGGAACAGCTCAGCCTGAGCCAATCTGGCTAATCGCATCCACCAGGCCATAGCTTCAGCCCCAGCCAGCCCAAATTCAATATGTATTTGGTATTTGGCCTTTTATTAGGATCCCCATTAACTGTTGCAAAAGCAGCAGCTACTCTTCCTGGGGTCCACACAAAACATAATGACATAATACGGAACATTATAAGACAAGAACAGCTCAAGGACAGAACTACATACATAAAAGGCACACGTAGCCTACATATCAATACCAATACATTAACAAACTATCTAGGTCGAATAGGGGAGAGGCCTTGTGCCGCGAGGTGTTGCTTTATCTGTTTTTTGAAACCAGGTTTGCTGTTTATCTGAGCAATATGAGATGGAAAGAAGTTACATGTAATAATGGCTCTATATAATACTATACGCTTTCTTAAATTTGTTCTGGATTTGGGGACTATGAAAAGACCCCGGGTGGCATAAGTGTGTGTGTCAGAGCTGTGTGTAAGTTGACTATGCAAACCATTTGGGATTTTCAACACATTCATGTTTCTTATAAAAAGAAGAAGTGATGCAGTCAGTCTCTCTCCAAGAGAGACTGGCATGCATAGTATTTATATCAGCCCACAGATTACAATTAAGAGCAAAACGTGCCGCTCTGTTCTGGGCCAGCTGCAGCTTAACTAGACTAGAGTCACACTCCATGGCCCAGGTCACATGGGAGAGGCCACCGACATGGCAAATACTGGGGGCAACAAGGAGAGGGGGAAGAGCTGTGATAACAAGCAGGTCAACAAGAAGGATCCAGGACCAGCAATGGCTACACAGCTGGCCATGACTACACATATTCACCTAACAGAGGGGATCTGGCCCCTTAGGGCACAGGGTTACTTGGGAAAGGTTAGCAGTTTCAGAAATAATTTGATAAGCAGCGGTGCGAATTGATGTACCTTAGACATTGCAGTCTTGGTACACTGAAGGAGGATGGCATCTCTCAGTAAGCTGTTTAGTAGCTTGAATCACAAATTTTCACCCATGCACTGACCACACACTTCTGTAAAGACATTCTCAGTTGCTAACTTGCTACAGTATAACATCAGGTTACAAAATCTCAGTCGTCTCCAGGACAGAGGTCTGAAGAAGTGCAATTCGCTGCACTTCAACGATACCTTAAATTCTAACATAATTACTTATACACAACATTAAAATCAGTCTAACTGGGGGACTTCAAGGTGGCCCATAAGCCCCTTCTGGGGGAGAAGAAGAAATGTATTGTTGTATAATGTTACAAAATTGTAGCTGTACTTACCATGAATATGTTTTATTGTATGTAAATGATTTTGTATTTTGTGCAAATGATTCTTCAAGATATGGGCACTGTGCGTCACGGCTGGAAAGGCTACGTTTCCGCTGTCAAAATTCATACCATAACCAACCGTATTACCGCTAAAACTAGCATTTGGTTGGTCTTAAATATTCCTATCAGTGTTGCATGAAACTAGCACTTTGGATCATGTTTTTAAGGACACACCTCAAATATTTCCACTCCGCCTATTAAAATAAAATGATTGTGTTGACATTTAATCAACATTCAAAATTGATTGGATTTGTAAAAAGTCATCAATGTAAGAGAATTTCGTCTTTTTTTCACCCAACTTTTAACTTAAATCCAATGACATGGTGAAATGTTTTGTTGATTTCATGTTGAATTCACGTTAGTTGACAACTCAACCAAATCAAAACTATACGTTGAACTGATGTCTGTGCCCAGTGGGATCACTCTCTAGGGCAGGAGTAGGCAACTAGATTCGGCCAAAAGGCAGAAAATGGTAGTTATAATAATTTGTACACTGCAAATTGACTGCAATTAAGCCCAAAAAGAGATAGTACTAGAGTATAACAAATGTCATACCTTGATTACAAGGTCATTCCTGATCACGTGACTCAGACTACATCGTTATCAGCCATGAATTCCTTTCCTGTCCCATTGCACTTTATGTCTTGTCTGTTTTTCACTGTGTACCTCCTCCTGTAAAGAGCATTTTGTAGAGTGTGGTAGTGTATGGCTGTATCTTACCTTTGCCAATCTCCACAAAGCCCACAATAATGATGAGGCCCAAGGCAAGGAGCTTGGCAGCAGCGAAGGCATCCTGGACCCGCGTGGCTGCTTTCACACTGTAGCAGTTTATAGCAGTCAACAGCACTGGGCAAAGACAGAGACAGAGGAAGAGAGAAAGAGTGTATGAGTTATTCCTTTCTATTTTTGACTACTGTCTACATCAGTGGTTCCCAAACTTTTTATAGTCCCGTACCCCTTCAAACATTCAACCTTCAGCACACTCAAATGTTGTTTTTTCCCATTATTGTAAGCCTGCCACACACACTATACGATACATTTATTAAATATAAGAATGACTGTGAGTTTGTGTCACAAACCGGCTCGTGGGACGTGACAAAGAGCTCTTATAGGACCAGGGCACAAATAATAATATAATAACAATCAATAATTTTGCTCTTTATTTTGCCATCTTACATATAAAACCTTATTTGTTCATTAAAAATTGTGAATAACTAACCACAGGTTAATGAGAAGGGTGTGCTTGAAAGGATGCACATACCTCTGCAATGTTGGGTTGTATAAGAGAGAGTCTCAGTCTTAAATCATTTTCCACACACTATATGTGCCTATATTTGGTTTTCATGCTAGTGAGGGCCAAGAATCCACTCTCACATAGGTACGTGGTTGCAAAGGGCATCAGCGTCTTAACAGCGCAATTTGCCAAGGCAAGAAACTCTGAGCGCAGCCCTATCCAGAAATCTGGCAGTGGCTTCTGATTAAATAAAATTTTCACAGAACCACTTGTTGCAAATTCGATGAGGCTCTCTTGTTCAGATATCGGCAAGTGCACGGGAGGCAGGGCATGAAAGGGATAACGAATCCAGTTGTTTGTGTCATCCATTTTAGGAAAGTACCTGCGTAATTGGGCACTCAGGTGCTTCGCTATATCACATTTGACATTGTCCGTAAGCTTGACTTCATTTGCACACAAAAAATCATACAATGATGGAAAGACCTGTGTGTTGTTCTCGTTAATGCAGACAGAGAAGAGCTTCAACTTCTTAAATCATAGTCTCAATTTTGTCCCGCACATTGAATATAGTTTCGGAGAGTCCCTGTAATCTTAGATTCAGATCATTCAGGGGAGAAAACACATCACCCAGATAGGCCAGTCGTGTGAGAAACTCGTCATCATGCAAGCTGTTATGGATACAAGTATTTTGTGTGTATCCTGTGTTTCTCCTTCTCCCCTACTCACAGGTGACAATCATCATTCCCCAATCAGTCATCAATCAGTCGCTAATCGGAAGACACCTGCTCCTTTTCCCTTACCCAATCACAGTCCCTTTCCCTTGGTTTAAAAACCCTGTCAGTTGTGTTCTCTAGAGTTCAATCTCTCTGTAAATGCCATATGTTTGTAGATCTCTTGTGTGGTTTAGGATACATGTCACTTTGTCCCCACCTGTGAGTATTGTTTTTGGTTTGAGTGTTTGTTTGATGATGGGAAAAGGGTGTAACCAGACAGGTCGCCCATGGGCATACACTACCCGTAGGTAAACTTTGTTAAATACACTAGTTAGAACTGGGTGGACCACCCCCTGTATTTTTGGTTAGTTAGTTAGCTGTTGTTGAAATGGGCTAGTCTAGTTCAGGGGTGTTTTTGGATTATTATTCGTTCTTTCCTTGGGTCCAGCTCAGCCCCTTTTCCTGCTCGCCCCCTTTACTGTGTGTTTAGAAATAAACCCTGAGTGTTTGACGATAATTAAGTTGTCTGTGTTATTTTGTTCTCACCGTTACTTTGTCACTGTTACACTTTGCATGAGTTATGTTATGGGTCTCGTTACTACCCCCCCCCCCCCCCCCCCCCCCCGGGCCAAAGGGATTTGTAACACAAGCGATCAGACAAGTGAAAATTATGGTTAGTAAAGATAACATTAAGCTCATCTTTCAATTTTTAAAGTGGCAATACTTTGCCCCTTGATAACCAGCGCACTTCTGTATGTTGTAAAAGTGTTACATGGTCGCTGCCCATATCATTGCATAATGCAGAAAATACACGAGAGTTCAGGGGCTTTCTTTAACAAAGTTGACCAATTTTCACTTGTGTCCAAGGTCAAGCTGTCAGGCATTTCCTTGGCAGCAAGAGCCTCTCGATGGATGCTGCAGTGTACCCAAGTGGTGTCGGACGCAACTGATTGCACGCGCGTTACCACTCCACTATGTCTCCCTGTCATGGCTTTTGCGCCATCAGTACAGATACCAACGAAGTCCATTTGATGTCACAAAGCTGTCCAGTACTTTAAAAATATCCTCATGTTGTCCTGATTTCCAGAAGAGGATGTCTTCCTTAATTGACCCCCATAAATGTAATGGACATACACCAGGAGCTGTTTCACTGATGCATTGTGAAACAGTGTTTAATGAAGTCAATGTCTGTATAGTTTTTTGGGGCATTTTCCCCCAGGATTGTCCCAGCCATATCCGCTGCAGCAGGAAGAATTAAGTCCTCCACAATAGTATGGGGCTTGCCTGTCCTAGCCACTTGGTAGCTCACCATATAAGACGCTTCTAGCCCCTTATTAATGGTATCTGTTTCTTTTATACAGTTTAAGTCGGAAGTTTACATACACCTTGTTATTAAAACTCGTTTTTCAACCACTCCACAAATGTCTTGTTAACAAACTATAGTTTTGGAAAGTCGGTTAAGACATCTACTTTGTGCATGACACAAGTAATTTTTTCAACAATTGTTTACAGAAAGATTATTTCACTTGTATCACAATTCCAATGGGTCAGACGTTTACATACAAGATGTTGACTGTGCCTTTTAAAACAGCTTGGAAAATTCCAGAAAATTGTCATGGCTTTAAAAGCTTCTGATAGGCTAATTGACATGAGGCAATTGAAGGTGTACCTGTAGGTATTTCAAGGCCCTACCTTCAAACTCAGTGTCTCTTTGCTTGACATCATGGGGAAATCTTAAATCAGCCAAGACCTCAAAAAAATTGTAGACCTCCAAGTCTGGTTCATCCTTGGGAGCAATTTCCAAACGCCTGAAGGTACGTTAATCTGTACAAACAATAGTACGCAAGTATAAACACCATGCGACCACTCTGTCTCCTAGAGAAGAACGTACTTTGGCGCGAAAAGTGCAAATCAATCCCAGAACCACAGCAAAAGACCTTGTGAAGATGCTGGAGGAAACAACCTGAAAGGCAGCTCAGCAAGGAAGAAGCCACTGCTCCAAAACCGCCATTAAAAAAACAGTCTACAGTTTGCAACTGCACATGGGGACAAGGATCGTACTTTCCTCTGGTCTGATGAAATAGAACTTTTTGGCCATAATGTCCATCGTTATGTTTGGAGAAAAAAGGAGGCTTGCAAGCCGAAGAATACCATCCCAACCGTGAAGCACGGGGGTGGCAGCATCATGTTGTGGGGGTGCTTTGCTGCAGGAGGGACTGGTGCACTTCACAAAATAGATGGCTTCATGGGGAAGGAATATTATGTGGATATATTGAAGCAACATCAAGACATCAGTCAGGAAGTTAAAGCTTGTCGCAAATGGGTCTTCCAAATGGACAATGACCCCAAGTATACTTCCAAAGTTGTGGCAAAATGGCTTAAGGACAACGAAGTCAAGGTATTGGAGTGGCCATGACAAAACCCTGACCTCAATCCTATAGAAAATGTGTGCGCAGAACTGAAAAAGCGCGTGCGAGCAAGGAGGCCTACAAACCTGACTGTTACACCAGCTCTGTCAGGAGGAATGGGCCAAAATTCACCCAAATTATTGTGGGAAGCTTGTGGAAGGCTACCTGAAACGTTTCACCCAAGTTAAACAATTTAAAGGCAATGCTACCAAATACTAATTGAGTGTATGTAAACTTCTGACCAACTGGGAATGTGATTAAATAAATTAAAGCTGAAATAAATCACTATTATTCTGACATTGCACATTCTTAAAATAAAGTGGTGATCCTAACTGACCTAAGAGAGAATTCTTACTAGGATTAAATGTCAGGAATTGTGAAAAACTGAGTTTAAATGTATTTGGCTAAGGTGTATGTAAACTTCCGACTTCAACTGTACATGTCTTACTACTCAAAAGTCGTCTTTATTCTCACTCGAACTCCTGTGGCTTCTTTTTCAAATTGTCGTGTTTCATTTCGAAATGTCGGCGCAAGAGTGAACGTTCCCCGTGAGAGAGTAACAGTTAATGTGATTAGATGCTAATTATTTGACTAGGCTACCTGTATTTGACATTGTGTTGTAGTTTTCGCTGAACACCAGCTGGTTAAATTTTATTTTTGGCAGTGACACGAGGCTACTCAGGCGAGAAAAAAAAACTCACCCAAATGTATAGCCCTGTTGGAAAATGTAAATGTACTGTTTAAAAAAAAAAAGTGAATCACATTTTTAATTTGGCGTACCCCAGGCGGCATTGCGCCTACCCCAGTTTGGGAATACCTGGTCTACATGAATGAGTCCAAATAAATAATCATTCTCTTTTTGTAAACTCAATTCATCTTCCTAAAGGTACTAAATGTTTGTGTAGATTCCATTCAGCACACACAGGACAATGTGTATGTGATAATTGTGACAAACTGCTGTGTGGTGTGTCATGTGGCACAGAGGGGGGAATTGTTCAGAGACCTAGTAAACAGATTCTTGAGGGAATAAAATCAAGCCCCCCACAGCCAACCTTCCCACCCTGTCCCCCAGCCTCCCCTCCCTGTCCCCCAGCCTCCTCTCCCTGTCCCCCAGCCTCCTCTCCCTGTCCCCCAGCCTCCCCTCCCTGTCCCCCAGCCTCCTCTCCCTGTCCCCCAACCTCCTCTCCCTGTCCCCCAGCCTCCCCTCCCTGTCCCCCAGCCTCCTCTCCCTGTCCCCCAGCCTCCTCTCCCTGTCCCCCAGCCTCCTCTCCCTGTCCCCCAGCCTCCCCTCCCTGTCCCCCAGCCTCCCCTCAATGTCCCCCAGCCTCCCCTCCCTGTCCCCCAGCTCCTCTCCCTGTCCCCCGGACTCCCCATTAAAAATGATTAACTAACAAACACTTCAAAGCACCATAAGCTGTAAATCAGCCTGGGTAACAGTAGGGAACCCAACAGCCTCTGTGTGGACCCACAGCACAATGAGGGCCTGTGTGCGAGAGTACAGTATAGACTGGGAAGAATGGTACAAAAACGCACACTCCCGCTGAGGGTGAGAATGAGAGAGTAGAGCAGTCCTGTTGTCTGTGGGATCAGGGCAGACAGGCTTCAGAGTCTCAGCCTCCTAAACACACCACATGGACTGAGACTTCCCCACAACCCACTAAAGAAGTCATACAGAGCCAGCCAGGGGGTCACTATAAAACCTCACCACTGGGACCTACAGTATGCACTAAACTAAAGCACAGTTACCTAATAACTACAAAACACTAAATAAATAGGTCACTGGAACAATAACTCACAAAGTCGGTCAGACAAATCCTGTAGCCTAGCACAACAACTCAATAGATTAGCAAATGTGGATAAGAGTGGCTTGGCTATCCAGACTGACCCTGTCAACCACCACGACCAGAATAAGCAGACTGGACTAACAACATCATGGCTTCAATCCTATCTCTTTATCTAGACGTTCGCCCTGGCCTGGCTGCGGCCTTATCTTAGTTTCTATCATGTGGTCACTGGCGATTACACACTTAGAATAGGGATTAGAGACTAGCGCAAGTACTGAACCGTACAACATTCACACACACAGAGTCTGTGAGAGCTTTTTCCACCAGGCAGGTGCAGCCATGATCATGGCTTGAATTCAATCTCTACACTACCACAGCCCTGCAATGTATGCCGCTGCTGCTTCTGCTTCCGCTGCCCACACATTTCTCATTGCAAAATGTATTGACAGACGGTACTGTTAGGTCTGGTATTCAGCATCCACTGGGAAGTGGTAATGAACACTGATCACACAATGTCCAAAACCCTCAGTGGGTTAGACGCAGAAAGAGAACCATGGTAAGGTTTGAATAGAATGTTATATATATATGGGGAATACAATCTTCCCAGCTCTGCAGATTTTGCTGCGAGGAGGCAGAGTCATTAGATAATTTATTTTCTAGCTTGTTTTTAGTCAAGTCCAGGAATAGCTGAAGAATTGCAACATTTACCTAGAGCTACACTGCAGATACTGTAGCAATACTGGGTGATTTGAAAAGCCATAGTCAATCGATCAATAATATAATAATTATTTTAGCAAAAATGTTTCTTTAATTTACAATCTGTAGAAACTATGAGAATAGAAAATGTCATAACTTTTGTGAAGCATTACAGCACAGTTGAAAAATATATGGCAAATAGAAATCCAATATGGATGGTGTTAAGAGATAGATGGGAGGGGTTGAATGGAGCTGAAGGGTGGGACTAATAACAAGATAACAAATGTAAAACATACGGGGTCTGCAAAATGTATATAGGTTCAGAACTTTTGTGAAATAACACAGTTGCAAATAGAAATCAGATGGACATCAGAAATAGAGGAAGGCCAGGACTAAAAACAAACAAAATATAACTATTGTAAAATAGATTGTGTCTGTAAAATGTATATAGTGTGTATAAGCTGGAAGTAGAAGCCTAATTGTTATTGTTTATTCGTTTTCTCCAATTGGGGGAGGGGTGGTAGGGTATGCAGGGAATAATAAAGGTAAATATATTCAAAAAAAATGTGTATATTTTTAATTTTTAATTTTATTTTACCTTTATTTAACTAGGCAAGTCAGTTAAGAACAAATTCTTATTTTCAATGACGGCCTAGGAACAGTGGGTTAACTGCCTGTTCAGGGGCAGAACGACAGATTTGTACCTTGTCAGCTCAGGGATTTGAACTTGCAATATATGTATGTGTATGCCAAACAAAAACCATTGATTTTAAAGTTGAACAAACCATGCACAAGGACTACTTTGAACATTTTACACAAACACATTTATTGGAAGAACTGTGCAGATGCAAAGTTTGGAAACAGAATTACGGTAAAATCTCCCTCAGTTTTTTATGCGACCACGTTCTTCAAAAACTTTGGTAGATATCGACTCCGAATTGAGGATTCAAAGATGTCTGCAGAAAAAAATGGGGTGTCAGCTATATAATGACACCTTGAATTTGAAACAATTTCTTTTGGTTATTGAACTACAGTAAGTGAAGTGGATTTACATCTGTTAAGGTAACAGATATTCTGGTAACGGAATTACATCATGGGTCCCTGATCTGTACTGGGTAATTCCACCAATTAGCTGCCTTTTGAGTAGTGTTTGGGGGGGATTTTTTTTTTTTTTTAAAGAATGGCATTCTGTCATAAAGAGGTTAATGTTCAACTTAATAAAAAACACTTTCTCCCATCTCAAGAGGTTGAATAAATAACAAATCCTATAGTAACTGCCTATTTAGTGCCAAATAAAGTAACAGGGTTGATCGTAAAAGGGTATTTAGCGTGGCTATCTATGGGTAACAGGGATGACATGTTACACTCAGTTTTCCATCACAAAACACCAGAAAGTGGCCAAAAAGAGTAGAACCAGCTCACCTGTTTTTAAACTATGATTTGACCATTAGATGTTCAATGTAAAAAAAATAAAAAGGAACATTTTCACCATATTAAAACAAGAGTTCAGTTCACGTAACAGGGTTGACCTTAAAATGAGGGACAGTTGGTTGTTCGGTTTTAACCTTAATGTATTAAATAATATTCAGAAATTCCTTTGTCAAAGCAACAAAATACCTAGGGTTTACAATGATGGTGAGTACTTCAATGTAATATAACTGAAAAGCTTCAAGCTGGTACGTTAATGCTAAAAGATATACATCAAGAAACATGATGCTTATGTGTATACAGTACATTGCATTCAATTGGGTGAAGACTAGTGTCAATATCAAATCAAAGTTTATTTGCCAAGTGCGCCAAATACAACAGGTATACAGTGAAATGCTTACTTACAGGCTCTAACCAATAGTGCAAAAAAAAAGTGTGTGTGTGTGTAAGTAAGTAAAGAAATTAAACAACAGTAAAATTACATTTGAAAATAAGAGTAGCAAGACTATATACAGACACTGGTTAGTCAGGCTTATTGAGGTAGTATGTACATGTAGGTATGGTTATAGTGACTATGCATATTTGATGAACAGAGAGTAGCGTAAAAGGAGGGGTTGGGGCACACAATGCAAATAGTCCGGGTAAGCATTGGTTACCTGTTCAGAAGTCTAATGGCTTGGGGGTAAAAACTGTTGAGAAGCCTTAATATTGACGCCAAGAGATACGCATCAAAGACATGATGCCTAACTGAATACATTTCATTCAATGGGGAAAATTAGTGCAACAATATTTATTCATAGAGATAGCCATCATAGACAGATGCATAAGTGCCAACAAAATCCAAAAAAACAGTTTCACATTGTGGAGATTGCTGGTCATCTCAAACAGACTGTTGGAGCTAGGAACACAAGCATTTCGCTAAACCGGCAATAACATCTGCTAAATGTGTATGCGACCAATAAAATTTGATTTCATTTGACGCCCTGGAACAAAGCCACTGCCTCAAGCATTGTACACGACCAACAAACCTCTACAGGTTGCATGCGCACATACAGTACCATCTGAGATGCAAAATACCCTCTAAGACGCACGCTTATGCACTTTGAGGTTCGCAGACCAGGCGCCGTCAGCGTTCATAATCACAGCTTGATGCTTCTAAGCTAGCTAGCCATTGTAGCCAATTTGTAGGTGACAAATTGCCATTGTAGCCAATCAAGGTGACAGCTAAAGCACAAGCAACTGGGATTTCTTGGTTGTAGTGCTAGCCAGCTAACTCTCCCAAGTTTGACCACTGCAATTCTAACGCAATAATATAACACCCCAGACCAGGGCTACTGCACCGACATTTGTGTACTGCATCATCCAATTCGTATGATATGTTACGTCCTTTTTTTCGGGTGCAATTTGTATGCTATGTTACGAATCCAATTCATACAATATGTTATGAATTTGTTTGTGCTTAAGATCCCAGACTGCATCTTTAACTAGAGAAAGAAGAGAGACAGAAAGAGAGAAAGAGGGAGGGGTTGTCCAGACTGCTCCACACTCTCGCTTTGACCACAAGACACAAAGAAAACAGTTATGAGCTGAACATAAGTGTGCCAGTGGAAGGGAGGACAGAGGGTGACCCTGTGGTTTGTGACTACTATGATTTGTCATTGTAACCAATTCAATTGCAGCAATTCTATTGCTGATTTTTCTGTAATTATGCTACCAATTTGGTAACAAAAATGATATCAGTAAAAACACTAACTAATTGATAGGTCTACCCTTGATGTGTTACTTCTGTGAACTTTCATTATCGGAGAGAAATTAGAATATGTGGGTTTTTGTTAATGGCATTAAATGGCACAAGGCAATGTTTCTTAAACTTACAGAAGGCAAGTCATTTCAAGTGTTGATATGAGATGGCAGGGGTCTTTACTTCAACATGATTGTTGACATATATACTATTTCTGGTAGTCTAGATGTTTTCTAAGACCCATTTTCCATCTGTCTGACCAGAAATCAAAGCCAATACCTATTCTTAATTTTTATGATGGAAAATTGTTGAAAAATGTATCTATGACTTAATTTCCTAAAAATATGGACATAGCTTCATTTGACACCCAATTTAACATGCTGCTAAGAACTTCACGTTGGTGCTCATGGGTCCTTTTACATGGCAATGATATGTGTATTGCACGTGCAATAGTGTAACGCAATGTGCATGAGACAAAAGTCTGAATTAATTGAATTTGCAATCTATTATAGAATTAATTTTTGGGGGTATTATTTTTCTTATTATTGTCATTATTAATAATGAATTATCTTATCTAAAAGATAAATACAATTTCCATTTGAGCTTGATGAGACATGGCGCGTGGGTGATGCTGGCTCTATAGGCGTACTAACCAAAGATGATGAAATAACACGGTATTTTTTCAACAGTATCCTAGTACACCCAGTGTTTCCGTTTGGGTGAGTCTCGTGCGGCTGCCAAGAGAACAGTGCATACTACGATATCCTTATGTGGCGCAATCCCACTGGACACAAACTTCAATTCAACGTCTATTCCGAGTTGGTTCAACGTCATCTCATTTAAACAAACGTTTATTCAACCAGTGTGTGCCCAGTGGGATGCAATGTGTAGGCTACAACAGTTCCAACTTCTAATCGTGATAAGTGTGGTAATAGTGAATTGCATCGGCTTGATACTTACAGATACAAAGACAGGCTATCAGCTTCGCCCCATTCTCGGGCACTGGGCAGTCAGGGAAAATGGGCTTGAGGAGGTAGGTAGCGAAGACGTACGCGACAATGTACTGCGATGATGGCCGGATGATTAGCAACTCGATCCACAATTTCAGGAAAGCCGGCAGTGAACCATACACTTCAAGGATGTAAGCATAGTCTCCACCTGATTTGGAAATAGTGGTGCCCAGCTCAGCATAGCACAGGGCACCTATGGTTGAGAACACTCCACACACTGCCCAAACGACAAGGGACAGTCCGACTGACCCGGCTTCCTTTACCACTCCAGTCGGGGTCACAAAGATACCCGAGCCGATAATGGTACCCACAATGATAGCTACGCCGTTCACCAGGGTAATGGTTCTCTCTAGGACAACCTTATCTTTGCCGGGTACAGATACCTTGTCCGGGCTTCCTGGTGCGCCTCCCGTTCGGCTCGAGTTTCCATTCTCCCCTCCGGCCGGAGAGAGCATCTTCTCCGTAACCTCCTTGTCTTCCACATCCCGGTCGACTGACGAATTCGAATTTCTTTTCTTTAAACTAGACATTGCTCGATACTGTGGGGACACAGATCTTAGCTTGTTGTCTGTGTCTCTCCTTGCGTTGTTTTTTTCTATTCAATGTCTATGATTCTGTCTGAGTCGCTCCTGTAGCACAAAGACACGATGCTGCCTTGGCTGACACGGAAAAACGTGCTTGCTCTGTGCTGTGTCAACGCAACTCTGTGTATAAAGGACTCGAGTAGATATCAAGGAAAGAATCTCAAGTGACCAGTTGCGTCCTCTCCCCTCACCTCCTTCCCATTTGAAAAGGTCAGAGGGGCGGGACCTCTGGCTTTCTCATTCAAAGTGTTTTTGAGGACGCGACCACAAAGCAATTGAAATTGTCATATGAGCCAGCTTCCTTTTTTTGCCTGTCATGACAGCGTCACAAATCCACCCCAAATGATGCTGCTGCGTTGCTAAATGCGAGACCGAAGCTTTTACGCCCTCTAGTGATGTTTTCGCTGAGACAATCTGTTTAAGGGGCCAAACTGCCAGACTAGCTGAAATGCTTTTGTTGGCATTCTCTGTTAGGCAGTTGAAGAGTGAAAACTGAGATAATTTTAAGGAAATTACAAACTAAAAAATGCCATTTTGGTAAAGACGCACTAGTTGCCAATCCATGCGCATTCCTTTCATAATGTGACATGTTGGCCTTTGTTTCTCAGTGCCACGTTAACTGGACTACTTGTGATATATTTAACTTTAATCCTTGACATTTCAAATAATCTAGAATGTTTGTTTATGGTAATTCCTGTTAGTTTACTCAATATATTATTGGGGTATACATTAATTTAGCCTACCGCTTTCATTCTACAAGTGGACACGTAGCTTGAAGAGCTCACAAACTGCGCTGCCTACACTTATGTGGAATTCGTTTTGGTTCATTAAATTCCATTTACATGTTTTATGTCAATTTCTTAATTGTCTGTTGTCTGGAGCGCTTCATGTAAGCCTATGCATTATGTGTGAACGGGCGCACATAAAAGTACCTAGGCTAGAGCTGCCGCTTTCAAGGAGCGGGAGACTAATCCGGACGCTTATAAGAAATCCCACTATGCCCTCTTACGAACCATCAAACAAGCAAAGCGTCAATACAGGATTAAGATTGAATCCTACTTCCCCGGCTCTGAAGCTCGTCGGATGTGGCAGGGCTTGAAAACTATTATGGACATCAAAGGGAAACCCAGCCGCGAGCTGCCCAGTGATGTGAGCCTACTAGATAAGCTAAATGCCATTTATGCTCACTTTGAGGCAAGCAACACTGAAACATGCATGAGAGCACCAGCGGTTCTGGACGACTGTGTGATAACACTCTCGGTAGCCGATGTGAGCAAGACCTTTAAACAGGTCAACATTCACAAATCTGCGGGGCCAGACAGATTACCAGGACGTGTACTCAAAGCATGCACGGACCAACTGGCAAGTATCTTCACTGACATTTTCAACTTCTCCCTGACCAAGTCTGTAATATCTACATGTTTCAAGCAGACCACCATAGTCCCTGTGCCCAAAGAAGCGAAGATAGCCTGTCTAAATGATTACCGCCACATAGTACACACGTCGGTAGCCATGAATTTCCTTTAAAGGCTGGTCATGTCTCACATCAACAGCATCCTCCCGGATACCCTAGACCCACTCCAATTCGCATACCGCCCCAACCGATCCACAGATGACGCAATCTCAATCGCACGCCACACTGCCCTTTCCCACTTCCCACCTGGACAAAAGGAACACCTATGTGAGAATACTGTTCATTGACTAGAGCGACTGAGTGGCCAAACACAACTCCAACACCATCATTAAGTTTGCTGACGACACAACAGTGGTAGGCTTGATCGCCTAATGATGAGACAGCCTATAGGGAGGAGATCAGAGACCTGGCAGTGTGGTGCCAAGACAACAATCTCTCCCTCAATGTGAGCAAGACAAAGGAGCTGATCGTGGACTATAGGAAAAGGTGGGCCGAACAGGCCTCCATTAACATCGACAGGGCTGTAGTGGAGCGGGTTGAGAGTTTCAAGTTCCTTAGTGTTGTCACAAGCCAGCTCATAGCCTGTGACAAAAATGAGGGGACACGAACAACAGATATAGGCCAATTAAAAGTGTTCTTTATTATAAACAAAACTATTAACTTTAAACTAAGGAAAAGGAATGAGGCGTGGAAGTATCATAATGTAAGGTGTATGTAAAGTGCATGGATGCGTGAATATGTGTGTGTGAACATGACTGAGTGAAAACTATGCAAAACTACAAAGGAACAAGCAAAACATGATCATACCTGGAGGAGCAGAGAGAGAGGTGATTAGTGAAGCAGTTTTATACCCTGAGCCCAGGTGGCTCCAATCACTAACGACCCTCCTCTGCCTGCAGGAGGAACCGCCCCCTGCACTGCAGAGGAGGAGCCGTGACAGTGTCCACATCACCAACGAACTATCATGGTCCAAACACACCAAGACAGTTTTGAGGAGGGTACGACAATGCCTATTCCCACTCAGGAGACTGAAAAGATTTGGCATGGGTCCCTGGATCCTCAAAAAGTTCTACAGCTGCACCATCGAGAGCATCCTGACCGGTTGCATCACCGCCTGGTATGGTAACCGCTCGGCATCTGACCGTAAGGCGCTACAGAGGGTAGTACGTACGGCCCAGTACGTCACTGGGGCCAAGCTTCCTGCCATCCAGCACCTATATACTAGTCAGTGTCAGAGGAAGGCCCAAAAAATTGTCAAAGACTCCAGTCATCCAAGTCATAGACTGTTTTCTCTGCTACCACACGGCAAGAAGTACCGGAGCGGCAAAGGCGTCTTAAAAGCTTCTACCCCCAAGCCATAAGACTGCTGAACAATTTATCAAATGGCCACCAGATTATTTACATTGGCACCACCCCATTTGTTTTTTACACTGCTGCTACTCGCTGTTTATTATCTATGCATAGTCACTTCACCCTTACCTACATGTACAAATTTACCCTCGACTAAGCTGTACCCCAGCAAATTTACTCAGTACCGGTACCCTCTGTATACAGCCTCGTTATTGTTATTTTATTGTGTTACTTTTTATAATTTTTTACTTTTGTTTATTTGGTAAATATTTTCTTAACTCTTTCTAGAACTGCACTGTTGGTTAAGGGCTTGTAAGTATGCTTTTCACAGTATGGTCACACGTTGTGTTCGGCGCATATGACAAATAAAGTTTGATTTGATGCAGCCACTTGAAAATGAGGCAGTTACTCAGTGATGTGTTGTGTTGGATTTGCTCCAAATATAAGGCTTTGCATTTAGACCAAAAAGTGTATTCCTTTGCTGTTTTTTTCCCAGTATTACTTCAGTGCCTTGTTGCATATTATGTATATTTGTATTCTTCTTTTCACTCTTGTCATTTAGCTCATTATTGTGGAGTCCCTACAGTGTTGTTTATTCATCCTCAGTTTTCTCCCATCACAGCCATTGAACTCTGTAGCTGTTTTAAATCACCAATGGCCTCATGATGACATCCCTAAGCAGTTTCCTTCCTGTTCTGCAGCTCAGTTCAGTAGGGCGACTGCAGCCTATAGCCTAGGCCTACTCTACTCACTCAGCCATGCATTGAACAGTCTTTTTTGTGAACAGTGATTGAGTTTGTATATTATTAGCCTAAATTCTTACTATTCAATCTACTCATTACATTAGGAATAGTATGCTATCATACATAAGTCTGCAAATACAATGATGCATGGAATGCTTTATTATAAAGGTGCATTTTTATGGAGAAAATTAACTTCCCCAAACTTGAAAGTCACGCACCGCCTATGGTAAGGTACTTCATTATTACGTAGAAATACTTTTATATTGATATCTCTGTGCCCCACCACGCTACCCCATAGGGGTTAATAAAAAATAAAAAAAATTAATCTTTATTTAACTAGGCAAGTCAGAAAATAACAAATTCTTATTTACAATGACGGCCTACCAGTGAACAGGAAGGGTTAAGAAAATGAGATGAAACAAGCCCCACTATGAGGGCTTTGGAGAGATGTGCCCTGGAGTTCCCTCACCCAGACCCACAGACAGACCCTTGCCATAATTGCATCTGGAGCTCAGACAGACAAATATTGCCCCACTCAGACAATTTCCTGTTGTGTCCTCAGAAGAGGAGGACATAGTTAAATAATAGTGGCCAGATTTACCCCTAAGGTCTTCAAGTTATTGGCTCCTCATTTAACACAGCATAAAGACAGACAGATGCAGGCTTAGCATTTCATATATAGTCTGAGTAGTTTTCCCCTTCCTAAATACCATGTCAGGTCACTGCAGAAAGTTGAAGAAATACATTGGAGTCTGATGTTTGCCCTCTACTTGTGTAATTGCAGATCATATTTTTTTAGAGGCAGGACCTATGATCTCCTATTGCACAATATGACATTCCACATTCTTTGAGTTTAGTCAGTCACAAGAACACAGATATTAACGCACTTGGGAAGACTCATTTGTCCAAATTTCTTGCCCGCTTCTCTTTTTGTGCTATCATGAGGTCCAGTTTTTTTAATTCTCACCTAATTCACCCAGGAATTACAGTATGTTGCCTGTAAAAAAAGGCAATGTTTTTATGACCCCCTTTTTTTATCCCATTTTGTTATCCCATTCTTTCAGGCATAAGCCTTTTCTATATCCGTGCGCATGCCAGCACTGTTGGTGAGTGGGAGTAGCGGGTGTTCTGTTGTTAGTGGGAGTAGCGGTGTCGGGTGTTCCGTTGTTAGTGGGAGTAGCGGTGTCGGGTGTTTCGTTGTTAGTGGGAGTAGCGGTGTCGGGTGTTCCGTTGTTAGTGGGAGTAGCGGTGTCGGGTTGTCCGTTGTTAGTGGGAGTAGCGGTGTCGGGTGTTCCGTTGTTAGTGGGAGTCTATTTTAATAAATCCATTGAATGCATTTGGAAAGTATTCAGACCCCTTCACATTTTCCACATTTTATAACATTACAGCCTTATTCTAAAATGGATTAAATGTTTTTTTCCCCTTATCAATCTACACACAATACCCCATAATGACAAAGCCCAAAGTATGTATTAAAAATAAAAACTGAAATATCACATTTACATAAGTATCCAGAACCTTTCTCAGTACTTTGTTGAAGCACCTTTGGCAGCGATTACAGCCTCGAGTATTCTTGGGTATGACGCTAAAAGCTTGGCACACCTGTATTTGGGGAGTTTCTTCCATTCTTCTCTGCAGATCCTCACAAGCTATGTCAGGTTGGATGGGGAACGTCGCTGCACAGCTATTTTCATCACTCTCCAGAGATGTTCGATTGGCTTCAAGTCTGGGCTCTGGCTGGGCCACTCAAGGACATTCAGAAACTTGTCCCGAAACCACTCCTGCGTTGTCTTGGCTGTGTGTTGAGGGTCGTTGTCCTGTTGGAAGGCGAACCTTCGCCCCAGTCCTGAAAAACATCCCCACAGCATGATGCTGCCACCACCATGCTTCACCGTAGGGATGGTATCGGCCAGGTGATGATCTCAGAGCATGCGTCCTCAGAGCATGCGCAGACCAGCTGGCTGTTGTGTTTACGGACATATTCAATCAATCCTTATCCCAGTCTGCTGTTCCCACATGCTTCAAGACGGCCACCATTGTTCCTGTTCCCAAGAAAGCTAAGGTAACTGAGCTAAACGACTACCACCCCGTAGCACTCACTTCCGTCATAATGAAGTGCTTTGAGAGACTAGTCAAGGACCATATCACCTCCACCCTACCTGACACCCTAGACCCACTCCAATTTGCTTACCGACCCAATAGGTCCACAGACGACGCAATGGCAACCACACTGTACACTGCCCTAACCCATATGGACAAGAGGAATACCTATGTGAGAATGCTGTTCATCGACTACAGCTCAGCATTTAACACCATGGTACCCTCCAAACTCGTCATCAAGCTCGAGACCCTGCGTCTCGACCCCGCCCTGTGCAACTGGGTCCTGGACTTCCTGACGGGCCATCCCCAGGTGGTGAGGGTAGGTAACAACATCTCCACCCCGCTGATCCTCAACACTGGGGCCCCACAAGGGTGCGTTCTGATCCCTCTCCATTACTCCCTGTTCACCCACGACTGCGTGGCCATGCACGCCTCCAACTCAATCATCAAGTTTGCAGACGACACTACAGTGGTAGGCTTGATTACCAACAACGACGAGACGGCCTACAGGGAGGAGGTGAGGGCCCTCGGAGTGTGGTGTCAGGAAAATAACCTCACACTCAACGTCAACAAAACAAAGGATATGATTGTGGACTTCAGGAAACAGCAGAGGGAGAATCCCCCTATCCACATCGACGGGACAGTAGTGGAGAAGGTGGAAAGTTTTAAGTTCCTCGGTGTACACATCACGGACAAACTGAATTGGTCCACCCACACAGACAGCGTTGTGAAGAAGGCGCAGCAGCGCCTCTTCAACCTCAGGAGGCTGAAGAAATTCGGCTTGTCACCAAAAGCACTCACAAACTTCTACAGATGCACAATCGAGAGCATCCTGTCGGGCTGTATCACCGCCTGGTACGGCAACTGCTCCGCCCACAACCGTAAGGCTCTCCAGAGGGTAGTGAGGTCTGCACAACGCATCACCGGGGGCAAACTATCTGCCCTCCAGGACACCTACAACACCCGATTTTTATTTACCGTTATTTTACCAGGTAAGTTGACTGAGAACACGTTCTCATTTGCAGCAACGACCTGGGGAATTGTTACAGGGGAGAGGAGGGGGATGAATGAGCCAATTGTAAACTGGGGATTATTAGGTGACCATGATGGTTTGAGGGCCAGATTGGGAATTTAGCCAGGACACCGGGGTTAACACCCCTACTCTTACGATAAGTGCCATGGGATCTTTAATGACCTCAGAGAGTCAGGACACCCGTTTAACGTCCCATCCGAAAGACGGCACCCGATGTCACAGGAAGGCCATAAAGATCAACAAGGACAACAACCACCCGAGCCACTGCCTGTTCACCCCGCTATCATCCAGAAGGCGAGGTCAGTACAGGTGCATCAAAGCAGGGACCGAGAGACTGAAAAACAGCTTCTATCTCAAGGCCATCAGACTGTTAAACAGCCACCACTAACATTTAGTGGCCGCTGCCAACATACTGACTCAACTCCAGCCACTTTAATAATGGGAATTGATGGAAATTATGTAAAAATGTATCACTAGCCACTTTAAATAATGCCACTTAATATAATGTTTACATACCCTACATTACTCATCTCATATGTATATGTATATACTGTACTGTATATCATCCACTGCATCTTGCCATCTTTATGTAATACATGTATCACTAGCCACTTTAAACTATGCCACTTTATGTTTACATACCCTACATTACTCATCTCATATGTATAGACTGTACACTATACCATCTACTGCATCTTGCCTATGCCGTTCTGTACCATCACTCATTCATATTTCTTTATGTACATATTCTTTATCCCTTTACACTTGTGTGTATAAGGTAGTAGTTGTGGAATTGTTAGATTAGATTACTTGTTGGTTATTACTGCATTGTCGGAACTAGAAGCACAAGCATTTCGCTACACTCGCAGTAACATCTGCTAACCATGTGTATGTGACAAATAAAATTTGATTTGATCTTTACCTGGTTTCCTCCAGACGTGATGCTTGCTGTTCAGGCCAAAGAGTTCAATCTTGGTTTAATCAGACTAGAGAATCTTGTTTCTCATGGTCTGAGAGTCCTTTAGGTGCCTTTTGGCAAACTCCAAACGGCCTGTCATGTGCCTTTTACTGAGGAGTGGCTTCCGTCTGGACAGTCTACCATAAAGGCCTGATTGGTGGAGTGCTGCAGAGATGGATGTCCTTCTGGAAGGTTATCCCATCTCCACAGAGAAACTCTGGAGTTCTGTTAGAGTGACCATTGGGTTCTTGGTCACCTCCCTGACCAAGGCCCTTCTCCCCCGATTGCTCAGTTTGGCCGGGCGGCCAGCCCTAGCAAGAGTCTTGGTGGTTCCAAACTTCTTCCATTTAAGAATGATGGAGGCCACTGTGTTCTTAGGAACCTTCAATGCTTCAGAAATGTTTTGGTACCCTTCCCCAGATCTGTGCCTCGACACGATCCTGTCTCTGAGCTCTACGGACAATTCCTTCGACTTCATGGCTTGGTTTTTACTCTAACATGCACTGTCAACTGTGGGACCTTATATAGACAGGTGTGTGCCTTTCCAAATCATGTCAAATCAATTGACTTTACCACAGGTGGACTCCAATGAAGTTGTAGAAACATCTCATGGATGATCAATGGAAAACAGGATGTACCTGAGCTTAATTTCGAGTCTCATAGTAAAGGGTCTGAATACTTATGAATATAATGTATTTCTGTTTCTTATTTTTTTATACAGTTCCAGGCAAAGGTTTGGACACACCTCATTCAATGTTTTTTCTTTATTTTTACAATTTTCTACATAGTAGAATAATTAAAACATCAAACTATGAAATAAGACATATGGCATTCTCCCAACCAGCTTCATGAGGTAGTCACCTGGAATGCATTTCAAATAACAGGTGTGCCTTGTTAAAAGTTAATTTGTGGAATTTCTTTCCTTCTTAATGTGTTTGAGCCAATCAGTTGTGTTGTGACAAGGTAGGGGTGGTATACATTAGATAGCCCTATATGGTAAAATACCAAATCCATATTAAGGTAAAGCACAGCTCAAATAAGCAAAGAGAAACGACAGTCCATCATTATTTTAAGACATGAAGGTTCAGTAAAAATGGAAAATTTCAAGAACATTTAACATTTTTTCAAGTGCAGTCCCAAAAACCATCAAGCGCTATGATGAAACTGTCTCTCATGAGGACCGCCACAGGAAAGGAAGACCCAGAGTTACCTCGGCTGCAGAGGATAAGTTCATTAGAGTTATCAGCCTCAGAAATTGCAGCACAAATAAATGCTTCACAGAGTTCAAGTAACAGACACATCTCAACATCAACTGTTTAGAGGAGACTGTGTGAATCAGGCTTCATGGTCGAATTGCTGCAAAGAAACCACTAATTAAGGACACCAATAATAAGAGCTCAATTTTGCATCTCATAGCAAAGGGTCTGAATACTTATGTATATAAGGTATTTTATTTTTTTATTTTTAATACATTTGTAAAAATGTCTAACCCTGTTTTCTCTTTGTCATTATGGAGTATTGTGTGTAGATTGATGAGGGAAAACAAATAGTTAATCCATTTTAGAATAAGGCTTTAATGTTACAAAATGTGGAAAAAGTGAAGGGGTCAGAATACTTTCTGAATGCACTGTACACCATCACAAATAAATTCAATATTAATTTGTTTAGGCAGGTCCTAAGAAACCTTATACGACTAATCACATTTATTTTGAGTTTAGTTATGTTACTAGCATAGAGCTACATGGCAGCACCATGCAAATGAAATTCAACAGACAAGACACTTACATTCCCCTGCCCTGATCAAAGTCAACACCCACATATTTTATAGCAGGAATATAATGGTATATAACAGAATAAAATATAAATCATATTTTCCAACGCAACTTGAATGTCACAGGAATGTGTGGAACCGGTGTCATTTAAAACAAAAGTGATATTTTGATATTTGTGGGTACTTGTATGTGCTTTAGAAACCTTAAAATCTGCCTCTGTCTGATCATGTACAGATAAAAAAGCACAAATCTGACCTGGATGAACCTTTTCTTTCCTAGCCTCACTCCGCTTTGTTAGATATCATGCACATTGATATCTAACAAAGCTAGCAAACGTCCTCACCAACTGCTTTCTTAATACAGATGTAGCATCTTAATTAAGCAATAAGACACAAGAGGCATGCTGTGTCGTGAATACAGTCACATGTAGCCTAAATGGCTTTGTTCGGCCCACGCTTGAGGCCCAGTCAACCCATTTACCTGTGACTGTATTCAGGATACAGCACTGCCTCGCGTGCCTTATTGCTTGTATAAAACATTTATCAACATACAGTATTATAACAACTTATTATTTTGATAAGTAAGCTCATACAAATCAATTCTTCCACCAAATGAAACAGTCAGGACAGAAATCTGGTCCGAGTTCTTTTGGTCATGTTTTTACAGACAATCTCTATTCGTTAAAGGTGCTACACATAGGGGGCTCCCGAGTAGCGCAGCAGTCTAAGGCACTACATCTCAGTGCTAGAGGCATCACTACAGACTCTGGTTCAATTTGGGGCGGCAGGGTAGCCTAGTGGTTAGAGCGTTGGACTAGTAACCGGAAGGTTGCAAGTTCAAATCCCCGAGCTGACAAGGTACAAATCTGTCGTTCTGCCCCTGAACAGGCAGTTAACCCACTGTTCCTAGGCCGTCATTGAAAATAAGAATTTGTTCTTAACTGACTTGCCTAGTTAAATAAAGGTAAAAAAATAAAATAAAAAAAATAAAAAAAATTCCAGGCTGTATCACAACCAGCTTTGATTGGGAGTCCAATGGGGCACAATTGACCCAGTGTCGTCCGTGGTAGGGTTTGGCTGTCATTGTAAATAAGAATTTGTTCTTAACTGACTTGCCTAGTTAAATAAATACAAATATAATTTGTGCCCTATGTGGAAGCAGGTGAATTGCAACAGCACTAGGATGAATTCAAAACAAATCTCCCCATCCCGCTGCATCCCATTTCCCTGTAACATTAGTAACGTGCTTGAGCCTTTTACTTTCAGTTACAGCTTCACACAGCTGTAAAAATGAGATTTTTTGTAATTGAAAATATATTTCACAGCGACTTAGATGGTACAATGATTCCCTACAATATTAACATTGAAGTTAAGCGAACAGTGTAGAATTTCAGCAGCCAGGAAAAAACAGAGAGATTTCTACATTTGCCGCGTGACCCGATTTCCACTAGATAACTCCGCCACAAAGTCAAAACATCTTTCCAATTTTGAGAAGGGCCCGAAATGTATGTCTTCCTGTCGAAAAATGTCTACGGTTCAAAACAGTCTCTGGAACCATTCTGAGACAACAAAAATATAAAAAGCAATGAGGCTGATTGTCACGTTCCTGACCTATTGTTCCTTTTTCTTTTATTTATTTAGTTGGTCAGGGCGTGAGTTGGGGTGGGTTGTCTTTGTGTTTTGTCTAGTTTAGGGTGTGTGTATTGTTTAAGGGGTTATTAGTATGTATGGGGTTGTGTTCAGTGTAGGTGTTTAGGAAAGTCTATGGTTGCCTGATTTGGTTCTCAATCAGAGACAGCTGTTTATTGTTGTCTCTGATTGGGAGCCATATTTAAGGCAGCCATAGGCTTTAGGCTTTTGTGGGTAATTGTCTATGTCTATGTTGAACGTTTGTTGCTTGTCTGTGCACTTACGTTATTTAGCTTCACGGTCGTTTGTTGTTTTGTTAGTTTGTGTATAGTGTTCGTTTCGTGTTTTCTCTCTTCCAAAATAAAGATGCAATTTTCACACGCTGCGCCTTGGTCCACTCTCTTTCAGGAAGACGATCGTGACACTGATGCAACAGATCAGACCATTTAGCTTAAAATGTTGATAAAGTTGTATTTCTTCATATTATAACCTTAGCAATATATGTTATAAACTCAATAATGTGCACCTGGCTGTAGGCTACCTGTGAATTTTCCAAAATGCAATTAGTTGGAAAAACTTGTTTTCTCAAAATTGCACCTCATGCGCAAACTGTTTCATGTGACAGATTAAAATATATGTTAGAAATTAAGAAAGATAGGAGATTTTAAGATGCATCAACTAGCATGGGTTCCCAGCTAGCAATGAGGAATCGGCCCAGGAACTGATTGAATCGGCCCAGAATCGGGTGTCGGACTCGGCCTGAATCAAAATTAATGACTGCCTAGAATCGGGCTGTTTCTGTCTACCGGAATTCAGGCAACTTTGCCAACATTTTACCAGAATCACCCCAGAATCGTCCCGATGCAAATTTAAATACATGTATACACAATTACCTGATTTAGTAATTTTAAATATTACTAGTATACATACAAATTATACCTGTAGTATCTGTGATCTACATCTGTTTATATTAGTTACTATGCTGTTACTAAGCAGTAATGTATTACGGCAGTGTTATGTTACTACACCTAATAGGAAATGCACATGCGCACTATTGTGCCGGGGGCTGTAGAGCACGAGAGGTTTTGACTAATCGAAAACGAACTGTACTCCCGTCTCTTGCCTGGTCATTTCTCCACAACACAAATATTACAATACCGATCCACAAAAAAAAAAATTGGGGGTCGGAGGAAACACCATACACCTGTTGACCGTGTCAGCGTGCGTGCGCCTGTCCCGCCACAGCGCGATGGGACAAGGACATCGCGGCCGGCCAAACCCTCCCTTAACTCAGACGACGCTGGGCCAATTGTGCGTCACCTCATGAGTGTCCCGGTCACAGCCGGCACGGGTCTCAAACCAGCATCTGTAGCAACACAGCTTGCACTGCAATGCAGTGTTTTAGACCGCAGCGACACAAGTGTTTAATGCTTATCAATTGCCTTGCACAAAGTATCAAAATACTAAAATACTACACAGGACTCTTAAAGAATTTAATTTCATTGTTCATTGTATTTTTGATCACAGAAACAATTAGAAAATATGGAAAAATAAATAATGAAATGTTAATTATATAAAGCAGCCCGTGTAATCATCTGCCAGAGAGTAGCCTCAATCAGCCCGAGCCCCAAGTAATACATTTGGGCCAGATAACTCACACCGGAATCTGCCCGAGCTCAATCCCCGCAGCCTAGCCATAAGTAAAACTGCCGAAGACGGCCCAGACTCGGGCCACATGACGTCGGCCGAGTCTGACTCTCAGCGGTGTGCCTCGACTCTCAGCCGGAATCGGCCCAGATCCACTGGTTACTAATATCACTAGGATTATGCCATTGGCTGCTGGACAATAAAATAACCTTGATTTGAAAACCAATAGAACATGAGAAAAATGCTGGTTTCAATGGCATATTAAGTGTTCATAAAATAATTCCTTCAACATTTCTGTGGTTGTATTGTGTTTATGCTGCTTTGAAATAAGGTAAAACACGCTGCATGAAATGAAATAGAACGTCCTTGTTTTAAACAATTAAGTTTATAGTTAAAAAGTAAAAAAATGCTGACCGCCTCCCCTCAGATTCAAGGTGGGTGATGTTTAGTGAGCAACAGGGCATGCACTGTCCTTCACTCTCCAGCCGTTTGGCCATTTGATCTGAACAAGCTGTGCCTTGAGTAGGCCTGTGTCGACAAAATCAAGCCTTTAGACATTAATGTTAATCATCATTCATTATATTTGTAAAACATGTCAGGCGTTTAGCCTATATTTATGTAATTAAAAGGCTTATTAAAGTTTGGCTAACTTTTCAGCATCGGTTTGGACGGACATTAGGCTGTAGCCAATAGGCCTATGCATATCACCTACACTTTGTCATGTAGCCAAGGCTTTTTTATTTATGTACATTTATGAAAAATAGATTTGAATATTATTCCATTGATACAATTCTGATCCGAGTAATTTTTTGATATTGTGATTTTTGTTTTTTTACTTGAATGTATATTCTTCTTGTCTGATTTTAGTTTTTTTGTACTTGTCCCAGACAAGAGGACAAGGGTTCATGTCGAGCCCTGAGGAAGGTGCAGTACTGCTTTTCTATCAGCTTCCCAGTCCCAGCAGCAAAACCAGAGGAGCGAGGGAGGCAACGGTGTCCCCAGCGACGGTGAGCTCCCTAGCAAAAGTGCACCCCGGCAACGGTGAGCCCTCCTGCAACGGTGACCAGCCCAGCGACTGTGACCCCAGTAGCGGTGACCCCAACAATGGTGACCACAGCGGCAGTGATCCCGGCAGCGGTGACCAGCCCAACAATGGTGACCCCAGTGGCGGTGTCCACAGAGACGGTGACCCCAGCGGCGATGACCCCAGTGATGGTGACCCCAGTGGCAGTGACCCTAGCTGCGCTGAGCCCAGCAGCGTGGGTCTCGACACAGGGCAAGGCCACCACCCTGCTGCCTGCGCCAAGGTCCTCACCCTCAACACTGGTCCGAGCCGCCACTCCTCTTCTGGTACCAAGGGCCTCGACACAGGCACCACCAGACCTGTGCTTCAGCCAGCCAAAGGTGAAGAGAAGTAGTGTACCCTCACTGAACCTTGTGTGTTCCTGAACATTCTTCCTGACATCTCAGGCACTACAGTGGAGAACCCCCAGTCCATACTGTCAGGAAAGCGCCAACCAGATAGCGGCTGCATCCTGACAAAGACTTCCATGACACACCCCACCCACCAAACTTAAAGTGGTTTTGTCATGCTCTTTTCAGCTCAGCCGGGCTGAGAGGCTATTTTAAATAAATGACTGGACATGAAAGAAAACAGATTAGTGAACTCAGGACCCTAAACTAAGAACTGTTGTATTGTTGCCTTGCATATGTTGAATATTTGAACAGGACATTCAGGATTCACTAGTAATGTTTACTTACCTATTGTTCTTTATAGCTTTAACTGTTTACTCTACAAAGTGTTTTTAGAAAATGTTTTATTGTTCCTGCCTTTTTCGGCACTGCTGGAGCAGGGCTACAGTGCGACCGATTTACTTGCACATGCGCCTAAAAATAGATGTTTGCGAACTGAAAAAAATCAAGTATGAGCACTTGCGAGTTGTGATTGCCATTTTGTTTCATAGCTGGTAGCTAATCACACAAAAAACTACAGAGTCCTATACATCTCACAGTCTCATGCAGCAATAGTGCTTGGGGCGCTGTGCCCACCCAACTACGCCATGGTTCATTGGACAAAGCCTATGGGTTTTTTGTAGCATTTTAAGATAAATGCCGAAAATAAGCTCTCTGGTAAACACAGGCATAGGAGATCTTATACGTTTTGTTCTATGAGATATTTTTCACCAGCTTTCATTTTTTGTTAATTTTGAAGCATTTATGTAAAAAAAAAAAAAAAAGCACAAGGCTTCATAATTGATTAAGGTCATGTTAACTGACTGTTATGTCATAGAACAAAATGTATAAGATCTCCTAAGCCTGTGTTAACCTCGGACCTTTTTTTCGGCGTTTATCCCAAAACCCTATTCTTTCCCCATTAATTTCCCTCATAGGAATGGCTGAACGAACCAGCGGTAACTAATTTCCGGGTTTAAGGACTACAAGCTGGTTAGCTCTACATCATCTCTCAAAGACAGACATCTGAGGCCCACCATTACCATGGTAACAGCCAGACCCTTAAAGGGGCAGCTGAACATTGTTGTGTCACCTAAGTTCACTATATTGATCATGGAACACCCCAAAAACCTTTTCATTAACTTTTAGTCATTTATCATAAAAACTCTTCCTCAAATACTTTCATTCTGCTCTTAAATGTCTTTGTGTGCTACTCATTTATTTTACTGAGGAGCACATATGAAAGTCAGTGTAGAGGCCTCTGGAGGGGATAGTGTTGTGAATGCAGTTATGCTCTTTTATGCCCCGCCTACTGGGTGGATTGATTGGAAGTAGTGTTGGCCAATCATCTATCAGCCCCACATTGCCATACTATGTAACTGACAGTTTGCCTTCAGTTTTGTTGTATGGCCCCAGTATGGAGACACTGTGCTGTGTGATCTGTGCTGAAGCTCAACTGTAACTAAATGCGATTGACTGCAATAAACATCCTAAAACAAGATATAAGGTTGTCATAGACCAGGGTTCCCCAACTGCCGGACCGCGTTTTATTTGGCCCTCCATGTTTTCTGAGCAAAAAAGTATTTATTTTTATTTTCATTGTTGGACATAAAAGACAGTAAAAACAACAGGAAATCAGTGACTTTAATTTAAGAAATCTGTTCTCAAGTATAATAGAGAGACACGTGATAATATACAAATGTAAGCAAGGTTTGATATGATTATGTTTTCGTCAAACATTCTGTTTGGGCTTCTTGCAGTCAATTTGCAGTCTACAAATTATTTGTAATTGTGTTCCGGCCCCCCAAACATCCACTCAACAAACAAACAAAAACATCGGCCCACGGCTGAATCTAGTTGATGATCCCTGTCGTAGACCTTCCCACACCGTCCACACAAGGTCTGTGTAGATACAAGAGATTAGGCAGCTACAGTACAGTAACGTTAGTTTAATTCAGCTTGCTAATTGTTAGGCTCTTCAGTCTGCAGATGACCATTAGCTATCTACACTGAGTGGACAAGACCAGCAAATCTCCAAACATGACAATAGCTAGGTGAGACCACCACATCACAGTCATCGTAAGTACATTTTTCCTCAATAAAGAAGTTACCAGCAAAGTTATTGCCAGTAGAAAAAGACAAGTGCAAGGTTGTTGTTTTTTTTTGGGGGGTGGGGGTGGGGGGGTGGGGGGGGGGCGACTGAAACATCTTATTTAACATACTCTTTGAAAAGGTAGGGCTTCAGATGTTTTTGGAAGATATGCAGGGACTCTTCTGTTCTAGCATCAGGGGGGAGCTGGTTCCACCTTAGGGGTGCCAGGACAGAGAAGAGTTTTGACTGGGCTGAGCGGAAGCTGATCTCCCATAGCGATGGGACAGCCAAAAGATCAGAGATGGCAGAACGGAGTGCTCAGGTTGGGATGTAGGGTTTGAGCATTGCCTGAAGGTAGGGAGGCGCAGTTTCCCTTGTTGCTCCATAGGCAAGCACCATGGTCTTGTCGTGGACGCGAGCTTCGATGGGAGAACATGGGAGAACTTGGGAAGGTTGAACACCAGACAGGCTGCGGCATTCTGGATAGGTTGCAGGTTGAGTTTGATGGCACAAGCGGTGAGCCCAGCCCACAGAGTTGCAGTAGTCCAGATGGGATATGACAAGTGCCTAGATTAGGACCTGCGCCACTTCCTGTGTGAGGAAAGGTCGTACTCTAGGGATGTTGTAGAGTAGGGGTATTCAGCTCTTCCTACGAGGTCCAGAGCCTGCTGGTTTTCTGTTCTACCTGATAATTAATTGCACCAGTTCTATCTGATAATTAATCAGTCCCTGATTAAAGGAGAACCACTTTAAAAAGCAGTGGAACTGGCTTCGAGGTCCAGAGTTGAGTTTGAGGGTTGTAGAGCATGAATCTGCAGGAGCGAGTCACTGTTTTGATGTTTGTGGAGGACAGGGTCACGTCAGGATTCTTTGATGAAGGTGCTGCTGCCTCCAGATGTGGAGGTTCTGCTTTTTCTCCTGGCAGGTAATCTAAGGGTGGGACTGACCTCAATTTCAGGGCTGGTCTACATCAAGAAGGGAAAATAATCATTCCATCCTCTGAATGGAGCCCATAGTAGGCCTGTCAGCAGGGGCACAGAGAGGATCTGAGGCATGGAACACTTTTGTTTGTTGAGAGTGTTGTTATTAGGATAAGGAGTCCCATAAACAGTGATCCTCAAAGCAGTGAGGATAGGTGAAAACAATGACACAACTGAATGAATGTTATACAAGCTCTACTGTGTTGGAAGCTCACATTATCTGAGATGAAGGCAAAGTTACCTGGAAGTAGCCTAACATTCACTGCATGCAGTATTTGAACATTTCAGCAAGTCTATTGAAAAATCAAGAGAACGACAGTCCCCATTCCCATGGTCTCTGTGTGTAATGTGATTTGGACTGATATATCAATAATCAAATCAAATGTCACATGCGCCGAATACAAGTGTAGACTTTACCGTATAATGCTTACTTACAAGCCCTTAACCAACAGTGCAGTTCAAGAAGAAAATATATACCAAGTAGGCTAAAATAAAAAGTAATAATAAAAAGTAACACAGTAAGACTAAAGAGGCTATATACAGGGGGCACCGGTACCGAGTCAGTGTGCAGGGGTACAGGCTAGTTGAGGTAATCTGTATATGTAGGTGGCGGTGAAGTGACTATGCAAAGGTAACAAACAAACAGCAAGTAGCAGCAGTGTACTAGAGGGGGGGTGTCAATGTAAATTGTCCGGTGGCGATTTTTATGACTTGTTCAGCAGTCTAATGGCTTGGGGGTAGAAGTTGTTGAGGAGCCTTTTGGTCCTAGACCTGGCGCTCCGCTACGCTTGCCATACTGTAGCAGAGAAAACAGTCTATAACTTGGCTGACTGGAGTCTCTGACAATTTTATGGGCCTTCCTCTGACACCGCCTAGTATATAGGTGCTGGATGGCAGGAAGCTTGGCCCCAGTGATGTACAGGGCCATTCGCACTACCCTCTGTAGCGCCTTACGGTCAGATGCCGAGCAGTTGCCATACCAGGCGGTGATGCAACCGGTCAGGATGCTCTCGATGGTGCAGCTGTAGAACTTTTTGAGGATCTGGTGGCCCATGCCAAATCGTTTCAGTCTACTGAGGGGGAAAAGGTTTTGTCGTGACCTCTTCACGACTGTCTTGGTATGTTTGGACCATGATAGTTCGTTGGTGATGTGGACACTAAGGAATTTGAAACTCTCGACCCGCTCCACTACAGCCCCGTCGATGTTAATGGGGGCCTGTTCGGCCCGCCTTTTCCTGTAATCCACGATCAGCTCCTTTTTCTTGCTCACATTGAGGGAGAGAGGTTGTCCTGGCACCACACTGCCAGTTCTCTGACCTCCTCCCTATTGGCCGTCTCATCGTTGTCGGTGATCGGACCCTCCACTGTTATGTCATCAGCAAACTTAATGATGGTGTTGTATTCGTTGTTGGCCACGCAGTCGTGAGTGAACAGGAAATACAAAAGGGGACTAGGTACGGTATGCGAATTGGAGCGGTATGCGAATTGGAGTGGGTCTATGGTATCCGGGAGGATGCTGTTGATGTGAGCCATGACCAGCCTTTCAAAGCACTTCAGGGCTACCGACGTGAGTGCTACGGGGCGGTAATCATTTAGGCAGGTTACCTTCGCTTCCTTGGGCACAGGGACTATGCTGGTCTGCTTGAAACATGTAGGTATTACAGACTCGGTCAGGGATAGGTTGAAAATGTCAGTGAAGACACTTGACAGTTGGTCCGCGCATGCTTTGAGTACACGTCCTGGTAATCCGTCTGGCCCAGCGGCTTTGTGAATGTTGACCTGTTTAAAGGTCTTGCTCACATCGGCTACCGAGAGCGTTATCACACAGTCATCCAGAACAGCTGGTGCTCTCATGCATGCTTCAGTGTTGCTTGCCTCGAAGCGAGCATCAAAGGCATTTAGCTCGTCTGGTAGGCTCGCGTCACTGGGCAGCTCTCGTCTGGTTTTCCCTTTGAAGTCCATAATAGTTTTCAAGCCCTGCCACATCCGAGAGCCGGTGTAGTAGGATTCAATCTTAATCCTGTATTCACGCTTTTCTTGTTTGATGGTTCGTCTGAGGGCATAGCAGGATTTCTTATAAGCATCCAGATTAGTCTCCCGCTCCTTGAAAATCGGCAGCTTTAGCCTTTAGCTGGATGCGGATGTTGCCTGTAACCCATGGCTTCTGGTTGAGATGTGAACGTACAGTCACTGTGGGGACGAAGTCGTCTATGCACTTATTGATGAAGCCAGTGACTGAGGTGGTGTATTCCTCAATGCCATTGGATGAATCCCGGAACATATTCCAGTCTGTGCTCGCAAAACAGTCCTGTAGTGTAGCATACAGGTCATCTGACCAGTTCCGTATTGAGCGACACATTGTTTTGAACTGAAGAAAATAACTTGGTTTCAGATTGACTGAAAACAATGAACAAACAAGTTATTTTCTTCAGTTCAAAACAATGTGTGACTATCCTATGAACAAAACATACTGGCATAAGGAGTGCCCAATATACTGCCAACCATACTCATAACAAAGAGCCTGGACTATCCTAATTTCATGTTTCAAGGAGCTAATTACTGTTAAAGCCAAGATCTTCCATTCACATCACAGAGAGGACTTCCTAGTTCTAAAACCCTATCTATGAGGAACTGATTGAAACATCTGATAAACCAAACATAAACAAAAAGATTTGAGGGCGATGAAGAGCGGCTGGATGAAAGTTCTGAGAGAATATCCTCAAGCTGCAAGTTCCTGTTGACACTTTCAGTATCTTGTCTTTTTTTGTCTTTTGGTCTAAAAAATATACTGTTAAAACAAAGAACAAAACCAAGAGATGAAGAAATGATCTTTAACTTCTCTGGGATATGTGGGACGCCAACGTCCCAATTGGCCAAAAGCCAGTAAAAATGCAGAGTGCCAAATTCAAATAAATTACTATAAAAATCAAACTTTCTTTAAATCACACATGAAATATACCAAATTAAAGCTACACGTGTTGTGAATCCAGCCAACATGTCAGAAATCAAATAAGCTTTACGACGAAAGTACACCAAACGATTATGTTAGGTCAGAGCCAAGTCACAGAAAAACACAGCCATTTTTCCAGCCAAAGAGAGGAGTAACAAAAAGCAGAAAGAGATATAATTAATCACTAACCTTTGATGATCTTCATCAGATGACACTCATAGGACTTCTTGTTACACAATACATGTTTGTTTTGTTCGGTAAAGTTCATGTTTATATCCAAAAATCTGGGTTTAGGCGGGACGCTACTGTCTCACTTGGCCAAAAGCCAGAGAAAATGCAGAGCGCCAATTTCAAATAAATTACTATAAAAATCAAACTTTCTTTAAATCACACATGAAATATACCAAATTAAAGCTACACTGGTTGTGAATCCAGCCAACATGTCAGAATTCAAATAGTAGCATCGTTTGCTTTTGCCAAAAAGCCTATCTGAGGATAGCACCATAGTAAACAAAGAGAGAGAAGCATATTTCAACCCTGCAGGCACAACACAAAACGCAGAAATAAAAATATAATTCATGCCTTACCTTTGACGAGCTTCTGTTGTTGGCACTCCAATATGTCCCATAAACATCACAAATGGTCCCTTTGTTCGATTAATTCCGTCGATATATATCCAAAATGTCCATTTATTTGGCGCGTTTGATCCAGAAAAACACTGGTTCCAACTTGTGAAACGTAACTACAAAATATCTCAAAAGTTACCTGTAAACTTTGCCAAAATATTTCAAACTACTTTTGTAATACAACTTTAGGTATTTTTTAACGTAAATAATCGATAAAATTGAAGACAGGATGATCTGTGTTCAATACAGGATTAAAACAAACTGTAGCTAGCTTTCTGGTCACGCGTCTCTAACAAACAGTACACAACAAGTGACCCTCATTCAAAATGGCCGTACTTCTTCATTACACAAAGGAAAAAACCTCAACCAATTTCTAAAGACTGTTGACATCTAGCGGAAGCGGTAGGAAGGGGATATAAAAATGGGATGCAGGTTTCCCATTATTGTGTGGGAGAGTTTGAGAACCTGCTCTTAGAACTGTGTATAACAAATGGGGGAATTAAACGAACATGCGATTAGAGTCTGAATATGTTCGTGACCACATAGCTATCAACTCTGCATTCAGAGCATGAGAATCCACCCACTGAAACTAGGACAGCAGAATCCGTGCCCATCTTCCGAAAACAACTGAAACCCTACCTCTTCAAAGAGCATCTTAAAGACATCTGTTTTATCCTCATAAATGTGGAACACACATTTCAGTTGAATAGATTCAGTTGGACAACTGACTAGGTATCCCCCCTTTCCCTTTAAAAGGCGTACACTTGTCTTTTCCGATTAGCACCGAATCTGCTCTATAACTTCTGTATTGAGGAACAATGTACTGTGATGTGGTTCTCACCTAGCTATCTTCAGGTTAATACACTTACTGTAAATCACTTTTCATAAAGGTGTCTACTAAATTACTAAAATGTCAATGTAAAATGTCATTCTTATGAAGGCCTGTGGACCCCTTTCCTCTGACCATACAATTCAAGATGGTGGTTAGAAAATGAAAGGAAAAGGTCTAATTAACTTCTCTAGGATAGGGAGCAGCATTTTCACACTTGAAAAGCATACCCAAATTCAACTGCCAGCTACTCATCCCCAGAAGATATGCATATTGTTAGTAGATAATGGATAGAAAACACTCTGAAGTTTCTAATGTTTAACCATGTCTAACCATGTTTCCTAACATATCTAAACATCCACACCCTGGCCCCATTCTGTTGGTCTTCAAAAGGTGCCGACTAGGTCTGGTGTGGCGTTATGGGTCCTGGAACCAGGTCCTTATTGCCTGCCCAGGCTCCTGTTAAATGGGAAACAATGGAGCACAGCACAACCATTCATTTATAGGGGACAATAGGAACCTTTCTACCAACCCAGATCATTGTGACATCATTGTTGTTGCTATTGCAGATTTTACTGGGTTCTGGCTGCTGAGCATTACTCAAGTGGAGATCAGCATGTCCCATAACAGACTGTTAACTACATCACTTTACCCAGATGAACACCCCATTCCATAGAAGCATTTTAATACCACCAGCAAGTCAAAATACTAAAACACAGGCATAGTGTACTCATTTCTTTATTATATTCATCTTTAAAATCTTCTATATAAACATTTGTCAGCAGTGGCTTCCTAGTTGTACAGCTGGACTAGGCCAATCAGGCACAACAACAGGCCTGTTGGGAGAGGGGCCCCAATTTAGCCCTTGAACCACAGCCCCTCAATAGCAGTTTTCATTCCGGCCCATGGGGCAGGAATGTGGCCACCCATTGATTAAACAAATACAACATGTACTACAGCACAACAAACGTAGAACACTCCTCTAGCTCCAGGAAAACACCTGCTAAGTAGCAAACAAAGCAAGGGGAAGCACTGTCGAGTTTCCATCTGAGGTGTTTTACCCAAAAGGCTCAGACTTGTGGGCCATGGCTCCGGCGGACCTGCTCTGGCTTGGGCCCAATACCAGGCCCCGGGAACTTTTCAGCTGGCATTTATACTGAACAAAAATATAAACACAACATGTAAAGTGTTAGTTCCATGTTTCATGAGCTGAAATAAAAGATCCCAGAAATGTTCCATACGCACAAAAAGCATATTTCTCTCATATTGAGCACAAATTAGTTTATATTCCTGTTAGTGAGCATTTCTCATTTGCCAAGATAATCCATCCACCTGACAGGTGTGGCATATCAAGAAGCTGATTAAACAGCATGATCATTACAAAGGTGCACCTTGTGCTGAGGACAATAAAAGGTCACTCTAAAATGTGCAGTTGTCACACAACACAATGCCACAGATGTCTCAAGTTGAGGGAGCATACAAGTGGCATGCTTACTGCAGGAATGTCCAGCAGCGCTGTTACCAGAGAATTGAATGTTAATTTCTCTACCGTGAGCCACCTCCAACATAATTTTTGAAAATTTGGCAATATGCCCAACCAGCCTCCACATCCGGCTTCTTTACCTGCGGGATCATCTGAGGGGGTGCTGAGGAGTATTTCGGTCTGTTATTTCAATTGACCGATTTCCTTATATGAACTGTAAACTCAGTAAAATAGTTGAAAATGTTGCGTTTAGATTTTTGTTCGGCACACATAACAATGGCTAACTGTGAACACCTCACAAAGCAACGGTTTTGATGCAGAGGTTGTTGATCCTGCTCACCCCAAGTCTTTAGTTTCACACTCCTGATGGAAACAATGACACTAGAGCTGACATCAGCATAAAAACACTGGCAACACAATGGTGTTGGGCAAGTTAAGTGGAAGTTCCGCATAAGTCCCATTATGTAAAACATATACATCAATCTAGATCATTGTGCATACTAAGTTTGACACATTTAAAACAGTCATTGATGGCATATACATGAAAATAAGCAGTTCACCATTGATGACGGATTAAATCATGATCACTAGTCTTGATTAAAGTACAGTCATTACAGTTCAGTTTCCGTTTAGTCTTTATAATTTGAAAACAAAAATACAGTTAAGTGAAATGAAACATCCCACTTGAGATTAAAAAGGCAGAACATAACTAAACAGATCAAGACAAATAGGAAGCAGAAAATTACCACAGTTACAGCAAAAAAAGTGAATGTGTCCTACCATCACTTACCCATAAAAATGCCCACATCAAACCAAGACCTAAAATGTACAACTGTTTCATAACCCCCATTCAAATCCTCCCTGTACCCCAACATTGTTCCCCTAACCCCTGGTGTGAAAAAGTGTCACCTTCAATTTCATAGGTAACGCAGTGAAACAGGCATAAGTGTCAAGTGGGTATGGAGGGCTGGAGTCTTGGACAGTGCTTTTCAGTTTTCAGAACAGGTTATTGTCAAGCAATGAGCACACAGCCATGAGCACACAGCCATGCAAACTGCATAGACAAACATTGGCAGTAGAATGGCCTTACTGAAGAGCTCAGTAACTTTCAACAGGGAACCGACATTGGATGCCACCTTTCCAACATTTATTTATTTATTTAACTAGGCAGGTCCTTCCCAGGTTGTGCACCACCCTATGGGACTCCCAATCACGACAATTGTGATACAACCTGGAACCGAACCAGGGTCTGTAGTGACGCCTCTAGCACTGAGAGACCGTGCGTTACACCACTGAGCCACTTGGGAGCCCCCAACAAGTCAGTTCATCAAATGTCTGCCCTGCTAGAGCTGTCCCGGTCAACTGTAAGTGCTGTTATTGTGAAGTGGAAACGTCTAGGACCAACAAGTCGCGAAGTGGTAGGCCACACAAGCTCACAGAACGGGACCGCCGTAGGTCATAAATAGTCTGTCCTCGGTTGCAACAATTACTACCGAGTTCCAAACTGCCTCTGGAAGCAATGTCAGCACAATAACTGTAAGGAGCTTCATGAAATGGGTTTCCATGGCCAAGCAGCCGCACACAAGACTAAGATCACCATGCGCCATGCCAAGCGTCGGCTGGAGTGGTCTACAGCTCGCCGCCATTGGACTCTGGAACAGTGGAAACGCGTTCTCTGGAGTGATGAATCAAGCTTCACCATCTGGCAGACCGACGGACGAAAGTGGGTTTGGTGGACGCCAGGAGAACGCTACCTGCCTGACTGCATAGTGCCAACTGTAAAGTTTGGTGGATGAGGAATAATGGTCTGGGGCTGTTTTTCGTGGTTCCGGCTAGGCCTCTTAGTTCTAGTGATCGGAAATCTTAACGCTACAGTATACAATGACATTCTAGACAATTCTGTGGTTCCAACTTTGTGGTAACAGTTTGGGGAAGGCCCTTTCCTGTTTCAGTGTGTAAGAACTTGACTGGCCTGCACAGGGCCCTGACCTCAACCCCATCGAACACCTTTGGGATGAATTGGAACGCCGACTGCGAGCAAGGCCTAACTAATGCTCTTGTTGCTCAATTCCCCGCAGCAATGTCTCAACATCTTGTGAAAAGCCTTACCAGAAGAGTGGAGGCTGTTATAGCAGCAAAAAAAGGGGGGGGGGGGGGGGGGGGGACTACCACCATATTAATGCCCATGAGTTTGGAATGAGATGTTCGACAAGCAGGTGTCCACATACTTTTGGTCATATAGTGTATGTATTGCAATTGCTATAAAATGTGCTATATCACTTATCATGATTGTGTGTCAACATAGGGAATAGCCATGCTTATTTTACTGTAAACAACCTTTTGGAATGCTATTAAAGCATAACATTAAGTTCAGGTATGTTTTCAAGTTGATACATGTAGTTGGTCCCACTGTAATCCCTGTCTAGCTACCTAGATATTTTGCATTTATGGGTGGTCCTGCTGTGAACTTAAAAATCCTCTCCAAATTATTGCAATATCAAGGTCTGAACAAATAGCAATTTTCAGAGTACAGTCAAAGCGAAACAGTCTCAAGAAATGACATACAACTATCAGGAGAATGATTTCTGTCGGTGTGCTGCTAGTGCTTCTAAAAGGCAAGTCAAATCCTTCTGACCTCCACCAATAAATAAATATAGAACCAACAGGATGAACATGTGACTCCCTCTCTAAACTCTCCCACAGCTCCTGGACCAGAAATTGGCAAACAATCTACCGACTGCCTGTTAAAAGCCTGCGAGGGGCATAATATTGTCAATATTCATTAAACCAGCAGGCTCCAACAGAACAGACACTGCAGTGAGCTATTGATCTATGAAAACAGAGGTGACCGTGTGTGTCAGTATTATGAATAACATGGAAGGCACTATGGTAGAGTCCTTTTCAGTACAACAGAAGAATTTGATTACAAGAGCAAAATCATCTTAGACACTCATGTTAAAAAAGGTCAATGTTTGCTATAGAATTCAACATATTAGTTGTAACAAATGCCCTGGTCTCTCTGTGCTTATAAGGCATAATGAAGCTGTACATCCTACACATTACTTTTACATCTAAGTTAAAGATACTGAGATGTACATTCTAGTCTACTCAAGACTATGTATTAAAATCCATCAAATCACCTAAAAACATATTGAGCAACAATCATTTGTACAGTTTGGAGCCTTAGCCAGGCCTTAATACAATGAACTAAATCTCTTCGGCTATATGCTGTAAACAAATTTAGAGCTTAAACCTTCAAACTAAACCCCCATTCATATATGATGCCCCTTCACCTCAAATACTTTGTCAAGGAAGAAAAATGACTGTAGAAGTACTCTTTCCACAAGAGGGTGATATTCATAAGCTTTAGTTTACATAATAAGTGTTGATAGTACGTCAAATTATTCCAGCAGCATCAATCATTGGTTTCTGGAAGCATGTAAAGTTTGACTGTTAATAAAGGAGTGAATAAATAAGGTTTACAACTTTAAAAAATTAAGAGCATTCATAAAAATCTCCAATCAGATTCACCTAAGACACAGGAGTTTCAAAAATATGTTAGCGTCTGCTATGTGTTGATGACTTTCAGTTATTGACAGGACAGTAGACAGTGAGACAGATGTCAACATCAACAAAAAAGCCTTTAGATCATTGGTATTCAAACCTTTTCAGGGGGGGGACCAACCCTTTTTTTCCATAATCCTTTCTCGAGACCCCCCCACCCCAGATCTAATGACACGACCTTAAAAGGAAACATTTCCATTTTTACATCAACAAATAAACTTCAATTCATTACATTTTTATCTCTTATTAAAATGAAAAGAAACCATTAAATACATTTACTCAAAATAGTATTTTTCAAATTATTTCTCAAAAACATGTGTATATTGTCAAATAAAATGATCTGTACTCTTAATTTGCTTACTTCTAAAAAAAATGTTTTGGGGGGGGGGCGAACCCACAGCAGTTCCCACACAATCCAACTAACTAGAGGTCGCGACCCTGACTTTGAATACCACAGCTTTAGATGGTGACATTGGGATTTTATAATTCCCTGTCATTTAAGCGAAATCATTGAGTGCTTTCTGAATGCATAAGACATTTGGAAAGAAGATGCCAGCAGTATGACTTCTGTAGAGTAAAAAATAAATAAAAAGGCTTCCTAGGGTAATTGCATAATTTTGCTTTGAAGGGTCAAAGTGAGTTTGTGTGTACCGGTCAGTGGCCTGTGTGTGGACCTTTTACAGGTGGCTCCTGCTGCAGGAAGGGGGTGAACGAGGACCGCACAGTGCGGCCACTCAGGGGCTGCTGCACGCGGAAGTTGTTGACCATGCTCTTCTGCACCTCCTCCTCTGCTGAGGTGAAGAGAAGGCTCCGGAACACTGCCAGCTGAGTAAGGGACAATGTGTTACGCAGACCTGAAACTATGGAGTTAAAACACCAAGGTGTAAACCACTGGTAATGCCATTGATGTTCCCTCCCTGTTCTCCACTAGCAAACAAACACATACAAATCCACACTAACCTGGTCATGGCTGACTTCGATGTGCTGCTTCATGATAATCCAGGTCACTGCCTCAGTCAGAGGAGGAGTGGTAAGTGACCCTGCATACGTCCAGTAATCGTCAATGTTAGCAGGCAGTAGGCAGGCTGGGTCAAACCTAGTGAACTCAACAACACTGTCCTAGGGAGTGAAAACGGAAAGAGGAAAGGGTTACATGGTGCTGCCAATTGGCATTCCCCATCCATAATAACCTTACTGATAGTAGTGGCATGTAATTTGACTCATGGCCACTAGATGGCAGTTAAAGTTGACCATCTTCCCATCTCTGATCATATTTCAGAATTGTTCCTTTGTGTAATAATTCTGTGTGAGGTAACAAATGGTGTTCTACCCTCTACCACTCCTGTATAGCTCCTACACTGTCGTCACTCTCCCCCTCACATACTATTGCCATACAAATGTCCCGTGTGCTCCACCTGAGACTTGTCCAGATTGCCCAACTGAGTCGTACAGTACATTGACTATTTTTGTTCTTACGCTTGGGCGGCTTTCTCAGAAACTCAGAGGCATATACCACCTGCTTGAAATGCACTCTTTGAAACCTTGGTTTAAAAAATCATGAAGGTGATTTTTATTTTAAGTGGTCAATCATTGAACTCACCTTGTGTCTGACAGCAGGTAGAGCATCCACTAGTTTCTGCAGTCCCTCGTGTCTCTTCCCTATCTGAGGAGTAAAATAATCTGTGTCTGAGCACTGAGTCCATCTGTCAGGCATGTGCTGTGTCCACATTCACTGCACGGGGTGTTTACATTTCAATGCCAGTAAATCTTGAAATGGTATGCATGTATGTACAGTGGGGAGAACAAGTATTTGATACACTGCCGATTTTGCAGGTTTTCCTACTTACAAAGCATGTAGAAGTCTGTATTTTTATCATAGGTACACTTCAATTGTGAGAGACGGAATCAAAAATCCAGAAAATCACTTTGTATGATTTAAGTAATTCATTTGCATTTTATTGCATGACATAAGTATTTGATCACCTACCAACCAGTAAGAATTCCGGCTCTCACAGACCTGTTAGTTGTTCTTTAAGAAGCCCTCCTGTTCTCCACTCATTACCTGTATTAACTGCACCTGTCCACACACTCAATCAAACAGACTCCAACCTCTCCACAGTGGCTAAGACCAGAGAGCTGTGTAAGGACATCAGGGATAAAATTGTAGACCTGCACAAGGCTGGGATGGGCTACAGGACAATAGGCAAGCAGCTTGGTGAGAAAGCAACAAATGTTGGCGCAATTATTAGAAAATGGAAGAAGTTCAAGATGACGGTCAATCACCCTCGGTCTGGGGCTCCATACAAGATCTCAACTCGTGGGGCATCAATGATCATGAGGAAGGTGAGGGATCAGCCCAGAACTACACGGCAGGACCTGGTCAATGACCTGAAGAGAGCTGGGACCACAGTCTCAAAGAAAACCATTAGTAACACACTACGCAGTCATGGATTAAAATCCTGCAGCGCACGCAAGGTCCCCCTGCTCAAGCCAGCGCATGTCCAGGCCCATCTGAAGTTTGCCAATGACCATCTGGATGATCCAGAGGAGGAATGGGAGAATGTCATGTGGTCTGATGAGACAAAAATAGAGCTTTTTGGTCTAAACTCCACTCGCCGTGTTTGGAGGAAGAAGAAGGATGAGTACAACCCCAAGAACACCATCCCAACCGTGAAGCATGGAGGTGGAAACATCATTATTTGGGGATGCTTTTCTGCAAAGGGGACAGGACGACTGCACCCTATTGAGGTGAGGATGGATCGGGCCATGTATCGCGAGATCTTGGCCAACAACCTCCTTCCCTCAGTAAGAGCATTGAAGATGGGTTGTGTCTGGGTCTTCCAGCATGACAACGACCCGAAACACACAGCCAGGGCAACTAAGGAGTGGCTCCGTAAGAAGCATCTCAAGGTCCTGGAGTGGCCTAGTCAGTCTCCAGACCTGAACCCAATAGAAAATCTTTGGAGGGAGCTGAAAGTCCGTATTGCCCAGCGACAGCCCCAAAACCTGAAGGATCTGGAGAAGGTCTGTATGGAGGAGTGGGCCAAAATCCCTGCTGCAGTGTGTGCAAACCTGGTCAAGAACTACAGGAAATGTTTGATCTCTGTAATTGCAAACAAAGGTTTCTGTACCAAATATTAAGTTCTGCTTTTCTGATGTATCAAATACTTAAGTCATGCAATAATTTGCAAATAAATTCATACAATGTGATTTTCTGGATTTTAGTTTTAGATTCCGTCTCTCACAGTTGAAGTGTACCTATGATAAAAATTACAGACCTCTACATGCTTTGTAAGTAGGAAAACCTGCAAAATCGGCAGTGTATCAAATACTTGTTCTCCACACTGTATGTATGTATGTATGTATGTATGTATGTATGTATGTATGTATGTATGTATGTACAGTGAGGCAAAAAAGTATTTAGTCAGCCACCAATTGTGCAAGTTCTCCCACTTAAAAAGATGAGGCCTGTAATTTTCATCATAGGTACACTTCAACTATGACAGACAAAATGAGAAGAAAAAAAATCCAGATAATCACATTGTAGGATTTTTAATGAATTTATTTGCAAATTATGGTGGAAAATAAGTATTTGGTCAATAAAAAAAAGTTTCTCAATCCTTTGTTATATACCCTTTATTGGCAATGACAGAGGTCAAACGTTTTCTGTAAGTCTTCACAAGGTTTTCACACACTGTTGCTGGTATTTTGGCCCATTCCTCCATGCAGATCACCTCTAGAGCAGTGATGTTTTGGGGCTGTTGCTGGGCAACGCGGACTTTCAACTCCCTCCAAAGATTTTCTATGGGTTTGAGATCTGGAGACTGGCTAGGCCACTCCAGGACCTTGAAATGCTTCTTACGAAGCCACTCCTTCGTTGCTTGGGCGGTGTGTTTGGGATCATTGTCATGCTGAAAGACCCAGCCACGTTTCATCTTCAATGCCCTTGCTGATGGAAGGAGGTTTTCACTCAAAATCTCACGATACATGGCCCCATTCATTCTTTCCTTTACACGGATCAGTCGTCCTGGTCCCTTTGCAGAAAAACAGCCCCAAAGCATGATGTTTCCACCCCCATGCTTCACAGTAGGTATGGTGTTCTTTGGATGCAACTCAGCATTCTTTGTCCTCCAAACACGTCGAGTTGAGTTTTTACCAAAAGGTTATATTTTGGTTTCATCTGACCATTTGACATTCTCCCAATTTTCTTCTGGATCATCCAAATGCTCTCTAGCAAACTTCAGACGGGCCTGGACATGTACTGGCTTAAGTAGGGGTACACGTCTGGCACTGCAGGATCTGAGTCCCTGGCGGCGTAGTGTGTTACTGATGGTAGGCTTTGTTACTTTGGTCCCAGCTCTCTGCAGGTCATTCACTAGGTCCCCCCGTGTGGTTCTTGTGATCATTTTGACCCCACGGGTGAGATCTTGCGTGGAGCCCCAGATCGAGGGAGATTATCAGTGGTCTTGTATGTCTTCCATTTCCTAATAATTGCTCCCACAGTTGATTTCTTCAAACCAAGCTGCTTACCTATTGCAGATTAAGTCTTCCCAGCCTGGTGCAGGTCTACAATTTTGTTTCTGGTGTTCTTTGACAGCTCTTCGGTCTTGGCCAAAGTGGAGTTTGGAGTGTGACTGTTTGAGGTTGTGGACAGGTGTCTTTTATACTGATAACAAGTTCAAACAGGTGCCATTAATACAGGTAACGAGTGGAGGACAGAGGAGCCTCTTAAAGAAAGTTACAGGTCTGTGAGAGCCAGAAATCTTGCTTGTTTGTAGGTGACCAAATACTTATTTTCCACCATAATTTGCAAATAAATTCATAAAAAATCCTACAATGTGATTTTCTGGATTTTTCTTCCTCTCATTTTGTCTGTCATAGTTGAAGTGTACATATGATGAAAATTACAGGCCTATCTCATCTTTTTAAGTGGGAGAACTTGCACAATTGGTGGCTGACTAAATACTTTTTTGCCCCACTGTATGTATGTATGTATGTATGTATGTATGTATGCATGTATGTATGTGACAGTAGTGGTGGTGGGTTGCATATTGTAGGAATGCATCAATAGCTATGTTAACGAGGAGCAATAAATTACCTTGAGGAAGACCCCGATAACAGCCAGTCCATTCTCCTCCATCACAGCTTCCTCAAACCGGCTGTACTTATTAGAGTTCCAGTGGACCATGTGGAGCTAGCAACAGAAAAGACAGAGCATATGTAAATCATAATGTGTTTATCCACACACCCAGAGTCAGGTTGTAGACTTTTGTTGACATATGTCATGATACACTGACTGCATTCAAATGCAATGTCACAAATTATATCTGTTGCTGAATAATGATTAACCTAATTCATGTTTAATATCATTCTCAAGATAAACGACAGTCAAAAAGCAAAAGTAAAACAAATTTGGGATTATATTCTGAACTTTAAAATACACTGCTCAAAAAAATAAAGGGAACACTAAAGTAACACATCCTAGATCTGAATGAATGAAATATTCTTAAATACTTTTTTCTTTACATAGTTGAATGTGCTGACAACAAAATCACACAAAAATGATCAATGTAAATCAAATTAATCAACCCATGGAGGTCTGGATTTGGAGTCACACTCAAAATTAAAGTGGAAAACCACACTACAGGCTGATCCAACTTTGATGTAATGTCCTTAAAACAAGTCAAAATGAGGCTCAGTAGTGTGTGTGGCCTCCACGTACCTGTATGACCTCCCTACAACGCCTGGGCATGCTCCTGATGAGGTGGCGGATGGTCTCCTGAGGGATCTCCTCCCAGACCTGGACTAAAGCATCCGCCAACTCCTGGACAGTCTGTGGTGCAATGTGGCGTTGGTGGATGGAGCAAGACATGATGTCCCAGATGTGCTCAATTGGATTCAGGTCTGGAGAACGGGCGGGCCAGTCCATAGCATCAATGCCTTCCTCTTGCAGGAACTGCTGACACACTCCAGCCACATGAGGTCTAGCATTGTCTTGCATTAGGAGGAACCCAGGGCAAACCGCACCAGCATATGGTCTCACAAGGGGTCTGAGGATCTCATCTCGGTACCTAATGGCAGTCAGGCTACCTCTGGCGAGCACGTGGAGGGCTGTGCGGCCCCCAAAGTAATGCCACCCCACACCATTTTTATTTATTTTATTTATTTTATTTTACCGTTATTTTACCAGGTAAGTTGACTGAGAACACGTTCTCATTTGCAGCAACGACCTGGGGAATAGTTACAGGGGAGAGGAGGGGGATGAATGAGCCAATTGTAACCATGACTGACCCACCGCCAAACCGGTCATGCTGGAGGATGTTGCAGGCAGCAGAACGTTCTCCACGGCGTCTCCAGACTCTGTCACGTCTGTCACATGTGCTCAGTGTGAACCTGCGTTCATCTGTGAAGAGCACAGGGCGCCAGTGGCGAATTTGCCAATCTTGGTGTTCTCTGGCAAATGCCAAACGTCCTGCACGGTGTTGGGCTGTAAGCACAACCCCCACCTGTGGACGTCGGCCCTCATACCACCCTCATGGAGTCTGTTTCTGACCGTTTGAGCAGACACATGCACATTTGTGGCCTGCTGGAGGTCATTTTGCAGGGCTCTGGCAGTGCTCCTCCTTGCACAAAGGCGGAGGTAGCGGTCCTGCTGCTGGGTTGTTGCCCTCCTACGGCCTCCTCCACATCTCCTGATGTACTGGCCTGTCTCCTGGTAGCGCCTCCATGCTCTGGACACTACGCTGACAGACACAGCAAACCTTCTTGCCACAGCTCGCATTGATGTGCCATCCTGGATGAGCTGCACTACCTGAGCCACTTGTGTGGGTTGTAGACTCCGTCTCATGCTACCACTAGAGTGAAAGCACCGCCAGCATTCAAAAGGGACCAAAACATCAGCCAGGAAGCATTGGAACTGAGAAGTGGTCTGTGGTCACCACCTGCAGAACCACTCCTTTATTGGGGGTGTCTTGCTAATTGCCTATAATTTCCACCTTTTGTCTATTCCATTTGCACAACAGCATGTGAAATTTATTGTCAATCAGTGTTGCTTCCTAAGTGGACAGTTTGATTTCACAGAAGTGTGATTGACTTGGAGTTACATTGTGTTGTTTAAGTGTTCACTTTATTTTTTTGAGCAGTGTACACCCCAAAATACCCATCCTTAACTGACAGGTATCAGTATCGATTAAACCAAACTGAGCATTGTCTGACCCAGGTCACACGTAGCTCCTCTTCGTTTCACTCTAGTTCAGTTCCCTACAATGGCCCACAGTCACACTGGGATCAGGGGAGGTTTACATAAAGAAAAAAGGAGTTATAACCCAATAAATACTCAGACTGTGGTGTGCTCCTATTAGGCACAGAGGGAGTTGTGTTGTAATCATAACTTCAGCCTCTGTACACACTCTGCACCTGGAGAGTGTTGAAAACCCTGACACGGTCAGATTCTCACAGCCATTAACGACAGCTTGGCATGGCACCCTCCTCCAGACAGACAGTAGTACTCCCTCTATTGTGTAAGTGTGCTTTAGGTGAGTGGAACAATATGAAAATATATAACACGTCAAAGGTGGGTCATGAGGATTGACCAGAATGCATTTCAAGCAAAGCATTCTGCTTCTGTATGTAGAGGTTTCCAACAGCACAATACCCCTCTGTCACGAAAATTCCATGCCAATATAGTCATGGATTGGCTAGGACAGCACTATGCCCTGATGTCTAAAAGCAGTCCTTCCACCGTTCCATGCCATAGTCTCCTGAAGACTACAGCTCTACTAGATTTGACATGTTAGGTGGTTTTTTAAACTGCATAGAGGCATTCCACAAAATTGACATTTAAAATACAAAACACTAACTCTTAAGGAAGAGGATGTGCGGTAGCTACCTCAGCAGGGAAGAGGCGGCGGTCCACTGTATGCTCGGAGCCCCACGCGTTGCTCTCCCCCCAATGGAAGTGGAACTGACACAGCCGGAAGTTATCCTCCAGAGGACCCCCTTTAAGTACTGAGTGAGGGATGGGTAAGAATAAATAGATCATCTGTGTTATATTAGAGACCCAAGAATGGGAAACAGTAACTAGTACATAAATAACAGCTTAGTGGGGGTTAAAAACATGATTATATAAACATACATGCTAAAACATAACAAGTATCCTCTCTCCACACACAAAAGCAGATGTTTTTTTTTTTTACAGAATAATAAGCCTATTGTATAATTGGCATGAAAATATGTATAAAGTATATTATTAAAGCAGTGAAACAAAATAGACATTTCTGAAATAACATTCAATTGAAAATGAGAAATGTCTAAACAATACATTTCAAGACAGAGTGATGTTGAGAAATAAGCCTAGGGCAGGGATACTTAAAAAGTTAATCAAAGTCACATTCCACGTGGTGGGCATTGCGGTGTTAGTGAGGCACATTGCAGAGCAGAGAAGCCTTACTGGATTTGTCGGTGGTGTCGTCGTACTCAACCAGGAATGAGTACCCATTGTTCCATATCTGTGAGCACGTCCCGGGGTCGTAATCCGGGGTCAGCGGCTTGAGGTGAGGATCAAAAACGCTCTTACGCACCCGAATATCGATAGGAGATTGTCTGTTACCCCCTGGAGCAACGAGTGGTCCCTGCCACATTGGATGCACTGGAGTCAAAGGATGAGAGAGGACTTCAATCTAGGCTGACAGTAAAATTTGTGATGAATAAAGCCCAACAAGGAATTACAGGGCACATGTGTAAATCACATTTGGTCCTATTGCTTAGCCCACTAAAACAAAGACAAATGCTGACACTTACTTTTCATTGTGTACTCTCCAGCTTTCTGCATTATTATTTGGCAAAATGCTAAAAATAAAATATGATTAAAATGTCTCACAGTAGACAAGCAATTCAACAGACTTCGAGTTAGACCAGTAAGCCTCCTCCCTACATTCCATTTAGAGAAATGAGTAAAGCAGAGGAGGAATGAGACACTTGGGTTATTCCTCATGAAACTAGGACAAAAAAAAGACCATGATTTGGCAGATTTCCACAACATTTAATATACAGAACAGTACTTTGGAGGAAGGTTTGTTGACATATATTTGACATTTGTAACAAAGCATAATTGAGAAATAATTATTTAAAGTTTGCATATTTATAACATTTTGTCCTTACCCAGGCCTCCTTTAAGACTCCATAATGTATATGTAGGTGCTACAAAGCAAACACTGGTATCATATGATTGTTTTCCCCGCTTGCTCAGTAATAGCAGTAGTATTTTGATTTCAATAAAAGTCTTACATTAAATTTACAAATATTGAAAAATCTAAAAAGGAATATAGACAATATACCAGTTAAGACTTGGCACATTTTCAATATAGTGTTAAACAAAATATTCTCTACAGGAATATCAAAAATATTCATAAATTGATGTAAGAAAATTGTTATAGAAATCAAAACACCACTCATATTTCAGAGCAAGCCGCAAAGCTTCATATGACACCAATTTTTGCTTTGTAGCACCTACATATGAAACATTATGGAGTCTTAAGAGGCCTGCGTTAGGCAAAAATCTCATAAATATGCTAACTTTGATGAGTTATTTCTCAATTATGCTTTTAGATACCAATGTCAAATGTATGGCAAAAATCCTTCCTCCACAGGACCATTCTATGGATGAAATAATAATTGTGTGTTGGGGGGGGGGGGGGGGGGGGGGGGGTTGTCCTGGTTTCGTGAGGAATCACCCACTTCCTTTTCATTGTGTAAATTCTCTAACTCGAAATTCAAAGGAAATTGCAGAATAAGCCAAATGTGGGTAGGTTACAGAAACTGACTCACGGAATGTATTGGTAGCCCAACAGGTCTTCTCCACAGAAGGAGAGACAGTAGTTCAGTTCTGAACGGAAAGTTTATTAAAATCTGCATTTTCTGGCATTACAATAAATCTACTAGGACCTCCTATATCTGTACAATGGTCCGTTGGAAAAGGTATTTTCAATGGGAACAATTATTTTTAAATTAACCTTTTTGCTACTGTACCCATGGCTCTAATGTGCGACGAACACCAATGCAACAACAAAAATGTATTTATATTATAATTGTTGTAACAAGGCTTTGCTGTACCGTTGTTTCCCGAGCGCAGATTTGTTAGCTTCATGCTTGCACCCTTACTACAGCGAACACGGCTGTTTCCTACTAGCACACAGTTCAAAAGATCGGACTCATTAACCAGGGCAACGTTTCTTTTTCTTCCTGTCGAGGATTGGAAGCCGCATTTTACATTCCTAAAAACTGTCACCAGCCGTTTACCATTCGTTTTAAGCCTTGTTTAGTCATGTTTGTTACCTGACTAACTAGCTAGCTAACAACCTGGTAACATTACCAGTATATACATTTTTCTAGGGCATAACGTGTTCCAGATTTAGCTAGAATTCATATAGGGCTGCTTTTAGAGCCCTGACTGTACCGGATTAAAATAAAAAGCATACTCTTACAATTTTTTTGAAATGCAGCCTCCCATCATGTGTAATATAAATTGTGACAATGAAGATCATAAAATACGTCAGATTTTTTTTAAAGCTTACTTCATGTACTGAAATGAGCTATGGATTTTTGTATAATCCACTCTTCATAATCCTCTATAGCTCATGCATAGACAATGTTTCTAATTCTGTGGCCCAGTGGATCGCAGGGAGATACATCTGCCACAGGTTTCTCAGTGAGGTATGCAGGGTCATGGGTAGTAAAAATAGGTTGAACACCAGTAGGACTCTCATAGCAGACATTAACATTGTGGTTCTCACCATAAAAACAACCAACCATGTTCATTATCTTCAACAGGATTTGAGGCATTATACCGATTACAGGACCTCCATGTGTTTCTCAAAAGAAACACGACTGCTTTTTCTGTGCCCTAACTGACTCATTTGCTCTAGAAAAACTGCTTTTGGTGATTCATCACAAAACAAATATCCTAATTTGGGGGATTTTTACACCATTTAATCCATAGAATGGTCCTTTGGAGCAATGTTTCCCAAACTCGGTCCTGGGTCATCGTGAATCAGCTGTGTAGTGCTAGGGCAAAAACCAAAACGTGCACCCAGGGGTAAACAATTTAATCAAAGTTGGCATATTGAGGACATTTTGGCCTTATGGAGTCTTAAGGCCTGCTTAATGTTTGATCTGTAGGTGCTACAAAGCTAACTTTGATGTCAAATTAAGCTTTACCAATTGCTCTGTAATATGAGTAGTATTTTTCAGTAACAATTCTCTAGGAAGACTGAAAAATATAAAACATGAATATTGAAAATATAACATTTTTGATTAAGCAAATGTTTCAATACATTGTTGATAATATACTTCATGGCAGGGATCAACTAGATTCAGCCGTGGAACGATTTTATTCTTGAGCGGATGGTCAGGGGGACGGAACATAATTACAAATCATTTGTAGAATGCAAATTGACCGCAAGAAGCCCAAACAGATTTATTTGACTAAAACATTTTAAAACCATGCATACATTTGTATACGATCACACCTCTATTATGCATGGGAATACTTTGGAACAGATTAAAAGTATAATATGTTATCACTTGGAGCCGGTTTGCTGCCATTTTAGTTGTTTACGTTTATACAAGGGTGAGATTTTTTTTTTTTTTTAATAACTATAATAATAAATCACCCGAAAGACAAATTCACAGTTAGGGAAACTTGCTCTATGGCCATATCAAAGTTCCAGAGAGGGATCTTTGCTACTTTTAGAGTTATGATCATATTTGAAAGCAAGTTCAACAGAGTGAATGTGAAAATGGATTAAAAAAAGGATTTCCCTCTGCTGGTGATTTGCAGGATGTCCAATGACCAGTAAAAGAACGGCTGTGAATGGTTACATTGCCTACTATACCAATTTCACTATGAAATGGGCCATCACTTCAGAACTACCAGAGTCCCCACTCTGGAACTTTGTTATGCCAGTAGAGTATATAATGGTTCAACAATATATAGAAAAATAGGAATATGAAACATTTTCTATATTCATTTTAATATTTTTCTAAATCAATGAATGTAAGAAAATTGTTAAAGAAATCAAAATACCACTCATATTTCAGAGCAAGCGGTAAAGCTTCATATGACACTGATTTTTGCTTTGTAGCACCTACATATGAAACACTATGGAGTTGTAAAGGACTGAGTGAGGCCAAACTTATGCCAACTTTGATTCCTTATTTCACAATGAATAATGATTTTAGATACAAAATTGAAAATATGTCAACAATCCTTCCTCCAAAAAGGACCACTGTATGGATTAAATGTTGTCAAAACGTCCTAAATCATGGTTGTTTTTTGTCCTGGTTTCGTGAGGAAACACTCTTTTGAGAGCCCAAGCGTAGCTTCCCTCGAAGGCAAACGTTTTTACTTGCACGTTATTTTCCACTGCCAAAGGATACACCCCCCAAAAATGATTGGGTTTGCCTGGGACTGAAGAAATGAAAACATAAAATGCAACTCGGTGGGGCAGTAGTTCTTGACAAACATGACTTTACAGTTGAAGTCAGAAGTTTACACACACTTAGGTTGGAGTCATTAAAACTCATTTTTCAACCACTTCACAAATTTCTTGTTAACAAACTATAGTTTTGACAAGTCGGTTAGGACATCTACTTCGTGCATGACTAGTAATTTTTCCAGCAATTGTTTACAGACAGATTATTTCTGCCCGCGGCTATGGAACCCTGACCTGTCCACCGGACGTGCTACCTGTCCCAGACCTGCTGTTTTCAACTCTCCAGAGACCGCAGGAGCGGTAGAGATACACTTAATGATCGGCTATGAAAAGCCCACTGACATTTACTCCTGATTATTATTTGACCATGCTGGTAATTTATGAACATCTTGGCCATGTTCTGTTATCTCCACCCGGCACAGCCAGAAGAGGACTGGCCACTCCTCATAGCCTGGTTCCTCTCTAGGTTTCTTCCTAGTTATTGGCCGTTCTAGGGAGTTTTTTCTAGCCACCGTGCTTCTACACCTGCATTGCTTGCTGTTTGGGGTTTTAGGCTGGGTTTCTGTACAGCACTTCGAGATATTAGCTGATGTACGAAGGGCTATATAAAATAAACTTGATTTCACTGTATCACAATTCCAGTGGGTCAGAAGTTTACATACACTAAGTTGACTGTGCATTTGAACAGCTTGGAAAATTCCAGAAAATTATGTCATTGCTTTAGAAGCTTCTGAAAGGCAAATTGACATCATTTGAGTCAATTGGAGGTGTACCTGTGGATGTATTTCAAGGCCTACCTTCAAACTCAGTGCTTCTTTGCTTGACATCATGGGAAGAAAAAACAAAACAAAAAATCTACAGAAATCAGCCAAGACCTCACAAAAAAAAGAAAAGTAGACTTCCACAAGTCTGGTTCATCCTTGGGAGCAATTTCCAAATGCCTGAAGGTACCACGTTCATCTGTACAAACAATAGTACGCAAGTATAAACACCATGGGACAACGCAGCCATCATACCGCTCAGGAAGGAGACGGGTTCTGTGTCCTAGAGATGAACATACTTTGGTGCGAAAAGTGCAAATCAATTCCAGAATAGCAAAGGACCTTGTGAAGATGCTGGAGGAAACAGGTACAAAAGTATCTATATCCACAGTAAAACGAGTCCTATATCGACATCCTGAAAAGCTGCTCAGCAAGGGAGAAGCCACTGCTCCAAAACCGCCATAAAAAGGCCAGACTACGGTTTGCAACTGCACATAAGGACAAAGATTGTACTTTTTGGAGAAATGTCCTCTGGTCTGATGAAACAAAAATAGAACTGACCATCGTTATGTTTGGAGGAAAAAGGGGGAGGCTTGCAAGCCAAAGAACACCATCCCAACCATGAAGCAGAGGGGGTGGCAGCATCATGTTGTGGGGGTCCTTTGCTGCATGAGGGACTGGTGCACTTCACAAAGTAGATGGCATCATGAAGGGAAATTATGAGGATATATTGAAGCAGCATCTCAAGACATCAGTCAGGAAGTTAAAGCTTGTCGCAAATGGGTCTTCCAAATGGGCAATGACCCCAAGCATACTTCCAAAGTCGTGGCAAAATGGCTTAAGGACAACAAAGTCAAGGTATTTGAGTGGCCATCACAAAGCCCTCACCTCAATCCTATAGAAAATGTGTGGGCAGAACTGAAAAAGCGTGTGCGGGCAAGGAGGCCTACAAACCTGACTCAGTTACACCAGCTGTCAGGAGGAATGGGCCAAAATTCACCCAACTTATTGTGGGAAGCTTGTGGAAGGCTACCCGAAACATATGACCCAAGTTTAAATGGTTTAAGGCAATGCATGTAAACTTCTGACCCACTGGGAATGTGGTGAAAGAAATAAAAGCTGAAATAAAATAATTTTCTACTATTATTCTGACATTTCACATTCTTAAAATAAAGTGGTGATCTTAACTGACCTAAGACAGGGCATTTTTACTATGATTAAATGTCAGGAATTGTAAAAAACTGAGTTTAAATGTATTTGGCTAAGGTGTATGTAAACTTCCGACTTCAACTGTATATAAATGGCAGGCACAGTCTGCAGGGCCTTATGAATGTGTAAAGCTGACCAATCAGCTGTTTACGTGTCATTAATATTTGTATAGGCTTGTATCATACTTTTGGAAGTGTAGTTTGCTGGATGACAAGTTCCGGTCATTTTCTTGCTTACCAAGTGTAAACAATGGCAGAAGCAAAGTCAGTGTTTTTGTAGCGTACCTCTGTAGTAATAACAAACAAATGCAGCCGTACTTAAGTTTTCATGCTGTAAAAAGAGTTGGAAGGCGCTACGTTTAAGATACTCTGCAGTAGCACCTTGGAATGTAGCCTACATTTCAACCACACAGACTACACTGCTGGGAGCGGTTTATCTGAATACTTTAAAATAATGACCCGAAAACTTTGTTAATATATCCCTTTATTTGTGAATATAATCGTTACCTTTGGAAACTCACCAGCGCTGTGGAAATAAATAAAAACACATATTTGCAAATTCACCCACTTGCCTCCTGCGGAATCCTTGCCCTTACACCTGTATAATAAGATCATAGCTAGAATAAAAATCCACATGACAGAAAATAAGGTGCAGAAATACTTCCATTTAACTTTCAAAGTAATGTTTTACGTCGCACAAAGGAGGGCACATCTTGGTGAATAGAGCTATTGACGCTTCACATCCCTTCAATTAGATGTCAACAACTGTGAAAATTATAGAACACAACACTCGACAAAATGATCAAACGTTGATTAAAAGAGCCAATAACACACAAAAGTGTATTGTAGACGCAGAGCTCTATCAGTAGCGCACAAACATTGCAAAAATAATACATGACCAAAGTTATGTGGACATCTGCTCGTCGAACATCTCATTCCAAAATCATGGGCATCAACATGGAGTTGGTCCCCTCCCGATTGCTGCTATAACAGCCTCCACTCTTCTGAGAAGGCTTTCCACTAGATGTTGGAATATTTCTGTGGGAACTTGCTTTCATTTAGTCACAAGAGCATTAGTGAGGTCAGGCACTGATGTTGGGCGATTAGGCCTGGCTCGCAATCGATGTTCCAATTCATCCCAAAGGTGTTCGATGGGGATGATGTCAGGGCTCTGTGCAGGCCAGTCAAGTTCTTCCACACCGATCTCGACAAACAATTTCTGTATGGACCTCGCATTGTGCACAAGGGCATTGTCATGCTGAAACAAGAAAGGGCCTTCCCCAAACTGTTGCTACAAAGTTGGAAGTACAGAATTGTCTAGAATGTCATTGTATGCTGTAGCGTTAAGATTTCCCTTCACTGGAACTAAGGGGCCTAGCCCGAATCATGAAAAACAGCCCCAGACCATTATTCCTCCTCCACCAAATGTTACAGTAGGCACTACGCAGTCGGGCAGGAAGCATTCTCCTGGCATCCGCCAAACCCAGCTTCGTCCATCGGACTTCCAGATGGTGAAGACTGATTCATCACTCCAGAGAACGTGTTTCCACTGCTCCAGAGTCCAATGGTGCCGAGCTTTACACCACTCCAGCTGACGTTTGGCATTTTGCATGGTGATATTAGGCTTGTGTGTGGCTGGCTTGGCCATGGAAACCCATTTCATGACACTCCCGACGAACAGTTCTTGTGCTGACATTGTTTCCAGAGGCAGTTTGGAACTCGGTAGTGATTGTTGCAACCGAGGACAGATGATTTTTATGCGTTGTGCTTCAGCACTCAGCAGTCTTGTTCTGTGAGCTTGTGTGGCCTACCACATTGCGGCCGAGCCGTTGTTGCTTCTAGACATTTCCACTTCTCATTAACAGCATTATGGCTTTTTCTTTGCAACTCTGCATAGAAGGCAAGCATCCCAGAGTCACCTCTTCACTGTTGACGTTGAGACTGGTGTTTTGCAGGGACCATTTAATGAAGCTGCCAGATGACTTCTGAGGCATCCGTTTCTCAAACTAGACACACTAATGTACTTGTCCTCTTGTTCAGTTGTGCACCGTGGCCTCCCACTCTTTCTATTCTGGTTAGAGCCAGTTTGCGCTGTTCTGTGAAGGGAGTAGTACACAGTGTTGTACCAGATCTTCAGTTTCTTGGCAATTTCTCACATGGAATAGCCTTCATTTCTCAGAACAAGAATAGACTGACAAGTTTTAGAAGAAAGTTCTTTGTTTCTGGGCATTTTGAGCCTGTAATCAAATCCAGAAATGCTGACGCTCCAGATACTCAACTAGTCTAAAGAAGGACAGTTTTATTGCTTCTTTAATCAGCACGACAGTTTTTAGCTGTGCTAACATAATTGCAAAAGGGTTTTCTAATGATCAATTAGCCTTTCAAAATGATAAACTTGGATTAGCTAACACAATGTGCCATTGGAACACAGGAGTGATGGTTGCTGATAATGGGCCTCTGTATGCCTATGAAGATATGCCCTTAAAAATCTGCAGTTTCCAGCTACAATAGTCATGTCATTTACAACATTAACAATGTATACACTATTTCTGATCAATTATGTTATTTTAATGGACAAAGAATTTTTTTTTTTTTTTCTTTCAAAAACAAGGACATTTCCAAGTGACACCACACTTTTGTTGATTTTTTTTTACTAGAACAAGGTGTCTTGGACACACACACAGTTCCAGCAGTAAGTGTAAAGCTGCTGTTCTCAGCCATGTGCTGGGTGGCTAAAGATCAGTCACACCATCTGGCCTGGAGAAAATTACACATTTCAGAGTACTGTTTAAACACATCTGGCTCTAGAGCCAAGCCCCTTTTCATTTGACTGGTTTGCCTTACCCAGTAGGGCTTGCCAATGCCTGGCCAGAGGACTCCACTATCATGTGACATACTCCACGAAACCTGCTAGCTGTTACTCTTGGCCAACGCATTTGGCTCCATAGTGGGCACTCTTGATTGCTCTTCAGTACCTTCCTCAATCACAGCTGACAACTCGTGACCTTTAAAACCTCTAACGCCTCACAAACCCGGATCCGGGAGCACCCCCATCAAAAAAGCTGACTAGCATAGCCTAGCCTAAAGCCACAGGGATATCATATAATAAAATGTTCATGAAATCACAAGTCCAAGACACCAAATGAAAGATACACATCTTGTGAATCCAGCCATCATTTCTGATTTTTAAAATGTTTTACAGGGAAGACACAATATGTAAATCTATTAGCTAACCACGTTAGTGTAACAGTATAACTTTAAACCGTCCCCTCGCCCCGACACGGGCGCGAACCAGGGACCTTCTGCACACAACAACGGTCGCCCACGAAGCACAGTCGTTACCCATCGCTCCACAAAAGCCGCGGCCCTTGCAAAGCAAGGTGCAACACTACTTAAGTCTCAGAGCAAGTGACGTAACTGATTGAAATGCTACAGGCGCGTACCCGCTAACTAGCTAGCCATTTCACATCCGTTACACTCACCCCCCTTTCAACCTCCTCCTTTTCCGCAGCAACCAGTGATCCGGGTCAACAGCATCAATGTAACAGTATAACTTTAAACCGTCCCCTCGCCCCGACACGGGCGCGAACCAGGGACCTTCTGCACACATCAACAACGGTCGCCCACGAAGCACAGTCGTTACCCATCGCTCCACAAAAGCCGCGGCCCTTGCAAAGCAAGGGGCAACACTACTTAAGTCTCAGAGCAAGTGACGTAACTGATTGAAATGCTACTAGCGCGTACCCGCTAACTAGCTAGCCATTTCACATCCGTTACATTAGCAAAAGACACCACTTCTTTACTCCATTTTTTTACTCCATCAGTAGCTATCACAAATTCAACCAAATAAAGATATAAATAGCCACTAAACAAGAAACAACTTCATCAGATGACAGTCTGATAACATATTTATTGTATAGCATATGTTTTGTTAGAAAAATGTGCATATTTCAGGTATAAATCATAGTTTACCATTGCAGCCACCATCACAACTCTCACCAAAGCGACTAGAATAACTACAGAGACCATTGTGTATTAGCTAACTACTCATCATAAAACATTTCTTAAAGATACACAGCGTACAGCAGATGAAAGACACAGATCTTGTGAATCCAGCCAATATTTCAGATTTTCTAAGTGTTTTACAGCAAAAACACAATATAGCGTTATATTAGCTTACCACAATAGCAAACATCACAACAGCATTGATTCAAGGCAAAAATAGCGATAACGTATAAACCACCAAAATATATTAATTTTTTTCACTAACCTTCTCAGAATTCTTCAGATGACAGTCCTATAACATCATATTACACAATGCATATAGAGTTTGTTCGAAAATGTGCATATTTAGCGGTTAAAAAGCAGCTTTTCTGTGTTTTAAATTGTATGGGTATACTTGAACAACAGAATGGTGTGGGCGTGTACTGATCAATAGGCCTATTTCACACATATTGTAATTAAATGTCATATTTAATAGAAATCTGGACACACTGGACATAATTTAAAGGGATATTGGCAATGAGGCCTTTTATCTACTTCCCCAGAGTCAGATGAACTTGTAGATACCCTGGGTATTTAAGCGCGGAAATCGACTCTGCCGCACGCGCATGCTTTTGCGGCACAGTCGATAGCGCGCCGGACCTCGGGCTAGAAGGTCGAGGGTTCGAGACCTGCTCCCTGCCTGTTTCATTTCACTACCTTAAACTTCCTTATTTGACAGAGACATAACAATGGTATCCACGAGTTAATCTAAGTCTGTGGAAGTACATAATGGGCCTTATTGCCAAAATCCCAGAGTATACATTTAAGATGATTATATATTGTTTACTATGGTTTGTTTATCAGTAACAGTTTCCATCCACAGTTTATGAGTGTAAAGTCATACCATATTAAAAAAAACAGCTGTGATGGAAACAGGTCATTTGGGTACAATTTTATAAATGGCGACATTATTTGTTTGTTCGACATGGTGGTATCTTTTTGTGTCTATAATGCGAAAAATTATGGCGGAAACAGCTTTATGCGCACATATTTATACAATAACCATTATATTGAAGTAAACTTGGAGCCACGCAATGGTGTGTGGTCCTCCCACTATGACTTTGGAAACAATGCAGTTTATTAGGATACAGATTAAATAAATGATGATTAACTTCACAGGGTGGTGAAAGTGCACGGTCTTTAGCGTGGTGCTTCATGCCAATAAATATTGAGGGTCTAATTCTGGTGACACGATGGTCGATACTTAGCTGCTGTTTAACAAAATATATATATTTTTTTATCTTGCTCTTTTGTCCATGATAATTTCTTCACGTTAACTATACCCACACTGTATCTGCAAGCTGTTGGCTAAAGCACACGTGCCAATACCAGAGTGGCCACATTACCTATATAACACTGCATTTGTGACAAAACCATCAGTAGAGTTGAAAATGTGATGGAATCAAATTTATTTAACCTTTAATCTGGGCAAGTCAGTTAAGAACAAATTCTTATTTACAATGACAGCCTACTTGTAAAGCACCCCCTAAACTTGTATTTTTTATTTCGGTACATGGGAATTTAACCGTAAAAGCTATTTTTATGTGCACTACGTCATCACTCACAGCTTTTCATCTGCAACAAGTCCATTTGTTGGAATTACACCACTGGTGAGAAAATATAATTTTTTTCCCATGCAGATTTGATTATATTAGCATAAAGATCTGTGGCCAATATGTGAGAGATTTTCATGCAAATATTCTACAATCTGCATTAAAAATGAGAATTTTCTCACCCGAAAACAGTTTGCAGATACAGTGCGGGTATAGTCTATATGATGAGATTATTTTGGACAAAATAGCAAGATTCTTTTTATTTGTCAAACAGCAGCCAAGCATCTATCATCATGTCGCCAGAATAAAACCCTCGATATTCATTGGAATGGAGCATAAAGCTAAAGGCTGAGCACTTTCACCACCCTGTGAAGTTCATAATTTTTCATCTGTAGCATAATAAATAGAGGTCGACCGATTAATCGGAATGGCCGATTAAATGGGGCCGATGTTCAAGTTTTCATAACAATCGGAAATCGGTATTTTTGGGCGCCGATTTATTTTTATTACACCTTTATTTAACTAGGCAAGTCAGTTAAGAACACATTCTTATTTCCAATGATGAGGCAGAACGACAGATTTTTAAGCTTGTCAGCTCAGGGGATTCAATCTTGCAACCTTACAGTTAACTAGTCCAATGCTCTAACACCTGATTACATTGCACTCCACGAGGAGCCTGCCTGTTAGCGAATGCAGTAAGCTAAGGTAAGTTGCAAGCTAGCATTAAACTTATCTTATAAAAAACAATCAATCAATGACTGTCATTGCTCCAATGTGTACTTAACCATAAACATCAATGCCGTTCTTAAAATCAATACACAAGTATATATTTTTAAACCTGCATATTTAGCTAAAATAAATCCAGGTTAGCAGGCAATATTAACCAGGTGAAATTGTGTCATTTCTCTTGCGTTCATTGCACGCAGAGTCAGGTTATATGCAACAGTTTGGGCCGCCTGGCTCTTTGCGAACTAATTTGCCAGAATTTTACGTAATTATGACAACACTGAAGGTTGTGCAATGTAACAGGAATATTTAGACTCATGGATGCCTCCATTAGATAAAATACGGAACGGAATAAACGTTTTGTTTGAGGAGATAGTTTCCGGATTAGTCAAAGGTATATGGTTTAGAGAGAAATAGTCGACGCGTTATAATTCCTGTAATAACTTGCGGCTAAACTTGAAAGGGGTTCCTTCGTTATTTTACCGTTCATGTCTTCCATAGAGAATGTCTTGATCTACTTCAAATAAGGTCTGTGTTTCGTGCAGGCTTAAACCGCCTCGACGTTTTGATACCCGTGTAAATCTCACTAGGATAAGGTAACATTTGTCAACATATTTTCATAAATCCACTCTACAAAAAAATGTATCTTCGCTTATATTTAGCCAATATTGATCAGAGTTACCTTGTCCTATGGATATCTACACAGTTATAAAATTGGCACGGTGATGTAAGCCTACATGAAACACAGACATTATTTTAAGTGAATCTAAAAATATCCTATGGAATAAATGAAGGAACCGCTTTTCAGATTTTGCTAAAAGGTGTCATGGGAATTATGATTCGCACTTTGGTTGTCAATTCTTACCATGCCCATTATTAAAAGAGCTTTTCCTGCATATAGAAACGACAGTTTTTGTTTTCAACATTCATCACAGATACTCTATTTTTATTCAAACAGTTGAGAGTATTTGTCTCCTAAGCAGACTCTTCAGTATCATTGTCACTTCAGAGCTGTGTGCTTGTGTGTATTTATGTATTATATTAAGTTAAAATAAAAGTGTTCATTGTTCATTCAGTATTGTTGCAATTGTCATTATTACAAAAATATGTGTGTGTGTGTGTATTATATATATATATATATATATTTTAAAAATATATATTTTTAACAAATCGACATCGGCTTTTGTTGTCCTCCAATAATCGGTATCGGCATTGAAAAATCATAATCGGTCGACCTCTAATAATAAACTGCATGCTTTGCCGAGTCGTAGTGGGAGTACAACACATTAGATTAGTTTAACGACCCATTCGAAAGACAGGGCAATGACCCCAATCACTGCCTTGGGGAATTGGGATAATTTTTTAGACCTTAGGGAACAGTGCCTACTACTGGCCCTCCAACACCACTTCCAGCTGCATATGGTCCAGGGCCTAACCAGGACCAACCCTGCTTAACTTCAGAGGCATGCCAGCAGTGAGATGCCGGGTGGTATGCTGCTGGCATAATGAACCAGATTCACTCATGCAGAAATCCACCCCCTGGTTTCCATGTATTCTTTGTTTTCATCGCAATGCGTGCACAATGTCATTATCCCTTCAGTAATGTAGCCACCAAGGATTTATATACATAATTGGTAGCCATAGTGATGTTGATTAAAACGTTACCGCTGCTTGAGAGATTTAACAGTTATTTATCATGCCGTGTGTGGAATTTGGCAGCTTCGCTGCCAGCTGGACTAAGTGACTATTAGTGATTATAGCACTGACTGTTCTAGTCTTAAATATATTGCCTACAACTAGCAAATGCAACTGTACTTAATATAATGATACAAGCTATTTAAAAAGTTTCGACACTTACAGGCAGAAAGCACATATTTGCTTGAACATGCGGTGAGGTTGCATCTTCTCACAGGGATCAAACGTTGACCTTTGGTTTGCTTTATGAGATGTCTGTGCAGATACCGAGCAAGTGGCGTTAAAACCGATGAAAGAGCCACCATTATCTCCGATTCTTCGAATACGCTTCTCGAGGGTTGCGAGAGTCAAAGTTAGCTGTTATTTATCCTTTCAGGTAAGGCAAAACGTCATCTTGTCCCCAGGTGTTACGGGTTGGTTTCATAGCGGTTTCCACTTTAGGGGATTTGCTTTTTATGGCCCCTCGTCTTCCACATTGTCGGCAGGATGGCTGGTCTCTCTCGCTACCTCTCGCTTGACTGGTAGCAACGAAATGGACAGGCTGTCACATGATTAAAACATTCACGAATTGACAGTAAATTCCATCCGGTTTTACAGCTTTTCACTAGTCCTGTTGATGCGTGCTCTTACCTGAACACCGCGCCCATCGAATTTTTCTTCCTACAGATATTTCACACGCCGCATCAACGAAAATAACAGATTGTAAATGTGTTTACAAAGCAATGTTATTACGAAGAGTTTGCTGAGTGGGGGGGGTCGCAAAATTCCCATCCCGACCTATCAGCTTTATCGTCTGAGGGGCGTTTCAATCCACATGCGCGAGACGATGCTGCGTTCATAGCGTCTTGTAAATACGAGCATATGACTGAAAAATCCACATGAACGCCTCTCCGACTCGTAATAATTTGAGGGAAACTCGTCTACCTTGAGCTCCGACTTCTTTCATATATACTCTGACGTCACCTAATCAAATTATATTTGTCACATACTTAGCAAACAACATGGCTGCGTTCGGCTATGTTTTTTCGTTCTGGAACGTTCAATTTAACGGAAATGGTGCTGTACTGAACGACCAGTTGGAACGCTGTCGCACAGTTTCTAAACCGAGGCGCAACATCGCGAGACTTCCGGGGACGCTTGCAAAACAGGCCAGGGTTTGGTGTTTGAGAAGTGAAAAGGTCTTCCTTACTTGTTCATTTTCTCTAAATCTAAGGGCACAACCTCGATTCGAGACAATGTTTTTGGTAGTTCAACATGTTATTGCTCCAACCTCGTGAAAGTGACAAACTGACACGTTTTAATTTTCGTTAAAAAAACAACTTTATCGAAGGAGTGGCTTTGGCCTGCACGTGCGCAGTTTGGCGCGAGACGACCGTTAGAAAAACGTCATCGGACTACACATGAGTTTAGCTAGCCAATATCGCCATGCCATTGTCTACACGTGTTTTAGCATATCTTCATACTATATTATAAACCGGGTGGTTTGAGACCTGAATGCTGATTGGCTGAAAACCGTGGTATATCAGACATCATAAACTGGGTGTTCGAGCCAAGAATGCTGATTGGCTGACAACTGTGTTATACCATGGGTATGACAAAACACTTATTTTTACTGCTCTAATTAAGTTGGTTAACAGTTTATAATAGTAATAAGGCACCTCAGGGTTTGTGGTATATGGCCAATATACCACAGCTACAGGCTGTGTCCAGGCACTCTGTTGTCATGCTTAAGAACAGCCCTTAGTATATTGGCCATATACCACACCTCCTCGGGCCTTATTGCTTAAGTATACAACAGGCAGGTCTAATCCTGGATGCTGATTGGTTAAAACCACATTCCAACTGGTGTCTATTCCACAAGTTACCACCGGCTAAAGATATGACGTTGAAATGCCTATTTACTCTGTTCCATCTCACTGCGCAATCCACTGTCTCATCAGCCCAACCAGGCAATTTATAAACTTGATCTCCACTATAAAAAGCATCTAGATATTATCTCTGATTTCTTTTTCTTTTAGACTAGCATTTGATTTAACAGCGGAGATTAATATAAACCTTGCGGTCTGTCTCTGACATTTGAATTTCAATATTGAAACAATGTCTCCAGCTGTCCCATAGTAATGAAGTGTTGGGACGAGACAGACAGGCAGGCATGCAGCTTTTCTCAGCCAGTTGAATTCATGAATCAGCTGGCATCATTTATATATATATATATATATATATATATACACTGCTCAAAAAAATAAAGGGAACACTTAAACAACACAATGTAACTCCAAGTCAATCACACTTCTGTGAAATCAAACTGTCCACTTAGGAAGCAACACTGATTGACAAATTTCACATGCTGTTGTGCAAATGGAATAGACAAAAGGTGGAAATTATAGGCAATTAGCAAGACACCCCCCAAAACAGGAGTGATTCTGCAGGTGGTGACCACAGACCACTTCTCAGTTCCTATGCTTCCTGGCTGATGTTTTGGTCACTTTTGAATGCTGGCGGTGCTCTCACTCTAGTGGTAGCATGAGACGGAGTCTACAACCCACACAAGTGGCTCAGATAGTGCAGTTCATCCAGGATGGCACATCAATGCGAACTGTGGCAAAAAGGTTTGCTGTGTCTGTCAGCGTAGTGTCCAGAGCATGGAGGCGCTACCAGGAGACAGGCCAGTACATCAGGAGATGTGGAGGAGGCCGTAGGAGGGCAACAACCCAGCAGCAGGACCGCTACCTCCGCCTTTGTGCAAGGAGGAGCACTGCCTGAGCCCTGCAAAATGACCTCCAGCAGGCCACAAATGTGCATGTGTCTGCTCAAACAGTCAGAAACAGACTCCATGAGGGTGGTATGAGGGCCAACGTCCACAGGTGGGGGTTGTGCTTACAGCCCAACACCGTGCAGGACGTTTGGCATTTGCCAGAGAACACCAAGATTGGCAAATTCGCCACTGGCGCCCTGTGCTCTTCACAGATGAACGCAGGTTCACACTGAGCACATGTGACATCCCTCAGGAGACCATCCGCCACCTCATCAGGAGCATGCCCAGGCGTTGTAGGGAGGTCATACAGGCACGTGGAGGCCACACACACTACTGAGCCTCATTTTGATTTGTTTTAAGGACATTACATCAAAGTTGGATCAGCCTGTAGTGTGGTTTTCCACTTTAATTTTGAGTGACTCCAAATCCAGACCTCCATGGGTTGATTAATTTGATTTCCATTGATCATTTTTGTGTGATTTTATTGTCAGCACATTCAACTATGTAAAGGAAAAAGTATTTCATAAGAATATTTCATTCATTCAGATCTAGGATGTGTTATTTTAGTGTTCCCTTTATTTTTTTGAGCAGTGTATAATCTTGAATCCCAAATAAAACAGTATTGGACATGATCCAGAAATTAGGCGGACCTTGCAAAGCGTATAACAGCACAATACATTTGACAGTTTCAAGCGCTACAATACATGCAGCACATACAGTTGAAGTCGGAAGTTTACATAAATGAGTTTTAATGACTTCAACCCAAGTGTTTCAACCACTCCACAAATGTATTGTTAACTATAGTTTTGGCAAGTGAGTTAGGACATCTACTTTGTGCATGACAAGTCATTTTTCCTGAAGCTGGAGACTCATATCTCCCTCACCAGCTGTCAGAGCAGCTCACAGATCACTGCACATAGCCCATCCAACTACCTCATCCCCATACTGTATTTATCTTGCTCCTTTGCACCCCAGTATCTGTACTTGCACATTCATCTTCTGCACATCTATCACTCGTGTTCAATTGCTATATTGCAATTACTTCACCACCATGGCCTATTTATTGCCTTTACCTCCCTTATCCTACCTCATTTGCACACACTGTATCAACTTTTTCTACTATATGTTTGTTGATTCCATGTGTAACTCTGTGTTGTTGTATGTGTCAAACTGCTTTGCTTTATCTTGGCCAGGTTGTAGTTGTAAATGAGAACTTGTTCTCAACTAGCCTACCTGGTTAAATAAAGGTGAAAAAAATAAAAAGCACATTACTAATGCTACGGGGAAAGGGGATGCATGGGAGGGGGAGATTTGCTTTGAATGCCTATTGCAGTTGCAATTCACCTGCTTCCACATAGTGGAGAAATTCTAGCTGTAGCACCTTAAAATGTTTCTTTCAGTCTCCCCAAAAAAAACACACCCGACTTGTGACAATACAAATACATTATATATTTAAAAAAAATCTAAAATATTTTATCACAAATAGATGAAATGTATCAAACGTTCCACTGTAAACAGTACTCTGTTGACCCCAAATAATAACCAGAAAACTTAAGTTTTGTACATTATTATTTACAAATGTTTGGTAAGAGGAACGGCGTATGAAAACAGTTCCCTTCTTCTAACGGGGTGAGGTGTAGAGAGACATGCTAGTCCAGCGCAATGATGTCATGATCATCATCAGCTGAGGGTTGGCTCAGGTGTTGGCGCTTAGCTGAGGCCTCGCCTGTCTCAGCATCATGGAGCTTCCTCTTGTGGCTTCCTGACTCCATGCTGACAGCCATAGTGCTAGAGGACGGCGCCTCCTCGTCTGAATCAACTAGCAGAATGTCATTCTGTTCAGCAGGGGCTAAGAGGTGAAAGGAAAGCAAGAGGAAAACAAAGTCAGATTTACCTGTACCCCTTTAGATTTTACATTCAGCTACAGAAGAATCAACGCCTCATTCTTAGCACTATAAACAAATGGTTTAAGGACCGGACTGATTACTTATGACCAGGATTTGAATTATCAGATGTAGTCTAAAATAGTCAATTTCTGTAGACAATGTCAGTTTTGCTCACCTTTGGAAGAGGTAGACGGTTCTGCAGATTCTTTGTTGCCATTGGCAACGTTCTTTCCCTCTTGTGACCTGGTTGGGGTTGGGGCCTTGTCAGGGGCGTCACCCACCACCTCAAATTCCAAATCCTTCTCCAAGTCTTCACTTTTTCAACAGAAATACATTTACATTAGGGAAATACAAAGGCAAATACAGCACACAGAGAAATATATCCTTCTCTTACCAGTGAATCACATTAACCAGGAGTGTGTAATCCTGCAGAAAGTCATCCACTTGCAGACAGCTGCCATTTCAAATCCCAAAGTCAGACAGGAACTTGCAGTTGTTTGCTGTGAGAAGAAAATGGTGCGTGAAAAGATTTGTATACTGATAAGAGTATACCGTTTAGGGGTGGGCACAGTTAATCAAATATCCCAGACGTTAGTATTGGATTATTTGCAAGAGTATTCATGTTGGTGATCATGTGCCCACTGAAGCCGCTTGTTTATAGCTCAGAAGTGCAACCCGGTGTGGTCTGCTGCAATAGCCCTCTACAAGGTGTGGAAAACTTTCTACAGGGATGCTGGCCCATGTTGACTACCAAAGCTTCCCACAGTTGTGTCAAGTTGGCTGGATGTCCTTTGGGTGGTTGACCATTCTTGATACACATGGGAAACTATTGAGCGTGAAAAACCCAGCAGCGTTGCATTTCTTGACACAAACCAGTGCGCCTGGGCTGGCACCTGCTACCATACCCCGTTCAAAAGGCACTTAAATATTTTGTCTTGCCAATTCACCCTCTGAATGGCATACATACACAAGCCATGTCAACTGTTTTAAGGCTTTAAAAGAAAATACTATTTAACCGGTCTCCTTGTTATTCAGTCTGTTTAAGCTCTAAAGATCATATCACTCACCTATTTTAAAGACATAGGCTGTGAAAACTGGTAAGAACCGGTTTTTGTTTGTGTTAATACTTTAAGGGAGTAGAGCTAAGAATCTCATCTCTCATGTAAGCTTGCCTCCCTCTTGGAGGGGTAAGCAGTTCGGGGAGTGCCTCAATTAGCCTTGCTAGCTGGCTTAGTTGGCTAGCTACTTTGTCGATTTGATGTACAGTGGCAAGAAAAAGTATGTGAACGCCTAGGCTAATGACTTCTCCAAAAGCTAATTGGAGTCAGCTAACCTGGAGTACATTCATTGACACCAGATTGGAGATATTGGTTAGAGCTGCCCTGCCCCCCCCAAAAAAGCTCTCAATTTGAGTTTGCTATTCACAAGAAGCATTGCCTGATGTGAACCATGCCTCAAACAAAAGAGATCTCAGAAGACCCAAGATTAAGAACCGCTGACTTGCATAAAGCTGGAAAGGGTTACAAAAGTATCTCTAAAAGCCTTGATGTTCATCAGTCCACAGTAACACACATTGTCTAAAGTTGAGTTGTTTGGAAGGAACACACAACACTGTGTGGAGAAAGAGGCACAGCACACTAACATCAAAACCTCATCCCAACTGTAAATTATGGTGGAGGGAGCATCATGGTTTGGGGCTGCTTTGCTGCCTCAGGGCCTGGACAGCTTGCTATCAATGACAGAAAAATGAATTCAAGTTTATCAAGACATTTTGCAGGAGAACGTAAGGCTATCTGTCCACCAATTGAAGCTAAACAGAAGTTAGGTGATGTAACAGGACAACAACCCAAAACACAGAAGTAAATCAACAACAGAATGTCTTCAGATGAAAATATGCCTTCTGGAGTGGCCCAGTCGGAGTCCTGACCTCAACCCGATTGAGATGCTGTGGCATGACCTCAAGAGCGCTTCACACCAGACATCCCAAGAATTTTGCTGAACTGAAACGGTTTTGTAAAGAGGAATGGTCAAAAATTCCTCCTGACCGTCTGATTTGCAACTACAGAAAACATTTGCTTGAGGTTATTGTTGCCAAAGTAGGGTCAACCAGTTACTAAAACCAAGGGTTCACATACCTTTCCCACCCTGTTCTGTGATTGTTTACACAGTGTGTTCAATAAAGACATGAAAACGTATAGTGTGTTATTAGTTTAAACAGACTGTGTTTGTCTACTGTTGGGATTTAGATGAAGATCAGATCAAATTATGACCAATATATGCAGAAGTCCAGGTAATTCCAAAGGGTTCACATACTTTTTCTTGCCACTGTAGTTAAAACAGGCACTACCAGATGGTATGATAGATAACCTATAGCAGCAAGTTTGTCAAACTAGCATGACTATGGCTCCTTTCACTCTCCATCCCATCTCACATATTCCGGCCCCTGCCATTTCCCCACACTGCTGCAGCTCTCACTTGTCACGCAGCAAACAAAAGATGTTTTACAAAAAAAAAAACAGAATGTCATGATATTATTCAAACAGTACACACATTTCAAATGCAAACCCTTAACTGTTGAGTGCAATATGCAGTCCTCTACTGGTCTCCTTTGGGACAGTCTGATAATATTCTGTGATTGCCTCATACCTTCTGTTTCACCCTCCTCAGAGGAGATAAGGATTGTCCCTTTCCCATCCTCGATCTGCACATCTGGCGCCACCATACCAAACTTCTCCTTTAATATCTAACACAAAGAAACAAGAATCTTTCCCTGAACACATGGTTATGGAGCGGCAGGTAGCCTAGTGGATAGAGCGTTGGACTAGTTACCGAAATGTTGCAAGATCGAATCCCCAAGTCGACAAGGTAAAAATCTGTTGTTCCACCCCTGAACAAGGCAGTTAACCCACTGTTCCTAGACCGTCATTGAAAATAAGAATCTGTTCTTAACTCACTTGCCTAGTTAAATAACGGTATTAAAAAAATATAGATGCTGATCACATGTCACTGTCATGTTTGCAACAATGAAACAAGATTGGTTTTGTTTAGATTTTACATGCAACCCTCTAGTCAATATCTACATTGCTTTATCTCTGCCTCCCTAGTCAAAAATGTCTATCAGTCTGTGCATTTGTCTGGCTTTATCAGTCTGATTGTAAGCATGGTTACATGCAAAAAGGAGCCAAAGAGCCATGCATTACCTTGTCTTGAAGGGCCAGCACATGAGTTTTGTGCACATTCAGTTTGACTGTGACTTCTGGCTTGCTGGCGCACACATAACAGTTGGCACTGGGTGGGTCCAAAGCACACGGAACCAGCAGCTTTTTCCTGGGGTTGGGCTGCTTGTTCAGGAAGATCTAGGAACACAATACAGGAATAGGTTTCAGATCCCATTAGATATACACTAAACAGCCATAAGTTGCCATTAAAATTATTCTCAAGGTATCTGCAAGTTCAATGACGTTACATTTTTAAAATGGCACTTGGAATGCCATTTAATACCAACTTGGTGTCTGCACGCACCACACGCCAATATTCCTCTCCAGAAATGAGCACATATTGGCAAAAAGTTGTATTTTTGGGGGCTGACTCTTTCACCAAAAGGCTACAGCCTACATGGCTTATATTATCAGGCAGGTGTGCAATTTTAGGCTTACTGATGTAGCATAGTGGCTAGGCTATAGATGGGTAAAGCATGGGGTTGCCCATCTGCATTTGTTTAGGTTACCCCGATGGGCTAATCATTTTTATCACTTTTATTTATCTAGGCAAGTCAGTTAAGAACAAATTCTTATTTACAATGACGGCCTACCGCGGCCAAACCCAAACGACGCTGGAACAATTGTGTGTCGCCCTATGGGACTCCAATCACAGCCGGTTGCGATACAGCCTGAAATTGAACCAGGGTCTATAGTGACGCCTCTAGCACAGATGCAGTGTCTAGATCACAACCTAGATCAAACTAAGTGTTCAGAATTTTGGGTTCGATACCAAAACCAGCCTAGTATAATGATACTCAATATCATAATGATACCACTGTGAAAAAATGCCTTAAAGTCAAATATCCTGCACTATTACTCTCCATCTGGAGAGCTAGGCCACACAGGAGTCAGATTTAAAAGGTCCTGTTGAGCAGTGTGATAGAGTAGAGCTGGAACAAAAGTCTACACACTCAATAGCTCTGAGGTATTATGCTATAACAGCCTACAACCAAAAAGTTGAATAAATAATTCCTTCATTCCGTGAATCAGGTATAAAATGGCTATACTTCGAAGCAAGGTAGCTAAGCGGGAGAGTTCTAGACTGACTTGTTCCATTGCCAAGTAAGACATTTCAACTAACATGTTCAGGGAACGCATGATGGCTATTTTATGTGCAGCATGTCAAAACAGGATCCAGAATAATTACATTTATTTTTGGCCCAGAGAGATTAATTTGCCTGCATTGTTTGTGCATATTGGCCTAGGCCATGTCTATATGCTACATAAATCAAATGTTATGGTCACATGTGCCAAATACAACAGGTGTAGAATTTAGTGAAATGCTTGCTTACAATCCCTTTTCAACAATGCAGAGTTAAATTATAAAAATAGTAACAAGAGGAATGATCAATGCCAAGCGCGGCTGGATTGGTGTAAAGTTCACCGCCATTGGACTCTGGAGCAGTGGAAACACATTCTCTGGGACTGATGAATCACGCTCCACCATCCGGCAGTCTGATAGACGAATCTGTGTTTGGTGGATGTCAGGAGTACACTACCTGCCGAATGCTTTGTGCCAACTGTAAAGTTTGGTGGAGGAGGAATAATGGTCTGGGGCCGTTTTCCATGGTTTGGGCTAGGCCCCTTAGTTTCAGTGAATGGAAATCTTAACGCTACTGCATTCAATTACATTCTAGACAATTCTGTGCTTCCAACTTTGTGGAAACAGTTTGGGGAAGGCCTTTTCCTGTTTCATGAAATTGCCCATGTGTACAAAGCGAGGTTCATACAGAAATGGTTTGGCGGGATCGGTGTGGAAGAAGTTGACTGGTCTGACGCGCCCTTGACTTTTTAAGGACCCACAGTTGCACTGCAACCATCACGGCTACTATTACAGGGAATGATACAAAATGACAGGCAGGTAAGAGGGCTACACCAAAACCTTTCCTCCCCAAATGTATTTTGAAATAAATTCTGTGTTGTGTACTTAAAATTATGAGTTTTGAAAATACCTACTGTCAAACTTCCCCTGGGGTGTATTCATTAGTCGCACACCATAGCAAAACATTTAGCAACGGAAGCGGTTAGATCTAAACGGAAAGCGGTTTGCAACAAACAAGAGTTTCTATTGGACAAGTTCAGGTTTGTCCTGTTTGGCTTCTAGTTAATATGACAAAATGTAGGGCCTCCCGGGCCCCTAATATTTTGTCATATTAACTAGTCTCATCGCGCTCCAGCGACTCCTGTGGTGGGCCGGGCGCAGTGCGCGCTAACCAAGGGTGACAGGTACACGGTGTTTCCTCCGTCACATTGGTGCGGCTGGCTTCCGGGTTGGAGGCGCGCTGTGTTAAGAAGCAGTGCGGCTTGGTTGGGTTCTGCTTCGGAGGACGCATGGCTTTCGACCTTCGTCTCTCCCGAGCCCGTACGGGAGTTGTAGCGATGAGACAAGATAGTAATTACTAGCGATTGGATATCACGAAAATTGGGGAGAAAATGGGATAAAATTTCAAATAAAATACAAAATACAAAAAAATATTACAAAATGTTTGAAGGCTTACAACCACCCTTAGCAGAAAGGATCACTCCTGATTTCTCACCGTGCGACACTGCTCCACATCTCCTGAAAGAATCTTCAGTGCCTCCAGCACTATGAGGTCAGCAATGACTGCATTGGTCGTGGCAATCTCTGGGATGATGTTCCCTGCCATGGCTGCAAGGAACAATTTACAACACGTCAAAAAGCTTACTAGGGCCTCCCGGATGGCGCAGTGGTCTAGAGCACTGCATCACAGCGCTAGCTGTGCCACCAGAGACTGGGTTCGTGCCCAGGCTGTCGCAGCCGGCCGCGACCGGGAGGTCCGTGGGGCGACGCACAACTGCCCTAGCGTCGTCCGGGTTAGGGAGGGTTTGGCCGGTAGGGATATCCTTGTCTCATCGCGCACCAGTGACTCCTGTGGCGGGCCGGGCGCAGTGCGCGCTAGCCTGGTAGCCAGGTCCACGTGTTTCCTCCGGCACATTGGTGCGGCTGGCTTCCGGGTTGGAGGCGCGCTGTGTTAAGAAGCAGTGCGGCTTGGTTGGGTTGTGTTTCGGAGGACGCATGGCTTTCGACCTTCGTCTCTCCCGAGCCCGTACGGGAGTTGTGATGAGACAAGATAGTAATTACTAACAATTGGATACCACGAGATTGGGGAGAAAAAAAGGGGGTAAAATTATAATATAAAATAGCTTACTAGGAAACAGACCTAGCAAAATTGTAATCAAAAGTAAAATCACTTGTATTAATAATAAATCAAAACAACACTTTATTTTACAAACGCTAGACAGCCTTCACTCAAATATACCCACACTTGATGTCAAAACGGCTCTTCATGTTCATGCTGAAAATATACATGCGCAGGTTGGCGGCTGCTGTCACAAAGTCCATCGCTGGAGGGTCATCCTAACAACAAGAGAAAGAAGACAATCAAATGGACTGCCATAAAACTTGCAATGCAACTTTAAGCTTAAACTATGAGAGCATCATCTTCTCCGGTCTGTTGTACCTTGATAATATATTGTGTTCCAGTTTAGACCCTGCAGTTACCCATCCAAATCCATTCCCTGTGTGTCCTCACCTTGTCCCACACAAGCTCTGCTCCATCCCCTTTGTCAGCCAGCATGGAGCGCAGGGTTTCCACGCTGCGAGAGAAGAGCTGGCAGGGGCCTGCCACACCAAACACCTGCTGGTCCTTCAATCCCGTCCCAGTCGCCCTCTGGGGACACGCTATCACACAACCAGAGAGAGAGAAGGTGAGAATGACAAACCTAAACATCAAAGCAACTGTAACAAACCCAGAAAACGAATCAGAAAATCTTCAAATTCAATTGGTAGAAGATTTTCTAATTAAATGTCTTTCAATCAGAGAAAAAAAAAATGTCTTATTCAAATTGGAGCAATATAATATAGGATGCTAATATCTTACTAAGTTTCTGATGCTCAAGCCAATCCAGAGGCAGTGGGGCTTTCCTCTTCTTCCACAGCTTGTCCATGGTCAAGAGGTACTGGATGTCATCTTTAAAAAGCTGGAGGACCACAAATAGTCCTGGACTAGTAACTATTTCTATACATTTTAATAACCACAGCTTAGGGTAATAAGCTACTTGACAACAAGACATGGGGCCACATTCAAGCAGTCCTCTAGTAAATGCTTGGTCACCCTTTAGCCTACAGTACCTTGTTGAAGAGTTTGACTGGGTCGTAGCCAATGGAACGTCCCCAGTCCTTAGTGGACAAACGTTTGATGTCTCCATCCTGGTCAGATGCTGTGGCTCGGGCTTCAGTGTCTACAGGGTTCCCAGGGAATAGGCAACCAATATCCAATGGCATATATTATTATCCCAATGAAGCACAGAGTACACACGACTCAGTCTCAGTCCTCTGGTTCATGGAGGCCAGGGAGAGTGGCAGTTGGAGAATGTTCAAGTGTTTTGTTATACTCGCATGAAAGCTCTGGGTCAGCTGTGTCAGGGGACACCTCTTGATCTGCATCTTCCTCTCCAAAAAGCTGGCTGAGGTAGAGATGAAGATAGAACTGGATTGTCAATACCATGGACGTCAGCTCAACCAACCTGATAGCAATAACAGATCTCCGCCAGGAATCCCATCATTAACCCCCTATTGGATAAAATGAAAAATCATGATCTACTTCTCAATTGTTTACTACCAGAGAGATACAAGCACTTTTACTAGACTTACTTGAAGAGGTACTTTTTTTATACATGTTTTATGCTCTTGTAGGAAGCAATCACTCCCCTACTGCTGACTACAAATTATCTATAACTGAGCTAATAACTCACCACAAAAAAAGATAAGAACAAAATGTGCACACCTGGCTACATGCAACTCTTGCTTTGGTCTCAAAACAAACGCATCTACTCAGGACCGCTCATGCTGTAAACAGTTCAGTTTAAAGTAAATGCCACAGATCCATATATGGCATTGATCTATTTGCATATAGGCCTAATACAGCTCTGATTGGTTATGCTGCACCGGTCTGTGTAGAGTACGGTCTGAGTAGTGTGTGTCAATGCAATAGAATCCTACTCCGATGCGTTCTGCATACAACAAAATCTCTTGCATAGTTAGTTTTGCATAGTTCGATTTGTTTCAGTATGTTGCATTGAAAGGGGCTAATATTGCATTGATTCAATCACAATTTCCAGAGTAATGGGAAATGTTGAGTGTTAACAGGGAAACCTCTAGAAAGTTGTGTGAAGTTCAATCTCGTGCTTCTCTCCATGGGCTTATATTTCTTCTGTGTGGCAGTCCACGGGAGCTGTACGACTGCACGTAGCTTAGAGAGTACATTGGCTGGTGGTAAGACAAGGACCATAATAATTGCGAAAAGATACCAAATATACTCCACAAATAGACAAATTGACTAGGGATCAGTATTGAGGGTTTCATTAGGAAGGCATGAGATCCCACTATACCTTGATTGTCCAAGGCATTCATGAAGTTCCTGAAGAATTCCACATTGTAATCTGGACTGGGAAGGACAAAGGACATCTCAGTTTTCCCATCAGCAACTCATGGTGACAAACACACACAATAAAATATCATATGCACAAAGAACAATCATGCACATAACTACAGTAGCTAGTTGACTTACTTCATGATGCTGTCATGGTAGGCCGTGATATTGGCAGTAGGACAAAATTGCAGCACACTCTCTTTGGCCACCTGCAAGACAGCCACACGTTCATATATAGTAGGGGTTGGCAACAGGCAGCCCCCAAGAGTTAAGTAATAAAATAAAAAATATATAATAAATAAAATAAATGTAGCTTTGGGTCAAAAAGCCTAAATATCACCAGTTGTTCAGCATAAAACAATTTTGATTAAGGAAATCTGCTCCCAAGTATTCCCATAAATAAAAGGAGACATGTGATTGTGTCTCAATGTAATCAAGGAATGAAATTGTTATTTTCAAATACAATCTATTTTGGGGCTTGAATTGTGGTCATTTGCAAAGTGCAAATTGTTATAATTATGTTCCGGCATCGTGACTATCGGCACTGGGGATAAATAATAACTACAATTCTAGTTGGCTTCCCCTGACATAGTATTCTGGTTGTATAGCTACATAGTCTACAACAAAAGTGAGACTGGACCAAGAGGATCAAGCGGTGATGCATGTTTGTGAAAAGAAACATTGAGTTCCCTACCTGAGCCTTGGACTTCCCCACATGTTTCTTCTGGAACAGGAACTGTCTGTTCAGGTTGCTCACATCAATAATGTCCAGATCAATCTATAAGGAACAGATACAGCTAATTAAAATTCAAGTTAACAAGACAATTACAAATAACTACAAAAAAAGTACATCTTGATAGGTTCACTAAAGTGTGAATGTATGAAAGAATTGGCTACAAGCAGCAATGCATCTAGCTACCTAACAGAACTGCACATTATAAACACCTGAGGGGTAGAGTACAAAGCAAGATCAATGACTGACCAACCCTACAGCTAAGCTGATTTACACTGAGCTACACATTTTGGAATGGCAGTGTCAGCCAGCCAATCAGCTCATTTGTTGTTCAACGCGACATACCATAATGGCTGTTGTGGCTACTGCCAGCTAGTATGAGGACGAAAAGGGCAGTTTTCCAGGAAAAAGCAGCAGTATCTCAATCTTCGATGGAGCAGTGTCGATAAAGATAACATTTGGAGTGCAGTGGTATATTCCATCCCTGCATTGAGGTACATTTTCAGACCCATATCTCGCACCGGCTCCACCGAGTCTACGGGTGCATTCGTAAATACTCTCTGGCGCTCTATTCAGATATCAGAGCACTCTCTTCTGAGTGTGCCAGAGTGCAGAATAACTGATGAATTTACAAACACAAAGCATCTGTTGAATATGACCGGTGACAATAAACATCAGCAAAAATGTTAAATTAAATTGTCAACAGCACAGATAATCCCTAACGACCTATATAACATGAAAACAGCCTAACCAGCTCTGCTAGGGCAAATCAAAATGTATTTGTAACGTCCTGAATAAAACAGGTGTAGACCTTACCGGAAATGCTTACTTACAAGCACTTAACCAACAATGCAGTTCAAGAAATAGTTAAGAAAATATTTACTAAATAAAGTAAAAAATAAAAAGTAACAATAAAATGACATGACAATAACGAGGCTATATGCAGGGGGTACTGATACCGAGTCGACGTGCGGGAGAACAGGTCATTAGAGGTAATTTGCACATTTAGGTAGGGGTAAAGTTACTACGCATAGATAATAAACAGCGAGTAGCATCAGTGTAAAAACAGCCATTTGATTAATTGTTCATCAGTCTTATAGCTTGGGGGTAGAAGCTGTTAAGGAGCCTTTTGGACATAGACTTGACGCTCCAGTACAGCTTGCCGTGCAGTAGCAGAGAGAACAGTCTATGACTTGGGTGACTAGAGACTGACAATTTTGTAATTTTCTTCCTCTGTAAAAATGGTCAGGGTGAAGTGTTCTCTCATTTGTGCCTGGAAGCAGTTGTCTAGCTAGACAACTCGACAGTTAGCTTGGGTGCTTGACTACAGTTGTGAGGCCAGAACGCCCAGATCAACCCTACTCCTCGGCCAGAGTCCAGTGTGCACTCTGAACGCTAAGAGAGCGAAACGCTCTGAATTTACAAACGCCCCGAGGGCACTCTGACACTCCAGATTGAATTTAGTAACCCATCCTTTGCTTAAGACCCAGATCGCACTGGAGATAATTTACGTAGCCATGATTGTATTCTGACCCCTGCTGCCAGGTGTAAACAAGCAGCTAACGTTAACTTGCCGAAATATTCGGTAATAACTTCATTTTCTATAAAGAGCATGGTATATATAAATAAAAACTAGCCTTCAACAAACTGGTGTCGTGCCGAAAAGCAAACAGGTGTCGCACGGAGGGGCGCCACATTGAAACAAATTGCCAAACGGAAAACAGAAGACCAAAATGATTTCTGCTACTAAGATGAGTGAAATGTAGGCTACACTGACAACGGATTGAAGAGCAGAAATCTCAACTAGCAAGCAAGTCACAGCAATGAAGAACGCGAAGGGGGGAATATTCTAGCAGGGGGGAGATTTTTGGTACAACACCGGGAAAGATTAGAGACTCCTTAGTATTGACTAGCTAACGTTAGCAGACCACAAAGAAGTCAGAACATGGCGCGCAATTTACAATTTGGATGAAGTGACAACTTAACTAGGTAGTTTTCTGTTCATTCATGACTATGTAAAGAGATAACTTCACCACTTAAATATAGACAGGTCCATATGGACATGTTCGACTATAATTATTTTCAGATTAGCTAAATTTAGCTAGCTAGGCCTTTCATATCACCCTGGCTGTAGCGGCAAGTGTCCGCCCCCTGCACGATTTACCACCTCTATATTTTTGAAACCGGTGAGAACAACATTTTTCAAGAGCTCACAGCCAATTCCTCCAGCTCCGACCACCAGCACCCGGCAAGTGGATAAGGAGTCAGCGAGCTCTTTTCGGAGAGACCCCACTAGTTGTAACGGTACCATTGTTGACCGCTTCAAGACAGAAACTATAGAGGACGACACAGTAGCTTCTTCCTTGGTGGATTTTATATGGCGGTTGGCAACCAACTTTAGGGTGAATTACCGCCACCAACTGGACAGGAGTGTGGACCAGAGACAGTGAAGGTCTAACTCTTACCCAATATCGGCCTGAGGACTTCCCTGCCCCCACCTTTTCCTCGATTTTATACAGGTTTCTTCCCTTACTCTCCCTGTTCCACAACTCTTGCCACTTATTTTTAACCACTGCTCTTATTAATCCATTGGCTTCTACTTTACTGATTGACAATTCCATCTCAACATTAGGATGTTTAAGAGCCTGCTTAGCAATAATATCCACTTTTCTCCCACATGAGCTGGTACCCAGAGGAACATTACAAATACCCCCACCTGTTTCAAATTAAATTGTATTTGTCACATGCTCCGAATACCTTACCGTGAAATGCTTACTTACTTCACCCTATACAGACACTGCAAAACATCAAACAATAGATCCTGCTGATCCATATGCTATACTTCTATAACCCATTGATGACCTTAACACCGCTATGTATATCATTTTCAACACCATTCTGTCTGACCCCCACTTCATTCCTGACAAGCAACGCATCACATTCAATATTTTCTTTCCTTTGACAACTACTCTGTTAATATACTCCACCCATGTCAAACCAGACACCCAGGAACCTAAACCCTTGAGAGAGTAGCAGTGGCCAAAGACTATGGATATACTGACAAGATGACATGCCTCTCAACCCTAACAATGGGAGTCGTTGTCCATAAAGCGGCCCGGCAGGCTGAATAGCTCCCGCCCATCCTTTCTTTGGATTGGTTGATACATTTCATTATTCAAATTATGTTTTGAATATTCAATAAGGGTTGTTGACGTCAACCACCTGTATTCAATGGAAAGAGATGCTATGCTACTAGCATCATGTCATGAATATGCATAGACATCTCAAAATATAGTGTTATTTTCTTAAAGTTACCGGGATGTCACATGTCCTACTTATATCAGTACACCCGTAACAACTTAAGCATTACGAAACTTCTATTCGATCAAATAAATCTCACGTAGCAAATAAGCCATACATTTTTTGTTGTAGACCGAAATTTGACACTCATTGACCTACAAAAAGTCCTTGCTTTGTGGACGAAACAACGAAAAGACGCCACCTGTTGGGCCTCGCTCTTCTTCTTCCTCTCTGTTGTTGATGACAAGCTGGCTGGTAGCAGGCACCACCTCCTCACTCCAATAGGGGGTGTTCTAACAAAAGCACACAGCGTGATCCAACTAGTGCCGTCTGCTGGAGAGGCGAGGTTTAGTTTACGTCTCCGATAGTGCAGTTCACAACTGCACATCAAAACCATGACCAAAACAGCCTTGGTTGGCTTTCTCACTATGTGGGTGGGAAGATATTGTTGGATACCATTTTTTTGTGAAAAGTTCAAGATAGAGCCATGGCAAATGAACTCAATCCAGATTAACAAAAACATCCAGTCAATCGCGTTGTCAAGCTGAAACGAATAGTCATGATGAAAATGATTAAGAGCCAGAATATCACTAATATAAAACTAGTTTATTGCTTTGAGTGGTGGTATACCTAATCAAAACAGAGAAATTGAGGAGTGTCAGATTATGGAGTGGGGGAAGGATGTGATTAGGGAGCTGTACGTGACCATGTTCATCACCACAGGTGATTGGCCAGTCTGGGATCTCGTCTCAGTCTTTCATCCAGAGCCAGGTATTTCTGGGGGGCTTTGTCCTTATGCCTGAAACACAACCCAAGTCATCCTTCACAAATAATCCATCAAAAGAACTATTGAAGTATGTAAACGTCTATACTAAAGCCCAGTCGTGAAAAAAATTCTATATCAATCGTAAATCAAGGCTTTGAAACTGAAACTTTTCAGTGCTTACCTGCTCAGACGCAGTTTGAGAATATGGATCCTGAACATGGCATCAGAGCAGTAGGCAAGGTATTCATCTTCATCCTCCTTGGTCATAGTGAGCTGGTTCTTCTGGTACCACTGCTGTTTCTGCTGAAGCTCCTGGGTCTCCTAAACATACAGTATGCATTACAATACATGAATAGAGAAACATTACAAAATATAGAGATACCCATCAAAATTAAACCATTATTTTTCTACCAGGAGTATTCCCAAACCTTGAACCTTTGCTTCTTTTGTTTATTTTAACATTATTGTACAGATATTTACAAAACTATTTGTTATTTTTATTCCACTTATCCTGTGCTTTGACATACCCTCTCAAAACGAGCCTGTATGAGGTTGGCCTTATCAATGAGCCGCTGCTTCAGGTCAGCCAGGCAGTCATTCCTCAGCTGTAGAGCAGCCTGTCTGGTCAGGTTCTCTGGGTCACCCAGCTGGGCCAGAAGCGGTGCTAAGAAGTCCAGCTCCTTCTCCTCCTGTCGGAGACGCTCCTCTTTGGCCGTCCGCTCCTGAACATAAGTTAGAGAGGAATTAGGTTAAGGAGGTTCCTGAGGGTCAGTCAGTCTTCTATGATAAGAGAGTGTGATGCTCACCAATGCCTCTCGGTGGCAGCGTGCTCTCTCATTTCTCGCTGTGTTGTAGATGGAGATGTGGAGCTCAATACTGCTCTCTTCTTGTTCCCTAACACCCAGTATCGCCTTCACCTAAGCAAAAATACAAATGCATATTAGCACTACCAACTACATACTGGGTATTACTTTTCTAATTCTCTCATTTTAAGACGTACTGGAAAAGGTCTATCAATTCATGCCAGAGTACCCACACAACACATGCATACCTCTTTTTCAGACTCCTTGACTCTGAGAGCAACACTCTCCTCCTCCTTCATCATATGGACTAGCATTTCATACAGAAAGAGATTCTTACTGGGCTTCTCAAATGGATCTACCTGAATGCACATACATAAAAACAATTGGAAAAACACCCTAGTTCACTCAAATGAGAACTTGTTCTCAACTTGCCTACCTGGTTAAATAAAGGTGAAATAAAAAAACAAATAACAGAAGAATATGTTATCTCAAATTGATGGTGGCGCCAGTTGTAAATGAATGTGAATTGGTTGTTGTTTAGATACTGTTTATTGTCCCGAGTGATGTCTGACCTGGAAAGTGGAGGCCATTTGAGGGGTGAAGGAGTGTGGGTTCTGGGAATCGCCTGAATCTCTGGGCTTTATGAAGTTTCTCCAAGCAGGAATAATCCGGTCGTCCTCCCGGTGGTATGTCACTTGGATCCTGTCCTCAGACACTAGAAAGATACGCTCTGCTACGTCCTCCCCGGCTGGCTTGGACCGGTCTCGATTGAATCGTTCCACCACCTTCTTCTCATAGACCATCGGAGATATCATCGAAGATGTTCAAATGTTTAACCATATATTTTCCAGTGATACAGACATGTATATGACACATAATGGTGGTGTTAAGTTTACCCAAACGGAGATATGTTTGAATTGTAGTGCAACCAATTATTATCATGTAATGTAAGCAGTATTACCTGTAAAGGGCGTTGCCCGTGGTCAGGTGCCTCAGTATTACTGGGGCCGAACACTTTGACACGTTTGCCAAAAACAACATGACGATGGTACATGAAGTCTGGTCGATCCTCGAAGGTCTCTGTCATCTCAAAGGGCATCTCGACCCGTCTGGCCAGCCCGTCTGCTCGGGCATGGCTGTAGAAGTCCATCTGACGCTCCGTCTCTGTAGTCATAGTAATATACCTGTGGGCTTGACAGCAAAACACACATTTGTCATGTATGCACTCTTGTCACTTTTGTCTACATGTTTAGATACATTATCTGATGTAAATGTTGTAACACGGTTAAGGCAGTTGTCATAAGCTGACACTAGCTGTTATGTCATGAGTATGGCAGAGTCATGTAGCCCTTATGGGAGTGGGTTCAAGTTACAGTTACTGTTTTTCCACTTTGTCCAATTTTCTAACAGTTACATTTTAAAGCGTAGCTCCGTCCAGGTCTGAAATGCTCAATAGTGACATTGCTTGTCTTCTTCAGTTCCCGTTCCTCTAGGTGGTCATGCCTGTGTTGGTACCACTCCTTCACAGTGCTGGGCTGGGTACCTACAGAAATACACCAGAGGGGGACAGGAGGGAACGGGAGTCAGTGTCTGAGGTAGGAGATAGATTAATCAGAGACAGACTCAAGTCAGAGTTCAGACACCAGAGAGAGGAGACATTATTGCTGATCATTTATCAGTATGCTGGCTTTATCAGTCCACATTTAGGACTTTTACTATAACACATATTAGGCAATCACAGCACCATGACTCAATATGTCAATAATATGCAACTCACAGTCGAGGTCTGAGTAAGAGGTCAAGCGTGTCACAAGACCATCCGGGAGGAGGTAGGGTGCAAACTTTTCCAGCTTGGCCTTCCGATACTGGATAACTTTCATGCCCCCAGGGCAGCGTGTCTCCATGTCTGCACAAAGTCACAAAGGTCACTCAGGCCAGACAGATGGAGCATGTAACATTTGATAAGGATAGGAGACATGAGATTGGGTTAGGTTGGTTAATCGATGCCAGAAGGTCCAGTTAGTTCTGTAAGATTATGAGGCTGAGAAAAGCAATGAATGACTTACCTTGTTGTGAGATGTTGATTTGATTCACCCAGGATGGAGGCATTTCAAACAACTTGGGCTCATCCACTTCTTCCTTCAGAAAAACAACAAAGTACACATGCTCATAGTAAATCATAGCACAAATATACACCCATGCATGAATTTCACTATTTATTCCCACACGGTCAATAACATAGAGGGTGTGCAGAATCAAGGGTAAAGGGCACCAGAGCAGAGTTGAGCAAGAGAGTGAGCGAGGGAGTGCGAGATTGGGATGCACCTCTTCATCATCCTCTGCCTCCTGCTGTTTTTTCATGTCAGGGATGAGAAGCAGAGATTGGCCAGTTGTGCCATAGAGCAGATACTCCCACTTCACCGCATCCCCCAGGTCGAAATTCATCTCCTGCAAAAAGATCCAGTCATTCCCCAATTTCAAAAACACCTTGTCACTAACTCTGTGTGCAAGATATAATACATGTAGTACATGCATACAGTACAAATCACATTGTCACAGACAAAAGGGCATTACTAACCGCACAGCCGAACCGGCAGTCCTGCATGTTGACCCAGTAGTTCTGATGGTTCCAGATGCTCTCTATGCCCAGGAAGCATTTGTTTGTGGTGGATAAACTCTTCCCTGTGAGTGGGTTAATGAAGAAGTTCTCTGGAACCTCCCGGTTGCCAGACAGAATGAGAACCCAGCAGTGGACCCGCAGGCCCAACAGGGGATCTGGGGGTAGGCGCTCTCGCTCCTTAGGCACATAACAAAGGGACAGTCACAGACATATAACCTGTGCTCAAACAGGGACAATACATTGACAATTAATTTGTTTCTCAGAGAGTGTTTCTGGAGTTGCCTCCATACCTCTTGGAGTCTCTCTGCCTCCTGCTGTTTCTTCAGGAGGATATCCTGTGCATCAGCCTGTCTGCGTTCCTCCTGACGCTGCTCAAAGCCACTGCGAAGGTCCCGTGGTGGTTTCACTGAGTACTTCTTCACCTGCCGCTTCTGCTCAGTAACCTTTCCCTGAAACACACAAACCCGCAGGAAAACCACAAGAGTGATGCAATTGTGCTAGAAGGGACGGATGCAGTGAAATTACATACTGTAATTTGAACATGAAATGAAAGCAGATATACCGGTTCAGTGGTACTGGAGGGCAATGTACAGGCCGTGTAGCCAGGTTGCTATAGGTCACTCACCTTAACATGTGTAACCAGTAGGGGACATTCCTGGAGGGACTGGTTGAGGAGACACATTTCCTTCACAGCGTATCCACTAACACAGTAGGCGTTGTAGCCTGCACCCAACAACATGCTACACAGCAGAGTAGAGAAATCAAAGCAGGAGCCTCTCTGAGTCTGCATCAACCAGGTTGGAGAGTAGAGGTGTCTTGGCTAGAGATAAAGAACATTACTCCTTGCATCTCTTATATACAAAAGTAAATGCACCAAATCTTTTATTAGTATTATATAATTTTTAGGACAAGCGAAGAGATGTCTCTCTCCCTTACCGGGTCAATGGGAGGATCCAGTGGCTCTAAAGACAAGAACTCTGACACAAAGCTTGCACATCCCTCCCAGCTGTACATCTCCGGGTATGAGAGCAAGGTGGGCCTCAAGGTTGTACTCACAAATTTCTATTTTGGTCATTAGAAAGGTAAGAGTGAGAAAAATGCCCATTCAAAGATGGGATGTTGGAGGAACATAGGAAGTATGGGTGTCAGTGTGCACAACAAACATGTCACAGAGAAAACAAAGTCAAAGGTGAGTGTAATTGTGAATGCTGTGGAGTTTACCTGGACTCCACACTCATTGAGTGGGCTCAGCAGAAGGGGTTTTCGGTCAGGGTAAAGGTGCACATACTGGCAGCTGAAGTTGTCGGCGATGGCAAGCAGCAGCTTTTCCTGTGGGGAGTTTTCTTTATAAGAGGTTGGGTATTGGGACAGGTCAACCTCCTGTGCCCGTTCTGGCCTGTTAGGATTGGATTTTAGCATGAGTGTTGATGCAGCTGTCTAAGCATGTAGTAAGTATGTGAATACAATAAAATGATGTATGTGAGAGCACTCTAAGTCATTGTGCAAGTAATCATGACATTGAACGTAAACATCCTGTATGTTTATCATTTTTGGTAGAAAGGCATATGAATCAATAACCATGTGCCCTAGTTAAACATGACCAAAAGTGTAACAAAAGTAAACTCACAGGGAACACGGTGTTGGGGTGATTTGTATGTTGCAGAGGGTCTCCTCTAGTTTAAGCAGTTCCTCGTTAACCTCATCCTGTTGATCCTCTTCAACTTCATCAATGGCAACCTCTTTGTCAGACTCCACTTTAGGCAATACCTCCATCTAGAAACAGCTTTTATTTAGGCATATCGATAACTAACATTCACATTTTCTCATAACTAATATAGTGGGCTGTTTATGGGTGCGTTCGTAAATTAATTTTGGCTATCTAATCCGATTTCAGAGCACTCGTTTGAGTGTGCCAGAGCGCAGAATAACTGATGAATTTACTAACACGCAACGGCCGTTGAATATGACAGGTGTCCGTAAAGGTTGGCAAAAACAATTAATTAAATTGTTACTAGCAGCAGTAACAGTCACTAACGCTCTAGATAACATTAAAAATAAAACGTCAGAGAGTTCTGAACGCTCGGATCAACCCTACTCCTCGGTCCAGTGTGCGCTCCGAGAGCGAAACTGGGGGAAATTTATGAACGGACAATCTGAAAACACTCTATATTTACGAACTGCCCAGGGCGCACTCTGACACACTGGAGGCAATTTACGAACGCACCCTATTTTGAAGTTTAGTTAACGTCAACATCCATGTGAGCTAACGAGAGCTAGCTTACAAAGCTAGCAGCGTTTAACGTTAGCTACCAAACAGATGACAGACATCCGCAATCCAGAGAATAACACATTTCCAAACTTCTATGAAGAAATATTGTACATAGCAACTATCACAAGATTAACAGTTTATTGAGAACGATAAACGTTTCTTTATGCCGGTTACCTTACTTGGATTAGACAAGATGTTTGTTGTCGTCTGCCTGTAGTTTACTGTCTATCTCCATAGTAACGGAAATTGTTTGAAGTGTTCAATTCTGGGTTCCTACCCAAGACTTCGCGCAGCTAGAGATGTAATTCTCGGAATCATGGTCGATTAAATAAAGTAACCAAGTAGCCAAATATTGAATTAATTATATTTGTTAATTATATTATTAATGGGAAATGTGGAGTTATATCACATGTGCAGCTAACAAAAATATATGGAAATGTGTGCTCTATCCAAAATTAAACCAACGGATTGAAGCATTAGACTACCGCAAAAATGGAGGCAAGTATAAAGGGAGAAGGTAGGAAATGTTTGTCTGCTCTTTATTAAATACCAAAGTTGGGTAAACAAATGAATAAAAATCGTCATAAATAGAAAAATATAGCCCATCAGTTATATGGTTTATAAATATATATTTAGATCTACGTCATTGATCTAGAGCGATTTACAGAAGGGCAATGACAGATTTTTCACCTAGTTGGCTCGGGAATTAATCCCAAACCCCTGTCCCCGCATGAGGCCTTTTGCCTCTTGGTAGGCTGTCATTGTACATACGAATGTGTTCTTAATTGACTTGCCTAGTTAAATAAAGGTTCAATTAAAAATGTGTGACTGTAACTGTGCTGCTGGCAAGAATTTAATACGTTTTTTTTGTTGCCAATGTGCAAAACAACACTTGATTTAAAACGTAATTTTTCAATTGAATTATTATAAAAAATTATTTCCACCAACAGAATGTTACAATATATATACAAAAGTATGTGGACCACCCCTTCAAATTAGTGGATTTGGCTATTTCAGCCACACCCGTTGCTAACAGGTGTATACAATCGAGCACACAGCCATGCAATCACCACAGACAAACATTGTCAGTAGAATGGCTCAGAAGAGCTCAGTGACTTTCAATGTGGCACTGTCATAGGATGCCACCTTTCCAACAAGTCAGTTCGTCAAATTTCTGCCCTGCTAGAGCTGCCCCGGTGAACTGTAAGTGCTATTATTGTGAAGTGGAAACGTCTAGGAGCAACAATGGCACAGCCACAAAGTGCTAGGCCACACAAGCTCACAGAACAAGTGCTGAAGCACGTGGTGTGTAAAAATCGTCTGTCCTAAGTTGTAACACTCACTAACGAGTTCCAAACTGCCTCTGGAAGCACATCAGTACAATAAGTGTTCGTCGGGAGCTTCATGAAATGGATTTCCATGGCCGAGCAGCCGCACGCACACAAGCCTAAGATACGCAATGCCAAGCGTTGGCTGGAGTGGTGTAAAGCTCGCTGCCATTGGACTCTGGAGCAGTGGAAACACGTTCTCTAGAGTGATGAACAGCGCTTTCACCATCTCGCAGTCCAACGGTAGAATCTGGGTTTGGCAGATGCCAGGAGAACGTTACCTGCCCCAATACATAGTGCCAACTGTAAAGTTTGGTGGATAAGGAATAATTGTCTAGGGCTGTTTTTCATGGTTCGGGCTAGGCCTCTTAGTTCCAGTGAAGGGAAATCTTAACGCTACAGCATACAATGACATTCTAGACAATTCTGTTCTTCCAACTTTGTGGCAACAGTTTGGGGAAGGCCCTTTCCTCTTTCAGCATGACAATTGCCCTGTGCACAAAGCAAGGTCCATACAGAATTTGTCAAGATCGGTGTGGAAGAACTTGACTTGCCTGTACAGAGCCCTGACCTCAACCCCATCGAACACCTTTGGGACAAATTGTAACACCGACTGCGAGCCAGACCTAATCACCCAACATCAGTGTCTGACCTTACTAATGCTGAATAGAAAGAAGTTGCACAACAATGTTCCAACATCTAGTGGAAATCCTTCCCAGAAGAGTGGAGTAGCAGCAAAGGGGGACCAACTCCGTATTAATGCCCATGATTTTGGAATTAGATGTTCGAATGAGCAGGTGTCCACATACTTTTGGTCATATAGTGTATATATATAGATAGATAGGGCATACAACCATTTCAGCTCTGCAAATTTAGCTGCTAAGAGATTTAGATAACTTATTCTGGTATTGCCCTATGTATTCAGACCCTTTGACCTGTTCCACATTATGTTACGTTACAGCCTTATTCTAAAATGGATCAAACTGTTTTTTCCCCTCATCAATCTACACACAATAACCCATAATGTCAATCCAAAAACAGGTTTCTAGAAATGTTTGCAAATGTATAAAAAAAAAAAGGAAATATTATATTTACATAAGTATTCAGACGATTTAACCCAGTACTTTGTTGAAGAATCTTGTAACATAGACGCTGGGAGTCGGGAAGCAAGTACAGGTGGTGAGTTTAATAATAAACGGAACATGTAACAAAACAAGACACACGAGTAGAGTACAGACATGAAAGGCAGAGTCAATCCTGCCTGGGGATTTGAACTAAGGGAGTGACAGATATAGGGGAGGTAATCAGTGAAGTGATGGAGTTGAGGTGTGCCTAATGATGAAGCGCAGGTGCGCGTAATGATGAATGCCAGGACTGGTAGTTAGTAAACCGGCGGCGTCGAACACCGGAGGGGAGGAGCAGGAGTAGACGTGACACACCTTTGGCAGTGATTACAGCCTTGAGGCTTCTTGGGTATGACGCTTCAAGCTTGGTGCACCTGTATTTGGGGAGTTCATCCCATTCTTCTCTGCAGATAATTTCAAGCTCTGTCAGGTTGGGTGGGGAGCATCACTGCACAGCTATTTTCAGGTCTCTCCAGAGATGTTCGATCAGGTTCAAGTCCAGGCTCTGGCTGGGCCACTCAATGACATTGAGACTTGTCCTGAAGCCACTCCTGCGTTGTCCTGTTGAAAGGTCAACCTTCGCCCCAGTCTGAGGTCCTGAGCGCTCTGGATTAGGTTTTCATCAAGGATCTTCTCAGTACTTTGTTTCGTTCATCTTTCCCTCGATCCTGACTAATCTCCCAGTCCCTGCCGCTGAAAAACATCCCCACAGCATGATGCTGCCACCACCATGCTTTACCGTAGGGATGGTGCCAGGTTTCCTCAAAACGTGGTGCTTGGCATTCAGGCTTCGTCCGAACAGAGAATCCTGTCATGGTCTAAGAGTCCTTTAGGTGTCACGATCGTCTTTGGGTGAGAGAGAGGACCAAGGCGCAGCGTGTGGAAAATACATCTTCTCTTTATTTAGAAGAGGAAAAACGAAACAACAAAATGACGAACGTGAAGCTATAAACGACTAAGTGCAAACATGCAACATAGACACAGACAATTACCCACAAACACCTAAAGCCTATGGCTGCCTTAAATATGGCTCCCAATCAGAGACAACAATAAACAGCTGTCTCTGATTGAGAACCAAATCAGGCAACCATAGACTTTCCTAAACACCTACACTGAACACAACCCCATACATACTAATAACCCCTTAAACAATACACACACCCTAAACTAGACAAAACACAAAGACAACCCACCCCAACTCACGCCCTGACCAACTAAATAAATAAAAGAAAAAAGGAACAATAGGTCAGGAACGTGACATTAGGTGCCTTTTGGCAAACTCCAAGCGGGCTGACGTGCCTTTTACTGAAGAGTGGTTCCGTCTGGCCACTCTAACATAAAGGCCTAATTGGTGGAGTGCTGCAGAGATGGTTGTCCTTATGGAAGGTTGTCCCATCTCCAAAGAGGAACACTAGAGCTCTGTCAGAGTGACCATCGGGTTCTTGGTCACCTCCCTGATGAAGGCCCTTCTCCCCCGTTTGCTCAGTTTGGCTGGGCGGCCAGTTCTAGGGAGAGTCTTGGTTGTTCCAAACTTCTTCCATTTAAAAATGATGGAGGCCACTGTGTTCTTGGGGACCTTCAATGCTGCAGACATTTTTTTGTACCTTTCCTCAGATCTGTGCCTCGACACAATCCTATCTCGGAGCTCTACAAACAATTCCTTCAACTTTATGGCTTGGTTTTTTGCTCTGACATGCTCTGTCAACTGTGGAACCTTATATAGACAGGCGTGTGCCTTTCCAAATCATGTCCAATCAATTGAATGTACCACTGGTGGACTCCAAGTTGTAGAAACATCTCAAGGATGATCAATAGAAACAGGGTCTGAATACTTATATAAATACCCCATAATGATGTTTCGTCATGATGGGGTATTGTGTGTAGATTGATGAGGGAAAAAAGTTATTCAATCAATTTTAGAATAAGGCTGTAACGTAACAAAATTTGGAAAAAGTCAACTGGTCTGAATACATTCCGAATGCACTGTAAATCTTACCAAATGTTGCTTTTTTTCTGTCAGAAAATAGACATTTCCCTCTTAGTGTCTATTTTCTGACAGAAAAAAAGCAACATTCTAGGACATTCTACTCCAAAATGAATAAAAATAAAAATGATGCTGACATCTAAAATATAATTTCCCCTCCAGAAATGAGGCCCTTAACATATTGGTCCATATTACCAGGCATGTGTGCTATTTAACAATACTCATTGTCACCTGATGAAGCATCGTGGTTATAAATAAATAGACTTGAGGGTTTCCCATCTGCATTTACCCTATTAGGCTAATCATTAGCTAGATAAGAACTCTAAAGTCTAAACCTTAGGCTATCTTGTTGCTAGTTAGCAACATATTGATTACTTGAATGTCCCCCAAAAAAATAACGTTCCACTGGCACTCAGCCAACCAAGGATCATGTACTGTGAATATCATTTAGGCCGACCTGTTACAGCTGACCCTTGTTACATTTAGCCCTGGTCTTCCATATGCATTCAACGCCATTGGGGAGCGAATAAACCATGCTGCTGCTGAAAACTCCGGTTCTAAAATGGTGCATTTTAGCCAACTAATTTATTGGATTTAAGAAATAAGTGTAGCCGAGTAACACTAGAAAGCTCCGTGATCCTCCTCTTTTAACAGTGGCCTTCACAACTCCTTTGAAAAGTGTGTTTTCCTGCGACTGCATTAAGACTGTACAATGATGACTGGGTATGCATATTTCTCCCCTGTGCGGCACTCGCAATTTGAATGGCCCTCGAGATGAATATTATTTTCTCGGATTGAACGCGACAGGCGGAACAATTGAATAGTTAAACTATTCCACCATGGGGTTGTCTAATTGTGATGTTTTTTTGACTGTGGAAATGTTTAATGTGGACAATAATTTTTCAATATATAATTCAAAGAACCAAAGCAGATTCCGGGTCTCAGCTCAGCCTACATGGCTATCATTTGGGTCATATAGGTCTCGGGCCCAGGGGGACCCGTCCCAATTTAACCTCTGTGTGTAGGTTATAATAAGGGCTAATTGTAGACGTAGCCTCTATAAAAATGCATTGGCTATATCAACAGGCCAATATCTGATATAACATTGTAAAAAGCCAAAACATGTATTGCATGATAATGAAAATATGATATTCAGAAAACAATCTAACTTTTTTTTCTTCTACACTTTTCGTTTGGTATAATCAATAGAAATCTCTAAATGCCAGATTGTAATTAATAATTTACCTTGGTACCATAGTGCAAACAGCCTTGACGGAATGGGACTTGTACAACAATCAATAGGTCATTGATTATGTGGTAGGCTACACGTTGTGTTTGTCCTTCTATGTATGTGTGTGTGTGTGTGTGTGTGTGTGTGTGCTTACATTTCCATATACATTCAGTTAAACTATAACCCGTCGGCCTTTTACGTTTACTACACGGTAGAAGCACACAGCTGCTCTTATAGAAGGACAGATGCGCATCATGTTGATGTTATTTATACCTGTTGTGAGAAGCGCTTTGAAAGTGCGGTCTAACGATGGTCGAGTAACTGACCTCACATTTTCCCTCTGATTTCGCGCCCCACCTCTTTCACGCACAGGATTAATAGGCCAGTTCTCCTCCCCCTGACCTAGTGAGAGACAAGACAACACTGTCAAGATTTGGACAGAATGGGATATGCACACTGCTGTACCGTGCTCCTTATAGTATTCATTGCGCTACAGCAATCTGCTGGATTTTGGCTCTTCGATGTGGTGTTCCCACCAAGTGCCAAACCTCAAAACAAAATGAAAAACAATAGCACTCCGCCGGTTCTTATAGGTAAGCGTTTTTATTTCTTGATTAGTTTGCTGTGATGTGATAGGCCTATTGCACCGTGCTATTTGTCATGGAATTCGATTTATGTTTTATGTGATTGTAATATCAGTTGGCTTTCTTGCATACTGAAAGTCCAAAATGTATTTCACAAGACTGGTCGATTTTCTGTCTGGAACTTGACGCCAGCTCCAGGCCGTTTTCTATGGTATCTGCAGGTGTTGGTGTGAATGCTAAGTGAATCCTATGGTCCTGGGCCAGGGATATATATTTGATTCCTAATGGCATTGGCTGGGGTGAAGAAGCATACCCTAATTCAGCATAATGGGAGGACAGCCAGCCTATATCTGTCTGGAGATTAAATCATTTGGGGCCTTGGGGTTCAGGAATAGTTCTGGTAATACTTCATTTTAAGGAGTCATTATTACAGTGTAATTATATGTGTAATTACACTGTAACAAGTCTTGTATTTAATTGTAATACTCATAGTTACACTGTAATAACAAAATGTAACTGGTGGGAATTGTAGTCTGTAATTACAGAGGTGTAACAACAAATGTTTGTTACCATGCTTGTTACTAATGGGCAAGTTTCCACTAAATTCACCAAATGTAGTGTTTCGTTTCTTCTGAGTTGCATCTGATTCAGTAATAACTGTCACGGGGTTGTAGTCTCGTGGACAAATGGGTGTCCGAGATTACAAAGGTTGGAGGCTCAATAGGCTCTAATTACCTCCTGTGAATGCGCACTCTTCAAAATTTCCACTCAATGTTGTTGCTGCTAGTTGCTGCTTGCCCCCCAAAAGTGTAGCATCTGGGTTAACTTGATTTACTTTACAATAACAGATCAGATATAGGCCAACCTCACTGATTGGAGTCTACCATACGGGTGTCATTCCACATTATAATACAAAAATAACTTGTAATGTATGTGCACATAATCCATGATGACAACCTGAACCTCCTTGCCATCCAAGTGAGAGGATAAACCCACAAGTACACCACAGAGTACATGTCATATCTGTATAAGTACAATGTAATTACTAGGTGTTACACAGGATATAGCTTGTGTATCTTGAGGGGTACTTATTGTAATTATTGTGTACTTATATAGTAAATTACTTATCCTGACAATCTGGCCCATATTTTAAGGCTTCCGAGAGCGCCATCCAATTGGGAGGTTAAACACACTAGTACCCACAGAGTACATGTAATATCTGCATAAGTAAAATGTAACTACTAGGTGTAATACAGAATTTAGATAGTTAAAATGAAGTGTAACTTGAGGGTTACTTACTTGTAATGAATGTGTACTTTTATATGCACATTTGTGGCCTGCTGGAGGTCATTTTGCAGGGCTCTGGCAGTGCACCTCCTTGCACAAAGGCGGAGGTAGCGGTCCTGCTGCTGGGTTGTTGCCCTCCTACGGCCTCCTCCACGTCTCCTGATGTACTGGCCTGTCTCCTGGTAGCGCCTGCATGCTCTGGACACTACGCTGACAGACACAGCAAATCTTTTTGCCACAGTTCGCATTGATGTGCCATCCTGGATGAACTGCACTACCTGAGCCACTTGTGTGGGTTGTAGACTCCGTCTCATGCTACCACTTGAGTGAGAGCACCGCCAGCATTCAAAAGTGACCAAAACATCAGCCAGGAAGGATAAGAACTGAGAAGTGGTCTGTGGTCACCAACTGCAGAATCACTCCTGTTTTGGGGGGTGTCTTGCTAATTGCCTATAATTTCTACCTTTTGTCTATTCCATTTGCACAACAGCATGTGAAATCTATTGTCAATCAGTGTTGCTTCCTAAGTGGACAGTTTGATTTCACAGAAGTGTGATTGACTTGGAGTTACATTGTGTTGTTTAAGTGTTCCCTTTATTTTTTTGAGCAGTGTAGTAAATTACTTATCCTGACAACCTGGCCATTATTTCAAGGCTTCTGGAAGCACCATCCAAGTGGGAAAATTAACACACTAGTACACAACAGAGTATCTGTAATAGCTGCATAAGGACACGGTTGTCGCTAGTTACACTGCAAAATTACTGCAGCACAATTTTTTTTAGGGGGGGATGCAGTATTTGCAGAATACTGGAGTTATACTGCACTCTAACTGCAATCTATTTTCGTAAGGGAGTGAAGTGTAACTTTATAGTTACCCATGAGCAATTTCTATATAATTACTTATTACTTTTACCAAATGAAAATACCTACAAACAAAAGATGAGCTTCTTCTTTAGTCAACTTTATTGCAAAAATACATTACATTTCACACAAATAATAACTTGTATTGTTTGTTTAATCTAATTAGTCAAATTATTAATCTAAGATATACAGACCTACTCAATAACATAAAAATAACGATTCTAGTGGTGACTCAAATCTGTAGCCTATAGTGTGGTGAGTAGCCTAGATAGCTAGCTAATACAAAAAATGGGATTGTCTTTTTATATCCTTTTTAACATTACAAGTAACAATGGAAATTGACAACTCTGTCTCTGACTTCATCCGTTTATTTCTTATAAACATTTTCCGATCCTGGAGTCTGAGATCTCGTGGGAATCAGTGGTAGAGAAGAATAATGTATAACAACTTAGCATAGGCACTATATATTACCCCTATTTCTCATCATCATGATTTCTAGGCATATAGCCAGCTAAGCTTAGCTAGTTGTGTTATCCAGCTAGCAATAATAGTGCTTGTGTTGACACAAGTAGCTAACTAGCTAGATAATGTTAACATGCTGGGTGTCTCACATAATACAGTGCATTCGTAAAGTATTCAGACCCCTTGACTTTTTCCAAATTTTGTTACGTTACAGCCCTATTCTAAAATGGATTAAATAAAACATTTTCCTCATCACCTATGGTAGTCCACCTGTGGTAAATTCAATTGATTGGACATGATTTGTAGAGGCACACACCTGTCTATATAAGGTCCCACAGTTGACAGAGCATTTTGAAGGAATTGTCCATAGAGCTCCAAGACAGGTATGTGTCGAGGCAACGATCTGGGGAAGGGTACCAAAACATTTCTGCAGCATTGAAGGTCCTCAAGAACACAGTGGCCTCCATCATTCTGAAATGGAAGACGTTTGGAACCACCAAGACACTTCCTAGAGCTGGCCGCCCAGCCAAACTGAGCAGGGGAGAAGGGCCTTGGTCAGGGAGGTGACCAAGAACACGATGGTCACTCTGACAGAGCTCCAGAGTTCCTCTGTGGAGATGGGAGAACCTTCCAGAAGGACAACCATCTCTGCAGCACTCCACCAATTAGGCCTTTATTGTAGAGTGGCCAGACAGAATCCACTCCTTAGTAAAAGGCACATGACAACCCGCTTGGAGTTTGCTAAAATGCACCTAAAGACACTGAGACCATGAGAAACAAGATTTTCTGGTCTAATGAAACTAAGATTGAATTCTTTGGCCTGAGTGTCACGTCTGGAAGAAACCTGGAACCATCCCTACGGTGAAGCATGGTGGTGGCAGCATCATGCTGTGGGGATATTTTTCAGCGACAGGGACTGGGACATTAGTCAGGATCGAGGGAAAGATGAACGAAGCAAAGTACAGAGAGATCCTTGATGAAAACCAGCTCCAGAATGCTCAGGACCTTCACCTTCAAACAGGATAATAACCCTAAGCACACAGCCAAGACAACGCAGGTGTTGCTTCGAGAAAAGTCTATGAATGTCCTTGAGTGTCCCAGTCATAGCCCGGATTTGAACTCTATTGAACATCTCTAGAGACCTGAAAATCCCTGTGCAGCGACGCTCCCCATCCAACCTGACAGAGCTTGAGAGGTTCTGCAGAGAAAAATGGGAGAAACTCCCCAAATACAGGTGTGCCAAGCTTGTAGTGTCATACCCAAGAAGCCTCGAGGCTGTAATCGCTGCCAAAGGTGCTTCAACAAAGTACTGAGTAAAGGGTCTGAATACTTATCTAAATGTGATATTTCAGTTTGTTATATACATCTGCAAAAATGCATTTTTTTTTCTTCGTCATTATGAGGTATTGTGTGTAGATTGATGAGAAAAAATATCTATTTAATCCATTTTAGAATAAGGCTGTAACGTAACCAAATGTGGAAAAAGTCAAGTGGGAAGATAAGACCATCGAGCCTAGCTAACGTTAGCTAGTGAGTAGCAACCATAGTATATTTGCCAGCTTTAGGTAGCTAGTTAGCTAGTCAAGGTTAGAAAACTAGCTAGCTAGCTAAAGTGCTAGCTAATCCAAAAAACGCTAGCTAACTGCCTATGCTAAATTGTCCCGCAGAATTAATGTATCCAAAAAATGTAAACAAATTGTATGGAAAACATACTTTCTCTCTCCTGTGTTGACGTTTTTGACCTACAACACTTTGTTTCGTTCACTGAAATCTTTAATGTCTGGATTTTGCACACTGAGCGTGTGCTCCAGGGGTCGACAAACTTTTTCACTCAGGTCCCCCAACATTTGGGCAAAAAAATCTAGCTAAAAAAACGTTAGTGTCACACCCTGGCCTTAGTTATCTTTGTGTTCATTATTATTTTTAGTTAGGTCAGGGTGTGACATGGTGAAGTATGTGTTTTTGTATTGTCTAGGGGGTTGTATGGTTTAGAGCACAGGTGTCAAACTCATTCCACGGGGGGCCGAGTGTCTGCGGGTTTTCGCTCCTCCCTTGTACTTGATTGATGAATTAACATCACTAATTAGTTAGGAACTCCCCACACCTGGTTGTCTAGGGCTTTATTGAAAGGAAAAACCAAAAACCTGCAGACACTAGGCCCTCCGTGGAATGAGTTTGACACCCCTGGTAGAGGGTTAAGGAGTATAGATGGTTTAGTGTTGTGTGTAGTTGTCTAGGAAAGTCTATGTTTGCCTGAATGGGTTCCCAATTAGAGACAGCTGGTTTCTGTTGTCTCTGATTGGGAGCCATATTTAAGGCAGCCATAGGCTTTAGCTGTTGTGGGTCATTGTACATGTCTAGTCTATGTCGAACGTAAGTAGTTTGTGTGTGCACTTGCGTTTGTAGTTTCACGGTCGTTTGTTGTTTTGTTAGTTTGAATAAGTGTTTCGTGTTCCGTCTTCGTATAAATAAAAAGAAGATGTATTCATATCATGCTGCGCCTTGGTCCTCTCACTCATATCAAGACGATCGTGACAGAATGACCCACCAAACCCGGATCAAGCAGCATGACAAGCGGCAACAGGATCAAGGCATCAAGGATTCATGGACATGGGAGGAGATATTAGATGGAAAGGGACCTTGGGCACAACCGGGAGAATATCGCCTCCCTCGTGAAGAGCTGGAGGCAGCGAAAGCCGAGAGGAGGCGATATGAGGAGGCAGCCCGGAGGCAAGGCTGGAAGCCCGCGAGTACTACCCAAACATTTCTTGGGGGGGGGGGCTAAGAGGTAGTGGGCCGAGGGCAAGTAGGAGACCTGCGCCCACTTCCCAGGCTAACCGTGGAGAGCGGGAGTACGGGCGGACACCGTGTTACGCAATAGAGCGCACGGTGTCTCCTGTACGTGTTCATAGCCCGGTGCGGGTTATTCCACCTCCCCGCACTGGTAGGGCTAGATTGGGCATTGAGCCGGATGTCATGAAGCCGGCCCTACATATCTGGCCACCAGTACGTCTCCTCGGGCTTACATGGCACCAGCCTTACGCATGGTGTCCCCGGTTCGCCTACATAGCCCGGTGCGGGTTATTCCACCTCCTCGCACTGGTCGGGCAACGGGGAGCATTCAACCAGGTAAGGTTGGGCAGGCTCGGTGTTCAAGGGAACCAGTACGCCTGCACGGTCCGGTATTTCCGGCGCCACCTCCCCGCCCCAGTCAAGTACCACCAGTGCCTCCTCCACGCACTAGCCCTATGGTGCGTGTCTCCAGCCCTTTACCACCAGTGCCTAAACCACGCACCAAGCCTCCTGTGTGTCCCCAGAGTCCTGTGCGTCCTGTTGCTGCTCCCCGCACTAGCCCTGAGATGCGTGTCCCCAGCCCGGTACCACCAGTTCCGGCACCACGCACTAGGCCTAATGTGCGTCCCCAGGGTCCAGTACGCCCTGTTCCTTCTCCCCGCACTAGCCTGAAGGTGCGTGTCCTTAGCCCGGTGCCTCCAGTTCCGGCACCACGCACCAGGCCTACAGTGCGCCTCATCCGGCCAGAGCCATCCGTCTGCCCAGTGCCATCTGAGCCATCCGTCTGCCCAGTGCCATCTGAGCCATCCGTCTCCCCAGTGCCATCTGAGCCATCCGTCTCCCCAGCGCCATCTGAGCCATCCGTCTGCCCAGTGCCGTCTGAGCCATCCGTCTGTCCCTAGCCATTAGAGCCGCCCGTCTGTCCCGAGCCGTCAGAGCCGTTAGTCAGTCAGGAGCCGCTAGAGCCATTCGTCAGTCAGGATCTGCCAGAGCCGCCAACCAGATAGGATCTGCCAGAGCCGCCAACCAGACAGGATCCGCCAGAGCAGCCAACCAGACAGGATCCGCCAGAGCCGCCAACCAGGCAGGATCCGCCAGATCCGTCAGCCAGCCATGAGCAGCCAGATCCGTCAGCCAGCCATGAGCAGCCAGATCCGTCAGCCAGCCATGAGCCGTCCAGCCAGGATCCGCCAGAGCCGTCCAGCCAGGATCCGCCAGAGCCATCCAGCCAGGATCCGCCAGAGCCAGCCAGCCAGGATCCGCCAGCCAGCCAGGATCCGCCAGAGCCAGCCAGCCAGGATCCGCCATTCAGTACGGTGCTGCCCTTCAGTACGGTGCTGCCCCTTATCCTGGTGCTGCCCCTTATCCTGGTGCTGCCCCTTAGTCCGGTACTGCCCCTTAGTACGGTGCTGCCCCTTAGTCCGGTGCTGCCACTTAGTCCGGTGCTGCCCCTTATTCCAGTGGGGTTAAGAAAGCGGGTAGTGACTATGGTGGGGTGGGGACCACGACCAGTGCCAGAGCCGCCACCGTGGACAGACGCCCACCCAGACCCTCCCCTAGACTTTATGCTGGTGCGCTCGGAGTTCGCACCTTAAGGGGGGGGGGGGGTTTATGTCACACCCTGGCCTTAGTTATCTTTTTTTTTTTTTTTTTTTTTTTGGGGGGGGGGTGGATCAGCTTAATATTGCGGAAAGAATGTTGCTTCCAATGTAATTGTCTGCATCATTTCCAATCCCCCATATTTTTGGGGGTAAATATATATATCCATTCACGTATGCATACATATATACATACACATACCTACATAGACATACATACTTTTTTAAAAGAGTATACCTTTATTATTATTCCCTGCAAACCCTACCACCGATCCCCCAATTGGAGTAAACTGATAAACATTTCTGTTTTTACCTTCAATTTATACATCTTATACACATTTTACAGACACAGTCTACTTTATAATTAATTTTTAATTTTTATTTTACCGTTATTTTACCAGGTAAGTTGACTGAGAACACGTTCTCATTTGCAGCAACGACCTGGGGAATAGTTACAGGGGAGAGGAGGGGGATGAATGAGCCAATTGTAAACAATTGTATAATAGTTCTCTCTTGTTTGTTCTTAGTCCTTCCTCTATTTCTGTTGTCCATCCAGTTTGATTTCCACTTGTAACTGTGCTATTTCACAATAGCTCCGCACCTATACATATTTCACAGATCCCGTATGCCCTACATTGTTTATCTTGTTATTAGTCCCACCCTTCAGCTCCACTCAACCTTTCCCATCTATCTTCCAACATCATCCATTTCGGATGTTTATTTGCCATATATTTTTCAACTGTGCTGTGATGCTTCACAAAAGATTTGAATCTTCCTATTCTCATAGTTTCCACGGATTGTAAATTAAAAATAAACATTTTTGCTAAAATAATTATTATATTATTGATTGGTTGACTATGGCTTTTCAAATCCCCCAGTATTGCTATCTGTAGCGTTAGTTCTACGCAAATGTTGCAATTCTTCAACCATTCCTGGACCTGTGACCAAAAACGAGCTACATGCGGACAATACCAAAATAAATGGTCTAATGACTCTGCCTCCTCACAGCAGAATCTACAGAGCTGAGAAGATTGTATCCCCCATATATATAACATTCTATTAGTTGCAAGAATTTTGTACAATAATTTAAATTGAAAAATTCGAAGTTTTGAATCCGGCGTTGTTTTGCGTATCAATTCATAAACCATGTGCCATGGAATGGGTACATCGAAAATCTCTTCCCAACTATTTTGCAATTTATATGGCACAGCTGTAAGTTTTTTGGTCCTTAAATGAAATTGGTATATGTTTTTATTTATCACACTTTTCTTTAACCATTTATGTTCTTTAATATAAGGCCGATATACAAGTTCCTTACTTTTATCCCCTTCCACCTGCCTCTTCCATTTTTGTGGTAATGCTGCAATTAATTGGTTGTAATTTTGGGTAGAGCAGACATTTCCATATGTCTGTGTTAGCTGCATGTGTGACATTACTCCACCAGTCCTATTTATGATAGCATTCACAAAAATTATACCTTTTTTAAACATTTCTTCGATAAATACAGTTTTTTTATCAATTACTATATTTGAATTTAACCACAAGATTTGTTGTACTATTTGTTCCGTCCTTTCAGGTGGATTAAACTGAAATTGCAACCAACTTTCTAAGGCTTGTTTAAAAAATAAAGATATTTTGGAAATTATTTCCTTTTCAAGCAACCGAAAGTGAGCAGGTGTAATCTGAATAAAGGGAAAAAGGCCCTTCTTGAACATAGGATGAGACATTCGTACCAATCTACTAGAGAACCAGCTTAGATTTAGGTATAACTTTTGTATGACTGATGCCTTTAGTGAGAGGTCTAAGGCTTTTTATATTTAATCATTTCTGCCCTCCGAATTCATATTCGTTATATAAATAGGCCCTTTTAATTTTATCTGGCTTGCCGTTCCAAATAAAATTGAATATTTTTTGTTCATATAATTTAAAAAGCAGGTCACTAGGTGTAGGCAAAACCATAAGCAAATAGGTAAACTGTGATATGATTAAAGAGTTAATCAGGGTGATTTTCCCACAAATAGACAGGTATTTTCCTTTCCATGGTAGCAAGATCTTATCTATTTTTGCTAACTTTCTATAAAAATTTATTGGAGTGAGATCATTTCTTTCTTTTGGGATTTGTATACCGAGTATGTCCACATCACCGTCAGACCATTTAATTGGTAAACTACATGGCAATGTAAAATGTGTATTTTTTAGTGATCCAATACGTAATATGGTACATTTATCATAATTTGGTTTTAATCCAGAGAGGATAGCAAATGTATCTAGATCCTCTAAGAGGCCGTGGAGAGATTCTAGTTGTGGTTTTAAAAGAAAACATGAATCATCAGCGTACAATGACACCTTAGTTTTTAGGCCCTGGATTTCTAATCCCTTAATATTAATGTTTGATCTAATTTTAACAGCTAACATTTCGATGGCAATAATAAATAGATATGCCGATAGTGGACAACCTTGTTTTACTCCTCTAGATAGTTTAAAACTTTCTGAGATGTAGCCATTATTTACTATTTTACACCTAGGGTTACTATACATAATTTTTACCTATTTTATAAGAGATTCCCCAAAATTGAAATATTCTAGGCATTTATATATAAACTCCAGTCGTACTTTATCAAAAGCCTTTTCAAAATCAGCTATGAAAACCAGGCCTGGTGTCCCCGATATTTCATAGTGTTCTATTCTTTCCAGTACTTGCCTTATATTATCTCCAATGTATCGTCCATGTAAAAAACCTGTCTGATTAGGATGAATAATATCTGACAAAACTTTTTTTATTCTATGGCCTTAGTTATCTTTGTGTTCATTATTATTTTAGTTAGGTCAGGGTGTGACATGGTGAAGTATGTGTTTTTGTATTGTCTAGGGGGTTGTATGGTTTAGAGCACATATGTCAGAGTCAAGGCCCGCGGGCCACATCCGGCCCGCGAGAAGGTTTTTTACGGCCCCTGGGATGATCTTGATTTATTATTAGAACCGGCCCGCAGACCGCAGCAAGCCGGCAGCCCGCAGATCTTTTACACGCACCAATACTACATTTCCCACAATGCAACGGTGACGCACCGAGCAGTAGGCTGCTTCATTTCAATATTTATTGGCACAGCAGTCGTCAGCATCACAGTAAAATTAACTTTCAGATACCCATCAAAAATGGCAAAACGGAAGGTGGACACTGAGAACCGGGGGTTTCAAACAAGGTGGGAGTCGGAGTATATGTTCACGGAGGTAGCTGGAAAACCTGTGTGTCTTCTGTGTGGAGAAAGTGTGGCGGTACTGAAAGAGTATAATCTGAGACGACATTATGAAACGAAACACGCGGACAAAAACAAGAATATGGACATGGAACAAAGGCTACAAAAGGCAGAGGAATTAAAACGAGGCCTCAAATCTCGACAGGCTCTGTTCAAAAAAGCCAAATCACAAGGCCAGGCTGCTGTCAAGGCCAGTTTTATTTTGGCAGAAGAGATCGCTAAATCAGCCCGGCCATTTACGGAGGGGGATTTCATCAAAAACTGCATGATTAAAGTTTGTGACGAAGTTTGCCCAGAAAAAAGGCAACTCTTTTTAAATGTGAGTCTGAGCAGAAACACCATTGCCGAGAGAGTAGACCAGTTGTCCATCAATCTAAAAGAGCAGCTTGTGAAAAAGGGAAAAGATTTCATTGCATATTCCTTGGCTGTGGATGAGAGCACCGACATTTCTGACATTGCCCAGTTGTCAATTTTCATCCGCGGAGTGGACTCCAGCCTAAGCGTGACAGAGGAGTTTTTGGCTTTACGTCCTATGCATGGCACAACTACGGGGCATGATTTGTATGAAGAGGTGTCAAGATGTGTAAATGAGATGGAGCTGCCTTGGGAAAAACTCGTGGGTTTGACAACCGACGGAGCACCTGCGATGTGTGGACACAGGAGAGGACTGGTGGCGAAGATACGGGAAAAGATGCAAGAGGAAAACGCGACAGGTGAGCTGACAGCTTATCATTGTATCATACACCAGGAAGCGTTGTGCGGTAAAGCCTTGAAAATGGAGCATGTAATGAGCATCATCACGCGCACAGTTAACTTTATCAGAGCCAAAGGTTTGAATCACCGCCAGTTCAAGGCATTTCTGACGGAGTTAGAAACGGAGCATGGTGATTTGCCTTATCACACAGAGGTGCGATGGCTAAGCCAGGGAAAGGTGCTTCAAAGATGTTTCGAGCTTCGTGAGGAGATTTGTCTGTTCTTGGACAGCAAAGGGAAAGACACAACACAACTCCGAGACGAAATGTTTCTGTGTGAAATGGCTTTTCTGTGTGACATTACGAGTCATCTGAATGCAATGAACTTGCAGCTGCAGGGTCGGGATCATGTCATCTCTGATATGTACAGTACAGTGAAGGCATTTAAAACCAAACTGACTCTGTGGGAGACGCAGATGCGGAAAGAAAATTTGAGCCACTTTCCCAGCTGCCAGACCATGAAAGAGAAGCTCTCTACCAGTGCGTTCCCGAGCGCACAGTTGGCTGATAAAATAGGTATGCTTGCCGCTGACTTTCGACGCCGATTTGCTGACTTTGAAGCACAAAAAAGCAGGTTGGAACTGCTCGGTAACCCATTTGCTGTTGACGTGGAAAGCTCACCACCAAACCTCCAAATGGAGTTGATTGACCTCCAATGCAATGATGCACTGAGGGCAAAATATGCGGCAGTGGGTGCTGCGGAGTTCGCCCGTTTCCTCCCCGACACAATGCCCCAGCTGCGCATCCAGGCTGCTCAAACGTTGTCTATGTTTGGCAGCACATACCTGTGTGAACAACTGTTTTCTTTGATGAACCTGAACAAAACATCACACAGAAGTCGACTTACTGCTGAACACCTCCACTCAATTCTGAGGATTTCCTCAGCTCAGAGCCTTACCCCGAACATTGATGAACTTGTGGAAAAGATGGGACACCACCAAGTATCACCCTCAACCTCAAACAAGTGAACATTACTGTGCAATCACATATTTAGAGTTTTTACTCAGTTCAAGTTTAAAAGTTAAAGTTTAATATTTGTTTTCACTGCATGTTACTTCTCCTTAAACAAAGTGTTGTTTTTGATTAATAGATTTTTGCACTTTATTTTATTGTATTTCAATCCAATTATATTTTAAAAATATTTCAGTTGAGTGGATGATAGAAAATTGCTATTATTCTTTTTTTCTTTGAAGTAAATTTAGCCCACTTTTGCTAAAATAGAAAATATAGGCTACTGATGGTGCCTTGAATACCGGTTTCTTTCATTTAATGTTCATGTTATGGGGATTTTTATATAAAGGAAATTTGTCTTTTGTGTCTGTTGAAAATTAAAGATTACTGACAGAGCCATAAGAAAATATTGCTTTATTTATCTGATCATATTGGAATATATTTGTTAGGTTTTCAGTAGGTTCAATTAGGTTCACTAGACTATATGCGTCATTTAAAAATTTTTCAATGAACATTCGAACAGTCCGGCCCTCGGCTTGTAGCTAAATTTTTTATTTGGCCCTCCGTCCATTTGACTTTGACACCCCTGGTTTAGAGGGTTAAGGAGTATAGATGGTTTAGTGTTGTGTGTAGTTGTCTAGGAAAGTCTATGGTTGCCTGAATGGGTTCCCAATTAGAGACAGCTGGTTTCTGTTGTCTCTGATTGGGAGCCATATTTAAGGCAGCCATAGGCTTTAGCTGTTGTGGGTCATTGTACATGTCTAGTCTATGTCGAACGCAAGTAGTTTGTGTGTGCACTTGCGTTTGTAGTTTCACGGTCGTTTGTTGTTTTGTTAGTTTGAATAAGTGTTTCGTGTTCCGTCTTCGTATAAATAAAAAGAAGATGTATTCATATCATGCTGCGCCTTGGTCCTCTCACTCATATCAAGACGATCGTGACAGTTAGCTGACATTTCTAAATAGCTCTCTAACATACATATATTTTTTAACCTTTATTTAACTAGGCAAGTCAGTGAAGAACAAATTCTTATTTTCAATGACGGCCTAGGAATAGTGGGTTAACTGCCTTGTTTAGGGGCAGAACGACAGATTTTTATCTTGTCAGCTCGGGGATTTGATCTTGCAACCTTCCGGTTACTAGTCCAATGCTCTAACCACTACCCTGCCGCACCAAATGCATTGACCAATTGTCACACCCTGGCCGTAGTTATCTTTGTTTTCTTTATTATTTTTGTTAGGTCAGGGTGTGACATGGGGGAGGTTTGTGTTTGGGTGATTATATGGTTAAGGGGTTGTTGGGTTTTGTGTGTGTGGTTTTGTGTTGAGTGAGTATGTCTAGGTATGTCTATGGTTAGTGAGGGTTTCTAGGTATGTCTATGGTTGCCTGAGTGGTTTCTCAATCAGAGACAGATGTCTTTCATTTGTCTCTGATTGGGAGCCATATTTTAGGCGGCCATAGGCATCATGTGTTTGTTGGGTCATTGACTTAGTCGGTGTCTTAGTCTGTGTCTAGGTCTGTGTCAAGTTTGCATGTTTTGCATTTAGTCGATTTTGGTTTCACGGTCTTCGATTTGTTGTTTTGCTTCGTTTGGTCATCTCCTTAATAAAGAGAAGATGCATTTTTTACACGCTGCGCCTTGGTCCTCTCTCTCTCCCATGGTCGATCGTGACAGAATGACCCAACCATTCAGGACCAAGCAGTGTGAAAGGAGGGAACCAGAGCCAGTGGTTCGGAGATTGGAGGTGAGCAATGGGATTGATACAGAGACTGTTAAGGATTTATTGAGGAGTTTGGAGGAGAGTGAAAGGAGGGAGCTGCTGTGTTGGTGCGTGAGGCACGACATCCACCCGACAGAGCGTGTGCGGGAGGTGATGTTACCTGAGTCAGTTCTCCATGCTCGTCCTGAGTTGCGTGCTAACCGTCTAGGAAGGACAGTTTCACGAACTAGGTCTCCTGTGTGCCTCCCTAGTCCTGCTCCTCCTGTAGCACCTTCCCGCTCCAGCTCGGTACCCCCAGTTCCGGCACCACGCACTAGGCCTATAGTGCGTCTCAGCCGGCCAGAGCTGCCAGTCTGCCCCGAGTCGTCAGAGCTGCCAGTCTGCCCCGAGTCGTCAGAGCTGCCAGTCTGCCCCGAGTCGTCAGAGCTGCCAGTCTGCCCCGAGTCGTCAGAGCTGCCAGTCTGCCCCGAGTCGTCAGAGCTGCCAGTCTGCCCCGAGTCGTCAGAGCTGCCAGTCTGCCCCGAGTCGTCAGAGTTGCCAGTCTGCCCAGCGCCATCTGAGCCATCCGTCTACCCGGCGCCATCTGAGCCATCCGTCTACCCGGCGCCATCTGAGCCATCCGTCTACCCGGCGCCATCTGAGCCATCCGTCTACCTGGCGCCATCTGAGCCATCCGTCTGCCACGAGCCATTAGAGTCGCCCGCCAGCCATGATCAGCCAGAGTCGCCCGCCAGCCATGATCAGCCAGAGTCGCCCGCCAGCCATGATCAGCCAGAGTCGCCCGCCAGCCATGATCAGCCAGAGTCGCCCGCCAGCCATGATCAGCCAGAGTCGCCCGCCAGCCATGATCAGCCAGAGTCGCCCGCCAGCCATGATCAGCCAGAGTCGCCCGCCAGCCATGATCAGCCAGAGTCGCCCGCCAGCCATGATCAGCCAGAGTCGCCCGCCAGCCATGATCAGCCAGAGTCGCCCGCCAGCCATGATCAGCCAGAGTCGCCCGCCAGCCATGATCAGCCAGAGTCGCCCGCCAGCCATGATCAGCCAGAGTCGCCCGCCAGCCAGGATCGGCTGACTCCGCCATTCAGCCAGGATCTACCAGAGACACCGAAGCGGAGATCGACTATGGTGGAGTGGGGGCCACGTCCTGCACCCGAGCCGCCGCCATATTAAGGCCTATCCCGGATCCTCCCCTAGACTTTATGTTGGTGCGCCCGGTGTTCGCACCTTAAGGGGGGGTTATGTCACACCCTGGCCGTAGTTATCTTTGTTTTCTTTATTATTTTTGTTAGGTCAGGGTGTGACATGGGGGAGGTTTGTGTTTGGGTGATTATATGGTTAAGGGGTTGTTGGGTTTTGTGTGTGTGGTTTTGTGTTGAGTGAGTATGTCTAGGTATGTCTATGGTTTAGTGAGGGTTTCTAGGTATGTCTATGGTTGCCTGAGTGGTTTCTCAATCAGAGACAGATGTCTTTCATTTGTCTCTGATTGGAGCCATATTTTAGGCGGCCATAGGCATCATGTGTTTGTTGGGTCATTGACTTAGTCTGTGTCTAGGTCTGTGTCAAGTTTGCATGTTTTGCATTTAGTCGGTTTTGGTTTCACGGTCTTCGATTTGTTGTTTTGCTTCGTTTGGTCATCTCCTTAATAAAGAGAAGATGCATTTTTTTACACGCTGCGCCTTGGTCCTCTCTCTCTCCCATGGTCGATCGTGACACCAATTTAGAAATTGCACCTCGTGCATTCTACTATTACAACTTTCAAGAGTAAGTTGAAAGCTGGACTGAGTGCCTTAAATATATACAGTACCAGTCAAAAGTTTGGGCACAACTACTCATTCAAGGGTTTTTCTTTATTTTTACTATGTTCTACATTGTAGAATAATAGTGAAGACATCAAAACTGTGGAATAACACATTTAGAATCATGTAGTAACCAAAAAAGTGATAAACAAATCAAAATATATCTATATTTGAAATTCTTCAAAGTAGCCACCCTTTCCCTGTCACGACTTCCGCCGAAGTCGGGTCCTCTCCTTGTTCGGGCGGCGCTCGGCATCACCGGTCTTCTAGTCATCATCGATCCACTTTTCATTTTCCATGTGTTTTGTCTTGTTTTTCCTCACACCTGGTTTCAATTCCCTCAATCATTTGTTGTGTATTTAACCCTCTGTTCCCCCCCATGTCTTTGTGTGGGATTGTTTATTTGTAAGTGCTTGTGCACGTGTTGTTTGGTGCACGACGGGTTTTTGTACCCAATTATTCTTGGTATTTTTATGCCGTGGGTTTTGCTAATAAACTGCTATTACCAAGTACTGCTCTCCTGCGTCGGACTTCCCTGCCACCGATTACGCACCCCTTACATTCCCTTGATGACAGCTTTGCACACTCTTAGGCATTCTCTCAACCAGCTCCATGAAGTCGTCACCTGGAATGCATTTAAATTAACAGGTATGCCTTGTTAAAAGTTAATTTGTGGAATTTTTATCTTAATGCGTTTGAGCCAATCAGTTGTGTTATGACAAGGTAGGGGTGGTATAAAGAAGATAGCCCTATTTGGTAAAATATCAAGTCCATATTATGGCAAGAACAGCTCAAATAAGCAAAGAGAAACGAGAGTCCATCAGTACTTTAAGACATAAATCTCAGTCAATACGGAAAAATTATTTTGAAAGTTTCTTCAAGTGCAGTCGCAAAAACCATCAAGCGCAATGAGGAAACTGGCTCTCACGAGGACCGCCACAGGAAAGGAAGACGTAGAGTTACCTTTGCTGCAGAGGATAAGTTCATTATACTCTGACTACACCGCTCGCGTCGCAAGAGCGAGCGTTGCAAAATAAATGTAGGAATCTATGTTATTTAATTATGTCACCCACACTGCTCGCGCGCACCAATGAGTATCTGCGTTGCCAAGGGATAAAATAGAAGTAATTCCTATTTCTGACGCAGATCATGCTGCAAGTCCTGCCTCTCCCATCTCCTCATTGGTTTATAGAAGCAGGTACCCACGTGCCATCTCCTCATTGGTTATACCCACTTGGGTGATTGAAAGACAAACTGTTTTGCCGGTTGTCATGGTAATACTATGAAAGTGTAGATGCCAATCACCATATAAGTTCAAAGATGAAAAAGCCTGGAAGGAGGAGAGATGACTAGAAATTATTTGGTTGACCGTTTTATGTGTGGATTAATTGTCGGAGTAATTGTCGGACCTTGTGCATTTCAGGTAAAATAACAACTCAATGTTTATATCCCAGAACAAATTAGCTAGCATCAGCAAGCTAGCTAAATAGGACAAATTAGCTAGCAAGTGCAAATTAGCTAGCTAAATTGCCATACATGTTTAATGCTTTTCGACCTGTCCCCAAATTAATGTCATTGGTTCAGAGTTTGTTTTGATATTTCAACCTGCGTGTCGTGATCACGTTTGGTGTAGGGGGACAAAATACATTTATGCACAATGGTGCACACGCGCAGCCGGTTTGGGTTCCGTGCATGTGTGGTTCCCACCGTGAAGCATGGAGGAGGAGGTGTGATGGTGCTTTGCTGGTGACACTGTCTGTGATTTATTTAGAAATCAAGGCACACTTAACCAGCATGGCTACCACAGCATTCTGCGGCGATACGCCATCCCATCTTGTTTGCGCTGCATTAGATGAACTGGCCTCCAAAAAGCAGCCAACAAGTGCTCAGCATATGTGGGAACTCCTTCAAGACTTTTGGAAAAGCATTCCAGGTGCAGCTGGTTGAGAGAATGCCATGTGTGCAAAGCTGTCATCAAGGCAAAGGGTGGCTACTTTGAAGAATCTAAAATCTGAAATATATTTCGATTTTTTAAGCATTTTTGTGCTTACTACATGATTCCATAAGTGTTATTTCATAGTTTTGATATCTTCACTATTATTCTACAATGTAGAAATGAGTAAAAATAAAGAAAAACCCTTGAATGAGTAGGTGTGTCCAAACTTTTGACTGGTATTGTATAGGGTGTCACGCCCTGGCTATAGAGAGATTTTTTATTCTCTATTTTGGTTAGGCCAGGGTGTGACTAGGGTGGGCAGTCTATGTTCTTTTTTCTATGTTGTTGGTTTTCTATGTGTTTGGCCTGGTGTGGTTCCCAATCAGAGGCAGCTGTCTATCGTTGTCTCTGATTGGGAGCCATACTTAGGTATCCTGTTTTCCCATTGTGTGTTGTGGGTGATTAATTTCTATTTAGTGTGTGTTGCACCTGACGGAGCTGTTTCGGTTGTCACTTTGTTGTTTTGCTTTTAGTGTTCAGTTTCTATTAAACATGACGAACACTTACCACGATGCGTTTTGGTCTTCACCTTCTTCCGACGACAGCCGTTACAGGGGGACCCCGCACCCGCCCTGCCGACTCCTTTTTATTTTATGTGAACTGTTTGTAAACCTGTTTTTGTCATTGGGCCAGGGCATCAAACTCCAGCTCTTTATTGCAAAATTGTGTCAATGAATTGGTCGGTGTTCAATTGGTTTACACTTATCACGTGTTTTGTGCAGGCTGAAATATGGTGCATTGGGACGCTATTGGAAACTTTAACATTTGTAACAAACATAGAAACAATTATTTGTTGTTACACCCGTGAAATTACAGACTCCAATTACCACATGTTGTTATTACAGTGTTACTATTATTACAATGAATTGCCCTTAAATGAAGTGGACCATTCTTTTTATTGGTCAATGTCTTGTGTCTGTTTGATGGGACAAATCACATTGACAGTTGTGAAACAAGGGAAACACATAAATCTCTACGTTGACTTTGTCTTGTCATCCTTTTCTTTCTCATCTACCCTTGTTGAGTCCTCTTTTTAAACTACTTTATTGTAAACTGTGATGATTGTCTCTACATTGTTCTAAACTGCTCATCTGGCTTCTAAGTTCTAAAAATTTTCCACTTTTGACCAGTACCTGGGAACCTAGGAAACCAGCTTGAGGCCAAGATTGACAAGCCAAGCCTTGTGCATTGGATGTGCTACAAAAAGACAGATGACTTTTTCACACTTTGGATTGACCTGAATATGTTCATGCCAATTGGGATTGACTGTTGGATCGATAATATAAGGTGAGGGGGAGAATGAATATGATCTATGTCAAAATAATTCTGTTTATATCTTATGATAAATTCAATAATATTAACTCAATACACTTAGGGAGCATTTGCCGATTGTTCATTGCTGTATTAATAAATAATGCACTGTAATAGAAGAGAGAAGCATACAACCGCAACTCTATTTTCACAAGTTTGATTTTGAGTGTGAGGCATTTTAATGGTTGGGATCATTTCCTTATGCAATAACATTCTGTACATACTGAATATTTCCTGCTACAGAATTGTATACAATAGGACAACTCGCAAGACCTCCAATTCTGCAGGGGTGACGGTGAGAGTGCCTGGTTTTGGACAGACATATTCTGTTGAGTTCTTGGACACAAACAAGTTGTCAGGTGAGAACAACCATAATGAGAACATCTGTTCCTATAATTGTTTTCTTTTTGATTATGATTTCATTAAATGAAACCTGTCCTTTTCCAGGTTATTTTCACACTATGGTTACACATTTGGTCAACATGGGATATGTCCGTAATGAGACTGTCCGAGCAGCACCATACGACTGGAGGGTAGCTCCAAGTAAGTGACATCATGGACACACACACACACCATCCAACTGACAATCACATTCCTGTACAACAAAGGTACAACTCATTCATTGTTTAAGCATACATGCTTTCTCATCATGTCTGTGCCTATTTGTCTCTCCTTATCAGACGAGCAGGAGGAATACTTTGCACGGCTGAAGAAGCTGATTGAGGATATGTACGAGCAGTATCAACAACCACTTTACCTCTTGGGACACAGCATGGGAAGCAATTATGTCCTCTACTTCTTATATCAGCAGACCCAGACATGGAAAGACCAATACATCAAAGGCCTCATTTCACTTGGAGCACCCTGGGGTGGGGCAGTCAAGCCTATTCGAGTGCTAGCATCAGGTACTATATGTCAAAGTCTGGTGGACAGATTGAAACAACCTTACCTGTAGTAGAAACATAACATAACCTAAAAAAATATATATAACCGGGTTGAAGTAGTTTTTACTGTCCTGTAAATCACATTGACAGTAATCGGTACATATTGCAAAATAATTTTACTTGTGATGATACCCGCATCTTCATTTTCCTGAAAGGGTGGTAGGACTGGTTTGTCTGGATTACTTTGGCGAGTCACATATTGATGAAAGATTGCCATGAGAAAATAATTTATGATAACAATTGTTTCTGCAGGTGAAAATGATGGCATCCCAATGGTATCCAACATCAAGATCCGGGAGGAGCAACGCATGACCACAACAAACCCCTGGATGCTTCCATTTGAAGAGGCATGGCCTGCAGACCACGCCTTCATCTCCACACCCTCATTCAACTATACCCACCAGGACTACCAGCGCTTCTTCAAAGACATCGACTTTGAGGATGGCTGGTTCATGTGGGAAGACACCAGAAACCTGACAGCTGGTCTGCCCCCTCCTGGTGTTGAGGTATACTGCTTCTATGGTGTAGGGCTGCCCACACCGGTTACCTATATTTATGACGACCAGTTCCCAAATGTAGACCCTATAGACTATGTGTATGCTGATGGGGATGATACAGTGGACAGTCTTAGCATGGGTTTATGTAAGCGTTGGATAGGAAAGCAAGCACAGCCTGTCCATGTCAAGGAGTTCAGGGCCATGCCCCACTTGGAAATAGTATTCAATAGCAAGGTAATCAATGTAGTCAAGAGTATCCTGGAGGGAAGATATGGGGAAGAGGATTCTACATTCCAAGAGACTGATGAACGTCACATTGACTCCGCAGTCATGCAAGATCAAGTCCAGCCGGACCAGGCTCCCAGATCTACACTGTAGGCTTTTGGGGAGAAAATAATTCACTCTCCCAATGTACATACTATTACTGATGCAGTAGCTACTAAGTTGGACTTATACACTGAGTGTACAAAACATTAAGAACACCTGCTCTTTTCATGACATAGACTGACCAGGTGAATCCAGGTGAAAGCTATGATCCCTTATTGATGTCACTTGTTAAATCCACTTAAATCAGTGTAGATGAAGGGGAGGTGACGGGTTAAAGAAGGATTTTTAAGCATGGAGACAATTGAGACATAGATTGTGTATGTGTGCAACTCAATATTAGGAGGTGTTCCTAATGTTTGGTATACTCAGTGTATATGTACATACATCCTAACTAGTATTACTATTGAGATGTGTTATAGTATGCATATGCCTCTTGTTTCATTATGCTTATCATATTTTCCTCTTAGAATGACAGGAAATCAAAAAATTACATATGTATTTGGTCTGTGTACGTTTTCTTATTTTGATTTTCGAGTCAAAACAGAGTGGAAAAACAGAAAAAAGCTCTCTTTTTTTTTATTAAAAAAACTAAAATCATAAATCGACTTGATTTCCCATTTATTGTGTCAAAATTGGACATGGAATAATGGCAAACAAATAACAACAAATTGTATTAAATGGTTAGATTTTTTTTTCATACACGGAAGTACACGCCCCCTCATAGAATATTCACAGTTGGGGTGGGGTTTAACAGCCTATGTTGGCAGCTAAAAGAAAGGATTAGACTGAAAAAGAAGATACAAAATAAGAATGTTAGCTAACATGCAGAACTTATTATGAAGTTAGCGTGCCAATAGCACTAACTTAACAAGAACTGAACAAAGTTGGCTTGCACTAGTTGGCTAGCTAGCACTAGATGCTAGATAGTAGTAGCTAGTCGAAGTAAGTTGGTCCCTTCACTTGCAACAAGATGAAGCTGCCCAGTTAGAGCTAACTGCTGCAGAAATGTCAGATTTCTCCAATACTTTCTGTAGCTAACTTAGCTATATCTTCTGTAGGCTAATAGTCAATGAACACTAAGTAATGATGAACAGAAGTTACCTTATCTGGTTACCTTATCTGGCATGTTGCATAGCCAATTTAGCTATTGCTAAATGTGCAAATAGTTAAAGTTCAAAAGGGAAAATAAATAAACATATATATGGGTTGTATTTACAATGGTGTTTGTTCTTCACGGGTTGCCCTTTTCTTGTGGCAACAGGTCACAAATTTGCTACTGTGATGGCACACTGTGGTACTTAACCCAGTAGATATGGGAGTTTATCAAAATTGGATGTGTGTAATCTGAGGGAAATATCTGTCTCTAATATGGTCATGCATTTGGCAGGAGGTTAGGAAATGCAGCTCAGTTTCCACCTCATTTTGTGGGAAGTGTGCACATAGCCTGTCTTCTCTTGAGAGCCAGGTCAGACTACGGCGGCCTTTCTCAATAGCAAGGCTATGCTCACTGAGTCTGTACATAGTCAAAGCTTTCCTTAAGTTTGGGTCAGTCACAGTGGTCAGGTATTCTGCCACTGTGTACTCTCTGTTAAGGGCCAAATAGCCTTCTAGTTTGCTCTGTTTTTTTGTTAATTCTCTCTCAAGTTGTTTTGCTGTGGACACCAATCCCATGTTGCTAGATAAACTACTTTATCCCCTAATACTAAACTTTGCTCACTCTTATTAAACTGCCTTTGATTAAATCGGTTTATTTCAATGTTTAAATTTGTTTCAAGTGTGTTTTTTTACTAAAAGTTGACAGATGGCACTTGTATGGAGGAATGTGGGTGGTGGGAGAGAGTGGATACATGTTTGTAGATGGGTTTGTTTGAAGAAACTCCCTCTCCCCGTACATCCCCTCCTTCTCTTGATCAGTAATAAAAGTAAATGTAATTTCTGCATTTTACCTGTGATCCAAAATCAAATAAAATTGAAGACAAAAGGAGATTTCATATTGCTTTGTCTCTACACATCTATTCCCTACTGGCCAAATGCAGTCACCAACCACTTCAGCTAGCATTTCCTGTTTTTAGCTCTATTTCATTTTAAGGTCAAACACTTTGGATGAAATGTCAAAAATGTGACGGGCTGTATTATAATGCTTATGTATTTGTTGGTACTGTATGTAGAATAAGGTCTCCAATATTCTTAAATCTGACATGGGTTGAAGTTACTATCATTAATCCTGCGTCAAGTCTCAAATAATGCTGAATTGTAGTGTATTTACTGAATAAACCCTATATTGTACAATTATTCATCCACTAGACAGCAATGTGCTACCACCTTCAAATAGGTATAATGTGAGAGTTTTTCTTCAAGTACTGAGCAAATGTCCAAATGAATGATATTACCTGAATTTGCATTGCTTTGATGGATACTAGATATGACTGGTTGTGATCCAGAAATATGTGACATGCAAAGTTCAAATGTCATTCAAAGTGGGTAATGTTGATCCCGCAACTCCTGTCTGTCTGTCATTCATTCAATTAAATATCTTAAACCTATACAGTGGAAGGTGTGGTCTATACCTTGTGAATATTCAATTTTTGATTGCACAAATATTCCCATTAGATCTCTCTGCTATAAAATAAAGATGACACAGACATATGTTAAATAATCAAGCACTGGCTCATTGGAAGAAACATTTATTTTATTTGTATTCAGTCGGGAGTCTCAATTTACTGTTGAGAGGTAGAATAGTAGAATACACAAGGTGCAATTTCAAAATGTGGTTGCGCATCTGAGGTTTTTCTCGTTATGTCAGTCACACTTAATTAGCCCATGTCAGCTAACATTTTTATATTGGTCAATTAGTCTAGCGGCCCTCTACGAAAACAGTTTGTTTCATGTTAAATGTCAGTCAGGATCACCCTAGACCCTATGCACTATGCAGATGAGGAGATCTGAGATGTGTGTGTGTGAGAGAGAGAGATGAGAGGAAGATTATTTTCTCACACCAGGAAAATAATCCTGCAGCAACAGGAAATGTGAATTATTGAGTAGATTATAATGAAATTACAAAACTTTAGATGCCTTTTTATACCTTGAATATTCAGAGAAGTAGGCCAATTGACACAGCAATAGTAGTGTTCACAATTGAAGAGTATAGCCTACGTCTGCCTTTCAGTAAGCAGGAAAGGATGTTGGTGAAGTATACCCATACCAATAAAAAGGCTCATTTTAAGTTACTGTATTGGCTGATGTAACTACATGAAGTTCATGATGATCAGCTAAGATGCCATACTGTGCTTTTCTCCTGCGGGAACATTCAGAACTCACAGGCACACACACACAGAATAGCTCAATTGAATATTGTTATGTGTAAGTACTAGCTAAGTCAGCTATTCAAAGAGCCAGGTAGGTAACCATTTAGAGTAACTGATGTTCATTATTATGCAGTCAATAAACACCACCACCTGACAAAAGATCTAGCTAGGCTACAGTAACTATAGAAAGTAAAGGAGAAATCTGACCTTTCTGCAGCAGGTAGCTCTCGCTGGGCAGCTTCATCTTGTAGCATGTTGAGGGAATAATTTACTTCCACTAGCTACTACTAGCTAGCATGACTATAGCCAGTAACCAGTTAGGGCTAGCTAGCCAGTTAGTGGAAGCCAACTTTGTTATGTTGTTGTTTTGTTTGTTCTATTGGCATGCTAACTTCATAAAAGGTTCTGCATCTTAGCTAACATGAGTATTTTTATCTTCCTGTCACACTCACACAGTCAAATTCTTTCTTTGTACTGCCAACCTAGGCTGTAAACACCCCCCCTAAAACCAGTGAATATTCTATGAGGAGGCATGTGGTATAAACAAAATGAATTGAATACATTGTTTTTGTTTGTTTTCCATTATTCCATGTCCAAATTTGACACAATAAATGACAAAACATGTCGACTTCCAATTTTCCTTTTTAAAATTATAATAAAAAAAAAAAGCAGTTTTCCATTTTTCCACTCTGTTTTGACTCCGGATGTCTCCATTCATGTTTTGTTCACATGGTCTGCATACTGCCAATGTCACACCCTGACCTTAGAGATCCTTTTTATGTCTCTATTTTGGTTTGGTCAGGGCGTGAGTTGGGGTGGGCATTCTATGTTTTCTATTTCTGTGTGTTTGGCAGGGTGTGGTTCTCAATCAGAGGCAGTTGTCTGTTTAGTGTTCTGTTTAAATAAAAATAACATGAACACTTACCACGCTGCGCTTTGGTCCACACCTAATTCAACAGACGATCGTTACAGCCAATTTATATTTCCTATTAGATGAAAAAAAATTAGTAAATGGTTGTTCCTCGTTTATTTGATTTGAATCTGAAATCAAACAACACAAACGTTTTTGTTTTAACACGGACCTGATCAGCCTTTGCTGGGTCATTGAAGTTTTAGATTAGATTAGAAAAGGCGTGTCCTCAGAGAGGCAATGCATTTGCAGTATACAAACTATTAAAACTAATTGTCTTAATTTCAAAATGTGTATCTATTACATGCGTAACATTTAATTCACAATACAGTCTGAAATGTGCCATGTTGAGATTATTACAGCATATCACAATTATACCATATATCACTCATTTATTATGGGTGAATGAACTGTTGTAGCACTTTTGCCCAGTTCTATCCTCCTGTTTGTGTTATTCTGAGGGCACAATGTCAACTGATTTTGATTGGGTGTCCAGGGGGTAGAATAAAAAATATATATATTAGTGTATCAAATATTCTTATGGTTATATACTAGTGGGGTTTACTTCTTGATTGTTTTGAGATTAAATGTTTTCTGAATTAAAGTTATTTCAGACTACTGCTGTTTGTCGGCCACTCCCATTGAATTTCGACATTTCACACGTCACTACTCTAAACTTGATCTGGGGAATTTTCTTTTGGTTTGATGATTATTATCTGTTGCATCCCTGCGGAGCCTTGTTTTAACCGGTTATGTTTTCATGCTGTGAAACGTGCCAGCAAAGGGATTTGAGGGGTAACATCACAGACCATGGTAAAGTTGGTTTGAGATTCGATATTCGCCAGACATCTGGACCTTCAAACTTCAATAGCTCGCGAACCTTGTCACAACACAACTGATTGGCTCAAACGCATTAAAGAAGAACAAATTAACTTTTAATAAGGCACACCTGTTAATTGAAATGCATTCCAGGTGACTAGCTCATGAAGCTGGTTGAGAGAATACCAAGAGTGTGTAAAGCTGTCATCAAGGCAAAGGGTGGCTACTTTGAGGAATCAAAAATATATTTTGATTTGTTTTACACTTTTTTGGTTACACATGATTCCATGTGTTATTTCATAGTTTTGATGTCTTCGCTATTATTCTACAATGTAGAAAATAGTACAAATAAACAAAAACAAACATTTTGACTGGTACTGTTTGTAAATGAGATATTTCTGTTTTCAATACATTTGCAAACATTTCTAAAAACATGTTTTCAGTTTGTCATTATGGGGTATTATGTGTAGATATTTAATAAAAATATTTAATCCATTTTGAATTCAGGCTGTAACGCAACAATGTGGAATAAGTCAAGGGGAACTTTCTGAAGGCACTGTGTGTTACTATCCACTCAGACCCCAGTCTCACACTTCTTGTTAGAGGTTTTTGAGCATATTACTCCAGTGCTAGTCTCGCTACACTGGCCTTTTAAGGCTAGGGCTGATTTCAAGGTTTTACTGTTTACCTACAAAGCATTGCATGGACTTTCTCCTTCTTATCTCTTTGATTTGGTCCTACTGTACATAATGTATCTACATGTATGCTATGATCACAATATGCAGGCCTCCTTTTTGTCCCTATAATTTCAAAGGAAACAGCTGGAGGCATGGCTTTCTCCTATAGAGCTCCTATTTTATGGAATGGTGTGCCGATCCATGTGAGAGAAGCAGACTCGGTCTCATCCTTTAAGTCTTCACTGAAGATGTATCTCTTCAGTAGGTCCTATGATTGAGTGGCTCAGGGGTGCAAAGGTGAAGGACATGGCACTTGCAAGAGGGGCCACCCTTTCTGTCTCTGCCTGGCCGGCTCCCCACTCTCTCCTGGGACTCTCTGCCTCTGACCCTATTACGGAGGCTGAGTCACTGGCCTGGTGGCGCTCTCCCATGCCGTTCCTATGAGGGCACATCAGATCATGCCAGGCTTTGTTCACTATACTCGACTACCTTGGGTGGGTTGAGTCACTGACGTAATCTTCCTGTCCTGTTTTGCGCCCCCTAGGGGTAGTGGGGTGTGGGAGATCTTCCTCGGTTATACTCAACCTTGTCTCATGGTTGTAAGTTAGTGGTCTGTTGAATTCCCTTGAGTGGTGTGGGGGCTGTGCTTTGCCAAAGATGGGTGTTGCTTATCATGCCTGATTTGCACTGTCCGGGAGTAATTTTGGAAGGGGCCACAGTGTTGCCCAATCCCCCTGTCTCTGTCCCCAGTGTCTATGTTGCAATAGATAGCTTATGTGTCGGGGGATATGGTCAGTCTGTCCTATCTGGTATACTGTGTGATCTTAGGCATATTTTCTCTCTCTCTCTCTCTCTCTCTCTCTCTCTCTCTCTCTCTCTCTCTCTCTCTCTCTCTCTCTCTCTCTCTCTCTCTCTCTCTCTCTCTCTCTCTCTCTCTCTCTCTCTCTCTCTCTCTCTCTCTCTCTCTCTCTCTCTCTCTCTCTCTCTCTCTCTCTCTCTCTCTCTCTCTCTCTCTCTCTCTCTCTCTCTCTCTCTCTCTCTCTCTCTCTCTCTCTGATTTTATTGTTGTATATTGTTGTACATTTCTCGTTCTAGATAGAACTGTCTGCAAAGGTTTCTACCTAGCACCAAATGTGGTTCCCATGTAGGGAGATGCAGAAGTAGACTGTTTTCCTACGAGTGTACAACAATAATTCACTCTCATTTGTCATTCAGTTCTTGTGTTGTGTTGTGAGGAGTTCAGTGTGTTGCTTCAATTATGGTCAAATGTTTTGTAAAATGAAATTGAATATTTAAATCCAGTTTCTAGTGGTATATTTGTCTTTCTTTTCAAAGTTTCTAATGTGATAATAAATGTGTCCCATGATTTAACTGGCGGGAATAGACCCATCTTTGTTGATGCCAATGAACATCCTGATTTATCAAAACAATTATTGAAGGATGACTGTTTTGATAAAGTGCAAGTGTTACGAAGGGGGGGGGGGGGGTTCAACTGCGAGTGCTAGATCACGAAAGGAGAGGGTGCGGGGAGAGGGGATTATTTAAGATCATTTTTGAAGAGGTAGGGTTTCAGATGTTTTTTCAGAAGATGGGCAGGGACTCTGCTGTCCTCGATTAAGGGGAATGCTGGTACCACCATTGGGGTGCCAGGATAGAGAAAAGAGTTCTGGAGGAGCGGGGTGACATGGGAGAATTTGGTAAGGCTGAATACCAGGCAGGCTGCGGCCTTCTGGATAAGTTGCAGGTGTTTGATGGCACAAGCAGGGAGCCCAGCCAACAGCGAGTTGCAATAGTCCAGACGGGAGATGACAAGTGCTAGGATTAGGGCCTGCGCTGCTTCCTGTATGAGGTAGGGTCGTACTCTACGGATGTTGTAGAGCATGAACCTGCAGGAGTGAGTCACTGCTTTGATGTTTGCATTGAACGACAGGGTGTTGTCCACGGTCACGCCAAGGTTCTTTGCACTCTGGCAGGGGGACACCATGGATTTGTTAACTGTGATGGAGAGCTGGCAGGCCTTACCCAGGAGGAACAGCAGCTCCGTCTTGTTAAGGTTGAGCTTGAGGTGTTGGGCCGACATCCAAGCTGAGATATCAGCCAGGCATGCAGAGATGTGTGTCGCCACCTGGATTTCAGAAGGGGGGAAGGAGAAAAGTAGTTGAGTGTCATCCACATAGCAATGTTAGGAGAGACCATGTGTGGATATGACAGAGCTGATTAAGAGAAGAGGATAGGGCCTAGAACCGAGCCCTGGGGGACACCAGTAGTGAGAGTAGTTGGTGCAGACACAGATCCTCTCCACGTCACCTGGTAGGAGTGCCCTGCAGGGTAGGATGCAATTCAAAAGTGTCCAGAGCCTGAGGTACCCAGCCCAGAGCCTGAGGCGCCCAGCCCTAAGAGGGTGGAGAGGAGGATCTGATGGTTCACGGTGTCAAAGGCAGCGGACAGATCTGGGATGATGAGAACAGAGGAGAGAAAGTCAGGTAAGGCAGTGCGGAGAGTCTCCGTGACACAAAGGACAACAGTCTCGGTTGAGTGACCCATCTTGAAGCCTGACTGGTTAGGGTCAAGAAGATCGTTCTGAGAGAGATAGCGAGAGAGTTGGTCAGAGACAGCACGGTCAAATGTTTTGGACAGAAAATAAAGAAGGGATACCGGCCTGTAGTTTTTGACTTCAGAGGGGTCGAGTGTTGGTTTCTTGAGGAGGGGAGCGACTCTGGACATTTTGATGTCAGAGGGGATTGGCAAAAAGTGGTTGACAAAAAATAAATATAAAAAAAAGAATAGGAATCATTTTATGAGAAAAGTAAAAGGTGTGCAACCTGCCTCTATATATAAGGAATAATGGACAGTTGAAATGAGGTTGCTTAATCACGTGGTTGAAGAGCAATTACATTTTTACATTTTCAAATATTGACATAAAATTGTGTAAGTGCTTTATGGGAAAACCAAATGGTGTGTAATGTGTATCCCTACCCTGTGAACAATACAACGTTGGTTTAAGGTGCCTAGATCATGTGATCTAGTAGCTATTGAAATTTTAAGTCAAGAATTTAACTTATAAATTAAGGTAAGGGGGAAACCTTTTTTTTATTCAAAAAACCAAAGGGTGTGCAAAGTGTGTCCCTACCCTCTGAACATTCCAAAGTTGGTTTAAGGTATTTAGGTCATGTGATCAAGGAGCTATTGAATTTGAAGTATTTTTTTGTAAATATACATATATTTAAAACATGTAGGAATCATTTTATGAGAAAACTAAAGGGTGTGCAACATGTCTCTCTATATAAGGAATAATGGACAGTTGAAATTAGATTGGTAAATCACATGGTTGAAAAGCTACGGAAATTTTCAATTTGTTTATATTTATATAAAATCTTGTAAGCACTTTATAGGACAACCAAAGGGTGTACAATGTGTTTCCGTAGCCTGTGAACAATACAAACTTGGTTTAAGGTGCCTAGGTCATGTGATGAAGTAGCTATTGCAATTCTAAGTAAAACATGTAATTAATAAATTAAGGTAAAGGAAAATGTAAATTAAAATCAGAAAACCAAAGAGGGTGTCCCTACCCACTGAACATTCCAAAGTTGGTTTGAGGTGTCTAGGTAATGTGATTAAGGAGCTGTTGAAATGTAATTGCTTTTTATATATATATATTTTAAATGTAGGAATACTTTTATGAGAAAACTAAAGGGTATGCAACATGCCTCTCTGTATGAGGGATAATGGACAGCTGAAATGAAGTTGGTGGACAGAGAAAATGGATTTCCAGGAGGTGGAGGAGAGGTACCTATGACGGACTGGTCCAATAATGCATTTGTTATTGGACTGCATTTTTTGGGACAAGGAGGTATATTGGGAAATCCATTTTTACTATCAAGGGCTGTGAAGAAAGCAGTGGTAAAGGTGGATTCAATCAAGGTGACTAGAAGAAGCCTTGTTTTGGATAATTGTGTTGATGAAGAATAGAAGAAGCGTGCACTGGATCTGGCTAAATTGCCCACATCAGAAGTAACCTGTGTTGATCTTCGGAGCAGGGCGCCTGCCAAAGGAGTTATAGCTGGAGTCTCGTTAGATATAATGTAGATGACGAGTACCTTATTCAGAAAGTGGTCAGTACACGTCTCCTGACCCGTAAATGTAAGGAAGGAGAAAAGCTACTATTGTTGTTTAGGGAGATTCTACATGTGAACATGTGAAGGTTGGCTATGTGAGGTATGCAGTGAGAGTATTTGTGTCCAAACCACTACAGTGTGGGAATTGTAAAATATATGGTCATGTGTCAAATGTTTGGAGATGGGAGAAATATGGTATTGAAGAATCTTTGAATGGAAAATTCTTGAGCCTGTGTAGGGACCTGATTATAACTTGTTATTTTTTTGTTTCAGAAAAGCAGGTTGATTTTGTTTAGTAAAAAAATAGTTTAATAGTTTGTATGATATTTTCAAAAAAATGCATCCACATTATTTTCATTTTTGGGATCCTTATTATCCACTAGCACAGTAGGTGGAATAATCCACATTCAATTGTTGCAAACAGTATTATATCATAGAAGAAGAAGAAATTAGTTTGCTAAGTCACTTGGCAAGAGCTCTTGAAATGTGAATATTGTGATCATGCACTTTGTTGAAGATCCCTAACTAGTTGCATTGACGGGGTGTCAGGCTGCCTACACCATTGCCATGTGATTATGACACTCGGGTCAGAATCGGGAAAATAAGACCTGTGCAATGTTATAAAACCTTTGTCCTTCACAAAAGAGTCTCAAATCTCAAGACAACTTTTCAAGGGTGGGGAACTAGTGTTGTGAGTGAATGGGAGAAATGGTACCCCGTGGGTTGACTAGCCCAGCGCTCTTCCAGCTGTGTTTGTTGTTGATTTTGGTACCATACATCAAAGGCAGAACATTTGAGAAATGTCTCCCGGGCAATACATGTCGATCAGAAAAACCTCCAGTAGTCCTAAGTAAGTGGTCACTGTTTATCCTTGATGTATAACGTTAGCTAGCTAGCTCTTCTATTTTCAACTGTTCATTATTGTGAAACAGATTGTCAGACAGCTAACAAGGCTAGTTAGGATAAACTCGTGCGTCCAAAAAAAAGAAACTCATACATCATGTTTCTCAATCTTTTATTTTTTAGATGTTCCCGAGTTGAATCGTGTATTCTTTCTTTACATAAATGGGGTAAAACTAGCTAATATACAAATCGACTAAACTGTTGTTGGTCGATGCATGCTTAATAAGGCTACATTGTTGTCTCCAACTTTACAATGTAGCATCTGTCTCCAATTGTTTCAAATGGAACTTAATTTGACTTGGACATTTTGTTTCCCATGCGCTACAATGTATCTACAGCGACCTGTCTATCTAGCTGCTGTTACTTTGTAACAGAAATGTAACCACATTGTAGTAATTCTGTTTTCTGTCATTGGAAACAGAAAATGATCAGTCCTATCATCTTTTTAATTATATTCAGTTATACAGTTAATTATATCAGCCTATAAATTTGTATGTTTCAACAAAGGTTGTCTCACTGCCTTATCTAGAGTATGGCAAGTTACAACATTTAACGGTACCCTAGCAGTATTTGTAAGTCTACATGCATATGATAGCAGTCAGTAAAGTTTGCCCCAGGTCAGTGTTTCTCAAACTCTGTGCACGTTTCGGTTTTTGCCCTAGCACTGCACAGCTGATGCAAATCATCAAGCTTTGATTATTTTAATCAAATAGTTCCAGAAATAGGGTTTAATGAAGGGGGCTGGTAGGAAAAGATGTGGGGGGTTACACTCAGTGGTTCTTCTAGTACACTGGGCTAATAAATGGTAACTGATCACCTTTATCACACTCTTAATTGATAATGTTTTTGATTGGCCATCCTCATCATATTGTCTTGTCCCACAGTTCCTGGGGACCTGGGGAACCAGCTGGAGGCCAAGCTGGACAAGCCCAGCGTGGTTCACTACATCTGTTACAAAAAGACTGACGTCTACTTCACATTATGGCTCAACCTGGAACTGCTGGTGCCGGTGGCCATTGACTGCTGGATTGACAACATGAGGTTAGTGCTTAGTGTTGCGTGAGGTGGAAAATAGGGTGATTGGTGCAAGGAGGGGTTGGGGGTATCTGATTTAATATGAGCTCTGTATGAAGCTACTGTCAGCATCTCTACTGGCAACTTGATATTAATAATAAAGTAATTGTAATACTTTTACGTAGCTGGCTGGGTAGGCATGAGAAAGAGGGATCTGTTTTTCTAGAGAAAGATGTTTTTCTGTAGCCTAGGTTGAATAGGTTATCTTCTGACCATTGAATAAACTGACCTTTGAATCCCCTTTGTAATCAATATGTTTTCAACAATTAGTTGGTCTCTCAGAGCGTATAGTTCATTTAATAGTGAAGCCATAGTTTACAACCAGTTGGGTCTTTCTTTTCTCCCCAATTAGGACTAGTTCCTCTTGAAATGCAGAAATTATACTGAAAAATCATTCAGATGGGTCGCTAACCAAGTAACTGCATGTCATTGTGCTGTGGCTTTATTCCAGGAACAACTAATGAATTAAGGGAAGAAGTGAAAGTTTCCAATTCTATCCCATATCATCTTCACAATACTTATATTGTAAACTGTAATGTCATTGTAATTAAAGGTAGACTCACCTAAATGACTTCAATGAGCAGCACTGCAGATATTGAGATGAGCGAGATGCAACACTTTGCTCTCACAGTATCTGTGCCTGTGCAAGGGTTTGCTTCATGCTATTACAGCACGCTAGCCACGGGACCAAAAACAGCAGAGAAGTTGAGCCTTGCCTGTCAACGCTCTTAGTAGTTTTGGAAATTGACCCACTATGATGTTTTTCTGCATCCACATCATATCGCTGAGTCTATCTTGAACTTTTCTAATATTCTGGGATGTCTGTCTGCATTAGATTGATTTATAACCGTACAACAAGGCAGACAGAAGCACCTCCGGGGGTAGATGTCAGAGTGCCTGGCTTTGGAAAGACCTTCCCTCTGGAATACATTGACCCTAGCAAGGGCGATATTGGTGAGTGGACCAATCACCCTAGTGTGCCTAAAGTATCTATTCAACAGTCTCCCCAATAGTGTGCGAGTATGTCGGTTTTTGCTTGTGTGTGGATTTAACTAAGCTACTATTGTTTTTGTTGCAGGTATGTATTTCTTCACCATAGTGCAGGCACTGGTGGATTGGGGATACACCAGAGATGACGATGTTCGAGGAGCTCCGTATGATTGGCGTAAAGCTCCAAGTAAATCAGTCTTTTCATTCTCTTACACACACATTTTAATGTAGATGCATGTCTGTCAAAGAATAATTTGTGATCTGATGAACAGAGCTTGGTCTTTGGATGGATTGTATATCCTTGCAAGGAGCTAGCAATGTTATTGACACCCCCTAGAACTCTCAAACTCAACTCTGGACCTCGAAGCCAGTCCCACTGCTTTTTTTCTTTCTTCATTGGCCAGGGACTCATTTAGACCTGGGACAACAGGTGGGTGCAATTCATTATCAGGTAGAACAGAGAACCAGCAGGCTCTGGATCTTGTAGGGTATAGGGATAGCCCCCTTTTCAATTTTTGCCTAAAATGACATACCCAAATATAACTGCCTGTAGCTCAGGCCCTAAAGCAAGGATGTGCATATTCTTGGTACCATTTGAAAGGAAACACTTTGAAGTTTGTGGAAATGTGAATTGAATGTAGGAGACTACATGAAATTTAGTGTGAAGTCACCCAGGTACATTTGGACAAATTGTGAAGGAGACATTTACATTCACATTACATTTTTCTGCAAGAATATCATCAAATACTTGGACTTGGATTTAGCTTTTCCAGTATTAGTAGCCATATTATAAGTTCAACATTTGCAAAACACCCAGTTTTCATAAATTCATAACTCTCCATATTCTTAATTTTTGTCAAAGTTAAAGGCTTGCAGTCGCACAAGGTTAGCAGCTACATTTTGCGACAGACACAGGGCTTCCAGATACTCCTGTAAAGCCCAGCTCATTGGCTATCTAGCTAGCTTTGTTTGACCCTGATTGGTGCTAATTTGACAAAGTTAGTCGATCAAATGAAGACCATCGGCGTGCCATGAAGGCGTCGCTCTCTGACCAAATTTGGTGTCCTATAGCATATACTACACCCCTAATGATATAGTGAAGTCTTGTTACCTTCTAGGATCTCTGAGGAACAAACATGAGTTGACTGGTTGAAACAACGTTTAGGGTTAGATTTTCACAGATTCCTGTCTTTGCAAATTGAACGAGTGGAAATACAAAATCGATCGTGCATGCTATATGGACCTTTTAAGGATATGAAAAAGGATTTTATCTAACAAAATGACACTTCATGTTATCTCTGGGACCGTTTGGATGATACATCAGAGCAAGATTTCAGAATGTAAGTACACATTTCACCTTTAGAGGTGAATTTATGAAACCTATCGCAGTGAAAAGTGTTTTGTTGTTAGGAGCTCTCAAACAATAGCATGGTATTTTTTCGCAGTATTAGTCACTGTAAATTGGACAGTGCAGTTATATTAACAAAAATGTAAGCTTTCAGCCAATATAAGATTAAATGTACAATATCAAACAAGATAATATAAATCATAAGACAGTAAAGTACATTCTTCTGTATATCAAATTATATATACATGAACTTAATTTCCTTTAGACTCAGACATTAGTTAGAATCTAAATATTGGTCATACTAAGGATCATTTAGCTATTTGATTTTGAATTTTAGGACCCCTATAGGAATAAAAAATATATATTTTACACACTACCGTTCAAAAGTTTGGGGTCACTTAGAAATGTCAAGTTTTTTTTAAAGAAAAGCATTTTTTGTCCAATAAAACATAAAATTGATCAGAAATACAGTGTAGACGTTGTTGTAAATTACTATTGTAGCTGGAAAATGCTTTTTATTTTTTATGGAATATCTACATTGGCGTACAGAGGCCCATCAGCAACCATCACTCTGTTCCAATGACACATTGTGTTAGCTAATCCAAGTATATCATTTTAAAGGTTAATTGATCATTAGAAAACCCTACCTTGTCACAACTCACCTGATTGGCTCAAACACATTAAGTTAAGAAATTCCACAAATTAACTTAACAAAGCATACCTGTTCATTGAAATGCATTCCAATTAACTGGTTGAGAGAATACCAATAGTGTGCAAAGCTGTCGAAGGCCAAAGGGTGGCTAATTTGAAGAATATAAATTATATTTTGATTTGTTTAACACTTTTTTGGGGGGGGGGTTACTATATGATTCCATATGTTATTTCATAGTTTTCACTATTCTACCATGTAGAAAATAATACAAATAAAGAAACCCTTGAATGAGTAGGTGTCCAAACTTTTGACTGGTACTGTATATATTTTTGGGAATGTGGAAATGGCTTATTCACTTCCATAAAAATGGTTTGGTCCGGTACATTACAGCACTTGTAGGGGTTGTAGAGCAAAACGGAGAACATCGTGTTTGTGAGTCATCTTGCCATAAGAGGGGTCATATTAGTTTGTATCCCAAACTGTTCGGACACTACAGATGTTTTTCGGGATGTCACCTGGTCTGACAAACACCGCTGTAGCTCTTCCATCACAGATGCGTTAGGCTGACATCTGTAGCTTAAAACAGACAGACTTTTTTTTATTATTACGCTAATTAGATTTTCGACTATAGGTTGATAGTGTTCGTTGTCAGGTTGTTTTTAGCCTTCTATTGTAAGATTTATTACCTAACTTCGGTCCAGTCATTGAGTGACATTTAAGGGGAAAAATGGGTGTTAAGACCATAATTATGGTGTATTGAATATATACTGAACTAAAATATAAATGCAACAATTTTCCCATGACTTTACTGAGTTACAGTTCATATAAGGAAATCAGTCAATCTATGGATTTAACATGACTGGGCAGGGGCACAGCCATTTCGGAGCAAGGTCTACCCACTGGGGAGCCAGGCCCAGCCAATCAGAATTTTTCCCTACAAAAGGGCTTTATTACAGACAGAAATACTCTTCAGTTTCATCAGCTGTCCATGTGGCTAGTCTCAGACGATCCCACAGGTAAAGAAGCCAGATGTGGAGGTCCTGGGCTGGCTTGGTTACGTGGTCTGCGGTTGTTTGGCCGGTTGGACATATTGCAAAATTCTCTAAAACAACATTGGCGGGGACTTATGGTAGAGAAATTAACATTAAATTCTCTGGCAACAGCTCTGGTGGACATTCCTGCAGTCATCATGCCAATTGCACACTCCCTCAACTTGAGATTTTAGTGGCCTTTTATTGTTCCCAGCAGAAGGTGCACCTGTGTAATGATCATGCTGTTTAATCAGTTTCTTGTTATGCCACACCTGTCAGGTGGATGGATTATCTTGGCAAAGGATAAATTCTCACTAACAGGGATGTAAACAAATTTGAGAGAAATAAGCTCTTTGTACATATGGAACATTTCTGTGATCTTTTATTTCAGGACATGGAACCAACACTTTACATGTTGCGTTTTATATTTTTGTTCTGTATATATTAGTATAACTATTTATTCTCAGTATGATCAGTCTCTTTGGAATGATCAGTCTCATGCATGTTTCCCCCTGTTTTTAACAGATGAGAACAAAGCCTACTTTTTGAGACTGCAACATATGATTGAGGAGATGGCCATGAAGGCTAGGGGTCCGGTTGTCCTGATGGCCCACAGCATGGGGAACATGTACACCCTGTATTTCCTGAACCATCAGCCCCAGGCCTGGAAGGATCGCTACATCAAGACCTTTGTGTCCCTGGGTGCACCTTGGGCTGGTGTGGCTAAAACCCTGAGAGTTGTGGCTTCTGGTAAGCATTTGCATATGCTTTTCTGCATGAATTACATAGGTGTCAGAACCACAATAGTAAAGTTACCGTGGGCTGCATACTATTTGTAATGTTTTGCAACCATGTATTTTATATCTACACTATTGCATTGGTTTGTCTCTTTCCTTGCAGGTGATAATAACCATATCCCAGTCATCAGTTCACTAAAGATCCGCTCACAGCAGCGCACTGCAGTCTCAACCACATGGCTGTTACCATACGCACATTCCTGGCCTGCTGACAAGGTGCTAGTCCAAACAACCACCACCAACTACACAGTGAAGGACTACCAACGCTTCTTCAAGGATATCGACTTTGAAGACGGCTGGGAGATGCGTCAAGACACTGAACCACTGGTCAATGCACTGGAGCCCCCTGGGGTGGCCATACACTGTCTTTATGGCAGCGGAGTGCCCACAGCGGAGGGTTTTCTCTACACCAACTCTACTGATACAGACCCCACTCTGATTCTCGGAGATGGGGATGGGACGGTCAACCTGCTGAGTGCCACCCAGTGCAAGCGTTGGATAGGCCACCAGACTCAGCCTGTCCATATGCTTGAACTGGAGGGGAATGAGCATGTGGCCATGTTGCTCAACTTTACCACAGTAACCTACATCAAGACTGTGCTCTTGGGCCCTTGAGTGACCTTAACTAACTACTGCCCCTCGGCTTGCTGTCTTAAGTGACAAATTCACAAAGATGAAGAACGGGGATAGTACAAAGAGAACTGATAGGCATTTGGACACATGACGGTCTGAGCCTGAGGAGGAATTGATGACGGCACTGAATGTTTTATTTTATTTTAAATTATCCCCAGACGATTGCTGTTTTTCCAAATTTTTACTATGTTAATTGATCATATTTGTAAAGGTCTTTCCCAATTAACTCAGATTACCAGGTTGTTTCCTGTTGTGCTGAACCAAAAACAGTTTACTAGGTGAATTAGCAGTATGTCCAATATTGAGCTGTGATGAATGAATAAAATCAGGGTCTTGTCGAGGCTGGATTGCTTACAGGACAGGGAGACGTGGTCTGATCAGCTTGATTGTAACTATGCCATTGCGCTATGGTTGGACTTGAACAATATATTGCTGGAACTATCATGATCTGTGTGTTGTGACGATTAAGTCAAATATAATGTTAAACATTGCATTAAGCCGGCCTTCTGTGTGAGCTCTTATTAAAGTAAGGGGTGACACTATTAGCCTCATCATAGGTTCCTCTTCCCTAGTCTCTTCTCACATCTGCTGTGGAGCGGGCCTGCAGAGCGCCTAGAGTCTGGCAAAAACAAACTACCTCTTCCCCTTGGTCTTACCACGTCTACTTTCATGGATCAAACAGGATCTACCATATGAACATGCAACACTTAAATCAGGGTTTCTGTACTCATCAATTCTAGTCATTGCGTCTGGATTGTAATTTTTGGATTATTCCATCTCTTATAAAGGTTAATGGGTCTATCCTACTAGCTCACATCAAGTCGAGCTCTTTTTAAAGAATGGATTAAGGGCTATAAAGATTAATGGAACAGATTAAAGCTTTAGTTGACAACGGTTTCATAGGTCACATTTTACCTTGGTCAATAAGATAATTTGAAATACTCTTAATCTCAGGTCAGTGTCTTGTCATACAGGAACTGTAGCAGTAATGCTTGAACACGTTATCAAAACAAGCCTCACGTATGAAGATGTGCGCAATCTTCAAAGGAAGTTGCTTGATAAATATCGCATCACTGCCATTTTCTAGATTGAATCAAATAACCTTTCACTCATTTAAAAAAATATGTACTTTTGATTGTCACATTTTACTGTTGAGGTATCCTATCATTACAGTTGATCAGACTGAATGAGAACTGGTTTCATCAGTGTAGTGGAATGGAAAAGGTCTTGTTCCCAGCCTTACAGCGCAGCTCTTGACAGTCCAGTCTCAAGAGGAAGGGTCCATCCTCATGGGAGTCAACCAGACCCTGATGGGCGAGAGAACACACAAGGGGTGCATTCAGTTATATTGAGCGTTTACTACGTGGCGTATCAGCTTGTACTGAATGACACATTTCCCCAAAACGTTCAACATTCTTAGACTACGTTTGGTGGGTGTGCCTTGAAGCAATGAGTGTATTTAACAAATTCTTACATACGACGGCTGGGATTAAAAATAAAATAGGACAAGACACCACTACATAAAGAGAGACCTAACATGCTGACCAGACACGTCGCAAAATAAATTTAGAAATCCATGTTATTCAATTATTGCACCCACACTGCTTGAGAGTCTGCGATGCCAAGGACTAAAATAGAACTCCTTTCAATTTCTGACAGATCTCGCTGAAAGTCCTGCCTCACCCCATCTCATTGGTTATACCCACGTGGGTGATTGAAAGACGAATTGTTTTGCCGGTCGTCGTGGTAATGTTATGAAAGTTTAGATGCAATCATGTAAGTTCAAATATGAAAAAGCCTGGAAGGAGGAGAGATGACTAGAAACGATTCGGTTGGCCGTTTTATGTGTGGATTAATTGTCGGAGTAGAGGACCTTGTTATTTTACCTGAAATGCACAACTCAATGTTTATATCCCAGGACAAATTAGCTAGCAACAGCAAGCTAGCTAAATAGGACAAATAGCTAGCAAATGCAAGCTAGCTAGCTAAATTGCCATACATGTTTAATGCTTTTCGACCTGTCCCCAAATTAATGTCATTGGTTCAGAGTTTGTTTTGATATTTTAACCTGCGTGTCGTAGTCGCGTTTGGTGTAGGGGATAAAATAACTGTATGCACAATAGCGCACGCGAATTTGAGTTCCGTGTAGGATGACAACATAGCATGGCAGCAGCACATGGTAGCAACACAACAGATGGTACAAACATTATTGGGCAAAGACAATGGCACAAAAACAATACATCAAGCGAAGCAGCAACAACTTTCAGTAAGTGTCCATGAGTGAGTCTTTGAATGAAGGGATGGAGATAAAAAACTGTCCATTGAGTGTTTTATGCAGCTCGTTCCAGTCGCTAGCTGCAGTGAGCTGAAAAGAGGAGCAACCCAGGGATTTGTGTGCTTTGGGGACCTTTAACAGAATGTGACTGGCAGAATGGGTGTTGTATGTGGAGGATGAGGGCTGCAGTAGATATCTCAGATAGGGGGGAGCGAGGCTTGAGGGTTTTATAAATAAGCATCAACAAGTGGGTCTTGCGACGGATATACAGAGATGGAAAATTTACAGAGTAGTATATAGTGCAGTGATGTGTCCTATAAAGGAGCATTGGTGGCAAATCTGATGGCCGAATGGTAAAGAACATCTAGCCGCTCGAGAGCACCCTTACCTGCCAATCTATAAATTACGTCTCCGTAATCTAGCATGGGTAGGATGGTCATCTGAATCAGGGTTAGCTTGGCAGCTGGGATGAAAGAGGAGTGATTACAATAGAAGAAACCAAGTCTAGATTTAACCTTAGCCTGCAGCTTTGATATGTGCTGAAAGAAGGACAGTGTACCTTTTAGCCATTCTCCCAAGTACATTCTCCCAAGTACCTCAAGCTTTAAACCCTCAGCGGTAGTAATCACACCTTTATTTTGGAGGTGTTCAGAACAAAAATATGGGCAGAGAAAGCTTGTTGGACATTAAGAAAGATTTGTAGAGGACTTAACACAATCTGGGGATACCAGCTGAGTATAAGACTATCATCTGCATATACAGTGGCTTGCGAAGGTATTCATCCCCCTTGGCATTTTTCCTATTTGTTGCCTTACAACCTGGAATTAAAATAGATGTTTTGGGGGTTTGTTTCATTTGATTTACACATGCCTACCACTTTGAAGATGCAAAATATTTTTTCTTGTCAAACAAGACAAAAAAAAAAAAAACTTGAGCGTGCATAACTATTTTTTTTCACTTCACCAATTTGGACTATTTTGTGTATGTCCATTATATGAAATCCAAATAAAAATATATTTAAATTACAGGTTGTAATGCAACAAAATAGGAAAAACACCAAGGGGGATGAATACTTTTGCAAGGCACTGTGCATGGATGGGAGAGCTTCCTACTGCCTGAGCGATGTTGTTGTTGTAAATTGAGAAGAGCATGGGGCCTAGGATCGAGCCTTGGGGTACTCCCTCGGTGACAGGCAGTGGCTGAGACAGCAGATGTTCTGACTTTATACGCTGCATTCTTTGAGAGAGGTAGTTAGCAAACCAGGCCAAAGGCCCCTCAGACACCAATACTCGTTAGTTGGCTCACAAGAATGGAATGGTCTACCGTATCAAAAGCGTCGGCCAAGTCAATAAACATAGCAGCACAACATTGCTTAGAATCAAGGGCAATGGTGACATAATTTAGGACCTCTAAGGTTGCAGTGACACATCCATAACCTGAGCAGAAACCAGATTGCATACCAGAGAGAATGCCTATAGACATCAAGAAAGCCAGTCAGTTGATTATTGACACGTTTTTCCTAACACTTTTGATAAACAGGGCAAAATAGAAATTGGCCTGTAACAGTTAGGGGTAGATCAAGCTGATCCTTTAAATGAAAGACACACTGTGGCTGCCTTCCAAGCAATAGGAACCTCCCCAGAGAGGAGAGGCAGGTTAAAGGTCAGAGATAGGCTTGGCGATGATAGGGGCTGCAACCTTAAAGAAGAAAGGATCTAAATCATTTGGGGTCACGTTTAAGGAGCTCCTTTAGCACCTCGGACTCAGTGACCGCCTGCAAGGAGAAACTTTGTAGCAGGGGAAAAAGAGGGAGGAGCATCAGCCTAGTCGCATTAGAAGGGGTGGGAGATGAGGAAATGTTGGACGGGCAAGGAGGCATGGCCGTTTTCCAGAACTTCTTGGGGTTAGACCCATAGAGAGAGAACTGCTCCTTAAAGTAACTAACTTTGGCCTTCCGGATAGCCCGAGTGCACCTATTTCTCATTTGCCTGAACGAGAGCCAGTCAGCCTGAGTATGCGTGTGCCGAGCCTTTCGTCAAATGGAATTCTTGAGGTGGAGTAAATCTACCAGATCACGGTCGAACGAGGGACCGAACCTGTTTTTAATTCTCATTTTCTTTATGGGGGCATGTTTGTTAACAATACCACTGAAATATCAAAAAAGAAAGTCCAAGTGTCTTCCATAGAGGGGATCAAGCTGATTCTATACCAATTTAGAGGCCAGGTAATGAAGGAAGGCTTGCTCATTCAAGTTTTTTGAAATCAGGACAGGTCATTTCACTGAGCAGCCATTACGAACACAGGCTGGAAAACAGTGATCACTAAGTCATTACAGAACACCAGACAGATTCCTATCAGGATTATTTGTGAGGATAACATCAAGGAGAGTAGACTTTTCTGGGTGTTTGGAGGCATACCTTGTGGGATTGGTAATAGTCTGAGAAAGATTTACGGAGTCCCATTGCTTTAGGACTTGGTCAGGTGGTTAAAGCCTGTCCCAGTTTAGGTCACCTAGCATGACAAATTCAGATTTAGTGTAAGGGGCCAGGAGAGAGCTACGGGCATTTAGGGTACAGGCCGGTGCTGATGGTGGACGATAACACCCAGCAACAGTCAACAAAGAGCTATTTGAAAGTTAAATGCTTAAAACCAGCAAATCAAAATTGTTTGGGGACAGACTTGGTGGAGACAACTGAGCACTGAAGGTGATCCTTGGTAAAGATTGCCACTCCACCACCTTTGGACGATCAAATCAAATGTATGTATATAGCCCTTCTTACATCAGCTGATATCTCAAAGTGCTGTACAGAAACCCAGCCTAAAACCCCACAAACAGCAAGCAATGCAGGTGTAGAAGCACGGTGGCTAGGAAAAACGCCCTAGAAAGGCCAAAACCTAGGAAGAAACCTAGAGCGGAACCAGGCTATGAGGGGTGGCCATTCCTCTTCTGGCTGTTTGTCCTCTCCTGGCTGTTTCCCGGGTGGAGATAACAGAACATGGCCAAGATGTTCAAATGTTCATAAATTTTCAGCATGGTCAAATAATAATAATCTGTCACAAATAATGAAGATGTGTCTCGCCAAAAAAGGTTGTAACCAGAAAGGTTAACATCAGTGTTCAAAACACTCTTTCTTAACCATGTCTCAGTAATGACCAACACATCTGGATTGGAGCTGTAATTAAAGGGCAGCGGTGTATTTTGAACCCACAACCCAACTCCTCTACGTTTTTCAAATTGTCAATCAGAACAGCACAGATTAATTTAATGTTGCATTACGTTTTTTCGTACTGAATGCAGGCCAGGCTTTAGGCTCTGAGTGAGACACTGGGGCTGTTTCATTCCCCTGATAGGATTAGATAGCCGATGAGATCAACATGGCAGAAACTAAACGAAGTTAGCATCTATCAAGTCCTCTCAAAACCACAGGTGGAGGAAACAGCCATAGATGTTATTAATTGATGAGATTACCAAATTAAACAGATACATGGACAGAATAAACATATAGGAAGAGGTCATACCTGCAACTCCTGCAGACACTCTTTGCGAATGTGTTCAGTGCAGTCACCAGCACACCAGGCCAGACTTATATGGAAGGAAGGATTCTAGAAGAAAAGTGAAAGTTCAGTATTCACTCTTCATCTTATGCAATACTGTTTATTTGTTTATCAATTCCTTGCTCAACAGTGCCACTAGTGTCTGAAACATGCTCCTGCAGTGACCAAATCCTATGTCAATGCACCTAACAGATATTTGAGAGATATTTGTGATATTTGTGAGAGAGAAAGAACAGTAATGGGTTGGAAATTGATAGTGTATTTTTAATACGCTAAATTGTTTTGTGTTCAGACCTTGTAAAAAGTGTCAAGATTGAACTCCTCCATAGTGCTGTCCACTGCTTTCACAAGCTCTAGTAGCTGAGCCTGTCCTGTGGAGACTTCCATAGCCAGGAACGTCCTGTCGGGGAGAGCAGAAGACTAGACCATAAGACTAGCTGCAAAATAAACCATAAGTCTAACCACTTTAGAATACACTTCACTCATGCTGTCAATGATCGTGATAAGAGATCCTACTGTACCTGGTTCTCTCATCATTAGAGTAGACCTTCAGCTTCTCAGCTGAACAAATGAACCTATAAACAAGATCACAATCATTTTACCTCATCCAGACTATTTAGCATAGTATTAGTTTGCTGCCTGCGTACTTCTGGTGACATGCATCCTCTAACCAAAATATAACAACGGAGAATAGTAACTCCACTTCCACATAAACAAAAGGGACTAAACATAATAGTTGGGTGTACTAAGAAGAATAGCAGACCTGCTGCTATGTGTCAAGCCTAATCTGAGGGACTGTATGAAAGGCTGGATCCAGTGATGCCTCAGAACCACTGTCTTCGATAAACTGAGGTGAAACTCATCTGTATGAGTGAGGGAGAAGCTATGGGATGCTGCTACTTCAGTCATCTCATCAAGCAGCTCCAAGAACCCTTCCTCTGGGATGTCTAAGGAGGGAAATAAGAAGAAGCGGCAGGATGTTAAAACCGACAGCAAGCAGTCCTTCAAGACAAAAACATTGTGTATGTGAGTGTATGCAGCTCTGAAGATAAGGCATTTACATGGAAAGTACACGTAAGTGGCCCAGTTTCCTCTCTCGTGTTTGAAGGAGCGAATCCGTCCACCATGTTGCATGCTGTCGTCAGTCAGTGGGTCCTCATCTTCCTCTGTGAACATGTCCAGCACACTGCCAGGAACAGGCAGTCTTGACTTGGAGTTGTCTTCCTCCCTATGCACAGATACACTTACAGAGATGTGATTAAAGATATCAATCAAGGAACAAATCAACTTATAACAATGAGACATACTCATTTGGGAGATGTCATAGGCTATCTAGCTGACGATAGAGAACAGTTGAAACAATATTTGGGAAAGGAAGTTACCTTGCATTGAGAGTGTGCTCTTCTGATTTGTGCTTCTTCCTCAATGAGTTGTCATCTTTGTGCCAACTTTGCTTCCTTTTTGTTACATCCCCTCCTAATCGTAAATGTTCTGTCTCCTCTTCAGAGCTGCTACTATAACTGACTAACATTCTTCTAAGTAAAGCTCATACATCAATCTTTATATCAAGTTTCTTGAAAGAAATGTGCACAGTGAAGTTACAGAAACGTTGACTAACGAATGGCTTGCGATATTCTTCCGATAAAAACAAAGTTGTTGTGTGTAATTTATGTCCCCCTGAAACAAGAACGTTCAAATAGGTTCCATATTCAGTGACATATCGTACATAATTAATTTTGACAGTAGCCTATATTTAATCATAATTTACTTAATGTTAGTATCATTTAACTAGCTACTTATGGGGAGTATTTCAAATTCAATGTGATTGTTTGTCAGAAGTGATTATTTGAAACATCCTCCCTTTATAGCAGCATGATCTTCTAGATAGCATAGCAAGGCAGCCACACACCCTTACTTAAAATCAAATAACATTATTTGTGAAAATTCACAACTGTATTACTGTAATGCATAGTTATACTCAATGACGAAAGATAAACGCTATTCGTTGCAGGTTCCGGGTATATGTTGTGAGCATGCCAATTAAAACTTGGATCATTCATGTTCCCGTGCCTGGGCAGGATCTCTGAGGCTAGCCAGTTAGCTAGCTAACGTTTTATTCCAAATATTCTCGCCTTTTTAAACGGTAGGAGAATGGCCTTGGCCTAGTTATCACACATTGACAGGGTGTTAACTAAGTTACCCCTCTGGGCTAAATAGAATATTAGAAATGTAGTGCGGTCATTTCGAACGACACAAAAGCTCTGAATTCGTCGGCCCTGGTGTGGATCTTGTGGAAAACCCGCCGCGCCAGAGCTTCGACAGAACGAGGCTGCGGAGATGAAGGAATATATTGTACGGCCTACGAATAATTTGTCATTTCTGGCAAAATTACCAGACGCTACAAATAACTTTCAGTGAAACGTTAAAGGTATGTTACCAGGAATACTGTCCTCAATATGTCACAAGTGTCCTGCTTCTGTAGATCAGTTAGCTAACGACGTCAATAGCCAAATATTTTCCTAGCCCAGCATTAGCAAATGCTGACTAGCTACCTCGCCATACAGATTTATGCTGCTGCAATCTGAGACACACTGTCGCCCGCCACTATAAAATGATGGGCCGTATACTTTTCTCCCTTTTGTGGCAAATGGCGTAGTTAGCTAGGTTTACGTTACTGCGCTAACACCCCCAATGGATGCGTATTGATTGTGTTCACGCTGTGGATGATTTGGATTTGCATACAACCAATACTGTAATCATGGGGGGATGGGGGTGAAGGATTTCTTCAAATGGGATGGCAGAGAAACGGATGGGTCAAATAGTCGTCACCGAAAGCCTGCCAACACAGACAGATCGTTGATCACCCCAAACCAATATGATTGACACATTCTGAAAAGGGTAGTGATGTTCTGCTGACCAGATAGAATGTTGAAAAAATAGACTGGTACTCGGACGCACCGGTTTAGATATTGTCTGCCTCCTTATAATACGTCTGAAATGAGGGTATTTGTTTGGATATCTTTTAGTGTGTTTGTAGTGATGGATCATTAGGCAGGTAAACGGGATTGATGTAGCCTATCCTTCTAGAGCTTTAATCTGATGGATGGATAGGGTCATTTCCGTGTAAAACCCATGAGCACCAACATGTGAAGTTTATAGGAGCATATCAAATTTGGTGTTAAACGAAAGCTAAGAGTATGTTTTGGGGAAATGGAGACATAGATACGTTTTTCAACCATTTTCCATCCTAAAAATGTAGTTAGGAATAAGCAAAAGCTTTGGTCACACAGATAGAAAAGGGGTCTTAAAAAACATATACTAGGAAAAAGTCTTAAAAAGGATTAGAAATACAACACATTAATGTTCAAGTAAAGGCCCATGCCAATTAATATTAACATTTAGTTTGACACAAATTATTTACCTTAAATATTGCCTAGTGTCTATTCATTCTGTTACCAAAAACCTACATACAGTTGCATTCGGAAAGTATTCAGACCCCTTGACTTTTTCCACATTTTGTTCCGTCACAGCCTTATTCTAAAATTGATGAAATAGTTTTTTCCTAATCAATCTACACACAATGCCCCATAATGACATAACAAAAACAGGTTTTTAGACATTTTTGCAAATGTATTACAAATTGAAAAGGGTAATCACATTTACATAAGTATTCAGACCCTTTACTCAGTACTTTGTTGAAACACCTTTGGCAGTGATTACAGCCTCAAGTCTTCTTGGGTACAAGCTTGGCACAACTGTATTTGTGGACTTTCTCCCATTCTTCTCTGCAGATCCTCTCAAATTCTGTCAGGTTGGATGGGGAGCATCACTGCACAGCTATTTTCAGATCTCTCCAGAGGGTTCAAGTGCGGGCTCTGGCTGGGCCACTCAAAGACATTCAGATATTTGTTCCGAAGGCACTCCTACATTGTCTTGGCTGTGTGCTTAGGATCTTTGTCTTGTTGGCAGGTGAACCTTCACACCATTCTGAGGTCCTGAGTGCTCTGGAGCAGGTTTTCATCAAAGATCTCTCTGTGCTTTGCTCTGTTCACCTTTCCCGTATGGATGGTGCCAGGTTTCCTCCAGACGTGACGCTTGGCTTTCAGTCCAAAGAGTTCAATCTTGGTTTAATCAGACCAGAGAATCTTGTTTCTCGTGGTCTAAGTCCTTTAGGTGCCTTTTGGCAAACTCCAAGCGGGCTGTCATGTGCCTTTTACTGAGGAGTGGCTTCCGTCTGGCCACTCCATACAGGCCTGATTGGTGGAGTGCCGCAGAGATGGTTGTCCTTCTGGAAGGTTCTCCCATCTCCACAGAGGAACTCTGGAGCTCTGCCAGAGGGACCATCGGGTTCTTGGTCACCTCCCTGACCAAGGCTCTACTCCCCCGATTGCTCAGTTTGCCCGGTGGCGACCAGCTCTTGGAAGAGTCTTGGTGGTTCCATATTTGTTCCATTTTAGAATGATGGAGGCCAGTGTGTTCTTTCAATGCTACACTTTCTTTGGTACCTTTCCCAAGATCTGTTCCTCGACACAATCCTGTCTCGGAACTGTACAGACAATTCCTTCAACCGCATGGCTTGGTTTTTGCTCTGACATGCACTGTTAACCCTGGGACCTTTATATATAGACAGGTCTAGGCCTTTCCAAATCATGTCCAATCAATTGAATTTACCTCCGATGGACTCCAATCAAGTTGTACAAACATCTCAAGGATGATCAATGGAAACAGGATGCATCAGAGCTCCATTTTTATTCTCTTAGCTTGTTTAAATAATTATTCAGACATTTTGCTATTTCTGTTTTTTTGCAAAACATTTTTGTGGGGTATTGTGTGCACTGTTCTTCAAGTAAATGTGTTTTAGTCACATTTTCAGTGGCAATTGTTAAAAGTAGACTTCTACATATTTAACTAGGCAAGTCAGTTAAGAACAAATTCTTATTTACAATGATGGCCAAACCCTCCCCTAGCTCGGACGATGCTGGGCCAATTGTGCACCGCCCTATGGGACTCGTGATCACGGCCGGTTGTGATACAGCCCAGGAACGAACCCGGGCCTGTAGTGACTTCTCTGGCACTGCGATGCCGTTTCTTAGACCACTGCGTCACTCGGGAGTCTGTTTGTTCATCTTGACGATACATTTTTTGTTGTTGCTTGGCATGCATTTTAAAGTGAAAAAGTGAGTGCCAGCCTCACTCTGTTACGTGGAATTGCCCATATAGTCGTAGCAGTGCTGTCTTCTGACCTGCTTCCTCTGAAGTCTATACTTTTGGGCTCTGATAATTCTTCTGTTGTCTCAGGGGAAGTCTGTGAAACTGAGATTTTGCACATCTTCTAGGAAGCCATACCACACACTGTAGTAATGAATAGTTGAATAATAATTGTTTCCTTTTTCTGCAGTTATCAGAAGAGGACTGAAGACGCGTGGAGACGGTGTATTTTATTTTTTCTAAATTTAAATGTCTTTGCAGCAGGTGTTATTCCTCTGCACATTATTTTCAGACACAATCTATTGCATCCTAGAAACAAGCCCTGTGTCATATCTTCTACGTGCTCATATTCGTCACTGACATGGCAGACTAAGTTACTGAGATTTTCCACCCCATCCACCGATCAATGTACCTTTGATTTTTCTTCATAAAAAGACCCAGTACAATATAAAACTGAATCCCTACACGAGAGCCAGGATGTCCGAGGCGTGGCAGCAGCACGCTGTTGCTCCTCCTCCGGTGGTGCACACCATACCACCAGGGGCGGAGAACGCGTTGGGCTGTGCCGTCTACGGTATCGTCCTGCAGCCTGACCCTGCTCTGCAGCAGTCGCAGCAGCAGCACCAGCATGGCCAGCAGCACAGCCAGCAGCATGGGCAGCAGCAGCAGCAGCACCCTGCCCAGGTACAGCAGCCTTCTCTGCAGGTAGGGGGCGAGGGCGGCCACAAGTGTGGGGCATGCGGCCACGACATCTCCCACCTGGCCAACCCACATGAGCACCAGTGTATGGTGAGCCAGGACCGCTCCTTCCAATGCACCCAGTGCATGAAGATCTTCCACCAGGCCACTGATCTGCTGGAGCACCAGTGTGTGCAGGTAGAACAGAAGCCCTTTGTGTGTGGTGTGTGTAAGATGGGCTTCTCCCTCCTCACTTCGCTGGCACAGCACCACACCTCACACAACAGCACCAACCCCATGAAGTGCTCCATTTGTGAGAAGACCTACCGACCTGGCTCCTCTGGAAACACCACGCCCAGCTCCTCTGCCACCAACCCTCAGCAGCCGTCTGCTGATGGAGCCTCCTCCAGTGGGAGTGCGACAGTGGGGTCCTCTTCCTCAATTACATTTCCATCGGCCCGTGACAGGCCCTACAAGTGCTCTGTCTGCCAGAAGGGCTTCAGGCACCTGTCAGAGCTGGCCCGTCACGAGCGTGTGCACACCGGAGAGAAGCCCTTCAAGTGTGACACCTGTGACAAGAGCTTCAGCCAGTCCTCTCACCTGGCCCATCACCAGCGCACCCACAGCTCTGAGCGCCCATACAAGTGTGCTGTGTGTGACAAGAGCTTCAAGCACCGCTCCCACCTGGTGCGCCACATGTACGCGCATTCCGGAGAGCACCTGTTCAAGTGCAACCTGTGTGAACTGCACTTCAAGGAGTCTTCTGAACTGCTGCATCATCCATGCCACCCACAAGGGGCACGCCCCTTCCGCTGTGCCACCTGTGGAAAGGGCTTCAAGCGTCCATCAGACCTGCGGCAGCATGAGCGCACTCACTCTGAGGAGCGTCCCTTCCACTGTGAGGAGTGCCAGATGAGTTTCAAACAGCAGTATGCCCTGGTGCGCCACAGGCGCACACACAAAAACCCTTCTGACCGCCCTTTCAAATGCAACCTTTGCGACAAAGGCTTCCTGCAGCCATCCCATCTGCTGTACCACCAGCACGTCCATGGCATGGAGAACCTGTTCAAGTGCGCGTCCTGCCAGAAGGAATTCAGTCAGTCAGGAGAGCTGCTGCGCCACAAGTGCGGTGAGTCGTCCGCTTCATCTAGGGACACAGACAAGCCCTACAAATGTGACGTGTGCGGCAAGGGATACAAAAAGAGTTCGACACTGCAGCGACATCAGAACTCACACTGTCAAGAGAAGCCCCTGAAGTGCTCCCTTTGTGACCGCCGCTTCCTGTCATCCTCAGAGTTTGTGCAGCACCGCTGCGACCCGTCCCGAGAGAAGCCCCTCAAGTGCCCCGACTGCGAGAAGCGCTTCAAGTACTCGTCTGACCTGAATCGGCACAGGCGCGTCCACACCGGGGAGAAGCCCTACAAGTGTGCTAGCTGTGACAAAGGCTTCAAGCAACGGGAGCACCTGGCCAAGCATCAGAGTGTGCATTCCAGAGATGCCCAGTTCAAGTGTGTTTGGTGTGGAGAGCGCTTTGGAGACCTGGGAGCTTTGCAGGAGCACACAGTCCAGCACACAGCTGAAGGAGGGGGTTACCCTGTGCCACCTTGCATATAGTTATGCCCCTCCATTCTGTACAAGTTCATAGCAAACGTCCCTGTCTACCATTAATTTGCAGCACCCAGCTTAACACACTTGAACTGGGCATCTCTGGAGTGCACACTCTGGTGCTTTCCAGAGATGCCCAGTTCAAATGCTTTGGAGACCTGGGAGCCTTGCAGGAGCACACAGTCCAGCACACATCTGAAGGAGGGAGTTACCCGATGGTAGGTTACTCTGTGCCAACTTGCATACAGTCACGCCCCTCCCTTATTTTCCAGTTCATAGCAAATGTCCCTGGCTAGCCCTAATTTGCCCCCAGCATATAGAATCCCTAACCTCACTTCCCATCTGAAACTGTTATCAGTCCCCCCCTACCCCCAAAATCCCATACAAATTATCATTGTCTCATAAAAATGGAAGTCACAGCTTGTCATTGTACTGCCAAGTGTCACTGCTTTAGGGCTACCATCTGAAGGACAGAGGCGAAGAAACCATCAAGGATATGTCTTTCACTTCAAACCCTAGGGTTGATGTTCTAGTCCAGGGCCCAGTTTCCGAAAAGCATCTTAAGGCTAAGTTAATCGTTAGAACTTTTTGTAGGAGCATCGTTCAATCTCTGAGCTGTTTCCCAAAACCATCGTTATTGACGTTGCACTTGAAAACGCTCGTAATCTAACTCCTCAGACCACTCGTAGAACAGCGAAGTGCGTCGTTAAATGCATTTTTCGTCTTCCCGCGTCACTTTATATACAGAAGATCTCCACTAAACTTAGAATCACATGGTTTATCCATCTCTGTGAACAAAGTTGACTACAAATGCAAAGTTGCCAATATCTTTGCAATTGATACAAACAAGCAACGTATAAAAAGATGCTTCAAATGAAAACTGAGATTACTGCATTCAAATATACATACAGTAGGCTATAGTCCTATTTTAACCATATTGAAATACATTTAATGTTCAGTAAATTCAGTTCTATTTTGCTAGCTGCACACTACTGTCTCATTTGTCTCAGTATACTGTATTTCATGATGTGTAGCCTAACGTGTGCAGCGATATGCCAAATCAGTGGGGGTTTTTTTTGGGGGGGGGGCATTTTTATTGGATAAGCATTAGAATAAGCCGCCTCAATATTTGCAGCGGTAGGTAATAATATCTCTCTAGGAGCTCATCCGTAGTCAGTATTGTGAAATACTTCTGTTTCGATCCTATCAGTATCGACACATGCTCCAACGATGCACTTAGCGACTGTTCTCTCTGTGTGGTGTTTTGCGTAACACGTTATGACTTCGGCCATTGTAGGAAAGATGAATCGTTAAAACACTCAGAAGCCTAAGTTCCACTGCTTTCTGGGAAACTGGGCCCAGGTCAATTACCTTCTCCTCTATCCTTCTTGAATCAACTGCCCAAGAAGGAAAGAAATGTACATCACCACATTAGCCTACATTTCTGTCTATGAAAAGCTTTGTATTTGTACATAAGTTACCTTGTAGACTTGTATAGGAAAGGGAATGTGGACAAGTTCCCCTCAACCTGCTCGACAGGTCTGTAAGTGTTAAGGGTTGCACCATGACCCAGAACTCTTCTCTTGCCAAAAGTGGTTGTCACTCTAGAACCCATCTACAGAGTTGCTGCATGCAGCAATGTTCCATACTCTTACCCAGGATAGACTTGAATTATTGCTACGTTTCAGCCGTTGCTACAGTCTGCTGATGGCTTCTTGCTTTTTTTTAAATTTAGGAATCAATTACGCTGTATCAACGCTGATATAAAATGTTTTTGTTGGGTGGGTAGTGGGTCGAGATTATTGTGTATTGGTTACTTTTCCACAACCTCATATCACTGTAGTAGCAGTGTATGTATATACACTAAAATCAGACACCTCTTTACCCTTTGTGCTTTAGTATTTTTAAGCGTTTTATGTATAAGTATCAACTCCACAACTATTAGTGTGTTTGTTTTTTGTTGTTTTTTTAAACATGAGGGTTTATTGTGCTATTGTGAAATATTACATATGCTTGTGAGTGTATTTGGAAGTATATGTTTGTATCAAAACACCATTGTACTGCACCAGAATCCCAAAGGTGTGGAGATTAACCAGCTGAAGTTTCATCTCACTGCTATATAGAAATTGTATAGAAATCTATATTTCACACTAATATACAGTTGATATTCCTACCGAGATCAGTGTAGACTCTATGCTGAAAACGTGTAAAACCTGATCAAGCTTCCTCTTACTGCGTGTGTATATAGTACAGTATGTATGGTTACCAGCTCCACTGTCTGTTTCTAAAACTGCATTGGCTGTTTTGTATGTTACTATTTTTTTATCATATGGGGACTGAAATGTATTTTTTCTTCTTTAAAGTCATAGTTATGATATGTCGCAAGTTTCCAAGGAGAACATTCTGTCTGTAAGCCCTACAAGGATTCTGACCCCCTCGTGCTCCTTTTGAGTTTTTATGATGAATGATTGTTGAATCATGTCTGTGAAAATGGAATCCTGGCTGTGAAGTGGATTGTATAATACATACATTTGGGGTAGAATTTGGGCAGGTCTGTAGTTTTAGTTAACCCAATTTATGTCAGAGAAACTTATCTGCAGTATATTTGTGCAGGTCATGCTAACTTCTGGTTTTTGTAGCCTTTAAAAAAAATAAAAAAAAGCTAGCATCCTTACCAAAACGGGTTGCTACAGCTTAATTGCAAAAATTATGGATTTCCCCTCTAGTCTAAGTAGTAGACTTAAGTCAAATTCAGTATGGCTCAAATTGATCTCAATTTGGGTTTTTGGTGTGCGCAGGTGTTTTTTAAAACATGTTTTGCAAGTGAAGCATTTCAAGTGGTCATGTTTTGTCCCATTTGGTGGTGGATTTGTGGTTTGAGTGCAGTATTGACAGTGTTTTATGATGGGAGAAGGTAATGATCATTTTGAGGAAGGTTCTTTTTATAAATAGATTCAGTTAAGACTGTTTGGCCTTAATCTGGGGTCAGGGTTAATTAGAAACCCATTCTACTCCAGATCTGACTGCCTCCATGTTGTTGATCTGTTCCTTGTACTCTGTTTTGTTTTCTCCATTGGCATCTGATGTAGGCTAACATTTGGTGTCATTTGTCTTTGTCTGTCTTTTGTTAAATGTGTTCATGTCTTTCATCTGGCATTAAGACAACATAAAAGAGCAGTTAGGAATTTATTATTTTTGTAAAAGTACTGTATACGTTTTTTTTTCTTTCAGTTTATTAATACCACATTTATATAAACATTGTTTAAAATCTATATAAATATCTATATTCTTGGAAGGAGTTAACAGGGCCTTTGGGATGTAGGGGGGGGGGGGGGGGGGGGGTGTTTGATGGAAGGGTCATTAGGAATATGATTGACATGACTTTTGATGTGGTGTAGTGCAGAACAGTTAGCCCCTGCCTGTTGCCCTGTTTTCTCTGTTCGGTGCATGCTTGCTGTGTTAGTTCCTGTAATCTGTCCCAGCTATTAGTGCTTCAGATAGTACTTATTCCTCTTATAGCTTTTTTCAAATTGTAGTTTGTGAATGACGTAGTAAAAAAAAAAGAATTACGTGACAACGTACAGTATGTGTACATTCATGCTAAGATATCTGTATGTAGCATTCAATACACACAGCACTAACAAATAAACTTTTTTCATTTATAAAGGGGGTGTGTTATGCGTGTTTAATTGCAGAGGGAACTGACCGGTATTTTTTTTTAAGTATGTAGATTAGGTACATTCACTAAAATCACAAAATGTTCTAATTTGTAATAGGGTCTATAATGCTTGTTTAAATGCAGGTTATGACCTGTCCTTTATGCCACACGGTATTAAGACTGCACTTACCATTGATAATGTAGTACAGAAATATAACACATGTTCTGGTTAATAGTGGCTTGATGCATGATTGTTCAACCATTTTACAAACATGTTCCATATACTGCAAGTTAAACAAAAAAACAGCTGTATGTATATGTGGTTTTATCTCAGTTTACAAAAGAGTGATGGATTTATGACTGGTTTTGGGCTGCTTTGGATTATTGAATAAAGTATTAGGAATCATGTTCACCGGGCATAAACTGGTCCCGCTCTTCAATCATCAATCAAATTTCTTTATAAAGCCCTTCTTACATCAGCTGAGGTCACAAAGTGCTGTACAGAAACCTAGCCTAAAACCCCAAACAGCAAGCAATGCAGGTGTAGAAGCACAGTCGCTGGGAAAAACTCCTTAGAAAGGCCAGAACCTAGGAAGAAACCTAGAGAGGATCCAGGCTATGAGGGGTGGCCAGTCCTCTTGGCTGTGCCGGGTGGAGATTATAACAGAACATGGCCAAGATGTTCATAGATGACCAGCAGGGTCAAATAATAATAATCACAGTGGTTGTAGAGGGTGCAACAGGAGTAAATGTCAGTTGGCTTTTCATAGCTGATCATTCAGAGTAACTCTACCGCTCTTGCTGTCTCTAGAGAGTTGAAAACAGCAGGTCTGGGACAGGTATCACGTCCGGTGATTAGGTCAGGGTTCCATAGCCGCAGGCAGAACAGTTGAAACTGGAGCAGCAGCACGACCAGGTGGACTGGGGACAGCAAGGAGTCATCAGGCCAGGTAGTCCTGAGGCATGGTCGTAGGGCTCAGGTCCTCTGAGAGAGAGAAAGAAAGAGAGAGAATTAGAGAGAGCATACTTAAATTAACACAGGACACCAGATAAGACAGAAATACTCCAGATATAACAGACTGACCCTAGCCCCCCGGCACATAAACTATTGCAGCATAAATACTGGAGGCTGAGACAGGAGGGGTCGGGAGACACTGTGGCCCCGTCCGACAATACCCCCGCTCTTGCAGCTGACTTCAGCTTGTTCCAACTCTTGGTGTCTTCAGAGCCATCTGTATGGATGGGATGGGTATCACTTAAGGGTTTCATAACACATTACACATCACAAATTCATAAGCAGTACAGAAGCCACCGCAATACAGCTGGCTGGCTACGAGAGGCCTTAGCTGTGATGTATTGCAGCATGTAGGGTACGTGGAAGTCTTTCAACTGGCCTCACAGTTTCCTGTTTAGGGTTCTGTCTGCACAAATGGTAAAGGTCAGAGATTTGGATATAATGACGAGATACTCATGTCTCCACCCTAACACGCTGACTACACCATCCTCGTTGCGTGCGCTAGTGTTGCAAAAAATAAATGTACATGTTATTCAATCATTTCATCCAAACTGCTCGTGGGCGTCAACGAGCGTCTGCATGGCCAGGCGCTAAAATAGAACTAGATCTCCTTATTAGTTTTTAGGAGCATATACCCACGTGTGTGTGATTGAAAGATAAACTGAAGTTCACACTCCCGTCCAGTTGGTGGTGGTAATGCATCTTAAAGTTGGTTGCCAACTGCCATAAAAAGTCCACAGAAGAAGACTGAGGGAGGTGTGATTACTGGAAACTAACTAGGTTTCCCCTTTTATCTGTATATTAATTGTCGGAGAAGAGAACACACGATTTTGTTTCTCAAAATGGGTAAAAATTCTACAAATATCCACATAAAAGGACCTTGTACATTTCAGGTAAAATAACAAGCCAATGTGTATATCCCAATAAAAAATAGCTAGCAACCGCAAGCTAGTTAAATGACTTTGAATGTTTCATGTGTTTTGACCTGTCCCCAAATTAATATAGTTGGTTCCGTGTTCGTTTTGATGTTTCAACCTGCGTGTCCTGATTGCGTCTGGTGTGGATGGACGCATGCACGTGCCCGGTCTAGTCAGCATGTAACAACTGGATTGGTTGTACACAGAGCAGAATGGTGGGCTGTTATGCTCCTGCCTATTCCTCTCTTTGGATTGGTGGATACGTCTCGTTAATATTTTTTGAATATTCGATGAGGGGTGTTGACGTCAACCGTCTGTATTCAATGGAGATATATGCTATGCTACTAGCCCCATGTCATGAATATGCATAGATATCTCGAGACAACAACGATATAGTGTTTTTTCTCATAGTTGTCGGGATGTCACGTGTCCTACTTATATCAGTACATTTGTAACAACTTAAGCATTACGAAACTTCTATTCAAATACACCTCACGTAGCAGGTAAACCATTACGTTTTTTGTTGACCAAATTCGACCCTCACATTGACCTCCATATGAAAACAGATTTCTGGCCGAGTTATTCCTCTCGTGTGCCCTCTTCCTCTCTGTAAAGGTGCCTTGTGTCTCCGCCCTTTCTTTCCCATCAACCAATCAAATTCAAATTGCAGACGGGCCACTTGTGCTTTCTGCCTTTTCTTGCTCCTGCCCAAGGAATACAGGTATAGGTAGCTGTGTCCGGGACTGGTCTCGGGAGTAGTGGGTGTGTCAAAAGGACGGGGTGTGTCAAAAGCGCTCTGCCTATAGGACGCTCTTGATTGAACGGCTTTGTCTAGAAAGAGTTCACATTGGTCAATTCCAGACCGTTCTCTATCTGATGTTGAGGAGACTACTGACATGCGGCATTGTTTTGTAGCTAATATATTTCCTTTGCTTTTGCCTATTTCAAAGTCACTCACTGTCCAGAAAAACTGCATCACCATATTAGCATAAACAGTGGGTAACACTGTTACAATAGCTTTTTCCATGTGATAACCAACATACCAGTAGTTATCGCACACGCAGTGGCGACCCGTCAGTCAGGGTTTTGAGCCCCACATTTTTAGCTATTTAAAAAAAAAAACATTCTATATTCTTCATTCTTGAGTAATGCAGGTGTTTGAGCCTAGCTCAGTGTTTTCTGTGGTGGGGCAGCCAGCGGAAAATACGGAGGGTAGGTGTTGGTAATGTTCTCTAGTTGCGCCATGATTAGCTCAGTGTTCTGTCACTCGTGGGGACAGTATGTCACTGCCAAGTTTAAGGGTAGACCTCGAAAATTCAAGCCCCTTGGGTGCTGCCATAGAGTTACATTACAAGTGCCCAAGCAAGGTCATTGGCCATAGATAAAATGACGTCAAATCACATTATATCATTATCTACAGTAGCTTTGATTGGACTGAGCACGTCAACATCATACTTTCAAAATCTTAGCTAGCAGTCATCATCATGAATCAAGTCAACAATCTACTGGCAAATCCTTTTTAATCCTTGTTGTATGAAGAGAAATAATGAAGAGAAATTACAGATAAAAGGTATAGGTGCTCATCGGCCATTGGACATAAACATTAAGCAACAAGTTAGAAATCGCAAATTCAACAATGAGTGGTTTGGAAGTGACAGTGACAGTGGCTAACTGCAAGCATTGCAAAGCAATCACTAGCCTGCTATTCAGTGGAGTGGCTGTGTGGTTCCAAATCTGGGATGAAGTGTCTCTTTTCCAAGTTTGAAATGATAAACATTCTACATTGGCCATGCTGTCAATGAAGCATGATTTGTGCCGCAATCAAAACAACTGTTAGCTCGAAACAGCGAAAACTTGACTTCAGTGAGTTCAAGACAACTGGGAGTTTTGGAAAAAACAAGCTCCGACTGGGTAACACGTTTTGAACGGTCATCCAACTCAGAATTGTAAGTCGGGAACTCGGGCCCCTTTCTAGAGCTACGACCTGAAGATCAATGACGTCATCATTATTCAACCTTGTTTTTTTCCGAGTTCATAGTTGTCTTGAAAGCACCAAAAATCCAGAGGATGCCAGACTTTGATGACAAAATTTGCCCATGAACGACCGCTGTGCCACCTTCCTGTTCAAGTGAGCACAGCACAACAAGGTAAGTCCAGAAGTGTCTTGTATGCTGCTCCATAAATGATGTAATATGCCAGGGAGATATGTATAATGTAGCTAAGAAAGTAATAGTAAGTGTATGTTGTGTAATAAGCTGTTAGTAGTCCATGTGCCTCACACTAATAATTTAGTCTATTTACCCCTCTTAATTTTGACCTACTGTTCTGACTTGGTGGTGCACATGTAGCCAATAATGTTTTTTAGAGAAATGTAATCATCACATTTTGGAAGAGCTTTCATTGTCTGCTTATGTGCCTCCTTTATTTATCCTACGGTTCTGACTTGGTGTACCGGGAGAACACTTTATGAACGGCCCATTTTCTGAATTATGTCGCTGTACATTTCAAAAGTGCTAAACAAATAGTTATATTGACTACGTCCGTCCAAGCTTGCTCATCAATGTCTTAATCGAAATTACTGTTTGCATCTTAACAGTTTGTGAGCACAATTTGTCACCGTTAAAGTGCAATTCATGTATTGTTTAGTGTTGTGTTGTTTAGTGGCTTTGTTGGCATGCATCCCACTTTTTGTTTATTTTTTTGCCCCACCAAGATTTACATGCTAAAATCGCCACTGAGTACACGAATAGGTTGCCTAGAGCGGTGGACTGAATATAACATGCACACACACTCACCTTATATAGACAGTTTAATTATAAAATAAACGCATAAGAGCGCCTGGACTTGAACCAGGATCTCTAGTAGCACAGCTAAAACTGAGATGCAGTGCCTTAGACCACTGCGACACTCAGGAGGCCCCCTTTTCCAACAGTCTTGAAGGAGTTCCCACATATGCTGAGCACATGTTGGCTGCTTTTCCTTCACTCTGCGGTCCAACTCATCCCAAACCATCTCAATTGGGTTGAGATCGGGTGATTGTGGAGGCCAGGTCATCCGATGCAGCACTCCATCACTCTCCTTCTTGGTCAAATAGCCCTTACACAGCCTGGAGGTGTGTTGGGTCATTGTCCTGTTGAAAAACAAATTACAGTCCCACTAAGCGCAAACCAGATGGGATGGCGTATCGCTGCAGAATGCTGTGGTAGCCATGCTGGTTAAGTGTGCCTTGAATTCTAAATAATTCACCAACAGTGTCACCAGCAAAGCACCCCCACACCATCACACCTCCTCCTCCATGCTTCACGGTGGGAACCACACAATGCGAGATCATCCGTTCCCCTAATCTGATCTCACAAAGACACGGCGGTTGGAACCAAAAATCTCACATTTGGACTCTGTATCGTTCGTTCTCCTCCTTGTCTGAGGAGGAGCATGAATCGGACCAAAACGCAGCTTGGGTAGAATACATGTTTGATTTATTAAAGAAAGACGAAGACGGAAAAACTCTTAAACAACTACAAAATAACAAACTACGTAAACAGAACTGAACATGAGAACTTACAGACAACGAAGAACGCACGAACAGGAACAAACTAACAAACGAAACAGTCCCGTGTGGCACAAACACTGACACAGGAACACAATCACCCACAAACAAACGGTGTGAACAGCCTACCTTAATATGGTTCTCAATCAGAGGAAACGTCAAACACCTGCCCCTGATTGAGAACCATATCAGGCTAATTAAACATGAACCCAACATAGAAACACATAACATAGAATGCCCACCCAGCTCACGTCCTGACCAACTAAACAAAGACAAAACAAAGGAAAACAGGTCAGGAACGTGACAGACTCATCAGACCAAAGGACAGATTTCCATCGGTCTAATGTCCATTGCTCGTGTTTCTTGTTCCAAGCAAGTCTCTTCTTATTATTGGTGTCCTTTAGTAGTGGTTTCTTTGCAGCAATTCAACCACGAAGGCCTGATTCCTGCAGTCTCCTCTGAACATACCACTGCTGGCTTGCTTCTGAAGCTAAGCAGGGTTGGTCCTGGTCAGTCCCTGGATGGGAGACCAGATGCTGCTGGAAGTGGTGTTGGAGGGCCAGTAGGAGGCACTCTTTCCTCTGGTCTAAAAAATATCCCAATGCCCCAGGGCAGTGATTGGGGACACTGTCCTGTATAGGGTGCCGTCTTTCGGATGGGATGTTAAACGGGTGTCCTGACTCACTGAGGTCATTAAAGATCCCATGGCACTTATCGTAAGAGTAGGGGTGTTAACCCCGGTGTCCTGGCTAAATTCCCAATCTGGCCCTCAAACCATCATGGTCACCTAATAATCCCCAGTTTACAATTGGCTCATTCATCCCCCTCCTCTCCCCTGTAACTATTCCCCAGGTCGTTGCTGCAAATGAGAACGTGTTCTCAGTCAACTTACCTGGTAAAATAACGGTAAAATAAAAATAAAATAAAAAAAACAGTTGATGTTGAGATGTGTCTGTTACTTGAACTCTGTGAAGCATTTTTTTGGTTTGCAAGTTCTGAGGCTGGTAACTCTAATGAATTTATACGCTACAGCAGAGATAACTCCGGGTCTTCCTTTCCTGTGGCAGTCCTCGTGAGAGCCAGTTTCATCATAGGGCTTGATGGTTTTTGCGACTGCACTTGAAGAAACTTTCAAAGTTCTTAAAATGTTCCAGGATGACTGACCTTCATGTCTTAAAGTAATGATGGGTTATCGTTTCTCATTGCTTATTTGAGCTGTTCTTGCCATAATATGGACTTGGTCTTTTGACAAATAGGGCTATTTTTTGTATACCATCCCTACCTTGTCACAACACAAGTGATTGGCTCAAACGCATTAAAAAATCCACAAATTTACTTTTAACAAGGCACACCTGTTAATTGAAATGCATTCCAGGTGACTACTTCATAAAGCTGGTTGAGATAATGCCAAGAATGTTCAAAGCTGTCATCAAGGCAAAGGGTGGCTACTTTGAAGAATCTCAAATATAAAATGTATTTTGATTTGTCAAGTTTTTGTTACCTAGTTTTCCCGGTTCTGACCATTCTGCCTGCCCTGACCCTGAGCCTGCCTGCCCTCCTGTACCTGTCTAACTCTGACCTGAATACGAACCTCTGCCTGTTCTCAACCTGCCCTTTGCCTGGCCCGTGTTATAATAAATCATCTGAGAACTGTACTACCTGCCTCCTGTGTCCGCATCTGGGTCATATCCTGAGTCATGATATTGAATGAGTAGGTGTGTCCAAACCTTTGACTGGTACTGTATATATTTTTTCTTTAACCTTTTATTTTGACAGAGAAGACATATTGAGACCTAGGTTTTTTTCCAAATGTACCCTGTATAATTACAATATAGTTGTCGAAAGTGTGTCGAAAGCGTTCCACAGGGATACTGGTCCATGTTTACTCCAATGCTTCCCACAGTTGTGTCAAGTTTGCTGAATGTCCTTATAATGTGAAATAATTGCATAATAGTTTATCAACATTTAAAGCTAAAAGGTCAGCCTCATTGCTTTTAAAAGGTTTGAGAGTGGTTGTATTAATTTGGGATCTATCGCATCCCACAACTGTCCCAGCGTATGTTCGGAATATTTATTTCTTGCACAGAAGGACAAGTTGACCAATAGAATAGGTCAATTTTTGTACCATGGGGATAATTGATTTACATAGGCTAGTCTGTTGCTGTTTGTCAGGCCTACTCATCTTATTGGCTGAAGGAAAGTAGGCTAAATGTGGACAGTTCTAACATATTCAATATCGCCTTGGAATTCGATAACCGGGATGCACACAGCTGTGTCTGTTTCGATTCACTTGTAGCCTACTTCTACTGAATTTTATTTTTTATTTAACCTTTATTTAACTAGGCAAGTCAGTTAAGAAAAAAGTATTATTTACAATGACGGCGCCGCCCTATGGGACTCCCAATCACGGCCAGATGTGATACAGCCTAAATGCCTGTGAGACGGACCCGATCACATGACAGGCATTAGCTACATCTGTGAGAGCCATGTGAGTGAGAGGTACTTCAGAGGAAGGCAGCAATTATAAGGGAATTATAACTAGCCTATTAAACTCAGCCCAAGGGGACAATGGCCACTTTGGCCACAAAAGGCATGGATTTTTAGGGGGCATTACAACGACACAAGGGGGATGCTGCCGGGAAATTTGAGGCCTGGTGAGAATATTATCAAGTGCTCGTTAAATTGTGAATGAGAGACTGATGAAGTGTGTGCAGCTTGTGACTTTTTTCAAATCATCATTGTTGTCCCATCATGCAGCCTTAGAATGTATTAAACATCAAAACATATAGCCCGACGTTTGTATCACAACTAAAGTTGCATAAATAACTCTAAGTGAAGCATAGAGGACCAGTTTCTTTCTTCACCGCTCAACACAGAATAGTCGCATTGTCACCCCCTGACCTTAGTATTCTATGTTTTCTGTATTATTTTGGTCAGGTCAAGGTGTGACGAGGGTGGATATTATTGTTTTGTATTGTCTAGGGTTTTTGTATGTCTAGGTGTGTGTGTGTAGTCTAGGCATATGTAGGTCTATGGTGGCCTGGATTGGTTCCCAATCAAAGGCAGCTGTTTATCGTTGTCTCTGATTGGGGATCCTATCTATGTTGCCATTTTCCAGTTTGGGTTGTGGGTTATTGTCTATGTGATGTTGCATGTCTGCACTCGTGTCTATTAGTGTTCACGGTCGTTTTGTATAGTTTGTTCAGTCTTCTTCTTTATTAAAAGGAAGATGTATATGGTCTGCTTCGTATGACGAACGTGACACGCATGTGCACGCTTCCTTTTTTTCTGCTAAATGAACTAGTGTAGCCCACAGCCATATGGCATAGCTATATCATGGATAACATAAGGACAACTCAGAGTATGCTATTCTATTCTTCTGAAATAGACTACATTTTCTTCATATCATGTTTCTTTAGAGCGATCTAAAATAAATATGGATTTATTGTAATGGTGTAGGCTATATGACATGGATTTATTAGACTTTTTAAAATGTAGATGTTGTAAAGGTCTGCATTAGTGGCTTGTAGGCTATGTGTGGAAACCAGGCAATGCTAAACATGTTTTTGCTAATTAACGGCCAATTACTATGAGGCCGGCAGTTATTTGCTTAAAAATCACTGGTTGACAAAATTTCATGACCTTCACAGCCCTATGCCTGGCAACTGCTACCATACCCCGTTCAAAGGCACTTAAATCCTTTGTCTTGCCCATTCACCCTCTGAATGGCACATCTGTCGCAATGTGTTGTGTGACAAAAACTGCACATTTTAGAGTGGCCTCTTATTGTCTCCAGCACAAGGTGCACCTGTGTAATGATCATGATGTTTAATCAGCTTCTTGATATGCCACACCTGTCAGGTGGATGGATTATCTTGGATGGATAATCCCTGTTTACTAACAGGGAGGTAAACAAATATGTGCACAAAATCTGAGAGAAATACGCTTTTTGTGCGGATGGAACATTTCTGGCATCTTTTATTTCAGCTCATGAAAGATGGGACCAAAACTCTTTAGATGTTGCGTTTATATTTTTGTTCAGTGTAGATACATGTAGCTTCTCTTCTGTCATTATCTATTGCCCTAGCAGACTAAATAAACCCTTGCTAACCAGAATAATGTCATAAATTATAGAATGAATGCTTCAATCTAGTTGATATCGGTAAAGTTTTCTCTGTCATCTCTGCTTCTTTCACGGAGCAAAGACATTTAGAGACAGGGGAGAAAATGCCACTTTAAAAAACTGGAAAGATTTTCTGTGCAAAATTTCAAAATTACATTAGTTTGACCAGTTGTAAGGAAGTAAAAAGCTGTGAAAATGACCCAACATGTTTCTGACACGATTTCAGTTAGGATTGGATACATATTTTTTGGGGATGAAATACTATTCCTTTTATATAATGCCGATAAAGATAGCACTTCTACAGAAAGCATTTATCTGCGTATTCACAAGATGCTAAAATAAATAAATCATATTTCTCCACTCCTGTTCCTTAGTCAAAATGTAACTTTGATGTATAATTTTACTGCAGGATAATATTAAGGATATGTGAGATGTTATAGACCTACAGTAAGTGTTCAGATTTCAGTTTCCATTTACAGTGCCTGTCACGCCCTGACCTTAGAGAGCCTTTTTATTTCTCTATTTGGTTTGGTCAGGGTGTGATTTGGGTGGGCATTCTAGTTTTCTATTTCTTTGTTGGCCTGGTATGGTTCCCAATCAGAGGCAGCTGTCTATCCATAACGCTGATTGGGAATCATACTTAGGCAGCCTGTTTTCCACCCTAGTTTGTGGTATGTTGTTTTTTGCACAGTAGCTGTTTATCCCTGCAGAACGGTACTTTTGTTTTTTCCACTTTGTTGTTTTTGGTGTTCATTCTAATAAAGTATGATGAACACTTTCCACGCTGCACTTTGGTCTCATTCCGACGACGGACGTAACAGTGCCTTACAAAAGTATTCATTCCCTTTGGCGTTTTTCCTATTTTGTTGCATTACAACCTGGAATTTAAATTGATTTTTATTTGGATTTTATGTAGACATACACAAAATAGTCCAAATTGGTGAAGTGAAATGTAAAAAATTATTTGTTGAAATTTATTTTTATAAACGGAAAAGTGGTGCGTGCATATGTATTCATCCCCTTTGCTTTGAAGCCCCTAAATAAGATCTGGTGCAACCAAATACCTTCAGAAGTCACATAATTAGTTAAATAAAGTCCACCTGTGTGCAATCTCAGTGTCACATGATCTGTCACATGATCTCAGTAAATATACACCTGTTCTGAAAGGCCCCAGAATCTGCAACACCACTAAGTAAGGGGCACCACCAAGCAAGGGTCACCATGAAGACCAAGGAGCTCTCCAAACAGGTCAGGGACAAAGTTGTGGAGAAGTACAGATCAGGGCTGGGTTATAAAAAAATATCCTAAACTTTGATCATCCCACAGAGCACCATTAAATCCATTATAAAAAAGTGGAAAGAATATGGCACCACAACAAACCTGCCAAGAGAGGGCCACCCCCCAAAACTTACGGACCAGGCAAGGGGGGTATTAATCAGAGCCCACAAAGAGACCAAAGATAACACTAAAGGTGCTGCAAAGCTCCACAGCGGAGATTGGAGTATCTGTCCATAGGACCACTTTAAGCCGTACACTCCACAGAGCTGAGCTTTACGGAAGAGTGGCCACAAAAAAGCCATTGCTTAAAGAAAAAAATAAGCAAACACGTTTGGTGTTCGTCAAAATGCATGTGGGAGACTCCCCAAACATATGGAAGAAGGTACTCTGGTCAGATGAGACTAAAATTAAGCTTTTTGGCCATCAAGGAAAACGCTAAGTCTGGAGCAAACCCAACACCTCTCATCACCCTGAGAACACCATCCCCACAGTGAAGCATGGTGGTGGCAGCAGCATCATGCTGTTGGGATGTTTTTCCATCGGCAGGGACTGGGAAACTGGTCAGGATTTAAGGAATGATGGATGACGCTAAATACAGGGAAATTCTTGAGGGAATACTTTTTCAATCTTCCAGAGATTTGAGACTGGAACGGATGTTCACCTTCCAGCAGGACAATGACCCTAAGCATACTGCTAAAGCAACACTTGAGTGGTTTAAGGGGAAACATTTAAATGTCTTGGAATGGCCTAGTCATTCCCAGACTTTAATCCAATTGAGAATCTGTGGTATGACTTAAAGATTGTTGTACACCAGTGGAACGGACATCCCATCCAGCAGTTTTGTCTTGAAGAATGGGCAAAAGTCCCAGTGGCTAGATGTGCCAAGCTTATAGAGACATACCACAAGAGACTTGCAGCTGTAACAAAGTATTGACTTAGGGGAGGGGGTGAATAGTTATGCACGCTCAAGTTTTCCGTTTTTTTTTGTCTTATATCTTGTTTGTTCCACAATAAAAAATATTTAGCATCTTTAAAGTGGTAGGCATGTTGTGTAAATCAAATGATACAAACCCCCAATAAATCGATTTTAATTCCAGGTTGTAAGGCAACAAAATGGGAAAAATGCCAAGGGGGTGAATACTTTCACAAGCCACTGTAACCCATCTGAACAGTAGGCTAACGTTCCCTTGATGTGCCATAGGCCTATTTAAAGTCTCTGTCTTGTAACTGTCTAATTTGTATAGCGCTTCACAATCATCATACATAACATACAGTGACAAGAAAAAGTATGTGAAACCTTTGGAATTACCTGGATTTCTGCATAAATTGGATATTATCCTACACCACCACAACAGTAGACAAACAAACACAGGCTGCTTAAATTATTAACACACAAACAATTACACATTTTAATGTCTTTATTTAACACACTATGTGAACATTCACAGTGAAGGGTTGGAAAGTATGTAAACAATTGGATTTTATAACTGGTTGACCCTCCTTTGGCAGCAATAACCTCAACCAAACATTTTCTGTAGTTGCGGATCAGACCTGCACAACGGTCAGGAGGAATTTTGGACCGTTCCTCTTAACAAAACTGTTTCAGTTCAGCAATATTCTTGGGATGTCTGGTGTGAACCGTTCTCAAATTGGGATGAGGTCAGAACTCTGACTGGGCCTCTCCAGAAGTCACATTTCCTTCTCTTGAAGCAATTTTTTTGTTGATTTACTTCTGTGTTTTGGGTCATTGTCCTGTTGCATCACCCAGCTTCTTTTGAGCTTCAATTGGCCACCTGATTGCCTTACATTCTCCTGCAAAATGTCTTGATAAACTAGGGAATTCATTTTTCTGTCGATGATAGCAAGCTGTCCAGGCCCTGAGGCAGCAAAGCAGACCCAAACCATGATGCTCCCTTCACCATACTTTACAGTTGGGATGAGGTTTAGATGTTGGTGTGCTGTGCCTTTTTTTCTCCACACATAGTGTTGTGTGTTCCTTCCAAACAACTGAAATTTAGATTAATCTGTCCACAGAATATTTTGCCAGTAGCACTGTAGAACATCCAGACTGGCTTCCCTTGGCATGCATGCCACTGGGTCTACTTTAACCATTTCACCAAATCTTTGCCAAACATTACTTTTCTGGCCCTCTCTTCTTCATTTGCAACTCTCCATTTAGCAGCTCTTCTCTTATTGAATTAAACTCTGACATTTTCCCTTTTCCCTCTGTGGATCAACGTTAACTTTTTCTGCCTGTCCCCAAAAGCATTTGGCAATTTGCATGTAGGCTATTTGTTAGGCCCTAAAGTTTAGGTTAGGCCCTAAAGTTTATGTTTATGCACTAATGCCAAAATAATAAATGAAAAAAATGACATGTAGCCGATAGATATAAATTGCACAATAATTATACAGCCTCTGTGTCTGTGGATACTTTCCCCTTAATGTATTTTTCATGTCAGCCAGGCCCATCTTTTCCATGAAACACCATTTACTTCAATCTCTAGTTGAGTAAAATAAGTAGTTTTGTTTAGATCACAAGAAAATCTTAACAAATTAGCAAAGAAATCTGAATGTTCATCATAAAGTGGGGACAATTAGTTTCCCTGGCTGTTATATGGTTTATAATTAGAAATGCTAAAACAGTAAATGAATAGATGACATTCACTGCTATAAACCTGTCTCCAATATGATCACATAGTTTACACAGACCCACGGCGGACCTTTGACAAATACATCTCCGTGTGAAAAGTCATCCCATGGTCTGTTTTTTTAACGAGCTCAATGTATTCCAAACACTGGTGGTAACCAGATGATCCCGATAATTTAGGTAGTAAACAATGCCCACCTCTGATATGTTCTATTGCGTACTCTCTGGGACTCTTTGTTGTTTTCTTGTATACTACTCAAAGATATTTGACTAAGTCAAATACGAAATGAACTGCAATACACTGGGGTCAAATATATTAGCATAACTAAGCTACACAGAACCCCGGCGGACGCATAGTAAAATGAGAGGCTATTCTCCATGTAAAACCTGTCCCAGTCACTGAAGTACACTAAGGTCCCAGTGCAATATTCCTAGCACTGCCCATTGTGGCGTGGCATACATAGAGCTCTAAGAAATATATGTATTGGACTATCTATCATACATATACAGCTAGTTCATTTGTTTGTTAGGTCTAAATACAAGGACAAAATTGTTACCACTTAAAATCTTGATAATGATTATAATCATGTTCCTGCCTAAACAGTCACCTTTTTTATAGTATTTTCTTTAAAAACAAGGCAATATTTCTAGCAACTAAATTAAATTTCCCATTATTTATGAATAAGTATATCTTCCTAGTCTCTAGACAAATGTTAATGCTTTGATATCATGAAATTGTCAATGATCAATGATGGGAGTAATTATTTGCAATGCATTGACACACTAGAGAGCGCTGCAGCCTTGTCTAAACCTGGAGCCATGTGGCCGTTCCACAAATGTATCCAGAGATATTAGAGAAAAGAGATAGAAATCCCATTGGGAGAAGAATAGAGGAACGTATAACGCCCCACCCAGCAGACTGTTGACTAATCAGATGCACGTTGTCATGCTGCGTCACGCCGTTGCTAAGCTAATTCTTCATTCTCAAATTCGGGGGGGTCGTAAATTCAGAGCATTGTCAGATTGTCCGTTCGTTTCGCTCACCGGACGCTCCAGACAAAGAGTAGGGTTGATTTTAGCATTCTGACCTCACAACGGCAGTCAAGCACCCAAGCTTACTGGCTAAAGTTGGCTAGCAACTTCCATATACAAATGAGAGAACACCTCACTGACCATTTTACTTGCCCAAGCAAAGCTGGTTATGATGTTTTCATGTTATCTATGGAGTTGGTGACTGTTGGCAACAATTTAATTACGTTTCGCCAACATTTAATGACACTGGTCATATTCAACTGGTGTTGAGCATTCGCAAATGAATCAGTTATTCTGCGCTCTGGCACACCCAGACGAGTGCGCATTGAAATCGTAGTAGATAACCAGAGTGAATTTACGAACGCACCCCGTCGGAATTAGGAAAATCGAACATTTTCTACTTGCTTATTCGTTTAACGCGGCACGTGTATAATTACAATGCTTTCGCATGTCCGAGTAATCGTTTTCTAGTTTCGACTAGCATGTGGACGCGGCATAAATCGAGAAACCTGCCTATTTCCCTCGAAAGCATGTCATGTCACGATTCCACAGCCACACGATATTACAGAGAACAAGTTAATTATCTCACATCTCGGAAAATACTTGCAGTTTTATTTGAAACTGTATTTAACTAGGCAAGTCAGTGAAGAACACATTCTTATTTACAATGACGGCCTACCAAAAGGCCTCCTATATAAATATAGGACAAAACACATAACGACGAGAGACAACATTACATAAAGAGAGACCTAAGACAACATATTGTACTTATTGTTCACGAAATGCATGCTAATAGTGTGTTGTTTTTGAGCTAGCGCCCAATTGACTCCTATTAACTTGTTGTAGGAGAGCTCTCCTTGTTCCAGAATAACCCATAATGCACCGGGTGAATGGTGACGTATGTGTAACGTATACAATGGGCGTTAATACGATTCCAATGGAGTTTCCCATCTCTTCAAAAGTATATTTGGTTTATCCAAATTATGTTCGTTTCCGGGTGCACTTTCTATCGCAATCCGGTTTCTTGCGGTTCGGAATAAGGACCGGGGGCGGTTCTACAAGAAAGCCCCAAAACCCGAACTCCAACAGGTTTTTCAAGCGAATTTTTAGGTGGTCTTCACTCCGATTACATATGCCACGGGCCCCAGTGTGGGTGCATTGCACCGCGCTCAACGGTGGCGCGATTCTGACTGAGTTAGCATGCTCCAACCGGCTGTAGCGATTAGTCAATATCCCATAGTTAGGGGTGAGTTGTAAAACCCAACTTCTCTATTGGACTTTTCCGTTCAATTCCTCCCCATCCACCCTGCAGGAAGATTGTTGCATTGGGACGGCCATAACAAGAAGAGTGTATTCTGGTAGGAACCCAGTTTCGGATTCGGGATTTAAGGCCCACAAGGGGGTTGGGGGTTTAAACCACAATAATTTGATCCCTAAACCCCCCATGCCTGGCATTTCGGTCAGTGTTTTGGTCAATTTTAATAAAAATGTTTGCCTTTTATTTTATATAAATAGTGCCAGTTCCTGAATTTCGCTTTCTACCTAAACACTACTTTTTCATTCTCCTCCCAGACGTCTTAACACTAGCAGTATCTGACGGCCCCTCGTCTCCCCTCATCAACCTCCGTGCGCAGCGCACTGCACTGTGGTCATCTCTCGCGGTGGAAAATATCAGATAACAGGAACCCCCTTACTCGGACAAAGTGAGGCTCCAACAAGAGGACGGTGATCTGTGTTCCCTTTCCAAGTAGCAAACGAGCTCTGTGGCAATCGAATCCTCAAAACAGACCGGGCTCCGGTGCTCGCCATGCCCGGCCCGGCGGCCGGCAGTAAATCTCGGGTGTACGCCGATGTCAATACTTTGAAGAGCAGGGAATATTGGGACTACGAAACACACGTGCCTAACTGGAGGTAAAGTGTTTTATTCTTTTGCCGGGATGGAATTTCTAAACGTCATAATGCATTATTTAGTATTTTATTGCCAAATGCTTGATCAAATATTTGATCTCCATATATGTTTTCTATTTTAGCTTTTGTTTTTTGTCCGTCATAGTTTAATGCTGCAGGCTATTCATATTTGCTCTCCACTCAACACGATGTACAGGCAGCTCCCACAATAGAATCTTCGGCTACTACCATGGATTATCATTATGGTCGAATGAGTGGCCATATATTGTCCCATTGCATTGGTTCTGTGTGGGCGGGTGCAATATCAGACTAGATAGCTAGCTATCATAATTAATACATAATACGAACGTATTTTGAAGACTATATTTGGAAAATAATGTATTTTGGAGATTTAGTTTGGTTAACAAGGTTTTGTTGGGAACGTTCATGGCTGAGTAAATGAGTCTGCGCGTAGTACATTCAGATTGGCGTGGGATGGGAAAATCATCAATCTGAGATCGAGCAGGCCTTGCTGGCAGCTGACGCCGAGGCAGCACCAAATGATGCTTGTGAATCGTACAACAGTAGATACCTAGTTTCCCAGATTTCATAAAACTTTACATAGCCAGATCACATTTTCATTCCTTTAAATGGCATATATAGATTTTTCTTTCAGATCTAGCTAATTTTGTTACATTTACCCAAGCTGTTAATGAGACACAACCTTTTAATTACTTAATTAAATGTCTGTACAGTTGCAGCACTTTATTGAATATTCACTAGATCTTGAATTTAATCTGTTTCCATTAGACCACTAGTTTTAATATATTCAGTTCGATGCGCAAAATAGGGTTGTCCCAGCACCATTGGTCTTATTCATTAGTATAATCAAGGGCCCTCAAAAAGATGGATACTCGGAATGTCCCCTCTCTATGGCTGAAATGTCACTCTCGCTTTCATTGACTGGGAAAATGAGTCTTGTTTATAAAATATTCACCCTCTTTCCATCTAGGCCTATTCTATACCTCGAGTGTTGTGATGGGAAGGAAGGATGTGGAATAAAATGTTGACTAATCTGTTTTCTCATTTACATTTTTTTAATTTATTTTTATTTAACAATTATTTAACTAGGAAAGTCAGTTAAGAACACATTTTTACTTACAATGATGGCCTACCAGAAGGTAAAGGCAGCCTGCGGAGGCTGGGATTTTAGCTTTTGGCTGGGATTTTTAGCTTTTTCCCAGCCTCCAGCCTGCGGAGGCTGGGATTAAAAAAAATAAAATTATATATATATATATATATATATATATATATATATATATATATATATATAGGACAAAACACACATCACGGCAAGATAGACACCACAACACTACATAAAGAGAGACCTAAAATAACAACAACAGCATGGTAGCAGCACAACATGACAACAACATGGCAGCAGCACAACATGACAACAACATGGCAGCAGCACAACATGACAACGACATGGCAGCAGCACAACATAGTAGCAGCACAAAACATGGTACAAACATTATTAGGCACAGACAACAGCACAAAGGGCAAGAAGGTAGAGACAACAATTACATCACGCGAAGCAGCCACAACTGTCAGTAAGAAATCAAATGTTATTTGTCACATGCGCCGAATACAACTGATGTAGACCTTACAGTGAAATGCTTATTTACAAGCCCTTAACCAACAATGCAGTTTTAAGAAAAATAAGTTAAGTAAAAAATAAGAATAAAAGTAACAAATAATTAGAGCAGCAGTAAAGTAACAGTAGTGAGGCTATATACAGGGAGCACCGGCACAGTCAGTCGATGTGCGGGGGCAACGGTTAGTTGAGGTAATTGAGGTAATATGTACATGTAGGTAGACAAAGTGACTATGCATAGATAATAACAGAGAGTAGCAGCAGTGTAAAAGAGGGGGGGGGCAATGCAAATAGTCTGGGTAGCCATTTGATTAACTGTTCAGGAGTCTTATGGCTTGGGGGTAGAAGCTGTTGAGAAGTCTTTTGGACCTAGCCTTGGACCGAGAGTGTACATGATTGAGTCTTTTGAATGAAGAGATGGAGATAAACACTCAAACTGGACTGTTTTTGCAGTTCGTTCCAGTCGCTAGCTGCAGCGAACTGAAAAGAGGAGCGACCCAGGGATGTGTGTGCATTGGGGACCTTTAACAGAATGTGACTGGCAGAATGGGTGTTGTATGTGGAGGATGAGAGCTGCAGTAAGTATCTCAGATAGGGGGGAGCGAGGCTTATGAGGGTTTTATAAATAAGCATCAACCAGTGGGTCTTGCGACGGGTATGCAGAGATGACCAGTTTACAGAGGAGTATAGACTGCAGTGATGTGTCCTATAAGGAGTATTGGTGGCAAATCTGATGGCTGAATGGCAAAGAACATCTAGCCACTCGAGAGCACCCTTGCCTGCCGATCTATAAATGAAGTCTCCATAATCTAGCATGGGTAGGATGGTCATCTGAATGAGGGTTAGTTTGGCAGCTGGGGTGAAAGAGGAGCGATTACGATAGAGGAAACCAAGTCTAGATTTAATCTTAGCCTGCAGCTTTCATATGTGCTGACTAATCTCTTTTCCATCTTCCCTCTAGTAACCAGGAAGACTACCAGTTGGTGCGGAAGCTTGGCAGAGGGAAGTACAGTGAGGTCTTTGAGGCCATCAACAATAATGAGAAGGTGGTTGTCAAGATCCTCAAGGTAAGTTGCATAAGGCCTGCTTTGCTCTTCTGAATGCTCCAGCAGTGATGAAAGAGTGGTCTGTTTTATTTAAACCTATACAGTGGAGTCCAATATGATTTGCACCCTTGATAAAGATGATCGAAAAAATACTGTATAAAATAAATAATACAAATACTGAGCGTTATTGTATGCTCAAAAAAATTGGGAAATTATATATATAAATAATTTAGTTTAACAAGTAATAAAAAAACATCTAAATAAGATAGAGGTCAAAATTATTGGCAATCCCATAAAATATTTTAGAAAAAAGGCTGTGTCATTATCTTCGCAAAAAGAGAGTGCTACAGTATTGAAAACAGGGGTGCCAATAATTTTGAGTCCTATCTTTTTACAAATATTTTTTTATATTACTTGTTAAAATGTCTTTCTCTGTATTAGTATAAAAGTATATAATTTCCCTTTTTATTTTAGCATACAATATAGCTTCCCTCTAGTAACCAGGAGGAAAGACTACCACTTGGTGCGGAAGCTTGGCAGAGGGAAGTAAAGTGCGGTGCTAAAAAAAAATAAAAAAATACAGTTGCTCAGAGAAAGACAATTTGTTTAACAAGTAATACAAAACATTCTAAAAGAGATAGGGCTCAAAATTATTAGCACCCCTGTTTTCAATACAGAGCACTCTCCCTCTTGAGAGGATAACGACCCTGAGCCTTTTTCTAAAATGTTTTATCAGATTGCCAATCATTTTGACTCCTATCTTTTGATGTTTTTGTTATTACTTGTTTAACAACATCTATTTCTCTGAGCAATTGCATTAGTATAAATAATATAATTTTGGATTTATTTTGAGCATACAATATAGCTCAGTATTTGTCTTATTTTAGACAGTCTTTTTTTGCTCATCTTTATCAAGGTTGCCAATAATTATGGACCCCACTGTACCACATCACATTGTCCAAGTAATATTCAGACAGGATAACAGAGGGAAATATGGTGACATGGGAGGAAAAGTCGAGGGAGGAAAAGTGGACATCTTGCTGATGCTGTCACTATTACAACTGTTGTTAATGAGATCACATCCTGCACAATCAAATGTTTAGGCTACATCCTGGTTTAATTGGATGTCTCTGCTATTATAATCCTAATTAGCCTGTCAAGAAGAAGAAAATCAAGCGTGAAATCAAGATCCTGGAGAATTTGCGAGGTGGAGCCAACATTATTCGATTGGTGGACACAGTGAAAGACCCTGTTGTATGTTACAGCTCTACTTTCTTCTAGCTATGGGATAGTTCTTAGTCACCTGAGATCAGATTTGTTTACATTGTAAATCAATTTTGTCAGTGTTCCTATACATATAATGGCTGTTGAATTGAAGGTTCGTTGTTGTCAGTATACCTTTTATGCTTGCAAAGTGAACAAATGTTATCCTCACAAAATTAAGATTTGGCTAATGAAGGGGAAAGACCACACCTTATCAACATTTTTACAGTTACAGTTGACGTCCTTTCTAATATCAGAACATTTTACTTATTGTGAATGCGTTTGATATTATTTTAGTGATGTTCACTTTAAACTGTTTGAAAGTTTTGCGAACTAGTCATCTTACTCACAGATTAAGTCTTAAGCTAATTAACTGACAGATGATCTGAAAGCAGGTAGATGATCTGGTTCTTGCATGGCAGCCTTGATATTAACTGTACGTGGGGATACAGGACTCAGTCTTTTTTACATTTTGTCAGGGTTATTTTGAGAATAATGTTTATGGATGCAAGGAAGATACCCAACCGATAACATTACCTCCTCAAATAATTGCTTACATGCAATTCTTCATCACCTATTCACTATGCTGCTGCCTACAATAACAGAACTGGGAATTATGATAATGGAAATTACTGAGGTTACATTGACATGGCTTATCTTTAATTACAAAATGATTGCAATTGCAACCGGGACCAAAATGGGATGTGATTGCTATTATATTCTTTTATGTTTAATCTATGTTGATGTGCTTCTGCTGTGTGGTGGGTGTTAAGCCACTTGTTGCTCTACCTTTCCCTCGCAGTATACATTTTAAGTCGGAAGTTTACACACACTTAGGTTGGAGTCATTAAAACTCGTTTTTCAACCACTCCACATATTTCTTGTTAACAAACTATAGTTTTGGTAAGTCGGTTAGGACATCTACTTTGTGCATGACACAAGTCATTTTTCCAACAATTGTTTACTGACAGATTATTTCACTTATAATTCACTGTATCACAATTCCAGTGGGTCAGAAGTTTACATACACTAAGTTGACTGTGCCTTTGAAAATTCCAGAAAATTATGTCATGGCATTAGAAGCTTCTGATAGGCTAATTTACATCATTTGAGTCAATTGGAGGTGTAGCTGTGGATGTATTTAAAGGCCTACCTTCAATCCCAGTGCCTCTTTGCTTGACATCATGAGAAAATCAAAATAAATCAGCCAAGACCTCAGAAATTATTATAGACCTCCACAAGTCTGGTTCATCCTTGGGATCAATTTCCAAATGGCTGAAGGTACCACGTTCATCTGTACAAACAATAGCACGCAAGTATAAATACCATGGGACCACGCAGCCGTCATACCGCTCAGGAAGGAGCCGCGTTCTGTCTCCTAGAGAGGAGCGTACTTTGGTGCAAAAAGTGCAAATCAATCCCAGAACAACAGCAAAGGACCCTGTGAAGATGCTGGAGGAAACAGGTACAAAAGTATCTAACTCCACAGTAAAATGAGTCCTAAATCGACATAACCTGAAAGGCTGCTCAGCAAGGAAGAGGCCACTGCTCCAAAGCCACCATAAAAATGCCAGACTACGGTTTGCAACTGCACATGGGGGCAAAGATCGTACTTTTTGGAGAAATGTCTTCTGGTCTGATGAAACAAAAATAGAACTGTTTGGCCATAATGACCATCGTTGTGTTTGGAGGAAAAAGGGGGAGGCTTGCAAGCCGAAGAACACCATCCCAACCGTGAAGCACAGGGAGGGCAGCATCATGTTGTGTGGGTGCTTTGTTGCAGGAGGGACTGGTGCACTTCACAAAATAGATAGCATCATGAGCAAGGAAAATTATATGGATATATTGAAGCAACATCTCAAGACTTCAGTCAGGATGTTAAAGCTTGGTCGCAAATGGGTCTTCCAAATGGACAATGACCCCAAGCACACTTCCAAAGTTGTGGCAAAATGGCTTAAGGACAAAATGGCTTAAGGACATTCTCCTATAGAGAATTATTGGGCAGAACTGAAAAAGCGTGTGCGAGCAAGGAGGCCTACAAACCTGATTCAGTTACACCAGCTCTGTCAGGAGGAATGGGCCAAAATTCACCCAACTTATTGTGGGAAGCTTGTGGCAGGCTACCCAAAACGTTTGATCCAAGTTAAACAATTGAAAGGCAATGCTACCAAATACTAATTGAGTGTATGTAAACTTCTGATCCACTCTGAATATGATGAAATAAATAAAAGCTGAAATAAATCACTCTACTTTTATTCTGACATTTCACATTCTTAAAATAGTGGTGATCTTAACTGATCTAAAACAGGGATTTTTTACTATGATTAAATGTCAGAAATTGTGAAAAACTGAGTTTAAATGTATTTGGCTAAGGTGTATGTAAACTTCCGACTTCAACTGTATATGGCTCATAGCGTAATGTCATTTTCACTGTTTGCTTTATCAATTAATGTGATTTGAATATTTCCACCTTTTCTCAGATTTTTTCCTCTATTTGTCCTCTCTCTCAAACCTCTCTACAGTCCCGAACGCCTGCGCTTGTCTTTGAATGCATCAATAACACAGATTTTAAGGTAGAATCATCTCTAGGCATGGGGTTTCACTGGTATGGGATGGTGTAATGAGTGGGAATCGTGATCATTTCACCCATAATGCTTTTTTAATAGCCTATTAGGCTATACCGTTTCAGATACCACGTTGGTAGCAATGACTTATTGCATTGTTCAGAGAATTTTTATCTATTTTTATCTATATGTCTGTCCTGTCTGTCTGTCTTTTTTTGGTTGGTTGAAAGTGTTTAGGTAAATTGTGTTTGTTTCATCATGGATGCATGCATCACATACTTTCTTTCTGCAAATTAAATCTAAAACTTTATTTTCTTCTCTGCCCAGGAGCTCTACCAGAAGTTAACAGATTTTGATATCCGTTTTTACATGTATGAACTACTTAAGGTGAGCCTTACAGTTTGACCCTGTGTGTTTTCACATCCTAGTCCTAACTTCACACCTTCCTAACTGTGGGGTTAGTTTGTGGTGTCTAGCCAATATGTCTCTGTCTCTGACATGATTTGCGTCTTTGTGGTCTCAGGCTCTGGACTACTGCCACAGTATGGGGATAATGCACCGTGATGTCAAGCCCCACAATGTGATGATTGACCACCAGATGAGGAAGGTAGGGGGAGCTCTTCACCTTTCTTATGAGATGTTGGGTCCTTAGAAAGCTCTAGGAGTTGGATGTTGTGAATGATGTCTTGTCCAAAAGTTATTCTCTTAAGCTGTTTGAAAAGTCGACAATGCTTACAGAAATGTGTCAGAGATTTGTTTTGAAGTGACTTCAATCATTTCTCCACCATTATAATGGGTGTTGAACTCTTTTAGTCTTTATCAAATACAATATTATTATGGCATCAGATTGCATAAGGACACAAACAGGACTGCAAAAATGATGAGGCTTTTTCCAGTAGCAATTTCCCTCACACTTGTATCCCTTGTATTGTAATGTGGCGCGGTTTGTATTGTAATGTGGCGCGGTTTGTATTGTAATGTAGAGCGGTTTGTATTGTAATGTGGCGCGGTTTGTATTGTAATGTGGCGCGGTTTGTATTGTAATGTAGAGCGGTTTGTATTGTAATGTAGAGCGGTTTGTATTGTAATGTGGCGCGGTTTGTATTGTAATGTGGCGCGGTTTGTATTGTAATGTGGCGCGGTTTGTATTGTAATATAGAGCGGTTTGTATTGTAACGTGGCGCGGTTTGTATTGTAACGTGGCGCGGTTTGTATTGTAACGTGGCGCGGTTTGTATTGTAACCTGGCGCGGTTTGTATTGTAACGTGGCGCGGTTTGTATTGTAACACGGCGCGGTATGTATTGTAATGTAGAGCGGTTTGTAATGTAGCGCGGTTTGTATTGTAATGTGGCGCGGTTTGTATTGTAATGTGGCGCGGTTTGTATTGTAATGTGGCGCGGTTTGTATTGTAATGCGGCGCGGTTTGTATTGTAATGCGGCGCGGTTTGTATTGTAATGCGGCGCGGTTTGTATTGTAATGCGGCGCGGTTTGTATTGTAACGCGGCGCGGTTTGTAATGTAACGCGGCGCGGTTTGTAATGTAACGCGGCGCGGTTTGTAATGTAGCGCAGCGCGGTTTGTAATGTAACGTAGCGCGGTTTGTATTGTAATGCGGCGCGGTATGTATTTGTGCTGCAGCTACGTCTAATAGACTGGGGCGCGGTTTGTATTGTAATGCGGCGCGGTTTGTAATGTAACGTAGCGCCGTTTGTATTGTGGCGCGGTTTGTATTGTAATGCAGCGCGGTTTGTATTGTAACGCGGCGCGGTTTGTAATGTAACGTGGCGCGGTTTGTAATGTAACGTAGCGCGGTTTGTATTGTAACGTAGCGCGGTTTGTATTGTAATGCGGCGCGGTTTGTATTGTAACGCGGCGCGGTTTGTATTGTAACGTAGCGCGGTTTGTATTGTAATGCGGCGCGGTTTGTATTGTAACGCGGCGCGGTTTGTATTGTAACGCGGCGCGGTTTGTATTGTAACGCGGCGCGGTTTGTATTGTAACGCAACGCGGTTTGGTATTGTAACGCGGCACGGTTTGTATTGTAATGTAGCGCGGTTTGTATTGTAATGCGGCGCGGTATGTATTTGTGCTGCAGCTACGTCTAATAGACTGGGGCCTTGCAGAGTTCTACCATCCTGCACAGGAATACAACGTCAGAGTAGCGTCTCGCTACTTTAAGGGACCTGAGTTACTGGTGGATTACCAGGTAAATCGCCAGCACATGCAAGCAAACACACAGACACAATTGCTGATTCTATACATTTGCCATGTTATTGTGTACCGTATGTGTACATGGAAGTCATGTTATTGTGTACCGATTTAATTGTTATTGGTAACTGTATGTATATTGATGTATGGCAGTAACTGATGCATTCTGTGTTTTCCTGTCAGATGTACGACTACAGTTTGGACATGTGGAGTCTTGGCTGCATGCTGGCCAGTATGATCTTTCAGAAAGAGCCCTTCTTCCATGGCCAGGACAATTATGACCAGGTATCCCACTAACTATAACCACTCAACAGACGTTCCCTTTCTATTGTCACCACCAAACTTTAGTCTCACTACAACCCAACTTATTCAACCCAATGCTACTACTAACTTGTGTAATCTCAACCTCTCTCATAGTATGATAACACTGACTCAGTGTTTCCCCTATATTTATTTAGCAACGGCGGGCAACTACTGTTAAATCGTTGCCGCCACTCCAATATTTTATTTTATTTCTTATTTTTAGAAAATAAGTTTTGGGATGGTAAACCGTTTCAGTGTAGACTTTAAACCAGATATAACAACTAGACAGGCATTGGGCTCCCATTGATACATTTTCTCTCAGCCCCATGACAATGTGTAGAATTGCAGGAAAGTAACTTTGACACCGCTCCGTAAAAGAATCCTAGGGGAAAAACTGACTGCTACAATCTATTAGAGTAGATAACACATTCACTACCTGATGATAACATGTACTAACCAAATTAGCTTGTACATGGAAAAATATTCCCTAAGACAAACCCAAACACTTGTGTGAAATTGTCACTGTTATCATTTCAGCTGGTCCGAATTGCCAAAGTCCTGGGGACAGAGGAACTTTTTGGTTACCTGCGCAAATACCACATTGAACTGGACCCACGCTTCAAGGACCTTCTTGGCCAGTGAGTACCAAAAGGGAGTGCCGTTGAGACATGGAAAAAAGGGTTACTCCTGGTATTTACCTGGTAATGAGGAAGCATTTGAATTAGTTGTAGGATATCAATTATTTCAACATGCCCCACTACAAGTTTGATTCTATTAGTGATATATTTAATCAATAAGGCACAAGGAGATGTGGTATATGGCCAATATACCACAGCTAAGAGCTGTTCTTATGCATGACACAATCTTTAATAGCTGCCAGACAGTGGCCCACTAGTTCTGAAAAGGAAACATAATTTCCCAGGCGACGATAATGTACAGTGCCTTTAGAAAGTATTCATACCCCTTGACTTATTTCACATTTTGTTGTGTTACAGCCTGAATTCAAAATGAATACAATAAAATAAAAATCTCACCCATCTACACACAATACCCCATAATGACAACGTAAAAACATGTTTCTTGGAATGTTTGCAAATTTATTGAAAATTACACAATTGGCCCAGCGTCGTCCGGATTTGGCCATTGTAAATAAGAATTTGTTCTTAACTGACTTGCCTAGTTAAATAGAAAATCAAATGTTAATATTTTTTATTATCAATTATTACAAATGACCTAGACTAACCTGTACACCTGCACATTGACTCGGTACCGGTTCCCCCTGTATATAGCCTCATTATTGTTATTTTATTAGTATTATGCACAGGCTTCCTAATTTTCACTCTTTAGGTTAGTATTGTGGAGTAACTACAATGTTGTTGATCCATCCTCAGTTTTCTTATCACAACCATTCAAATCTGTAAGCGTTTTAAAATCACCATTGGCTTCATGTTGAAATCCCCTTTTTTTTTTTACACATCTACCAATCGGTGCCCTTTGTGAGGCTTTGAAAAACCTCCCTGGTCTTTGTGGTTAAATTTGTGCTTGAAATTCATTACTCGATTGAGGGACCTTACAGATATTTTAATGTGTGGGGTACAGAGATGGGGTAATCATTCAAAAATCATGTTAACCACTATTATTGAACACGGAATGAGTCCATGCAACTTATAATGCTATTTGTTAAGCACTTTCTTTACTCCCACACTTATTTAGGATTGCCATAACCAAGGGGTTGAATACTTATTGCCTCAAGACATTTCAGCTTTTCATTTTGTATTAATTTCTAAAATGTTCTACAAACTAAATTCCACTTTGACAATATGGGGTATTGTATGTAGATCAGTAACACAAAATCTCAATTCAATCAATTTTAAATTGGGGCTGTAACACAAAAAATGTGGAAAAAGTAAAGGGGTGTGAATACTTTCTGAAGGCACTCTGTGACTGGAGCTATTAAAGTTGGCTCTCTGTCATCGTCGTCGTCCCCCAGACAGAGGCGGAAACGCTGGGAGCAATTTGTCCAGACCGAGAACCAGCACCTGGTTAGCCCTGAGGCTCTGGACCTGCTGGATAAGCTGCTGCGCTACGACCATCAGCAGAGACTGACGGCCACAGAGGCCATGGAGCATCCCTACTTCTGTGAGTAGCTCAACCTGAACCACGCCTGCTGACTACATAGTGGATAGTGGAGTGTCAGTTATTGTGCATTGATGAAAGGTGATGTGATCTTTAACATGTTGACTCCTCTACACAGATCCTGTGCTGAAGGAACAGTCTCTCTCTAATGCGGATGGCAATATGGTGTCCAGTGGATCCACTACGGCTCGATGAAAGCAGGTGTGAGAGAATCACAAACACTTGTTCTAAATTGTTCCATTGTTTTAAATTATTCTAAGGCTGTACGAATTTGATTTACTGTATAACAGATGCCCCATTTCTCCAAAAATAAATAATAATAATTACAGCGATTTAATTTGATTCTCATTAATATATATATATATTTTTTTCAACGATTCCTTTTGACAGATCGTATGAGTCACTTCGCCATTGTAGTGGTTGGGATTCGGTTCAATCCCGGTGAATTGAATCATGAGAATCAAAAACAAATCAGTTATACTGTAAATCAAATTTGTAGGGCCTAATGCTCTGTGTTAAAGTTTCTATTTAAAACTTTTAAAATAAAATCCCTTTAATATTCTATAAAATGAATGCTCATAAACAGTATAATTTCTCTTCCCTTTTTGTCTTTCAGAAGAACATTTGTTACCTCGACTTTTTAGCCCTTTGTGGCAGAAACTTCTTCAAGTGTACAGTGAAAATTGATCAGAGCGACACCAGACACACACACCCCTTCTCTTTGTCAGTCTGAGGTTGACTTGCCCCAGTTACATGTCAAGCAGCCAGACCAATGAGCTTGGTGTCTCACTGCTGCCCCTGTCCTGCTCTGCCTCCTCCTCTTATCACGAGGTAAACAGAAAATGTTCAAAGACAAGAAAAAAGGATCCTTCCCTGTCATTACCCCCCCCTTTGGCCCCCCTCCCTCGTTTAACTAAGCATGGAGAATGAAAAGGAACGTGAGCCTGCCCCCCCCCCCCCCCTCCTTTGTCAGGCTGTCTGTTCAGTGTTCAGCCACTTGGCAGGCCTATGCTCAGCCTCCACACACTGTAGTACCAAAGTGTTATGGTGGACCTTTTCTCTGCTCTAGGTAGAATGATGATATTAATAAAAAATAATATTTTTTTTATATTAATGTGTTTGTGTCATGAATTGGTCATATTTCGCCATAGCATATTGTTATTCATACTGTCTTACAGTGTATTTGAAAGGGGTAATTCATCAGACAGAACTACAAATACTACCTGTATCAGGTGGTCAAAGAACAGTTGTCATCAATGTCATTAATAGCTGAGGAAGGTGACAAATGTGACAATAGCTGAGGAAGTTGCCACCACAACCGTTAATGGGCTTGGCTTCAAGATGTGCACAACCTAGATATGGCCATTATGTTTTGACAGACCATCTATTGTGAACCATCAGTGCTCGTTCACTGAACCAGTGTAATCTGTTTGGCTTTGAGCACTTAGCTGTTGAACGACGGCCCTCGGGAAACCAGATGAGATGATACCCTGCGACGCTGTGCAACTTTTATGCAACGTGATACCTGAAAACCTCCGACAAATGAGTGTCTGGTTCACACCTTGCTACCAATCTCAGGACAGTAGTGTGATTACAAGGAAGGATTCTCTGAGGGTGTCACATCGCAGCATGAAGACCTATTATTTGTCTGTGTTTTGATCCTTTTCCCTTGGTTACATTCGGACAGACTTCAATTTCTGATTGTTGTGTTTTTGGGTATATTTATCCATCTCACTGTGTTTTTACCCACATACACAGGCATGCTGTGACCTTTACTGTAAGTAGGCCAGTGGTATTGGAAAGCTTTGTGTCGCCTGACACCTGTGCCTTAGTGCGTTCTGGTTCACGTGAGTCGCTGAGCACAGCCCGTTGCACAGGAGCCCTTGTGAAGGGAATTACTGGGATGGCAGGTGACATAGTGTCGTACAGTCAGAGGAAAAGGCGAAGTGAGAGGGTCCACTCCCTGTCAAAATCTTCACGTGGGAATACAGCTATAAGAAGACCGCCCACCTTTGGGACAACAACTCCCGTTGTCAGTGCAGAGACAAGACCCTCTCATTATATACAGTATCTCTGGTACGGTGTTGCTCTCTGATCTCCTCAGGAACTGACACAGTTTCTCCACAACACTTCCCTTCTGCTAAAATGTCCACCTATCGCCACTCAGCAATGGCACACATTGGTTTATCACATATTTGCACGAGGCAGATGTATCACAAGCACCAAAACAACAAGCACACAATTTTAACCTATGAGTTAACTCCTTAACAAACCCATTTTATACCCTTTATAAATAGTAACTGACTGTAAAGTGGTACCCATCTAACAAAGCACTGTCTCTAAAATAAAATTTGACCGGTATATAGAATTCACCTAATTGACCTGATTAAACATCACTGGTGGAAGTTATCCGAATCAGAGTCCCTGATACTTTCGCACCTCAGTAGTGATGAGGCAAACTTTATGCATGTAGGCTAATGGTATTGTCGTGTAATCTTGGTAAGAGTTATAGACACCACCAATACACCTTGTGTTGAAATTGTACCTGTACATACGAATTGGCTCCTTAATTGTTTGACCTTGATATCAGAATACAGGAGTAAACTGTATGGTGAGACGGAAAAGGTGTGTTGTGTCCAGTACAGTATGATCTGATATCACGTTCAAGGTACATAAATCAACCTGGAACATTTTTCAGTCAGTTGTCTCTCTCACCCCCACCTTGGGTAACTAGGCTTGCTTATGTAATGAACTACATTGACATGTACCATATAGGGGATCCATTGGCCATTAGTATGTCTCCACCCAAGGAACCGGAGGCCAATTGTAAATAAGTACTGTAAATGGTGCTGAAACCCGGGAGCCAAACAGCTACTATTGAGTGGCATTGTTATTGATTGTGTATCGAGTGTATAACTACATCATAGGAGTTTTTGACACTAAAAGTTTAGCAATGCCGTCAGGCCTTATTTTTGATTTTGAGTGTGCAGCTGCATCACATATTGTTTTTGTAAATGCGGGTGAGTAATTCCAGGGTAGCATGGCTGAAATATCAACTTCCTCCTTAAGAGGAAACCTGAGAGCGAGCATCCTGTCCTACAACCGGACTCCTCTGCTCCTCACGTTCAGAAAACATCTCTCCCAATCAAAGTTTTAGCAGGGGCCTTGTCAGATCAGCAGGCGTCCGTGTCCGGTCAGCTGTGGTCAGGTCTGCATGGCTTTAGTCAAGCAGGAGAACAGGAGTCGGTGTTTACAGGTGTGTGAATGAGGTTTTCCATGTCATTTAACAACCATATGAATCTTTTGGAATTGATGGGAGGGCTTATTTTAGGTCTTTTGTGTCCAGTGTTATTTTTAGTGTCCAGTGTCTTTTATTATTTTAAGTGTGTCTACTTGTTACCTATTCTTCCCCTTTCTTTGTGTCTCTCTGCCTTTAATTTGTCTGCCTCTATATGAAAGAGGATCATTCATATGAGTCTTTTGGATTAATCTACTCAATTAAACAATGGAACCTCAACTGCATAACAATTCATCATGTTTTTCCCATCATTATGTTTGTTCCTGAACTTCCCTCCAGCTCTATCCTGGAACCATTAAGGAAAGTGGAAAACAGGGCACCCACGAAATACCCGGAGACGGGAGCTAGCAGCAGATACCCAAAGATGTTGCATGGGGTGGAACGAGATAGACAAGAACTAAGTAAGTAGAACTTCCTCTAAGCCAGTAATTACTGTAATGTTTTGATTACGTATCTCCATTTGGAATTAACTGGCAAATGCTTGAAATTATGTCTGCCACAAACAGGTATGCAAGTCCTAAGTACTATGTGTGTTCCATTGTAACTACTGGGTCTGTCTTTGTAACCACCATGTAACCCAGAGTCTACACTTCAATGGGCAGTAATCGATTTGATTACATTTACACAACAAACATGTAATATTACATCAGCACAATACGACAGACGAGGAGTAAGTTAAGTTGATTGAAATAGTCAAAACTTTAATAAAGAAACCACAGTAGAAATCCATTACAGGTTTTCACAGTGCCAATGTCAGTCAATTACACTTTCCGTTTAGCAATGTACACCCAGAATTAAACATCTAACAAATAAAACAACCCAACACCCAAACCCCAAAGCAGTTGGGTCTCCTTTCCTGACCCCTGGAAACATTCCAGAGGTTCAATTACTGACTGACCTTTGCAGTGAGCAGTCTCACCTGTTGAAATTACACACAAGACAAAATAAATCAGTGTGATTGAAGCTGAGTCTGTCAGTCACTGGTACACAAAATACATGTTTTCTTTGTCTCAGGAGTGCCCTCCCTACCCCCAACAAACGAAGAATGGGGACATGTAGTCTGTGCTTCTTTGTACTGGTTTGTGTGGAAACGTGAAGGGAACTCACTCCCATCGGCTGGGTAAGGATTGTTGGAAGGGTAGGGGGTGGGTTCTTTGGGATCCATTATCATCCAAATCTCTTTATGTTAGTAGTATTACGTCTGTGGCGAAAGCAGGAAGGCAGACATCTCCTGTTTGACTTGGCCGGAGAGCTAGGTGGTAGAGAAGATGCTTGCTTCCTGAAACCCAAAGAGATTGACTATCATTCAGTGATATATACAGTATACTGAAGTATTAATTTACATTCTAAAATATTCAGAACGTGATTTTTATTTTTTATTTGCCAATTTCAGACCATGTCCCTTTTCCCCAATAACACATTTTGACAGTGCTAGATTATATATATTCTACCTACACACACAGGGCTTGAAGAGAACTAAGACTGACATCAATCCATCTAGAGACATGACACAATGCATCTAGAGTGATCTTGCAGGGCAGTGCAGCATGGGGATTTGGCCTCACCTGTTGTTGGCTGCAGTAGCAGCCTCAAAACGCATCACACGCAGCATTCTGCAGATCTGACATAAAGTCAATTTAGGGGCATTGCATGCCAAACGCGGGCGGGGGACATTACGAGGGCTACGGTAGGCGATGAGGGACATGTAGCCACACTTAGGGCCCTTCCCAAAGAGTTGGAGAGGCTGATGGAGAGTGCTGTTTCCATAACAGGACGCAAACTGGAGGATACATGTAGAGAGAAAAATTACGTTTTTAGTAGTCTGGTATTCTGAAACAACACAGAATCTCAAGTCTATTTGTCTGATTTTAGTGCCAAAAATAAAGAATTAGGACCCTTGTCAATGAAAACACAAAAAGAAAAAGACCGTTAAGCATTATTTGTTAAGTTTTGTTCATTTTAGTTTCTAACAATGAACATTGTTTTAACAATTTCATCGTACTCGCACAGTGCTAAATGTTATGCCTCTACCCAGAATTTCAGTAAACAGTTCAGAAAAAACAGGCCACGCGAACCAGATATAAATAGAGAACATTAACACTGTCAGATCACACCCAATTCATTTGCATACGAGCCGTCGCTGGCCTCTTAATCACTCTCTCCATCAGAAACCCAAGCCCAGCACACACTCACAGGCTCCATCTATCACTGATCCATCCATCTACCTCCACGTTGTAATCTCCCACATTTCTCCATTAACTTGACATAATAACCATAATTTCATCAAAACTCTTCTGCTGATCCAGTTCTGTTGAGGATCATCCATCAATTCCCCACATTTTCCCAAAACCATTATAATTACCCAAACACAGAAATACTCACAGGCACTACAGTTGCCATGGACTGAGATGGAGAGATGAAGAGACTGCTCTATCTGTTCAAAGTGCTGTGGTTTAGGTGGGAGGGTAACTTTGAGCCACTGTGCAGACATGCCACCTTCGTATAGCTTCTGAGACAGTGAAGCGGAATAGGGTATGGACAATTACATTACAGCCAATACAAAACAGACCTGCCCACTTCTGACATCACCGACTGAGCTCACTGCTCCCTATGAACCTCCACTACACACACGGAACACAGCAAAGAGGAGATCTCATGTTTCAGAAAACCACAAACAAGCTATTAATTATTAAGAATGCTTTTGTCCCTATGTGTAAATTTAGAAGCAGAGGGGTGGGAACCAGTGGTTGGAACCAAAATTATTTTCCAATAATTTATTTCTGAATAGAACCATTTTTTTTATCTGTTCCAACCAGCAAAATAAAGTTCTGAACCAGGTCGAACCCTCAAAAGTACTGGTTTATATCATTCCTTTCTGTTCCTTTTTAAACCTCTGTAATCATATTTTTTTTTAAACATTTAGCTCAACATTAAATTACTTCACCAATCATGCAGTGAGGATAGAGCAGCTTGCTATGGAGCTTGCAAACTACACTGCTCAAAAAAATAAAGGGAACACTTAAACAACACAATGTAACTCCAAGTCAATCACACTTCTGTGAAATCAGACTGTCCACTTAGGAAGCAACACTGATTGACAATACATTTCACATGCTGTTGTGCAAATGGAATAGACAAAAGGTGGAAATTATAGGCAATTAGCAAGACACCCCCAAAAAAGGAGTGATTCTGCAGGTGGTGACCACAGACCACTTCTCAGTTCCTATGCTTCCTGGCTGATGTTTTGGTCACTTTTGAATGCTGGCGGTGCTCTCACTCTAGCGGTAGAATGAGACGGAGTCTACAACCCACACAAGTGGCTCAGATAGTGCAGTTCCTCCAGGATGGCACATCAATGCGAGCTGTGGCAAAAAGGTTTGCTGTGTCTGTCAGCGTAGTGTCCAGAGCATGGAGGCGCTACCAGGAGACAGGCCAGTACATCAGGAGACGTGGAGGAGGCCATAGGAGGGCAACAACCCAGCAGCAGGACCGCTACCTCCGCCTTTGTGCAAGGAGGTGCACTGCCAGAGCCCTGCAAAATGACCTCCAGCAGGCCACAAATGTGCATGTGTCAGCATATGGTCTCACAAGGGGTCTGAGGATCTCATCTCGGTACCTAATGGCAGTCAGGCTACCTCTGGCGAGCACATGGAGGGCTGTGCGGCCCCACAAAGAAATGCCACCCCACACCATGACTGACCCATCGCCAAACCGGTCATGCTGGAGGATGTTGCAGGCAGCAGAACGTTCTCCACGGCGTCTCCAGACTCTGTCACGTCTGTCACATGTGCTCATGTGCTCAGTGTGAACCTGCTTTCATCTGTGAAGAGCACAGGGCGCCAGTGGCGAATTTGCCAATCTTGGTGTTCTCTGGCAAATGTCAAACGTCCTGCACGGTGTTGGGCTGTAAGCACAACCCCCACCTGTGGACGTCGGGCCCTCATACCACCCTCATGGAGTCTGTTTCTGACCGTTTGAGCAGACACATGCACATTTGTAAAATATAAAAATAGAATACAGTGTTCAGAACGTGACCTACCCCTTGCATCACATTTTCATACTGGGGAGACCTGACGTTCACAATCTCCCCCGATCTGCAAGCGGGGCCAATAACAACACGCTTTATTGTCATCGGAATTTAACCAACCAATAAGAGTGCTTGAACATAAAATACACATAATATACATTTCTTTAGAGGCAAGTGGAAACATAACCAACCCTGTTACATATGCCTCATCACAATTCTCTCAGAGATCTACGGATAGTTCCTTGGACCTCATGGTATAGTTTCTGCTCCGACATGCACTGTCAAATGTTAACCTTATATAGACAGGTGTGTTTCTTTCTTTTTTTAACCCCTTTTTCCCCCCAATTTCGTGATATCAAATTGGTAGTTACAGTCTTGTACCATCGCTGCAACTCCCGTATGGACTCGGGAGAGGCGAAGGTCGAGAGCCATGCATCCTCCGAAACATGATCCCGCAAAGCTGCACTACTTCTTGATACACTGCTTGCTTAACCAAGAAGTCAGCAGCACCAATGTGTCGGAGGAAACACAGAACAGCTAGCGACCAAAGTCAGCGTGCATGCGCCTGGCCCGTCACAAGGAGTCGCTAGAGCGCGATGGGACAAGGACATCTCAGCTGGCCAAACCCTCCCCTTACACGGACAATGCTGGGCCAATTGTGCACCACCTCATGGTTCTCCCGGTCGCGGCCGGCTGCAACACAGCCAGTTGTGTTTCTTTCTATATCATGTCCAAATAATTGAATTGGCCACACGTGGATTGCAATCAAGTTGTAGTGACATCTCAAGGATGATCAAAGGAAATTGGATTCACCTGAGCTCAATTTGGAGTGTCATCGCAAAAGAGTGTGAACTTATGTAAATAAATTATGTATTTCATTTTCAATAAATTTGCAAACATTTCTAAAGACATGTTTTAACTTTGTAATTATGTGGTATTTTGTGTAGAGTGAGAAAAAAACATATTTAATTAATTTTGCATTCAGCCTGTAACACAACAAAATGTGGAATAAGTCAAGGGGTATGAATACTTTGAAGGCACTGTATTTGATAAGAATGCACCTAGTCACCCATTAATCTATTTATATTTTATTAATTTATTAATTAATTTATTTTTAATCCCAGCCTCCGTCCCCGCAGGAGGCCTTTTGGTAGGCCGTGATTGTAAATAAGAATTTGTTCTTTAACTGACTTGCCTAGTTAAATAAAGATTATATACAGTGGGGAGAACAAGTATTTGATAACCTGCAAAATCGGCAGTGTTTCCTACTTACAAAGCATGTAGAGGTCTGTCATTTTTATCATAGGTACACTTCAACTGTGAGAGACGGAATCTAAAGCAAAAATCCAGAAAATCACATTGTATGATTTTTAAGTAATTCATTTGCATTTTATTGCATGACATAAGTATTTGATCACCTACCAACCAGTAAGAATTCCGGCTCTCACAGACCTGTTAGTTTTTCTTTAAGAAGCCCTCCTGTTCTCCACTCATTACCTGTATTAACTGCACCTGTTTGAACTCGTTACCTGTATAAAAGACACCTGTCCACACACTCAATCAAACAGACTCCAACCTCTCCACCATGGCCAAGACCAGAGAGCTGTGTAAGGACATCAGGAATAAAATTGTAGACCTGCACAAGGCTGGGATGGGCTACAGGACAATAGGCAAGCAGCTTGGTGAGAAGGCAACAACTGTTGGCGCAATTATTAGAAAATGGAAGAAGTTCAAGATGACGGTCAATCATACCAACTACCGGGAGTCCATCAGCGCAGTTGAACGCCTGGCGATTTGTCTCCGGTAAGCTACATTCTAGTACATTTTTAAAGCCTTTGATACCATAATTGATTGATACATTGTTTTTATGTGCAACCTAGCTAGCTAAAGGGCTCTCTAGTTAATAGTCCCTATTTGATATCAGATGTACTTTTACAGAATGTTCATTAGGACTATAACTTTTCCCAAAGTTGGTTTATAATCCTTTTTTAATTATGCAATGTTACCAAATAAAAATAAAGTTGAGGTGCCTTCTGCCCTGATGAAGGTAAGCTAGCCTTCTCCAGGACCCATTGTTGTTCAAGACAGTTACTCACATACACTCTTAGAGAAAAAGTTTCCAAAAGTGTCCTTCTGCTTTCCCCATAGGATAACCTTTTTTGTCCCAGGTATATAACCCTTTGGGGAAAATGTTATACATGGAACCCAATAGGGTTCTACTTGGAACCAAAAGGGGTCCTACCTGGAACCAAAAAGGGATCTCCTATGGGGACAGCCGGAGAACCCTTTTAACTAGATAGTACCATTCTTTCTAAGAGTAGAGTTGGCCTGGGCTACTGTTTATTGATATAGTCATAGACTGAATTGCAGTGTTTCAAGGAATTGTTAATGATGGTTGATGAGTATTACAATATAATTAGTAGAGCATAATAAACTGTAATGAGGTAGATATATGAGTAGATATAATATGTGGGTGGAATTCAAGTTACACACAATATTGATAATTATTGATAATTATATTTTAGATTCTTAGCGACAGGGGACTCCTACAGGACCATTGGATTCAGCTTCTGAGTTGGACGGTCCACGGTGGCAGGCATTGTCCCCTCTGTGGCACAAGCCATTTGGGACTGTCTGGTTGGTGAATACATGCCTGTCCCCAAGGAGGAAGACTGGAGGGCCATCGCTGCCGAGTTCCTGGAGAGGTGGAATTTCCCCAACTGTCTTGGCTCCATTGATGGGAAACATGTAGTAATCCAGGCTCCACCGTGCTCAGGTTCGCAATTCTACAACTACAAGGGTACATATTCAGTTGTACTCTTGGCTGTAGTAGATGCCATCTACTGTTTCCGTGTTGTTGGTGCTTACGGCAAGGGAAGTGATGGCGGGACCCTCCGGGACTCTGCCTTCGGCCAGGCACTTCAGGATGGCACCCTGGAGATTCCACCACCTGCATCACTCCCTGGAGCTGAAGACCTGGGACCTGTTCCCCACATCTTCGTGGCGACGAGGCCTTCCCTTTAAAACACAACCTCATGAGGCCCTACGCTGGATGCCAGCTGCCATTGCCAAAGCCTGTAACGATCTTTAACAAACGATTGTCCAGGGCAAGGTTAGTTGTTGAATTCGCCTTTGGGATTCTGGCAGCCCGGTGGAGAATGTATTGGAGAGTGCTTGGTCTCAGCCCCTCAAATGTCGATGCCTGCGTGAAGGCCACATGTGTTCTCTATAACTACCTGCGGAGGTCATTCCAGAAGCCGCTCCGGATGGAGATGGGCACGCCAAATGGTCACCTACCTGATGTCACCAGGGCAGGTGCCAACAACGCCCCCAGACATGCACTCCAGGTGAGGGAGAAGCTGACCACCTACTTCTCATTATTTTAAGAACCATCCACCGTTGTCCATAAAGTTGCATTTTTTCCCCAGATTACTTTATGTATCATTGTCTCTCTTCATTTGGAAGTTATATTTAAGTGAAATTTGGGAGTAAAGACCACACCTTAATAACTCCTTCCCTCTCCCATTAACATCAGTATTATACACACCTGGCATGGTACATCAGGTGAGCGGGAGCACTAATTAAGGTTGTACGACATTCAGTTAGTATGATAACAAAGGGAAAGGGTAACCTAGGGTCCATACAAATAGTACAGTTTACCACCATGTTCACTGGCCTGACAAAATACAGGTGGGAAAAAACCGAATTAGGAAGAGAATGTGTTTTTACTTTCATCAAGAAATAAGCAGATTAAGTCTAAATTAGCTATTAATAAACAACTGAAACAACTGACTATGAAAACATAATTTAATAAGTATTCAAGTACAGGAAAGAACATGACAGTTATGTGTGTTGTAAAATAAAAAATAGAACTATTGAAAGAGGTGTGTATGTGCGTGTAAAATAATAAATAAAATTAATGTGTAGCCTGTAATCTGAGCATGTATTTTTGGCACAACTGCAGACCGATACAGGGACTACTCATAAAGCCTAGACGTAGTAGGGGAACTTCAGACATGGCCATAAAGAGAGAGAGGGCAGGGCACTGGAGATCTGAGGCACAGAGAGGAGTGAAGGAGAGGTGTGTCTGTCTCTGGAAAAAAGAAAATAATGTGTAGCCATAACACAGCTAAACAAACAAATGGCCCCTGGACGTCATGGAACATAACTTCACAAACAGTTTCAACACCCTGGTTTTCAAGTGGTTTTAAATGAAAGAAATATATTCACCTTTATTCTCGTGAGAGACCAACGAGCATCAGTGAATTCTCCGGTGTATGAGTGTCAATTCAGAAATCTATGCAACACTAATAATGAATGGTATCCTAAGACTTTATAAACAAATGACTTTATGAATTGACTGAATTTAAACTGAACTGACGTGTGTGAAAAGAAAGGTACAATGAGGGAGGTCAAAACAACAACCAGACAACTCCTCTTCATGTCCTTCCTGTCCTCTTCCTGTCCTTCCTCTCCTCTTCCTGTCCTTCCTCTCCTCTTCCTGTCCTTCCTCTCCTCTCCCTGTCCTTCCTCTCCTCTCCCTGTCCTTCCTCTCCTCTCCCTGTCCTTCCTTTCCTCTCCCTGTCCTTCCTCTCCTCTCCCTGTCCTTCCTCTCCTCTCCCTGTCCTTCCTCTCCTCTTCCTGTCCTTCCTCTCCTCTTCCTGTCCTTCCTCTCCTCTTCCTGTCCTTCCTCTCCTCTTCCTGTGAGCCGGTCGGCTAAATTGACTCCATTTCTGAAAGGGAAGAGAAAAACAACACATACAAGCTTAACATAATATGACACCATAAAAGGTGAGATTTATGTTAACTAAATACTGCTTGTATAGTGTAGTTAGTGGCATAAATATAGGAACAGTGTGGTAAAGTTGGTAATACTTGCTTTTTACTCATGGAATTTGTATTTCAGATCAAAAGATGAATGTGACAGGCAAATATTTAGACAGCAAACTGTTGTTTTAGGATATTTTCTAACCCAGAAACAACAGCTATACATTTGCCTCATATTAATACTTTGATCTTAAATACCAAATAACCTACATGACTATACTGTAAAAATGACCTACTTTACTTCACTGTTGCAACACTTATGACACTACCTGTGATGCGGAGAAAAAAAAACGTACACTTGAACTTATCGAAAAGCAGCTGATACATTTTAACCTTGACTGTTGCTTTCTCTGCCCTTCTTCAGCTATACATTTGCCTCATATTAATACTTTGATCTTAAATACCAAATAACCTACATGACTATACTGTAAAAATGACCTACTTTACTTCACTGTTGCAACACTTATGACACTACCTGTGATGCGGAGAAAAAAAAACGTACACTTGAACTTATCGAAAAGCAGCTGATACATTTTAACCTTGACTGTTGCTTTCTCTGCCCTTCTTTCTCTCTGATACCTGTCCCTGAGTCCTCTCCACTTCCTCCTACAGTCTTCTTCTACATAGACATGAACATGATAAGCCAAACCATTACCTAGCATAACTATAGTTATTAGATAGCCATCATGGACATGTCACCTACTGTACACATAGACACACACACGGTTATCTGACCAAATTATCAGGGGTATAGTAGTATCTACCATACACACTCACACTCTTTCAAACATGATTATTTGGTAAAGTTATCAGGGGTAGTAACTAGCATAATTTATTTGACTATTTCTTTCACACACACACCTCATTGGCTAGGTTAGCTAGTTAGCGTTATCTAGCACAAGCTCACTACTAAACTGACCTGGCAATCCTACTATCGTGGACACTTGTCTCCAAGCAGCATTTTTTTGTGTTTATGTCCCTGTAGTTGTCAGCAGTTGTGTCAAAAAGACACGGTTTTGAGGATACTGCGAAAATGATTCTCTCCATGTGTCCAACCGCATGCGACCATCTGCAAAATGTACCTGCATCAATATAGTTGCCTAGCTGCGCAAAATGTTATGCAGCAGTGATGCCAAACGCAGCCGGTGTGTTCGAAGCGTTATAGTTCTCCTACTCCTATGCAGTTAACAGGCAATTTATCTGACAATTGGAAACGTTTCAAGCAGAGATTCAATATCTACCTAGCAGCCAGTGGTGCAGGGGGAGATGATGGCAAATTGAAAGCTTCCATTTTTCTGCATGTTACTGGAGAGGATGCATTGGACATTTACAATAGCTTTCAGCAAGACGAGGCAAACTTGACATTGACTGTGCTAATGGATACATTTGAGGAGTACTTTGTACCAAGCCAGAACGTCACGTTTGAGAGATACACGTTTTTCTCTCATGATCAGAAACAGGGAGTCAGTTTTGACCAGTATTTGGCTGAGCTGCACACACTGAGCAAAACGTGTGAAATTGAAAATCTGAAAGACTCACTAGTGAAAGACAGGATAGTCTGTGGCATACTTGATAATGGACTCAAGGAGAGATTGCTGCGTGAGCAAGATTTTACTTTGGATAAAGCAGTGAATATGTGTCTAGCAGCTGAAACCAACAAGCTAAAGAGCTGCGCAGGGATGAGACGTCAGTGCATTCAATAAAAAGAGAGGAGCAACACACACAATGCCTTACAAAACAAAAACAAGCAAAAGAGAGAAATCAAAATACTACATGTGGAAAATGTGGATTTATCAACAAGCCAAACAAATGCCCTGCATATGGCAAATCATGTAACAACTGTGGGAAAAATAACAATTTCTCAAAATGCTGCAAAGCTGAGGCTACAAAGAAAAAGGTCCACACAGTCAAGGAGATTGAAGAATTCTTTGTTGATTCTGTGGAAGTATGCAAGGCAGTAAAGGCTGAATGGATTGTGCCATTGACTGTGAATGAAACTATAACCAGGGTCGCTACAATACCATTCAAGCTTGATACTGAAGCACAGGTAAACCTGTTGTCGCTGGATGACTACAAAACACTGAAGGTGAAGAGCAAAATACACCCGATGAAAATGAAGGTTACTGGGGAGAACGGACCAGTCAAAGGTAGCTGCATAGTAACTTTACAGCACAAAGAAAAACAGTTCAGAGCACAGCTGCTGATTGTGGAAAAGAGTGTACAGCCTATTCTAGGAATCAATGCATGTGAAAAGCTCAATTTGTTGAAAAGAGTATGTGTAACAGTATAACTTTAGTCCGTCCCCTCACGAACCAGGGACCCTCTGCACACATCAACAACAGTCACCCACGAAGCAGCATTACCCATCGCTCCACAAAAGCCGCGGCCCTTGCAGAGCAAGGGGAACCACTACTTCAAGGTTTCAGAGCAAGTGACGTCACCGACTGAAAGGCTGCTAGCGCGCACCACCGCTACCTAGCTAGCCATTTCACATCCGTTACACTCACCCCCCTTTCGACCTCCTCCTTTTCCGCAGCAACCAGTGATCCGAGTTAAAAGTTAAACTGTTACATTGATGCTGTTATGGTGTCCCCTCGGGCGCGAACCAGGGACCCTCTGCACACATCAACAACGGTCGCCCACGAAGCATCGTTACCCATTGCTCCACAAAGGCCGCAGCCCTTGCAGAGCAAGGGGAACCACTACTTCAAGGTTTCAGAGCAAGTGACGTCACCGACTGAAAGGCTGCTAGCGCGCACCACCGCTACCTAGCTAGCCATTTCACATCCGTTACATGTGTAGTGACATCACAGACTGAAAATGACCAAGAATCGCTACTGGCTGAGTATGAGGATGTGTTTGAGGGTCTTGGATGTTTACCAGGAGAACACAAAATATGTACTGATGACAAAATTAAAAAAGCTCAAAGAGGAACTCGGACGCATGGAAAAGATGGACGTCATCACAAAAATGGATGAACCTACAGACTGGTTATTGTGTTGAAAAAGAACGGCGATCTCAGGATATGTCTAGACCCGAGAGATCTCAACAAAGCAATCAAGAGAGAGCATTTCAAGTTTCCAACCAGAGAAGAGATAATGTCGCAGTTTGCTGGAGCAAAGTGGTTCAGTAAGCTTGATGCCTCATCAGGATTCTGGCAAATGAAGCTAGATGATGCAAGCTCAAGGCTATGCACATTCAACACACCTGAGGGCAGGTACAGATTTCTTCGTCTACCATATGGGATTCTCTCAGTGCCAGAGGTCTACCACAAGACAATCCACATGATCTTCGAGCACATTCCAGGAGTCGAGACTATGATGGATGACATCATCGTCTGGGGGTCCACAAAAGAAGAACACAATGTGAGAGTGAGACAAGTGCTGGACCTGACATGGAAAGTCAACCTAAAACTAAACAAGGACAAATGCGAGTTTGGTGTGAAAACACTTACCTTCGTGGGAGACATACTTTCAGAGGATGGAGTCAAACCAGACCCGGGGGAAAACATCAGCCATCAACAACATGGAGCGCCCAAAGAACAAGGACAATGTGAGATGCTTCATGGGCATGATCACCTACCTTGCAAAGTTCATACCTCAACTGTCAGCACAGTCCGCTCCACTCAGATGTCTTCTAGAACAGAAACATTAATGGGAATGGTCCCATCATGAACAGGAAAACTGCTTCAAAAACCTAAAGCAGACAATCACAGAAGAGCCAGTGCTCAGGTTCTATAATCCAGAAAAAAGCACAAGGATTTCAGCAGATGCGTCACAGTTTGGCCTGGGAGCAGTTCTTCTGCAACAGCATGACGACACATGGCAACCCGTCGCTTATGCTTCTAGAGCCTTGACAGGCGCAGAGACAAGGTATGCACAAATAGAGAAAGAACTACTGGCGAGCACATACGCTTGCGAAAAGTTTCACCAATACGTCTACGGACGAGACTTCGAAGTAGAAGCCGACTACAAACCATTGGTGTCAATCATGTCTAAGCCACTGAATGATTATCCAATGAGAATCCAGAGAATGTTGATCAGACTGCAAAAGTATGATGTTATGATGATGTTCCTGTTCGCTACCGACACTCTTTGTCGAGCAGTCGACAAGGAGAGCTTCGACACACAGAAAACACTAAGATTCAGGCCTACGTCGACATGATCGTAGCGTCACTTCCTGTGTCTTCTGAGAGAATGGAGCAGATCAAAAGAGAGACTGCAGCTGACCAAACAATGACAGAGTTGAAAGAAACCACTGATAGGATGGCCCGCACAGAAAAACAACTGTCCAAGGAGAATACAGGATTACTGGATGTGCAGAGCAGAGCTCACCGTTGTGGATGACATAGTGTTCAAAGGCAACAAGATTGTAATTTCCATGACACTACGCAAAGAAATGCTACAGAAAATACACGAGGGCCACTTGGGTGAGGAAAAATGCAAACGACGAGCACGAGAAGTAATGTACTGGCCAAGAATGAACCAGGAAATCAGCCAGACCACTGCTTTATGTGAACTGTGTTTGACCTACAGGCCAAAGCAGCAAGCAGAGCCACTAATTCCTCATCCAGTACCCAACAGACCCTACTACAAAGTTGGAGTTGACCTTTTTGACTGCAATGGCAAAAGTCACATTGTTGTTACAGACTACTACTCAAACTACCCTGAAGTAGCAACACTGCCAACTACCTCCAGCAAAGCTGTAATCACCTACCTGAAATCAGTCTTTGCAAGACATGGGGTTGCGTCTGAACTGTACTTGGACAATGGCCCGCAGTTCTCAAGTTCCGAATTCCGATAGTTCGCTAACGACTGGGGATTCCGACACAACACCTCCAGCCCAAACTACCCAAGGTCCAAAGGCTTAGCAGAGAGTTCAGTCAAAATTGTCAAAGGTCTGATGAAAAAGGCACACGATGGAAAGGAGGATTTCCCCAAAAATCTGATCTACCACAGTGCACCGCTGCAGAACGGACTTTCACCTGCACAAATGTTGATGGGACGTCGCATCAGAACCAACCTACCCATCCATGAGGACTTGCTAACACCCAGAGGTGCTCACAAAGTCAAACTCGAAGGAAAAACGGAAAGACAAACAAAAACAGCGACACGACGAAAGTGCAAGACACTTACCTGAATTGAAACCTGGAGATCATGTACAACTCTGAGACATCACTACAGGAACCTGGATGCAGCAAGGGTGTGTGCAGAGAGAAGTTGCACCGCGATCCTATGAGATCCAAACGGAGCATGGATCATTATTGAGAATTGCTAATAATATATATTTTTTAAAGGGGCACATGGACTGAATGTTTTGTTTGTGAAAAGAAATAGAGCCACAATAGAGTATTGTTGGACATACTATATTTAGTTGAAAAAAAAAAAATTGGGGGGAAAGAAATGTGTGTTATTGAAAATTGCATGTTATGCAGGTTGAGTAAACAAATGTGATGTGACATGTGTAGTTTCATAGAAAAGTAGTTTTCTTTTAAAGGAAAGAAGATGTGTTGTTATGTGTTAATAACATTTAGACTACGTTACCCAGCAGGCTGTGCAGGTGGTTGAAGAATGCCTTGCATGGCTGAACATGGAGTTTTCTAGCTGAAGTATATGGTCATTAAAAGTAGTTAGTATATAAGGAACAAACATAACATATAGCATCCCTAACTAACATAGAAAAAGTTTATACGTTCTTCTCTAATAAAAAATCTATCTCCCTATCTTCTGAATCATGCTTGTAATGTCAGTAGACACTGGAAGAAGTTCCTGATTGACAGAGGGAGGGTTTGCATAGGCACTTTGTTGTGTTTTCTTGTGGGACTGGAGCAAAAATGCCTGGTACGTAAAATAATGTTATTAGCCGGTTCCCAACAGTATAGATCACTTTCATTCCCTTTTAAAATCAAATCAAACTTTGTTTATCACATGCGCCAAAACAACAAGTGTAGACCTTACCGTGAAAGCTTACTTACAAGCCCTTAACCAACAGTGCAGTTCAAGAAGAGTTAAGGAAATATTTACCAAATAAACTAAAATACAAAATAATTAAAAGTAACACAGTAACATAACAATAACGAAGTTATACACGGGGGTACCGAGTCAGTGTGCGGGGGTACAGGTTAGTTGAGGTAATTTGTACATGTAGGTAGGGGTGAAGTGACTATACATAGATAATAAACAGCAAGTAGCAGGAGTGTTCAAAACAAATGGAGGTGGGGTGGGGGGAAATATAAATAGTCCAGTGGCTATTTGATTAATTGTTCAGCAGTCTTATGGCTTGGGGGTAGAAGCTGTAAAGGAGCCCTTTGGTCCTAGACTTGTCGCTCCGGTACCACTTGGCGCTCCGGTACCGCTTGCCATGCGGTAGCAGAGAAAACATTCTATTACTTGGGTGACGAGTCCCTGACAACTTTATGGGTTTTCCTCTGACACCGCCTATTTTATAGGTCCTGGGTGGCAGGAAGCTTGGTCCCAGTGATGTACTGGGCCGTACGCACTACCCTCTGTAGCGCCTTACGGTCAGATTCCGAGCAGTTGCCATACCAGGCGGTGATACCAGGATGATCTCGATAGTGCAGCTGTAGAACTTTTTGAGGATCTGGGGACCCATGCCAAATCTTTGAAGTCCCCTCTTCACGACTGTCTTGGTGTGTTTAGACCATGATAGTTAGTTGGTGATGTGGACACCAAGGAGTTTGAAACTCTCGACCCGCTCCACTACAGCCCCATCGATGTTATTGGGGGCCTGTTCAGTCTGCCTTTTCCTGTAGTCCACGATCAGCTCCTTTTTCTTGCTCACATTGAGGGAGAGGTTGTTGTCCTGGCACCACACTGCCAGTTCTCTGACCTCCTCCCTATAGGCTGTCTCATCGTTGTCGGTGAGACAACTGTTTTGTCATCAGCAAACTTAATGATGGTGTTGGAGTCGTGTTTGGCCACGCAGTCGTGGGTGAACTGGGAGTACAGGAGGGGACATAGTACACACCGCTAAGGGGCCCCAGTGTTGAGGATCAACTTGGCAGACGAGTTGTTGCTTACCCTTACCACCTGGGGGCGACCTGTCAGGAGTTCCAGGATCCAGTTGCAGAGGGAGGTGTTTAGTCCCAGGGTCCTTAGCTTAGTGATGAGTTTAGTGGACACTATGGTGTTGAACACTGAGCTGTAGTCAATGAACATCTTTCTCACATTTCTTTTCTGGGTTTCGGTTTTGTTCACTGAACCGGTTCCAACCCCTAGTGGGAACATAAGTGTAATTCTGGGAGTGAAGAGGGAAAATAATAGGATGACAAGCTTGGTAAGAGGGACGCATTGTGTCGTCATTTCATTGTTTGAATTGGGCCCTTGGTGCTCATGCTTGACTTAGACCACTTGAGAGGACTACTCTGTACACAGAGAAGTGCTTCCATTGAGCATAAAGGTGAGCTGCTGTATGAAAGTATGCCTTATCTATGCTATGCTTCACATCATTGCCAGTAGAAGCTACAGTATGTATGTTACATCCTATTCACAGCACTATTCATATACCGGAGCACACACGTACACACACACGCTCACATTGACAAATGGGACACCTCATTTTAGGTTAAAAAAACCCTGTTCTTTACAATTCATCATGATTATATGTAGGCCAGTTTATAATAACTATTATTTTGCCCCAATTTTGCCAGGGGAAAAGAAACAGGGGCAACCCAGAAACACTTGAAGGAGAGACGTCCAGGCAGAAATGACTGAGAGCGGTCTCAACTGGTGTGTCCTGAAAAAACTTTGCCCATAACCAAGTAAGATGGAGGACATTCGTCAGTGGCCTATGCTCCTATTGTAGGAGCCGAGGGTTTAAGTAAAGTAAGAACATTTTGCCATCAGAGGTGGTGTTGAATTACTGAGTTGAATCCAATTTAATTCCAGTCTTATGATATGAAGCTCAATTAAGTAATGTAAAAATCCTTCAAGAAAATGACAAGTTATTTTCCATCCTAATGCATCCTCACTTTACGGGTGAGTAAAATCCTCTGTTCTTCTGCCACCTATGGATGAGTGTTTTTAGAACGCTATAGACCGTTCATGTTTGTAGTTAGATATCACAGCTCCTCTTAGAATCAAAAAGAAAATCATTGTGAAAATTGAATAGTCATGACATGCCTTTGGTATTGTGTTGTAGAGCTGGACTATGTCTCTTACTGTTCCACCAAGCATAATGATGTGTGAAAGTGACTTTTTTATGGAAGCTGTGCATGCCATTTTGAGTACTGCAAGCTTGGACCATGTGGGCCCCCTAGCAATTCGAGGTTTAGCCAATGAGGTTTAGCATCTTGCTATTTGAGTGAAAGCTAGCAAGAGGCCTGTCCCATGTTATCCAATGAGATTGTAGGGCGGGCCAAAGGGTTCAGTGCACACAGCAGAGAGAGAGAGAGAAAGTAATGATGTGGTGCACATATCGACACGTGACATGGTATGCAATTTACGGGGACCACTTTTGTCTCATGAGCGCTACTTTCAGAACTAATGCCTAAAAAGTATAGAGTACTGGAGAATATAGTACTGAGGAATATCTTTAATATCTAGGTTACCTGGAACTGCGCTGACTCCAGCTCTCTCCAACAAAGAGTGCATGCTCCAGGTGGATCGCCAATAACACCTCTCCAGAAATGGACCTGATAACTTGGCCATTGTAACGCTTGTCGTGGTTGGAAGAAGAGGAGGACCAATGCGCAGCGTGGTATGTGTCCATATTGATTTAAAACGAAATAATGAACACTGAACAAAAACAAGAAAACGACAAACGAACAATCCTGTACGGTGAAACAAAAACACAGAACAGAAAAGAATCACCCACCACACACAATGACAGACAGGCTACCTAAATATGACTCCCAATCAGAGACAACGACTGACACCTGCCTCTGAATGAGAACCATACTAGGCCAAACACATAGAAATAGAACTCGAAATTGAGCTCAGGTGCATCCTATTTCCATCGATCATCCTTGATGTTTCTACAACTTGATTGGAGTCCACCTGTGGTAAATTCAATTGACTGGGGATGATTTGGAAAGGCACACACACCTGTCTATATAAAGTCCCACAGTTGACAGTGCATGTCAGAGCAAAAACCAAGTAATATGAGGTCGAAGGAATTGTCCGTAGAGCTCCAAGACAGAATTGTGTCAAGGCACAGATCTGGGGAAGGGTACCAAAAAATGTCTGCAGCATTGAAGTTGCCCAAGAACACAGTGGCCTCCATCATTCTGAGATGGAAGAAGTTTTGAACCACCAAGACTCTTCCTAGAGCTGGCCGCCCGGCCCAACTGAGCAATCGGGGGAGAAGGGCCTTGGTCAGGGAGGTGGCCAAGAATTTGAAGGTTACTCTGACAGAGCTCCAGAGTTCCTCTGTGGAGATGGGAGAACCTTCCCCTTCCAGAAGGACAACCATCTCTGCAGGACCACCAACCAGGCCTTTATGGTAGAGGCCAGACGGAAGCCACTCCTCAGTAAAATGCACATGACAGCACGTTTGGAGTTTAGCAAAAGGCACCTAAAGGACTCTTAGACCATGAGAAACAAAATTATTTCTCTGGTCTGATGAAACAAAGATTGAACTCTTTGGCCTGAGTGCCAAGCATCATGTCTGGAACCTGGCACCATCCCTACTGTGAAGCATGGTGGTGGCAGCATCATGCTGTGGGGATGTTTTTCAGTGGCAAGGACTGGGAGGCTAGTCAGGATCGAGAGAAAGATTAACGGAGCAAAATATAGAGAGATCCTTCATGAAAACCTGTTCCAGTGTGCTTAGGACTTCAGACTGGGGCGAGGGTTCACCTTCCAACAGAACAACGACCCTAAGCACACAGCCAAGTCAATGCAGGTGTGGCTTCGGGACAAGTCTCTGAATGTCCTTGTGTGGCCCAACCAGAGCCCGGACTTGAACCCGATCTAACATCTCTGGAGATACCTGAAAAAAGCTGTGCACCGTCGCTCCCCATCCATCCTGACAGAGCTTAAGAGGATCTGCAGAGAAGAATGGGAAAAACACAAATACACGTGTGTCAAGCTTGTAGCGTCATACCCAAGAAAACCCGGGATTGTAATTGCTGCCAAAGGTGCTTCAACAAAGTACTGAGTAAAGGGTCTTTAAAACATTTTTGTAAATGTGATATCAGTTTTTTATTTTTAATACATTTGCAAAAATGTCTAAACCTGTTTTTGCTTTGTCATTATGGGGTATTGTGTGTTGATTGAGGGGAAATGTAAAAAAATATCTATTTTAGAATAAGGCTGTAACAAAATGTGGAAAAAGTCAAGGGGTCTGAATACTTTCTGAATGCATTGTATGCTCCCAATAATGTTATGGTTAAACCTAATAACCAACGTTTCGGCAATGCAGTGCCTTCTTCAGGGTTTCATAATGAATGCTTAAACCAGGTTACGTAGACAAAGATTGCAATTAGTGTAACCAATGAACACAGTGAAGGGTGTGTTATAGTAATTAGGGTAATGAGGGATGAACATCAAGATGTTGAATACATTGGGCTATTATTTGCATTATCATATTTCAACATGATTAGACATGGTGGAATACATGTTATTAACATCATTCATCTTTGTTTAATTTAATTGATTTAATTGATTCCATTTAATGTCATCTTTTATTTATGTCACCATCTTGTGGTTCAAACACAAGGCATAATAGACATTTAATAGTCAACAATCACGATCTCCAGTAGACTGGGCTTCCATGGTTGCTTGAGAAAGTTTGAATCCTATGCAAAACTGACCAGTGTGATCACTTGTGCTGCCTGGAAAACATTGATCGTGCAAGTGGTCGAGCTTTAAATGAAGTGCAACTTATAAAGGCTTCATAAGCACTACATACATTTGTCACAAATCATCTCTAACTGTATGTCATGCTCTATAAAGGGTTCATAAATGGGGCCTAACTGTGTGACATAACCATCCATGTCAAATGTGACAAACCTGTGCTTTTTAAAGGGTGGCATAACCACTGCTTAATACAGGCTTTAAAAATCATATCAAATTGAGGCTTCACAAAGCATCTATAACCTTGTAATGTCATACATTTCTAGGATGTCCCAACCTCTTTCCCTCTTGGGTGCATAGCTAATATTGGACCTGACCCCAACCTAAAGTGCAGTCATGGAAGTCACATGACACCAGGCAACACTTACTTCATGAAAGCCCCCAACCATAAGGAAATTGATAGTGGCTTTCTTCTGGAACTGAGTTACATCTTCCTCAGTACGCAAACATGCACCAGACGGACCAGTCCATCTGGCATTTGCCAGAATTGCCCTATGATGACCAGTCTGTCCCTGGGTTCCATATACTCTAATGTATGGAATAAATAGGCATTTTCTAACTTTGCAGACTGCTTTTAAACCATACTAAACCATCATTGCTACATCCACAAGTCCAACAGCAAGGGCACTCAAAATATCTGGTCTGATTACTGTTCGACGGATTATTTAGGGCTGCTTTGGACTCCCGACAGACCTTAATACACCTTAATAAACCTGCAGCGATCTTAACCTAACACCTAGCGAACTTGTCAAGTGGTTCAGACCTCTTGGTGTAAAGGTTAAGGTGTTAGCTTGACAGTCCCTGGACCTGGGTTTGAGTCCCAGTCAGTTCTACCCTCTGAGTTCGCTATATTGGTGTCAGAAGTGGGAAGGCGCCTGAGAGGCCATCGTAGAGGCGTGTACACATGAGGGACTAGAGAAGCGTGGGGCCACACTTTCCCAAAGGAAGGGAGTAATGTAGCGACCTTAGCCCAACACCTAGCGACCTTGTCAAGTGGTTTGTAACTTTTGGTGTAACGGCTTGACAGTCGCTGGAACCAGGTTCGAGTCCCTGTTGGGGCTATCCTTAAAATTCACTACATTAGTAAGGGCTATTTGACCAAGAAGGAGAGTGTTGTAGTGCTGCATCAGATGACCTGGCCTCCACAATCACATGACCTCAACCCAATTGAGATGGTTTGGGATGAGTTTTACTGCAGAATGAAGAAAAAGAGCCAACAAGTGCTGAGCATATGCCTTCAAGACAGTTGGAAAAGCATTTCCATTGAAACTGGTTGAGAGAATGTCAAGAGCGTGCAAAGCTGTCAAGGCAAAGGATGGCTACTTTGAAGAATCTCAAATATAAAATATATTTAGATTTAACACTTTTTTGGTTACTACATGTGTTATTTCAAAGTTTTGATGTCTTCTCTATTATTCTAAAATGTAGAAAAAATTTATAAAAACCTTTGAATGAGTAGATGTGTCCAAACTTGTGACTGGTACTGTATATACAGTGCCTTCAGAAATCATTCATACACCTTGACTTATATCTCACACATCTACACACAATACCCCATAATGACAGTGAAAACATGTTTTTTGAAAAGTTAGCAAATCTTTTGAACTACAGAAATATCAAATTTACATAAGAATACACACCACTGAGTCAATACTTTGTAGAAGCGCTTTTGGCGACGATTACAGCTGTGAGTCTTTTTGGGTGTCTAAGAGCTTTGCACAACTGGATTGTACAACATTTGCTCATAATTATTTTTTAAATTATTGATTGTTTATCATTGCTAGACAACCATTAAGTCTTGCCATATATTTTCAAGCCCGATTTAAGTCAAAACTGTAGCCAAGCCACTAAGGAACATTCAATGTCGTCTTGGTAAGCAACCGTTGGAAAGCAGACTAAACCAGGTTTTTCTCTAGGATTTTGCCTGTGCTTAAAGCTGTATACCGTTTCTTTGTATCTAAAAATACTCCCTAGTCCTTGCCGATGACAAGCATACCCATAATATGATGCAGCCACCACCATGCTTGAAAATATGAAGAGTGGTACTCAGTGATATGTTGTGTTGGATTTGCACCAAACATAACGCTTTGTATTCAGGACAAAAAAGTTCATTTTTTGCCAATTTTTTTGCAGTATTACTTAAGTGCATTGTTGCTAACAGGATGCATGTTTTGGAATATTTGTATGTGGTAGAGGTTTACTTATTTTCACTCTGCCATTTAGGTTGGTATTTTGGATGAACTACAATGTTGTTGATCCAGCCTCCGTTCTCATATCGCAACTATTAAATTAACTATTTTAAAATCACCATTGTCCTCATGGTTAAATCCCTGAACAGGTTCCTTCCTCTCCGGCAACTGAGTTAGGAAGGACGCTTGCATCTTTCTAGTGACTGGGTGCATTGACACACAACCCAAAGCCTAGTTATTAACTTCACCATGGTCAAAACGATATTCAGTGTCTGCTTTTAATTTTTATCTACCAATAGATGCATGTCTTTGTGAGGCATTGAAAAACCTTCCTGGTCTTTGTGGTTGAATCTGTGCTTGAAATTTACTGGTTGATTGAGGGACTTTACAGATTGTATGTGTGGAGAACAGATGGGGTAGTTATTCAAAAGTCATGTTATCCACCAATATTGAACACAGAATGAATCCAAGCAACTTAATGCGATTTGTAAAGCACATCTTTATTCTTTAACTTATGTATGATTACCATAAAAGGGGTTGAATAATTATTTACGTAAGATGTTTCAGCTTTTACATTTTTAATAAAACAAAATTCTACTTTGACATTATGTGCTATTATATGTAGATCAGTGACAAAATCTTAATGTAATTAATTTTAAATTCATACATTATTTTAATAGCAGGTCACTGTAAAGTCCCTCTGAAGAGTATGAAGTTGTCAAGGCTCAGGAGAAGACCCAGATGCAGACAGTTTCGAAGTAACAAAAGTTTATTACAAAAACAGGGGGGCAGGCAAACGACAGGTCAAGGGCAGGCAGAGGTCAGTAATCCAGAGCAGAGTCCGAAAGGTACAGAACGGCAGGCAGGCTCAGGGCAGGCAGAATGGTAAAAACCCAGAAAACAGGGACTAGAAAAAGACAGGAGCACAGGAAAAACACTGGTAGGCTTGATGAAACAAAACAAACTGAGAAGAGAACACAGGTATAAATACACTGGGGATAATGGGGAAGATGGGCGACACCTGGAGGAGGGTGGAGACATGCACAAAGACAGGTGAAACAAATCATGGTGTGACAGAATTAGGCTGTTTGAATCCTAAGCAATCTGCCTACTTATTGTTGGAAGTACAATAGACCAACATAATCACTGTAGTAGGTCAAAGCTGTGTGCTGGAAAACCTTGGTAGAGCATGGGTACACTTTGTGGTGCTGGTGAATTTTCTTTATTTTTCAGCTTCAGACCAATGCCTACTTCTCACTTAAAACATTTTTTGTTTTTAATATCCATGTTTTTTACACCGGAAGGTGATTATACAACATTATACAGCAAATCAAAGTAATAAAAGTACACAATAACAAATGACAAAATAAATAATGCACTTCTTTGGGCTGCAAGCCCGAAGCCGGGCACAATATGACAACAGCCACTTCAAGTGCAGGGCGGGAAATTCAAAATATATATTTTTTAAATATTTAACTTTCACACATTAACAAGTCCAATACAGCATATGAAAGATAAACATCTTGTGAATCCAGCCAACATGTCCGATTTTTAAAATGTTTTACAGCGAAAACACCACATATATTTATGTTAGCTCACCACCAAATACAAAAAAGGACAGACATTTTTCACAGCACAGGTAGCATGCACAAAACCAACCTAACTAACCAAGAACCAACCAAACTAACCAAGAAACAACTTCATCAGATGACAGTCTTATAACATGTTATACAATAAATCTATGTTTTGTTCGAAAAATGTGCATATTTGAGGTATAAATCAGTTTTACATTGCAGCTACCATCACAGCTACCGTAACAAATAGGACCGAAGCAGCCAGAGTAATTACAGACACCAACGTCAAATACCTAAATACTCATCATAAAACATTTCTGAAAAATCGATGGTGTATAGCAAATTAAAGACAAACATCTTGTGAATCCAGCCAATATTTCCGATTTTTTAAAGTGTTTTACAGCGAAAACACAATATAGCATTTTATTAGCGTTCTACAATAGCCTACCACACTACCGCATTCATTCATCAAGGCACCTTAGCGATAGCAATAGGCACGTTAGCGATAGCGAATAAACCAGCAAAATATATAATTTTTGACTAACCTTGATAATCTTCATCAGATGACAGTCCTTTAACTTCAGGTTATACATACACTTATGTTTTGTTCGAAAATGTGCATATTTAGAGCTGAAATCAGTGGTTATACATTGTGCTAACGTAGCATCTTTTTCCCAGAATGTGCAGATATTTTTATGACACTACAACTATTCTGACCAAATAACTATTCATAAACGTTACTAGAAAATACATGTTGTATATGAAATGATAGATACACTAGTTCTTAATGCAATCGCCGTGTTAGAATTCTAAAAATAACTTCATTACGACATCCAGCTTAGGGATAGCGAGAGAGTACCCAAAATCTGGGCGCAAACGACTAGTACAACATGTTCGACAGATATATGAAATAGCATCATAAAATGGGTCCTACTTTTGATGATCTTTCATCAGAATGTTGTACAAGGGGTCCTTTGTCGGGAACAATCGTTGTTTGGATTTAGAATGTCCTCTTCTCCAGTCAATTAGCACGGAAAACTAGCAAAGTAGCGCGAAGCTCTCCTTCCTGAACAAAGGCACACAACGCAACACGCCTAACGTCCCGAATAAATTTCAATAATCTAATAAAACTATATTGAAAAAACATACTTTACGATGATATTGTCACATGTATCAAATAAAATCAAAGCCGGAGATATTAGTCGTCCATAACGACAGCTTACCAGAAGGCAAAACCAGGTCCCTTCACGCGCTCTCCAGAAAACAGGAAACTGGTGACAAGTCATGCCGAGAGCTTTTATTCGACCCCAGATCAAGTTATTCACTCCATTTCTTCTCTCACTGCCTGTCGACATCTAGTGGAAGACGTATGAAGTGCATCTATACTAATAAATATCAAGGACATTAATAGGCAGGCCCTAGAACAGAGCATCGATTTCAGATTTTCCACTTCCTGTCAGGAAGTTTGCTGCAAAATGAGTTCTGTTTTACTCACATATATAATTAAAACGGTTTTAGAAACTAGAGAGTGTTTTCTATCCAATAGTAATAATAATATACATATTGTACGAGCAAGAATTGAGTACGAGGCCGTTTGAAATGGGCACCTTTTATCCGGCTACTCAATACTGCCCCTGCAGCCCAAACAGGTTATTAACAGCTGATTTTCCAGAGGGAAGAAAAAAACAGAAACCCATTTAAACCAATATCGATTAAACTGGAAACATTTCCCCTGATCTCTTTAAACAAGACAATTGAGAAAGCTCCTGGAAAATGTACAAAATAATCAACATGTACCCATTAACTATTTACATGAAAATGTACTTTAAAGTTTAATAAATGGCAGTATAAATATGAAAACAGGAGTACTCACAGATTTGGAGCAGAACATACATAAGTGCTACTGATGGTGTGCATATCAATAAACGTAAGTTGTTTGTCAGCTCCACGTGGGCCAGTTTGACGAATTTCTTAGCTTCTCAAATGAAAGAAAGTGGCCCCTGAAAATGAGAAACGTTTACAACCTGTGCATCTTATCGAGTGCGTTTGTACCGTACTACGGAAGAGGGTAACGACATCTTCCTTGAGAGCTGGTCCCTCCAACTTTCTCTCCTCGGTAGTAGCAAGACGCACGCACAATACTAGTAAACGTCACACTGTCCCTTGCCACTCAACGATGCCCAAACGACCCCAAGGCCCTTTTAACCTGTCTAGGATGAGGGTGCCGCTAGCGGCACTCCCCCCCCACCCCCACTGAAAAGGCAGAGCCGCGAAATTAAAAAAAAATATTTTTTTAAAATATTTAACTTTCACACATTAAAGTCCAATACAGCTAATGAAAGACACAGATCTTGTGAATCCAGCCAACATGTCCGATTTTTAAAATGTTTTACAGGGAAGACACAATATGTAAAGATGTAAATCTATTACCTAAAAACACATTAGCATAATCCACCATCTTTTATTTGTCCACCAACACCAGTAGCTATCACCAATTCGGCTAAACTAAGATATTTATAGCCCCTAACCAAGAAAAAAACTCATCAGATGACAGTCTGATAACATATTTATGGTATGGGATAGGTTTTGTTAGAAAAATGTGCATATTTCAGGTAGATGGCATAGGTTACAATTGCACCCACCGTCACAAATGGACTAGAATAACTACATAGAGCAACGTGTTTACCTACTTACTAATCATCAAACATTTCATAAAAATACACAGCATACACTAATCGAAAGACACAGATCCTGTGAATACAGACAATATTTCAGATTTTCTAAGTGTCTTACAGCGAAAACACAATAAATCGTTATATTAGCATAGCACATAGCACATAGCAGCCCAGCATTGATTCTAGCCAAAGTGAGCGATAACGTCAACATCGCCAAAATATATTATTTTTTTCACTAACCTTCTCAGAATTCTTCAGATGACACCCCTGTAACATCACATTACAACATGCATATACAGTTTGTTCGAAAATGTGCATATTTAGCCACCAAAATCATGGTTAGACAATGTGAAATGTAGCCCAGCTGGTGAGAAAATGTCCGTGCGCCATATTAGACAGTGATCTACTCTTATACATAAATACTCATAAACGTGACTAAAAAATATAGGGTGGACAGGGATTGATAGACAATTTAATTCTTAATACAATCGCGGAATTACATTTTTTAAATTATCCTTACTTTTCAATACAGTTTGCGCCAAGCGAAGCTACGTCAAAAAACATGGCGTCCTAAGCCACTAACATTTTTCGACAGAAACACGATTTATCATAATAAAAATGTCCTACTTTGAGCTGTTCTTCCATCAGTATCTTGGGCAAAGGATCCTTTCTTGGGTCTAATCGTCTTTTGGTGGAAAGCTGTCCTCTTGCCATGTGGAAATGCCAACTGCGTTCGGGATGAACTGGAAGCGTGCCCAGCTATTCACAGCGTTTCAGAAATAAATGTCCCAAAATCGCACTAAACGGATATAAATTGCTATAAAACGCTTTAAATTAACTACCTTATGATGTTTTTAACTCCTATAACGAGTCTTAACATGACCGGAGAAAGATTACTCCCAACACTAATGCTTGGAACAGGTGCGGGTCGGTGTCCTCCACGCGCATGACGCACCAAGAAAAGACTTGCTAGCTACAGGGTTTTTTAATTTATAGTGCCTGTGAACGCGCAATCGACCCCATTCAAATCGTCATCACGTAAAGGCATCCAGGGGAAGACGTAAGCAGTGTCCGTATACTCATAGCAATAACTGTGGCCTTTTAACTGACTCCAGATCAGGGGCCAACATTTCTGAAATCTGACTCCATGTCAGGGAAATTGCTGTAGAATGGGTTCTGTTCCACTTAGAGACAAAATTTCAACTCCTATAGAAACTATAGACTGTTTTCTATCCAATAATAATAATAATATGCATATTGTACGATCAAGAATTTTGTGGGAAGCCGTTTCAAAAATTACACGATTACCATAAATAGTGACAACAGCGCCCCCAGCCTCAACAGTTAAGAGAGACCTAATAAATGACAATGAGTATGAGTGCCGGTGTGTGTGTGTGTCGGGAAAGGGAGGGGGTGTCAAAAACTATACACGAAAGAGAATGGTCAAAATCTCCCCTCAGGTAGGCAGACCTCGAGTCGCACCGCATTATTTCCGCCTCATGCACAAATTCACGTTGCTCATTTGACCAGAGAAAGTGAAATATTTATCGAAATTAAAATAGACGACGAAGTGCTAATAATAAAAATGCAGGTATTCCGATACACGTGGCTACTATTTCAGTGCAGCTGCAACGCGAGAGTCAGGAGTATGTTTTATAAAAACAGTGTTGACAGTGCTGAATAAAGACTTAAACATATAGCGCTTTGCTGTAATCTTTGATAGTTTCTCTATGGTCATAGTTTTAAAAGTGACTAAATCTCATGTAGGCAGGTATCAAACTTTGCTGTGGAGTACTAGGCACGGTGATTTGAGCTATCAGATTGTCCAGGGCAGTAGGCGCACTTGATTTACGCACAGCTCTCCGTGTCGGCCGGGTAGGCGGAGTTTGTACCTTCAGTTCAGACAAATGAAATGGTTCAAAATGGGAACACTGTCTTTTCGGCACACAGGGTTTCTGAATCAAGTGCACGTAAAGGCAAAAGCGCAAAGTCGAATGTAAAAAAAATCTAGTAATAAAGGAGCTCAAGCCTTTATCGTCGGCTTTTCTACAGAAATGTTTGGTGATCGACTGGGAATACCTAGATGATCGATCGACCGGTTGGTGACCCCTAATACAGGTTATTGATATTGAGATTCGCCCACACATCAAACAGAACTACGCCCATGAGGAAATAACACGCATGTTTAACAGGTTCCCTATTAGACTAGTTTAAAAAGTTCGTTTTTATTTGATCTCAACCACATCTAAACATGAATTAACAATGCAATTATGATCTCATAGCTGTAAACATTGGGGGTAAAAAAGAAGCTAGAGCGCTGTGAAGTTGCAGAGCAAGCAAAAGGCAGATGAAAGACAGTCTTGAGCGATGAATAATTAATGATATGCTAATGAGTTGGTCGCGTAAACTCAGTCAGGGCTGAGAAATGAAGTAGAAGTTAGTACGCGGTCAGTCGGCCAGGGGGTCTTTACGCGCTCCTTTAGTTTATGCTATTTTTTGTGGACACTTCAACATCGCAATGTCTCCATTGGTGTCCCCTCGGTTTTTCTCTGCGATGGAGGTAGCCCGTCATTGCACAAAATACTCATGTTGGGTATTATTGGGGAAGAAGGTTTATGATGTGACGGGATTCCTTCGAATTCACCCGGGTGGAGAGGCTCTGATATTACACAGGTCAGGGGGTGATATCAGCCTGGAGATGGAGGGACCCCCGCACCGCCATTCCGAGAACGCACGGCGCTGGATGGAACAGTACTACATCGGAGAGCTGGACACAGACAGTAACGCCGATGAAACACAGGTACGGGCTATAATACTCTGCTCTGGTAGCCTACTCTAAAATGTAACCCAAGCATAGTTTCTTATCGAATCAAATCAAATTGTATTTGTCACACGCGCCACATACAACAAATGCTTATTTACAAGCCCTTAACCAACAATGCAGTTCAAACAATATATATAATATTTACTAAATAAACTAAAGTAAAAAAAAATCGAAATATCAAAAATAAACACAAATGTACATAACAATAACGAGGCTATAGGTTAGTCGAGGTAATTTGTAAAGTGACTGCATACAGCGAGTAGCAGCAGTGTAAAAACAAAGGGGGTCAATGGAAATAGTCCGGGTGCCCATTTGATTAGTTGTTCAGCAGTCTTATGGCTTGAAAGTAGACTACAGTAAATTAAGACGATGTACATGGCGGTGTGATTTTCACATCTGATTTGAGACACATTGCCTATTTGCATCTAACAAAAATCTCACATTGCCCCTATTTGTAAACCACATGCATGTGGTTTACAAATAGGAGATGATGATGGCACAACAATATGCCTATTAACACAGTCAGTGGATTTGGGAGGAACTTTCCATTACAATAATGGTTGTAGGCTACATGCTAGTCAGTGGCGGTTGGTGCTGTTTAAGTTTAAGGCAGACAATTTTCTTTTTTCATGAGCATGGCCTTTTCTATTACAGCATATTGGATGACTGTCATTCATATTCCATTCATCCAGTTCAATGTAACATTGATAGGTTTAGGCTACTACATGATAATCTAATTTTCCCTATACCCATCCTGAGGTTGCTACAACCTAGCCTATGAATTAAAGTTTACAACGTAGGTGTACACAGGTCGAGAGAAAGATTTAAGGTAACAGACAGTGACACATTCAATACCGCCTTGCATACTTGATTACACTAGGGTGTAATCATTAGTTCAACAGCTGCAAACAAGAGTTTCTATTGGACAAATTCCGGTATGTTTATTCCTGTTTCATTCCGTTTGCTTCTGTTTAAGAAACGTTTTTCAACAGAATCGGCTAAATGAATACACCCCTGATCGGACATAAACCCAGTTCACTTTTACAGCAGCCACGTTGTATTCCTTCTCGCATCTACGCGCTCTCCTCCTCAAACCTTTTCCCTTCGCTTGTGGACTTCAATGCACAACACATCAGCTGTATGCGATAAGGCTAAAAAACCTTTCCAAGCCAAACCATGTCATAACCGCTACACACAGCCTACCTCGTTGTCACCATATTAGCTAAAGTTACGTCCTAGTCAACATAGCTAATAGAACTAAAGTGTTAGTAAACCCGCTACAATTATGCAGTAACGTTAGTGTACAGTCAGTAAGCAGTTTAGCACTTACACCGGTGGGCCCGATGGCAATACATTTGTAAAACCGAAAGCTTACCTTGACTTGGAAGAGTTACAGTGTTGTGTTGGATAGTCATAGCCAGCTAGCTAATATAGCATCCCTCTGATTGAGCTGGGTGTTTGAGTATGTCAAACTAGCTAGCTAGCTGCATTTGCTGGCAAAGAAAGTGAAAGTGAAAAACAAGACGAAATATAGTTCTCTCACTCTCTTGCTTCTCTCTCATTTTTGAAGAAATTAATTTGTTAACTGTTCAGCTATTGTCTTTCTCTGAGTCATCTATCACCACATTTTATGCACTGCAGGGCTAGCTAGCTGTAGCTTATGATTTCAGTACTAGATTCATTCTCTGATGCTTTGATGGGATGGACATGTCAGTTCATGCTGCAAGAGCTCTGATAGGTTGGAGTACATCCTCCGGATTTACATTTACATTTTAAGTCATTTAGCAGACGCTCTTATCCAGAGCGACTTACAAATTGGAAAGTTCATACATATTCATCCTGGTCCCCCCGTGGGAATTGAACCCTGGTCCCCCCGTGGGAATTGAACCCACAACCCTGGCGTTGCAAGCGCCATGCTCTACCAACTGAGCCACACGGGACCACAACTGAGCCACACGGGATGTTGTCATAAATCCTGTGTAAGTGAATGGAAGGGGGTGAGAACCATGAGGTTTTGTATTGAAATGAAATCAAATGTCATTGGTCACATACACATGGTAAGCAGATGTTATTGCGAGTGTCGCGAAATGCTTGTACTTCTAGTCCCGACAGTGCAGCAATATCTAACAAGTAATATCTAACAATTCAACAAACAGATACCTAATACACACAAATCTAAGTAAGGAATGGAATAAGAATATATAAGTATGTGGATGATTAGGGACGGAGCTCCATAGGCTAACATGCAATAAATAGTATAGAATACAGTATATACATATGAGATGAGTAATGCAAGATATGTAAACATTATTAAAGTGACTAGTGGTCCATTTATTAAAGTGGCCAATGATTTCAAGTCTGTCTGTAGGCAGCAGCCTCTCTGTGCTAGTGATGGCTGTTTAACAGTCTGATGGCCTTGAGATAGAAGCTGTTTTTTAGTCTATCGGTACTAGCTTTGATGCACCTGTACTGACCTTGCCTTCTGGATGGTAGCGGGGTGAACAAGCAGTCACTCGGGTGGTTGTTGTCCTTGATGATCACCCTCTGGAGATCCCATCGGTTGTAGGCGGTGCAGTTGCCGTACCAGGTGGTGATACAGCCCGACAGGATGCTCTCAATTGTGCATCTGTAAAAGTTTGAGGGTTTTAGGTGACAAGTCACATTTCTTCAGCCTCTTGAGGTTGAAGAGGCACTGTTGCGCCTTCTTCACCACACTGTCAGTGTGGGTGGACCATTTCAGTTTGTCCTTGATGTGTACGCCGAGGAACTTAAAACTGTCCACCTTCTCCAGTGCTGTCCCATAGATTTGGATGGGGGGTGCTCCCTCTGCTGTTTCCTGAAGTCCACAATCATCTCCTTTGTTTTGTTGACGTTGAGTGAGAGGTTATTTTCCTGACACCACACTCAGATCCCTCACCTCCTCCCTGTAGGCTGTCTCGTCGTTGTTGGTAATCAAGCCTATTACTGTTGTGTCGTCTGCAAACTTGATGATTGAGTTGGAGGCGTGCATGGCCATGCAGTTATGGGTGAACAGGAAGTACAGGAGGGGGATGAGCACGCACCCTTGTGGGGCCCCAGTGTTGAGGATCAGCGAAGTGGAGATGTTGTTTCCTACCTTCACCACTTGGGGACGCACCGTCAGGATGTCCAGGACCCAATTGCACAGGGCGGGGTTGAGACCCAGGGCATCAAGCTTAATAATGAGCTTGGAGGGCACTATGTTGTTGAATTCTGAGCTGTAGTCAATGAACAGCATTCTTACATAGGTATTCCTCTTCCTCTCCAAATGGGATAGGGCAGTTTGATGGCGATTGCATCGTCTGTGAACCTATTGGGGCGGTAAGCAAATTGAAGTGGGTCTAGGGTGACAGGTAAGGTGGAGGGGATATGCTCCTTGACTAGTCTCTCAAAGCACTTCATGATGACAGAATTGAGTGCTACGGGGCGATAGTCATTTAGTTCAGTTACCTTTGTTCCTGTAGCTCCTTGACTAGTCTCTCAAAGCACTTCATGATGACAGAATTGAGTGCTACGGGGCGATAGTCATTTAGTTCAGTTACCTTTGTTCCTGTACCCAAGAATGCAATGGTGGCCATCTTCTCATTCCAAGATGGCATAGCAGTCAGACGTCCTTTGTCCTTGACTTGTCGTGTCCCGTGTATATATATATATTTACATCTTTTCTTCGCATATCTTTTTATATATTTTTTTTCTAAAACTCAACTTCAAAACACTCCTGCAATCTGCCTCACCAATTACTTTAAAAAAAGTATTTTTCACCTCAAATCACTGGCTAACGTTAGTATTCAGCTAACCACGGTTGGCGGTCATCAGCTATCCTTTAGCTCAAAAAGCTATCGCCAGTTTTGTACAACGCGACTCAGACAACATTTTCAGACAAGATAGATGGCCAAAGGGGGCGGTGTTGCAATCTACTGGAGAGATAGCCTGCAGAGTTCTGTCCTACTATCCAGGTCTGTACCCAAACAATTTGAACTTCTACTTTTAAAAATCCACCTCTCTAAAAACAAGTCTTTCACTGTTGCCGCCTGCTATAGACCACCCTCTGCCCCCAGCTGTGCTCTGGACACCATATGTGAACTGATTGCCCCCCATCTATCTTCAGAGCTTGTGCTGCTAGATGACCTAAACTGGGACATGCTTAACACCCCAGCCATCCTACAATCTAAGCTTGATGCCCTCAATCCCACACAAATTATCAATGAACCTACCAGGTACCACCCAAAAGCTGTAAACACGGGCACCCTCATAGATATCATCCTAACCAACTTGCCCTTTATTAAATACACCTCTTGGTTTTCAACCAAGATCTCAGCGATCACTGCCTCATTGCCTGCATCCGTAATGGGTCAGCGGTCAAACAACTTCCACTCATCACTGTCAAACGCTCCCTGAAACACTTCAGCGAGCAGGCCTTTCTAATCGACCTGGCCTGGGTATCCTGGAAGGATATTGACCTCATCCCGTCAGTAGAGGATGCCTGGTTATTTTTTTTAAATGCCTTCCTCACCATCTTAAATAAGCATGCCCCATTCAAGAAATTTTAGAACCAGGAACAGATATAGGCCATGGTTCTCTCCAGACCTGACTGCCCTTAACCAACACAAAAATATCCTGTGGCGTTCTGCATTAGCATTGAACAACCTCCCTGATATGCAACTTTTCAGGGAAGTTAGAAACCAATATACACACGCAGTTAGAAAAGCCAAGGCTAGCTTTTTCCAGCAGAAATTTGCTTCCTGCAACACAAACTCAAAAAAGTTTTGGGACACTGTAAAGTCCATGGAGAATAAGAGCACCTCCTCCCAGCTGCCCACTGCACTGAAGATAGGAAACTCTGTCACCACCGATAAATCCACTATAATTGAGAATTTCAATAAGCATTTTTCTACGGCTGGCCATGCTTTCCACCTGGCTACCCCTACCCCGGTCAACAGCACTGTACCCCCCACAGCAACTCGCCCAAGCCTTCCCCATTTCTCCTTCTCCCAAATCCAGTCAGCTGATATCCTGAAAGAGCTGCAAAATCTGGACCCCTACAAATCAGCCGGGCTAGACAATCTGGACCCTTTCTTTCTAAAATTATCTGCCGAAATTGTTGCAACCCCTATTGCTAGCCTGTTCAACCTCTCTTTCGTGTCGTCTGAGATTCCCAAAGATTGGAAAGCAGCTGCGGTCATCCCCCTCTTCAAAGGGAGGGACACTCTTGACCCAAACTGCTACAGACCTATATCTATCCTACCCTGCCTTTCTAAGGTCTTCAAAAGCCAAGTAAACAAACAGATTACCGACCATTTCGAATCCCACCGCACCTTCTCCACTATGCAATCTGGTTTCAGAGCTGGTCATGGATGCACCTCAGCCACACTCAAGGTCCTAAACGATATCTTAACCGCCATCGATAATAAACAATACTGTGCAGCCGTATTCATTGACCTGGCCAAGGCTTTCGACTGTCAATCACCACATCCTCATCGGCAGACTCAATAGCCTTGGTTTCTCAAATGATTTCCTCGCCTGGTTCCCCAACTACTTCTCTGATAGAGTTCAGTGTGTCAAATCGGAGGGCCTGTAATGTTCTGGCAGTCTCTATGGGGGTGCCACAGGGTTCAATTCTTGGGCCGACTGTCTTCTCTGTATACATCAATGATGTCGCTCTTGCTGCTGGTGAGTCTCTGATCCACCTCTACGCAGACGACACCATTCTGTATACTTTTGTCCCTTCTTTGGACACTGTGTTAACAACCCTCCAGACGAGCTTCAATGCCATACAACTCTCCTTCCGTGGCCTCCAACCGCTCTTAAATATGAGTAAAACTAAATGCATGCTCTTCAACCGATTGCTGCCTGCACCTGACCGCCCGTCCAGCATCACTACTCTGGACGGTCTGACTTAGAATATGTGGACAACTACAAATACCTAGGTGTCTGGTTAGACTGTAAACTCTCCTTCCAGACTCACATCAAACATCTCCAATCCAAATGTTAAATCTAGAATTGGCTTCTTATTTCGCAACAAAGCATCCTTCACTCATGCTGCCAAACATACCCTCGTAAAACTGACCCTCCTACCGATCCTCAACTTCGGCGATGTCATTTACAAAATAGCCTCCAATACCCTACTCAATAAATTGGATGCAGTCTATCACAGTGCCATCCGTTTTGTCACCAAAGCCACATATACTACCCACACTGCGACCTGTACGCTCTCGTTGGCTGGCCCTCGCTTCATACTCGTCGCCAAACCCACTGGCTCCAGGTCATCTACAAGACCCTGCTAGGTAAAGTCCCTCATCTCAGCTCGCTGGTCACCAAAGCAGCACCCACCTGTAGCACGCACTCCAGCAGGTATATCTCTCTGGGCACCCCCAAAACCAATTCCTCCTTTGGCCGCCTCTCCTTCCAGTTCTCTGCTGCCAATGACTGGAACGAACTACAAAAATCTCTGAAACTGGAAACACTTGTCTCCCTCACTAGCTTTAAGCACCAGCTGTCAGAGCAGCTCACAGATTACTGCACCTGTGCATAGCCCATCTATAATTTAGCCCAAACAACTACCTCTCCCCCTACTGTATTTATTTATGTATTTATTTTGCTCCTTTGCACCCCATTATTTCTATTTCTACTTTAAACATTCTTCCACTGCAAATCTACCATTCCAGTGTTTTACTTGCTATATTGTATTTACCTCGCCACCATGGCCTTTTTTGCCTTTACCTCCCTTATCTCACCTCATTTGCTCACATTGTATATAGATTTATTTTTCTACTGTATTATTGACTGTATGTTTGTTTTTACTCCATGTGTAACTCTGTTGTTGTAGTATGTGTCAAGCTGCTTTGCTTTATCTTGGCCAGGTTGCAATTGTAAATGGGAACTTGTTCTCAACTTGCCTACCTGGTTAAATAAAATAAAAAATCTTGAAGCATGTGGGGACAACAGACTGGGATAGGGAGAAATTGAATATGTCCGTAAACACACCAGCCTGTTGGTCTGCGCATGCTCTGAGGATGCTGCTAGGGATGCTGTCTGGGCCGGCAGCCTTGCGAGGGTTAACACGTTTAAATGTCTTACTCACGTAGGCCACAGAGAAGGAAAGCCCACAGACCTTGGTAGTGGGCCGCGCTGGTGGCACTGTATTCTCCTCAAAGCGGGAAAAGAAGGTGTTTAGTTTGCCCGGGAGCAAGACGTGGCTGGTTTTCCTTTTGTAGTCCGTGATTGCCTTTAGACCCTGCCACATGCGTCTCGTGTCTGAGCCGTTGAATTGCCATTCAAGTGCGCAGATGTTGCCCTACCGGAGTTACACAGTAATAGTGTTACTGCTATTGGCTTCACGACTGACAATTGGACCAGCAATATCAGCCCCATGAGCATGCTGAGTCTGACAGCACAGTGGGTTGTCGAGGATTTCGTACTGAGTAAAGTCGTATTTCATGCTCATGAATGTGCTAGTTGTCATACCGCTGCTGCCATTTCAATGGCATTTGAGAGCATGTTTGAAACTTGGAAACATGAACACACTAGCTAGCTCCATTTGAACAACTGACTCCAGAAATAAGCTCATCAACTGCGCCTGCAGCAGATGTGATACCCTCTGTCATGGCATTGAAACGCCTGCTCAAAAAAACTGCAGACAGACTGTGAACAAGTGATTCGGGGCTTTCTCTCATTACTGCCCTGCCACATGTGGGCACACTATAGTGCCCACAAAGCTCATCACTAAGCTAGGGACCCTTGGACTAAACACCTCCCACTGAAACTGGATCCTGGACTTCCTGACGGGCCGCACCCAGGTGGTAAGGGTAGGCAACAACACATCTGCCACGCTGATCCTCAACACTGGGGCCCCTCAGGGGTGTGTGTTTAGTCCCTCCTGTACAACCTGTTCACCAACGATTGCATGGCCAAGCACGACTTCAACACCATCCTTAAATTTGCTGACGACACAAAAGTGGTAGGCCTGATCACCGACAACGATGAGCCAGCGTAAAGGGAGGAGGTTAGAGACCTGGCAGTGGGGTGCCAGGACAACAACCTCTCCCTCAATGTGAGCAAGACAAAAGAGTTGATCGTGGACTATAGGAAAAGGAGGGCCACCCAGACTATTTACATTGACCCCCCTTTCATTTTACTGTTTATTATCTATGCATAGTCACTACAAATTACCTCGACTAACCTGTACCCCACGCACATTGACTCGGTACCAGTACCCCCTGTATATAGCCTTTTATTTTTTACTTTAGTTTATTTAGGAAATATTTCCTTAACTCTATTTCTTGAACTAAATGCTCAAATCAGTTTCGGTTTTCAAATCTGTTTAGGACTACTGGCTGTCCAAACAGCAAGCTACAAGTGACCAAATCGAATTTGTGTGTATTCAGGCTAGGGTTGCACATTTTTGGGGAATATTCAGAGGTGGAAACTTTCCGTGGGAATTAACGGGAATAAATGGGAATTATCGGAAATATATGCAAATGAATATTAATACCATTTAAGGAAGGACCAGTTGCGCTCTGAGGATGCTGATGTTGGTGGGTTTCGGAGGATGATGGAGGCAACAGGGGAAAGAGCCTCAGATCCACAAAGTCCCTTCCACCAGTTGGCTGATGAGATATGTTGGCACGACTGCCATATTGTATCACCATCCCAAATCCCTTGCTTGGAAGTGTAGTTCACCTTTCCCCCATCCAGGCCAAGGTGGCGAGACACGGTAGTGATGACGCCATAGGCCTTGTTGATCTCTGCACCAGACAGGTGGCTCTTGCAAGCATACTTGGGGTCCAACATGTACGCTGCGGCGTGCATGGGCTTCAGCCAAAAGTCTTCACGCTTTTTGATGTATTTCAGAACTGCGGTTTCCTCTGCTTGGAGCAACAGTGAAGTGGGCAGGGCAGTACGGATTTCTTCTCTTCTCTTACAGTCTGAACATCAGACAGGATGGCATTGTCTCCCTCAATCCGCCCAATGGCTACTGCTATAGGTTTCAGGAGTTTCAGGCTGCTTACCACTCTCTCCCAAATACATCATCCAGGAGGATCCTCTTGATGGGGCTGTCCATATCGGCAGACTGTGATATGGTCATTTCTTGGAAAGACTCCTTCCCCTCCAGGAGACTGTCAAACATGATGACAACACCACCCCAATGGGTGTTGCTGGGCAGCTTCAATGTGGTGCTCTTATTCTTCTCACTTTGCTTGGTGAGGTAGATTGCTGCTATAACTTGATGACCCTTCACATACCTAACCATTTCCTTGGCTCTCTTGTTCTCTTGTTGAGTGTATCCATTGTTTTCAGTGCCATGATGTCCTTGAGGAGCAGATTCAATGCATGAGCAGCACAGCCAATGGATGTGATGTGAGGGTAGGACTCCCACTTTAGACCAATGTGCCCTTCATGTTTGCAGCATTGTCTGTCACCAGTGCAAATACCTTCGATTGTCCAAGGTCATTGATGACTGCCTTCAGCTCATCTGCAATGTAGAGACCGGTGTGTCTGTTGTCCCTTGTGTCTGTGCTCTTGTAGAATACTGGTTGAGGGATGGAGAGGATGTAGTTAATTATTCCTTGCCCACAAACATTCGACCACCTATCAGAGATGATTGCAATACATTCTGCTTTCTCTATGATTTGCTTGACCTTCACTTGAACTCGATTGAACTCTGTATCTAGCAAATGAGTAGATAAAGCAGGTCTGGTTGGAGGGGTGTATGCTGGGCAAAGAACATTCAGAAATCTCTTCCAATAAACATTGCCTGTGAGCATCAGAGGTGAACCAGTTGCATACACAGCTCGTGCAAGACATTCATCAGAATTTATCTGACTACATTCCTTCATTGAGTCAAAAACACTTCTGATTCCAGGAAGACCATGAGCTGTTGCTATCGATAAGGTGTCTGCTTTTTCATTTTCACTTCGAATAGAAGTAGAGGGACTTTTGTCAGAGGTTGCTTGTTGTGAGCGCTGAGGGAACTTTATGCACTTGGCCAGATTCTGCATCTTTGTTGCATTCTTCACATATGATTTGGCACAGTATTTGCAAATAAACACAGCTTCCTTCTACATTAGCTACAGTGAAATGTCTTCACACGTCAGATAGTGCCCATGGCATTTTCCTGTAAAGATGAGAAAAAAATGAGTAAAAACACTCCAAATACAATTCCATGTTGTAACGTCTGCTTCCAACTCACACTCTCAAACACATACATCCCCTGAACGCAGCTCACTCTCCAGATCCCAATCACCTGAATTCTGATCACCTGTTCACACACCTGTATGTCATTATCACACACTATTTAGTTCAGTTCTTTGCACCTCATCATTGTGAGGTATTGTTTGTTTTGTGACACACTTCTATTCGGAGCTCTGTTTTTCCCAGCAATTTAATCCGCCCGTGTATGATAGAAGGTTGCCTGCCTCACTAATGATGCCTTTTGCCTATTCCCTGCCTGTACTTAACTTATCGGATTTCCTGTTATCAACCTATTGCCTGATCTCCCGGACTGCGCTACTATCCTTTTCCCTGCCTGTACTATTGCCTTTTTGGACCCCCTGTGTATGACCTTCTGCCTGCCCCTGGACCCAGCTACTTGCCTCCTCCTGTGGTCCTTTACAAATCAACACCTACTGCGCCCTGCGCTTGAAACCAGCTCTCTGTTTCCCATTGTGTTCATTACACATGTACAGATAAATAGATAAGCAGTTAGATTAAACTCCTTTGTAGGATAAATGTTTTAAAATGAAACATGTATGGATACAGGTGCATTAACACTCCTCAGTTAGCAGGCTCAAGCAAGCTAAAACCCACATGTTAGCAAAAACTAACTAGCAGAAATTGTTAACAAGTTAGAAATAATTTAAACACACTTTGCTGTAGGCTACTATTTACTAGTTAACAAAAATAATGTATGTCATATAAAATATATTCACCCCACCCAGTATTGTAATACAAATTTACCAGAAAGCATGTAGTCCTTGGCCCAGACAGTGTAGTAGTGTGGGCTCAATAGCATCTCATTAGTGTGCAAGATCTTGACAATCAGCTGTACATGTGATGGAAGAGTGCACTGCACATGTGATGGAGGAATACACTGTGCATGCAGAGGGTTGCAATTACATTGAATTGGGGATAGTTTAACCAAAATATGCCACAGGACCTAAAATTGCCTTATGTGTATCCCACAAAAACAATTCACTGTTATAAGCTAACTTTTTGATGAATTTAACTTTCCATGAAAATTTCCAGAAAAATGCTGGAAATTTACCGGAACGTTTCCGACCCTTTGCAACCCTAGTTCCGACAGCAGTTATTTTCTGACAAGGCTACACTAGTTGTCATAGTAATGATGTGTTTGTGTTCAGTGGTGTAGGCTGATTGGTGGTGGTGCTAGTGTTTCCTATCACTCAGAAGTTATGTAGCAAGCTAAGGTAACAACAATGCCTGCCATGGACGTTTCTCAGTTGCTTTGCATTTTCAAAATCATTAGGGTAAGAAAAATTTTCAAGCCTCAAAGTATAAGAGGATCCAACTTTCAAAATGAGTCATTTTTGGCTAGCCACGGCAGTCAACTAGCTAGCTAGGTAGCTGTTTAGCTTTCTAGCATAATCACTCATTTGTTTGTAAACAATTAACAAGCTAGTTAGTTACCACATGTTCTTGTCAAACTGTCAACAGAGCAGCTAGCAAGCAACAAGATATTCCAAATAGCAGTCTAAAACACTTGAGGGCAAATAAATCAGATTTGACCATTCAGACACATGTCACATGGCCAGGAATCAGATCTGTATCGGATTTCAAATCATCTATGAAGGTGGTTTGAAATGTGTCTTGAAATATCCGATTCCATGTGCTTTTTGGCTGTTCAGACAGTAGGGAAAAGAACAGATTCGAATCGGATATGCAAATAAATAGTCACTTTTTGAGTCACTTCAAACTGCCAATGTGAACACGGCTTTAGAGACTTACCCAAAAACAAACATGTAATGACTCAGGGGGTTGAAAACTTATCTAATCAAGATATATTAGTGTTTTAGTTTTTATATATATATTTTTTATTGTAGCATTTTTCATCCACTTTGACATTATAGAGCAGGGCTGCCCAACCCTCTTCCTGGAGATCTACTGTCCTGTAGGTTTTCAGTCCAACCCTCTTCCTGGAGATCTACTGTCCTGTATGTTTTCAGTCCAACCCTCTTCCTGGAGATCTACTGTCCTGTAGGTTTTCAGTCCAACCCTCTTCCTGGAGATCTACTGTCCTGTAGGTTTTCAGTCCAACCCTCTTCCTGGAGATCTACTGTCCTGTAGGTTTTCAGTCCAACCCTCTTCCTGGAGATCTACTGTCCTGTAGGTTTTCAGTCCAACCCTCTTCCTGGAGATCTACTGTCCTGTAGGTTTTCAGTCCAACCCTCTTCCTGGAGATCTACTGTCCTGTAGGTTTTCAGTCTAACCCTCTTCCTGGAGATCTACTGTCCTGTAGGTTTTCAGTCCAACCCTCTTCCTGGAGATCTACTGTCCTGTATGTTTTCAGTCCAACCCTCTTCCTGGAGATCTACTGTCCTGTAGGTTTTCAGTCCAACCCTCTTCCTGTAGATCTACTGTCCTGTATGTTTTCAGTCCAACCCTCTTCCTGGAGATCTACTGTCCTGTATGTTTTCAGTCCAACCCTCTTCCTGGAGATCTACTGTCCTGTAGGTTTTCAGTCCAACCCTCTTCCTGGAGATCTACTGTCCTGTAGGTTTTCAGTCCAACCCTCTTCCTGGAGATCTACTGTCCTGTAGGTTTTCAGTCCAACCCTCTTCCTGGAGATCTACTGTCCTGTAGGTTTTCAGTCCAACCCTCTTCCTGGAGATCTACTGTCCTGTAGGTTTTCAGTCCAACCCTCTTCCTGGAGATCTACTGTCCTGTAGGTTTTCAGTCCAACCCTCTTCCTGGAGATCTACTGTCCTGTAGGTTTTCAGTCCAACCCTCTTCCTGGAGATCTACTGTCCTGTAGGTTTTCAGTCCAACCCTCTTCCTGGAGATCTACTGTCCTGTAGGTTTTCAGTCCAACCCTCTTCCTGGAGATCTACTGTCCTGTAGGTTTTCAGTCCAACCCTCTTCCTGGGGATCTACTGTCCTGTATGTTTTCAGTCCAACCCTCTTCCTGGAGATCTACTGTCCTGTATGTTTTCAGTCCAACCCTCTTCCTGGAGATCTACTGTCCTGTATGTTTTCAGTCCAACCCTCTTCCTGGAGATCTACTGTCCTGTATGTTTTCAGTGCAACCCTCTTCCTGGAGTTCTACTGTCCTGAATGTTTTCAGTCCAACCCTCTTCCTGGAGATCTACTGTCCTGTACATTTTCAGGCCAACCCTAATTTAGCATATCTGATTCCGCTAGTTAAGGTCTTGTTGAGCAGTTCATTAATAGAATCAGGTGTGTTAAATTAGGGTTGGACTGAAAACCCACAGGATGGTAGATCTCCAGGAAGAGGGTTGGACTGAAAACCCACAGGATGGTAGATCTCCAGGAAGAGGGTTGGAATGAAAACCCACAGGATGGTAGATCTCCAGGAAGAGGGTTGGACTGAAAACCCACAGGACGGTAGATCTCCAGGAAGAGGGTTGGACTGAAAACCCACAGGACAGTAGATCTCCAGGAAGAGGGTTGGGATGAAAACCCACAGGACGGTAGATCTCCAGGAAGAGGGTTGGACTGAAAACCCACAGGATGGTAGATCTCCAGGAAGAGGGTTGGACTGAAGACCCACAGGATGGTAGATCTCCAGGAAGAGGGTTGGGCTGAAAACCCACAGGATGGTAGATCTCCAGGAAGAGGGTTGGGCAGCCCTGTTATAAAGTATTGTGTGTGGATTGTTGACCAAAAAAGTCAATTTAATCCATTTTAATCCCACTTTGTAACAACAAAATGTGTAAAAAGTCAAGGAGTGTGAATACTTTCTGAAGCCATTGTATTTTTATGTGTGTGTGTGTGTGTGTGTGTGCATAGGCTTTTGTGAATGGTGAATGTTGGCTGTCTGGCCTGATGTGGCCCTCCACAACTCTTTAGGACAGAGTGCCCTCTGAGAGAAAAAAGCTCCACCAGTGGGTTGATGATAACCTTTTGGGAGGAATTTGTGAGGGCAGTCGGTGGTGCCTCAGCCTCGAAGGAATGTTTCCTCTTTATGGATCTGAATCACATTTTTTCTCTCAAAGGCCTTATTGTCACTCATCCCCAGGGACATGACCAAGCATTATGCAGCAGGCTACTGAGGGGGTGGAAACTAGAGCGCCTCAAACGTTCAGTTTGAAGCCGCCATCTCATCTCCTTTTGTAATTTGACAGCAGAATTAATCCATAAAGTATATTTTATCTGCTGCAGTTGGCCTAAGTTTATCATTGTGAATGCTAGTGTTGTTTAGCTTCTGCTTCCATGGAGACAGTTGTCACAAGCCTTCAATTAGCACACATCTTCATATGTAGGTCCCTCAGGTAATGCTCTACAACTGCTGGTTCAAGTCAAAGGGTGGTGAGGGAATAGGATGATGTAAGTGGGGAGGAGAGGGCCGGAGAGAGAACAGGTTGTGAGGTCCAATTGATTAAGACGCAGCACAAACACAGCCGGCATGTTTCACCTGTCCTGTCTGAGGATGGCTGGCCTGCTCTGCCACAGTAATTACAATAAGATGTGGCATGGGCCCCTGGGAGAGGCAGCAGGGGCAGAGTTGAAGAGGTGAGACTGTCGTCACCAGGATATCGAGAGATCCAGGGGGATGTCATTGGCTAGTGTGGCAGGGTAGTCCCACACATGAGGAGCACTGAAGGCTGGCAGAGACACAGCTGCCTGTGGCAGTGCTGAGGGGTGGGGGATGCCATGCTACACTGTTGCTTTATTTGTCTCTGCAGCCTCCTGATTCTCCTTACCCCTCCCCATCAGGAGAGCCAGGGATAGTCAGCTTCTCGCTCACAGACATAATTTTGAATGATTGCAGACCAACTCATTAGTGATGGGGGAAAACATCAATACAGTTATATTATTTTTGACAATATATTGCAATGTTATTTTTGACAATATGGTTATCTTATTTTTTCACTAGTCGGCTGTATCTGTGCCACTTTTTAAATAGCGAGCCAACATGTTTTTAGCACGTATTTTCATGACTGATCAAAACTCACTTTTTCACTGCTCTCTCTTGTCCCTCTGCAGCAGACATGATCAGCAATATGTTTGGAACATCGAATCACAATAAAATCGCACTATCAAATCTCAATACATATAGAATTGTGAGAATCGCAATACGTATCATATCGGCACCTAAGTATCATGATAATATGGTATCGTGTGGACCCTGTCAATTGCCAGCCCTACAAAATATACTGTAGCTGTTTAGCTAATAGGTTTTTTCTAACAAGTTTAGTTAATAGGACACTGCACAGGTCAGATTGTATAGCAAGGACAGACACAATGGTAGACAGGTGCATAAACACAACAAATAGGGCAGGGCCAGATGAATTAAATGGAGATAAAACCAAAGGACAAATATCTGTGTTTAGTTTCATGTTAGTGAGTTGTTAACCATTGTTAACCACTAAGAGGACAAAAGGAGCTCTCATTGTCATTTCTCCCATAGCTCTGTTTATTTCTAACACAGGCCTCTCTCCGCCTCCAGGGCCTTGAGGGCCACTATACTAGAGCCTGTCTGTTGGTATTTATATAGGAAGGACCTAACTCTCAACGCCAAGTCAAGTTCATTGTTCAAGCACCACCCAATACCAATTGTCTGTCATGTGTATTTATAAACGGCCTATGGCTAAATGGTAGTAGCGCTATAACAAAAACTTGTTTTCTAAAACAAACCATTAAAGGGTGGGTGAGCAAGTTTGGAGTGAATGACTGAAGGCACACCCTGGCCCAGCATTTGGCTCATGTTAGGCGTATCTTGACAAGCTATGGTGATCAGTAGTTTAGCAATTGCTGAGTAACTGTAATCTTGGGTGGGTGTTTATTACCTCTCCCTTTTAACAAAGTAGAAAATCCATCTGGGTCAGCATGAACAGGAGCCTATCATTCCATTACTTACTTCTTCTTCTCCCAAACACATCCACACACCCTTTAAACCAACAATATCAGTGATTTAAGAGGAAGATAAATCTCTCTCATGCTGAGCTAAGAGCACGTAGAACATATAAAATTATCTTTCTATGCCTATGCTAATATCAGCGTTGTGCTGGTCATTTATGATATATATGTTAGCACACATGAACATGTGGATAGACCTTTGCACCTGGCTTTCCCAATCTGTGAGCTATGAACTTTTACCTGCCACTAGTTATGAATCTGTGTATTGAAGAATCTCCCCAGTTTCCATGTCAAGAGATTTTCTGTGGTTGTCTGCTGCTCAGATTGAATCTAGGTCAAAACTCACTGGTCATCATGCCCATATCGTGTTTGAAGTCTATCATGGTTCTCCTGGTTTATTGTGGTAATATAATGGCAGTCTCTTGTCATACTCTGTGTATGTAGTAACAGGACACTCGGTCCCAAACGTCTCCAGCTACAGTTTGTCTCTGATTATAGTACCATCCTCATCCGCCCAACTGAAAGAGAGAGAACACGATTGCGTGTGTGTGAATGAGAGTAATCTTAATTTCTTGCCAGTCAGGTTTGACTGGCTTTGTTACTAAGAGAGGCTGAGTGATCCTGCTAGCCTGTGTGTGTGTAAGGAGAGGAAGAGGAGAGGGAGTCACACACCTCCACACCCTGTCACTGTTTCTCTCCACAATGTCTTCCACAATGAAAAGTCAAACGTTTTGTGAAAACATGTTACTCCCCTGAACGGAATCATTCCGGTTCTGTAAGTGACCTAAAGTAAGTAATTAAGTAAACTTTAATTACTTCATTACCCACTTGCTGAAATTAGTAACTTGAAGCCGAGACGTGACAAGGTGGTAATTTCATACCCAATTGGCTCAGGGATTAAAGAAAGAAAGAGAGAGAGAGATCTGTAAGAGAGACTGCTTTTACATATTCCAGCATAGCCATTTTAACTGATGTGTGAATGAGATTGAGACTGATCTGACAATGACACTCAGTAAATGGTTCTTATGGACATGTGTGTGGCGAAGGGGAAGTATACTTATCTCTAAACTCTGTAGCCCGTCCGACTGTGTACCCTGGCACAGATATGATAGTGATGGTTAACCATTAACTAGGATGAGTCACATGACCTCTTTACTGTGGCCAGGGATGGAACTATTGATGACATCTGGGATACACCTTTTTTAGCTGACTTACACAAAATCCACCACCCTCCTGCTGTGACATAATGACCGGTGATACTGTTACCTGAATAATACTGATTGTGTCTGTCTGTCGTGTCTCCTCTTGTTATCCAACTACTCTGGCTACACCATTACGGCCTCCAGTGTGGGCTCAAGGACTCCAAGTGTGACTGTGAACTTTGAACCTGTATCCATTGGAAATGACCATACAGCCAAACCCAGCAACTGTTGGCAAACACTTGAATAATCTGCTTGATACTGTTAAAAAGAAACTCCCTGCTTTCTCTTACTACTCCTTTATACAACAAGCTATCCATCCATAATCTCTCACAAAAGCCTTGACGTAACATGTATTGAGATTGTGTCCTGTTCCCTCTTCTCAGCCATTGACTCACCCCACTCATTATCAGAGCTGCTCTCTGGATAGGAGCAACACTAGCCTGTTATGTGTAGGCCTACTTCTAGTCCAGTACTGTGCCCTTATGTGAGCGCCAGTGGTTGCCGGTTTTGTCTTGACAAAGAATATACAAGGCAGGATTGTGCTGTGGCTCTGGCCAGCTGGGTGGGCAGTTGTTCATATTGCCTGTCTGTGACCTCACAATTCCCCATCCTAAACCAAGCATTCCCCTCCCAAACCACGGGCCCCCGCCTTCCTCTGCCACGCCCATCCGCCCAGTGCCCCACCAACACACTATGGTCCCTGTTCTAATGGTACCAGCCTGGACTAGGGTCTCCTCTGTCCATCCCCTTTGTTTTTTGTCACTCATTCTTTCCTTAATTCTCCTTCCCAGCCTATTAGATGGAGGACACACAAAGTGCCTTATTACTGTTCGCTCCCCCACCTCTCCTCTCAGTGTAGGGCTGAGAGGACCGGGAATGAAGAAGCTCTATTGTCTGACTAAATGACTAAAATGTAACTGCTCAGTTCTCCCAGCCTGCATGCCTCCACACCAGCTGCAACCAGAGACAATTACCCCCATTCCCTTGAAACACTCAGACCCATACTGTAGAAGTAGCAATATGGGTAGTAGTATAGAAACATGCAGTGCAGGATATCTCTTATAATTCATCTTCTAGGTTTAGTCACCAGAAAAGGTCACACATCTTATTTTTGAATGAGAATATAGTTTGATCCGGGAGGTCCGTGGGGCGACACACAATTGGGCTAGCGTCGTCCGGGTTAGGGAGGGTTTGGCCGGTAGGGATTTCCTTGTCTCATCGCGCTCCAGCGACTCCTGTGGCGGGCTGGGCGCAGTGCGCGCTAGCCAAGGGAGCCAGGTGCACGGTGTTTCCTCCGACACATTGGTGCGGCTGGCTTCCGAGTTGGAGGCGCGCTGTGTTAAAGAAGCAGTGCGGCTTGGTTGGGTTGTGCCTCGGAGGACGCATGGCTTTCGACCTTCGTCTCTCCCAAGCCCGTACGGGAGTTGTAGCGATGAGACAAGATAGTAATTACTAGCGATTGGATACCACGAAAATTGGGGAGAAAAGGGGATAAAAAAATAAATTAAATTAAATTAAAATAAAATAAAAAAAATAAAACAGAGAATATAGTTTGATGTCTGGCAATGTGAAACTAGGCCTAATTTTTACATTACTGTCAATGCCCACACTTGGTTCCCTACTATGAATACAGGAAGGTTTGGTATAATAAAGCTATAAGGCACGAGGGGGTGTGGTATATGGCAAACATACCACAGCTAAGGGCTGTTCTTAAGCCCGACGCAACGCGGAGTGCCTGGATACAGCCCTTAGCCGTGGTATATTGGTCATATACCACAAACCCCTGAGGTACCTGATTTGCTATTATAAACTGGTTACAAATGTAATTAGAACAGTAAAAATAAATGTTTGCCACACACGTGGTATTTCATATACCACGGCTTTCAGCCAATCAGCATTCTGGGCTCGAACCACCCAGTTTATAAAAGGAATTATAAATCAGGTGGTTCTAGCCCTGAATGCTGATTAGCTGAAAGCTGTGGAATACAGGTAATGAGTGGAGAACAGGAGGGCTTCTTAAAAGAAAAACTAACAGGTCTGTGAGAGCCGGAATTCTTACTGGTTGTTACTGATCAAATACTTATGTCATGCAATAAATGCAAATTAATTACTTAAAAATCATACAATGTGATTTTCTGGATTTTTGTTTTAGATTCTGTCTCTCACAGTTGAAGTGTACCAATGATAAAAAATTACAGACCTCTACATGCTTTGTAAGTAGGAAAACCTGCAAAATCAGCAGTGTATCAAATACTTCTTCTCCCCACTGTATATCCATAAAAAGGATGCCAGCTGATTCATGATTTTGACTGGCTGAGAAACGCTGCCTGCTTGTCTGTCTCGTCCCGACATGTTCATTACTATAGAATAGCTGGAGAATTTGAATATTGAAACAATGTTGCAAATGTCAGAGAGACAGACAGCAAGGTTTATACAAATCTCCGCTGTTGAAAACTAAAGGTTAGTCTAAAAGAAATGTGATAATGTCTAGATGCTTTTTATAATGGAGATCAAGTTTATAAATTGCCTGGCTGAGCTGATGAGACAGTGGATTACGCAGTCAGATGGAACAGAGTAAATAGGTATTTTAACGTCATAGATTTAGCTGGTGGTAACTTGTGACATAGACACCTGCTGGAATGCTGTTTTTACCAATCAGCATTCAGGATTAGATCCACCCGTTGTATAAAATAGCAATAGACACCTCTGGGGTTTGTGGTATATGGTCAATATACCATGGCTAAGTTCTGTATCAAGGCATTCTGTGTTACATCGTGCATAAGAACAGCCCTTAGCCGTGGTTTATTGACCATATACCACACCCCCCCAGGCCTTATTGCTTAATTGTACACCCACAAACATCTGAGATGAGTGGTCCATGACCTTTGAGTACGTATTTTGTTAACCAAAATTGTATGCTCTGACCAGGGGTGTGAAAAGTGTATAGTACAGTATTTGCAAACTCTAACAGTAATTCAATACACCATGTAATCTCTGTCAATATTCCTTGCATTCTACACATTGTGTCATAGTTCACATAGTAGGAGTATACACAGGCACAACCCTATTCTGTGTAGTAGACCTAGTCAGATTTATGCCGGTGTGTCTTGCCCCAAGCAATGAAACTAATGTGTGTGTATGTGACTGTCTGTTTTCACATTTTTAGACTGAGTAGATGTCTCAGAGAGAGAGTGAGGGGACACTGTACTGTACGCTATGAGCTGATGGGAGGCCCTCTGTCCTCTCCTCTACTCTGATGTGCTGTTGATGTGTGAGTGAGTGTGTTCAGTGGATGGGAGGTAAACTGGTCTGGTCTGGATGACCTTACTTAATGGACCTGCCTCTCTCTTAGCAGTATCCATCCCTCACTTACCCACCCTGGCTGAGCAAATTAAAGCCTTCCGCTCTCTCCTCTCCTCAGGCCCTCTCCCACAGTACACACCTCACAGTACACACCGAGACACTGCTCTGCTGAAGGCACTTTCAGTCTAGAACTTCAACGTATTTTTTTTATTTTTTTTGATTAAAGTATATTATGGCTTGCTATAAGTATCAGTAAGCTAGTTGATTTACACACTTGTTGGCTCTGACGCCTGTGTTCGGTTCACAATAACTTACCCTAAAGTTCAGGTCCATGTTAAGAGTGGCCATATTTCCACACATGCTGGTTTCAAATCAAAGCCATTGCCCAGGGTGATAAAAACGAGGCCCTGAACAATTATTGCCAGACTCCAATTTGCTGCTGATTCCAGCCAAGCCTTCCAATAAGTCAGTGAACTCAACTCAGGTTACGATGTAGAATCAGGTCAGGTGCTTCTACACTTTTTCACTTTCTCAGTGGTCTTATGACAATACTCTCTTCAGACTTCTCTGGGAAATAATATGTTCTGTTCCTCTTCAGAAATGCTAACACACCAGCTGTAATATTCAATGGTATTTTTAGTGTTGTAATACTTTTTTTTTTCAATTGCTTTGGTGCAGTTTTCACAAGTATGTGGTACATTTTCACAACCCTTAGTGCAAAAATCAAAGCAGATCATCAAAAAGGTAGTTGTTTCAAAACTTTTTCAATTGACTCAGTACAACAGACATGCATAGTCAATTTTTCACCAAACTTAATCAGTGTTTGATGTTCGCCACACATCATGAAACATGATTACAATACAGGTGGAAGGTGTATGATTGGGCGACAGACTAACGGTTAGAGCGTTGGGTCAGTAACCGAAAGGTCGCTGTTTTGTCTATCCAAGCCGACAAGGTGAAATATCGGTCAATGTGCCCTTGAGCAAGGCACTTAACCCTAATTTGCTCCAGCGTGTACCACTATGGCTGACCCTGTCAAACAGTGCATTTCACAGCACCTATCCAGTGTATGTGACAATAAAACATTATTTGTATTTTTTTATTAACAAAAAATTGCCATTGCCATGAGCGTGCCACCCTCCTTCAGGCAATGGATGAATGAAATCAAATCACATTTTATTTCTCAGATGCGCCAAATACAACGAATACACCTTACAGTTAAATGCTTACTTACAAGCCTTTAACCAACAATGTAGTTTTAAGAAAAAATAAGTGTTAAATAAAAGTAACAAATAATTCAAGGGCAGCAGTAAAATAACAATAGCAAGGCTATATACAGTTGGTACCAGTTCAGAGTCAATGTGCGGGGGCACCGGTTAGTCGAGTAATTTAAGTAATATAAACATGTAGGTAGAGTTAAAGTGACTATGAATAGATAATAAACAGAGAGTAGCAGCAGCGTAAAAGAGGGGAAGGGGTGGGGGGGGCAATGCAAATAGTTTTTTAACCTTTATTAAACTAGGCAAGTCAGTTAAGAACAAATTCTTATTTACAATGACTTGCCATTAACAATGACTGCCTTGTTCAGGGGCAGAACGACAGATTTTTACCTTGTCAGCATGGTGGATTTGATCTAGCAACCTTTCGGTTACTGGCCCAACGCTCTAACCACTAGGCTACCTGCCGCCCCAAAGCCTTACGGCTTGGGGGTGGAAGCTGCTAAGTCTTTTGGACCTAGACTTGGCACTCAGTAATCACTTGCCATGCAGGAGCATGCAATTACATCAATACAGACCAATGTCAGGCTTGGAATTGCCATGCCAAAAGGTTTTTCCAAGGTGCATGAACAATGAGGACATTAAGTGCTTTACTGCGATGTCAATGAGAACCTATGACCAAATGCTCAAGACAGGATTTGTGCATCAATGAATGTGAGAGATGTCTTCAATGATCACATATGGGATAGAAATGATGGAAATTTGATTTTCTATTTTTATTAAAGCCTTATGTGAAAACAGTGTAATGTAGCATAGTACTTTCAAAGGGCAATTGTGAATTGTTTGCTATAAAATTAACTGGATGTTAAAACAGCTAATCAGTTCAGGTGCACTAATACATTGAACTATCAGTGTGTCATAAACCAAATATTAAAACATGCTGAGGCTCACATATGAACGGTGTGTCTGCCTCTGGTGCCATTAAAGTCCTGCCTATCTAATCATTAACTTTGTATTTTTTTGTGCATCTGTTTATAACTTGTAATGAGTTTCCATCATGTGAGTTGACATGTTTTTTTTTGCTTGTGTGTTGTATTTTCATTCAACATAGTTTTTAAGTAAGCTCATGGAACACATTTATAGTGCCTTGAGAAAGTATTTTATTGAAATGTATTGAAAATGAAATTCAGAAATATCTAATTTACGTAAGTATTCACACCACTGAGTCAATACATGTTAGAATCACACCTGTAATCGCTGCCAAAGGTGAGTCTTTCTGGATAATTCTCTAAGAGCTTTGCACGCCTGGATTGTACAATATTTGTACAATTCTTCGAGCTCTGTGAAGTTGGTTGTTGATCATTGCTAGACAGCCATTTAAGTCTTGCCATAGATTTTCAAGCCAATTCATGCCAAAACTGTAACTAGGCCACTCCGGAACATTCAATGTCATCTTTGTAAGCAATTCCAGTGTATATTTGGCCTTGTATTTTAGGTTATTGTCCTGCAGAAAGGAATACTGAATTTGCCTCCCAGTATGTTGGAAAGCAGACTGAACCAGGTTGTCCTCTATGGAGTTGTCTGTGCTTAGCTCAATTATGTTTATTTTTATCCTAAATAAGTCCCTAGTCTTTCCCAATGACAAGCATACCTATAACATGATGCAGCCACCACCATGCTTGAAATTATGAAGGGTGGTACTCAGTGATGTGTTGGATTTGCCCCAAACATAACACTTTGCATTCAGGACATAAAATACATTTATTTGCCACACAGAGAGGGAGAGAAATAATAACGTTTTGGAACTTTTTGTGAGTGAAATGTTTACTGTTCATTTTTTAAATGTTTCACTTTTGTTTATTATCTATTTCACTTGTTTTGGCAATGTAAACATATGTTTCTCATGCCAATAAAGCCCTTAAATCAAATTGAGAGAGAGATGGTGGAAAAGGTTGGAGGAGGCAGAGAGTGAGATGTGGTTAGGATTTAGAGAGAACAAATGAGGTGTTGCGTAGCCGTGGAGATGTGAGTAAGAGGGCGGGAGTAGAGGAGGATTGTGGTTAATCATTTGTATAGCTGGAGAGTTGAGATAGAGAGAGCTGCCGATTTACACCTGATTAATATTGCACCTGTCTGACTCTGAGAGGAGTTGCCAGGCAATGGCTCGACCAGGGAGAGCTGAGAGGGGATGCCCGGGAGAGAAAATGAGATGGCCTTGCCTTGTCCCTGGGAAAGGAGGGGAATGGGAAGACCATCACAGGACAGACATGGTGGGAGGGATGACACTGAAAGACAGGCTCTACCCCTAGATCACAGGGAGGCTAACCTTCACCAGGTAGATTAGGGCAAATTTGTTGCTCAAGAAACCACAGATCAACTCTGTGACAGGAGGGTTTAGACTAGGGTCAATAAAACCATCTCTTACCACCACTTGTAACTTGAGCTATGAAATTCACCTTCAGAAATGAGCATGGGATTCATATTGGAATATTCGCCTGCCCTTTTATAAGAATGAATGATGGAATCAAAAGTTATTGTTGAAAAGTAAAGGATGGAGGTGTGTTCCGTTGTTAAATAGTTACTTTGTCGCTTTGTGTAAATAGTCAACACCCATAGTCAACACCCAATGGTGGGCATTGGGTTACAAGCTGAGGCATGCCTCTCTGCCTATTTGTTTTAATTGTACAAACTCCTCACGTTACATATCACCAAGCTTGACAGCATGGCTATCCAAGGATCTAGTTATCCCTATCTAGTTATCCCTATAATTTTCACCCACTTAGTTTTATGACAACCTATAATATGGCTGAATCATGATGATCAGCTGATAGAGCTACCCTTTTGAGGAGATTACCTGGTCCTGAGCATAAACCCAGACAATCATGTAATGTGCCCTGAGACATAAAATTATGCCTTACCAAACAATATGAACTGAAAGGAATGTGTTTTATGATAAAATCAGGGCTGTGTCCATGTTACGTCCGTCCCATTCTTCAGGGCAAATGACAAAGGCAGATCTATATGCTCTATGCCTCTGACTCATACAGTCAATAAATGGGAGAATATACCGTGCCTGTTTATGAGTGAATGCAGATAACATCTGGACATCATGAGTGTAATGGTGGACACTGGACATCATACTCAGTCCATACAGGTGGCAACACTGATACTAGTAGTTGGCAACGCTGATACTATAATGCCATTAAATAATCTGGAGTATAGCCATGGGGATGTGCAGAAACAAATACCAGTTATGATTCGCCACACACACATCTAAACCAAATTGTATGTCCCCATGGTAACATTATATTGTGAATAATTTGCTTTAGTTTCAAGGTTTAATTTCACATGCACAAGTAAAGTAAAATGCCTTTCTTGAAAGCTCTAAACCCAACAATGCAGTAATCAATATCAATGTAATACTAAAAATAACATAAGGTAGAACAAAAACACTAAAGCAATAAAAACAACATGAGAAAGTAAGTAAGCATACTACTGTATATATAGGGTCAGTATGTTCCAGTACCATATTTACAATGTGCAGGGATACTCGAGTGATAGAGCTATGTATAGGGGTAAGGTATTAGGATATATGATAAACTGAGTAGCAGCAGAGTATATGATCAAATCAAGTCAAATCCAATCACATTTTATTGGTCACATACACATGTTTAGCAGATGTTATTGCGGGTGTAGCGAAATGCTTGTGTTTCTAGCTCCAACAGTGCAGTAATATCTAACAAGTAATATCTAACAATTTCACAACAATACACACACATTTAAAGTAAGGGAATGGAACTAAGAATGTATAAATATTTGGATGAGCAATGTCAGAGCGGCATAGACTAGAATATAATACAGTATATACATATGAGATGAGTAATGCAAAATATGTAAACATTATTAAAGTGACTATTGTTCCAATTATTGAAGTGGCCAGTGATTTCAAGTCTATATGTATATAGGGAAGCAGCTTCTAAGGTGCTCGTGAAAGCTATTTAACAGTCTGTTGGCCTTGTATGTGAGTGAGTGTACGTGGTGTGTATAGAGTCTGTATAAATGTATGTGCATATTATGTGTGTGTGAGCAAATTATGAAGTGAGTGTTTGTGCGTGTGTGTTGGGAGTGTCAGTGTGTGTGAGTGCCTTAATGGACATCCTGCCGATGTTCGCATTTTGAATTTCATCTCACAACCGTTGTCTCTCATTGTCTCCTGTTGTTCCACAGACAGTGAGGGAGAGGAGGAAGGAGCACACCGTGGACGAGGAGCCTTCACCCCTCAGCAAATGCAGTCAAGTCGACCTGGACACGGTGAGAGAAAAATACATTGAGAAAAAGGGAGAGGGAGAGGGAGAGAGAGAATCAGAAAGAAAACTGGAAGAGGAAAAAATAAAGATCTAGAGCAGTGTTTCCTTTTTGGGTAACTGTACCACCAACTGAATTTAGCTCTGGCCGGAGTACCCCAGAAGTACCCCCTCGTGCATTCTACCAGTAGGCCTATGGTCTCATGAGTCTTCTCAAGTACCCCTGGCTAAGAAACACTGATCTAGAGGATGCCCGCACGGTCCTCTGGACTTCCCTCTTTGATCAGGCTGAACATCAAAACCCAACCACTGCAGGCTTTCAGCCAGGCAGGAAGTGACAGGTGATCATATCAGGTGTTGGTTATGGGGTTCAACTACAAGTCAGAGTTGAGCTCAGATCCCAGAGCCGTACTGGGTCGTCATTGGCCCAACACTGTGACGCTATGTCTCCACCCTCGAAGCATCGTTACCCATCGCTCCACAAAAGCTGAGCAAGGGGAACAACTACTTCAAGGTCTCAGAGCGAGTGACGTCACCGATTGAAACGCTATTAGCGCTCACCCCGCTAACTAGCTAGCCATTTCACATTGGTTACAAAGGCAGTGTAGCATGCAGACAGGGTTGTGCAACATCAATGTGTCTGGTCCAAGGCCCTTGAGATCAACGCTCTTGCTGCTCTGACTGTGGCCTGTGAGCTACAGTACACTGCTGCATTGACACATAGGGTGCGTTCGTAAATTCACTCTGGCTATCTACTCTGATTTCAGAGCACTCTCATCTGAGTGTGCCGGAGTTCAGAATAACTGATGAATTTACGAATGCTCAACTCCTGTGGAATATGTCCGGTGTCAGTTAAACATCGGAGTAAAAAGATTAATGAAATTGTTGCCAGCAGCACAGTAATAGTCACAAAATGCTCTGGATAACATGAAAACAGCCTAACCAGCTCTGCTAGGGTGAGGAAAATGGTCAGAGTGAGGTGTTCTCTCATGTATGTCTGGAAGTAGCTAGCAAGATAACTTTAGCCAGTTAGCTTGGGTGCTTGACTGCCGTTGTGAGGTCAGAATGCTCTGATCAACCCTACTCCTCGGCCAGAGAGTCCAGTGTGGGCTCTGAACCCCACGAGAGCGAAATGCTCTAAATTTACGAATGCCCAGAACACACTCAGCACTCTCTGGCACTCCAGAGTGAATTTACGAACGCACACATAGAGGGAGAAGATGGAGAGAGTTGAGAAAGATGGAGACGTGACCACGCACAGTCATTCACCCGGCTTTGCTAAAAAATGTGTGCCCACCCGTTTTCACAGCTAATTATTGAAGACCATGGGGGAGCCGCTTCGGGGCATTCATAATCATAGCTTATGACCGTTTGTAGGTGATATGAAGATATGTGGAAGGTTTATCTGTGTTCAGTATAGATAGACAGGGTACGGTATGCAGGGAGAGGTTCCTTTGTTCTCACTAACAGAACAGGTCTTTCTCAGGTCTTAGGAATGTTTTTGATTAGCTAGTGGATAGCAGCGAGTCACCTTCACTTTGCATCAGGGGCAGCCAGGGCCAGCTGTGTGTGTTTGTCATTGTGATGCATTGAGCGATGGCATGATGCGTGGCATTGCTTGTCACGTACCTAGTGCAGCGTCTCTTCTCTTGGCTCATTCAGCCCTACGTACTTACACAGTGGAGGAATCTGTGGCCTGAATACCATGACACTTTTGTCACTCATTGTTATATTATTGACCTGTTTGTTTGCTTTTCAACACATACCTGACTGAAACCCCATTCCTCACTTTTAACCTCCTACCCCAAGACAATCGATGTCCTCAATGAATGGTTTGTTTACATTTTTGTTTCTCTAAATTGATCCAACCTTGTCTACTATACTGCCCTACCAAGCAAAAAGGAAGTAACTGCACATTTGGTCTAAAAATGAGTTGGTCAGTTTTGCTCCATTAAATACATGCTTAATCATGTGGACAAGTATCCTGCCTCTATTGTATTGTGTTTTGGAGAAAGTGGGGTTCATGTTAGCAGTAACTGCATAAAGTTACTGTGAAACCAAAGTAAATAAAAGTAATTTTTCTCTGTTCCACGCTATGAGCAGTTACTGCTTTTTTGCTTGGTAGGGCAGTATAGTAAATAGATATTTCACGCAGTCTATATAAACCTGACCCATCCTATAATTTATTACAGTGCAGAAGAGACCATGACTTTAAGAACAAGCCCATCTCAGTCTGCCTGGTCTCTATCCAAGGTCACATTAATGGTTAAAGGAGACGTTTAGTAAAGGGTATGGACAGAGATATGATCTGCAGATCCTTCACAGAGATTAGATCACGCGTTTATCAGGGAGATTAACCTTTACTTCCTGGGTCTGAAGTGTGGTGTGTTGGAGACTCTTTCCCGTGGACATCTGTCTCAGTCTCTCTACCGCCAACTGCTGGACAGAACACCATCAGTCAGAAGGGCCAAGCCAAAGTGATCTCACTGTCACAGTTATGACTGAAATAAGTTATCGAGTCCAATTTCCATTGGATTTCGATTCTCTATGAAAAAGATGTAGTTTGACAATTCAAGCTTTTAGGCAGAAGTGGTGTTAATGGGGTTCTAAAACATTAGAATCACCTTGTATTGTATGATGCTGTATGTATGTATTGTACTGTTGTGTTGTGTGCTGTAAGCCTTAAGCTACTGTACTGTGTTGTAAGTTGAGCCGTGGCTCCCCTGCTATTCCTGCAGGACCTGGTGGACTGGCGGAAGCCCCTGGCCTGGCAGGTGGGCCACCTTGGAGAGAAATATGACACCTGGGTGCACCAGCCTGTGGACCGGCCCATTCGCCTGTTCGGGAACGAGTTTCTAGAGGCCAGCACTAAAACGTCCTGGTAAGAGAGAAGAATGTACACTTCGGGACGGTTTTCCAGACACAGATTAAGCCTAGTCCTGGACTAAAAGGCTATTTTAATGGAGACTCTATTAAACATACTTTTAGTCCCAGACTTGGCTTAATCTCTGTCCGAGAAATCGGCCCATACAGTGTAGAAATGCACTTACCCCAGAAAGATAAGCTTGGGTTTAGATAAGTCATGATTGTCTGCGTGTAGGTACATGGTCCCTGCTGTGTGGATGCCACTGGTGTTCTATCTCAGCTGGTACTGCTACACCACCTTGGCACTGGAGACAACCAGACTGTTCGCCAGCACAGGTAACAGACCCAATCATATCTCTCTGTCTCTCTCTCTGTCTCTCTCTCTCGCCAGCCAGCCAATTCATGCTTTTCCCCATGTACAGTCTAGTAGATATCTATATCCTGTATCTGTCCAACCACCTCCCTCTCCAGACTACTCCGTCTTGGTGCACAAGTACAGCTTTCCCCTCATCTTCATAATGGGCATGGTCATGTGGACCTTCATCGAATATTGCATCCATCGCTTCGTCTTCCACATGCGCCCGCCCGCCCACAACTATTACCTCATCACAATTCACTTCCTGCTGCACGGACAGCATCATAAGGTGAGATACGGACATACACAGAAGAGTGAATGATACTCTGGAACTAAATGTTAAAAATCACTCATGTCTTTTTTTTAAACGGATAAGTACCTACATGTGTTTAATGCCTCTTTGGTTTATGATTCATTTGGAATTCAGAAACTTGGGAAACTGCAGAAGGATATAATTTTTGTTACAAATCTAGGCCAAGCCATATGCTTAACTGATAAAACCATTTTTTTCAGAAACTAGTCAATGTCTATCTGCTCCTGAACTAACACCATGGTTAATCCTGCTGTTTCCTCCCTCCAGTCACCCTATGATGGCTCCCGCCTGGTCTTTCCTCCTGGCCTGGCCTCAGTGGTAGTAGGCAGCCTCTACCTGCTGCTAACCAAGTCCTTCCCTGAGACCCTGGGGGTGTCCCTGTTTGTGGGGGGGCTGTTTGGGTACGTGGTGTACGACATGATCCACTACTACCTTCACTACGGCTCCCCTCAGAGAAACACCTACCTGTACAGCCTCAAGGCATACCACGTCAAGCACCACTTTGAGCACCAAAGAGCAGGTAAGGAGGACCAGAATAACTCTTTGCATCACCATACTTCTGTTGGCATAGTAACTTCTAATGAAGAGAATGAGGGACATAGAATGTGAAGTATATGACCTCAGATTCTTCATACGTCTCTGTAATTCTCTGTACTTCAGCTCTGTGTATGGTTCTTATATCTATTATACCTTATGACTCGGTCCGCTCACTGATGACATGCATTGGTTTCCCTCTGCAGGGTTTGGAATCAGCACCACATTGTGGGACCATCCGTTCAACACGGTGATCCCCGAACAAACCTTTTAGAAGACCCAACTTAATCTACTCTCCAGAGAGGGGCGACCTTCCCCCATACCTCTTACACCTGACAACTTACCCCTTCAATGACCCCACCCTGTGACTCCAGCATGTCCCTCTAAACTACCACAAACCAGTCTGTCTGTCTGGCTCACTGCTTCGCTGCTACAGCGCTACTCTCCTCTCCTCTCCGAACAAAACAAAACACACTTCATGTTCCACCTGCTAATCAAAGCAGGAAGGTATCTTTTCAGAACTGGGGGTGGGGGGTGGAGGGTCCGTAACGGGGAACATGTTTATATTTCCTAATTGTTTATAATGGACAAAAGGATACAATTAAGATTGTATATGACTATGATGCAGTAAGGATGAACTTACATGCAGTCCCAGGTTCTAACGGTCAACATCCCACCAGAGACCGTAGAGAGAGAGATTGGAAAGTGAGAGAAGGAGTGTGCATGTGGAAAGAGAGGAGAATGAGTGATGGTTAGGAGGGTGAAAAGTGAAAGAGATTACACTTGTCCTTATAGAAGCTGTCCAAGTTTATACATTTACATATACCTTTAAGAAAACTCAGGAAAGTCCCTTCTCTATCCCTGGAGTGTTGATGCTGCAGAATGCCCTCCTCTATTCTAAAGGTCAAGCGTTACTAATGCTCTTCCCACAGAAAAACGCTTTTGACAGCATGTGCTCACCGAATCCAAAGATGGTTCATCTGTAGTGTCTTGCCTTCACTGGGACATTTCCATTAAAAAATCTGTGGGAAGGTATGAAGGGAGCTGATTTACTCTTTCACTATGTTCATATTAATGTATATTTCAACATAATGTCTATTTGTATTAATTCATGGTATGACTAAATACATAGAAATATGTGTGCAAACAAAGAGATACTGTATCTTTCCCATTCCATCTCTCTCATATACACTGGTTTGTTGTTGACATGTCAAATGAAGCTTCAGAATGAGTTGATGTTTTACTAGGTGGAGAGAGATGGAGTCGGATGTATACATCCTGAGTTTTGTGTGGATGGATGTATTGAAGAGTGGCTGGATACGTGGTGTTATGGATACAGAACGCTGAGGGCATGAGACCGGTCTATCAGGTCTCCTGCTGTAGGGAGCAGCACGTGGCTAATGTGATAAGGTAAAGGATGGGGCCGATTTATATTAGGACCTCACTATAGGTGCCCGTTCACCTCCCTGCATGTAGGGTGACGATCTAGCATCAGACTGAAGTGTAGGAGACCCTTGGTTCAGTTACTGGTTGATCCTCAGCTGTTCTGACTAGTTGTTTTCAATCCTGATGTTTCTATCTTCTGCATTCCATGTGTTTTTGTTCATTCCCTTCTTGATTTTCTTTACTGTTTTAATTAACCCTTGGGTGAAGCCACTACAGATAAACCCAAATACTCCTACTGTTCCTCAGGAGACCATGGAAACAGACAGGGGACTGGGGCCTCACAAAGCCCATGTGATTTGAACCATTAGTTAGGTCATGTTAGTGATACTATATTGCTACAGTAAGGAAGGCTTCCGGGGGCCACAGTCTCCTATCACCTTGATGGGGGTGATTTATAAGACGAGAGTAATTCTTCATTGCAAAAACATTGTGTGTAATCCAGCATGTACTTAACTGTATAAAAATTGCAGTGGGAGTGGTCTGTTTGGAACTCAGGTCAGGGTCAGGGGTCGGGGTTGGGTTGTGTTCACACTGTATTCAGACAGAGAGCGGTCAGCAGAGGATCAGTAAAATATCCAGATTAGCATCAAGGACTCACATTACAGTACTGAGATGATGCATGTTCAAACCAATATTTGTACTCATGCTTATGATGACTTTTGTATGATGAACTTTTCACATGACTTGATAAAGAACCAACAATTGTTGTGATGTTGATAATGATAATAATGCTGAAAATAAGGATGATGTTGATAATGATAATAATGATGATGTTGATGCCCCCTCTTCCCTGCCCTCCCCTCAAGCTTATGGTTGGGTTAAAGTAATAATACATATATATATTTATAAACAACTTGTAAACTTTAATACTGTCAAGTGGAAATATCTCTGCTAAATGATGCATTTAAATAATTTTCCAAATCTGTTTACCATAATACATATTTTAACTTTGTCTATGCAAATGCAGATATATCTGTAAATAAATGCCTGTATATTTCTGATGATCACTTGTTTTTGAGCCAGCCCATTTTTGTCTTCTAAATCTACTATTATAAAAAACAAATTATAGTCATGTTGATGTACTGTACTGAACTCTAGATCATTGTTATTCTTTCCCTTTAGAAATGGCTGGTAATGAAGGATTGATGTCATACAGCATACTGTACATATCCTCTAGGATCTGCTGAGACACTGGTCTCAGAACAGAGGACCCTTCAGTCATAAACAACAGAGAGCTAAGGTATGCTATCATCTGGCACATTGCCCCGCCATAATCAAATAAGGAAGCTAATAGTGATATAATCCATCAAGGAGTATATTTATTTAGTATAATTCAGAAGGAGCTTTGTCACAAACTCCACTAACTCCAGAACATTTTTGCATTTATATTGAATAATTTCTTTAAGCCTATGTTGAGTTCTCTTTTAAAAGCTCAATTTACCACCAATGTAAAATATAGTCATTAAATATGTATAGCTGTGCAGTATGAATACCGCCTGCTGAGTAGTTCATTAGTGTGGCAGCTGTGGTCTGTGAGTCTGTGAGAGCTCTGTGGTAAAGGTCTGCATGTGACTGATATCTTCATTCCACTACCGCCAGCTCCTGCAGCTTTTCCCACCGCACCTGCTCACTTCCAATGTTCTTTTTGTCCCACTCTCACCTGCTACCACAAGGACTGGTTCCGAACCCGACCGCAGTACAAATGTTGTTTTAGACGTAGGCTATGGGATGCAGCTTGCTTGGTAGCCATGGTCCCAGCAATTTTGGGCCATATAGGCAATATAACAATTCGCTAAAATAACATAAGTTAAATTACCAGAGATTCTCACATGGCCCATTATATTAGGCTATCGGTATTACAGGGTTATACCTATCAGCTAATAGGCTAAACATAGTTTTAAAGCACAGGAGGCCAGAAAAGAGCTAATAGAATGGCATCAAACCCCTGGAAACCATGTGCTTGCTGTACGGTGCTTTCGGAAAGTATTCAGACCCCTTGACTTTTCCACATTTTTGTTACGTTACAACCTTCTTCTAAAATTGATTAAATAAAATAAAAATTTCAGCTGCAATCTACACACAATATCCTATAATGACAAAGTGAAAACAGGTTTTTTGAAATGTTTGCAAATGTATTACAAATAAAATACAGAAATATCTTATTTACATAAGTATTCAGACCCTTTGGTATGACACTTGAAATTGAGCTCAGGTGCATCATTTTTCCATTGATCATCCTTGAGATGTTTCTACAACTTGATTGGAGTCCACCTGTGGTAAATTAAATTAATTGGACATTATTTGGAAAGGCACACACCTGTCTATATAAGGTCCCACAGTTGACAGTGCATGTCAGAGCAAAAACCAAGCCATGAGGTCGAAGGAATTGTCCGTAGAGCTCTGAGACAGGATTGTGTCGAGGCACAGATCTGGGGAAGGGTACCAAAACATTTCTGCAGCATTGAGGGTCCCCAAGAACACAGTGGCCTCCATCATTCTCAAATGGAAGAAGTTTGGAACCACCAAGACTCTTCCTAGAGCTGGCCGTCTGGCCAAACGGAGAAATTGGAGGAGAAGAACCTTGGTCATGGAGGTGACCAAGAGCCCAATGTTCACTCTGACAGAGCTCTAGAGTTCCTCTGTAGAGATGGGAGAACCTTCCAGAAGGACAACCATCTCTGCAGCACTCCACCAATCAGGCCTTTATGGTAGAGTGGCCAGACGGAAGCCACTCCTCAGTAAAAAGCACATGACAACCCGCTTGCAGTTTGCCAAAAGGCACGTAAAGACTTTCAGACCATGAGAAGCAAGATTCTCAGGTCTGATGAAATCAAGATTCAACTCTTTGGCCTGAATGCCAAGACCTGAAAATAGCTGTGCAGCGACACTCCCCATCCAACTTGACAGAGCTTGAGAGGATCTGCAGAGAAGAATGGGAGAAACTCCCCAAATACAGGTGTGCCAAGCTTGTAGCTCATACCCAAGAAGACTCGAGGCTGTAATTGCTGCCAAAGGTGCTTCAACAAAGTACTGAGTAAAGGGTCTGAATTCTTATGTAAATGTCATATGTATATAAAAGCCTGTTTTTGATTTGTCATTATGGGGTATTGTATGCGGATTGAGGGGAAAATAACGATTTTGTCAATTTCAGAATAAGACTGTAACCTAACAATGTGGAAAAAATCAAGGGGTCTGAATACTTTCCGAAGGCAATGTATGCTGAACAAAAATATAAACGCAACATGCAACAATTTCACTGATGTACATTTCATATAAGGAAATCAGTCAATTTAAATAAATTCATTATGCCCTAATCTATGGCGTTCACATGCCTGGGAGCCAGGCCCAGCCAATCAGAAAGAGTTTTTCCCCACAAAAGGGATTTATTACAGACATAAATACTCTTCAGTTTCATCAGCTGTCCGGGTGGCTGGTCTCAGACAATCCCACAGGTGAAGAAGCTGGATGTGGGGGTCCTGGGCTGGCGTGGTTACACATGGTCTGCGGTTGTGAGGCCGGTTGGACGTACTGCCAAATTCTATAAAATTACATTGGAGGTGGCTTGTGGTAGAGAAATGAACATTACATTCTCTGAGAACAGCTCTGGTGGACATTCCTGCAGTCAGCATGTCAATTGCACGTTCCCTCAAAACTTGAGATTGTGTGAGAGAACTATGTTGTGTGAGAGAACTGCACATGTTAGAGTGGCCCTTATTGTCTCCAGTACAAGGTGCACCTGTGTAATGATCATCCTGTTTAATCAGCTTCTTGATATGCCACACCTGTCAGCTGGATGGATTATTTTAGCAAAGGAGAAACACTCACTAACAGGGATAAAATCAAATCAAATGTTATTTGTCACGCAAGAACAACAGGTGTAGACCTCAGAGTGAAATACTTACTTACCCAACAATGCAGTTTAAGAAAAATAAGTGTTCTTATTAGGCTGGAGTCACTGGGCAGCTCGTGGCTGTGCTTCCCTTTGTAGTCCGTAATAGTTTGCAAGCCCTGCCACATCCGACGAGTGTTGGAACCAGTGTAGTTCGATTCAATCTTAGTCCTGTATTGACGCTTTCCCTGTTTGATGATTCATCGGAAAGCATAGCAGAATTTCTTGTAAGTGTCCGGGTTAGAGTACCGCTCCTTGAAAGTGGCAGCTCTACCCTTTAGCTCAGTGTGGATCTTGCCTGTAATCCATGGCTTCTGGTTGGGCTATGTACGTATGGTCACTGTGGGGACGACATCATCGATGCACTTATTGATGAAGCCAGTGGCTGATGTAGTGTACTCCGCAATGCCATCGGAAGAATCCCGGAACATATTCCAGTCTGTGCTATCAAAACAGTCCTGTAGCTTAGCATCTGTGTCATCTGACCACTTCCTTATTGAGCAAGTCACTGGTACTTCCTGCTTTAGTTTTTGCTTGTAAGCAGGAATCAGGAGGACAGAGATATGGTCAGATTTGCCAAATGGAGGGTGAGGGAGAACTGTGTACGTGTCTTTGTGTGTGGAGTAAATGTAGGCTAGAGTTTTTTTCCCTCTATTTGCCCATCTAACATGCTGGTAAAAATGGGGTAAAACGGATTTAACTTTCCCTGCATTAAAGTCCCCGGCCACTAGGAGTACCGCCTCTGGATAAGCATTTTCTTGTTTGCTTATGGCCCTATACAGCGTGTTGAGTGTCATCTTAGTGCCAGCATCGGTTTGTGGTGGTAAATAGACAGCTATGGAAAATATAGATGACAACTCTCTTGGTAAATAGTGTGGTCTACAGCTTATCATTAAATACTCTACCTCAGCCGAGCAAAACTTAGACTTCCTTAATATTATATTTCGTGCACCAGCTGTTATTTACAAGTATACACAAACTTAAGCAAATTTGTGCACAACATTTTTGAGAAATAAGCTTTTTGTTTGTGTGGAAAATGTCTGGGATCTTTTTTCAGCTCATGAAACATGTGACCAACACTTTACATGTTGCGTTTATATTTTAGTTCAGTGTATTTGATACCATTCCACCTATTCCACTCCAGTCATTAACACAAGCCTGTTCTCACCAATTAAGGTGCCACCAACCTCCTCTGTTTGAAATAGAGCCAGAGTTGGAGAGAGTGGACACTTGGACTTTCTCTTGAGTTACAGTGCATTTCAAAAGTATTCATACCTCTGGGATTTTTTTTGCATTTAATTGTTTTACAAAGTGGGATTAACATGGATTGTATTTTGTCAACAATCTACACAAAATTCTCTGTAATGTCAAAGTGGAAGAACATTTTTGCATATTAAAAATAAGATGAATAGAAATTAAATAACTACAATATAGTCATTGCATAAGTATTCAAGTCCCTGAGTCTTCTTGGGTAAGTGTCTAACATGCTGACTCCACTGAGCACGCATGTGCATCCGCGTGCGCCATTGTGGGCATGTTCATTTTGTCCATCCACACCAGACACGATCAGGACACACAGGTTGAAATATCAAAACTAACTCTGAGCTAACTATATTGATTTGGGGTCAGGTCAAAACACATAAAACATTCATGGACATTTAGCTAGCTAGCTTGCTGTTGCTAGCTCATTTTTACTGGGATATAAACATATGGTTGTTATTTTACCTGAATTGCACAAGGGCTTTTTTTCCCTGGATCTATTGTCAGGTTTTGGCCAAGACTGTTCGGGTTTTGGTCACTAGATGTCCCCATTGCACCTTTTTTTGTACCTTTTGTTTTTCTTGCTCTAATTATTGTTTGCACCTGTAGGTCATTCCCTTGTTAGTATTTAAACCCTGTGTGTTCCTCAGTTCCTTGCTCAGTGTTTGTAAGTTAGCACCCAGCCCCAGCCTTGTTTTATACAGATATTTCTCTTGTTGGATTTTCCAGAGGTTCTCTGGTTTAGTTCTTGTGTATTATTTGAGTAGTCTTTTGAGGTTTGTTTTTCCCTGCTGTTTTTTACCACTTTGTGGAGTTTCTTTTGTATTTTGGAGGATTTCCATTTTGTGCCTCTTGGCTTTATTTTTGGACATTGTGGATTTAGTTTCTTTGCCTGAAGATTTTGTTCTGTTATTAAACCACCATCTCTAGTACTGCTGTGTCTGCCTCATCTTCTGGGTTCTGACGATTATTAGTGACTGTTTCTCGCACCGGGTCCTGACATCTATGTTGAATTTTTACCCATTCTGAGTCTCACACAAACGTGTTATCTACTCCGATTATTAATCCACATATAAAAAGGTAAACCTAGTTTGTTTCTAGTAATCTCTTCTTCTTCTTCTGTGGACGTTATATGGTGGTTGGCAACCAACCACCACCAATCACCCACGGGGGATATACTCCTAAAAAACAATGAGGAGATGGGAAAGGTGGGACTTGCAGCGCATCATGTGTCAAAAATAGAACCAAGTTCTATTTTTAGCGCCTGGCTATGCAGACGCTCGTTGACTCCCGTAAGCAGTTTTGGTGGAATTATTGAATAACGTGTGTCAATTTATTTTGCAAAGCCTGCGCCTTCAAAACACAGGCAGTGTGGTCAGCATATAGAGCTTTACACACCGGGATTGTGCAATATTAGCCCATTATTCTTTTCAGAATTCTTCAAGCTCTGTCATGATGTTGGAGATCATGGCTAGACAACAATTTTCAAGTCTTGACATAGATTTTCAAGCAGATTTAAGGAACATTCACTGTCTTCTTGATAAGCAACACCAGTGTAGATCTGGCCTTCTATCAGTGGTGGGCCGTCAGGGCCTGCAAGGCCTTCTCTGCTGGCCTAAACATCATCAGAATATAATTTTTTTTTTTATATATTTTCCCACATATGTATTAAATTATTCCCCAGAGTAAGAGTTATACTCTTCATTTCATAGCTTTCCTCTTGGTTGCACTGCTTCCAGCCCCAGGTTGAGATTTGGAGGGCTGGTCTTTATGTTAGATCTTTTATCCAATCATATTCAGCCATCATGTGTTGCCAGGGATCTAAAATCTGCCCTCGGGCCTTCAGAATCAACAGTGCGGGCGCTTGTAGCTTATAGTGAATGGAAATGAAAATTCAGTGTCAACCAATCAGCTTTAGAGTTGGCTATTGTACGCCTGCTGGCTGGCTCCAGTGTTACACAGGAGCCAGCTAGCAGGCGTAGTGCGTGCACGTCTTTTGATTGGATTACCAATATTGAGAGGCAGGTCCTATGAAGATCTAGGAAACTGAATTTGATAAACGAATTAATTTGCGTACTACTAAGCTGTTTTTTCAACCCACAATGGCGGAAGGAGGAGAAGATATCGATTTGGTCGAGGATATAATTATAACGCCATTCTCAAGACGAACTTTTCAAGAAAAGTTAGACATTGTAAGGAGAGGTCGCCCGACGCCACAAAGCCTGTCACAGGCGGGAAAGGGCTTTGTTCGCTCGCCACTTTCAAAGTTTCAACTACGAGCGCTGTCAATGGCTCACAGGCTCCGAGAAGCACTGTAAACTGTACTGCTGGAAATGCCTATTATTTGCAAGTGATCGATTTGGTGTTTGGAGCCACACTGGCTTTGCAAACTTGAGTTGTCTAACCAAGGCAGCAACGAGACACCAAAGTACGGCTGGGCACTAACAAGCAATGGTGCTTTTGAAAACTTTTGGGGACACCGGAGTGGATCTACAACTCAAAGAACAAGCGCGCAAGGAAACGGAGCTGCACAATGAAAAGGTGAAGGGAAATATTGAAAAGACTCATTGATTGTGTCATGTTTTTGGGTAAACACTGTTTACCCAAAAATGTCAATTTGTCAATTTCAAGGTGACGCAACGCCTGGTTATACTGCGTTTCTGTCTAAATGTATAGTGTCTAGAGCCATGGCATCATAATGACGGTAATAAGAGGTGGATTAATTCGGGTGGTACTGTGTAGTACCTCACTGAAGGCCCAGGCCCCAGGCCCACGGCACGCCACTGCCTTCTATTATAGGTTATTGCTCTACTGAAAGGTGAATTCCTCTCCCAGTGTCTGGTGTACAGCAGACTGAAGCAGGTTTTCCTCTAGTATTTTGACTGTGATTGGCTCCATCCCATTTCTTTTCATACTAAAAACTCCCCAGTCTTTGCTGATGTCCAGCATACCCATACCATGATTCAGCCACCACCATGCCTGAACATAAGGAGGCAGTTACTTAGTGATGTGTTTTGTTGGATTTGCCCCAAACATAAGGCTGCATTTAGGCCAAAACCTGTATTCCTTTACAGTGTTTTATTGCAATATTACTTTATATTATATGTACTGTATGTATTATATATATGTATGTATATATATGTGTATATGTATTATATGTGGATTAATAATATTACTTTAGTGCCATGTTTCATTCAAAAATATTGCATAAAGATATTTAGGAATATTTTATTCTGTATATTTGTATTCTTCTTTTCATTCTGTCATTTACAAAAAAATATATTTTTACAACAACCTTTATTTCAACAGGGGAGTGCCATTTTGACCAAGGTCTCTTTTACAAGGGAGCCCTGCATTTTACAATTCACACATTTTATAGAACACAAGCAACAGTTGAAACACTCAGAAGTAAACAGAAATAAAAAATACAATCATGGATACCATCTACATCTCTCAGCTACCAGGTCTTCAATTAATACCCTGAACTGCCTGAGCGGCACCAGAACATCCCATTTCAACGAGATCTGAAGATTGTTCCAGCAGTGGGGCTCATCAAAACTAAAAGTGGATCTATCCAATTCAGTGGAGTGAGGTACACTACAAGTGAGGTACACTACACAAACATCTCACTCCAAAATCATGGGCATTGCCTCCCTTGCTAGATTTTAGTGTCTGTTTACCACATGGCCTCACATGTGAATCCTTAAAAAGATGGGTGGGGCTAATGCTTAAGAGGGTGTGAACGATGCTGAATGGGTGTAGACAAAGAGCTCTCCAGTAGGTGTACCAAAATATTCAAATGCAAATTTCAAACCAACAGTGAAAACAGGCTACCTTAATATGGTTCCCAATCAGAGACAATGACAAACACCTGCCTCTGATTGAGAACCATATTAGGCCAAACAACAAACCCAACATAGAAACACAAAATATTGAATGCCCACCGAGCTCACGTCCTGACCAACACTAAAACAAGGAAAACACAAACGAACTATGGTCAGAACGTGACAAAAGGGGAAAAAGGAGAGGGAATGATGGACTGTACGGTACTTCAATAAAACACAAAATATGTTGCTGTAGTTTGTCCATAAATCATAAAATTGCTATACTAGTTGAAGTTTACATGAAACTATCATATTTATTTCATACAAACACAGTGCCTGTGGACATGTGTCTCATTACCTTAACACTTTTTCAAGTTGGTGCAAAAACTCCAATCAGTTTTTAACCAAGTTTTATTCACCCGTGATGCATCATCTAGAAGAGTAGTAGAAGTTAAGTCATTTTTTTCTGATATGCCTTCAGAATGAGTGTCTTTATCTCAAACACCCCCTTTACCCCACTTGCCCTTCTCAATACCAAAATATCTAAAATTGGGAAAAAGTCAGATTTAATTTTACTATATTTTTATAATTTCATTTTAAATATTTTTATTTTCAGTCTTATGTTAAACTCAGTTTCCATTAAGGGAACAATGTAAAAAATAATAATTAGAATTATTTATTTATTACTTTTTCAGACTATCTGATCAGAAAACATAACAATTATGAAATCGATAAATACAGATTATAATCTCAGTGATCCAAGAGAGCATTTTGTAAAAAATTGTCGAATGTCAGTTTCATGAGAATGACCCACACCGTGGTCCTGAAATGAAAGTGGGGCTCACACACACACACACACACACACACACACACACACACACACACACACACACACACACACACACACACACACACACACACACACACACACACACACACACGTCCTTGCAGATGGGTGAGTTGAAGTTCCAGGACAGGAATGCAGTGAAACTTCTTCCCTTCAGGGTGTGGAGCTTTGTGTGTTTATTTTTACTCTCTAACAGGCACCTCCTAGCTGCTTGCCTCGGTCTGTCTGCATCCCCGGGTCCTCCTACTGTCACACAGAGTAGAGGACTGCATTCCTGCAAGATACTCACGTAAACCGCAGCCCCGGCAGAAATGATTGTGGCGTGCAACCCCTAGAGAGTGTCAAAGTTAGGGGGTGTCGGATGTTGGGGGAAAATGTGCAACGTTTTTTTGGCACAGGATACAGAAGGTGTAAACGGTACAGTGAAGTGGTTACTTGCATAGTAGCAAAATCAAAAACAGAAAGTGTCCGGATAAAATATTTTATAAATATTAGATGACACTTGTCTCTATTGATGGGTCATGTGAAGGAAATGCTATAACCACCTCCCAGACACATCTACTAAGTGGATGGGTCACTAATGTCTAGACATGTACACATGTTCATGAAATACAATAGATACAATACAATAAATACAATAGTTCCCCTCTCTCCACTGGGATTATCTGCCTCTAACCCTATTACAGGGGCTGAGTCACTGGCTTACTGGTGCTCTTCCATGCCGTGCCTAGGAGGGGTGCGTCACTTGAGTGGGTTGAGTCACTGACGTGATCTTCGTCTGGGTTGGCGCTCCCCCCTTGTTTTGTGCCGTGGTGGAGATCTTTGTGGGCCTGAGCCCTAGGACCATGCCCAAGGACTACCTGGCCTGATGTCTCCTTGTTGTCCCCAGTCCACCTGGCCGTGCTGCTGCTCAAGTTTCAACTGTTCTGCCTGCGGCTATGGTACCCTGACCTGTTCACTGGACGTGCTACCTGTCCCAGATCTGCTGTTTTCAACTCTCTAGAGAGGAGCGGTAGAGATACTCTGAATGATCGGCTATGAAACGCCAACTGACATTTACTCCTGAGGTGCTGACCTGTTGCACCCTCGACAACCACTGTGATTATTATTATTTGGCCCTGCTGGTCATCTATGAACATTTGAACATCTTGGCCATGTTCTGTTATAATCTCCACCCGGCACAGCCAGAAGAGGACTGGCCACCCCTCATAGCCTGGTTCCTCTCTAGGTTTCTTCCTAGCTTCTGGCCTTTCTAGGGAGCTTTTCTAGCCACCGTGCTTATACACCTGCATTGCTTGCTGTTTGTGGTTTTAGGCTGGGTTTCTGTACAGCACTTTGAGATATCAGTTGATGTACGAAGGGCTATATAAATTGATTTGATTTGATAGAGGACTGAGGGTCTTCTAAATATTGAAAGTGTGTAAATAGTTACCCATATTATTTTTTAAATGTAAATATTTTTTTCTTCGTATTCTTTTTCAATAGTCTTTTTCACATTTTTTTTCCCACATTTTTTTTCCTTCAATTTTTTGGGGGGGTGTGTTAGAATACCATTTTCGTATTTTGTACATAGGTATTTGTTTCAAATGTATACCTTCACCAATTTGGCCACTTGGGTACATTTGGGCTACTTGTGCGGGACACCTGGGTGACTTCATGATAAATGTCATGTAGCACACTCATTTTGGAAGTTATCATTCTGAAACTTTGCACAAGTACTGCTGCCCTCTTATGTTTTTCACTGAAATTGTCCCCATATTCATATCTGAATGTTTGTTTTATCTTGTTCATTTTAAAGATGATGATACAACAATAAAAAATAAAAAACTTATGATTTTTTCATTGCATTATCTAAACCAGATCTATTGTGTTATATTCTCCTACATTCAATTCACATTTACACAAACTTCAGAGTGTTTTCTTTCAAATGGTACCAAGAATATGCATATCCTTGACACACAAGGTATGTTGAACAGTATAAAAAGCAGTTTGCAAGTTCTGGGAAGCTTTTGTAAGAGACGAGGCACAACAGTAAATAACAGTATCATCAGCATAAAAATTCAGTTGGGCATTTTGGACATTTTTGTCTAAATCATGTATATAAATAGTGAATAAGAGAGGACCAAGTACAGAGCCTTGGGGCACACCATTAAAGACAGACAATTTAACAGACATAAGCCCATCAAACTGAGTGCACTGAGTTCTATCAGACAGATAGTTAGCAAACCATGCAACTGCATGCTCTGAAAGACCTACACTCAACAATCTCTGCTCTAGTATAGCATGATCAACTGTATCAAAATCCTTAGAGAGATAAAAAGTGATACACAGTGCTGGTTTTTGTCACGGGCTTCAGTGATATCATTTAAAACCTTCATGGCTGCTGTAATTGTGCTATGCTTCTTCCTGAAGCCCGATAATGTATTTAGTTAATTACAATGTGATTTTTGCTTTAGCACCATCTTTACTTGATAGAGCAGATCTCACGTGAGGAAGTAGACCATCTGACGTAAATTCTGACATTTAAGTGCCCGAGGACGGCCCATTTACTTTGTGCTCTTAAAACTTCTTATGGCTGCAAGCCCGATGTCGGTACACTTATGACAACAGCCAGCTCAAGTGCAGGGCGCGAAATTCAAAATATATTTTTTAGAAATATTTAACTTTCACACATTAACAAGTCCAATACAGCAAATGAAAGATAAACATCTTGTGAATCCAGCCAACATGTCCGATTTTTAAAATGTTTTACATATTTAGAGCTGAAATCAGTGGTTATACATTGTGCTAACGTAGCATCTTTTTCCAAGAATGTCCGGATATTTTTATGACACTCACATATTCTGACCAAATAACTATTCATAAACGTTACTAAAAAATACATGTTGTATAGGAAATGATAGATACACTACTTCTTAATGCAATCGCCGTGTTAGAATTCTAAAAATAACTTCATTACGACATCCAGCTTACGTTATAACGAGAGAGTGCCCAAAATCTGGGCGCAAACTAATAGTACACATGTTCGACAGATATATGAATTAACATCATAAAATGGGTCCTACTTTTGATGATCTTCCATCAGAATGTTGTACAAGGGGTCCTTTGTCGGGAACAATCGTTGTTTGGTTTTAGAATGTCCTCTTCTCCAGTCAATTAGCACGGAAAGCTAGCAAAGTGGCGCGAAGCTCTCCTTCGTGAACAAACGCAGACAACGCAACACGCCTAACGTCTCGAAAAAATTTCAATAATCTAATAAAACTATATTGAAAAAACATACTTTACGATGATATTGTCACATTTATCAAATAAAATCAAAGCCGGAGATATTAGCCGTCTATAACGACAGCTTTTCAGAATGCAATCCCCGGGTACTTCTCGCGCCTTCCAGAAAACAGGAAATTGGTGTCACGTCATGCCAAGAGCTCTTATTCGGCCTCAGATCAAGTTATACACTCCATTTCTTCTCTCACTGCCTGTTGACATCTAGTGGAAGGCGTATGAAGTGCATGTATACTAATACATATCAAGCACATTTATAGGCAGGCCCTAGAACAAAGCATCGATTTCAGATTTTCCACTTCCTGTCAGGAAGTTTGCTGCAAAATGAGTTCTGTTTTACTCACAGATATAATTCAAACGGTTTTAGAAACTAGAGAGTGTTTTCTATCCAATAGTAATAATAATATGCATATTGTACGAGCAAGAATTGAGTACGAGGCCGTTTGAAATGGGCACCTTTTATCCAGGCTACTCAATACTGCCCCTGCAGCCCAAAGAAGTTAAAATGTATGCTGTGGCAGTTCCCCTTCATAGCAAATAGCTGGCAATACAATCCAAGCCAAATTCGCACTGCCTTTCGCCTGCGGCGCTTCTGCTACTAGCAGAGTCAATGATGGACAAAGAAGTAAGTTACTGAACAGCAGGTGGAGCTGGGAGGTGCTTGTCAGGGAGGAAAAATAAAACAGACATCGCTCCACACCCTGAAGGGAGGTAGAGGTTTCACTGCATTCCTGTCCTGCAAATCATTCTCACCCTTTTGCAAGGACATATTTGTTGTGTGTTTAGGTCTGTGTTCAGGACCCCTGACCAGCACCCAACTTGATCTCAGGACCACAGTGTGTGTATATTAGTGTGTGTGTTAAAACGTTACATCGGAGGAGGTGTGGGCCAGCCATCCACATACGCCTATTGACCTAAACCTCAGCATATAATCAGGCACCATACAGTCCCTCGTACATGCTCCTTATTCTTTCTCTCCCCGACTTCCTTCCTCCTTCTTTATCCATCTTTCATTTTCCTCAGACTAAGATGGCGCGGTACTGCAAGCTCTGACCCAAAGCTGTTTTGTGAGTTCTGACCCAGCTTTGCTATTTTGTGATTATTTTGGCTTTTATATTTACTTTAATTTCACGAAATGTATCCGCTATCATTTATTATAACCTATGGCTATCCAACTCGATGCATTTTCCATTCACAGAGGACAGGACAGTAGAGTCAGGGAAATTGAGAGGGGGAGGGGTGTGCCTCTTCATCAACAACAAACGGTGGTCTGACTCCATCTCAGTCGTAGCCTCGACACATTGTTCGCTCGTCTTGGAATACCTAGTGGTCCAATGCCGACCCTTCTACCTCCCAAGGAAGCTTTCAGCTGTTATTGTGACTGTTGTATACATTCCACCTCAGGACAAGAAATATAACAAGCTGGCACTTAACAAACTGTTGGAAGCCATAAACAAGCAGGAAAACCTACATCTGGAAGCTGTCTTCCTTGTCGCTGCCGATTTTGATTCTGCATCATTAAGACACATGATGCCCATCTTCCATCAACACGTCCCATCGCCACTAGGGAGGATAGAGTCCTAGACTACTGTTACTCTACCCACAAGTAAGCATACAATGCCCTCCCTCGTCCGCCATTGGTCAAATGAGATCATGACTCCATACACCTTTTTCCTGTTTACAAGTAAACACTTGTTTACAAACAGATGTTATCCCCATAGTGAAGGTTCGCTACCTCCCCAATTAACCCCGATTAACACAGAGGTTGAAGCTAAGCTAAAGGAAAGGGCTACCACACACAGGGCCATCACAGGCAACCTTGAGGCTCAGGACAGGAACAAGTACAATAATTATCCCTACGACCTCCGCAGAGTCATCAAATGAACAAAAGGACAATATACGAATAAAGTGGATTCATATTACACAGGGTACGACGCCCGTTGCATGTGGCAGGGGCTACAGTCCATTGCGGATTACAAAGACCCAGCCCAACGATGCTTCTCTACCAGACAAACTCAAAATATTTTATGCATGCTTCAACAGTAACAACACCGTACCGTGTGTGAGGTACCCCACCCAAACAAAGGACTGGGTGATCTTGCTCTCCGAGGCCGACATGAGTAAGGTCTTTAATCTGGTCAACACTCACAAGGTCGCGGGGCCAGATGGTATTCTAGGGCGCTCTCGAAGCATGCACAGATCAGCTGGCAGGTATATACTGTACATGGTCATTTTCAACCTCTTCTTGTCCCAGTCTGTAATTCCCACCTTTTAAGATGACTACCATCATTCCCAGTGGTGTAAAGTACTTAAGTACAAATATTTTTAAGTACTACTAAAGTAGTTTTTTGGGGTATCTGTACTTTACTTAACTATTCATATTTTTGACTACTTTTACTTCACTACATTCCTAAAGAGAATAACTTACTTTTTACTGAATACATTTCCCCTTACACCCAAAAGTAATACAATTGTGCCATCTGGTTTGCTTAATATAAGCAATTTGAAATTATTTTTTCAATTACATTAACTTTTGATACTTAAGTATATTTAAAACCAAATACTTTTAAGTAGTATTTTACAGGGTGACTTTCACTTTTACTTTTAGGTATCTTGAATGTATTGTGAGTGGACCAAGTATTTTGTCTGTTGCTCTAAAGCGGAAAGGTGGAATAAACAAGTCAGGAGCAGATTTTGTCATAGAACAAAGTTCTCTATTTAGGTATCTTTTCTTCTCCCACATGCCCACACAACCAAGGAAGATTTCACAAGGATAACACAAATCTTCTTCTTTACAGGAATTAGGAAAACAAGGTGAGTAACTTTTAACTATAGCATAAATCATGGGTGTGTCACCGTCTTAACTATACGTTCGTGGAGAGCTCATTTCTGGTGGTGGTGAGAATCAGTGTCTGCCATTCCCGTGAGGTAGTCCTTTCCTTTCTTCTGTCGTCTGTCAGGTAAGTCATCTGTTTGGAGAATCAACACATCCTTTTTCCACTGGTTTCCTCTGGTTCTCCTGTATCTTATGTAGGAGGAAGAGAATAGGTGGTTAGTGCCACCAGGTGTGCTTAACTGCCTCTGATCCCCTGTACTCACGTGCCAGGCTGGGATGCTATCAGTGGACACAGCCTGCCTCCTGGTGGTCCTTCCACAGTATCTTTACTTTTACTCAAGTCTGACTTTCTGGTACTTTTTACACTACTGATCATTCTTGTTCCCAAGAACTGGACCACCTTGTAAATCAAATGCTTACTTACAAGACCTTAACCAACAATGCAGTTCAAAAAATAGAGTTAAGAAAATAAAAAACATAATCAAATCAAAGTTTATTTGTCACGTGCGCTGAATACAACAGGTGTAGGTAGACCTTACAGTGAAATGCTTACTTAGAGGTTCTAACCAATAGTGCAAAAAAGGTATTAGGTGAACAATAGGTAGGTAAAGAAATAAAACAACAGTAAAAAGACAGGCTATATACAGTAGTGAGGCTATAGAAGTAGCAAGGCTACATACAGACACCGGTTAGTCAGGCTGATTGAGGTAGTATGTACATGTAGATATGGTTAAAGTGACTATGCATATATGATGAACAGAGAGTAGCAGTAGCGTAAAAGAGGGGTTGGCGGGTGGTGGGTGGGACACAATGCAGATAGCCCGGTTAGCCGATGTGCGGAGGCACTGGTTGGTCGTATAGTTAAAGTGACTATGTATATATGATAAACAGAGAGTGGCAGCAGCGTAAAAAGAGGGGTTGGGGGGAGGCACACAATGCAAATCCGGGTAGCCATTTGATTACCTGTTCAGGAGTCTTATGGCTTGGGGGTAAAAACTGTTGAGAAGCCTTTTTGTCCTAGACTTGGCACTCTGGTACCGCTTGCCATGCGGTAGTAGAGAGAACAGTCTATGACTGGGGTGGCTGGGGTATTTGACCATTTTTAGGGCCTTCCTCTGACACTGCCTGGTGTAGAGGTCCTGGATGGCAGGCAGCTTAGCCCCAGTGATGTACTGGGCCGTACGCACTACCCTCTGTAGTGCCTTGCGGTCAGAGGCCGAGCAGTGGCTGTACCAGGCAGTGATGCAACCAGTCAGGATGCTCTCGATGTTGCAGCTGTAGAATCTTTTGAGGATCTCAGGACCCATGCCAAATCTTTTTAGTCTCCTGAGGGGGAATAGGCTTTGTCGTGCCCTTTTCACGACTGTCTTGGTGTGTTTGGACCATTCTAGTTTGTTGTTGATGTGGACACCAAGGAATTTGAAGCTCTCAACTTGCTCCACTACAGCCCCGTCGATGAGAATGGGGGCGTGCTCGGTCCTCCTTTTCCTGTAGTCCACAATAATCTCCTTAGTCTTGGTTACGTTGAGGGATAGGTTGTTATTCTGGCACCACCCGGCCAGGTTTCTGATTTCCTCCCTATAGGCTGTCTCGTCGTTGTCGGTGATCAGGACTACCACTGTTGTGTCGTCTGCAAACTTAATGATGGTGTTGGAGTCATGCCTGGCCATGCAGTCGTGGGTGAACAGTGAGTACAGGAGGGGACTGAGCATGCAGCTCCCACTTCAATTTGCATACCGCACAGTAGATCCATAGACGACACAATCTCAATAGCACTCCACTCTGCCCTCACCCACCTAGATTCATATTTTTTGGGGTTCACATCCCTGTTAGTGAGCATTTCTCCTTTGCCAAGATAATCCATCCACCTGACAGGTGTGGCATATCAAGAAGCTAATTAAACAGCATTATCATGTGCACCTAAAACAAGCAGTTTGTGGCAACACAATGCCACAGATGGCTCAAGTTTTGAGTAATTGACATGCTCACTGCAGGAATGTCTATCAGAGCTGTTGCCATAGAATTGAATGTTCATTTCTCTACCATATGTCGCCTCCAACATTGTTTTAGAGAATTTGGCAGTATCTCCAACCAGCCTGACAACCGCAGACCACGTGTAACCACGCCAGCCCAAGACCTACACATTGTCTAAGACCAGCCACCCAGACAGCTGTGCCCCTGCCCAGTCATGTGAAATCCATAGATTAGGGGCGAATGAATTCATTTCAATTGACTGATTTCCCTATATGAACTGTAACTCAGTAAAATCGTTGAAAATGTTGCACGTTGCATTTATATTTTCGTTCAGTATATCTTGTACAGTTGTGTCCACCGCTTTGACAGTTCATCAGTCATTGAGGAGTGTGTGTTTGTGACAGTGCCTTCAGCAAGTATTCACACCCCTTGACTTATTCCACATTAGGTTGATTTACAGCCTGAATCGAACATTTATTAAATGCATGGACACACTCTGTGTGCAATAAGATCCCTCAGTCGAGCAATGAATTTCAAACACAGATTCAACCACAGACTAGGGAGTGTTTCCAATGCCTTGAAAAGAAGGGGACCTAATGGTAGATGGGTAAATAAACAAAGACATTAAATATCCCTTTGAGTATAGTGAAATTATTAATTACACTTGGATGGTGTATCATAACACCTAAATACTACAATGATACAGGCATCCTTCCTAACTCAGTTGCTGGAGATGAAGGAAACTGCTCAGGGATTTCACCATGAGGCCAATGGTAACTTTAAAACAGTTACAGAGCTCAATGGCTATGATAGGTTAAAAACTGATGATGGATCAACAACATTGTAGTTACTACACAATACTAACCTAAATGACAGAATGAAAAGAAGGAAGCCTTTACTGAATAAAAATATTTAAAAACATGCATCCTGTTTGCAATAAGGCATTAAAGTAAAACAGCAAAAACATTGGCAAAGAAATGTACTTCATGTCCTGAATACAAAGTGTTATGTTTGGGGCAAATCCAACAAAACACATCACTGAGTACCACTCTGCATGGTGGTGGGTGCATCATATTATGGGTATGCTTGTCATTGGCAAGGGCTAGGGAGTTTTTTTAGGATAAAAAGAAACGGAATAGCACAGGCTAAATCCTAGAGGCAAACCTGGTTCAGTCTGCTTTCCAACACTGGTAGACAAATTCTACTTTCAGCAGGACAATAAGCTAAAACACAAGGTCAAATACAGTGGAGTTGGTTCCCAAGACGACATTGAATGTTCCGTAGTGGCCTAGTTACAGTTTTGACATAAATCGTCTTGAAAATGTATGGCAAGACCTTGCTGTCTAGCAATGATCAACAACCAACTTGACAGAGCTTGAAGAATTTTTACAATCCAGTCTCTTAGAGACTTACCCAGAAAGACTAACAGCTGTAATTGCTGCCAAAGGTGATTCTAACATGTATTGGGGAAAGGGTGATACCTAGTCAGTTGTACAACTGAATGCCCTCTGAATCAGAGAGGTGCGGGGGGCTGCCTTAATCGACATCCATGTCTTCGGTGCCCGGGGAATCTATATCAGGCGATGTGACAGGAAAAAGACTCCAGCCACCCAGGCCATAGACTGTTCTCTCTGCTTCCGCAAGGCACGAGGCACCGGTGCATCAGGTCTAACACCAGCAGGCTCCTGAACGCATCTATCCCTGCCATAAGACTGCTAAATATCTAACAATATGGCTGCACAGCCTATCTGAGTTGACCCTTGTATTTTATTTAGATTTTTGCATTGTCTTTATGCACACTCTCAGGCATCTACACACTCACACACACTGACACTCCAACACACACATAACATATTTACACTGAATGTACAACACATTAGAAACACCTGCTCTTTCCATGACAGCTATGAAAGCTATGATTCCTTATTGATGTCACTTGTTAAATCCACTTCAATCAGTGTAGATGAAGGGGAGGAGACAGGTTAAAGAAAGATTTTGAAGCTTTAAGACAATTGAGACACGGATTGTGTATGTATGAGTGCCATTCAGAGGGTGAATGGGCAAGACAAAATATTGAATATTTGAACAGGGTATGCTTGTAGGTGCCAGGCGCACCAGTTTGTGTCAAGAACTGCGATGGTGCTGGGTTTTTCACTCTCAACAGTTTCTCCCGTGTATCAAGAATGGTCCACCACCCAAAGAACATACAGCCAACGTCAGGCCAGTGGTCGAAAACTGGCCATTGATAAAAAAGGACAAAGGAGGCTGACACGAATTGTGTAGAGCAAAAGACAGTTAGTCAACTGACAGTCCAGTACAACATTGACGCCCAAAGACCCATAAAAGAATGCACAACTCGTCGTACCTTGACACAAATGGGGTATGGCAGCCAATGAACTTACAGAGTTCCACTTCTTTCAGCAAAAAAACAAGAAACTGCTGTTGCAGTGAACTAAAGAACGAAAACACTGGACTTTGGAGAATTGGATAGGGCTGTTGCGGTGACCGTATTACCGCCACATCGGCGGTCACGAGTCATGAAGGCAGTCAAATTCCATGTGACCGTTTAGTCACGGTAATTAGGCTTCTCCAAGCTCTGATGCTGCTGATGGTCATTAGTAGCCTACCAAACTTACTAACTGCCTGGTACTCAGCACTCTATTGTCCCTCTAATCACTCTGACATCAATGCAGATGTGTTCGAAAATCTAATCAAACACTTCATTAGAGCCCATGAGCACATGTTGCTCACCATTTCTATAGGCTATGCAATTGCACGAGAAAACAGATTGATGGCCTCTACTAAAAAGAGGAGGGCCTCATCAGCTTTCTATAGGCTAGACCTACTATATTTATTTATCTATTTTCCTAATATTAAGCACATTGTTTATATTTACAACAGGAGTATAGCCTACTTGGCTGCCATGGAAATGAACCACGGGAAAAGCATTCTCCATTCGCTATTTACGTGCATAGATGATATGTATTTTTTCCCGCTGGCCCAGATTCAAGACAGGTGCATGATAATGGTCCATTCTAAATCAAAACAAATTTCACACATATATTATTTAGTATATGTGAAGACAAGATTAAATCAAGAATAGTCTGGGTGACAATATTAGCCTATCACTTGTGAATTATATATATGATGCCCAGCGTAAGAAACATAATTTTATTTTGCGACTTTTTCTAATCATAGTCGCACATCTCATGTAGCCTAGCCCATAGGCCTAAATGTTTTTATAAGATTTGTATCACAACTAATGTGGCTAAACAACTTCTTAAAATTAAGCATATGAATCAGCTTTCCAAGGGGTTTAAAGCCTAACTGGCATACATAAACAGCGCGTGAGTTTCAAGTTTGGGGAAGATAATTTTCTCCATAAAAATGCAGCTTTATAATAAAAGCTTTACATGCATAATCACATTTGCGGTCACTTTTGATAATGGTGTTTTCCCACTAATGAAACATGTTCACTTATAGCCTACTGCCATGTGCGTAATGCTACACTTATAATGTGAAGAAATAGCCTAATAGTTTATCAACATTTTATGCTAAATATTCTGATCTGTTGCGTCAACCACATTGCATAGAAAATGTTTTTTTGATGCTAGTGATTGTATTGATTTGGGATCTATTGCATCCCACAACTGTCCCAGACTATGTTTGGAATATTTATTTCTCTCACAGAATAGAATAGGTCGACTTTTGTACTACGGGGGATAGTAGATTGACAGATTGCTGTTTGTTAGGCCTACTCATTTTGTTGGCTGACGAAAGTAAATGTGGACAGTTCCTCTTCTTCCAGGTGCTTAGGAGCACCCAGCACTCAGGGAGAACGGCACAACGCAGTACTCTCTGACACTGACCGCAAAATGCATGGATTTGTTTAGGGTGCAAAAAGGGATGTCACTTATTTTTTTCAAATCATCATTAGAGTCGTATCATGTAGCCTTAGAATGTCTTTAAAATCAAAACATATACACTACTGGCCAAAAGTTTTAGAACACCTACTCATTCAAGAGTTTTTCATTTTTTAAACTATTTTCTACATTGAAGAATAATAGTGAAGGCATCAAAACTATGAAATAACACATATGGAATCATGTAGTAAACAAAAAAGTGTTAAACAAATCAAAATATATGGCATATTTGAGATTCTTCAATAGCTACCCTTTGCCTTGATGACAGCTTTTCACACTCTTGGCATTCTCTCAACCAGCTTCACCTAGAATGCTTTTCCAACAGTCTTGAGTTCCCACATATACTGAGCACGTGTTGGCTGCTTTTCCTTCACTCTGCGGTCCGACTCATCCCAAACCATCTCAATTTGGTTGAGGTCAGGGGAATGTGGAGGCCAGGTCATCTGATGCAGCACTCCATCACTCCCCTTCTTGGCCAAATAGCCCTCACACAGCCTAGGGTGTGTTGGGTCATATCCTGTTGAAAAACAAATGATAGTCCCACTAAGCCCAAACGGGATGGCATATCGCTAATGCTGTGGTAGCCATGCTGGTTAAGTGTGCCTTGAATTCTAAATGAATCACTGACAGTGTCACCAGCAAAGTACCACCACACCTCCTCCATGCTTTATGGTGGGAAATACACATGCGGAGATCATCCGGTCACCCTCACCGCGACTCACAAAGACACAGCGGTTCGAACCAAAAATTACAAATTTGGACTCATCAGACCAAAGGACAGATTTCCACCAGTCTAATGTCCATTTCTCGTGTTTCTTGGCCCAAGCAAGTCTCATCTTCTTATTTGTGTCCTTTAGTAGTGGTTTCTTTGCAGCAATTCGACCATGAAGGCCTGATTCACACAGTCTCCTCTGAACAGTTGGTGTTGAGATGTGTCTGTTACTTGAACTCTGTGAAGCATTTATTTGGGCAAACATTTCTGAGGCTGGTAACTCTAATGAACTTATCCTCTGCAGCGGAGGTAACTCTGGGTCTTCCTTTCCTGTGGCGGTCCTCATGTCAGCCAGTTTCATCATAGCGCTTGATGGTTTTTGTTACTGGACTTGAAGAAACTTTCAAAGGGTTTAAACACTGTTTCCCATGCTTGTTCAATGAACCATATTCAATTAGTGAACATGCACCTGTGGAACGGTTGTTAAGACAAAGCTTACAGCTTACAGACTTAAGGTCTGTAAGGTCACAGTTATGACAACTAATTAAGGTCACAGTTATGAAAACTTAGGATACTAAAGAGGCCTTTCTACAGACTGAAATACACAACAAAAAGATGCCCGGGGTCCCTGCTCATCTGTGTGAACGTGCCTTAGGCATGCTGCAAGGAGGCATGAGGACTGCAGATGTGGCCAGGGCAATAAATTGCAATGTCCTTACCGTGAGACGCCTAAGACAGCGCTGCAGGGAGACAGGACGGACAGCTGATTGCCCTCGCAGTGGCAGACCACGTGTAACAACACCTGCACAGGAACGGTACATCCAAACATCACACCTGCGAGACAGGTACAGGATGGCAACAACAACTGCCCGAGTTACATCAGGAATGCACAATCCCTCTATCAGTGCTCAGACAGTCCGCAATAGGCTGAGAGAGGCTGGGGCTTGTAGGCCTGTTGTAAGGCAGGTCCCCACCAGACATCACCTGCAACAACGTCGCCTATGGGCACAAACCCACCATTGCTGGACCAGACAGGGCTGGTAAAAAGTGTTCTTCACTGACGTGTCACGGTTTTGTCTCACCAGAGGTGATGGTCGGGTCATGTTTATCGTAGAAGGAATGAGCCTTACACCAAGGCCTATACTCTGGAGCGGGATCGATCTATTGTACTGTACTGTGTTGTATGGTGCTGTCCAAACTTGTGAAACATAGATGTCTATGTTTGGGTAAAGTCAAGGCTGGTCCAGACCAAATCGGAACCAATTTTATATGTCGATGTTTGGGCCAAATATACGACGGACCAACGTCCGTGAACATTTAGATCAAGGCCGGTCTGTGCTTAGTGGGATGTTACCCTCTCCTCTCCGCATCACATGCAAATGGGACTGCTCTCTAACCTGTAGCCACATCCTTCTATGGCCATTTGAGATCTCCATGTGAGTCGTTGATGGATTGATTGATTGAGTTTAAAAAAACACACGGGACATACATATAAAAAAAAACGTGACAGGAATATTACAAAATCTGCAATACTGGTCCTCCCTTGCCGATGTGTCACGACTGCTGAAATAGCTCTCTAAAGCCACGACACATCGACAGTGGTTAGGAACTAGTCCCTTAGCCTTCTCTGCCATCCCGACCACCGCATGCATGCATTTGTTGTTCAAATAGCCAGCTAGCTAGCGATCAAGTCAAACAAGTAGACTTTTCATCTCAGTCCTGCAACTCTGTAAGTCAAGACAACCAGATGCTGGTGAACAAAACCCAGAGCAATTTAAACCCCATGTCATTTCAGCATTGGTAAGAAGAAGTTTAGTCCAAATGGGATGTTGGGTACTATATTTATTGAATATTATATAAATCCTATAAATTAAAATTGCCAATTTAGGTGCAATCTATTAGCTTAATTTCTCAGATCAAATTATATTTCACCCAAATAATAATGTCTAACTACAGAAACCATTTTAGAACACTCAGACGGTGGGTGTCGAATCCTCTTTGTGGTGCCTTTTTGTTGTTGTTGTTGGAATGACCCATGTAAATGGGTGGATTACAGAGTGTGTAACAGATACAGTAAAACTCCTTGTCCTCCTCACACTGCCTCTCCACAGGGACGTGATGACGTCGCTGGGGGATAAAGGCTCTGTCCAGACACAGACCAAGGTCCTGTCCCAGGACTCATGGACGCAGGTCAGCTGTCCCTGCTGTGTGACTGAGCGGGTGGAGCCCCTGGTCCTCATCCAGCTGTCAGACAGCGTCCAGCCTGTCACCAAGAGGTGGCTCATCTCCCTGATTGAAGCTTCAAAGAGACATGGAGGTGAGAGGTCAGGTCGGATAGGGTCAGCAGCAGATCAGAGGCCTGACTGTTCTTCAGTCTGTGTTGCTTGTTTTGTTCCAGCCGAGTGCTATTAACACATCTGATTCAACTGATTCTGCTTGATGATTCGTTTATTAGTTGAGTCTCTAGTTTCAAAGTAGTCAGACACATCAGGTTAATCCTGATGAAATGTTGCACAAAACAACTGCAGGAGCAATCCATGTGTCTTAGTTTATTAGCTGAATTAAGTGTCAATAATTACTGGGCTGAAACAAAAGCATACAGTATACTAAGATCACTGCAGTAGAGGCAGGAGTACTGTAATTGACCCTCTCCTCCTCCCTGGACTAGGAGCAGCTTTGCTGGCCCACCCTGGAGAGGATGAGTGTGGAAATGTGATCGTGGTGTCTGCTCCTCGCTGCACCCTTCTCAGAGCCACGGAGGATCTGGGTCTGTGTAAGAAATACCGCAATGAAGAGATGGCTTCTTTCTCCTACCACGACAGAGACAACTTCACCAATGTCGGTAAGAATGTTGGTAATACTGGGGGAAGAGTAGAAGGATATTAAAGGTAATAGCAGTCACAAGTTGTAACAGATCTTCAGCACCCAATACACCTTCTGTAAGAATAGAATCAACAAAATACACATTCACTGTTGTAATAGTGTGGTAATATAGACAAAATTACATATTAAATGTAATATACAGTACCAGTCAAAAGTTTAGACACACCTACTCATTAAAGGTTTTTTATTTATTTGTACAATTTTCTACATTGTAGAATAATAGTGAAAACATCAAAACGAAAAAATAACACACATGGAGTCATGTAGTAACCAAAAAGAAGTGTTAAACTAATCAAAATATATTTTAGATTCTTCAAAGTAGCCACCCTTTGCCTTGATGACAGCTTCACTCTCTCTAAACCAGCTTCACGAGGAATGCTTTTCCAATAGCCTTGAAGGAGTTCCCACATATGCTGAGCACTTGTTGGCTGCTTTTCCTTCACTCTGCGGTCCGACTCATCCTAAACCATCTCAATTTGGTTGTGTTTTGGGTCATTGTCCTGTTGAAAACAAATGATAGTCCCACTAAGCGCAAACCTGATGGGATGGCGTATCGCTGCAGAATGCTTTCGTAGTCATGCTGGATAAGTGTGCCTAGAAATCGAAATAAATCACAGACAGTTCATTAAATTTTCCAGATTAACTGACCTTCATGTTTTAAAGTAATGATGGACTGTCGTTTCTCTTTGCTTATTTGAGCTGATCTTGCCATAATATGGACTTGGTCTTTTACCAAATAGGGCTATCTTCTGTATACCACCCCTACTTTGTCACAACACAATGATTGGCTCAAACGCATTAATAAGGAAACAAATTCCACAAATCAACCTTTAACAAGGCACACCTGTTAATTGAAATGCATTCCAGGTGACTACCTCATGAAGGTGGTTGAGAGAATCCCAAGAGTGTGCAAAGCTGTCATCAAGGCAAAGGGTGGCTACTTTGAAGAATCTCAAATATAAAATGTATTTAGATTTGTTTAACACTTTTTTGGTTACTACATGATTCCAAATGTGTTATTTCATAGGAATGGAGGCGACAGGTAGCGTAGTGTTGGGCCAGTAACCAAAGGGCTGCTGGATCTAATCCCTGAGCTGACAAGGTACTCTATTGTTCTGCCCTTGAACAAGGCAGTTAACCCACTGTTCCCCAGTAGGCCGTCATTGTAAATAAGAATTTGTTCTTAACTGACTTGCCTAGTTAGTCACCATCCCGGATCCGGGAGCACCCTCATCAGTAAAAAAGCTGACTAGCATAGCCTAGCATAGCGCCACAAGTAAATACTAGCATCTAAATATCATGAAATCACAAGTCCAAGACACCAGATGAAAGATACACATCTTGTGAATCTAGCCATCATTTCCGATTTTTTAAATGTTTTACAGCGAAAACACAATATGTATTTCAATTAGCTAACCACGATAGCATATCGCTGAGCTGTAGTCAATGAACCGCATATTTTCACAATTTTTTTACCGCATAGGTAGCTATCACAAATTCGACCAAATAAAGATATAAATAGTCACTAACCAAGAAACAGCTTCATCAGATGACAGTCTTATAACATATTTATTGTATAGCATATGTTTTGTTCGAAAAATGTGCATATTGCAGGTATAAATCATAGTTTTACATTGCAGCCACCATCAAAAATCTCACCAAAGCAGCTAGAATAACTACAGAGACCAACGTGAAATACCTAAATACTCATCAGAAAACATTTATGAAAAATACATGGTGTACAGCAAATGAAAGACAAACATCTTGTGAATCCAGCCAATATTTCAGATTTTTTAAGTGTTTTACAGCGAAAACACAATATAGCATTATATTAGCTTACTATAATAGCCTACCACACAACCGCATTCATTCAATGCAACGTTAGCGATAGCGAATAAACCAGCAAAAGATATAAATTTTTTCACTAACCTTCACAATCTTCATCAGATGACAGTCCTATAACATCATATTACACAATACATATATGGTTTGTTCGAAAATGTGCATATTTAGCGGCACAAATCGTGGTTTTACAATGTGAATACATAGTCAAAATGCAGAAATATTGTCCGGAGAAATCTTGGAGTGGCACCTAATCTAACCAAATAACTAATCATAAACTTTACTAAAAAATACATGTTGGACAGCAAATGAAAGATACACTAGTTCTTAATGCAACCGCTGTGTTAGATTTTTTAAAATAACTTTAGTACGACATACAGCTTACGTTATAGCGAGACAGCGCCCAAAATCAGGGCGAAAAATACGTCTAAACATTTGACAGAAATACGAAATAACATCATAAATGGTTCCTACTATTTGATGAGCTTCCATCAGAATCTTGTACAAGGTGTCCTTTGTCCAGAATAATTGTTGTTCGGTTGTAGAATGTCCTCTTCATCTGTCGAATTAGCAACCAAAGCTAGCCATGTGGCGCAGGAGTCTCCAACTCACCATAACGCAAGACAAAGAAAATGCCGAAAAATCGCAATAAACTGATATAAACTGATATAACTCGGTTTAAAATAACTACTTTATGATGTTTTAACACATATATCAAATAAAATCAGAGCCGGATATATCTAACGTCTATAACGAAAGCTTTTCAGAACGCAATCTAGAGGTCCTTCTCGCGCCATGCTGAACAATGAAAAGACTGGTCACGTCATTCCAAGAGGTCTTATTCGGCCTCAGATAAAGCTATACACCCCATTCCACCTCTCACTGCCTATTGACATCTAGTGGAAGGCGTATGCAGTGCATGTAGACCCATAGATTTCATGCAAATCAATAGAGCCCCCGATTTCAGATTTTTCAGTTCCTGACAGGAGGTTTGCTGCAAAATGAGTTCTGTTTTACTCACAGATATAATTCAAACGGTTTTAGAAACTAGCGAGTGTTTTCTATCCAATAGTAATAATAATATGTATGTTGTACGAGCAAGAATTGAGTACGAGGCAGTTTAATTTGGGAACGATTTTTTACAAAGTGAAAACAGCGCCCCCATATTGACAAAAGGTTTTAAAGTTTAAATAAAAAATCATAGTTTTGATGTCTTCACTATTTCTACAGTGTAGAAAATAGTAATAATAAAGTAAAACTTTTGAATGAGTAGGTGTGTCCAAACTTTTGCCTGGTATTGTATATGACAGTCTTGATTGACGCCTGTCCTCTGTGTTACCAGATGACATGCAGGAGTTCCTGACGCTAGCGGAGCGTCAGTACATAGTCAAGATTGAGCTGGACTCTCTACAGGCTCAGAAGAAGCAGAGAATCCCTGGAGTCCCAGAGGCTCTGGGGGTCCTGGAGGCCTGGGAGAACATCTGTGAGTCTTTAAGTGTGTGTGTGTGCGTGCGTGCGTGCGTGCGTGTCTGTCTGTTTGCTTGATATGTGAATAGAGTGATGTAAATGGGGATTCCTAGAACAAATAAGGACCAAGATTTGGGGGATTTTCCTTTGGAGAAAGTACTGTTTATATATATTTGACATTTGTATCTTTAAACATACTTGAGAAATAATTAATTGAAGTTAGAATATTTGGGGACTTACCCAGGCCTCCTTTAAGACTGTAATGGTGTGCTACAAGGTGCTACAAATCAAAAGTTGGTGTCATATGAAGCTTTACCGCTTGCTCTGTAATATGAGTAGTATTTTGATTTCAATAACACATTTCTTACATTAATTTATGAACATTGAATAATATAATTTGGCATATCTGTCAATATATTGCTTGTGCACATGTGTGCCATTTGCTTACCTCAGCATGTTCTGTCTCCAATGTCATGATCTTGCTTAGCTAAGCTGTTCTGCAGCAGAGCAGAGCACCACCTCTGGCTCATCATTTCAGTGCTCTCTCCGGTCCTCTCTCACTGCTCTGTGATCTGTATATTTGTCTGAGAACTACAACACACTGTCCCTTACGTATGCTGGATAGTGTTAACAATGTAATACAGCCAAGCTTCTGGCTATGTTACCCCCTGTTACCCGTCTGTATGTGTAATAATGGTAGAGGTATGGTACAGTTCCCTGATGTAGCCCTTCCGTCCTGTCTCTGTGCTGTAGGTCAGAGGCTGGTGAGGGCAGGAGTGATAAAGGACATCTTCCCTCTACATAACCAGCAGAGACTGAATGACGTCTGCAGAAGGTGGTACTCTAAGAAGCAGATATGGAGACAGCCTCTCGGTAAACAGCAACATACAGTAAACACACACAACAAAAAAGTGACATACTTTTTTTTAGAGTTAGCAGTCTAGCTAAGTGTTTTGATTTCCCACTTCCTCAGGTGCTGAAGAGTTCCAAAAGGGTTATTTGGCTGTCCCCATTGGGATCCATGTAGAACACTCTGGGAAAAGGGTTCTTTCTACATGGAACACAATAGGGTTCTTCCTGGAACCAAAAATGGTTATTCAAAGGGTTCTCCTATCGGGACAGAAGAAGAACCGTTTTAGGTTCTAGATAAAACCTTTTTTTCAAAGCGTGTATAGGCTCTAGGCCAATATGCACAAAGATGTCAACAAAATAAATCTCATAATTCTGCATCCTATTTTGACAGGTTGCACATCAAAATATCAATCATAGCATATCAAATCAAATCAAATGTTATTTGTCACATGCGCCGAATACAACAGTTGTCAACTTACAGTGACTTACTTACAAGCCCTTAACCAACAATACACTAAAGAAAAATAAGTCTTGAGCAAAAAAATAGATCAGCATAATATTTTAATTCAAATAACAAATAATTAAAGAGCAGCAGTATAGTCTGAGTAGCCATTTGATTAGCTGTTCAGGAGTCCTATGGCTTGGGGATATAAGCTGTTAAGAAGCCTTTTGGACCTAGACTCCGGCACTGCTTGCCATGCGGTAGCAGAGAGAACAGTCCATGACTAGGGTGGCTGGAGTCTTTGACAATTTTTAGGGCCTTCCTCTGACACCACCTGGTATAGAGGTCCTGAATTGCAGGAATCTTGGCCCCAGTGACGTACTGGGCCATACGCACTACCCTCTGTAGTGCCTTTGCGGTCAGAGAACGAGCAGTTGCCATACCAGGCAGTGATGCAACCAGTCAGGATGCTCTCGATGGTGCAGCTGTATAACTTTTTGAGGATCTGAGGACCCATGCAAAATCTTTTCAGTCTCCTGAGGGGGAATAGACATTGTCGTGCCCTCTTCACAACTGTCTTGGTGTGTTGGGACCATGATAGTTTGTTGGTGATGTGGACACCAAGGAACTTGAAGCTCTCAACTTGCTCCATTACAGCCCGGCCAATGAGAATGGGGGCGTGCTTGGTCCTCCTTTTCCTATAGTCCACAATCATCTCCTTGTCTTGATCACGTGTCTTGATCACGTTGAGGGAGAGGTTGTTATCCTGGCACCTCCTCCATATAGGCTGTCTCATCTTTGTTGTTGATCAAGCATACCACTGTTGTGTCGTCGGAAAACTTAATGATGGTGTTGGAGTCGTGCCTGGCCATGCAGTCATGAGTGAACAGGGAGTGCAGGAGGGGACTGAGCAAGCACCCCTGATGGGCCCCCGTGTTTAGGATCAGTGTGGCAGATGGGTTGTTACCCACCCTTACCACCTGGGGGCAACCCATCAGGAAGTCCAGGATCCAGTTGCAGAGGGAAGTGTTTAGTCCCAGGGTCCTTAACTAAGTGATGAGTTTTGAGGGCACTATCGTGTTGACCGCTGAGCTGTAGTCAATGAATAGCATTCTCACATAGGTGTTCCTTTTGTCCAGGTGGGAAAGGGCAGTATGGAGTGCAATAGAGATTGCATCAACTGTGGATCTGTTGGTGCGGTATGCAAATTGGAGAGGGTCTAAGGTTTCAGGGATAATGGTGTTGATGTGAGCCATGACCAGCCTTTCAAAGCAGTTCATGGCTACAGACGTGAGTGCTACGGGTTGGTAGTCATTTAGGCAGGTTACCTTAGTGTTCCTGGACACAGCGACTATGGTGGTCTGCTTGAAACATGTTGGTATTACAGGCTCAGTCAGGGACAGGGACAGTCAGCGTCAGGGACAGGTACACGTCTCTGTGTGTGGAGTATAGGTGGTCTAGAGTTTTTTCCCCCTCTGGTTGCACATGTAACATGCTGGTAGAAATTAGGTATAACGGATTAAAAGTCCCCGGCCACTAGGAGCGCCGCCTCTAGATGAGCGTTTTCCTGTTTGCTTATGGCTGTATACAGCTCATTGAGTATGGTCTTAGTCCCAGCATCGGTTTGTGGAAATCATGCATTTCCTGGATATGTTAGATGAAATAGCTTACTGTTTTAATCATCGGCTACCATCTCAGTTGTTTTACTTGGCACTGACAAAAAAAAATCCAGAGCCCTGCAGCTAATGTAAGTTAACTGTCCATTTATTTTTAGGGGTTTATCGTTGTATTTGTTGTTATCAAGCAAAATAGTTACATTTATCGCGATAGGACTTTTTGTCCATATCACCCAGCTCTGGCACCTCCACAAACATGTACTCCTTTGTCCTGCTAATGATCTCTCTCTTCCTGTAAAGATGCAATCCAGTCATACTTCGGAGGCACCATGGCGTTTTACTTCAGCTTTCTGCAATTCTACACCTGGGCCCTGGTTCCCCCTGCCTTCCTGGGCCTGGTCCTGACCTTTCTGCTGCCTGGAGGTGGTGGGGTGGTGAAGGAGCAGGCCGTGGAGGGGGTGATGGAGGAGGACGACGATGGCCCCTCGGTCAGTGGTCACATGGTACAGGCTGTATTCAGCATGCTGTGGTCCACGCTGTTCATCGAGTTCTGGAAGCGCCGGAGCTCCTCCCTCTCCCACCGCTGGGGCACACGGCACCTGACCGAGCGTTTCGCCGAGCCCCGCCCCGGCTTCCATGGCACCCTGGGGCTCAACCCTGTGACAGGCCGTCTGGAGCCCCTGTTCCCGGAGTGGCAGAGGCAGCTGCGTGTGGGCCTGGTGTCGTTGCCCCTAGTGGGGCTGTTCCTGGGACTGGTGGTGCTGGGGATGACAGGATTCTACCACGGAGAGGCCCTGGTACAGGGCTTCCATCAGGACAGCGGCTCCCTGTTCTCTGGAGCTCTGCTCTACCTGCCCTCCATAGCCCACACAGTCTACACCACCATATTAAAGAATGTGTACCACGCTGTGGCCATGCAACTCACCAAGTGGGGTGAGAGAGGGCAATGGGGAGGGAGATGAGTTAGATTGGGAAGAGACGATAGAAGGGGTTAGAGAAGAGGGAGAGAAAATAAGTGTGAGGTTGATGAATAATTGCAGTAGGGGTTAGAATGTTTGGGAACACAGAGCTAAATTCACCAAAGAGCAGATTCATAGAATAATAGAGAATGCAATTGGATGCAAGGTGTCACAGTTTGTGTGCGAGTCCACTGACAATCAGTCTGATTTTCCCTCATAGAAAACCACAGAGAGGAGTCCTCCTTCCAGAACCATCATATCACCAAAGTCCTCCTGGTCAGTCCCAGTCGTCCTCCCACATCTGCCAGTCTATTCTCCTCTTCCTCCCTCTCCTCTGGTCGCCCCTTTCTCTACTGTATATTCTTACTGAATATATACAGTGCCTACAGAAAGTATTCAGACTCCTTCACTTTTTCCACATTTTATTACGCTACAGCCTTATTCTAAAATGTATGAAATATTTTTTTCCCTCTTCAGTCTACACCCAATACCAATGACAAAGCAAAAACAGGTTTTTAGAATTTAAGAAACAGAAATATCACATTTACATAAGTATTCAGACCCTTTACTCAGTACTTTGTTGAAGCACCTTTGGCAGCGATTACAGCCTGGCGTCTTCTTGGGTACAACGCTACAAGCTTGGCAAACCTATATTTGGGGAGCTTCTCCCATTCTTTTCTACAGATCCTCTCAGACTCTGTCAGGTTGGATGGGGAGCGTCGCTGCTCAGCTATTTTCAGGTCACTCCAGAGATGTTCGATCGAGTTCAAGTCCAGGCCTTGGCTGGGCCACTCAAGGACATTCAGAGACTTGTCCTGAAACCACTCCTGCGTTGTCTTGGCTGTGTGCTTCGGGTCATTGTCCTGTTGGAATGTTAATCTTCACCCCAGTCTGAGGTCCTGAGAACTCTGGAGCAGGTTTTCATCAAGGATATCTCTGTACTTTGCTCTGTAAATTTTCCCTCGATCCTGACTAGTCTCCCAGTCCCTGCCGCTGAAAAACATCCTTTAGACATACTTTAGAACCGTAACCCCAATCAGAAGCTAGCCAGATAACTAGCTACTAGCTAGTAGTCAGTTAGCCACTGCTGCGGTCGTCACCCTTAACTCGAACACCAGCCAGCTTCAGCTCGGGCCAATACATGCCAGTCTGCAGGCGCGATATCAACCCAGAGAATATAGGACTGCTTTTTCTCTACCACATCACCGGATTCCTGACGCAAGCTCTGGACAATTACACCGGATCATCGTCGCTAGCTAGCTGCAACCAAGTGGCTACTACTGGCTAATACCTCTGTCCCGAAACAAGCACCAGTTAGCCTTGAGCTAGCCTCGAGCTAGGTCCATCTGCCGGCTAGCCGAAGAGGTCTACCAGCGAATTCTTGGGCTACAATACCTCTTTTGCCAATTGGACTGGACCCTTTATTGCCGACACGGAGCCCCGTCGATCCATCACGACTGGTCTGCCGACGTAATTGTCCGAGGTGGTTTCAACAGGCTTTTCCATTGCGACGTTTCTGAATACCCATCTGCTAATTTTTAGCTATCTTATCGGCTGCTATCTAAATAAATATACCGGACAATTTGTTTCTTTTTTTTCTTGGGTCACTATATCTATTTTGCCAATTGGATCGATCCCCTCTACCACACGGAACCCCACTAATCTACCGACGGAAACGAACGAGGTGAAAAATAATAATAATAATAATAATAAAATAAATAAATAAATAAAAACAGACCTCCATCCTATGTTATCTTGCTACCGATAGCCAGCTACCCGGCCAGCTGTCTGGATCGCCGTGAACCCAACCTACCTCTACTCACTGGACCCTTATGATCACTCGATTAAGCATGCCTCTCCTTAATGTAAATATGCCTTGTCCATTGCTGTTCTGGTTAGTGTTTATTGGCTTATTTCACTGTAGAGCCTCTAGCCCTGCTCACTATATATCCAACCTCTCAGTTCCACCACCCACATATGCGATGACATCACCTGGTTTCAATGATCTTTCTAGAGACAATATCTCTCTCATCATCACTCATTACCTAGGTTTACCTCCACTGTATTCACATCCTACCATACCTTTGTCTGTACATTATTCCTTGAAGCTATTTTATCGCCCCCAGAAACTTCCTTTTACTCTCTGTTCTAGACGTTCTAAACGACCAATTCTCATAGCTTTTAGCCGTACCCTTATCCTACTCCTCCTCTGTTCCTCTGGTGATGTAGAGGTGAATCCAGGCCCTGCAGTGCCTAGCTCCACTCCTATTCCCCAGGCGCTCTCTTTTGATTACTTCTGTAACCGTAATAGCCTTGGTTTCATGCATGTTAACATCAGAAGCCTCCTCCCTAAGTTTGTTTTGTTCACTGCTTTAGCACACTCTGCCAACCCAGATGTTTTAGCCGTGTCTGAATCCTGGCTTAGGAAGACTACCAAAAATTCTGACATTTTCATCCCTAACTACAAGATTTTCAGACAAGATAGAACGGCCAAAGGGGGCGGTGTTGCAATCTACTGCAAGGATTGCCTGCAGAGTTCTGTTTTACTATCCAGGTCTGTTCCGAAACAATTTGAACTCCTACTTTTAAAAATCCACCTCTCTAAAAACAAGTCTCTCACTGTTGCCGCCTGCTATAGACCACCCTCTGCCCCCAGCTGTGCTCTGGACACCATATGTGAACTGATTGCCCCCCATCTATCTTCAGAGCTTGTGCTGCTAGGCGACCTAAATTGGAACATGCTTAACACCCCAGCCATCCTACAATCTAAGCTTGATGCCCTCAATCTCACACAAATTATCAATGAACCTACCAGATATCACCCCAATTCCGTAAACACGGGTACCCTCATAGACATCATCCTAACCAACTTGCCCTCCAAATACACCTCTGCTGTTTTCAACCAAGATCTCAGCGATCACTGCCTCATTGCCTGTATCCGTAATGGGTCAGCGATCAAACGACCTCCACTCATCACTGTCAAACGCTCCCTGAAACACTTCAGCGAGCAGGCCTTTCTAATCGACCTGGCCGAGGTATCCTGGAAGGATATTGATCTCATCCCGTCAGTAGAGGATGCCTGGATATTTTTAAAAAATTCCTTCCTCACCATCTTGAATAAGCATGCCCCATTCAAGAAATTTAGAACCAGGAACAGATATAGCCCTTTGTTCTCTCCTGACCTGACTGCCCTTAACCAACAGAAAAACATCCTATGGCGTTCTGCATTAGCATCGAACAGCCCCCGTGATATGCATCTTTTCAGGGAATCTAGAAACCAGTATACACAGGCAGTTAGAAAAGCCAAGGCTAGCTTTTTCAAGCAGAAATTTGCTTCCTGCAACACAAACTCAAAAAAGTTCTGGGACACTGTAAAGTCCATGGAGAATAAGAACACCTCCTCCCAGCTTCCAACTGCACTGAAGATAGGAAATACTGTCACCACCGACAAATCCACTATAATTGAGAATTTCAATAAGCATTTTTCTACGGCTGGCCATGCTTTCCACCTGGCTACCCCTACCCCGGTCAACAGCACTGCCCTCCCCTCTGCTACTCGCCCAAGCCTTCCCCATTTCTCTTTCTCCCAAATACAGTCAGCTGTTCTGAAAGAGATGCAAAATCTGGACCCTTACAAATCAGCCGGGCTAGATAATCTGGACCCTTTCTTTCTAAAACTATCTGCTGAAATTGTTGCCACCCCTATTACCAGCCTTTTCAACCTCTCTTTCGTGTCGTCTGAGATTCCCAAAGATTGGAAAGCAGCTGCGGTTATCACCCTCTTCAAAGGGGGAGACACTCTAGACCCAAACTGCTACAGACCTATATCTATCCTACCCTGCCTTTCTAAGGTCTTCGAAAGCCAAGTCAACAAACAGATTACCGACCATCTCGAATCCCACCATACCTTCTCCGCTATGCAATCTGGTTTCAGAGCTGGTCATGGGTGCACCTCAGCCACGCTCAAGGTCATAAACGATATCTTAACCGCTATCGATAGGAAACAGTACTGTGCAGCCATATTCATTGACCTGGACAAGGCTTTTGACTCTGTCAATCACCACATCCTCATCGGCAGACTCGACAGCCTTGGTTTCTCTAATGATTGCCTCGCCTGGTTCACCAACTACTTCTCTGATCGAGTTCAGTGTGTCAAATCGGAGGGTCTGTTGTCCGGACCTCTGGCAGTCTCTATGGGGATGCCACAGGGTTCAATTCTTGGACCGACTCTCTTCTCTGTATACATCAATGATGTCGCTCTTGCTGCTGGTGGGTCTCTGATCCACCTCTACGCAGACGACACTATTCTGTATACTTCTGGCCCTTCTTTTGACACTGTGTTAACAACCCTCCAGGCGAGCTTCAATGCCATACAACTCTCCTTCCGTGGCCTCCAATTGCTCTTAAATACAAGTAAAACTAAATGCATGCTCTTCAACCGATCGCTGCCTGCACCTGCCCGCCTGTCCAACATCACTACTCTGGACGGCTCTGACTTAGAATATGTGGACAACTACAAATACCTAGGTGTCTGGTTAGACTGTAAACTCTCCTTCCAGACTCACATCAAGCATCTCCAATCCAAAGGTAAATCTAGAATCGGCTTCCTATTCCGCAACAAAGCATCCTTCACTCATGCTGCCAAACATACCCTTGTAAAACTGACCATCCTACCAATCCTCGACTTCGGTGATGTCATTTACAAAATAGCCTCCAAAACCCTACTCAATAAATTGGATGCAGTCTATCACAGTGCCATCCGTTTTGTCACCAACGCCCCATATACTACCCACCACTGCGACCTATACGCTCTCGTTGGCTGGCCCTCGCTTCACACTCGTCGCCAAACCCACTGGCTCCAGGTCATCTACAAGACCCTGCTAGGTAAAGTCCCCCCTTATCTCAGCTCGCTGGTCACCACAGCAACGCCCACCCGTAGCACGCGCTCCAGCAGGTACATCTCTCTGGTCACCCCCAAAACCAATTCTTCCTTTGGCCGCCTCTCCTTCCAGTTCTCTGCTGCCAATGACTGGAACGAACTACAAAAATCTCTGAAACTGGAAACACTTATCTCCCTCACTAGCTTTAAGCACCAGCTTTCAGAGCAGCTCATAGATTACTGCATCTGTACATAGCCCATCTATAATTTAGCCCAAACAACTACCTCTTTACCTACTGTATTTATTTATTTTGCTCCTTTGCACCCCATTATTTCTATCTCTACTTTGCACCTTCTTCCACTGCAAACCAACCATTCCAGTGTTTATTTTTTATTTTTTACTTGCTATATTGTATTTACTTCGCCACCATGGCCTTTTTATATTTTTATTTATTTATATATATATTTTGTTTGCCTTCACCTCCCTTATCTCACCTCACTTGCTCATATTGTATATAGACTTATTTTTCACTGTATTATTGACTGTATGTTTGTTTTACTCCATGTGTAACTATGTGTTGTTGTATGTGTCGAACTGCTTTGCTTTATCTTGGCCAGGTCGCAATTGTAAATGAGAACGTGTTCTCAATTTGCCTACCTGGTTAAATAAAGGTGAAATAAATGTAAAAAAAAAAAAATGGTGCTGCATGATGCTGCCACCACGCTTCACTGTAGGGATGGTGTCAGGTTTCCTCCAGCCGTGATGCTTGGCATTCAGGAAAAATAGTTCAATCTTGGTTTCATCAAGTTGTAGAAACATCTCACGGATGATCAATGGAAACAGGATGCACCTGATCACAATTTCGAGTCTCATAGCAAAGGGTAATAGCAAAATTAATTGTATTTTTTATTTGTATTACATTTGCAAAAATTTAAAAAAAAAAATGTTTTTGCTTTGTCATTATGAGGTATTGTGTGTAGATTGATGAGGATATTTTTTATGTAATCCATTTTAGAATAAGGCTGTAAAGTAACAAAATATGGAAAAAGTCAAGGGATCTGAATACTTTCCGAAAGGCACTAAATGTATTCTGATACAGGTAGGTGTACACTCGCATAACACAGTTTCTGTGGAACCCTGCAAGGTCTGTGTTGCAGGTTGCAAGGATTTAAACTGCTGGCTGGTGGCAATAATGTAATTGCTTGTTTAGTAATTAAAGTCGGAAATTCAAACATTGCAGATTGTACAACAGCATACTAATCAACAACCAATTGATTAAAAATAAAAATACTACTGTGCTGTATAGCCTTACTGAACCTGCATGACATGAGCTGTCCTTGCGCTCTCTCCCAGCATGGATAGAAAGTTGATGTGAATAAAACTAGTCTATTAATGCCAAATAATACTGTCAAATAATATGCCAACATCTCCCTTTCTCATTTTCAGTTTACTTTCTTCAACAACTTTGCTGTGCTCTTCCACATTGCCTTTTACAAACAGGACCTACCACTGCTACGCAAGGTAAGAGATTTCAGCTGGGCAGCACTGTTTGTCTATGGCCGGAGGAAAAGTTATACAATGTGGAAATACCTCATTTTAAAGGGTAGATCTAAAATATATGTTTTCTTGCACTCTGCAACAGAACAGATCATGTTCTCTCTGTGCACTGTGTGTAGTAATTGATCCCAGACAGTGTGTGTGTATGTGTGTATACAGAATGCAACTATTTATGTTTGTTTTATCGAATTGTGCACACAGAAGCTTGCCTCTCTGCTAATTTTGAACCAGCTGGTGAACCAGTGTACAGAGGTGGTGGTGCCGTTTATAGTCAACCATTTCCTTAGTGCTGCCCATAAGAAAGAGCAGGAGGACGACCTAGAGGTGGACAAACTCAGAGCCCAGAGAAGCCTTCCCCCTTTTCCAGTAAGTGTTTGCTTTGTTTTTCTCTATTTCTCTTCATTGTGCTCTTATCTGCCTTGGTGTCTTTGCATCTGTGCCTTAGGGGGTAGAATCAGGGTTGGGTGTATTTGTGTAACGGTTCTCATATGCTTGGCCAACAAAGGACACAATGCTGTTTACATTTTTAACAACATGACTACAGAGGAGCACTCATCTCATTAACTCCGTCTGATGGCCATACACGTGTACAGTAACATAACAATGTTCCCTAACAGTTTGGAAGCACGTACCTGCAGACACACACACTTTAGAGCAACTGCAAATCCGTCATGAAATCTGAGTGACATGAAATAAAAATACATTTACTCTTCACAGGGTGACTAACCTCATTAGCAAGGAAAGTACAGGACAGACGCTAGCTAACCTTTAGCGTACAGCAACGTGCTAACTTTGTAAAATGTCAATAAAATTGTAAATACAGGACACAACTGTAACACTATCACATAACATAGGGATTATAAAACAGTATCGTTTTCAGCATAACAGACATTAGATATCATGTTATAAGTGAAAACACTGGGTGCAGCATGGATCACGATACATACCTCCATCAAAGTTTGGCAACTCTTTGGTTGGATCCTGCGTGATCATAGGCACATACAGTGGGGAGAACAAGTATTTGACACACTGCCGATTTTGCAGGTTTTCCTACTTACAAAGCATGTAGAGGTCTGTAATGTTTTATCATAGGTACACTTCAACTGTGAGAGACGGAATCTAAAACAAAAATCCAGAAAATCACATTATATGATTTCTAAGTAATTAATTTGCATTTTATTGCATGACATAAGTATTTGATCACCTACCAACCAGTAAGAATTCCGGCTCTCACAGACCTGTTAGTTTTTCTTTAAGAAGCCCTTCTGTTCTCCACTCATTACCTGTATTAACTGCACCTGTTTGAACTCGTTACCTGTATAAAAGACACCTGTCCACACACTCAATCAAACAGACTCCAACCTCTCCACAATGGCCAAGACCAGAGAGCTGTGTAAGGACATCAGGGATAAAATTGTAGACCTGCACAAGGCTGGGATGGGCTACAGGACAATATGCAAGCAGCTTGGTGAGAAGGCAACAACTGTTGGCGCAATTATTAGAAAATGGAAGAAGTTGAAGATGATGGTCAATCACCCTCGGTCTGGGGCTCCATGCAAGATCTCACCTCGTGGGGCATCAATGATCATGAGGAAGGTGAGGGATCAGCCCAGAACTACACGGCAGGACCTGGTCAATGACCTGAAGAGAGCTGGGACCACAGTCTCAAAGAAAAACATTAGTAACACACAACGCCGTCAGGGATTAAAATCCTGCAGCGCACGCAAAGTCCCCCTGCTCGAGCCAGCGCATGTCCAGGCCCGTCTGAAGTTTGCCAATGACCATCTGGATGATCCAGAGGAGGAATGGGAGAAGGTCATGTGGTCTGATGAGACTAAACTCCACTCGCCGTGTTTGGAGGAAGAAGAAGGATGAGTACAACCCCAAGAACACCATCCCAACCGTGAAGCATGGAGGTGGAAACATCATTCTTTGGGGATGCTTTTCTGCAAAGGGGACAGGACGACTGCACTGTATTGAGGGGAGGATGGATGGGGCCATGTATCACGAGATCTTGGCCAACAACCTCCTTCCCTCAGTAAGAGCATTGAAGATGGGTCGTGGCTGGGTCTTCCAGCATGACAACGACCCGAAACACACAGCCAGGGCAACTAAGGAGTGACTCCGTAAGAAGCATCTCAAGGTCCTGGAGTGGCCTAGCCAGTCTCCAGACCTGAACCCAATAGAAAATCTTTGGAGGGAGCTTAAAGTCCGTATTGCCCAGCGACAGCCCCGAAACCTGAACGATCTGGAGAAGGTCTGTATGGAGGAGTGGGCCAAAATCCCTGCTGCAGTGTGTGCAAACCTGGTCAAGAACTACAGGAAACGTATGATCTCTGCAATTGCAAACAAAGGTTTCTGTACCAAATATTAAGTTATGCTTTTCTGATGTATCAAATACTTACGTCATGCAATAAAATGCAAAGTAATTACTTAAAAATCATACAATGTGATTTTCTGGATTTTAGATTCCGTCTCTCACAGTTGAAGTGTACCTATGATAAAAATTACAGACCTCTACATGCTTTGTAAGTAGGAAAACCTACAAAATCGGCAGTGTATCAAATACTTCTTCTCCCCAATGTATATACACAGAGATGCAGTTGCACAAATAATACGGCAGGTGGCTCCACAACTACACATACATACACATAACACTAGCTGCTTAATTATGGCAAAACTCATACAACCAAGGATGTCTATTTCAACCCTGTAACATTTGCATGTCGTATGTTAGGGGTCTCTTTGTTTTGGTGATTATTGCGTCTGTGGCTACGTTTCAGGGCCTGTTTGCAGAGTACATTGAGTTGCTGGTGAAGTTTGGATATTTGAGTCTGTTCTCCTGTGTGTACCCGCTCACCGCCGTCCTCCTGCTTCTCAACAATGTCACAGAGATCCCAGGGGATGCCTACAAGATTTGTAAACTGTTCCGCAAGCCATTCTCTGCCCCAGTGTCCAATATGGGGGTGTGGCAGGTCAGGAGGGTTTTGGGCGAGGGAATGTGAGAATTTGAACAAGCAGAGAGGGCATTTTTAATGCAGACAGAAATTAGCTATGCAGATAAATCTGGTAAATTAATAAATGTGAGCAACGTGTAGTGGTTAATGTTATTTCCTAATCAGTGCCCATCTATGTCCCTGTGTACATTTGCATGTATTTGCTCCTGTCCTTGTATGTCCCTGTAACCATATTATTGTATGCCTGTGTATGTTTCAGACAGCGTTTGAGGTTCTGGGCTTTGTCTCAGTCATGTCTAACTGCTGGCTGCTGCTGCTGTCCCCTCGCGTCCAGGAGTTCTGTCTGGAGGGAGGGATCAGCGGAAAGAACATCATACTCGTCGCCATCCTGGTGGAGGTACAGTATGAGGGAGGGGAGTTAGGTTTGGGGAGCCTTCCTGGTGGAGGTACAGTATGAGGGAGGGGAGTTAGGTTTGGGAAGCCTTCCTGGTGGAGGTACAGTATGAGGGAGGGGAGTTAGGTTTGGGGAGCATTCCTGGTGGAGGTACAGTATGAGGGAGGGGAGTAAGGTTTGGGGAGCCTTCCTGGTGGAGGTACAGTATGAGGGAGGGGAGTTAGGTTTGGGAAGCCTTCCTGGTGGAGGTACAGTATGAGGGAGGGAAGTTAGGTTGGGGGAGCCTTCCTGGTGGAGGTACAGTATGAGGGAGGGGAGTTAGGTTTGGGGAGCCTTTCTGGTGGAGGTACAGTATGAGGGAGGGGAGTAAGGTTTGGGGAGCCTTCCTGGTGGAGGTACAGTATGAGGGAGGGGTTAGGTTTGGGGAGCCTTCCTGGTGGAGGTACAGTATGAGGGAGGGGAGTAAAGTTTGGGGAGCCTTCCTGGTGGAGGTACAGTATGAGGGAGGGGTTAGGTTTGGGGAGCCTTCCTGGTGGAGGTACAGTATGAGGGAGGGGAGTTAGGTTTGGGGAGCCTTCCTGGTGGAGGTACAGTATGAGGGAGGGGTTAGGTTTGGGGAGCCTTCCTGGTGGAGGTACAGTATGAGGGAGGGGAGTTAGGTTTGGGGAGCCTTCCTGGTGGAGGTACAGTATGAGGGAGGGGAGTAAGGTTTGGGGAGCCTTCCTGGTGGAGGTACAGTATGAGGGAGGGGAGTAAGGTTTGGGGAGCCTTCCTGGTGGAGGTACAGTATGAGGGAGGGGAGTTAGGTTTGGGGAGCCTTCCTGGTGGAGGTACAGTATGAGGGAGGGGAGTTAGGTTTGGGGAGCCTTCCTGGTGGAGGTACAGTATGAGGGAGGGGAGTTAGGTTTGGGGAGGCTTCCTGGTGGAGGTACAGTATCTTGTTCATAACAGTACAGTATATGGTTTATAGCAGTTGTCTTATTCACAGAATGTTACAGTATCATTATCTGCCCAACTGACATAGATGTATGTGTGTTTGTTTGTCAGCATGTCCTGATTCTGGTCAAGATGATTCTAGCCTTTATGATACCAGCAGAGCCTGACTGGGTCAGAATCAAGAGGGAACAAATCGAGTTTAACTCTATGCAAGCTCTAGGGCAGCAGGTAAGGATGATCTAATCAAGAATAATCACTAATAATATAGAAAATCCCTGCCAGTTACTGGAACAACCTGGCATCTGACAATCAAACATGTCCTTTTGATCCTACAGAAGCTATGAAGCCCCTGTGGGAGAGTGAGTGTCCTGTTGCCCTTCAAGTGGTGGTCTGGACTAGGGGGCTCATTAGAATTAGCTGCCATAACGAGGACGGACAGAAGGATATAAAGACACATCTGTTTGGCCTGTGAACTTAAACCCTGGAGCCAGCCAGTCTGAGAAGCTCTCTCAGTTTCTCCCTCTGAAGGACTGCCTCTCCAGGCATAAATACAGTTCAGAAAGGAAACACCAGGTATTCGTTTAACCATTTATTAGAGAATAGGAACAGTACAATAGGTCTTGGCAATAGGCTCTGCTCCTTCAGGGTAGCTCACTGTCAGAGCAAAGCGTAAACATATAATAACTACAGGCAGTGAGCAAGGTTTACTATACCAATCCACCTGCAGGAAGGAAAACAGAACCAAATAGGTGGAGGTTGGGGTGGTGGAGGTTGTGGTGGTGGTGGGTAGCAAGAAAAACAAATGCATACTAGCAGGTGCAGCAAGCGGCGGCAGGGGATGTGTGAGCAGAACCTGGTCAGCTTAAATAGACCGCCATATTAAGGTAGGAAGTGTTGTTAGCATCTGGTTGTTGCAGTCTCAGCTGATGCAGAAACTCAGGTTTTCTTTCTGAACCTGCTTTGCTTTATAAGTCTCTCATTTCATGGAAGATATAAGAGGCGGGGGTCTGGGACTGAAGGCAAACCAAATGAAGAGCTAGAAGCGTTGTTAATTGTGTTAATGCAGTATTGCATCTTCAGCTTAGGGTGTCTGAGATATCTAAAATACTGGGTAGCTTTGGACTTTGAGTGTGGCACATACTATGCAAGTATCTAATTTGCTCTAATCACACAAGTGCTGTATCATTAAAAAATATATTCTCCATAGTGGTTTACGTACTTTCACCTCATGAGTGTTACATTGTACGCTTCAGACACAATATAAACCTACTAAGATCAAATGATACATTTTACTGGAATATTTTACAATGTTAAAACAATGATTAATGATGATCTTGATGTTGGAATATATATTATATTCATATTGTAGCAGGCTCAAGGGTGTGGGGTAGCACAACTAGAATTCAAATGGGGAGTTTATTAGTGATTTTTGTACACTGGGGAAAGGGGGGGGGATTCACAAACTACACTGCTCAAAAAAATAAAGGGAACACTTAAACAACACAATGTAACTCCAAGTCAATCACACTTCTGTGAAATCAAACTGTCCACTTAGGAAGCAACACTGATTGACAATACATTTCACATGCTGTTGTGCAAATGGAATAGACAAAAGGTGGAAATTATAGGCAATTAGCAAGACACCCCCAATAAAGGAGTGATTCTGCAGGTGGTGACCACAGACCACTTCTCAGTTCCTATGCTTCCTGGCTGATGTTTTGGTCACTTTTGAATGCTGCCGGTGCTCTCACTCTAGTGGTAGCATGAGACGGAGTCTACAACCCACACAAGTGGCTCAGGTAGTGCAGTTCATCCAGGATGGCACATCAATGCGAGCTGTGGCAAGAAGGTTTGCTGTGTCTGTCAGCGTAGTGTCCAGAGCATGGAGGCGCTACCAGGAGACAGGCCAGTACATCAGGAGACGTGGAGGAGGCCGTAGGAGGGCAACAACCCAGCAGCAAGATCGCTACCTCCGCCTTTGTGCAATGAGGAGCACTGCCAGAGCCCTGTAAAATGACCTCCAGATCGTAGAATATGCATATAATTTACAGATTAGGATAGAAAACACTTCAAAGTTTCCAAAACTGTCAAAATATTGTCTGTGAGTATAACAAAACTGATTCTGCAGGCAAAAACCTGAGAAAATCTAACCCGGAAGTGATTATTTATTTTTATTTTTTTAATCTGTGTTTCCTGGCCCATTTTTCTTCAATTTAAAGGGGTATCAACCGGATTCCATTTCCAATGGCTTCCTCAGGCTGTGACCAGGCTTTAGACATAGTTTCAGGCTTTTATTTTGAAAAATTAGCGAGATTTTTCAAAAGTAGTCTGGTGTCCTCTGAAAAGTTCCTGCGCCGAGTGGGGTAGCTCTCCATTTTCCTTTTCTCTCTTATTGAATAGGTTACGGTCCGAAGAACATTTGTTGTGTAACTGGGAGTCTCGTGAGTGCAAACATCCAAAGATGATCAAAGGTAAGCGATTAATTTTATTGCTTTTCTGACTTTCGTGACCATGCTAATTTGGGGCTAGCTGTTCTAGCATTGATTGATACACTCACAAAAGCTTGGATTTCTTTCTCTGTAAAGCATATTTTCAAAATCTGACACGATAGGTGGATTAACAACAAGCTAAGCTGTGTTTTGGTATATTTCACTTGTGATTGCATGATTATAAATATATTTATATAAATGTATATATATATATTTTTTTTTAAACATTTTTACCCCCTTTTCTCCCCAATTTTCGCGGTATCCAATCGCTAGTAATTACTATCTTGTCTCATCGCTACAACTCCCGTACGGGCTCGGGAGAGACGAAGGTCGAAAGCCATGCGTCCTCCGAGGCACAACCCAACCAAGCCGCACTGCTTCTTTAACACAGCGCGCCTCCAACCCGGAAGCCAGCCGCACCAATGTGTCGGAGGAAACACCGTGCACCTGGCCCCCTTGGTTAGCGCGCACTGCGCCCAGCCCGCCACAGGAGTCGCTGGAGCGCGATGAGACAAGGAAATCCCTACCGGCCAAACCCTCCCTAACCCGGACGACGCTAGCCCAATTGTGCGTCGCCCCACGGACCTCCCGGTCGCGGCCGGCTGCGACAGAGCCTGGGGGCGAACCCAGAGACTCTGGTGGCGCAGTTAGCACTGCGATGCAGTGCCCTAGACCACTGCGCCACCCGGGAGGCCCATAAATAGTTTTAGTAATAATTTGCACCCAGCAATTCAGCGGTTGTTTAGGAAAATGATCTGTAGCGCAGAGCAGTTAAAGAGCAAAAACCAAGCCATGAGGTCGAAGGAATTGTCCGTAGAGCTAAGAGACAGAATTGTGTCGAGGCACAAACCTGGGAAAGGAACAAAAAACTTTCTGCAGCATTGAAGATCCCCAAGAACACAGTGGCCTTCATCATTCTTAAATGGAAGAAGTTTGAAACCACCAAGACTCTTCCTAGAGCTGGCTGCCCAGGCAAACTGAGCAAATGGGGGAGTGGGTCCTTGGTCAGGGAGGTGACCATGAACCCAATGGTCACTCTGACAGAACTCCAGAATTCCTCTGTGGAGATGGGAGAACCTTGCAGAAGGACAACCATCTCTGCAGCCCTCCACCAACCAGACGGAAAACACTCCTCAGTAAAAGGCACTTGACAGCCCGTTTGGACTTTGCCAAAAAGCACCTAAAGACTCTCAGACCATGAGAAGCAATATTCTCTGGTCTGATGAAACCAATATTGAACCCTTTGGCCTGAATGCCAAGCGTCACGGCTGGATGAAACCTGGCACCATCCCTACGGTGAAGCATGGTGGTGGCAGCATCATGCTGTGGGGATGTTTTTCAGCGACAGGGACTGGGGGACTACTCAGGATCTAGGGAACAATTAACAGATCAAAGAACAGAGAGATCCTTGATGAAAACCTGCTCCAGAGTGCTCAGGACCTCAGACAGGGGCGAAGGTTTACCGTCCAACAGGACAACAACCCTAAGCACACAGCCAAGACAACGCAGGAGTGGCTTTGTGATAAGTCTCTGAATGTCCTTGAATGGCCCAGCCAGAGCCCAGACTTGAACCCGATCGAACACCTCTGGTGAGACCTGGAAATATCTGTGCAACTACGCTCCCCATCCAACCTGACAGAGCTTGGGAGGATCTGCAGAGAAGAATGGTGTGCCAAGCTTGTTGCGTCATACCTAAGAAGACTCGAGGCTGTAATCGCTGCCAAAGGTGCTTCAACAAAGTACTGAGTAAAGGTTCTGAATACTTATGTAGATGGACACGTTCTCAAAGCATGCACTGACCATCAGGCAAGTGTCCTCACATTTTCAATCTCTCCTTGTCCCAGTCTGTAATCCCAACATGTTTCAAGATGACCGCAGAAACCTGCCCACATCCTGGTTGACTCCCTCTACCTGCCCGTTACTCTCGGGGTGAAAACCTGAGGTAAGGCTAATCGAGAAGTGTGGGCCCAAGAGATCAACTGGTCACGGACAGCAGACGGAACGTACACACGCCCAACGGGACACTGGAGGGGAGCGGGCTCTGTACGTAACGCCTGCTCAATGTCCGCATCCAGATCCCACACGACCGGCGCTACCAGGCAGGAGGCCGGGAGTATGGGAGTTTGATCCATGGGCCGTTCCTCTGTGTCATACAGCCGGGACAGTGCGTCTGCCTTCTTATTCTGGGAACCTGGTCTGTAAGACAGGGTAAACACAAAATGTGTAAACAACATGGCCCACCTTGCCTAACGAGGATTCAGTCTCCTCGCTGCCCGGATGTACTCGAGGTTGCGGTGGTCAGTCCATATGAGAAAACGGCGTTCTGCCCCATCAAGCCAATGTCTCCACGCTTTCAAAGCTTTAACCACAGCCAATAACTCCCGGTCCCCCACATCATAGTTACGCTCCCCTGGGCTGAGCTTCTTCGAGAAGAAAGCACAGGGGCAGAGTTTCGGTGGCGTGCCCGAGCGCTGTGAGAGCACGGCTCCTATCCCAGCCTTGGACGTGTCCACCTCCACTATGAATTCCAAAGAGGGATCCGGATGGGCCAGCACTGGAGCCGAAGTAAACAGAGCTCCTAGTTGCCCAAAAGCCCTGTCCGCCTCAGCTGACCACCCCAACCTTACAGGACCCCCCTTCAGCAGTGAGGTAATGGGGGCAGCAACCTGGCCAAAACCCTAAAAATCGCTGCACCTCCTTTACCGTGTTGGGAGTCGGCCAATTACGCACGGCTGCAATGCGGTCACTCTCCATCTCCACCCCTGATGTGGAAATGCAATTCCCTATGAAGGAGATGACCTGCTGAAAGAACAGGCATTTCTCAGCCTTGACGTTCAGGTCATGCTCCAACAGTCGTCCAAGTATCTTGCGCACCAAGGACACATGCTCGGCGCGTGTAGCGGAGTAAATCAGAATGTCATCGATATACACCACTACACCCTGCCCGTGCAGGTCCCTGAAAGTCTCGTCTACAAAGGATTGGAAAACTGATGGAGCATTCATCAACCCGTACGGCATGACTAGGTACTCATAATGCCCTGTGGTGGTACTGAACGCTGTCTTCCACTCGTCTCCCTCCCGGATACGCACCAGGTTATACACACTCCTGAGATCCAGTTTCGTGAAGAAGCGCGCCCCATGCATTGACTCAATCGCCTTATGCTGCGCCTGCTTGTTCTGTACCCCGTCAGAGTTCTTAATTTAGCTCTGGTTCCCCGTCATATCCTTCAGATGAGCCAATGCAATTGGGACGTCCCAAACTTTCCGCTCTGGAAAGGCGCAGGATTAACGAGCAACGTTGTCTTTGCTGTGGACAGTCTGTATACTTCCGTGCCTCCTGTCCCGAGCTGACGGGAAACAGGATGACTTGTCAGTAAACCGGCGAATACTGGCGAGTTAGATACAGTCTCTCAGCGGCCAACATGGTACGCACAATTCTTCCGGCCAACCTGCGGTGGAACAATGGGCAATTGGACATTCCTGCTTTCATAGACTCTGGGGCTACCGGCTGTTTTCTGGGTCGTACATTAGCCTGCCAACAGGGACTGCCTCCTACTAAGCTGGACATTCCATTCTCGGTCACTGCACTGGATGGTCAACCCCTAGGGTCTGGGAAGGTGAAGCAACTCACCATGCCTATTCAGCTACGAGTTCTGGATTACCATGTGGAGTTTATCCAGTTACATCTGGTGGACTACCCTGAGCTTCCCCTGGTTCTTGCACATCCATGGCTTTCTATCCATAATCCTCAAATTGACTGGCCCTCTGGACGGATTCTGGGATGGAGTCCTTCATGCCAACTCACCTGCCAGCAGCTCTCTCCTCATCCTTCTGGTCCTGCTCGTCTGGAGGTTCCCGATGCTCCCGATGCTCCCGATGCTCTTATTCCCCTGGTTGGGGATGACAAGCCTGATCTTTCCCACGTACCTCGGGATTACTGGGATCTGGGTCAAGTCTTCAGCAAACGAAGGGCCAGCGGACTGCCTCACAGGTCCTACGATTGTGCCATCAACCTCCTGCCTGGCACTACTCCTCCGAGAGGACGGTTGTATTCTCTCTCAGGTCCAAGAACGGTGATATTAAGGAGGTGCTGGTAGCTGATTTTATTTGGCCGTCCACATCACCTTCAGGAGCGGGCTTTTTCTTTGTTGGGAAGAAGCACGGGGGATTACGTCCCTGTATCGATTACCAGAGTTTGAATAACATTACCATCACGAACCATTACCCTCGGCCTCTTATGTCATCAGCTTTTGAGACTCCAGGCAGCTACGTTTTTTTCAAAATTGGATTTACGGAACGCATACAATCTGATGCGCATCAGACAGGGAGACGAGTGGAAGACAGCGTTCAACACCCCTAATGGACATTGAGTACCATATCATGCTGCTTGGACTTACTAATGCTCCAGCCGGTCAGCGCTCCTGAGGTCCTCTGCTCGGGTTCAACGACAGGCCAACCATCATCGCCATTCTCATCTTCTCCTGTGTCCAGGCCAGATGGTCTGGTTGTCTACTAGGGATCTGCCTCTACGCGTGGAATCTAGGAAGTTGGCACCCCTATACTTTGGACCATTCAAGGTTCTACGGCGCATCAATCCTGTGGCCTATCGCCTTCTTCTTCCCCGGTCCATGAGGGTTCGTCGCACCTTCCACATCTCCAGACTCAAGCCGGTTTTGTTCTGTCCTCTGGTTCCAGCCACTCGGCCTCCACCTTGCATGATAGTGGGACAGCCAGCCTACACTGTGCGACGCATCCTCTCCAGTCACCAGTTCCGGTGTGGGACTTGGTATCTCATGGACTGGGAGGGTTACGGTCCTGAGGAGCGATCCTGGGTTCTGGCTGTGGACATTCTGTATCCCAGACTCATTCAGGAGTTCCGTCGCCTCTCTGCTACCCCTAGTGGGACATCAGGAGCTGTTCCTTGAGGGGGGGGGGGGGTCCTGTCACAAGTTCCATTTTTTCGATTGTTCCCTTAGGTTACCGCTGGAGGGCACCCTTGCCTTGTGTTCTAGTTTACAGGTTACCCTAATTATTACTTATTGGTTTCACCTGGTTTTGATTACCTTCTGTTCACCTGGTTGCCTTGCTATTTAGTGGCCTCTGTTGCTTGTATCTGTGCTTAGGTCTTATGTTTTGTTTAGTGCGCTCTTGTGCTGTTGCCTTGGTTTTTGTCAAGACTAGGTAAAGAGATGAATTTACCTTTACCTCTGCTTGCTGTGTTTCTCTGCGACTGGGTTCGAGTTCATACAAATGAGGATCTGGAAGCTCATAGATGGTCAGCGGAGATGGTAGTCGGAGGTGGTGGTCAGGTCAGCATATCCAAGGACAGGCAGGCAGCTCATTGTTATCAGGCTGTCTCCGTCATCTGCAGCTTCTCTACATTGGGATTCTGGGATGAAGTTTGAGCTCCCCACAGAGTACAGCCCATTCCTTACAGAAGTATCCTCCTGAGCAATGAAAGAGCTGTCCTGCTGCCAACTCCGCATGCATAGCAAATATTTGAAGTATCTAAATAGTGCAACATACCAATGTGTTGAGGCGGCAGGTATCCTAGCGGTTAAGAGTGTTGGGCCAGTAACTGCAGGTCACTGGTTCAAATCCCAAACTGATTAGGTGAAGAATATAACGTAGTACCCTTGAGCAAGACACTTAACCATAATCTCTCCTGTGTGTCGCTCTCGATAAGAGCGTCCTGCTAAATTACTAAAATGTAAAATTTGTGCCGTAGAGGGCACAATCTTACAAAGTTGCAGTCCACGAATGAGAGCTTTACCATCTATGCCAAAAGCCTGGGCCTCTGATGAAGACTGTAGAACTGTCATCAATGCATGCTTCAGTATTTCCCCTTATCTATAGGAGCATTTGTGTGCCCAAGGACAGAACTACATAAAACATTTTTAGGCACAGATAGCCTACATATCAATACATACACACAAACTATAGGCAAAAGGCGTTATGCCGTGAGGTGTTGCTTTATCTGTTTTTTTAAAACCAGTTTTGCTTTTCATTTGAGCAATATGAGATGGAAAGAAGTTCCATGCAATAATGCTCTATATAATACTATACGCTTTCTTGAATTTGTTCTGGATTTGGGGAATGTGACAAAAACACTGGTGGCATGTCTGGGGTAGTGACTTGGTGAATAGATCACAAGAGACAAAAGTGAGCGACAATAATGAATAAAGATGCCCAAACAAGCATGTGTATCTGTAGAGGCTAATGACTTTGAACGTGAGCTAATGACTAATTTGCAGTGTGATATAGTCGAGCCACTAAAACTTGAGTCCAAATCGAGTTCAAAGTCCCCTGTACTCGAGTCCAAGTCCGAGCCACGAGTCCCAATGGCTGAAGTCAAAGTCCTAGTGCTCAAGTCCTGGTCAAAGTCTGAGTCACTGGGTCCACATTAACTCAAAATAAAGTTATTTACCCAGTCAGATATAGTGTAGTGGCAAGAGGAATTAAGTCAAATTGTTTGCGATCCCTTTTCCTTCCTTTGCATATATTGTACAGTGCATTCAGACAGTATTCAGACCCCTTGACTTTTTCCACATTTTGTTATGTTACAGCCATATTCTAAAATTGATAAAATGATCCCCCCCCCCATCAAGCTACAATTAATACCCCATAATGACAAAGCAAAACTGTTTTTTAGAAATGTGTAAAAAAAAGAAAGAAAATGAAAAACACATTTACATAAGTATTCAGACCCTTTAGTCAGTACTTTGTTGAGGCACCTTTGCAGCGATTACAGCCTCGAGTCTTCTTGGGTGTGACACTATAAGCCTGGCACACCTGTATTTGGGGAGTTTCTCCCATTCTTCGCTGCAGATCTCTCAAGCTCTGTCAGGTTGGATGGGGAGCGTCGCTGCACAACTATTTCAGGTCTTTTCAGAGATGTCCGATCGGGTTCAAGTCTGGGCTCTGGCTGAGCCACTCAAGGACATTCAGAGACTTGTCCCGAAGCCACTCCTGTGTTTTCTTGGCTGTGTGCTTAGGATCATTGTCCTGTTGGAATGTGAACCTTTGCCCCAATCTGAGGTCGTGAGCACTCTGAGCACAGGTTTTCATCAAGGATCTTTCTGTACTTTGCTCCATTCATCTCGATCCTGACTAGTCTTCCAGTCCCTGCCACTGAAAAACATCCCCACAGCATGATGCTGCCACCACCATGCTTCACTGGAGGGATGGTGCCAAGTTTCCTCCAGACGTGACACTTGGCATTCAGGCCAAAGAGTTAATTCTTGGTTTCATCAGACCTGAGAATCTTGTTTCTCATGGTCTGAGAGTCCTTTAGGTGCCTGTTGGCAAACTCCAAGCGGGCTGTCATGTGCCTTTTACTGAGGAGTGTTTTCTGTCTGGCCATTCTACCATTAAGGCCTGATTGGTGGAGTGCTGCAGAGATGGTTGTCCTTCTGGAAGGTTCTCCCATCTCCATAGGGGAACTCTGGAGCTCAGTCAGAGTGACCATCGGGTTCTTGGTTACCTCCCTGACCAAGGCCGTTCTCCCCCGATTGCTCAGTTTGAACGAAGAGGAAGAGTCTTAGTGGTTCCAAACTTTTTCCATTTAAGAATGATGGGGGCCACTGTGTTCTTGGGGACCTTCAATGCTGCAGACATTTTTTGGTACCATTCCCCAAATCTGTGCCTCACACAATCCTGTCTCAGAGCTCTATAGACAATTCCTTCGACCTCATGGCTTGGTTTTTGATCTGACGTGCACAGGCAATTGCGGGACCTTATATAGCCATGTGTGTGCCTTTCCAAATGATGTCCAAATTACCACAGGTGGACTCCAATCAAGTTGTATGAACATCTCAAGGATGATCAATGGAAACAGGATGCACCTGAGTTCAATTTAAAGTCGTATAGCAATGGGTCTGAATACTTATGTAAATATGGTATTTCTATTTTGAATTTGCAAAAATTTCTAAACCTGTTTTCGCTTTGTGATTGTGGGATATTTTGGGTAGACTACTGTGATTTTTTTATTTCATCAATTTTAGAATAAGGCTGTAACATATCAAAATGTTGAAAAAGTCAAGGGTGTCTGAATACATTCCAAAGGCACTGTATTGCTGTTGGTAATGTTAACAGGGTCATTTTCAGTTGCAAAATGTTCTGCAACGTTGCAGATAGAAATTTGATGAATAGAGCCAACGTGATTCCTTATTCAACATGTCAGAGAGGCATGTTTGTTCTACATAGAAATCTGCTATCTGAACGTTCCAAAGCATTGCATCCTGCTGAACGTGCCCCAGGTTGTTTGATAAATATTGTAGTCACTATTGTTGTTGACGAAATGAACACTGTTCACAGCAATTTTGCGCTTCATTAGCAATAATCAAAATGCGCATCAATAACATAAGAAATAGGTTATATTACCAGAGATTCAGGCATGGCCCATTATATTAGGCTATTGGTATTACTGGACTATACCTATCAGCTAATAGGCTAAACATAGTATGAAAGAGAGTCGGAGTTGGAGTGAGAGCCGACACTTGCATTTTCTCGAGTTATAGCGTACATTTTGCTATTTAATAGCCTAAATAGCCTACTTTTAGGAGTGGGACAACTTGCATGTAGAGACAAATATGGGTGATCAATAGGCTATATTTCCTAATCAAATGTATTAAGTAAATTTTCTTTTGCATAATGCCTCTAAATGAGACCACACATGGGCTTATGCACGCTTGATCTCGGATCTCGCATGCCCGACTAGGAGAGGAGCGGTAGGCTACTGAACTTCAAGCAGTGAATGATGATAGTGTGTGAATTGTGCGTTTAATAGTCTGCATTACATAGGCTAACGCATACAAAACAGAAAACCACCATTTCCAATTTTTTAAATTTTTTTTAAACAAAATGTACACATACAAAACCCTATCTCGAGCTCCCCAATCACTTTCCGCCACATGGCCTCAAACTGCACCATTTTGTTTCTCTCCGTCGCCCACACACTTTCAACATTTAGATAAAGCATTTGACCATTCCGTTGTGTTAATGACGTAGGATTAGTTCATTTCCAGTTTAAGTATACTTTTTTCCCAAGATGATTGACGAGAAAAGTATCGTCCAACCAATCGGGTATCTCACTGCACCCTCATATGCAATGTCTTAAAACATGCAGACAGACGGATTAAAAAGTAAATTTACATTGTAATACTTCTGACAGATAACTTTCTAACGTCGCACATAAAACTTTTGGACATTGTAATATTCCCAGAAGGCAAGGATTGAGTCATTGTTAGTTTTACACTTAAAACATGACTCTGTCGTTGTGCTGTAGATTTTGTGAATTGTGTCTTTCTATACATTAGTTTATACTGTCATTTAAATAGTTATGTTCCAACATTCCCTCCATCTTTTGCCAATCTGTTCTTTTTGAGTCTTGGTTCCAATAGTTTATATTTTTTCCTAAGAGATTGTCAGTTGGATAGGCTCCGCAAGGTTTTGTATAGTTTACCTATCATTTGAATATCCTTTTCTAAATCTAATAAGATTGCTCTGATGTCCAAAATATTTAAAATCAACATTTTGTGATATAAAACTTCTAAGTTGCATGTATTTGAAAATATCTACATTGGTCAATCCAAAATTGTTTGTAATTGTGTTTCCAAATAATCTGCAGTCTTTTTAATCTTCAAGTTTTTAAAAAGTCGTCCCAATGTTGTGTGTCTGACTACTGCGAGATTCCTGTGGGAATACAGTCCTCTACTCTGTCGGACAGTAGGACCCAGAGCTGCAGACAGACAGAGGCAGAGCTGGGAGGTGCCAGTCAGGGAGCTCCACACCCTAAAGGTAACGAGAAGTTTCACTGCATTCCTGTCCTGCAACTCCGACTCACCCATCTGCAAGGACATATCCGTAGTGTGTGTGTGTGTTTGTGGCAGTGTTCAGGACCCCTGAACAGGCCCCACCTTGATTTCAGGACCACATTGTGTGTATATTAGTTTGTGTTAAAACACAACATCGGAGGGGGTGTGGGCCAGACATCCGCATACGCCTATTGACCTAAACCTCAACACATTGTCAGGTACTGTACAGCCCCTCATTCACTCTTATTCTTTCCCTACCCACTCCCTTCTTTCATTTTCCTTGGCCTTGATGTTACATGTTGCATCTCTGTATACAGAGGCAGAGCTAAGAGGAAGTTGCTGGTCTGTTCAAATATTGCTAGTCTGATTAATCAGGCTATAATACAAAATTGGTATATTCAGCCTGATACTAATGTCTGCAAATGTTTCTTACAAGCCAGAATGTTGAAAAAAAGTTTAAATGTAAACTTACTCTACCGGTTGTCTGTGCAATTTGTCCTTAAGCTGCTTGAAACTTGAGACAAAATATCCACAGGAAAGTATTGTTTACCCAACTTTTTAGAGCAGGTAGGTACTGAGGTAAAGTTTGTTTTATATTGTACACTGAGGATACAAAACATTAAGAACGCCTGCTCTTTCCATGACAGACTGACCAGGTGAATCCAAGTGAAAGCTATGATCCCTTATTGATGTCACTTGTTAAATCTACTTCAATCAATGTAGATGAAGGGAAGGAGACAGGTTAAAGAAGGATTTTTAAGCCTTCAGACAATTGAGACATGGATTGTGTATGTTCACAATTGAGAATGGTGTGCCATTCAGAGAGTGAATGGGCAAGACAAAATATTGAAGTGCCTTTGAATGGTGTATGGTAGCAGGTGCCTGGCACACCGGTTTGTGTCAAGAACTGCAACACTGCTGGGTTTTTCACGCTCAACAGTTTCCTGTGTGTATCAAGAAGGATCCACCACCCAAAGGACATCCAGCCAACTTGACACAACTGTGGGAAGCATTGGAGTCAACACGGGAGAGTCCATGTCTTGTACAAATTGAGGCTGTTCTGAAAGCAAAAGGGGGGGTGCTACTCAATATTAGGAAAGTGTTCCTGATGTCTGGTATACTCACTATATGTAAAAACAAATAACACCACAATTCAAGTGTTATACACCTACAAAGAAATTCAACATTATTTTGATAAGACAGGTCTTTATAAACATTTCCAAAATATGTCCATTTTATTTCAAAAGAACAGAATCACTTTAAGTTGTATTATGTTAGTAGTCTGTGCTTAGTAGGCTATGGTTATGCTGCCCCAAGTGCTCAAATATAGAACGCATTGAGTAGCGGCTGTAATATTCTACAAAAGTGATATTTTGAAATAGAGGCCATGCCTTAATTTTAAGTTGTTTGGCAAATGTTTGTGTTTTAGAAACCGTTGAACCCGTTCTTTCCGATAGGTTATGAAATAAAAACGCCTTACCTGCACCAAGGATGATTTCTAAAAGTTTATTTTTGGTAAACTCGCTCCCTTCTTTGTCAATTACCCACGCTGCAGTCTCCTCTTTCACTAGGCAATTAACCTAGCGTAACAGAACTGGCTGAAACTAGATCCTCTACATACTGGTCTTGACAACAACAAGAGGTTATTTTGTGCACTGTTTAACCAATCCAGTAAATGTAGAGGAGGAGTTAAGATGGAGTGTCGCCTTAACAATTAAAAGCGCAAAATCGCTTTCCAGTTGTTGGGGACTCGGCAGAGGCTGCAAGACAATTGATAATAGTGTCACCCATCAGAATAGTGTCAATTTAAGCTCGTCTACATCTGTTATTATATGCCTTTGTAGGAAATTAGTTGATATAGTTTAGATGTTGTTTCTATGGGCCATTGTCAGATGGCAGCCAACTGGTGGAGGAAAGGCAGGCGAAAAAAAGTACCTCCTTGTAAAAGTGGCTGCCGCTGCTGAATACCCTGGCGGTGAGGAGGGGGAGGGTCATTGTGGTGGTGGTTGGAGTTGTCAACAAAGCAGCATGACAAATATGATGCCAAGTTTTCAAACTACCAGTAGTTTCTTGGAGAAGATATATAAAGCGATCTGTGCATTTGAACAACAGCATAAATACGGCCTATTTCACTAACATGTAAAAAATAAAAAATAAAATAACAAAAAATAAACACATGCTGCCACTGTTTTGAACAGATTAAATTATACTGTAATGAAACAGGCAGGGAGCAGGTCTCGAACCCTTGACCTTCTAGCCCGAAGTCTGGCGCGCTATCGGCAGTGCCGCAAAAGCATACTCGTGCGGCAGAGTCGATTTCCTCGCTTATAAACCCAGGTTCGTTACAATACCATTCAGAACGAGCAGGCAGCTCATGAATGAATAAGTGCACTAGGAAGAACGCAACAAGCATGCTTATGCAATAAGTGAAAATACATGATCTAACATAATGTCACAAAGCATGATGCGCTAGCCAGTTAACTTTCGTTCTGAAATAACTTCATAAACTCAGCAAAAAAAAGAAATGTCCTCTCACTGACAATTGTATTTATTTTCAGCAAACATAACATGTGTAAATATTTGTATGACCATAACAAGATTCAACAACTGAGACATAAACTGAACAAGTTCCACAGACATTTTACACCCTAGGTGTAAAATAGAAAATAATGGCTACATCTCAGAAAGTTTTAAACTATCTAGAGGAGTAAAACAAGGTTGTCCACTATCGGCATATCTATTTATTATTGCCATCGAAATGTTAGCTGTTAAAATTAGATCAAACATTAATATTAAAAAAACTAAGGTGTCATTGTACGCTGATGATTCATGTTTTCTTTTAAAACCACAACTAGAATCTCTCCACGGCCTCTTAGAGGATCTAGATACATTTGCTATCCTCTCTGGATTAAAACCAAATTATGATAAATGTACCATATTACGTATTGGATCACTAAAAAATACACATTTTACATTGCCATGTAGTTTACCAATTAAATGGTCTGACCGTGATGTGGACATACTCGGTATACAAATCCCAAAAGAAAGAAATGATCTTTTTTATAGAAAGTTAGCAAAAATAGATAAGATCTTGCTACCATGGAAAGGAAAATACCTGTCTATTTGTGGGAAAATCACCCTGATTAACTCTTTAATCATATCACAGTTTACCTATTTGCTTATGGTTTTGCCTACACCTAGTGACCTGCTTTTTAAATGATATGAACAAAAAATATTCAATTTTATTTGGAACGGCAAGCCAGATAAAATTAAAAGGGCCTATTTATATAACGAATATGAATTCGGAGGGCAGAAATTATTAAATATTAAAGCATTAGACCTCTCACTAAAGGCATCAGTCATACAAAAGTTATACTTAAATCCAAACTGGTTCTCTAGTAGATTGGTACGAATGTCTCATCCTATGTTCAAGAAGGGCCTTTTTCCCTTTATTCAGATTACACCTGCTCACTTTCGGTTGCTTGAAAAGGAAATAATCTCCAAAATATCTTTATTTTTTAAACAAGCCTTAGAAAGTTGGTTGCAATTTCAGTTTAATCCACCTGAAAGGACGGAACAAATAGTACAACAAATCTTGTGGTTAAATTCAAATATAGTAATTGATAAAAAAACTGTATTTATCGAATACATTTTTAAAAAAGCTATAATTTTTGTGAATGATATCATAAATAGGACTGGTGGAGTAATGTCACACATGCAGCTAACACAGCCATATGGAAATGTCTGCTCTACCCAAAATTACAACCAATTAATTGCAGCATTACCACAAAAATGGAAGAGGCAGGTGGAAGGGGATAAAAGTAAGGAACTTGTATATCGGCCTAATATTAAAGAACATAAATGGTTAAAGAAAAGTGTGATAAATAAAAACATATACCAATTTCATTTAAGGACCAAAAAACTTACAGCTGTGCCATATAAATTGCAAAATAGTTGGGAAGAGATTTTCGATGTACCCATTCCATGGCACATGGTTTATGAATTGATACGCAAAACAACGCCGGATTCAAAACTTAGAATTTTTCAATTTAAATTATTGTACAAAATTCTTGCAACTAATAGAATGTTATATATATGGGGGATACAATCTTCCCAGCTCTGTAGATTCTGCTGTGAGGAGGCAGAGTCATTGCCAGCAGCATACCACCCTGCATACCACTGCTGGCTTGCTTCTGAAGCTAAGCAGGGTTGGTCCTGGTCAGTCCCTGGATGGGAGACCAGATGCTGCTGGAAGTGGTGTTGGAGGGCCAGTAGGAGGCACTCTTTCCTCTGGTCTAAAAAAAATATATCCCAATGCCCCAGGGCAGTGATTGGGGACACTGTCCTGTATAGGGTGCCGTCTTTCGGATGGGACGTTAAACGGGTGTCCTGACTCTCTGAGGTCATTAAAGATCCCATGGCACTTATCGTAAGAGTAGGGGTGTTAACCCCGGTGTCCTGGCTAAATTCCCAATCTGGCCCTCAAACCATCATGGTCACCTAATAATCCCCAGTTTACAATTGGCTCATTCATCCCCCTCCTCTCCCCTGTAACTATTCCCCAGGTCGTTGCTGCAAATGAGAACATGTTCTCAGTCAACTTACCTGGTAAAATAAAAAAATAAAAATGAGACCATTTATTTTGGTATTGTCCGCATGTAGCTCGTTTTTGGTCACAGGTCCAGGAATGGTTGAAGAATTGCAACATTTGCGTAGAACTAACGCTACAGATAGCAATACTGGGGGATTTGAAAATCAATCAATAATATAATAATAATTTTAGCAAAAATGTTTATTTTTAATTTACAATCCGTGGAAGCTATGAGAATAGGAAGATTCAAATCTTTTGTGAAGCATCACAGCACAGTTGAAAAATATATGTCAAATAAAAATCCGAAATGGATGATGTTGGAAGATAGATGGGAAAGGTTGAGTGGAGCTGAAGGGTGGGACTAATAACAAGATAAACAATGTAGGGCATACGGGATCTGTGAAATGTGTATAGGTGCGGAGCTATTGTGAAATAGCACAGTTACAAGTGGAAATCAAACTGGATGGACAACAGAAATAGAGGAAGGACTAAGAACAAACAAGAGAGAACTATTATAAAGTAGACTGTGTCTGTAAAATGTGTATAAGATGTATAAATTGAAGGTAAAAACAGAAATGTTTATCAGTTTACTCCAATTGGGGGATCGGTGGTAGGGTTTGCGGGGAATAATAATAAAGGTATACTCTTTAAAAAAAGTATGTATGTCTATGTAGGTATGTGTATGTATGTATATATGTGTATATGTATGAATACGTGAATGGATATATATATTTACCCCAAAAAATATGGGGGATTGGAAATGATGCAGACAATTACATTGGAAGCAACATTCTTTCCGCAATATTAAGCTGATCCACCCCCCAGAAAAAAAAAGAAAAAAAAAAGAAAAAAAAAGTTCCACAGACATGTGACTAACAGAAATTGAATAATGTGTCCCTGAACAAAGGGGGGTTCAAAATCAAAAGTAACATTCTGTATTTGGTGTGGCCACCAGCTGCATTAACTACTGCAGTGCATCTCCTCCTCATGGACTGCACATATTTGCCAGTTCTCGCTGTGAGATGTTACCCCACTCTTCCACCAAGGCACCTGCAAGTTCCCGGACATTTCTGGGGGTAATGGCCCTAGCCCTCAACCTCCGATCCAACAAGTCCCAGATGTGCTCAATGGGATTGAGATCCGGGCTCTTCGTTGGCCATGGCAGAACACTGACATTCCTGTCTTGCAGGAAATCACGCACAGAACGAGCAGTATGGCTGGTGGCATTGTCATGCTGCAGGGTCATGTCAGGATGAGCCTGCAGGAAGGGTACCACATGAGGGAGGAGGATGTCTTCCCTGTAACGCACAGCGTTGAGATTGCCTGCAATGACAACAAGCTCATTCCAATGATGCTGTGACACACCTCCCCAGACCATGACGGACCCTCCACCTCCAAATCGATCCCGCTCCAGAGTACAGGCCTCGGTGTAACGCTCATTCCTTCAACGATAAATGTGAATCTGACCATCACCCCTGGTGAGACAAAACCGTGACTCGTCAGTGAAGAGCACTTTTTGCCAGTCCTGTCTGGTCCAGCAATGGTGGGTTTGTGCCCAAAGGTGACGTTGTTGCCGGTGATGTCTGGTGAGGACCTGCCTTACAACAGGCCTACAAGCCCTCAGTCCAGCCTCTCTCAGCCTAGCCTCTCTCAGCCTATTGTGGACAGCCTGAGCACTGATGGAGGGATTGTGCATTCCTGATGTAACTCGGGCAGTTGTTTCCATCCTGTACCTGTCCCACAGGTGTCATGTTCGTATGTACCGATCCTGTGCAGGTGTTGTTACACGTGGTCTTCCACTGCGAGGACAATCAGCTGTCCGTCCTGTCTCCCTGTAGCACTTAGCACTTAGTCTTAGGCGTCTCACAGTACGGACATAGCAATTTATTGCCCTGGCCACATCTGTAGTCCTCATGCCTCCTTGCAGCATCCCTAAGGCACGTTCACGCAGATGAGCAGGGACCCTGGGCATCTTTCTTTTGGTGTTTTTCAGAGTCAGTAGAAAGGCCTCTTTAGTATCCTAAGTTTTCAGAACTGTGACCTTAATTGCCTACCGTCTGTAAGCTGTTCGTGTCTTAACGACTGTTCCACAGGTGCATGTTCATTAATTGTTTAATGAATGGTTCATTGAACAAGCATGGGAAACAGTGTTTAAACCCCTTACAATGAAGATCTGTGAAGTTATTTGTATTTTTACGAAATATCTTTGAAAGACAGGGTCCTGAAAAAGGAATGTTTATTTTTTGCTGAGATAATTTCCGAGTTAGACCGAAATTGAAATGGGAGCAAACTACTGTAAAAATAGCTGTGACATTTTTTGTTTGTGTGGGGGGGGAGGGGCAGTAGTCACTCATTTTATTTTACAATCACAAGTGGGGCAACTAATGGGCGGGCCACCACTTCCTAAAACAAACTGTTTGTGATATTGAAATTCAAACAACGACTGTGTGAATAGACTTACAGTGCCTATAGAAAGTCTGGGCTTTGCATATGCATTCAACCCCTTTGTTAAGGTAAGCCTAAATTATTTCAGAAATAAAATGTGGCTTAACAAATCACATAGTTCGTTATTTGGACTCTGTGTGAAATAATAGAGTTTGACATGATTTTTTGAAGGACTAACCCTTCCTCTGTCCCCCATGCATACAACATCTTTAAGGTCCCTCAGTCGAGTGTTGAATTTCAAGCACAGATTCAACTACTAAGACCAGGGAGCTTTTCGAAAGCCAGTGCAGTGATTGGTATATAGGTAAAAATAATAAATTCAGACATTGAATGCATCTTTAAGCATAGTCAAGTTAAACATTATACTGTGGCTGATGTATTAAAGCACTCACACATATCAAAGATGCAGTCATCCTTCTGAACTGAGCTGCAGGACAGGAAGGAAACTGCTGAGGGATGTCACCAAGCCATTGGTGATTTAAAACAGTTACAGAGTTCAATGGCTGTGATGGGAGAAAACCAAGGCTTGATCAACAACATTGTAGTTACTCCACAATAATGACCTAAATGACAGAGAGAAAAGAAATATACAGAATAAAAATATTCCAAAACATGCATGTGTACCAACACTTTGACAGAGTATTTTATGTAAATCATTGACAGAAATTTACAATGAAATCCATTTGAATCCCACTTTGAAACAATAAAATGTGAAGAAATCCAAAGGGGGTGTAGACATTCTATAGGCACTGTATATTTATAACCAACTTTGATTTTGTCAAGTGAAACTACAGATGCTAAATTATGGTTACAAATCATTTTCCAAATCTATTTACTACAATATATTTTTTACTTTTGTTTAGCAATTTTAAATGTCTATGCTACAGAAGAATTTTAGGGCCAAGTGAAGAGAAAAAAATAAAATAAACAGCGATAGGTGGTGATACTTGGATTATTATTTTTTGCATAATAGTACTTCAAAAAGTGACAATATTTCGAGAATAAAGTAGAAATTAAATTGTGAATAAAGCAACGACATTTCGAGAATAAAGTGACAATATTTCGAGAATAAACTCGACATTTTGCGAATAAAGTCTCAATTATGTTTCAAGATTAATGTAGAGATTTGGATAAGTGTCTCCCTGACTGCGTGTTGCTGTGTGTTAGATGACCTGATGAAACTACTGTGTACTTTAGAGTTGGCTTTAGTAAGAATGAAATCCTTGCTCTTTCAGCATATAATAACCATATTATTATAAGTATTAGGACCTGGAAAAGGTTGTGCCACAGATTATTTTCAGGAGGAACCGTGGTTACATACATAGGTAGAGACGGCAGGTTGTGTGTGTATGCAGGTGTGTGTGGGTGGTAAAAAACTGGGTGTCAAAACAAACGTCTATCAATCTAGTGAACTAATACACTCGTTCAAACATGTGTCACTGCGCATTCACGCGCATCAATCTTATTTTTTTTTACGCGCATCAATCTAATAGCTGTCCGTTTCAGATTATAGGCATACACTCTGAAGGCAATGGTGCGTTGTGAGCACGTTACAGTGGGCTAGTGGATGTAAGGGATAGGGCTATCCAACGGCTTCGGGGGAATGAACAACGAACCACGGGTTATACGCTAGTGTCTGTGGGAGGAGGTGTAACTCAAGGACGACTCTTGCATGCACCAACCAGCTAATCTGAGGCACTGTTTGAAAATATTCATGGATGCATTCTCCGTTTCTCGAAATAATCCTTGATCTAAATATCAGCCTATTAGATCAATTATGATAACTTTATAGGCTATAAATAAATAAATAAATAATCACTTATATGACATAACTTGGTTGGTAGCCTAGCATAATATCTCCTTTCACTATTCCATTTTAATTAAATTCAAGGGGCTATATTGGCATGGAAACATGTGTTAACATTGCCAAAGCAAGTGAAGTAGATAATATACAAAAGTGAAATAAAACATCCATCTATCAATCTTCAAGGATGGGAGGAATGAAGGATGCATAGGATATCCCAAAACAGGGCATCGTCTCTGTTATAGGCTATTTATTTAAGTTATTAAGCTAATTTAGGCTACCAGTAGTTCACCTTAGACAGAGGCTAGTGGCTAGACCTGTTAGCTAATTTAACGTTACATTATTATAACCTGTCTCAGACGGGGCTTTGCCTCCCTGGCAAGGTCCATGACACGGTTTTGGGGGCAGCCCTTGATCCCGAAAGGACGTGCAATCCTTCTCCACACCATCCGTGACCTACATTGACAAGATAATAAGCATAGGCCTATGAGGCTACATCATTGGAAGTGTAGCCTACATAAAACACCATGTTATGCACACATTTGTATGTTAACCTTTCATTTCGACATACTTTTGGTAATGTAGTGTATGTGGACACCTGCTAATCAAACATCTCATTCCAAAAATCATGGGCATTAATATGGAGTTGGTTCCCCATTTGTTGCTTTAACAGCCTCCACTCTTCTGGGAAGGCTTTCCACTAGATATTGGAACTTTGCTGCAGGACTTGCTTCATTCAGCCACAGAGCATTATTGAGGTCGGGCACTGATGTTGGGCGATTAAGCCTGGTTTGCAGTGGGCGTTCCAATTCATCCCAAAGGTGTTCGATGGGGTTGAGGTTAGGACTCTGTGCAGTCCTGTCAAGTTCTTGCACACCAATCTCGGCCCCTATGCAAGGGAAGCTAGCGAGCATTTGGCCTCCCTTGATAAAATAAGCATAAAATAATAGCCAATCAGCATTGAGCTAAACTGAGTGAGCTCAACTTTAAATGGTCCTATTTTACCAAAAAATACATAAATAAAAAAGGGAGGCCAGTTTGGATTTGGCTTCACAATCACATCAAAACATATTTGACAGATTTTTTTTTGAATTGTTGCATCTTGTGTCGTTGTCTTCCGGTGGCTAAAATTGTCCCTTTCCTAAATTAGCCATGGATGGAGATAGGGATTTGGACTTGTGATTTTACTTAATTCGTCGTACCGGCCAATGATTATAATGGCGATTCTGAGCCAACCATAAATTGTGCCCCTGGCCTGAGAGAATGGAAGTTCAATGTGTAGCTAGATGTACAGTCGTGGCCAAAGGTTTTGAGAATGACACAAATAAATTTCCACTTCAGTGTCTTTAGATATTTTTGTCAGATGTTACTATGGAATACTGAAGTATAATTACAAGCATTTCATACGTGTCAAAGGCTTTTATTGACAATTACATGAAGTTGATGCAAAGAGTCAATATTTGCAGTGTTGACACTTCTTTTTCAAGACCTCTGCAATCCGCCCTGGCATGCTGTCAATTAACTTCTGGGCCACATCCTGACTGATGGCAGCCCATTCTTACATAATCAATGCTTGGAGTTTATCAGAATTTGTGGGGTTTTGTTTGTCCACCCACCTCTTGAGGATTGACCACAAGTTCTCAATGGGATTAAGGTCTGGGGAGTTTCCTGGCCATGTACCCAAAATATTGATGTTTTGTTCCCCGAGCCACTTAGTTATCACCTTTGCCTTATGGCAAGGTGCTCCATCATGCTGGAAAAGGCGTGTTGTTCGTCACCAAACTGTTCCTGGATGGTTGGGAAAAGTTGCTCTCGGAGGATGTGTTGGTACCATTCTTTACTCATGGCTGTGTTCTTAGGCAAAATTGTGAGTGAGCCCACTTCCTTGGCTGAAAAGCAACCCCACACGTGAATGGTCATAGGATGCTTTACTGTTGGCATGACACAGGACTGATGGTAGCGCTCACCTTGTCTTCTCCAGACAAGCTTTTTTCCAAATGCCCCAAACAATCGGAAAGGGGATTCAGAGAAAATGACTTTACCTCAGTCCTCAGCAGTCCAATCCCTGTACCTTTTGCAGAATATCAGTCTGTCCCTGATGTTTTTCCTGGAGAGAAGTGGCTTCTTTGCTGCCCTTCTTGACACCAGGTCATCCTCCAAAAGTCTTTGCCTCACTGTGCGTGCAGATGCTCTCACACCTGCCTGCTGCCATTCCTGAGCAAGCTCTGTACTGGTGGTGCCACGATCCCGCGGCTGAATCAACTTTAGGAGACGGTCCTGGCGCTTGCTGGACTTTCTTGGGCGCCCCGAAGCCTTCTTCACAACAATTGAACCGCTCTCCTTGAAGTTCTTGATGATCCGATAAATGGTTGATTTAGGTGCAATCTTACTGGCAGCAATATCCTTGCCTGTGAAGCCCTTTTTTTGTGCAAAGCAATGATGACGGCACGTGTTTCCTTGCAGGTAACCATGGTTGACAGAGGAAGAACAATGATTCCAAGCACCACCCTCCTTTTGAAGCTTCCAGTCTGTTATTCAAACTCAATCAGCATGACAGAGTGATCTCCAGCCTTGTCCTCATCAACACTCACACCTGTGTTAACAAGAGAATCACTGACATGATGTCAGCTGGTCCTTTTGTGGCAGGGCTGAAATGCAGTGGAAATGTTTTTTTTGTGATTCAGTTCATTTTCATGGCAAAGGGGGACTTTGCAATTATTCTGATTGCTCTTCATAACATTCTGGAGTATATGCAAATTGCCATCATACAAACTGAGGCAGCAGACTTTGTGAAAAGTAATATTTGTGTCATTCTCAAAACTTTTGGCCACGACTGTAGTAGGCTAACGTTAACAAGCTGCCTCATTGTTGCCAATGAAAGGAAGTTAGGCTAGCGAGCAAGTTTTTAGCCAGGTAACCTAAGACAACAAACACTAAAAGCATGTACTGTATGACAGCCATAGACTGCAATAAAATGCAAATTAATTTCTTAAAAATCATACAATGTGATTTTCTGGATTTTTGTTTTAGATTCCGTCTCTCACAGTTGAAGTGTACCTATGATAAAAATTACAGACCTCTACATGCTTTGTAAGTAGGAAAACCTGCAAAATCTGCAGTGTATCAAATACTTGTTCTCCCCACTGTATGTAGTGGAAAGCTATGATTTTCAGAGTAGGGTGCCGGTTTAAAAGGTGTCCTCTCTTGTGTCTCGTTTGACTTAGAGGCTGTGTGTTTTAGGGATAACATGCCAGGAGTGGTAGACAACACTTAAATCAAATGATAGATGGAAAGAAGCAAAGTCTATCGGTTTTACTGTCGTTTGATGCAGTGATTCTCCCGATTTGGGTATGTGAGATATGCAGTGAGACCATATGCACAGACGCCGCAGCAGTGTTACAGTTGTAAAACGTTTGGACATCTGGCAAGTGTTTGTCGAAGGAATAAATATGTAACTTAGTAGTTAAAGAATCAGATGAAGCATGTTGCTGTAATTGTGATCACGTTCCCGGAGTGCCCTGTAAGGAGGAAGGAAGTCGCAGTAGCTAGGATCAAAGCTTTCCAGCAGGTGTCCTATGTAAGGCAGTGAAAATAGCTAAAGGAGTGAGTAGAGATAGCAGTGGATGAACCACAGTCTGCCATGCAGGAGAAGGATCCCGACACACTAACAGCGAAGGTGGACTTTGTTGCGTTTATAGCGAAAGTGATAAATTGCACTAGTCAAACTAATATAAAATCTATGAAGCTAGACATCATTGTGAAGGCGGCAAATGGATTTCTGGATCTCCAGGACTTTACAGGCGAAAGGTTACAGGAAGTACTGAACCCCCCCCCCCCACCACCACACACACAGTAGTAGCGTGAATTTGGTTAGTGTTTTTGTTAAATCAACAACATATTTTGTTTTGGGGGGACTATTTTTATCCTGTACAGTAGGTGGCGGCAATACACCTTATGAATGTAGTCTGCCAATAAACCTTGAAGAAGAATGGGCCGAAGAGATACGCACCATATATTTGTCTGGGTGAAACCGATACCAGGTGAATTAGGTTCTGGGCATATAATGCAATGTTTGGGGTCAGCTTCTAATAGATACAGTCACCATAAGCATTGACTGTAATACCTTTGCTGTGCAACAACAGCTTTCTTCCTGATCTGTCAGCATGCTCCTTTCTGGTGATCTTACTCCCATCACCTGAATTACAATTACAAAAACATGAATAAAAATGTGCCTATTCAGTCCGAATTAGTTAATGAAACACTAATGTGTCCATGTACAAGCCTATTCTATATCAGCTAAAGTATACCAAAACAACACTACTTTTTCCAGTTACCATCAATAAACATTCAGGGGAACTAGAAAACTCGTTTGGCAAAAAGTGTTCAATAGTCAGTAGCAAGTCTTTAAAAATATATAACTAGCAAATATAGTTTTTCCTATCTAAAATCATTAGCTAGCTACATTGATAAACTAGGCTGATGGTGGGAGTTAGCTCTACCCCAGCAGTTTCAACCTAGCTAGCTAGCTATCTCATCCAACAGGCTTAGTTACGATACAGTGAAACAGAGACCAGACCAGACATCCTGATCATAATCCTATTGTGTTTATGCTAGCTAGCTACCTAATAGCCTTTTTAGAATCTTTATAGATAATATTTTTTTTTTTTCCCCCTCACATATACAGCTGCCTAATTTAGCATGCCAGTTGATAGTACATTACCTAGGATGAATGTAATGTGTGACATTAGTAGCGATATCAAATATTTTTTGCTAATTGTTCTGTGGCCAGGAGACAATGGATAATTAAGTATGATTAAATCTGAAGGAATAATTGATCACATCAGAAAAACGATAGACTAAACTGGAATTACTGAGTCTACCATTACAGATATCCACTGGGAAACCTATATCTAAATATTCATTGGTAGGAAGAAGTTGAGTCCAAATTGGATGTTGGGTATTATATTTATTGAACATTATATAAATACTATAAATTAAAATGGCCAATTGAGGTGCAATCTATTAGTTTAATTTCTCAGATCAAATTATATTTAATCCAAATCATGTTGCAGGAATGCTTATCTTATCTGTTTCTAACTACAGAAACCATCAGAGGTGGTGGGTGTCAAAATCCTCTTTCTTGTGCCTTTTTGAGGAGGAACAACCCTTGTAAATGTGTGGATTACAGAGTGTATAACAGATACAGTAAAATCAAATCAAAATCAAATCAAGTTTATTTTATATAGCCCTTCGTACATCAGCTAATATCTCAAAGTGCTGTACAAAACTCCTTGTCCTTCTCACACTGCCTCTCCACAGGGACGTGATGACGTCGCTGGGGGATAATGGCTCTGTCCAGACACAGACCAAGGTCCTGTCCCAGGACTCATGGACGCAGGTCAGCTGTCCCTGCTGTGTGTCTAAGCAGGTGGAGCCCCTGGTCCTCATCCAGCTGTCAGACAATGTCCAGCCTGTCACCAAGAGGTGGCTCATCTCCCTGATTGAAGCTTCAAAGAGACACGGAGGTGAGAGGTCATGTCGGGTTGTCAGCAGAGGTCTGACTGTTCTTCAGTCTGTGTCGCTTGTTTTGGTCCTGCTGAGTGCTATTAACACATCTGATTCAATTGATTCCCCTGCGCTTGATGATTAGCTTATTGAATCAAGAGTTTAAAAGTAGTGTACCCTCATCCAGTGAATGCTTTATGCATGTGGGTTAAGCCTGACAAAGACTTTTGACTCAAAGTGTTGCACAATACAACTGCGGGGCTATCTCGGTTTATTAGCTAAATTAGCTGTATCATTAAGTACTGGGCTGAAACAAAAGCATGTACATCCTCTAAGATCACTGCAGTAAAGGCAGAAGTATTGAAGTTGACCCTCTCCTCCTCCCTGGACTAGGAGCAGCATTGCTGGCCCACCCTGGAGAGGATGAGTGTGGGGATGTGATCATGGTGTCTGCTCCTCGCTGCACATTCCTCAAAGCCACAGAGGACCTGGGTCTGTGTAAGAAATACCACAATGAAGACATGGTTGCATTCTCCTACCACGACAGAGACAACTTCAGCAACGTTGGTAAGAACGTTGGTAATGGTGGGGGAAAGTAGAGGGAGATTAACAGTATCAGCAGTTGATAACAAGTCATTGAACTTGTTGTGTAGATCTTTAGTACCCAATACACATTCTGTAGGAATAGAGACACACATTCACTGTTGTAAGAGTGTGGTAATATAGCCCAAATTACATATTAAATATATTTAAAAAAAATATATATATTTACATACATACATACATACATACATTAGTACCAGTCAAAAGTTTGGACACCTACTCATTCAAGGTTTTTCTTTATTTTTACTATTTTCTCCATTGTAGAATAATAGTGAAGACATCACAACTATGAAATAACACGTGTAGTAACCAAAAAAGTGTTAAAGAAATACAATTATAACTGTAGCAAATATATATTTCACATTCTTTAAACTAGCCACCCTTTGCCTTGATGACAGCTTTGCACACTCTTGGCATTCTCACAACCAGCTTCACCTGGAATGCTTTTCCAACAGTCTTGAAGGAGTTGCCACGTATGCTGAGCAATTGTTGGCTGCTTTTCCTTCACTCTGCAGTCCAACTCATCCCAAACCATCTAAATTGGGTTGAGATCGGGTGATTGTGGAGACCAGGTCACCTGATGCAGCTCTCCATCACTCTCCTTCTTGGTCAAATAGCCCTTATACAGTCTGGAGGTGTGTTGGGACATTTTCCCTTTAAAAAACAAATGATAGTCCCACTAAGCGCAGACCAGATGGTGTATTGCTGCAGAATGCTGTGGTAGCCATGCTGGATATGTGTGCCTTGAATTCTAAATAAATCACAGTGTCACCAGCAAAGCACCCCCACACCATCACACCTCCTCCATGTTTCATGGTGGGAACCACACATGTAGAGATTCCGTTCACCTATTCTGCGTCTCACAAAGACATGGCGGTTGGAACTAAAAATCTCAAATTTGGACTCATCAGAACAAAGGACAGATTTCCACCGGTCTAATGTCCATTGCTCGTGTTTCTTGGCCAAAGCAAGTCTCTTCTTCTTATAGGTGACTTTAGTACATAGTGGTTTCTTTGCAGCAATTCGACCATGAAGGCCTGATTCACACAGTCTCCTCTGAACTGTTGATGTTGAGATGTGTGTGTTACTTGAAGGAGGCTGGTAACTCTAATGAACAGCAGAGGTAACTCTGGGTCTTCCTTTCCTGTGGCGGTCCTCATGAGAGCCGGTTTCATCATAGCGCTTGAGGGTTTTTCCGACTGCACTTGAAGAAACTTACAAAGTTCTTGAACTTTTCCGTATTGACTGACCTTCATGTCGTAAAGTAATAATGGACTGTTGTTTCTCTTTGCGTATTTGAGCTGTTCTTGCCATAATATGGACTTGGTCTTTTACCAAATAGGGCTATCTTCTGTATACCACCCCTACCTTGTCACAACACAGCTGATTGGCTCAAACACATTGAGGAAAGAAATTCCACAAATTAACTTTTAACAAGGCACACCTGTTAATTGAAATGCATTCAAATCAAAGTTTATATGTCACGTGCGCCGAATACAAAAGGTGTAGTAGACCTTACAGTGAAATTCTTACTTACAGGCCCTAACCAACAGTGCAATTTTTAAGTAAAAAATAGGTAGTAGGTGAACAATAGACAAGTAAAGAAATAAAAACCACATTAAAAAGACTGAAAAGAACAGTAGCGAGGCTATATAAAGGCACCGGTTAGTCGGGCTAATTGAGGCAATATGTACATGTAGGTATAGTTAAAGTGACTATGCATATATGATAAACAGAGTAGCAGCAGCGTAAAAGAGGGGTTGGCGGGACACAATGCACACAGTCCGGGTAACCAATGTGCGGGGGCACCGGTTAGTCGGGCTAATTGAGGTAATATGTACATGAAAGTATAGTTAGTGACTATGCATAGATGATAAACAGAGTAACAGCAGCGTAAAAATGGGATTGGGGGGGACGGGGACACACACAATGCAAATAGTCCTGGTAGCCATTTGATTCCCTGTTCAGGAGTCTTATGGCTTGGGGGTAAAAGCTGTTGAGAAGCCTTTTGGTCCTAGACTTGGCGCTCTGGTACCGCTTGCCTTGCGGTAGCAGAGAGAACAATCTATGACTAGGGTGGCTGGAGTCTTTGACAATTTTTAGGGCCTTCCTCTGACCCTGACAAGTGTAGAGGTCCTGGATGGCAGGCAGCTTAGCCCCTGTGATATACTGGGCCGTACACACTACCCTCTGTAGTGCCTTTGCGGTCGGAGGCCGAGCAATTGCCGTACCAGGCAGTGATGCAACCAGTCAGGATGCTCTCGATGGTGCAGCTGTAGAACCTTCCAGGTGACAACCTCATGAAGCTAGTTGAGAGAATGCCAAGGGTGTTTAAAGCTGTCATGAAGGCAAAGGGTGGCTACTTTGAAGAATCTCAAATCTAAAATATATTTTGATTTGTTTAACACTTTTTGTGGTTACTACATGATTCCATATGTGTTATTTCATAGTTTTGATGTGTTCACTATTGTTCGACAACATGTCCATATATATATATATAGTGTTGGTCAGAAGTTTACATACACTTAGGTTGGAGTCATTAAAACTCGTTTTCAACCACTTCACACATTTCTTGTTAACAAACTATAGTTTTGCCAAGTCGGTTAGGACATCTACTTTGTGCATGACAATGTAATTTTTCCAACAATTGTTTACAGATTTCACTTCTAATTCACTGTATCACAATGCCAGTGGGTCAGAAGTTTACATACACTAAGTTGACTGTGTCTTTAAACAGCTTGGAAAAGTCCATAAAATTTTGTCATGGCTTTAGAAGCTTCTGATAGGCTAATTGACATAATTTGAGTCAATTGGAGGTGTACCTGTGGATGTATTTCAAGGCCTACCTTCAAACTCAGTGCCTCTTTGCTTGACATCATGGGAAAATCAAAAGAAATCAACCAAGACCTCCACAAGTTTGGATCATCCTTGGGAGCAATTTCCAAACGCCTGAAGGTACCACGTTCATCTGTACAAACAATAGTACACAAGTATAAACACCATTGGACCACACAGCCGTCATACCGCTCAGGAAGGAGACACGTTCTGTCTCCTAGAGATGAACGTACTTTGGTGCGAAAAGAGCAAATCAATCCCAGAACAACAGCAAAGGACCTTGTGAAGATGCTGGAGGAAAACAGGTACAAAAGTATCTATATCCACAGTAAAACGAGTCCTTTATCAACATAACCTGAAAGGCCACTCAGCAAGGAAGAGGCCACTGCTCCAAAACTGCCATAAAAAAAAGACAGACTACGGTTTGCAACTGCACATGGGGACAAAGATCATACTTTTTGGAGAAATATCCGCTGGTCTGATGAAACAAAAATAACTATTTTTGCCATAATGTCCATCGTTATGTTTGGAGGAAAAAGGGGGACGCTTGCAAGCCGAAGAACACCATCCCAACCGTGAAGCACGCAGCATCATGTTGTGGGAGTGCTTTGCTGCAGGAGGGACTGGTGCACTTCACAAAATAGATGGCATCATGAGGAGGTGAAATTATGTAGATATGTCTTGAGATGTTGCTTCAATATAAGTCAGGAAGTTAAAGCTTGGTCGCAAATGGGTTTTCCAAATGGACAATGACCCCAAGCATACTTCCAAAGTTGTGGCAAAATGGCTTAAGGACAACAAAGCCCTGACCTCAATCCTATAGAAAATTTGTTGGCAGAACTGAAAAAGCTTGTGCGAGCAAGGAGGCCTGACTCAGTTGCACCAGCTGTGTCAGGAGGAATGGACCAAAATTCACCCAACTTATTTGGGGGAAGCTTGTGGAAGGCTGCCTGAAACGTTTGACCCAAGTTAAACAATTTAAAGGCAATGCTACCAAATACTAACTGAGTGTATGTAAACTTCTGACCCACTGGGAATGTGATGAAAGAAATAAAAGCTGAAATAAATAACTACTATTATTCTGACATTTCACATTCTTAAAATAGAGTGGTGATCCCAACTGACCTAAGACAGGGAATGTTTACTGGGATTAAATGTCAGGTATTGTGAATAACTGAGTTTAAATGTATTTGGCTAAGGTGTATGTAAACTTCCGACTTCAACTGTATATACACACACATATATACATATAAACACCCACACACCAGTTCAAAATTTTGTGGTCACTTAGAAATGTCCTGATTTATTGTCCATTAAAATAACATCAAATTGATCAGAAATACAGTGTAGACATTGTTAATGTTGTAAATGACTATTGTAGCTGAGACAGCTGATTTTTGTAGGCCCATTATCAGCAACCATCACTCCTGTGTTCCAATGGCACGTTGTGTTAGCTAATCCAAGTTTATCATTTTAAAAGGCAAATTGATCATTAGAAAACCCTTTTGCAATTATGTTAGCAGAGCTGAAAATGGTTGTTCTGATTAAAGAAGCAATAAAACTGGCCTTCTTTAGACTAGTTGAGTATCTGGAGCATCAGCATTTGTGGGTTCGATTACAGGCTCAAAATGGCCAGAAACAAAGACCTTTCTTCTGAAACTCGTCAGTCTCTTCTTGTTCTGAGAAATTACGGCTATTCCATGCGAGGAATTGCCAAGAAACTGAAGATCTCGTACAACGCTGTGTACTACTCCCTTCACAGAACAGCGCAAACTGACTCTAACCAGAATAGAAAGAGGAGTGGGAGGCCCCGGTGCACAACTGAGCGAGAGGACAAGTACAGTAGAGTGTCTAGTTTGAGAAACAGACGCCTCACAAGACCTCAACTGGCAGCTTCATTGAAGAGTACCCGCAAAACACCAGTCTCAACGTCAACAGTGAAGAGGCGACTCCGGGATGCTGGCCTTCTAGGCAGAGTGCCTCTGTCCAGTGTGTGTTCTTTTGCCATCTTAATCTTTTCTTTTTATTGGCCAGTCTGAGATAAGGCTTTTTCTTTGCAGTGGGTGCGAGACACTGTGGCTTGTAGGCCTCTCCAGGTTTCGCACCCATGCATGAAAAAAGCAACGTACAAGGTTTTCCTGGAAGAAAACTTGCTTCCTTCTGCTTTGACAATGTTCCCCAACTCTGAGGATTGGTTTTTCCAGCAGGACAATGCTCCATGCCACACAGCCAGGTCAATCAAGGTGTGGATGGAGGACCACCAGATCAAGACCCTTTCATGGCCAGCCCAATCGCCAGACCTGAACCCCATTGAAAACCTCTGGAATGTGATCAATAGGATGATGGATGGTCACAAGCCATCAAACAAAGCCGAGCTGCTTGAATTTTTGTGCCAGGAGTAGCATGTCACCCAACATCAATATGAAAGACTGGCGGAGAGCATGCCAAGACGTATGAAAGCTGTGATTGAAAATCAGCGTTTTTCCACCAAATATTGATTTCTGAACTTAAGTTAAAACATTAGTATTGTGTAAAAATGAATATGAACTTATTTTATTTGCATTATTTGAGGTCTGACAACACTGCATCTTTTTTGTTATTTTGACATTGTCAATTTATACAAATACTAGCTCTAAATGACACTATTTTTATCTGGAATTTGGGAGAAATGTTGTCAGTAGTTTTTAGAATAAAACAAAAATGTTAATTGTACCCAAACACATACCTAAAAATAGTAAAATAATAATTTTGCAGTGGTCTCTTAATTTTTTCCAGAACTGTGTGTGTGTGTGTATATATTATTATATATACACACACACGACAATCTTGATTGACGCCTGTCCTCTGTGTTACCAGATGACATGCAGGAGTTCCTGACGCTAGCGGAGCGTCAGTACATAGTCAAGAATGAGCTGGACTCTCTACAGGCCCAGAAGAAGCAGAGAATCCCTGGAGTCCTAGAGGCTCCAGGGGTCCTGGAGGCCTGGGAGAACATATGTGAGTCTTTACATGTGCGTGTGTGTGTTTAGGTATGTGAATAGAGTGATATACTATAAAATGGGGATGTTGGGTGATTCCTCATGAAACTAGATAAAAAAATGACTGATTTGGGGTATTTTCACTAAATATTATCCATATAAAGGTCCTTCAATAGGAAGGATTGTTGACATGTACTTGACATTTGTATCTTCATGCATAATTGAGAAATTATTAATTGAAGTTGGAATATGTGACATTTGGCATTACCCAGGCCTCCATTAAGACTCCACAATGTGCTGCAAAGTAGGTGCTACAAAGCAAAAGTTGGTATCATATGAAGCTTTATCACTTGCTCTGTAATATGAGTAGTATTGTTTGTGCGCATGTCTGCTATTCGGTTTACCTCAGCATGTTCTGTCCTCTGGTCATGATCTTGCTTAGCTAAGCTGTTCTGCAGCAGAGCAGAGCACCACCTCTGGCTGATTATTTCTGTGCTCTCTCCGGTCCTCTGTCACTGCTCTGTGATCTGCACTGTCCCTTAACTTATTCTGCCAAGCTTCTGGCTATGTTACCTCCTGTATGTGTAATAATGTTAGTAGCCCACCTGTCCTGTCTCTGTGCTGTAGGTCAGAAGCTGGTGAGGGCAGGAGTGATAAAGGACATCTTCCCTCTACATAACCAGCAGAGACTGAATGACCTCGGCAGAAGTTGGTACTATAAGAAGCAGATATGGGGACAGCCTCTCGGTAAACAACAACATACAGTAAAGCAAACACAAAATAGTTATACTGTATTCACCCACACACTAGAGCTGGGATGATAAACCAAAAATTACAGACACAGACACTGCCTTCCTACTATGTCGGTGATTTTGCTACACAACGTTCCTGTAGATGGTGCTAATACCATTATTTGGTCAACAGCAATAGTCTATGCATTATGTTTATTCTTGCTTTGAAAGTATCTGCCTGTCCCTGTTTTGCTGACTCTCATTCCCATCTCCCCACTGTGAGGTCATCAATCGACAAGATAATTGGAAAAAACATGCTTATTTTATTTCATAATATACATCATTTAAAACAGCCAAGTTCTATTCATAACGGTATTCCGTTGGCAAGAGACAGACATTCCATAAATACTAGGAATAGATTGTCCACCGCCTATGCGTTATCCAGACAGAAAATTTAGATTTAGAGCAATAAAGGAATGGAATTAATTAACTGGGCAAACGGGAACCTTTCAATATATAAATTTAAACATTTTAAAACCATTTAAATACATAGAAATGTTGTGGGACTATAGTAGATGAAGAATCAATATTTTTTAGATTGAGTATTTATTGGGTCATTGTTAGTATATTATGTATGTTTGTAATAGTGTGTTATATGTGAAAATGTGTTCGTATTATAAATTGTATTTTAATGTTTAAGGACTCTTGGAAGATTAGTCCAAATGGGGACTTAAAGATATCCAAATCAAATCAAATCCCCACTGTGAGGAGGTAGAGATGCATTCTGAGAAGCACAAGCATATGACCTTTGCTCAAAATGGTATTGTGAGAAATACAGTTTAAAGCAACTCGTGTTGTTCTAGTTACAGAAAGGAGTCACAGCTTTCTGTGAGTAGATCATGTATTTCCCACCTCTTAATATTGAGGTTATGGCACCACTTTACAAGTGGAACTGTAGCTTAGGCATAGCGGTGAAAGGTTTTTGTAGGACATTAGACTACATTTACTGAGCCTACATGTACTGAGCCTATATTTACTGAGCCTACATGGCTCATATTTAGAGTTAGCAATCTAGCTAAGTGTTTTGAGTTCCCACTTCCTCAGGTGCTGAAGAATACAGCCATGAGGCCAATATGCAAAGATGTTGTCAAATTCTCTGAAGAATTCTGACAGGTTGCACATCAAAATCTCAAATCATGCATTTCCTGGATGTGTTAGATGAAATAGCTTACTGTTTTAATCATAGGCTACCATCTCAGTTGTTTTAATATGGCACTGACAAATTGTCTAGTGCCATACCACTAATGTAAAGTAACTGTCCATTGACATTTTTTTATTATTGTTGTATATTGTTGTTATTGGGCAAAATAGGGCAAAAAAAACATTCGCGATATTACTTTTTACCCATATTGCCTAGCCCCTCCCGGATGTTTTTTTATTGTAATTTATTGCTGATTTATTATTATCGCAAAAAATGTGTGAATTTATTGTGATATGGATTTTTATCCATATCTCCCAGCTCTAACACACACACACATTTGCTCCTTTGTCCTGCTAATGATTGCTCTCTTCCTGTGCAGATGCAATACAATCATATTTTGGAAGCACCGTGGCGTTTTACTTCAGCTTTCTAGACTTCTACACCTGGGCCCTGGTTCCCCCTGCCTTCCTGGGCCTGGTCCTGACCTTTCTGCTGCCTGGAGGTGGTGGGGTGGTGAAGGAGCAGGCCGTGGAGGGGGTGATGGAGGAGGACGACGATGGCCCCTCGGTCAGTGGTCACATGGTACAGGCTGTATTCAGCATGCTGTGGTCCACGCTGTTCATCGAATTGTGGAAGCGCCGGAGCTCCTCCCTCTCCCACCGCTGGGGCACACTGAACCTGGCTGAGCGCTTTGCCGGGCCCCGCCCTGGCTTCCACGGTACCCTGGGGCTCAACCCTGAAACAGGTCGTCTGGAGCCCCTGTTCCCGGAGTGGCAGAGGCAGCTGCGTGTAGGACTGGTGTCATTGCCCCTAGTGGGGCTGTTCCTGGGACTGGTGGTGCTGGGGATGACAGGCTTCTACCACGGAGAGGCCCTGGTACAGGGCTTCCATCAGGACAGCGGCTCCCTGTTCTCTGGAGCTCTGCTCTACCTACCCTCCATGGCCCACATTGTCTACACCAACATGCTGGGGAATGTGTACCACTCTGTGGCCATGCAACTCACCGAGTGGGGTAAGAGAGGGCACTGGGCAATGGGGAGGGAGAGAGAATAAGTGTGAGGTTGATGAATAATTGCAGTAGGGGTTAGAATGTTTGGGAACACAGAGCTAAGTTCACCAAAGAGCAGATTCATAGAATAATAGAGAATGCAATTGAATGCAAAGTGTTACAGTTTGTGTGTGATAACTGATCCACTGAAGTCCACTGAAAATCTGTCTGATTTCCCCACATAGAAAACCACCGAGAGGAGTCCTCTTTCCAGAACCATCATACCACCAAAGTCCTCCTGGTCAGTCAGTCTTCCTTCCCCATCTATCAGTCTATCATCCTCCTCCTCCCAGGAGAAAGGTAGCATAGCTGTTAAAAGGGCCAGTAAATGAAAGGTAGCTGGATTGAATCCAGGAGCCGACTAAGTGCTACATCTGTTGTTGTGCCCTTGAGTAAGGCATTTAGCCTGTAAATTGCTCTGGATAGGAGCTAGGAGGAGATAGTATCAGCTGTTTTTTTATAAGCAGATGTGGGAGGCAAATCAGATACAGGATCTGTAGTCATGCCTCCAGAGATATTTATTGAAGCCAACATCTCCCTTTCTCATTTTCAGTTTACTTTCTTCAACAACTTTGCTGTGCTCTTCCACATTGCCTTTTACAAACAGGACCTACCACTGCTACGCAAGGTAAGAGATTTCAGCTGGGCAGCAATGTTTGTCTATGGCCGGAGGAAAAGTTATACAATGTGGAAATACCTCATTTTAAAGGGTAGATGGATCTCAAATAGATTGTTTTCTTGAGCTCTACAACAGAACAGATCACGTTTTCTCTGTGCACTGTGTAGTAATTGATCCCAGAGAGAGTGTGTATACAGTATGTAACTATTTATGTTTGTTTACTATCGATTTTTGCACAGAGACTTGCCTCTATGCTAATTGGGAACCAGCTGATGAACCAGTGTACAGAGGTGGTGGTGCCATTTATAGTCGACCGATTCCTCAGTGCTGCCCATAAGAAAGAGCAGGAGGACGACCTAGAGGTGGACAAACTCAGAGCCCAGAGAAGCCTTCCTCCTTTTCCAGTAAGTCCATGTAAAATGTTTTTTTTTCATCTTCTATTTCTCTTCATTGTGCTCATCTGCCTTGGTTTCCTTGCATCTGTGCCTTAAGGGGTAGAATCAGGGTTGGGTGTATTTGCATATGTACTGTATGTTTGGTGTATATTTGTTTTAGTGTTATTGCGTCTGTTGCTATGTTTCAGGGCCTGTTTGCGGAGTACATTGAATTGCTGCTGCAGTTTGGGTATTTGAGTCTGTTCTCCTGTGTGTACCCGCTCACCGCCGTCCTCCTGCTCCTCAACAACATCACAGAGATCCGAGGGGATGCCTACAAGATTTGCAAACTGTTCCGCAAGCCATTCTCTGCCCCAGTGTCCAATATGGGGGTGTGGCAGGTCAGTAGGGTTTTGGGCGATGTGAGAATTTGAACAAACAGAGAGGGCATTTTTAATGCAGACAGAAATGTGTTATGAAGCTAAATCTGGTAAATAAATAAATGTGAGCAACGTGTAGTGGTTAATGTTATTTCCTAATCAGTGCCCATCTATGCCCCTGTGTACATTTGCATGTATTTTTTCCTGTCCTTGTATGTACCTGTAACCATATTATTGTATGCCTGTGTATGTTTCAGACAGCGTTTGAGGTTCTGGGCTTTGTCTCAGTCATGTCTAACTGCTGGCTGCTGCTGCTGTCCCCTCGCGTCCAGGAGTTCTGTCTGGAGGGAGGGATCAGCGGAAAGAATATCATACTCGTCGCCATCCTGGTTGAGGTACAGTATGAGGGAGGGGAGTTAGGTTTGGGAAGCCTTCCTGGTGGAGGTACAGTATGAGGGAGGGGAGTTAGGTTTGGGGAGCCTTCCTGGTGGAGGTACAGTATGAGGGAGGGGAGTTAGGTTTGGGAAGCCTTCCTGGTGGAGGTACAGTATGAGGGAGGGGAGTTAGGTTTGGGGAGCCTTCCTGGTGGAGGTACAGTATGAGGGAGGGGAGTTAGGTTTGGGAAGCCTTCCTGGTGGAGGTACAGTATGAGGGAGGGGAGTTAGGTTTGGGGAGCCTTCCTGGTGGAGGTACAGTATGAGGGAGGGGAGTAAGGTTTGGGGAGCCTTCCTGGTGGAGGTACAGTATGAGGGAGGGGAGTAAGGTTTGGGGAGCCTTCCTGGTGGAGGTACAGTATGAGGGAGGGGAGTTAGGTTTGGGGAGCCTTCCTGGTGGAGGTACAGTATGAGGGAGGGGAGTTAGGTTTGGGGAGCCTTCCTGGTGGAGGTACAGTATGAGGGAGGGGAGTAAGGTTTGGGGAGCCTTCCTGGTGGAGGTACAGTATGAGGGAGGGGTTAGGTTTGGGGAGCCTTCCTGGTGGAGGTACAGTATGAGGGAGGGGTTAGGTTTGGGGAGCCTTCCTGGTGGAGGTACAGTATGAGGGAGGGGAGTTAGGTTTGGGGAGCCTTCCTGGTGGAGGTACAGTATGAGGGAGGGGAGTTAGGTTTGGGAAGCCTTCCTGGTGGAGGTACAGTATGAGGGAGGGGAGTTAGGTTTGGGGAGCCATCCTGGTGGAGGTACAGTATGAGGGAGGGGTTAGGTTTGGGGAGCCTTCCTGGTGGAGGTACAGTATGAGGGAGGGGAGTAAGGTTTGGGGAGCCTTCCTGGTGGAGGTACAGTATGAGGGAGGGGTTAGGTTTGGGGAGCCTTCCTGGTGGAGGTACAGTATGAGGGAGGGGAGTTAGGTTTGGGAAGCCTTCCTGGTGGAGGTACAGTATGAGGGAGGGGAGTAAGGTTTGGGAAGCCTTCCTGGTGGAGGTACAGTATGAGGGAGGGGAGTTAGGTTTGGGGAGCCTTCCTGGTGGAGGTACAGTATGAGGGAGGGGAGTTAGGTTTGGGGAGCCTTCCTGGTGGAGGTACAGTATGAGGGAGGGGAGTTAGGTTTGGGGAGCCTTCCTGGTGGAGGTACAGTATGAGGGAGGGGAGTTAGGTTTGGGGAGCCTTCCTGGTGGAGGTACAGTATGAGGGAGGGGAGTTAGGTTTGGGGAGCCTTCCTGGTGGAGGTACAGTATGAGGGAGGGGAGTTAGGTTTGGGGAGGCTTCCTGGTGGAGGTACAGTATGAGGGAGGGGAGTTAGGTTTGGGGAGCCTTCCTGGTGGAGGTACAGTATGAGGGAGGGGAGTTAGGTTTGGGGAGCCTTCCTGGTGGAGGTACAGTATGAGGGAGGGGAGTTAGGTTTGGGAAGCCTTCCTGGTGGAGGTACAGTATGAGGGAGGGGAGTAAGGTTTGGGGAGCCTTCCTGGTGGAGGTACAGTATGAGGGAGGGGAGTTAGGTTTGGGGAGCCTTCCTGGTGGAGGTACAGTATGAGGGAGGGGAGTAAGGTTTGGGGAGCCTTCCTGGTGGAGGTACAGTATGAGGGAGGGGAGTTAGGTTTGGGGAGCCTTCCTGGTGGAGGTACAGTATGAGGGAGGGGAGTTAGGTTTGGGAAGCCTTCCTGGTGGAGGTACAGTATGAGGGAGGGGAGTTAGGTTTGGGAAGCCTTCCTGGTGGAGGTACAGTATGAGGGAGGGGAGTTAGGTTTGAGGAGCCTTCCTGGTGGAGGTACAGTATCTTGTTCATAACAGTACAGTATATGGTTCATAACAATTGTCTTATTTACAGAATGTTACAGTGTCATCATCTGCCCAACCAACATAGGTGAGGGTAGCAGGTAGCCTAGTGGTTAAGAACATTGGGCCAGTAACCAACAGGTTGCTGGTCTGAATCCCCGAGCGGACTAGGTGAAAAACCTGCCGATGTGCCCATGAGCAAGGCACGTAACCCTAATTGCTCCTTTAAGTTTCTCTGGATAAGAGCATCTGCTAAATGACTAAAATGTGTTTGTCAGCATGTCCTGATCCTGGTCAAGATGATTCTAGCCTTTATGATCCCAGATGAGCCTGACTGGGTCAGAATCAAGAGGGAACAAATCGAGTTTAACTCTATGCAAGCTCTAGGGCAGCAGGTAAGAATGATCTAATCAAGAATAAGCACTAATAATATAGAAAATCCCTGTCAGTTACTGGAACAACCTGGCATCTGACAATCAAACATCTCCTTTTGATCCTACAGAAGCTATGAAGCCCCTGTGGGAGAGTGAGTGTCCTGTTGCCCTTCAAGTGGTGGTCTGGACTAGGGGGCTCATTAGAATTAGCTGCCATAACGAGGACGGACAGAAGGATATAAAGACACGTCTGTTTGGCCTGTGAACTTAAACCCTGGAGCCAGCCAGTCTGAGAAGCTCTCTCAGTTTCTCCCTCTGAAGGACTGCCTCTCCAGGCATAAATACAGTTCAGAAAGGAAACACTAGGTATTCGTTTAACCATTTATTAGAGAATATGAACAGTACAATAGGTCTTGGCAATAGGCTCTGCTCCTTCAGGGTAGCTCACTGTCAGAGCAAAGCGTAAACATATAATAACTACAGGTGTGCTATACCAATCCACCTGCAGGAAGGAAAACAGAACTAATCAGGTGGAGGTTGGGGTGGTGGAGGTTTTGGTGGTGGTGGGTAGCAAGAAAAACAAATGCATACTAGCAGGTGCAGCAAGCGGCGGCAGGCGATGTGTGAGCAGAACCTGGTCAGCTTAAATAGACCGCCATATTAAGGTAGGAAGTGTTGTTAGCATCTGGTTGTTGCAGTCTCAGCTGATGCAGAAACTCAGGTTTTAATTCTGAACCTGCTTTGCTTTATAAGTAATGTTAGATACTAGAGGCAGGGGCCAGGGACTGAAGCGAAACCCAATGAAGAGCTAGGTGTGTTGTTCATTGTTTTAATGTAGCTTTGCAGCTTCAGCTTAGGTGTCAGATTTCTTGAAATACTGGGTAGCTTTGGACTTTGTGTGTGGCACATACTATGCAAGTTTTTAATTTGCTATAAATATTTATTCATTTTCTCCAGTGGTTTACGTACTTTCACATAATGAGTGTTACATTGTACGCTTCACGCACATCACAAACCTACTAAAATCCAATTATAAATTATTTGAAGATTTTGCAAATGTTAAAACATAAGGATTAATGATTAACTTGATTTTGGAATACATACTATATTCATATGTATCTTTTAAAATGGAAGATGTAGAAGAGATGCTGTGTTGGATGAGAGGAGATAGTTATGTTCAGCCAAATAAAATAAACATCCCAAATCATCACACTTCACTGTAGGCTATTTCTCTTTCTTGCTCTAGTCGGGAAAAAACGAAGTTTAATTTGTGCATTTTTATCGTTTGACCTGTTAAAAAGCGAAAAACGCAAGGTTACGTAAACCTGGTTCTATGATAATATGAGTGAGGTCACTCATTTCTGGGGTAACACCTACTTGGTCAAAAAACTCCAATTCCACCATGCTTGCTGATTAACCTATGGGCTCGCTTGTGCAATAATCACTTCACTTTCTAGTGGAAGCCATAGGAACTGCAAACTGGGTCCTATCTATTTGTATTTCCCATAGGCTAGCACTGAAATGGCCTGTGACCTCAAAATAACAACATTCTGGATGGATTTTCCTCTGGTTTTCGCCTGCCATATCAGTTATGTTATACTCACAGACATGTGACATTATTTTAACAGTTTTGGAAACTTCAGAGTGTTTTCTATCCAATGCTACCAAGTATATGCATATCCTAGCTTCTGGGCCTGAGTAACAGGTAGTTTACTTTGGGCACGTCAGTCATCTGAAATTCCGAACAAAAACCAGTCTCCAAAACAGGTTAAACCATTCCCATGTTGCAGCCATACTTCTGGTGGAAGAGCTCCGAAATCATCACGATTATATTAACCTCCACTCATTCAAAGGATAAAATGGGCCTATGTTGACGCTTCGAAAACACAGACAGCGTCTTGGCATTTTGATACACCAGAATTACATTAATTTCCAATGAAACGCTGCTTTTGCCTTGCAGCATTGCGTTGCAGAGGCAGTTGCAGTGCGTTCGGTGTGGTGAATACCTTGGATTTATCAAACGTATTCGTCAAACTGTATGCGTACGGGCCTCCCGGGTGGCGCAGTGGTCTAGGGCACTGCATCGCAGTGCTAACTGCGCCACCAGAGTCTCTGGGTTCGCCCCCAGGCTCTGTCGCAGACGGCCGCGACCGGGAGGTCCGTGGGGCGACGCACAATTGGGCTAGCGTCGTCCGGGATAGGGAGGGTTTGGCCGGTAGGGATTTCCTTGTCTCATCGCGCTCCAGCGACTCCTGTGGCGGGCTGGGCGCAGTGCGCGCTAGCCAAGGGGGCCAGGTGCACGGTGTTTCCTCCGACACATTGGTGCGGCTGGCTTACGGGTTGGAGGCACGCTGTGTTAAAGAAGCAGTGCGGCTTGGTTGGGTTGTGCCTCGGAGGACGCATGGCTTTCGACCTTCGTCTCTCCCGAGCCCGTACGGGAGTTGTAGCGATGAGACAAGATAGTAATTACTAGCGATTGGATACCACGAAAATTGGGGAGAAAAGGGGATAAAATTAAAAAAATAAAAAATAATAATAATGTAAAAAAAAACTATGCGTACACGGATTGGCAGAAATGGTAGCAGAAGTTTAATGATGTGTAGTATTTTGCGCATCACACTGTCAATCCGGCGAATGACATTTCTATCAGCAGTGCAATGATTTGCGTTGTTAATTGATTTTGGCCCGCTTGGCCGCTTCCATAACGCCCATGATGCAGTGCTCTACAAGTCACAGCAAGTACTGCCACAGTGCTGCACGCCAAACCGCAGTGCATTGCCACACACACACACACCCCTCCAAGACCCAAACATGAGCCAGCCAGTGTGCTGTATCATATCATCACTAATGGCACTGGGTGAATCCCCTACGGGACCAAAAGTGTGAACGTGTTGTAGGCTAAATGTCCATGCCAAGTTTCGGTTCCAGCGGGTCATTGCTGTATCCTACAGAAAATGTCATCTTGGTTGTCAAAAAGTTATAAGATAAAGGATTCACACGCGGGTATAAATTACTACTAAAGAACAATAAGACACACGCGAGCAGTGGTGTTAAGTAAAACGTATGTACTTTTTACTCCATACATTTTCCCTGACACCCAAAAGTACTCGTTACATTTTGAATTCTTAGCAGGACAGAAAAATTGTCTAATTCACACACTTATCAAGAGAATATCCCTGGTCATCCCTACTGCCTCTGATCTAGCTGACTCACTAAACACATGCTTCGTTTATAATGAAGTCAGTGTTGGCGTGTACCCCTGATTATCCGTAAAAAAAATTAAACAAGAAAATTGTGCTGTCTGGTTTGCTTAATTGGGAATTTTAAATTATTTATACTTTTACTGATGATACTTAAGTATATGTAATACCAAATACTTTTAGACTTTTACTCAAGAAGGGTTTTACTGGGTGACTCACTTTTACTTGAGTCATTTCTATTAAGGTATCTTTACTTTTAATGACAATTGCGTACTTTTTCCACCACTGCACGCGAGTAATGAGTCAACAGTTGGAGTCATTTACTTCATGAAATCATAAGCCTGATGCGCTCGCGTCGGTGAATACAACATCAAATGCACTGCTTTCATGACTCCGGTTTACAGCCTGCAGCGGAGGGAAAATGTATAGACATGCCACATTCCTAGCTATGCTACTAAAATGTTGCAGTCTGACTTCGGTTTTTAAAGCTTGACAATTAATAACCACCCAAAAAAACACCATACGAAGGATAAACATGTAAGCGTCACACAGCAATGCTGCATGCAATCGCACCGGTGATCCATGCAGTACAAAAAAATGAAAAGCAAGTTTAAGTTTATTACAACAACCTTGCTAGTTTAAAAAAAAAAAAAAGTTATTTGGAGTTATTAAATACTTTGATTATGGTTACAGCATATTATGCACATCTGCAGGCATAGCAGCTAAGGTTGGACAAATAGGGTATTAATGTTGCACGTCACCATTAATATCCACATTAATATCCGCACTATGATTTGATGTAAAGTCCCTCTTTTAAATTCACCTGCACATAAATTTTCTTTGTTGTTCCATTTCCATACAACCCATTATGTACAATTACACTAAATATTATTTGAATAATGCAAGATTTTAAATCACAGCACTTTAAAATGGCATTAAGGAGCAAAAGGTTTTCAATAGTTGTTTTTAACTCATTAAAATATAACTAATAACATTGGAATATGAATTCAATTTATTTTGAGTAACAGACAAAAACAACAAAATGTACAATGTGGGTTATCACTTGAAAATATTATTTAAAACTCTTGTTTCCAAAGTGGTTCTCGATGGTAAAACAATAACAATAATATAACATTTATATTGCCAAAGACTCCAGCCACCCTAGTCATAGACTGTTCTCTCTGCTATCGCATGGCAAGCAGAACCAGAGAGCCAAGTCTAGGTCCAAAAGGCTTCTAAACAGCTTCTACCCCCCAAGCCATAAGACTCCTGAACAGCTAATCAAATGGCTACCTGGACTATTTGTATTGACCCCCCCCCCCCCCCCCCCCCCACATTCTTTACACTGCTGCTACTCTGTTTAATATCTATGCATAGTCACTTTCTACCTACATGTACATATTACCTCGACTAACCTGTGCCCCCGCACATTGACTCTGTACCGGTACCCCCTGTATATAGCCTCGTTACTGTTATTTTATTGTTGCTCTTTTTAATTATTTGTTATTTTTCTATTTTCTTCTTTTGTATTTTTATGTTTTATTTATTGATTTATTTTTACTTTATTTTACTAAATAAATGCTTCTTCAGGATCGGTGAGTCCCCCATGGGATGGTTGAGCTAACGTAGGCTAATGCAATTAGCATGAGGTTGTAGTTAACAAGAAAATTTACCAGGATATAAACATATCTGATATTGACAGAAAGCTTAAATTCTTGTTAAACTAACTGCACTGTCCAATTTACAGTAGCTATTACAGTGAAATAATACCATGCTATTGTTTGAGGAGAGAGCACAGTTTTGAACTTGAAAAGTTAGTAATAAACAAATTAGGCACATTTGGACAGTCTTGATACAACATTTTGAACAGAGATGCAATGGTTCATTGGATCAGTCTAAAACTTTGCACATACACTGCTGCCATCTAGTGGCCAGAATCTAAATTGCTGCTGGGCTGGAATAATAGATTATGGCCTTTGTCTTGTATTTCAAAGATGGTACAAAGAAAGTGTTTTTTTCTTTGTATTATCTTTTACCAGATCTAATGTGTTATATTCTCCTACATTACTTTCACATTTCAACAAACTTCAAAGTGTTTCCTTTCAAATAGTATCAAGAATTTGCATATCCTTGCTTCAGGGCCTGAGCTACTGGCAGTTAGAACGGCTCATAATGGCTGGAATGGAGTAAATGGAATTGTATCAAAACGTGGTTTTGATGTGTTTGATACCATTCCAGCCATTATTATGAACAGGTCCTCTCAGCAGCCTCCTCTGCTAGACATCCATACAAAAGACAGTGGACCGGAATATAACCCACGCTGACTCTGACATATATGTATGCCGGGTCTGCGGCTGTAACCACTGGACCATATAAGCCACTCTGTCTAGCATGAGTCCAACACAGGAACAGAGCAGGGTGATCTGTTACAGTGACATTACCTTAGGAAGCACACACATTACTAGCAGCAAAGTGAAGAGTGCCTGCTGTCTCCAACAGTCTGAAACCAGCCCATTAGATGAAGGGAGCGAACGCGCCCTATCGGTTGTGGGTCATCAGTGCAGTCAAATTCCTCTTGTAGGATAGAATGGAAATGACATTGCAGGACAGTTAACCAAGTGGATGGAGAACTAGTTAGCTAGGAGATTATACGAGCCTAGCTGATCCTAGAAGGCTAAAGGTGTGCTCCACACTAGGTGATAACGCCTCCCTTCCCTCTGATTCCCCTGACGCTATGCCCATGCAGGGTGACAGCCGAGAGAGGGAAAAACATCCACTCTGAAGTGTGGCGAGCCCCGAGACGGTTCGCTATGGCCATGTGGTGATGTGCTACTTAATGATTGTTTTCCTATGAAGGAAACCAACTCAGGGTACAAGGATTAGGCGAGAGATACAATAGCACTGTTGGCTTAAGACACCAGATAGCTATCCGGGGCCTAGTCGGACAGGACCTGCCCCCTTCACCTTCTTCAGGAACTGAGAAGTAGCGTGAACACATACTTCATGTTCCCTGGCTCTAATAAAGGACGCAGCACCTAGGACATGTAAGGATGTCCTAGGTGAAGAGGAACCTCGCTCACCTGAGGGACTGATGACCTCTAGTGGCGCAACGAGGAATCTCCTTTTTTCTGGTGCTCTGTGCTCTTGGCCAGGTGCCTGGATGCAACAGGAATGGCGCTTGATGGCTACTGGTGTTCTGTCGTCCTGTAAGCAGGATGGAGGGATAGCAAACACGTCGACATCCTGCCCCGGTTGGAACAGTGTATCCGGTGGAGAGTTATAACTGAGGTGGCACTTAGGGGGTCGAAGTGCACCTCTCAGTACTATCACTGTTGTTACAAAACCAATAACTAGCCTACTGATTTTGCTGCTCTCATTATGTCTAGGGGTCTTAGACATAGGTACATGGTCTGTGGCCTGATTTGATGTGTGCATAAATGTGAGAAGTAAACGTATGTGACCAGGTGTTGAATGCATGTACCCCGGGAAACAGCAACCTTACCTTAGGTCCAGCTGAGTCATGACTCCCATCGTCAGCCAGTACAAGGTCATTATTTTTTGTTCAGATGATGACGAAACAGAAATATATACAAAAAGGAAACAATACACAAAGGCATGCCAAAAAGGAAAGGTAATGTAAGACAAACAAAGGCAGGCTGAGTGGCTTCCTGCCACCTCTCTCACACAATCCACCTGATTGCTCCCACCTGTCGATTTATCAAGCCGCAGCACCTGGACTCTGTTGCTGCTGCACCTAGCGATGAGATGTGGAAGTGTGTAATGGTAGTGTCTAATTATGCTCCTAAAACTTAACCTAGGTAACTTATTCCATAACACTTTCCGCCAACAATAAAATAAAATAACTCAGTCACCAATATCTATACTGAACAAAAATATAAACGCAACATGTAAAGTGTTGGTCCCATGTTTCATGAGCTGAAGTAAAAGATCCCAGAAATGTGTCACACGCACAAAAAGCAAATTTCTCTCATTTTCTCTCAAAGCTTGTGTTGTGATATCACTTTCCTGAACATTTTTGTGTCGACCAGGGAAAATAAATCCATAGTGCCTTTGCGTGGTAGGCTAGGGCACATATTAAACTTCTCATCGGGTCTTGTTTGACTGATACCCAGCCTTATGTCTGAAGTATGCTCATCACATTTAGATGTGGAGGAAAGTTCACTTCAGAGGTGAGATAGCGTTTCTTAATAATGCGTTCAGTATTACCCTGTGCTATGGGCAACAAGGTAGTAAAAAATACACAGTGGTGATCAGATAAAGCAACATCAACAATATGTCAATAGAAAGACCCTTAGTAATAACCGGGTCCAGAGAATGGCCGGGTAGGCCCAGTAACATGTTGGATAAAGTCCATAGAGCTAAAAAAAAAATGCATACTGTAAATTCAATGGCTTTGGAGTCAGTCTATTTGTCAACATGAATATTAAAATCGTCCAACATATTGATTTTATCATAGTTCTCAAGAACAAGAAACAGTAGTTCAGATAAATCAGTAAAGAAAGTGGGGCAGTTCCTAGGTGGCCGATACAGGGTTATGGCCAGCACTGATGACTCACATTTAAACAGTATAGCATGATGCTCAAAAGATCCAAAGACGCCAAACGAAATGTCCTTACAGCTGAGAGCATGAGTAAAAATAGAGGCTGTCCCCCCACCCTTTTCCCCCTTTTCTGATAGAGTATGAAAAAATGTAGTCCGGGGGGGGGGCTTCAATAAGAGCAGCACTATAGCCTGATGACAGCCATGTTTCAGTGAGATACATGCAATCAACTTCGCGCTCAGTAATGAGGTCATTCAAGAGAAAGGTTTTACTTCTGATTGCTCTAACATTTAAAAACGCCATATTCAAGGAGTGTGGTCCACTCTGCCCCTGGGGCATCTGCCTCGAGGGAACCAATGGAATAACAACCAAATTATTAACGTTACAACTACGTTTTCTTACAGTCTCCAATCTATCAGAATGGTAGTGTCAAACCCTGATCTGTTTCTCCTGTCCTTATGCTTGTCTCCACCCCCTCCAGGTGTCACCCATCTTCTCCATTATCCCCTGGGGATTTAAACCTGTGTTTTCTATCTGTCTGTGCCAGTTTGTCTTGTATGTTCCAAGTCAACCAGTGTGTATTTCCCATGCGCCTGCCTTTTCTATTCTCTTTGCTAGTCCTCCCGGTTTTGACCTTGCCTGTTTTCTGGACTCTGTACCCGCCTGCCTGACCATTCTGCCTACCCTGACCTCGAGTCTGCCTGCCACACTGTACCTCCTGGACTCTGAACCGGTTTTGACCTTTTGCCTGTCCACGGCCGTTCTCTTGCCTACCCCTTTTGGATTATAAGAAATATCAAAGACTCAAACCATCTGCCTCCCGTGTCTGCATCTGGGTCTCGCCTTGTGCCCTTATAGGTAGGAGAAAACAGCTTGTATAAATTCACTAGAAATTACATTTTATTGGTCACATACACATGGTTAGCAGATGTTAATGTGAGTGTAGTGAAATGCTTGTGCTTCTAGTTCCAACAGTGCAGTAATATCTAACAAGTAATCTTACAATTCCCCAACAACTACCTAATACACACAAATCTAAAGGGGTAAAGGAGAATATGTACATATAAATATATGGATGAGCGATGGCCAAGCGGCATAGGCAAGGTGCAGTAGATGGCATAAAATACAGTATATACATGTGATATGAGTAATGTAAGATATGTAAACATTAATGTGGCATTATTTAAAGTGGCATTGTTTAAAGTGACTAGTGATGCGTTTATTAAAGTGTCCAGTAATCGGGTCTCAATGTGGGCAGCAGCCTCTCTGAGTTAGAAATTGCTGTTTAGCAGTCTGATGGCCTTGAGATAGAAGCTGTTTCTCAATCTCTCGGTTCCAGCTGTGATGCACCTGTACTGACCTCGCCTTCTGGATGATAGCGGGGTGAACAGGCAGTGGCTCGGGAGGTTGTTGTCCTTGATGATCTTTTTGGTCTTCCTGTGACATCTGGTGCTGTAGGTGTCATGGAGGGCAGGTAGTTTGCCCCCAGTGATGTGTTGTACAGACCGCACCACCCTCTGGAGAGCCTTGCACTTGAGGGCGGTGCAGTTGCCATGCCAGGCTGAGATACAGCCGGACAGGATGCTCTCAATTGTGCATCTGTAAAAGTTTGTCAGGGTTTTGGGTGACAAGCCAAATTTCCTCAGCCTCCTGAGATTGAAGAGGCGCTGTTGCGCCCTCTTCACCACACTGCCTGTGTGGGTGGACCATTTCAGTTTGTCTGTGATGTGTACGCCCAGGAACTTAACTTTCCACCTTTTCCAATGCTGACCCTTTGATGTGGATATGGGGGTGCTCCCTCCTTTCTCCTTTGTTTTGTTGACGTTGAGTGAGAGGATGTTTTCCTGACACCACACCACTTCGAGTGCCCTCACCTCCTCCCTGTAGGCTGTCTCGTTGTTGTTGGTGATCAAGCCCACTACTGTTGTGTCGTCTGCAAACTTGATGAGTGAGTTGGAGGCGTGCATGGCTACGCAGTTGTGGGTGAACAGGGAGTACAGGAGAGGGCTGAGCACACACCTTTGTGGGGCCCCAGTGTTGAAGGTCAGTGAAGTGGAGTTGTTGTTTCCTACCTTCACCACCTGGGGGCAGCCCGTCAGAAAGGACCCAGTTGCACAGGGAGGGGTTGAGACCCAGGGCCTCCAGCATGATGAGCTTGGACGGTACTATGGTGTTGAATGCTCAGCTGTAGTCAATGAACAGCATTCTTACGTAGCTATTATTTTTGTCCAGATGGGATAGGGCAGTGTGCAGTGTGATGGCGATTGCGTCATCTACGGACCTGTTGGGGCGGTATGCAAACTGAAGTGGGTCTAGGGTGGCCGGTAAGGTGGCAGTGATATGATCCTTGACTAGCCTCTCAAAGCACATTCATGATGACAGAATTGAGTGCTATGGGGCGGTAGTCATTTAGTTGTTATCGTTGCCTTCTTGTGTACAGGAACAATGGTAGCCAGCTTGAAGCATCTGGGGACAACAGACTGGGATAGGGAGTGATTAAATATGTCCGTAAACACACCAGCCAGCTGGTCTGCGCATGCTCTGCGAATGTGGCTTGGGATGCCGTCTGGGTCAGCAGCCTTGCGAGGGTTAACATTTTTAAATGTTTTACTCATGTCAGCCACTGAGAAGGAGAGGGGGGGACCGCAGACATTGTTAGCGAGACGTGACGGTGGCACTGTATTATCCTCAAAGCGGGCAAAGAAGGTGTTTAGTTTGTCTGGAAGCGTGACGTTGGCATCTGTGATGTGGCTGTTTTTGTTTTTGTAGAAGTGATTTCCTGTAGACCCTGCCACATACGTCTCGTGTCTGAGCCGTTGAATTGCGACTCCACCTTGTCCCTGTACCGGCATTTCGCTTGTTTAATTGCCTTGCGGAGGGAATAACTACACTGTTTATATTCAGCCATATCACCAGACCTCTTTCCATGGTTAAATGCGGTGGATCGCGCTTTCAGTTTTTTGCGAATGCTGCCATCCATCCATGGTTTCTGGTTAGGGTAGGTTTTAATAGTCACAGTGGTTACAACATCTCCAATGCACTTATTTATAAACGCACTCACCGAGTCAGCATATAGATCAATGTCGTTCTCTGGGGCTGACTGGAACATATTCCAGTCCACATGATCAAAATAATCTTGGAGCGTGGCTTCCGATTGGTCAGTCCAGCGTTGAATGGTTCTCGTCACTGGTACATCCTGTTTGAGTTTCTGCCTATAAGCCGGGACGAGCAAGATGGAGTCATGGTCGGATTTGCCGAAGGGAGGGCGGGGAGGGCTTTGTATGCATCACGGAAGTTAGAGTAGCAGTGGTTGAGAGCATTAGCCCTACGTGTTGTGCAATCAATATGCTGATAAAATGTAGGTAACATTGATCTCAAATTTGCTTTGTTAAAATCCCAGCTACAATAAATGTAGCCTCCGGGTATATAGTTTCCAGTTTACATAGAATCGAGTGATGTCCCTTGAGGGCTGTCTTGATGTTCGCTTGAGGGGGGGTGTACTGTGACTAAAACTGAAGAGAATTCTCTTGGTAGGTAGAATGGCCGGTATTTGATTGTAAGGAATTCTAGGTCGGTTGAGCAGAAGGACTTGAGTTCCTGTGTGTTGTTGTGATCGCACCATGTGTTGTTAATCATAAAGCATACACCCCCGCCCTTCCTCTTCCCAGAGAGGTGTTTATCTCTGTCAGAGCGATGCATGGAGAAGCACAGTGGCTGGATCGATTCCGACAACATATCCCAAGAGAGCCATGTTTCTGTGAAACAGAGAATGTTACAGTAGGCGGAGATAATGGAACATAAATTAGGTTACTCACAATAACCATAGTGCCATTTCTATAGGAGTTGATATGTTTTCCAAGTCCTCTGTTGCTTATTCTGACAGGGAGAACTAGAGCACTACCAGACCCTGTCCGTCAGTCTCTAAAACAGTTTGAGATGTTGCTGGAAATAATCCTGGAACCACTGTGGTTAGGGTGAATCCCGTCTCTTTTAAAAAAGTGCTGGTTGCTCCTACATCAAATCAATGTTGTCACAAAAAAATACATTCCTGTCATTGCAAAGTTTATTCAGGTACTCGTTCAGGTCAAAGAGTCGGCTGAAACATTCTCTACCCCTTTGTCAGCACGGGAGGGGGCTAGAGATAATTAGCATCTTCCTTGTGCTAGCAAGTGTGTCTAAAAAAGGTTTGTAGTCCTCCCTCAGTTCCTCAGATCGCAAAAAAATCAATATTGTCAATATTGATTAGTTGGCCAGAACCGTGGGCAGGAGGGGGTTGATGTCATGGACACAGGCTCCTGGGTAACAGTGGATTTTGATCGGTCCAGAGATCATAGGCAGGCCAAAATCTGTCACCATCGAGCTGCGCACAATGATGGTGTTCGTGATGGAATATGGTAGGAGTGGTATACAGAAGATAGCCCTATTTGTAAAAGATCAAGTTCATATTATGGCAAGAACAGTGCAAATAAGCAAAGAGAAACGACAGTCCATCATTACTTTAAGACATGAAGGTTAGTCAATCTGGAAAATGTCAAGAACTTTTAAAGTTTCTTCAAGTGCAGTCGGAAAAACCTTCAAGCGCTATGATGAAACTGGCTCTCATGAGGACCGCCACAGGAAAGGAAGACCCAGAGTTAACTCTGCTGCAAAGGATTATTATTATTATTATTCATTAGAGTTACCAGCCTCAGAATTTCCATCCCAAATAAATGCTTCACAGAGTTCAAGTAACAGACACATCTTAACATCAACTGTTCAGAGGAGACTGCGTGAATCAGGCCTTCATGGTCGAAATGCTGCAAAGAAACCACTACTAAAGTACACCAATAAGAAGAAAAGACTTGCTTGGGCCAAAAAACACTAGCAATGCACATTAGACCAGTGGAAATCTGTCCTGGTGACACTGTTGGTGATTTATTTCGAATTCATGGCACACTTAACCAGCATGGCTACCACAGCATTCTGCAGCGATACGCCATCCCGTCAGATTTGCGCTTAGTGGGACTATAATTTGTTTTTCAACAGGACAATGACCCAAGACACCTCCAGGCTGTGTACAGAAAAGGACTATTTGATCCAGGAGAGTGATGGAGTGCTCCATCAGATGACCTGGCCTCCACAATCACCCGTCGTCAACCCAATTGAGATGGTTTGGGATGAGTTGGACCGCAGAGTGAAGGAAAGCAGCCAACAAGTGCTCAGCATATGTGTGAACTCCTTCAAAACTGTTGGAAAAGCATTCCAGGTGAAGTTGGTTGAGAGAATGTCAAGAGTGTGAAAAGCTGTCATCTAGGCAAAGGATGGCTACATTGAAGAATCTCAAATCTAAAATATATTTGGATTTAACACTTTTTTGGTTACTACATGATTCCATATGAGTTATTTCAAAGTTTTGATGTCTTCACTATTATTCTACAATGTAGAAAATAGTAAAAAATAAATAAAGAAAAACCCTTGAATGAATGTGTGTCCAAACTTTTGACTGGAACTCTATGTATCTGAAAATAAATGCCTGTATATTTCTGATCACTTGTCATGTTTTTGTTTTTGAGCCAGCCCATTTTTGTCTTCTGAACCTACTATAATTTTTTATAGTCATGTTGATGTACTGTACTGAACTGTATATCATTCTGTTATTCTTTGCCTTAGTAATAGCACTAATCAAGGATTGATGTCAAACAGCATACATATGCTCTAGGATCTGCCAAACAGAGGACCTTCCAGCTGTCATAAACAACAGAGCGCTATGGCATGCCATTGTCTGGCATATTGCCCCATCATAAACAAGTTAGCAAGCTAGTAGTGGAAATAATTTAAGATAATCCATCATGAGACCACGTACAGATGGTGCTTGTCACTATCACTAACTAAATTGTTGCATCTATTTTTGATCATTTTCACAAAACTTGTTGAGAACTCTTCTTTTAATTGCTTAACTTACCACCAATGTAATATAAAATATGTATCTCTTTAGTCATTAAATATGTATAATTGTGCTGTATGTATTCAGTAGTGTGGCGGTTGTGGTCTGTGAGTCAGAGCTCTGTGAGACAGTGAACAGAGCTCCACACCCTAAAGGTAACGAGAAGTTTCACTGCATTCCTGTCCTGCAACTCCGACTCAGCCATCTGCAAGGACAGCTCCGTAGTGGGTAAAGGCATCCGCATGCTTCCAAGCCAAAACAGTTCGGTAGAGTTCGTGCATATATATTGTTATGATAACATTTTGTGACGTTTCTGTTCGTTTTGGACTTCGGCAAGGGTTCTTCGGCTGTTCGGGCAAACAACAGTTTTTCTGGAGGTAACCTGAAGTTCGGAGCCGAAGTCTACACCCCTTCATAGGTGGTTGGTCAATAGTAGGGATTCTTCAATAAAGTCTTTGTTGTCATTCAACGAGAGACAGCTCGTTTTCATGCACATTTATTTATTTTTTAAACACTGCACCAAACATCTTAGTTAGATGCAAAACTGCGTGACTAAAATCTCTATGGCAAAACATAAAAATTAATTATAGATTTCTTAGATAAATGTTGAATATTTTGAGGAAGTGTATACTGGCTACGGCGTCTCAAAATGGACAACCAGAACTATTGCCGCTTTTTCTCGTTTTACAAGCAAAGGACTTTTAAAGGAGTATGCGAGAACACTCGTTCAATTCAGCTACCCGAGTTCAACTAAGCGCCAGCCAAACTGAAGCATGCTGACACATTAAGTGCTTGTGTGTTTAGGTCTGTGTTCAGGACTCCTGACCAGGCCCTACCTTGATTTCAGGACCACAGTGTTTGTATGTTAGTGTGTGTTAAAACATCACATTGGAGGAGGTGTGGACCAGCAATCCGCATACACCTATTGACCTAAACCTAGTACCGTAGTCCTTATTCTGTCCCTGACTTCCTCCATCCTGCTCTGTGTGTGACGTGATGAGGTTGGACCCAGGTGCAGAGAAGAGACCAGACAAGGAATCCAAGGATAAACATAATACTGCACTGAGAATGGCAGCCGCAGGATCACAGTACACTTGAAAAACAACAAACGCTAAGTCTCAAAAACTCATACAGGAAACGAACGCACACGGTCAACAATTCAAGCTTCTGCAAAGGACAACAGAAAACACACCTCTTCTACACACCTCTTCACACTTCTTCCACTTTCTCCATTTATAGACAATTTGTCTTCCTGTGGACTGATGAACATCAAGGTTTTAAGAGATACTTCTGTAACCCTTTCCAGCTTTATGCAAGTCAACAATTCTTAATCGTAGGTCTTCTGAGATCTCTTTTGTTCGAGGTATGGTTCACATCAGGCACTGCTTCTTGTGAATAGCAAACTCCAATTTTGTGAGTGTTTTTTATAGGGCAGGGCAGCTCTAACCAACATCTCCAATATCATCTCATTGATTGGACTCAAGGTTAGCTGACTCCTGACTACAATTAGCTTTAAGAGAAGTCATTAGCCTAGGGGTTCACATACTTTTTCCAACCTGCACTGTGAATGTTTAAATTATGTATTCAATATAGACAAGAAAAACACAATTTCTGTGTTATTAGTTTAAGCACACTATGTGTGTCTATTGTTGTGACTTAGATAAAAATCAGATCAAATTTGATGACCATTTTATGCAGAAATCCAGGTAATTCCAAAGGGTTCACATGCTTTTTCTTACTACTGTATTTCAGTTCAACAAAGGCTTTCTGCAGGGCAAAAAAGGCAGATTGAAGCTCTGACAGAGGCTGGTCAGCTGTGGGGGCAATAGCAAACACAACAGTGTCATCTCCATACAGGTGAAAGTTTTTTTTACAGATAAACCAATATTGTTCATGTAAATAGTGTAAAGAACCAGACCAAAAATCGATCCTTTGTTATGTCCAGAAAACCTGATTTAACACCATCATTAAATGCACGCTGTTGTCACAACTGTCCTTGTGTGATCCAAATGGGAAGATCAGGTTTGTAATTAATAAACTTCCACCGCAGAGTGGAGGAGGGAACTGATGTGGGTGGGTTTTGACACCTCACGCCCTGTCGTAAATTAAGGTAGAAGAAGACTCTCTTCCTCCCTCTTTAAATGCGCATAGGAATGTATCTTTGTTCCACAGACAGTTTTCCCGACGAAACTCTAACACATTCAAAAGCGAATACTGGATCAATACTTCTAACATAAGAATGTGGGGAAGGGTCAGAGATTATCTATATAAAACTAATGTCATATTGGTTTTTATTTTGTGATGTCATTTTGTGATGTCCTTCTGCTCCTTAACAACCTCACCGAGATCAGAGCAGATGCGTACAACATTTTTAAACTCTTCCAGAAACCCTTCTCAGCCCGTGTGCAACATGGGAGTGTGGCAGGTCAAGTGGTATTAAGCTAAGGAATTTGAAAATGTGAACAGAGAGGGAATTTTACTGCAAATGATCTATGTAGATAAATCTGGTAAATAAATAGATGTGCGCAATGTGTAGTGGTTAATGTTATTGTCTAATTAGTGCCCATCTATGTCACTATGCACGTGTCTGTATTTGCTCCTGTCCTTGTATGTACCTGTAACCATATTATTGTATGCCTGTGTATGTTTCAGACAGCGTTTGAGGTTCTGGGCTTTGTCTCAGTCATGTCTAACTGCTGGCTGCTGCCTCCTCGGGTTCGGCTGTTCTGTCTTGAGGGATGGATCAGCGGCAAGAACATCATACTCTTCACCATCCTGGTCAAGGTACAGTACGAGGGAGAGGTTTAGGGTTGGGAAGCCATCCTGATGGAGGTACAGTACGTTGTTACTGTTCATCGTCTGCCCAACTGACATAAGTGTGTGTTTGTCAGCATTAATCCAGTAGATCGTTTCAAAAATTGTTCCGTTTGGTATAGAAGAGTGAAAATTGGAACGCTTGTATATCAGGACAATGCCATATTGATCGATTTGGGACAAAAGCATGAAAATTGGCACACTTGTATAATTTTTCACGCTGAAAAAAAACTGATATAGTGCCATTTCAGCAAAGCCCCGTGCAAGCATGTAGTGGCCCCTGGGGCTATATAGACCCAACACAGTGGAAGCCATGACCCAAAACATCAATACAGGTAAATGCATTTTCACCATTGACCTATAGGAGGCGCTACAGGTCGAACCGAGGCTTTGATTAAATGACGTTTCATCAGGTTTTGTTCAGCGTGAAAAATTATACAAGTGTGCCAATTTTCACGCTTTTGTCCCAAATCGATCAATATGGTATTGTCCTGATCCTGGTCAAGATGATTCTAGCCTTTATGATCCAAGACAAGCATGACTGGGTGAGAATAAAGAGGGAACAGATTGCGATCCACTCTCTGCAAGGTCTTGAGCAGCAGCTGAGAGTGATCAGATTTAGAGTAATCGTTAATGATATAGAAAAGCCCTGAATCTTAAGGAACAATCAGCTCAATGACAAACATCTCCCTTTGACTCCTGCAGAAAGTTTGAAGGCTGTGGAACCCCCGAGGGTGTTCGTGTTTCCCCTCCAGTGTTGGTCTGGAGACTCTGGACCTGGGGGCTCATTAGAACCAGCTGCCACGACCAAGATGGTGATGATCCACAGACAAGTCTGGGAGCTGAGCCATGAGAACCTGCTCTCCGCCCCAAGAAACTCTGTCAGTATCTCCCTCTGGAGCACTGCTTTAGTCATAACTAGAGCGGTCTCTCATGTCATGGGAGATACTAGAGAGAAGGCCAGGACTAAAGGGAAACACAAAGAAGAAGAGCTAAGTTCATTGGGTTCATACAGGATTAGCATACTTTTTTTTCATCTTGCTTATCATTTTGTCAAATGTTCCCACAGTGTGTTCCATGTAATTTCACATTATCAGCGTTACATTGTACGCTTAACTTATAATAGGCACATCACAAATACAACGAGAGTACTTGATATCACATAATATATCTGTGCACTTCTACTTGAAGTTTACTATATTTAAAACATTTGGATTGATGAGCTTGTTGTTGGAATACATGTAGGCCTATCTATTACATATGTATTATCAGTATCTTTAAAAAAATGAAGATTTCAGAACTGATGCAGTGTTGGATGAATGTAGATAGCAAGGCTGATGGTTGTACTTGATTTAGTATAGTTTACTTTGCCATCAAAATCATTTGTACAGTATGCTCTAGTCAAAATGTACTGAAATTCCCTTGGACTTTCATCTGACCTGCTAAAAAAAGACAATGTTCCATGACCGTTTCAGAGGAGTAATAATACATTGGTTTATCCTTCCTATAGTACATATAGCCCATTAAATCACATCACACACCATATCTCTGGTTTAATCCATTTTAATAAATAAATACAAAAATAAATACATCTCATTGAGACCTAGAGTTGTATTCGATCCGTAGCGCCTAAAATCAGCGTTATAGCGTGATTGAAATTTAAAGGTGAAATCTGCCGTTCAAACAACAATGGCCACCCCACCACTGATTTGGTAAACAGCGGAGGGATGGGGCTGGAGAAATGTAAGCGCTCTCAAATTCATAGACTGAGCTATGGGTGCAAGGACTGACCAGCTATGACATTAAAATGATAGTCTTAACCATGTTTGGAGGCTATACAATGTTTGTTTACAAACAAAGAGGTGTAAAAGGTTAAAATATGTATTGTGATGGGGTACAACTGTTGAACTAAGCTCATTAGGCATTTATAAGTTATATTCTTCAAGAATGAGTGGGTATATCACCAATTTAAAAGTCAAAAAATGGACCTAGCAACCGCAAATTGCCGTTTTAAATGCAGTGCTTCCGCGGTAAACACTTCATATTTCGGCTCAATTGAAAATTACTTAAAAATTTAAACCGTGCTACAACGCTGATCTTCTGCGCTATTAATTGAATCCAGCTCTATAGTCATAGTTTAAATCAGGTTCAATGGGCCGACAGACAGACAGACACTTTCCAGGTAAGGTGACCCCAGGCTAGGTGTGGAGGAGACAGCTGGTTGGCGGAGTGGAATGGAGACCACCCCCCCATTCCAATGACAGAAGAGGAAAGGAGACAGGGGAGGTTGAAGTGTCCATATCATATGAATGTGTGCCAGCTGAGGATAGTGCTCTGTGTCCATCACTACACTCTTCTCTTCCACAATGAGGGGGCTAAAAGTATGCCATTAATTCTGCTCTCATACAGTCCTCTGGGGATTCCACTGAAGAGAAAGAACACAGCTTTCTGAGGACTCTCATTTCTCTTTGCATAATAGCTAGTTCGCATCTAGATTAGGATTTCTGATTTATCAAGTGGTATCTCTTAATAGTATGTATAGGTTGTACTCTCAGAACAATAGACAGACAGAATACATATATACACAAATCCCCAGGCAAGTCCAACAACAATATGCAGGGACACGGTTTGTTTGTTTAACGGCCCAGAGTACACTGAGGCATATGTGGTAAATAATACAGATTTAAATACAGGAATTTAATGTACAGTATCTGTCATCACTCATGAGACTGATTCATTCTGTCACACTTAGATACCACAAAACAATAGTTATAATCACGCACCTGTGGATATGTCCTACGACAAAGAAACTGTTGTCCGACAAAATAAAAGGGTTCAATATCATTTGTAAGAATAACGATTAAAGATTTTTAAATAAAGTACATATACACACAAACAATCTGGAAGACCTGCAATTCCGTAGTCGATTTAATCATATCCATTTTCAAAAGTCTCTTGTATTAAACCCTGTCCAACAATTGTTCACAGATTTTGATCTCCCTGCATTAGTCAGTTTAGGTCCCAAACCTTGCGACTGTACACCTCTCAGATTACCACTGACGTATCCAACCCCCAGCATTAAATGATACCATGCTTCCAGCTACATTGTCAATAGCATCAACCCTTTCATCAGTCCGCTAGCTGAGCAAATGTAGGCGGGCGGCTGAGGCAGGGAGTATAGCTGTCCCCTCTACAGCATGCATCATCTTCATGCTAGACATTACAATTATAGCACTGTACTAGCAGGCCTAAGAGTGACAACATACCATACGCTGAAATGGGCTCAGTTCGAGATAAGCTAGTGCAAAATGAAGAGCTACGATATAAGGGATTTTAAAATAGCAATCAATACAAAGCTATATACTATATAGTGATAGTCTAAGAAGACTACACAAAAAGCAGTTAATAAACTTCAGTACGTAGCAGCACAAGAAGTTGAGTTATTTTCTCACAAAGGAAGCAGCAGTAGATGCTAAGTATAACGAGGTAAGGGCTACACAGATCTAACAAGAATTGTCTAGAAAATGTCTGAGGTCACAGTAAGATAGTTCAGTTCAGGTCGGATGCAGACTTCTAGTTCAGGCAGGACCCAGACTGCTCTGGTGTTTTGTGTTGAACTAGATGGATCGGTGACAGGCTCTGGCCTGGTGTAAAGCTGTCTTGAGGGGCCTGAGGACCCCTAGTTTGTGCCCCGTGGCCAGGCTATAAAGTGAGTGAGTGATGTGGGAGGTATAGGGAGGTAAAGCTACAGGTGGCCCCGCCTACAGCACGTGGCAGCAGTTGTACTGGGCGAAGGGCAGGAGTTTCTCCTTGGAGGTGGGCTGGATATTGAAGGACAAGGCCTTCTCACAGAGGGGGAACTGCAGTAGGCGGTCTCGCAAGTTCACGTTCTTCCCCTTCCCAGGATCCAGTCTGACCGCAGGGTCGGTCCCCGCCTCTCTGAGCCCAAGAGGACCCTGTGGTGCAATATGGGATCTCTCCAACTGGAGCTCCTCCGGCGTTTCCACCTCAGACTCTCCTCCAGGCCCACCCACCTTGCGTGTCGTCTCCACTCCGTCAGGACCCAGGTCCACACAGTGGTTACGTGGCAGAGAGCGGGGTGAAGCGCTTGGAGTGGAACCCCCACCCTGCACCAGGAGCTTAGGCTTGGACTCTGTGGTGTTGTTGTTGTTTTCAAGCATAGTGTCTTCCTCCCCTTCCATGATGTATGGGGTAGGAGGCTCTCGTTGCCCCCGACAACACTGCACCCGCCCTAGGCGAGACAGGCATGGAGGATGAGCTTTAGGAGTGAGTTGACTATCTACCACTGTCTGAACCAGGTTTTCTAAACCATTGATTGGCTGGTCTGAAGTCGCATGACTACCTAGCCTCAGTGGGTCACATGACATGTCCTCTTCCTCCATGGGCTTCTCCTCTGACTCCACTGTACCCTGTTCCTGTCTGGCTGCCACCTGGTCAGGCTCCATATCTTTGTTGTGGCTGGAAACCTTGTCCTGCTGTTCCCTGTTCCCCTCCCCCCTCTCTGTCTCCAGTGCTTCCTTCACTGAGGTGCCCAACAGGCCTGTTTCCTCTCCCTGACCTGGCACTACTCTGACTGGGTGCCTCTGTGGAGCCTCTGGAACTGAGAGTATGGGACTTGACTGTTCTGTAGACCCAGTGGTTGATACCAAGCCTATTGTGTGAGGCAGTGCTTGAATATTATGAAGTCCAACATGTGGTTTGATTGCCTCTTCCTCCCCTTCTTCTTCTTCCTCATCCTCTTCACAGATCAGCTGCAGGGCTCCCAGGCTTTTGACCTGCAGGGGTTCATCAGGGGGTGGGGGGTGCAGGGTGAGCCCCAGGCAGAGCCCTGTGCTGTACTCAGGGAAGGGGCTCTCTGTGCGACTTGGCTGTGGCTGGAGCAAAAGGGGCCTGTGGGCCAGGAAGTCCCCAGACTCTGACACCCCTCGGCGGGGACAGCCAGGCAGAAGTCCATGGAGCCCCCTTTGCTCCAGATCCAGAGGCTCAGACAGTGGCCTCCTGTAGAAGAGACAGGGACATTAGTAGTGTTCATGATCCGTTAGTGGCCTAGTATGTAATGTGACTGTCAGGGACGTGATTAGGTCTTACTGGAGTTGTGGTGGCTCAGCCCATGCGCTGTCAACTTTGGGCATCTCGCTGGGCTGCTCCTGCTTGTCTCTCAGGATGCGCTCCCCCAGCAGGTAATACGTGGCTGTGATGTGGTTGTATCGGTCTGCCTCTAGAGCCCTGGGTGCAACACAATGATTGGTATACACTTAAAATAAAATAATGAACTATCAAAATTAACTACATCCATAACGCATAACTTGCTTGAAAAACGTACAGATCTGTGGCAGGGTACAAAGGAAGAGGATAGATATTGAGAGAGAGAGAATATGGGAAGGAGAGGGAGATGTAGAGAAGTCCTCACTCTTGGATGGCGTCGCGGTCTGCAATGTTGCCACTGGTCATGGCCTGGAGGATGACCTCGTGTTCCTCTGGGGACAGGCTACGGTGGGAGGTGAGGGGAGCGGCACTGTGTCCCGCGGGCGAGGGGTCGACCCCTAGCAGCCAGGGGTGGTTCTCGATCTCCTGCAGGGAGGCACGGCTAGATGGATCCCTCTGCAGCATATGGGAGATCAGACTGAGAGAGAGAGAGAGAATTCATTATCTATGGACCAGATACTATATATAAATATCTCCTTTTGGAACACCGGTACAAGTGAGTGAAGTTCTCATGTACACTGATTCAGTAATTGACAGGCAAAGCACATAACCCCATATATCTGTGATAGACAGTTTGATCTCATTCCCTCTCCTATCTCATAGTTAATCAATATTTATGAGCGCCTGCAGACCTCAGACATTCTTTAGGTGCATCCATGCAGGGCCAGGCAGATAATTTGCTGAGAAGCATGGCATAGTCTGACTCTTGGCATCATCATGCAGGCTCTGAGACAGGATGGGGACTTTGTATTTCTCTCTTATATGTGGGTGTGCATAGAGGTATGCAAAGTCTGCATCAGACATCTATTTGTTCATGCGACTGTTTTATTGCACTGCAGTGAAAGGCTGAGAGCAGCCTCTACAAGCTCATTTGAATTACCATCAGGGGGTGCCACTGCACCCTCCGTGTCACATTTATTTATTTAATTAGGCAAGTCAGTTAAGATCAAATTCTTATTTACAATGATGGCCTACCCCGGCAAAAACCTTAACGACACTGGGCCAATTGTGCACCGCCCTATGGGACTCCCAATCACGGCTGGAATTGAACCAGGTTCTCCTAGTGACGCATCTAGCACTGAGATGCAATGCCTTAGACCGCTGCGCCAACTCGGAAGCCCAAGTCGGGAGCTCAGTGTATGTGTATACACTAAGCTCTTTCCATGACATGACTGGCCAGGTGAATCCAGGTGAAAGCTATGATCCCTTATTGATGTCACTTGTTAAATCCACTTCAATCAGTGCAGATGAAGGGGAGGGGACAAGTTAAATAAGTGTTTTAAAGCCAAGTTAAATAAGTGTTTTAAAGCCGCGAGACAAATGAGGCATGGCTTGTGTATGAGTGCCATGGTAGTAGATGCCAGGCACACCGGTTTGAGTGTCTAAAGAACTGAAATGCTGCTGGGTTTTTCACGCTCAACAGTTTCCTGTCTGTATCAAGAATAGTCCGCCACCCAAAGGACATCCAGCCAACTTGACATAACTGTAGGAAGCATTGGAGTCAACATGGGCCAACATCCCTGTGGAACGCTTTCGACACCTTGTAGTCCATGCCCTGACGATATTTAAGCTGTTCTGAAGGCAAAGGGGGTGCAACTCAATATTAGGTGTTCCTAATGTTTTGTCTGTCTGTGTGTGCGCGTCTGTCTTTACCTGGTTTAACCATGTAAGACCAGGATCACCAAATCAGCCTATGCACTTATCAGAAATGTTCTATTTGCCCTTAAATCCATCTATACTGTTCAAGTACCCATGCTTATCTGAACCTCCAATAATGCTGTTGGTGTTTGGTATATCCTATTCATACAACTACTTAAATATTTATAGAAATTAATTATTTACATACCATCCTAACTGACCCATGCATATCTCACAACACTACTGTAGAGTAAAGCACTAAATACAAATTAAGAGTAGCTTAGAGAGAGAGAGAGAGAGAGAGAGAGAGAGAAATAAATAAATAAATAAATAGCTGGGAAACGAGAGAGAGAAAATGAAAGAGATGAAGGGTGGGGAGAGGAGGTCTGTGCTTTCGCTCAGTTGATTGTTGCCCACAGGACTAAACTGTTTAGCAAGAAATCATCATCCCATTAAAGGAGCTTTCATCAGGGCCCTGGTCATGTGGCCCATGTTCTATGTTTGGAACTGTTCCTGAGCCAGTCATCCAGATGCCTGAGGCAGAATCATCTGCTTCGGAACCACAACATCTGCCAGGTCTCTGGTCTGAGGTTCAGGGGCTGCAGGGGTGTTCTTCAGTCTCAACCACAAATAGCACTGGTAACAAGGGGCTCAGCTAACACAACTTTTAGAACAAATACAGTTTTGTCAAGATTGATCTTTAATATATACCAGAGCTGGGGTGAGATCTGGGGTCAGATATGGAATGGACTAGGTATGCAGGGATTGATCGCACCCATGCCAATCCAATACAGCATGGGTTGCAGTCAACTCACTCAATTTCCTATAACGCCTGACATGAACTTTCCCTTTAGCCAGCTCTTTATTCTACCCCCCTTAAAATCAACACTCAGTATTGTATTCCCTATTCAGTGATTGGCTAGCCCCCATTGACAAAAACAGCCAATGATCACAGGGTACACCGTGTCCAGAAGTCTGTTTGTACAAGGTTGTCAGTTAGGTGTGAGGTTTAGAGTTTGGTAGATAGAAGACACTGGTTTATCATTTCTGGGCATGATCTAGGGCAGTGTAGGCTGGAGCAGTGTAGGCTGGGGCCGGGCAGGCTAGGGCAGTGTAGGCTGGGGCAGTGTAGGCTGGGGCCGGGCAGGCTAGGGCTAAGGCTAAGGCAGTGTAGGCTGGGGCAGTGTAGACTGGGGCGGGCAGGCTAAGGCAGTGTAGGCTGGGGCAGTGTAGGCTGGGGCCGGGCAGGCTAAGGCTAAGGCAGTATAGGCTGGGGCCGGGCAGGCTAGGGCTAAGGCTAAGGCAGTGTAGGCTGGGGCAGTGTAGGCTGGGGCCGGGCAGGCTAGGGCTAAGGCTAAGGCAGTGTAGGCTGGGGCAGTGTAGGCTGGGGCCGGGCAGGCTAAGGCAGTGTAGGCTGGGGCAGTGTAGGCTGTGGCCGGGCAGGCTAGGGCAGTGTAGGCTGGGGCAGTGCAGGCTGGGGCCGGGCAGGCTAGGGCAGTGTAGGCTGGGGTAGGACAGGTTGGGGTAGGACAATTTGGGGCATTGTATTTGTAAACACAGGAGCTGACAACTGACTGGCATCATGATTATTATGTGTGTAAGTATTTTTGTCATATAACCACAGCATCTGATGGAATAATAAAACCATATTACATATTCTCACTGTGTTAAGGTCAATGCATGGATGTGTGAGAGAGAAAGCTGTGGGTCTATCTCTGTAGGTGATGGGTGGTACTCACTCTCTGCAGTCTGCGGAGACGTGGGCTGGGACAGTGTAGCGACAGTCCATGATCATGGTGAGCGTCTCACTGTCATTGGTCTCCTGGAAAGGGGGCTGTCCACACACCAGCATGTAAAGGATCACCCCCAACGACCAGATATCTGTAACACAAACACCATGCATACAGTCATCATATGATACAATACAGAAACACCCTGTCACACTTGAGTAAAGTGAGTACGCACACACGGCCTATGATCACCAGGGCCTAGATATTTGTATGGTCAGGTCACAAGATCATGAAAATAAGCACTCAAACAAACCAACAAAGAACAGTATAACTTGTTCCTCAATAGGCTGGTTTCAGTAGCTGAAGTGTATGATGTTGTTTACAGAGCCAGGCATTTGTCCCAAACAGCTGTGTGAGTGCATAACTCTCCATCCTCCAGGCAGACTGGGTCTGGAGCCTGAAACCTGGAGCGAGCAGACAGGCCTTGAGATACTCAGGGCCAACCTCTCACCCACACTGTAAGTGGCCCTATGATTGCTTGCCCTAAGAGACAGAGAGGCAACCTCTCACCCACACGGACACAGGCCCTGCTCAGAGCCTTCTATCTGGCTCTGCTCTTATTGAGTGACATTCTTCAGCGTGCACAGTGCACGCCCTTCCTGTCTCCTCCCCTCTCCCCTTCCTCAGGGCCGGGGTAACACAAGGTCTCTGGAAGCGCTTTCAGAACATCCTGCACCCAGAACAACTCAGAACAGTGTGTGACCTGTCACAAGTAGAGAGCAGCTGTGGAACATGGGGGCTGGCCACAGAGAGCTAATCTTTTTCGGGATGGTTCCATTCCAAGATATCTCTCCAGGAAAATAAGCCTCCCTCCTTCTCAGTCATGTGCATAGAGAAAGGAGCACTGGAGAGAGTACGTGAGAGAAAAGGCGAATCGAATATGTAACCCCAATTCCCTGAAAAGGGGCTGATTCAAATACCATACATACAGACAATCTTTATTTACATGTTGTTTAACCTTTATTTACCTGGGCAAGTCAGGTAAGAAACAAATCTTATTTAAAATGACGGCCTCTTACCCAGAGTGACTTACAATTAGTGCATCCATCTTAAGATACACTATACAGTGCATTCGGAAAGTATTCAGACCCCTTGACGTTTTCCATATTTTGTTACGTTACAGCCTTATTCTAAAATGGATTAAATAGTTCCTCCCCTCTTCAATCTACACACAATACCCCTTAATGACAAAGCAAAAACAGTTTTTTAGAACATTTAGCAAATTTATATATCTTTTTTAAAGACGGAAACATCACATTTACATAGGTATTCATACATTTTACTCAGTACTTTATTGAAGCACCTTTGGCAGCGATTACTGCCTCAAGCCTTCTTGGGTATGACGCTACAAGCTTCGCACACCTGTATCTGTTTCTCCCATTCTTCTCTGCAGATCCTCTCAAGCTCTGTCAGGTTGGATGGGGAGCATCGCTGCACAGCTATTTTCAGGTCTCTCCAGAAATGTTCAATCAGGTTCAAGTCCGGGCTCTGGCTGGGCCACTCAAGGACATTCAAAGACTTGTCCCGAAGCCACTCCTGCATTGTCTTGGCTGTGTGCTTGGGGTTGTTGCCTTGATGGAAGGTAAACCTTCGCACCAGTCTGGGGTCTGGAGCGCTCTGGAGCAGGTTATCATCAAGGATCTCTCTGTACTTTGCTCCGCTCATCTTTCCTTCAAACCTGACTAGTCTCTCAGTCCCTACCACTAAAGAAAAATCCCCACAACATGATGCTGCCACCACCATGCGTCATCGTAGGGATGGTGCCAGGTTTCCTCCAGATGTGACACTTGGCATTCAAGAATGATGGAGGCCACTGTACTCTTGGGGACCTTCAATGCTGCAGAAATGTTTTGTACCCTTCCCCAGATCTGGAACTATGGACGCTTTACAAAACTGTTTCAGTTCAGCAATATTTTTGGGATGTCTGGTGTGAACCGCTCTCAAAATCGGGTTGAGGTCAGGACTCTGACTGGGCCACTCCAGAAGGCGTATTTTCTTCTGTTGAAGCCATTCTGTTGTTGATTTACTTCTGTGTTTTGGGTGGTTGTCCTGTTGCATCACCCAACTTCTGTTGAGCTTCAATTGGCGGACAGATAGCCTTACATTCTCCTGCAAAATGTCTTGATAAACTTGAAAATTAATTTTCCCATCAATGATAGCACACTGTCCAGGCCCTGAGGAAGCCAAGCAGCCCCAAACCATGATGCTCCATCCACCATACTTTACAGTTGGGAACAGGTTTTGATGCTGGTGTGCTGTGCTTTTTTTTCTCCTCACATAGTGTTGTGTGTTCCTTCCAAACAACTTCACTGTAGTTTCATCTGTCCTCAGAATATTTGGCCTGTAGCGTTGTGGAACATCCAGGTGCTCTTTTGCAAACTTCAGCTTTTTTGCAAACTTCTACTTTTTTTTGGACAGCAGTGGCATCGTCTGTGGTGTCCTCCCATGAAGACCATTCTTGTTTAGTGTTTTAAGTATCGTAGACTCGTCAACAGAGATGATGTTACCATGTTCCAGAGATTTCTGTAAGTCTTTAGCTGACACTCTAGGATTCTTCTTAACATTGAGCATTCTGCGCTGTGCTCTTGCAGTCATCTTTGCAGGATGGCCACTCGTAGGGAGAGTAGCAACAGTGGTGAACTTTCTCTATTTATAGACAATTTGTCTTACTTTGGACTGATGAACATCAAGGCTTGTAGAGATACTTTTGTAACCCTTTCCAGCTTTATGCAAGTCAACAATTCTTAATCGTAGGTCTTCTGAGATCTCTTTTGTTCGAGGTATGGTTCACATCAGGCACTGCTTCTTGTGAATTTCAAACTCAAATTGTGTGTGTTTTTTTATAGGGCAGGGCAGCTTTAACCATCTCCAATATCATCTCATTGATTGGACTCCAGGTTAGCTGACTCCTGACTCCAATTAGCTTTTGGAGAAGTCATTAGCCTAGGGGTTCACATACTTTTCCCAACCTACACTGTGAATGTTTAAATTATCTATTCAATATAGACAAGAAAAATACAATAATTTGTGTGTTATTAGTTTAAGCACACTGTGTTTGTCTATTGTTACCAATTTACTAATAATAACAATTTCTAAACATCTGTTGTTGCTTTTCATTATGTGGCATTGTGTATTGATTTTTTATTTAATCCATTTTAGAATAAGGCTGTAACGTAACAAAATATGGAAAAAGTCAAAGGGTCTGAATATTTTCCGAATGCACTGTATATACAAAAGTATGTGGACACCCCTTCAAATGAGTGAATTTGGCTATTTCAGCCACACCCGTTGCTGACAGGTGTTTAAAATCGGACATGCAATCGCCATTGACAACATTGGCAGTAGAGTGGCCTTACTAAAGAGCTATGAATTTCAACCTGGCACAATCCTAGGATGCCATCTTTCCAACAAGTCAGTTTAAAATGTCTGCCCTGCTAGAGCTGCCCCAGTCAACTATAATAGCTGTTATTGTGAAGTGGAAACGTCTAGGAGCAACAGCGGCTCAACTGCAAAGTGGTAGGCCACACAAGTGTTGAAGCGCATAAAAATTGTCTGTCCTCGGTTGCAACACTCACTACAGAGTTCTAAACTGCCTCTAGAAGCAATGTCAGTACAAGAACTATTCGTCGGGAGCTTCATGAAATGGGTTTCCATGGCCGAGCAGCCGCACACAAGCCTAAGATCACCATGCACAATGCCAAGCATCAGTTGCAATGTTGTAAAGCTTGCCACCATTGGACTCTGGAGCAATGGAAACTCGTTCTCTGCAGTGATGAATCACGCTTCACCATCTGGCAGTCAGACGGACAAATCTGTCAAGAGCAAGTGTTGGTTCAGGAAAGTTTGTTTTGTGTGTAGTGTGTAGGGTGATAATTATCCTTATACAAACGGCATATGTGACTCGTTTCAGGAAACTAGGTGTATGTCGCACGTCACTACTTTACAGGAGAGGCATTTGAACGTAAACATACATTTTTTATCAAAATGCGTTCCTTTGCAGAAATGCAATCATGAACATGTTTACTTTCATGAGCCTTAATAACAAACTTGTATTCCATCTGTAAATATGATAAAAATGGGTAAATTATGAGCCTAATTGGTTTAGCCAAGGAAAAAGACAGGAAGCTTTCCGCTAGCCATGATTGGCTGAGATAATGGGTGGGCTGGACATGCCGAGAAATGAGTTTGGATTGGTCTGCCATGTAGCATGCTCACGGAAGAAGTTGACCAAGTTTTAAAATCAGTGGAATGCCCTGTGGAAGCAGAGTATAATAGATAAGGAGATCGTAAGAGTCTAGCTAGCTACATTTTCTGATACTATAAGTTTCTAATTATGTCAGAAAGTTGTTTTCATTGCAAGTTAAAGCGTACCGTTAGCTAGCTAACGTTACGTGATCTGTGTAGTACTATTATTCGTATCTCAGAAAGCCATTTGGATTGCTAGTTATAGCCTAATGTTAGCTGTGAGAAATAAACTTTGATTTTAATTGATACAGTGTTTACCAGAGACGGTAATGTGAAGAACATGACCTGCACCAAAGTCAGATAAGGATATATACCACTTTCAACACTTTAACTTAGATACTACACTACCTTAATCTGTTTAGCACATGGCCCCACGTGAATCCTTAAAAATATGGGTGGGGCTAAGGCTTAAGAGGGTGTGAACGATGCTGAATGGGTGTAGACAAAGAAGAGTAGGTATACCAAAACTTTCAAAGACATTCTTTAAAAAGTGGGGTTACAACTTTATCAACTTTCAAAGCTGAATTACTTTCCCATTGTTCCTCAACTGCAGTGTATTATATACAATTTTCTAGCTCTGAGTCTTTACTTTCATCCAATGTAAAAAACACAATTTCAAATTTGGCTACATAAGACCGAATTGAGCCGGTCGGTCACATGTAGAAAACAATGTAGTTCATTGTACATTGTTCCATAGAAGAGGAGTGTGTGCTGGTCTAAGCAGAGACATTCCCCTGACTGACAGTCAGACGACTCAGCCTGAACAGAATAGCCTCCTGGGACAGGACAGTGGGCGTCATCACAGCTGCATGCTGGGACAGAGGAGATTATGATGCCTGCTGAGTGCATGTTACCATTGTCCCAGAGGGCTCTTGACAATGAAAACAATAACCCTCACTCTCTTTCTGCCTCGTTACCATATCTATCCCACATATATAAACATTCACACAGAAACACTCTCATGAACGCGCGCGTACACACACACACACCCACACACAACCCTCTCCACCTCAGTTATAAAACGGCAGCAAATTCAAAATGCGACGCGACGCTCCCTCTCTCAATCCACTGGGAATTTCCACATATTCTTACCACACATTAGATCTGACAGATCTGTAATGCTGCACTCAAAACACACATCACTCGCTGCTAAACAAGCACAAACACTGTCTTCACCCTTTACCCTGTCAAAAGCACAATTATCGTCATCACTCGTCTCTGAGCCCAGGGAAAGTAAACAGAAGTTGAAAAGTGAAAATCAACCATGAGCACTGAGCATTCGATCGTAAAGAAAATAACCTTTCCTTGGCTGAGCTGCCATATTTAATCAAGCACAGTCCAATAAATCATATGTATGTGTGCCCACTACGTAACATATTAACTGGAGTTACCCTTTTCTCTGCTGATGACTCCTGAACACTGAGATATATGCATATTATAATGTGTGTTCAAAGGGTAGAACGTGAATAGCTGGCCTTTTTAAGTTAAGGTTCAGCTAATGACATCCGACAGCCAGAATGCCCCATGGCACTGATTGCTGTATGAGGGCAAAGGTTACCCATGTGGAATCCCTGTGATTATTCTCCTGTTCTGTTCTCTTCCTGCAATCTCTATCTATAAATATTGGGGTCAGAAATTATTGATACCGTTGATAAAGAGGAGCAAAAATGACTGTATAAAATAAATAATTCAAATACTGCTAACATTTGGTTCCTTGGAAGTTGGTTTCACAAAAAAAATAAAACAAGCCATACGTTTCCTGACCGGTAAAACATAACCATTTTAAAACATTCTGAGAACAGAAGTGAAAATGTTGCCTGTTCTGTAAACGTTTATTTTTAGGTTGCAGGGAGGATTTGAGAACGTTTTTTTTCTCTGGTTGCTTGAACATTTTCCTGGGAGGTTTTATTAAATGCTCTGAGAAGGAAATTATCATTTATTTGGAGGTTTTTGAATAACTTCCTTACAACTTTCAGTGATCATGTTTATTTATTTTTACCTATACAGACTTTTGATGACACTGCTAGCTTATTTTGGGTTAACTTTTTTGTGATTCCAAGCACAGATAGAACACATGAAAATGTATTTCCTTAGGCATGAACCATGCAAACACTTTTCTTATTATTACACGGCATCAATGAGATTAAAAACTATAATCTTCTGTCCATGGAATTAGTCCACTGTGCCACCAGGATGGAGCTTAAATGCCTTGTTTTGTGTTTTTTCCGCATACAAAGCTGTTCATTTTAGTCTATTCAAACAGACCCCATTTCAAACAAAACAAGCACTCATTAATATCAGGTGTGGCCAATTAGGTGTGGCCAATTAGTGGGGTCGGCCAACACACTTAAGTAAGATGGCACCGAAGAGGATGGCTGACGTTTTACATGCCCGTAAACAATTGTGCTAAAACTTATTTTGTACGTAATGTTGCTGCTACCGTCTTTATGACCGAAAATAACTTCTGGACATCAGAACTGTGATTACTCACCATGAACTAAAAGAAGCTTTTCCGTTAATGAGTCCGACGAAAAAGATGTACTGCTCTCCCGGGAACAGGCCCAGATCCCCATCATTTGCGTGAAGAATTCTACTTGTTAACATGCAATCATTGGAAAATAAAATTGATGACCTACGATTTTCCTACCAACGGGACATTAAGAACTGTAATATCTTATGTTTCACCGAGTCATGGCTGAATGACAACACGGATAATATAGAGATGGAGGGATTTTCAATGCATCGGCAGAAGAGAGAAGCTACGTCTGGTAAGACGAGGGGTGGGGGTGTGTCCTTTTGTCAATAACAGCTGGTGCGCGATGTCTAATATTAAAGAAGTCTACAGGTATTTCTCGCCTGAGGTAGAGTACCTTATTATAAGCTGTAGACCATACTATCTACCAAGAGAGTTCTCATCTGTATTATTCGTAGCCGTTTATTTAGCACCACAGACCGATTCTGGCACTAAGACCGCACTCAACCAACTCTATAAGGCCATAAGCAAACAAGAAAATTCTCACCCAGAAGCGGCTCTCCTAGAGGCCGAGAACTTCAATGCAGGCAAACTTAAATCAGTTTTACCTCATTTTTACCACCATGTCACATGTGCAACCAGAGGGCTCTCCCCGCCCTCTATTTAGCCAATCTGACCATAATTATATCCTCCTGATTCCTGCTTACATGCAAGAACTAAAGCAGGAAGTACCAGTGACTCGCTCAATACTGATGACGCGGATGCTAAGCTACAGGACTCTTTGCTAGCACAGACTGGAATATGTTCCGGGATTCATCCAATGGCATTGAGGAGTATACCACCTCAGTCATCGGCTTCATCAATAAGTGCATTGACGACATCGTCCCCAAAGTGACCATACGTACATATCCCTACTTGAAGCCGCATCGAGCTAAAGGCTAGAAGCGGGACACTAATCCGGACGCGAATAAGAAATCCTGCTATGCCCTCAGACGAACCACCAAACAAGCAAAGTGTCAATACAGGATCAAGATTGAATCCTACTACACCGGCTCTGACGCTCGTCGGATGTGGCAGGGCTTGAAAACTATTACTGACTAAAGAGGGAAACCCAGACGCGAGCTGCCCAGTGATGCAACCCTACCAGGTGAGCTAAATGCCTTTTATGCTTGCTTCTAGGCAAGCAAAACTGAAACATGCAAGAGAGCACCAGCTGTTCTGGATGGCTGTGTGATAATGCTCTCGGTAGCCGATGTGAGCAAGACCTTTTAAACAGGTCAACATTCACAAAGCCGGCGGGCCAAATGGATTACCAGGACGTGTACCCAAAGCATGAGCGGACCAACTGACAAGTATCTTCACTGACATTTTCAACCTCTCCCTGACCGAGTCTATAATACCTACATGTTTCAAGCAGACCACCATAGTCCCTGTGCCCAAGGAAGTGAAGGTAACGTGCCTAAATGATTACAGTAACGATGAAGTGCTTTGAAAGGCCGGTCATGGCTCACATCAACAGCATCCTCCCAGATACCCTAGACCCACTCCAATTCACATACCGCCCCAACAGATCCACAGATGACGCAATCTCAATCGCACTCCACACTGCCCTTTCCCACCTAGACAAAAGGAACACCTATGTGAGAGTGCTGTTCATTGACTAAAGCTCAGCATTCAACACCATAGTGCCCACGAAACTCATCACTAAGCTAAGGACCCTGGGGCTAAACACCTCCCTCTGCAACTGGATCCTGGACTTCCTGATGGACCGCCCCCAGGTAGTGAAGGTAGGCAACAACACATCTGCCAAGCTGTTCCTCAACACTGGGGCCCCTCAGGGGTGTGTACTTAGTCCCCTCCTGTACTCCCTGTTCACCCACGACTGCGTGACCAAACACGACTCCAACACCATCATTATGTTTGCTGACGACAACAGTGGTAGGCCTGATCACCGACAACGATGAGACAGCTTATAGGGAGGAGGTCTGAGAACTGGCAGTGTGGTGTTAGGACAACAACCTCTCCCTCAATGTGAGCAAGACAAAGGAGCAGATCGTGGACTACAAGAAAGGCGGGCCGAACAGGCCCCCATTAACATCAACAGGGCTGTAGTGGAGCGGGTCGAGTGTCCACATCACCAACAAACTAGCATGGTCCAAACACACCAAGACAGTCATGAAGAGGGCACGGCAAAACGTTTTCCCCCCTCAGGAGACTGAAAAAAATTGGCATGGGTCCCCAGATCCTCAAAGTTCTACAGCTGCACCCTCGAGCGCATCCAGACCGGTTGTATCACCGCCTGGTATGGCAACTGCTTGGCATCTGACCGTAAGGCGATACAGAGGGTAGTGCGTACGGCCCAGTACATCCCTGAGGCCAAGCTTCCTGCCATCCAGGACCTATATACTAGGCGTGTCAGAGGAAAGCCCATAAAATTGTCAGAGACTCCAGTCACCCAAGTTATAGACTGTTTTCTCTGCTACGCACGGCAAGCGGTACTGGAGCGCCAAGTCTAGGATCAAAAGGCTCCTCAACAGCTTCTACCCCCAAGCCATAAAACTGCTGAACAATTACAGTTTTTCAAATTGCTAACACACTAAAATGACATGCACAGCACAATTATTTAAACTGACACACAGAGAGCAAAACCTCTTCTCAAGTCTCCAAAAGTCTAAACACATTTTCTGCTTGACACACATTTTGCAATTCAAAATGGCACCTTTTAAATGCACTGCACACTGTTCTCTGCATTAGACACAACAATCTGACATAAAGTAACATGTTGCCATTTCAAAACACTGACATTCAAAATGACACTACATGAGCTAATTGGCCAATACATGTGCCACCTGGCCAAACACCTCACTGGTTAATTGTTACCACTTCAATCAGGAAGTAAGCACTATGAAAAGACCACAGGTGAGCACCTGTTGTTTTACAACAACAATGGAAGCCGTTGCAGAGAGAGGAAGAGGGAGGGTGAGAATGAGAGGGGGATGAAGAGTGAGAGGTAGGGGGGGGTGAGAATGAGAGGGGGAGGAAGAGTGAGAGGAAGAGGGAGGGGGAGAATGAGAGGGGGAGGAAGAGTGAGAGGTAGGGGGAGGAAGAGTGGGAGGTAGGGGTAGAGCTGGTAGAGGAGTTCATGGCCAAAGAAGACAACAACTTTCAAATGAAATCAGAGCAACATTAGTTGATCATGTCATCCACCATGGGCTGACAATGTGAGAGGCTGGACAGAGAGTGCAGCCCAACCTTAGTTGATCATGTCATCAACCATGGGCTGACAATGCGAGAGGCTGGAATCAGAGCAACCTTAGTTGATCATGTCATCAACCATGGGCTGACAATGCGAGAGGCTGAACAGAGAGTGCAGCCCAACTTGAGACGTTTCACTGTCGCCTGTGTCATCCGGACATTTAGACTGGAGTACAGGTATGTAACCAAAATTTCTTTCACACTATGTAGTACACCCCATGTCATAGTGTATCAGTTGGGTGACACCTGTTTACTTCCTGAATGGCTGATGTCATACACTAACTGCACAAATTTCCTGTAGAATTGACTCTACTGTGGGGGAAATATCTTTAGGCTGCATTGTCCAAGTCCTATATTTATTTATTTTTGTTTTTCTAAAGGACTGAGAGACGCAACCATGGTGGAGGGAGGGGCCAAATGTTCACCGGGGTACAGGAAGCTGCCATTGTAAACTTGGTTTTGGAAAATAATGAAATCAGATTACGAGAAATTCAAAGCCACATCATCCAAGACAACTCCATATTCAACAACATTCAACGAGTCAGTCTGTCCACATTGGCTCGCATTCTCAAGCAAAACCAAATCAGAATGAAACAACTTTATAAGGTGCCGTTTGAGATAAACTCTCAAAGAAACAAAGAGGTCAGACGAGCATATGTGGATGTAAGTACAATATTGACTGCAGTACACTACACGCAACATTGTTTCCCAGTGTTCTGGATAACACCATATTGACTGCTTTTGTTCTTTGTTTTCAGGGAGCACTGGAAATGGATGCTCATGCAATCCCACATGAGTGCATCTTTATAGATGAGGCTGGGTTCAACCTAGCAAAGACCAGAAGAAGGGGGAGAAACGTCATTGGCCACAGAGCCATTATAGATGTTCCTGGCCAACGTGGTGGGAACATCACAATGTGCGCTGCCATCTCCAAGACGCATGGTGTCCTCCACCGTCATGCCAACCTTGGACCATGCAACACAGCCCATATTCTCACATTTCTGGACAGATTTCTGGACAGACATTCTCATACCACCAGAGCATATGAATGATGCAGACCATCAAAGAACCCGGTATGTTGTAGTATGGGACAACGTGAGTTTTCATCATGCAGCCCCAGTCCAAAACTGGTTTGCTGACCACCCACCATTTCTCGTGCAATACCTCCCACCATACTCACCATTTCTGAACCCCATAGAAGAGGAGTGGCGGTTGAAGGTATACGACCGGCAGCCCTTTGTGCGCATGCCTCTTGTGCAGGCTATGGAAGAGGCAAGTGATGAGATTGATGTGGGTGCGATTCAGGGTCTCACTTTTTCGAGATGCCTACAAGGCCCTCCCCTGCCCTCCCTTTGGCAAATTCGATCACAACTCCATTTGGTCCTCCCTATATGGCAGAAACTCAAAACAGGAAGCACCCGTGCTAAAGACTATTCAACGCTGGTCTGTTCAATCGGAATCCACGCTTCAAGATTGTTTTGATCACACGGACTGGGATATGTTCCGGATAGCCTCTGAGAATAACATTGACGTATACACGGACAAGGTGACTGAGTTAATCAGGAAGTGCATAGGGAATGTTGTTCCCACAGTGACTATTAAAACCTACCCAAACCTGAAACAGTGAATAGATGGCAGCATTCACTCAAAACTAAAAGTGTGAACCACTGCATTTAACCATTGCAAGGTGACTGGGAATATGGTTGAATACAAACATTGTAGTTATTGCCTCCGTAAGCCAATGAAACAGGCAAAATGTCAGTACAGAGACAAAGTTAAATCGCAATTCAACGGCTTAGACACAAGACGTATGTGGCAGGGTCTACAGACAATCACGGATTGCTCCCAGACAAGCTAAACACCTACTTCGCCCGCTTTGAGGATAACACATTGCCACCGACGCGGCCCGCTCCCAAGGACTGTGGGCTCTCATTCTCCGTGGCCGACTTGAGCAAGACATTTTAGCGTGTTAATCCCTCGCAAGGCTGCCGGCCCAGACGGCATCCCTAGCCACATCCTCAGAGCATGCACAGACCAGCTGGCTGGAGTGTTTACGGACATATTCAATCTCTCCCTATCCCAGTCTGCTGTCCCAACTTGCTTCAAGATGTCCACCACTGTTCCTGTACCCAAGAAAGCAAAGGTAACTGAACTAAATGACTATCGCCCCGTAGCACTCACTTCTGTCATCATGAAGTGCTTTGAGAGGCTAGTTAAGGATCATATCACCTCTACCTTACCTGACACCCAAGACCTACTTCAATTTGCTTACTGCCCCAATACTGTAGAGCCACAGACGATGCCATCGCACTGCACACTGCCTTATCCCAGCTGGACAAGAGGAATACCTACTTCAGAATGCTGCTCATTGACTATAGCTCAGCCTTCAACACCATGGTATCCTCTTAGCTCATCATTAAGCTCGGGGCCCTGGGTCTGAACCCTGTTCTGTGCAACTGGATCCTGGACTTCCTGACAGGCCACCCCCAGGTGGTGAAGGTAGGAAACAACACCTCCACGTCACTGATCCTCAACACAGGGGCCCCACAAGGGTGCGTGCTCAGCCCTCTCCTGTACTTCCCGTGACTGCGTGGCCACGCACGCCTACAACTCAATCATCAAGTTTGACACAACAGTAGTAGGCCTGATTACCAACAATGACGAGAGCCTACAGGGAGGAGGCGAGGGCCCTGGCGGAGTGGTGCCAGGCAAATAACCTCTCCCGAAACGAAGGAGCTGATCATGGACTTTAGGAAACAGCAGAGGGAACACGCCCCTATCCACATCAACGGGACCGCAGTGGAGAAGGTGGAAAGTTCCTCGGCGTACACATCACTGACAATCTGAAATGGTCCACCCACACAGACCGTGTGGTCAAGAAGGTGCAACCTTCTTCAACCTCAGGAGGCTTAAGAAATTTGGCTTGGCCCCTAAGACCATCACAAACCTTTGCAGATGCACAACTGAGAGTATCCTGTCGTGCTGTATCACCTCTTGGTACAGCAACTGCACCACCTGCAACCACAGGGCTCTCCAGAGGGTGGTGCACTCTGCCCAACGCATGACCGGGGTCACACTGCGTGCTCTCCAGGACACCTACAGCACCCGATGTTACAGGAAGGCCAAAAAGATCATCAAGAACATCAACCACCCGAGCCACGGCCTGTTCACCCTGTTATCATCCAGAAGGCGAGGTCAGTACAGGTGCATCAAAGCTGGGATGATAGACTGAAAAACAGCTTCTATCTCAAGGCCATTAGACTGTTAAATAGCCATCACTAGTCGGCTACCACTCGGTTACTCAACCCTGCACCTTAGAGGCTGCTGCCCTATATACATAGACATGGAATCACTGGCCATTTTAATAATGGAACACTAGTCACTTTAATAATGTTTCCATACGGCTTTACTCATGTGTATATTCTGTATTTTAGTCAATGCCACTCTGACATTGCGGGTCCTAATATTTATATATTTCATAATTCCATTCTTTTACTTTTAGATTTGTGTATTGTTATATTCTACTGCACTGTTGGAGCTAGGAAAACAAGCATTTTGCTACACCCGCAATAATATCAGCTAAATATGTGTATGTGACCAATAAAATTTGATTCGATTTTTTGAGTTTTGTTGATGCTGATAACAGAATGTATGTTTTTAAATAAACATTCTTGTGGTTTTTATGAAAAACGTATTTAATGTTCTTGGAACAATTTTAGAACATTACTGTAAACAGAACCATGCGGAAACGATATGATGAAGTACTGAAATTCCCACAGAAGAATGTCATATCTTAACATTCTCTGAACTATTAGAGAACATTCCCAATGTCAAACCAGTTGGAGAACATTCCTAGAACATTACCAAAATGTTCATTAAATGTAACCATGTTGGACATTTTAGGAAACGTTCTGTTAAAGTAATGAAATGCCAAGAAAATGTAGTTTCTTGCACTGAGATGCAGTGCCTTAGACCGCTGCGCCACTCGGGACCTTATGGACTGCCCTCTTCAATTCAAACCACAGTTTTTCAATGTCTAGTGACTAAGCTGGCCATTGCAAAATTATTTTGTGGCCAATAAACCATTTCTTTGTGGATTTTGATGTGTGCTATTGGGTTATTATCTTGCTGGAAGATCAACTCCTGACAGAGGCAACCAAGTTTTTGGCAAAACGTCCTGATACTGGGTAAAGTTCATGATGCCGTTAACCTTAAGGGCCCCAGGACCAGTGGAAGCAAAATAGCCCCATAACATCAAAGATCCACCATATTTTAAAGTAGATATGTTTTTTTTTCTGCTCATGTGTTCTCATTTTGACACCAAACCCACCACTGGTGTGTGTGGCCAAAGAGCTGTATTTTCATGTCCTCCAAAAAAAATGTAAACGCCTGGAGTTTTCTAAACAGTGTGTGTGTGGAGAGCTAGTTCTCCCGGTCTCTCTCTCTGTTCTGTCAAATATCCTACCAGATGGTGTTCAGTCCCTCTCTCAGAGGAAATGCTCTGTCCTAGAGTAAATAATGAGAGCCCTCTACCTCACCCAATCTGTTCCTCTCTCCCTAAATCTGTCACACTCGGACTGAATGAGAGGATCATACTAAACCACTGAATCACCATGTAGTGACGCCTCATGGAATGGGGTAAGGGTGAATCATAGAAAGGAAACTAGACCCACTTTAGACTGATGAATAAAAATAGTTTATCTGAAAGCACATAATCACAAGCATTACCTGCTGCAACTCTCCTTAACTCTACCTCAAAGTTGTATATTCATGAGTGTCAAATGGCCTGCTACTAAATCCCCCAAATTCTACATGTAGATGTCCTCTGCTTTTGAGTATGCCATGACTGTCCGTTTAGGCACAACCCGGGTAGAGACAGACAAGTTCTACTTCAATAGCCCTGGACACAAGACAAGACCTGAGATGGTATCTGACTGTTCTTCTCCACACTGCTTTGTTTGGCTTATGCAGTATAGCAGCCATGTGTTAGACACAGAAGAGGCCACTGTCCCATTGCCCTGGGTTTGGTACTGCTGCGTGGCTCTGCACACACAGGCCTCTGATTTTCTCTGCCTCATCATATGACCACTGTGTTTAGACAGTCATGCTGCACTCAGTTTAATGGCCCTTGGGATCCATTCATAGCTTCATACAGTACCCACCTATAAAATACCAGTACACCCTGTACAAATATTTAATACGTGGTTGTACATTTGTTTGTATATTGCATCATAGGTGTATGAGTGATACACAGTGTGCTATAAAAAGGAGTTTATGACTCACGTCCCCATGGCCTAAGGTAATCTCTTTTCTCAGTACAGAAGGGACATCTCTTTCTCAGAGCTACTCAGCATTATCCACAAACCTGCATCTGTGCAGAAAGAGGGATATAATGGAGTATCATATCTCTAAGTTCTTCTTTCACGCGCACATGTCATGCCTTGCAGTGTTCAGCAGAGCTGCAAGGCTGGGGTCAACCTCATTTGCATTCTGTCCAATCACTCCAATCTTCCAGGTGTCATTTATCTTCTAAGAGCAGTTTGAAATTCTTACATTGGAAATTCAATTTACTTTCTGAATTGTCTGAATGTAAATGGAGTTGACCCTAACCTTGCTGTGTTGTGTTGTGCTGTGTTATCATAACAGGTCTGCATGGCAGTATAATGGCAGTGGGCCTCAGTGAGCTAGCTGCCTCGCTCAGCTGGCACTCTGTCACTAAGACCTAATAAGTAGATTACACCAGCACCTGCTTAGTGGACCAGGATAAGAGCATGCTGAACTAATGAATATTCATTAAGTGATACTGTAACTGTACATAACCACCCAGGTAACCTACTACATCACACTGACTCAGGCTCCATCCATGGCATTTACAGGCGTCATCAGAAGACGACTGAGTCACAGAGACTAGACCATAGAATCCAGTAGTAATAGGATATCTGTGGTCTAGAGACACAATGCCTTCGGAAAGTATTCAGACCCCTTGACTTTTTCCACATTTTGTTAGATTACAGCCTTATTCTAAAATGTATTAAATAGTTTCCCCCCCCTCAATCTACACACAATACCCCATAATGGCAAAGCAAAAACAGGTTTTTAGAAATCTTTGGTAATTTATTTAAAAAAAAAATATATATATATAGAAATATCACATTTACATAAGTATTCAGACCCTTTACTCAGTACTTTGTTGAAGTACCTTTGGCAGAGATTACAGCCTTGAGTCTTCTTGGGTATGACGTGACAAGCTTGGCACACGTGTATTTGGGGAGTTTCTCCCATTCTTCTCTGCAGATCCTCTCAAGCTCTGTCAGTTTGGATGGGGAGCATCGCTGCACAGCTATTTTCACATCTCCTCAGAGATTTTTGATCGGAATCAAGTCCGGGCTCTGACTGGGCCCCTCAAGGACATTCAGAGACTTGTACTGAAGCTACTCCTGCAATGTCTTGACTGTGTTCTTAGGGTCGTTGTCCTGTCGGAAGGTGAACCTTCGTTCCAGTCTGAGGTCCTGCGCGTTCTGGAGCAGGTTTTCATCAAGGATCTCTATGTACTTTACTCCGTTCATCTTTGCCTCGATCCTGACTAGTCTCCCAGTCCCTGCCATTAAAAAACATCCCCACAGCATGATGCTGCCACCATCATGCTTCACCGTAGGGATGGTGCCAGGTTTCCTCCAGATGCGATGCTTGGCATTCAGGCCAAATAGTTTAATCTTGGATTGATCAGACCAGAGAATCTTGTTTCTCATGGTCTGAGAGCCTTTAAGTGCATGTTGGCAAACTCCAAACAGGCTGTCATGTGCCTTTTACTGAGGAGTGACTTCCATCTGGCCACTCTACCATAAAGGCCTGATAGGTGGAGTGCTGCAGACATGGTTGTCCTTCTGGAAGGTTCTCCCATCTCCATAGAGGAACTCTAGAGCTCTGTTAGAGTGACCATTGGGTTCTTCAATCAATTGAATTTACCACAGGTGGACTCCAATCAAGTTGTACAGTAGAAACATCTCAAGTATGATCAATGGAAACAGGATGCACCTGAACTCAATTTAGAGTCTCAAAGCAAAGTGAATACTTATGTAAATAAGGTATGTTTTTTGTTATTACAGTTGCAAAATTTTCTAAAACCCTATTTATGCTTTTTCATTATGGGGCATTGTGTGTAGATGTTTTTGAATCCATTTTATAATAAAGCTGTAACAAAATGTGGAAAAATTCAAGGGGTCTGAATACTTTCCGAAGGCACTAAATATAATCGTACGTGCACACACACACACACACACACACACACACACACACACACACACACACACACACACACACACACACACACACACACACACACACACACACACACACACACACACACACACACACACAGCAGGCCTTGTCCCAGCTTGACTTCAACAGCCTGTCAGATAACATCAGGGACAAGGTGATACTAGAAACAAGGTCTATTCAGCCACATGGTGTGTGTGTTGTTTCCCAGGCTCATTGACTGGGCTCAAACCAGGTTAATGCCCCAAACCTGACCTGTGCCGTATGTTGGGTGTGGAATGGGACCTTTCTCTGTGCCAGACACTGCAGTGCCCAACATGCCACACAATCTGATTATACCACTGTGAGCCTCAACCCACTGGGCAGACTGCCACTGGTCAGTCGCACACACAACACCAAGGCCACCCACGTGCAATAGGTCAAAATATTTGGGATTTTACAGTAGTTCCATTGCCTTGCGAGCCAATAAGCTTGTTTTGATGTAATTATCAAAATGTGTGCCAGATGTGTTTGAGGTTAATCAACCCGTATTAACCAGAGGGATAAAATAAAATCTGCTCTGATTTACTTGAGCTTCCACTACAAATGTAGGTGAGAACTGTCCACGCATTATTGCACGTGCCCACAGTGACACACATAGGACTGATCAGAGAATATACTGGAGCTCCAGTGATCAGAGAATATACTGTGGCTCCAGTGATCAGAGAATATACTGTGGCTCCAGTGATCAGAGAATATACTGTGGCTCCAGTGATCAGAGAATATACTGTGGCTCCAGTGATCAGAGAATATACTGTGGCTCCAGTGATCAGAGAATATACTGTGGCTCCAGTGATTGTCACCAGTGTCCCAGCTACAATAGTCTCTATTTGAGGTGTGGAAGTTAAAGCCAGGTACTGGTGAATGTGGTGGTTGTGTTGTGGTTGTGTCTTTAGTTTCAGTGCACATGCCTAAACCCCTGCGGTCCCTCTGCAGTGGGAAGCCCACTTAGCTTTTGGCACCTGGCAGGCTGAGCTGGATCTCAGAGGAGTCTGACCCAGTTAGGGACTGGCACACTCCCAGCACCCCACTGCATAAAGCCCAGTCAGTATGACTGTAGTCTGTATTACCAGCCCTGCATAGGTCACATGGCTGCTTGAGAACAGTCTCAACTATATGTTCTATAGTATGTAGCCATAGGGGATATTCAATACTTTCCGTAGCGCACATCTTCATTCATTCACATGGCCCATCAGCAGTTATGATTAAGGAATGTACATGACCATGCATCTGCGCACTAGAAGAGTGTTGTGCCGACATGAGGTATGAATCTGATTTGAGTCTCTCTAAACTGTGATCCTGTCAGGTGTTCCCTGGCCAGTGGCTATTACCTAACAGGTCTAATAGGGTTACTGGATTACTCACTGCTAAAAACCCAAGGAATAACTCTGCACTCGCTCTTCTACTATCGCTCAGTGTTCTGCTAGGGTATTAATGACACCACAACACTTTCCACATGTTAAGATGTCATGGTGCATTTTCACAACAACAGTCCATTTCCCTGTAGCAGATGAATGAGGTGCAGCCAGATGTTTATATCTGGGGCAGGCCAGGAGTGTGTATTTGGGGCATGCTTACGTCTGGAATACTACAGAACTGGAGACATTGTACATTTACTCTCGCTGCACTACTCTCCACTGATTTAATTTCATTGAAGAAAAATCCAGATACAACCCTGTCTGTCTGCGGCAAACAAACCAGACTAAAAACAACATCAGTGGGCAGACAGGCTGAACTGTAAGTGGAAAACCACAATCCTCCTACCCTGACACAGAGACAACTATCCCCCTGGCTCTAGGCTTTAAAGATGGAATTGGCAGTAGGGGGAAACAGCGCCACTGACCGCCCCACCACCGTTGTTATTTTTGCCGAGCTGAGGTAAAAAATATAAAGTGTGATACATATTGTGCTCTTCTATCACGCGTGCAATGATGTCCGAGGGGGGGAGACTGTGTTCGTTGTTTACAGTAACTTTTGTTGTTGTAATATCGCAAACAGACATGGCTATTTCCCCATTAAGGATTCCAGGTTTAAGCCCTGCATGTACACAGCTTCACTGTCCCTGCCCTGGATTAAAGCCCTGTGTGGATTGCTTCAACAACACCGCCCATCCACACGCAAATTACATTTCCATTCCAGATTCCATGCAGCCCAGAGAGTAGTCCATCTGTTCACGTTTGTGTGTGTATGTTGGGTGAGCTAGAGGAATGCCTGCCTGACTGATAGATCCACAGGCAGTACCACAGACACACCCATGTTCATCTCTCCAGCTTTATCTTCGTCTCAGGGGATTTATGGTAATTCTGTGTAGCTCAATGGCTTAGCCTTAGAGGGACCTGAATCTATATATGTGGTCTTACGGACAGAATATAATAAAAAAAACTCAGTGAATCATGTATTTGTCTGCAAAATGAGTCACACGCAAACAATGTTCTATTTATTTTATCTTCACATTTCATCACTTGACCCTTCCGATGAAGAAAACCGCCAGCCAGCCAAACAGCCATACAGACAACCAGATGAACAGACAGACCCCCTGCCCAACCAGACACGCCCCCGTCCCGGTCCCCCATTTGTCTTACCTACTGCCGGAGCGTCATACTCCTCTCCCAGCAGGATTTCTGGGGCGGAGTAGGCCAGCGAGCCACAGCTGGTCATCAGCATGGTCCCGGGCTTGAAGAGGTTGCTGAAGCCGAAGTCGGTCAGCTTGACGGTCCCCTGCTGCCTGAAGAACACCACGTTCTCTGGCTTGAGGTCTCGGTGCACCACGTGGAGCCGGTGGCAGTAGGAGATTGCTCGGACGATCTGGGCAAAGTGAACTTTAGCCGTGTCCTCAGCCACGCCACCCTCGTGGCGCAAGATGTAGTCATACATGTCTCCTCCATCGCCCAGCTCCAAGATGAGGTAGAGCTTGTTGGCAGTGTCGATGACCTCGTAGAGCCGCACCACATTGGGATGCTGCACCAGCTTCATACAGCGCACCTCTTGCAGCAGGTGGCCCGTCGCCATGGCGTCCAGCTTGGTCTTGTCGATCACCTTGACCGCCACCAGCTGGCCTGTGAAGACGTGGCGTGCCAGCTTGACAACAGCGAAGTGGCCTTTACCCAGCGTGCGATCCAGGTCATAGAGGCCGGCGATCTTGCCCTCGTAGCCGCTCTTGGAGGCAGCCATGTCTGGGTGGGGCAGGGCAGAGACGGGGTGAGGGGAGTGGTGTGTTGGTGCTGGAGGCAGTCTCAGTCTGGATGAGAGGCCTTGGAGGGGTCTTGAAGCTCTATGGAGGGCTCTCTCTACTGATGCATTACCTGGACAAACAGAGAAGATGTGAAACAGAGTTGTGCTTGATATCAAACGAGATGGAGGAGGGATAAACTAAAACCTATATACTTTGAGCCTTATATCTCAATGTATTGGAATTTCTTCAGCCTTGCAGTCTGTTGCAGCTAGGGTCCTTATTCGAGTGCGAGTGCTCTGATCAGTGGTACAGATTGAGTGCTCATTGTGTGGACTGCCATTAAAGTACTGCTACGGTAGCACACACACATTATGCAACGGCTTTCAACAAGCTATTCATTGTAGAGGTCTATACATTTGTGCAAACTATATTACAATATGAACAGAATCTACTTTTACAATCTTGAAACTAATTTTAGTAGTTATAGTGGCTGGCCATCGTCAAAATGTATGCAATAGAGAATTTAAGCTTCAGAACATTTGTCAAAATTTCCTGGCTGCACTTCATCCTCATTTCCAGTTTCTCACACAGACTGTCCCGTCATTGAACCTATATGTGTACATGCGTGTGTGTACAGTAGGCCTACACAGTGACCTGACAGACAGGTTAGGGAAGTGTTCCTATCAACATAAGGGAGTGGAAGCATCAAGCAGGAAGTAGCCTCATCGACAAACACAGACAGTTGAAGAGGCCATGTTACGACAACTAAAAAGTTTTTTTCTGTGACACCTTATGCCATTAAAACAATCTCAAATCCCTTAATGGCATCATAAACACCCAAGCAACCTTCTGTGCCTCACAAGTTGCAACGGTCCAAGAATCCCAGAGGACTTTCGAAGGCAGCAGGAAAGGAGGCAGAAAGAACAACAGAACAGGCGTCACTATTGTAGTGCTCTAGGCATAGATACACATAACTGTGAGGATAATAGCCAGGACAGGAGAGAGGAAAAGCTAGAATAAACAGAGATTGAGTTGGGGAAGGGCTCGATGGAGGAGGGTGGCAGATACAGACAAGGTTGGAAGGGATAAAGGCTATGGATGTTGAGTGTGTTTAGGGAATTAGTGGCAGGGAGTCAGATAACAGCAATCCTGCAAAAATGGTATGGATCAATATCTGTAATGGGATATCATAATTTGTTTGTGTGGGTGTATCGCAGTGTGGGTGCAAGTGTGAGTGTGTGTGTATCGGGGTGTGTGTGTGTGCATGCGTTTGTGTGTGCGCGTTCGTGCAAGTGTGTGTGCGCGAGTTTGTGCCTGTCTGTGTAACTGAATGGTTAAAGAGCAACTGCCCCTAAACTTCTCATTTATAAAACAGTCTGTGGCATTAATATGTGCCATTAATTAGACTACAAACGTGTAAATAGGATAATTTTGGTCAAAGTCAGTCTCATCCAAAACAGAGTTTGTGAGACTTGTGATCGTGACTGCCTCACAATGTAAATTAAGGTTGGGTTTGGTTCAATCCCGCCCACACCCACAGCTGGCAGCACACAAGTAATCATCAATTCGAGGTGCTGATACCTGTGGTAAATTTAAATTTGGGTTGACTTTGGATATCCCTATGGGGCTAGTTAGGGACCATCGGTCAATTACACAATATACATGGGACAATATGTTAAAATTCCAATAGCGTTAAATTTCGATGACTTAAAAACATCAAACCAACTATAAATTGGAGAAATGCATATGCAAATATTGAACGCATTTAATGAGAACTAAAAGGTGAACAACATAAAATATTGCCTCATTTACATTGTGTAATTTTATTGACGATCCCTAACTAGCCCTGGAGAAAGGCTATCTAAAGTCAAACAAACTTTGCCACGGTCGCACACCTGCCGGCTGAAGCTAATTAGCTAAATCATTTTGCAAACTCTTCCCACTTGCAAACACACACAACAAACCAGACCCCGAGACCAAGACACACATTTCTTAATGAACCATATCTAAAAACGAGGCCAAATCAGGAAGTGCAGTCGCCCTTTAATGAGAAGCAGAAGGGTTGGAGAGAGAGCAGGCCTTCTCACATGTGTCTGAGTGCAGAGTCCTTGGAGGAACATGTGCAGACAGACACAGAGCTCTGTCTGCAGAAATCAATGCTGCTAATTATTGACCTACCCACAGTATGATGGGCGTCTGATGGCCAAGTCTCAGGACTCTCTCTCTCTCTGCAGCATAGCAGACACCCAGACCTTTAGCCAACAAGAAACAGTCTTATAACATAACTTGTGTATAATGCTAAAGAAACGTGACAGTGGATCTTCATATTTACACTGTATTTTTGTTGCCACTGCAAAGCTGGACAACTGAACTTATAGCTAACCTACCTGAAGCATTGTGGGACTCCATTAGGGTTAGGGGGTATTATTACCAGAAGTGCACGCAAAGGGCGCTATTTTAAAAACCTAAAAATGATTAGCTCTCTCATAGTTATACTTCACTTATAAGCAGTGGCGCGGCGCGCACCCCTAGCGGGAGCTGTGGGGGTGCGTGCTGTGCCACCAAAAATTATAAAAGAGCAGTGTCCCTGAACCAAAAAACTATACAAATAAAGCTTTTGTTTTTAATGCACAAAACAATTTAAGCAATAGGGAACTTGATCCAGGAGGGGATTTAATGTCTCTACTGTAACCAAGAAGCTTGATCTTGACATCTAGCCACATATCAAGTTAGCAAATGCATAGCTGGAGGCCTGAGCAGCATATCATGTATTTGACACCTCTTAGATTTATTATAGTTATATACTTAACATAGTTAGAAGGAGTGGCGTGGCATGCCCCCCCCCACCCCCCCCCCCCCCCCCCCCGGGTGCCCCCAAATTTTACAAATGTAAATGTGTTTTTTTATGGTTTTGAAAATCATACCGTTAGTAACTCAAAATATACCGTTTATACCATATACTGAGGTATCAGCCAAGCCTAGAATCAATCATTGTTAGCTGAACTGTGTATACATACACTAGAGCTGTGTTCGAATACTCATACTAACCGCACTATTTATGAAGTAAATTGAGTATGTAGTATGGTTATTGGTCATAGTATGGATATAGTTAGTATGCCAAAAGTTCCCGGATGTCGTACTAAATTCACTAAAATACGAAGTATACAAGCAGTGGACACTATTTCTCTGCTTTTAGGCCCCATAATGCAATTATTCAGAAAATGAGCGTAGCTTCACAACGTTTTCAGATTTTAAGAAAATGGCAGAAAATATGCAGCCGAAGTCCGACGAGAGCATATACAAATTCATTGCTTTAACGAATTATGATCAGTGTTAAGACAACGTTGAGCGACGTAATGCCTTTTCAAATAAGTTACACGTTATGTTGGCTGACAATTTGTTAGCTACGCTATCCTTACGAACCGCATAGCATATCATTACAGCAGTATGTACCGGTGTTAGCTAGCTACTTAAAGTAATGTTAGTTGGCTACTAATACATCAGACCTTCCAGTATATTAACTATATGCTAACTACCTTGATTGACGTTGATTGACAATCAAACGTTGATTGACTTGATTATCCATGTCACGCTTAGCTAAGTGGTCTAGTCGTTGTGCGTTCTCAATGGACAGTGTTAATTTGTTCTGGCTATCTACTCTGATTTCAGAGCACTCTCGTCTGAGTGTGCCAGAGCACAGAATAATTCAAATCAAATCAAATGTTTCTTGTCACATACACATGGTTAGCATATGTTAATGCAAGTGTAGCGAAATGCTTGTGCTTCTAGTTTCGACCATGCAGTAATATCTAACAAGTAATCTAACAATTCCACAACAACTACCTTATACACACACAAGTGTAAAGGTGTCACGTTCCTGACCTATTTCTGTTAGTTTGTTATATGTGTTAGTTGGTCAGGACGTGAGGTTGGGTGGGCATTCTATGTTTTCTGTTTCTATGTTGGTTTATGGGTTGCCTGGTATGGCTCTTAATTAGAGGCAGGTGTTTGGCGTTCCTCTAATTAAGAGTCATATTTAGGTAGGTGTTTTCACAGTGTTCGTTGTGGGTGATTGTCTCCTGTGTTTGTGTATGGCGTTACGCCACACGGGACTGGTTTCGGTTTGTTTGTTCAGTGTCATTTATGTGTAGGCTTTTTTCCCTGTTCGTGCGTTCTCGTGTTTTATGTGAGTCCGTCGTTCAGATCTGTCTACACCGTTTATTTGTTTTGTTAGTGTATTAGTCGAGTTCGTGTTTTTCGTTAATAAATAATGTCTACAAACTCAGCTGCATTTTGGTTCGATCCCTGCTCCTCCTCTTCTGATGAAGAGGAGGAGGAAAGCCGTTACAAAAGGAATGAATAAGAATATGTACATAAAAATATATGAATGAGCAATGGCCGAACAGCATAGGCAAGATGCAGTAGATGGTATAGAGTACAGTATATACATATGAGATGAGTAATGTAGGGTATGTAAACGTTATATAAAGTGGCATTGTTTAAAGTGACTAGTGATACATTTATTACATACATTTTTCCATTATTAAAGTGGTTAGAGATGAGTCAGTATGTTGGCAGCAGCCACTCAATCTTAGTGATGGCTGTTTAACAGTCTGATGGTCTTGAGATAGACTGAAAAACAGCTTCTCTCTGTCCCCGCTTTGATGCACTTGTACTGACCTCGCCTTCTGGATGATAGCAGGGTGAACAGGCAATGGCTCGGGTGGTTGTTGTCCTTGATGATCTTTTTGGCCTTCCTGTGACATCTGGTTGTGTAGGTGTCCTAGAGGGAAGGTAGTTTGTCCCCGGTGATGCGTTGTGCAGACCTCACTACCCTCTGGAGAGCCTTACGGTTGTGGGCGGAGCAGTTGCCGTACCAGGCGGTGATACAGCCCGACAGGATGCTCTCGATTGTGCATCTGTAAAAGTTTGAGTGTTTTTGGTGACAAGCCGAATTTCTTCAGCCTGCTGAGGTTGAAGAGGCGCTGCTGCGCCTTCTTCACCACACTGTCTGTGTGGATGGACCATTTCAGTTTGTCCGTGATGTGTACGCCGAGGAACTTAAAACTTTCCACCTTCTCCACTACTGTCCCGTCGATGTGGATAGGGGGCTGCTCCCTCTGCTGTTTCCTGAAGTCCACGATCATCTCCTTTGTTTTGTTGACATTGAGTGTGAGGTTATTTTCCTGACACCACACTCCGAGGGCCCTCACCTCCTCCCTGTAGGCCGTCTCGTCGTTGTTGGTAATCAAGCCTACAACTGTAGTGTCGTCTGCAAACTTGATGATTGAGTTGGAGGCGTGCATGGCCACGCAGTCATGGGTGAACAGGGAGTACAGGAGAGGGTTGAGAACATACCCTTGTGGGGCCCCAGTGTTGAGGATCAGCGGGGTGGAGATGTTGTTTCCTACCCTCACCACCTGGGGGCGGCCTGTCAGGAAGCCCAGGACCCAGTTGCACAGGGCGGGGTCAAGCTTAATGACGAGTTTGGAGGGTACTATGGTGTTAAATGCTGAGCTGTAGTCGATGAACAGCATTCTTACATAGGTATTACTCTTGTCCAGATGGGTTAGGGCAGTGTGCAGTGTGATTGCGATTGCGTCGTCTGTGGACCTATTGGGGCTGTAAGCAAATTGGAGTGGGTCTAGGGTGTCAGGTAGGGTGGAGGTGATATGGTCATTGACTAGTCTCTCAAAGCACTTCATGATGACGGAAGTGAGTGCTACGGAACGATAGTCATTTAGCACAGTTACCTTCGCTTTCTTGGGAACAGGAACAATGGTGGCCCTCTTGAAGCATGTGGGAACAGCAGAATGGGATAAGGATTGATTGAATATGTCCGTAAACACACCAGCCAGCTGGTCTGCGCATGCTCTGAGGACACGGCTGGGGATGCCCTCTGGGCCGGCAGCCTTGCGAGGGTTAACAATGTTTGAATGTTTTACTCACGTTGGCTGCAGTGAAGGAGAGCCCGCAGAGTAAGGTGTTCTCTCAGTTGTGGCTGGAAGTAGCTAGCAAGCTAGACAACGTTAGCCAGTTAGCTTGGGTGCTTGACTGCTGTTGTGAGGTCAGAACGCTCAGATCAACCCTACTCCTCGGCCAGAGCGGCAGGAGTGGGCTCTGAACGCTCCGAGAGCAAAACGCTCTGAATTTACGAACGCACAATCTGACAACGCTCTGAATTTACGAACACTCAGAGTGCACTCTGGCACTCCAGATTGATTTTACGAACACACCCGAAGTGGTATGATGTCTAGCTAGTAATTGGTTATGCTAACAAGCTAGCAAGAGGTTGCACAGCAACAGCATCAACTTCTGGTAGACAGGCAAAGCGCTAGTCTTCTCAACTAAAAGGATACTGTTTGTTTACAGTATACTAAAATGAACTAATAGTATATAGTATGTAGTATATACTCATTAAGTAAGCTAGTGTGGGTATTCAAACACATCACTGTACACAGAAAGGCAAACTCACTTGTGCATTCAAATGAACACAGCCACACAAACACAATGTGTGTGACTTGCCTCAGGATCTGTCCTTGGGATAGAGCTTTTATGTTACCATCTGAGAGATGCAGCAGCAGTTATGCTAAACAACACTCAGTGGACAAGCTGTGCTGTGGTAGACTGTAAAAGAGAGGGGGAGTGAGAGAGAGAAAGAGACAGGAGGGAGAGATGAGAGAGAAAGTGAACAGGAGAGAACAGAGAATGAGAGAGTTAAGGATAAGGCCATCCTCCTATTCACTGTGGCTTTCACTGCCTCTCTTGTCAGTTACCAAAGCAGAACAGGTCTTAAACAGACTGCTGCTTCCTACAGGGAGCAGGGAGGGAACAACACTGTTTCCTTCTGATAGTGTTCACACCGGGAAAAGGCTTCCGCTGGGGAGATTACTTTTACAGTTATAAAAACACACAGACACACACACCGACAAACTAACACATACATACATACACTCTCACGCACACACCCACACGCCTACAGGTGCACGTACACACATACACAAATAAACAATGCCAAGGCATCATGATTTTAGTACACTCAGCATATTTCTTTGCAAACAAAAAGGATCTCACATCTTGAGCCAATTGGTTAAAATATATATTGTGCTGGTGCTAGCTGAGCAGAAAAGGCAGAGAACACATTCTACCTAAGTGAACATTCCAGACAAACAACAATAGAAGGGCCACACTTAAAGATGCACGCAGGGATCTTAAGCACAAGAAATGTGTAACATATTGCACAAATTGAGTTTGTAACATATCACACGAATTGCAAAATAAAACGGACGATGTAGTACACAATTGGGTGACACAGTACACAAAAAAAGGGGATCCATTTTGGCTCAAGGGCACCACTTTCAAAACTACTGGCTGAAATTATACAAAAGTTTGAGAGTGCATCTTTAACACAAGGACAAGGGTGAATATGGACCCATGCACTGCCACACACACACCCACACACACACACACACACAGGGTACAGCTGGGTAGGATTATGGTGTGAGAGAAGCATAACAAGAGAGGTGCAAGGGGATGACTCATTCAGTTTCTTATCAGAGGGTAGAGTAGAGAGTGAGAGGATAGGGATGGAGAGGGGAAAAGGGAGGGAGGAGGAAATGGAGTCAGGATAGTGAAGGGGAAAATGGAGGGAGGGGTGATGGAGGAACAGAGTGGGGTTTCCTTAGGTATGATCTCATCTCACTTGTTCCCATCATGCAATATTCAACATGGTGAGGTCCACATGGGAATAGGGGAGCAGAGACTTGAGAGAGCACTCTCTCTTCTGAATTCTCAATTCACTCATTACAACAAAGTAGATTCAATTCCACACTCATTCCCAGCATTTAAACTCATCACATATTTAACTCCTCCATTATCTCTGTCTCTCCCTTTGTATGGAACAGCATTTTAATATTAATCTAAATACAATTGGGAGGGGAAGTACAGTGTTGAGTGGGTTGTGTCTTAAATAGAGGTCGGCCGATTAATCGGAATGGCCGATTAATTAGGGCCGATTTCAAGTTTTCATAACAATCGGAAATCGGTATTTTTGGACACTGATTTGGCCATTTTTTTTTTACACCTTTATTTAACCAGGCAAGTCAGTTAAGAACACATTCTTATTTTCAATGACGGCCTAGGAACGGTGGGTTAACTGCCTTGTTCAGGGGCAGAACGACAGATTTTTACCTTGTCAGCTCAGGGATTCAATCTTGCAACCTTACGGTTAGCTAGTCCAACGCTCTAACCACCTGCCTTACATTGCACTCCACGAGGAGCCTGCCTGTTACGCGAATGCAGTAAGAAGCCAAGGTAAGTTGCTAGCTAGCATTAAACTTATCTTATAAAAAACAATCAATCAATCAATCATAATCACTAGTTAACTACACATGGTTGATGATATTACTAGTTTATCTAGCGTGTCCTGCGTTGCATATAATCGATGTGGTGCGCATACGCGAAAAAGGACTGTCGTTGCTCCAACGTGTACCTAACCATAAACATCAATGCCTTTCTTAAAATCAATACACAAGTATATATTTTTAAACCTGCATATTTAGTTAATATTGCCTGCTAACATAAAAAAAAAATAACTAGGGAAATTGTGTCACTTATCTTGCAACAGAGTGAGGGTATATGCAGCAGTTTGGGCCGCCTGGCTCGTTGCGAACTGTGTGAAGACTATTTCTTCCTAACAAAGACAGCCAACTTCGCCAAACGGGGGATGATTTAACAAAAGCGCATTTGCGAAAAAAGCACAATCGTTGCACAACTGTACCTAACCATAAACATCAATGCCTTTCTTTAAATCAATACACAGAAGTATATATTTTTAAACCTGCATATTTAGCTTAAAGAAATCCAGGTTAGCAGGCAATATTAACCAGGTGAAATTGTGTCACTTCTCTTGCGTTCATTGCACGCAGAGTCAGGGTATATGCAAAAGTTTGGCCCGCCTGGCTCGTTGCGAACTAATTTGCCTGAATTTTACGTAATTATGACATAACATTGAAGGTTGTGCAATGTAACAGGAATATTTAGACTTATGGATGCCACCCGTTAGATAAAATACGGAACGGTTCCGTATTTCACTGAAAGAATAAACGTTTTGTTTTCTAAATGATAGTTTCCGGATTCGACCATATTAATGACCAAAGGCTCGTATTTCTGTGTGTTATTATGTTAGAATTAAGTCTATGATTTGATATTTGATAGAGCAGTCTGACTGAGCAATGGTAGGCAGCAGCAGGCTCGTATGCATTCATTCAAACAGCACTTTTGTGCGTTTTGCCAGCAGCTCTATCAACTCCCGAGATTGGGCTGGTGTTTATGACTTCAAGCCTATCAACTCCCGAGATTAGGCTGGTGTAACTGATGTGAAATGGCTTGCTAGTTAGCGGGGTGCGCGTTAATAGCGTTTCAAAAAAAGTGACATCACTCGCTCTGAGACTTGGAGTAGTTGTTCCCCTTGCTCTGCTTTTGTGGAGCGATGGGTAACGATGCTTCGAGGGTGGCTGTTGTCTATGTGTTCCTGGTTCGAGCCCAGGTAGGAGCGAGGAGAGGGACGGAAGCTATACTGTTACACTGGCAATACTAAAGTGCCTATAAGAACATCCAATAGTCAAAGGTTAATGAAATACAAATGGTATAGAGAGAAATAGTCCTATAATTCCTATAATAACTACAACCTAAAACTTCTTACCTGGGAATATTGAAGACTCATGTTAAAGGGAACCACCAGCTTTCATATGTTCTCATGTTCTGAGCAAGGAACTTAAACGTTAGCTTTTTTATATGGCACATACTGCACTTTTACTTTCTTCTCCAACACTTTGCTTTTGCATTATTTAAACCAAATTGAACATGTTTCATTATTTGTTTGAGGCTAAATTTATTTGATTGATGTATTATACTAAGTTAAAATAAAAGTGTTCATTCATTATTGTTGTAATTGTCATTATTACAAATAAATAAATAAATAAAATGTAAAAAAAATAATCGGCCAATTAATCGGTATAGGCTTTTTTTGGTCCTCCAATAATCGGTCGACCTCTTGTCTTAAATATCCTTATATCTGTCTATCCTTATCTTCCTTCCCGCATGACTAGGGCCCAAAGTTTGGTCACGGACAGTCAAATCAATATGGTGGACACCTATCCAGTCCTTTCACCTATCAGTGGTAATGAGAGAGCGGAGTTGAGGACAGCGTGGCTATCAAGGCCTACCGAGACACATAGTTAGTTGATGTGTTGAGCAGCACACGCTCTGTTCCCTTATGCAGCAGATCGAAGCACTAACAGAGGCTGTGTGCTGAGACTGGCTGCTGCAGGGCCTGTGTGACCTGGCTGCTCTCCCTTCTTTCCTGTCCCCTCTCTCTCCCCCAGGCTCTCCCCATGACCCAGGGGACACAGCGCAGGCAGAGGACAATCTGTCTCGTCCCGGAAATGTTTTAAAAATAAACTGAGGACAAGAAGCAGTAACTTGTACACATGCCAATAAGCCCTCACACACACATGCACTCTGACTGTATACACACAAACACATGCGTGTTCCCTCAATTATCAACTCTATAGGTTCGAGTTAACTTTCCTCTGCTATTCAATCACCCCATCTGTATTCCTGTCCACCCTCTCCCTCTCTGGTTGGTGGTCCTGTGATGACTCAGAGTTGACCCATGCTCCATGGTTTCCCTGGAGAAGCCAAGGCAATAAAAAGACAAGGTGCAGGCCAGGATCCAGCTCTCTTGTTACAGTAACGACCAATAGGCTACAGAGTTATCAGTGTTCACACAATGCACTGTGAGATGCCACCGGACTTGCTACCCCCCTAACAAAGGACAACACACACAGAACGCATTAACAATAATTTTACTCATCATCCCCTGTACTACAATCATCATCATCTTTCATTATGGGATCATGAACATCAACAGCTCTTTACATGCATTAAAGCATTCAAAGTTTCAGCTAAACTTGAATAGGAATCTGGGTATTAGAGCGGATGGATCGATCATCAGTCAGTCAGTGTAATTTTCTGTGAAAGCTGTGAGCGCATATGGCTAGATATCAAAATGCAAATAACAATTGTCCCATTGTCCCCACGTAGATTAATATAAGCAGCACAACAGCCCAGCGTAAACACTTGCTTTCGACTGGTAAACTTCCACTCCGCAACTGCAGTCCTGAGTTCGCAAAATACGCATCTACTACGCATCTGATGAAATGCACAAAAATAGACATGTCGTAAACATCCGCGGTCTGACAATAACATTCTAACCAAAGATGATGATTCTAAAATTGCTAAAAGATTGAGAATATTGCTACCTTAAAAGGTTACAAAAATAACTTACCATTGAGAGGAAAATGCGTTATCCTTGAGGCTTGTGGAGCGACCTGCCTCTGTAAACAGCTTGGCACTTCTTGCTATTCCAATACTACTTGATGAGTTAGAATCGTAAAGCTATTGGTTTCCAATATTTTCCCGACGTCCTGTTGTGTTCACTGTGCCAGTTGCGTGTGTATGCCCCGATTTCTCCGAAAGGACGAGGCAACAGGGATGGATGGTCGATGCTGCGAGTGCGCCTCTCTGCAGTATTCGCCCATTCATTCACTGTCTGATCGGCTCTGAGAGCTGGCCTGCTACTGACGTCAAAGCATTCCAGCTTACTCGCGTCCTCTGCGGCCGATGTTCTCTCCCAGTGCGCGAGAGGAAGGGCTGAGGGCCTATACAGGGAAAAAAATGTCTGTTCTGAAGTCAAGAGAGGAAGACTATTATGCAATGCAACAGCCAGCGTGTCACTGTCTATAATTAGGTAGGCTGAGGAAAGCAAGAAACAATGGGGATAATACTCACATATTACTCACATATTTCTATGGGTTGAGGCAGAGTGGCCTATTAGTGGAGGCCTTTCAACCACATCACATTAGGCCAACTGTAGCCTTTAGCAATGATTCATAACTACAAAGGCTTTTTACAAATTGTAATTCTTTAGAATGCCTTTGCAGAGAAATAATGAAAACACGTTCTCTTGAGTCAGTATGGCTACTGTAGCCTATGATAAATGACACAAGATTATCCTCAGACACCTGTAACAGATGTAATCAACTTGTTAATACAGGTACATATTACACAACATAAGCTCAGTTGTAAATACCCAAGGAGGAGGACAGAAAGTCCTGTAAACAAACTAAAGCAGATGAGCAGAGGCAAACAGTGCGGAGAGTTCTGGAGTTCTAAGTGGAAAGAGAGAGCATTTTTATCCTCCAAGAGGCAGTGATCAGGTCTCTGAATATATTTGGCCCAGGCAACAGAGAGCTCTGGTCTGTGGCGTTGGGACCTGTGCCACACAGACTGACCGCTTGTCTGCTAAAAACTATTCTGGAACCAGTGGAATAATAAGGGTATCAGATACTGCCTCAAATAACCCTCTCTCTCTATTGATCCTGGTTGAAGGGCCCCCAACCGAGCCCATCTCACTGCAGGCCACTGACCCACACTGAAATGTGAAAATCCATCATCACCATTGACAAGTGTATTGACAAAACGATGTACTGGGGCTATAATACAAAACCTACCAGCAGCACAGCTGAGAAGCTAGATAGTTTGATTGATTTCATCTTGGGAAAAAAGGAGATATCTCATTCTAATTATCTGCTGTCTCATATGACCTGCGGACATGTCACTAGAGCAAAAACCAGAGCTTTCTAAATAGAATGGCTAGCTACATAAACAAGTGAAAAAAATAATAGTGCATCTGACTATAGCCTACTAGAGGAGGAATAGCCTTGAGGAGACTTGTGGTACCATACTCCCATCTTGTGGAACGATGCTATCACCATAGGCTTCTTTCCTATGACATTTGCATTTATAAATGCGTCACCATTCAATGTGTTACTTTGTGACTTTGGCCAAATTGATAAAAAAGCTTGGTTTAATTAAAAGGCTCATTAAATGGCTTTTGTTCATAGATATGGCTATGTCTTACGAAACTTGGTTACAGTCGAATGGATAGTAGATTATACAAATTATTCCAAATATGTTATTCAAGACAAAACCCCTGTTTAATGTTAAAATTTAAAAACACTAGTAACCTGATTGGTTTTGCTTGATATTGCTGCTCAATATGTAGGTAGTGTCTCGAGCCAGACGGATTACTTCCGCAATCTTTAAATGCTACAGTTAAAAAAGGTCCAATACAGCTGTTTTTATCTCAATATAAAATCATTTCTGAGTATCTTACTGTGATTGTTTTCAATTAAAATGGTCAAAAAGAAACAAAAATAGCTTCTTAGCAAAGAGCAATTTCTTAAGCAAGCAATTTTGCTAGGACTGTCTGGGAATGGTCTGTGGGAGGGGACAACTGAAAACTAGCTTTAGAACTCTCTAATTGATCTATTAACTAATTTTGCGCCTGGCCAAACTCCATCCCACCAAAACAGGCAGAAATTTCAGGAGGTCTTTTCAAACAGCTCTTACAACAAAATTTCATTATCATAATTTTTATAATATTATTCCAACCTCAGTGTGGAAATATATATAACACAGGGAAATCATGTTTTTGACTGCACTGGGCCAAGCCGTTACCCAAAGTCTGGTTAGTTGATACTAATGTGTAGGCAGGTACCTGGCGTGAGGTCGACGTCAGAAGTGTGATGACGCGAAAGCGTAAGACTTTGCTGTTAAGATCAGAGACTCGTCTCCTGAGTATGCACCTTCGTTCAAGGTGTACATACCTATGTTTCCTAATTACAAACCAAGTAATCTTACTTATAGGTCATCAAGCTCTCTTGAGAACCTTGATGATCTGCGAAATGGAGTCAGTCAGCAGTGGTGAGCGCTCTTAAGTTGAACCAGTCCAGGATGTATTGGGCCTACCTGTGGTGGCAGGTGTGGTAGAGTCTTCCAACGTTTGCCCTGAGAATCATACCAGAGATGATTTTGGACGGGTAGGAGTGCAATTTTTGGAAATAGTGGATTCCTGCTTTTTGGCTGACCCATACATTGAGTCAAGCTGGGTAAAGGACAAACTGGTTACATTTGTGAAAGTTTCGAGAAGTGGAATTGTTTAGATTTGTGTATCTGCCTCCTAGAGGAAGTGGGCACTTGGAGTCACGCGGCTCGGGACTCAACCTGTGGTGGGCTTTGCTCTCTGGAGCCACTAAAAAGAGTGATCAGTGGGATAGCGTTGAGTGTAGAGGTGGATCAAATTAAAAGGTATATTCTTAGTGTTTGTGACACCCGCTGTTTGGTAAGACGTAGACTCGGTAGCAATGGTGAGACTGAGAATACCCTGTCTGTTATGTTTAGCTTTGCTATTCTGTGAGGGCCTATGTTCTGAACCCGCTTCGGTGCTTTAGCTGCCGAGGATTCGAACATGTTGCAGCAGTGTGTAGAAGGGAGATCCCACGATGTGAGAAATGTGCAGGAAGGTATAGTCAGAGGGAGTGTGCAGTTGGGATAGAGAAAGCACTGTAGTCAACTGTGGAGGTGCCCATGCAGCTGGGGATCCGAAGTGCCCTGTGAGAGAGAGACAGGTTGAGATTGCCATAGTTCAAGTGGGGCAGAAAGTTTCCTATGAGGCAGTGAAGAGAGTAGAAGATAGCCCAAGGATGAGTGAGTCGACTGGGATGCCCCCATGAGTAGGCCTGAAGAGAGAGAGCCAGCGAGGATGAGTTTTAGTAAGGTTGGATTTGTTGCATTTATAGCCATAGTGATCAACTGCACTGCACTGATTGGGTGGAAATCACAGAAAATATATGTGGTAGTTTCAGCAGCAGATAAATATTTGGGTGTGAAATATTTTTAGTTTAGAAGATCTACAGGATGTTTTGAGAGAAGGGGTTCCATCCTCCCAGGCCGACAGCCTGTTGTAGGCTCGTTTAGGGCCAAAGTTGTGGGATGGGGTGGTCGGATAGTGTATAGCTGCAGGGTTAGATGTTGGTGCAATTAAAGTTTTCCCATTCCCCTTTTCCCTTTTTTTTTGGTCACAAAATGTGCAATCCGTACTCTGACCTGCGAATGGCAGCAATACAACACAGCATCTGGTCTACCAGAAAACCAAAACGAAGAAGAAGTATCGACGTCACTACTGTAAACTTCTGATCCGGAAGAATACTTTGTCCATTATGAAATCACAGGCAACAGATAAGTGCATTTAGTATATAGTAGTTTATTATAAAAAATATTTCACGGGCCGACATTCTGATCTGTGAATATGACCTTCGCCTTGAGACCAACGCGACGCTTGTACGCTCACCTGTCAACGTCTAATTTCGTGCAGTGTCGCACTATCAAGAAAGAACACACTTTAAAAGTGAGCATTCAGTTAACTTGGTAATGTGTCCGTTTGTTCTGATATTTTGATCATACCGGTAGTTAATGTTTAAAAGCTTAATGAGCTGCATGATATAATCTTGTTCTGGTAGATAGATAACCGAAATGCACGACTGCATTTATTCTGTAGGCGAGTAGAGCCTTAGCCCTTGATCATGACTCCGTTCCATTGCATTACACATGAGAGTCATTGGACGAAGGTGTCTTCTAGGGGGAGTTTTGTTAAGATCCCGACGCTCGGTCTGAACATTAACATGCATCTCTTGCGCTACTGTTTTGGAAACACAACAACATTTTCTTTCATATCAGCGAGAAATATTCGCTTTTTTGTTAAACTAAAGGTTAAATTGATACACACCTTGTTAAGATGTGTGGCCATTTCTCTATGTTACAGCACTTGTTTGCTGAAGACAAGAGGCTATCTAGCATGTTCCGAACACCTGTATGTACTGCTGCGTTCAAAACAACTGGGAACTCAGTGCAAATCACGAAGTCAGTGTTCGTCAGGTTGGAACTCTAGAGAGGCCCAGGTTCCTGAGTTGGAATTCAGAGTTGGGTAACCCTTCAAATCGATTTTTCCCAGTCGGTGGTAGTTTATCCCGTGTTCCCAGTTGTTTTGAATTTCATCCGACTTCCGAGCTCCCAGTTGTTTGAACGTGGCAAAAGGGTAACTCGGGATGTGAAGCTGAAGTGTAGTTTAGTCAGGAGACACCCATAGCTGAATGGATCTGTACAAACGGCTACATTATGTGTATATGTTTTATTTGAAATATTCTTTCTCACTGATGAAAGATACGATGTTTTTCGAAAGCTATATAGCAAGTGATGATTATTTACATTTATAAACGTTACAATACAGCGTCGGGATTGTAGTTCACGTGTGGCATTTGTGGGCGAAGCTAATGGCTGAGTGAAGGGAGAAGGCATAATGCGACCTAGTTTTCCAGCGCAAGTATAGCCTAGCCATCTAGGCTACCAAGTAAGCAAAATTACGTTGAAAATATGTATTTTTCAGACCTGGACATCACATGCATTTCAGGTGCTGGACGTCAAAATATATATTTTACGAAAATTAAAAGACGTCTTATACAGACGTCACAGAGACGTTTTTTTCCAGATGTTGAAAGACGTCTTCTCCGGACATTGAAATCAGTGCATTATAGGTGTTGAATGAAAGGTAAAAATAGGTATTTTACTGACGTTGAAAATACAGATTTTTCAGGCATTGAATCTATGGCCAAAATTCAACTGCTATACATTATTAATTAAGTAAGCATTTTATCGCAATAATATTTGCGATATATCTTCCTAGGAAAGAGGAGCAGGCGGCAGACCACTTCGACTACAATAGCATTCTAGAGTAACGGTTACAGATGTTTTATTTTTTGCTATGACTGAAATGTTGTTGTTTATCTATCTTAGTTGAATGCACTGACTAAGTCACTCTGGATAAGAGTGTCTGTTGATTGACCTAGACCTAAATGTAAAAACAAATTAGTTGAATGCACCAAGTCACTCTGGATAAGAGTGTCTGCTGACTGACCTAAATGTAATAACAAATGTAATGCAAAGCATGATGGGTATTAGTCTAATTAGGTTCGCCCCCAAACAATTACACGTTTGGTCGGTGCGAGCCAGATCTAAATCGGAACGAATCATACAGTACAGCACAGTTTAGTATAGTAGAACACAGAGTACAGTACAGATCCCGGTTTCGAGCTTATGAGTGTTTTAACAATGCATCTTTCCTACAACTGGCGAAGATGTAACATGCGTTTCCCAAAACACCACACGGTCGCTAAGTGTTTTGTTGAAGCATGTGTCTATACTGATGGAGTCGAAAGAAACGTAGAGCTGCTCTCGGATCACCCTTTTCCATTAAAATCTTACCTTAACATTATAATTATTTCACAATACTGATGACGAATCAGCTCCTAGAGAGATAAACACTCATGGCTGCAAATATTGAGGTGGCTTATTCTAATTCTTATCCAATAAAAATGCACTAAATCACAGATTTGGACATTGAGCTCATGTTAGGCTGGAGCCAAATAAAACTAAATTGATTGAACATGAAATGTATTTCATGTTTATTGAAATATAGTATATAGGCCTATGTAGCCTATACTGTACATTAGGTAGGCTATTTATCTAATGCATTCATCTCAGTTTTAATTTGAAGCATCTTTTCATCCTTAGCTTGTTTGCAACAATTTCAAAGACATTGACATTGTATTTGTAGTCAACTTCGTTGTGAAGTTATCCGCATCACAGAGACAGATAAACCTCTTCTGTGTATGAAGTGACACGGAAGGGCAAAAGGCATCTAACGACACACTTAACTGTTCTAAGAGTGGTCTGAGGCAGGAGTTAGAATATAAGCGTTTATAGTGCTCAGATATCTATCGATGAACTTAGCCTTAAGATGCTTTTGGGAAACCGGGCCCAGGTCAGTAGAGTTTTATTCGGTAGAATACGACACAGTAGAGATACATTTAGTAGAGTACAGTTTAGTAGGGTACAATAGGTTTCCGAAACTCTGTCCTGGTGCCCCAATTGGGTGCATGTTTTGGTTTTTACCCTAGCACTACACAGCTGTCATAGCTTGAGGATGAGTTGGTTATTTGTATCAGCTGTGTATTTATTTAACCTGGCAAGTCAGTTAAGAACAAATTCTTATTTACAATGATTTTTACTTTGTCAACTCTGGGATTAGAGGGCAGGGCCGAGTTTGGGGGGGGGGGGGGGGGGGGGGGGGGGGGGGGGCAGGGCCGAGTTTGGGAAACCCTGCACAAGAGTATACTTTGCTTTACTTTAAAAAAAAGTTGACTGAGGACACATTCTCATTTACAGCAATGACCTGGGGAATAGTTACAGGAGAGTGTAGGGGGATTAATGAGTCAATTGGAAGCTAGGGTTGATTAGGAGGCCATGAGGGCCAGATTGGGAATTTAGCCAGGACATCAGGGTTAACACCCTTACAATAAGTGCCATGCAATCTATAATAATCATAGAGAGTAAGTACACCTGTTTTAACGTCCCATCTGAAAGACGGCACCCTACAAAGGGCAATGAGCCCAATCATTGGGTTATTTTTTTTTACCAGAGGAAAGAGTGCCTCCTACTGGCCCTCCAACACCACTTCTAGCAGCATCTGGTCTCCCATCCATGGACAGACCAGGACCGACCCTGCTTAGCTTCAGAGGCAAGCTAGCAGTGCTCTACTATATTGTACTGTACTATACTCTACTTTTCTTTACTGTACTTTGCCGTCCAAACTTGTGAAACATAGATGTCTATGATTGACCCCAAAAAGACGTTGCATGACGTCAAATGCTTAGTGGGTACTTTCTTAAGGTGCTGAAAACAAGGGGCTCTCCTTGCCAATCCTTATCTTTTGTCGTTTTTTTGGAGTTGTAATTTTCGGGACTTGTGAACAGTAATGCTTTATTACTTGTTACAAGCATGTATACATGTCTTTTTAAGGCTTATAATGATTTTTTTTTTTTTCACCTTTCTGCCTTTCTTGTCTGTAGAAGTATACAGTGTATTAATTCAGTCACAAGTCCAATAAGCCTATGTGGTTCTTGTATAGTTCCCTTGTTCAGGTATGGCTATACTGTTATTATTGTGTGTGTCCCTGTGTTAGAATGGTGGGTGGGAGCGGGTGATCCCTGCATTCCGCTCTGTGTGTGGTGAAGATGGAGTGTCCTTGGGTGAAGCAGTCAGGGAGCAACATGGCAGAGACGAGTCTGTACACAGGTGAGCTCAGCCGTCTGGCACAGAGCAGGTGTGTCCTGTCTCCAACATGCATGCACACATACACACACACTCGATTTGTGTATGTGTTTCAGGGTTGGGGTCAAATTCGAATTGAAGCCAGTCAATTCAGGAAGTGAACTTAAATTACAATTCAATAATTGAAAAAAGTGCATTTATTTTCAATGTCTTCTCAATAAACTGAACAGTAGAAGCTATTTAAAAATTAAAAAAATCGAAATCTGAATATTAAATTCCTGAATTGACTGCCTTCCATTTGAATTGAGCCAACCCTGATGTGTTTCTTGTGATGGATAGCTTCAGGGATTCGGGGTGTGCCTTTGTGGTTCTAGGAGTATCCAATAAGTCTAAGTGATTGTTCTGTCCCAGATGTCGCCCCCCAGACGTAGTGGTGTGGCCGCGGAGTGTGGAGGAGGTCAGTGCCCTCGCCAAGATCTGCCACCACCACCACCTTCCCATCATCCCCTTTGGCACAGGCACAGGCCTCGAGGGAGGAGTAGGTGCACTTAAGGTGAGAGCGAATCAGTCTGTGTCAAGAAAAAAGATAAATACCAGCCTGGAAAGTTTGATTGATCTCTCTGTGAATTTATAGAGGAATTTATATATAATTTGATTAAGATAATTGATTGTACACAAATTAGCCATTTTAATTGATAGGATTCAGATAATCTTCAATAAATATAGTACCCAACATCCAATTTGGAACTTAATTCTTCCTAACAATGAGTAATACATAAGGAATCCAATAAATTATAAAAAGCCACCCATGGAGCCTACACACCCCATGCCAATCCAACCCCAACAACCAGTATACAATATCGTTTATCAGTGTTTGAAAAGTAGTATGAAGTATTGCTTCTTCTGCGTCCTTTGTAATGTATTCCCTGTGAATCTGGTGATGTTTTTTCCCACTGTTCAGATAAATTAGTCATTGAAGTCACTGAATCCAAGATGGCGTAGCAGTCAGATGTCCTGTGTCCTCGTCTTGTCCCGTGTATATATATTTTATATATTTTTCTTCGCATATCTTTTTATATATATATTCTTTTCTTCTTAAAAACTCAACTTCAAAACACTCTCCTGCAACCCACCTCACCAAATGTGGTGCGGATCTGTTTTTTTTTCTTCCTCAAAAGTATTATTCACCTCGTATCCGAAATCTACAACAGAAGCTAACCAGAAGTTAGCCAGCTCACAAGCTAACGTTAGTAGTTCAGCTAACCACAGCTAGCGCTCATCAGCTATCCTTTAGCTCGGAAAACTATTGCCAGTTTTGTACAACGCGACTCAGACCAGAGCATACCAGACCTATTTTCTCTCGTTATCCCCGGATTTTTACCTCAAGCTCTGGACATTTACACCTGGATCTTGCAGCTAACTAGCTGCTATCCGAGTGACTATCGGCTAACATCAATTCCGGAGCAAACACCAATTATCCCGGAGCTAGCCAGCTGAAGAGTTCCATCAGCCACTCCTGGGCTACAATCACCTATCCGGACCCGTTTTACTGCCGATGCGGAGCCCCACCGGGCCTTCACGACTGGGATACCGACGTTATCTGCCCGAGGGAGTATTTCAACTGGCCCCTCCATCGCGACGTAACCTGAACGTCCATATACTAACTGCGGCCCGCTAATCGTTAGCTGTCTTGAGCATATCGGCTGCTATCTGAACAGGTCTATCGAACAATCTTCTTAGGCCACTATAACTATTTTGACAATTGGATTGGTCCCCTCTACCACACGGAACCCCACTAATCTACCGACGGAATTGCACGGCGTGGCTAAAAACAGACCTCCATCTTCTGCTAGCTTGCTACCCATGACTAGCTGTCTGAATCACGAAGCTAGCACCAGTTAGCAAACACAATTCTACAAATCACAACCTCTCTTTCGCCACCGCCATCCGGCTTGGATTCTCTGTCGACACGACCACGTCTGGTCTGCAGACAAATACCCCATCCGCTGTGCCCTCCACCGGCCTCCGTCTGAGCAGACCCCCTCCGTCTGAGCAGACCACCCCCCCGGGCTACTAACTTTAAACGCCGCGGGCTAGCTTACTCCATCTACGGCTGCCCCCTGGACACTATGATCACTTGGCTACATAGCTGATGCCTGCTTGATTGTCCATTAATTCACGGTACTCCATTCTGTTTATTTGTGTTTTATCTGTCGGCTCTGTGCCTTAACTCAGGATCTGTGTGTAGTTAATCCGACCCTCTCTGCCCAGTCGTCGCCATTTTTACCTTCTGTTGCTGTGTTAGCTGACTAGCTACTGTTATCTCACCTGCTGTTTTAGCTAGCTCTCCCAATCATGACCTGCAATCACTTTATGCCTTATTGTATGTCTCTCTCAAATATCAATATGCCTTGCATACTGTTGTTCAGGCTAGTTATCATTGTTTTGGTTTGCAATGGACCCCGTAGTTCCACTCTCCGTACCTCTGATACCTCCTTTGTCCCACCCCCCACACATGCGGTGACCTCACCCATTGAGACCAGCATGTCCAGAGATACAACCTCTCTTATCATCACCCAGTGCCTGGGCTTGCCTCCACTGTACCCGTGCCCCACCATACCCTGGTCTGCACATTATGCCCAGAATCTATTCTACCACGCCCATAAATCTGCTCCTTTTATTCCTTGTCCCCAACGCTCTAGGCGACCAGTTTTGATAGCCTTTAGCCGCACCCTCATCCTACTACTCCTCTGTTCCTCGGGTGATGTGGAGGTAAACCCAGGCCCTGCATGTCCCCAGTCACCCTCATTTGTTGACTTCTGTGATCGAAAAAGCCTTGGCCTCATGCATGTCAACATCAGAAGCCTCCTCCCTAAGTTTGCCTTACTCACCGCTTTAGCACACTCTGCCAACCCTGATGTCCTTGCCGTGTCTGAATCCTGGCTTAGGAAGGCCACCAAAAACTCTGAGATTTCCATACCCAACTATAACACTTTCCGTCAAGATAGAACTGCCAAAGGGGGAGGAGTTGCAATCTACTGCAGAGATAGCCTGCAAAGTTCTGTCATACTTTCCAAGTCTATGCCCAAACAGTTCGAACTTCTAATTTTAAAAATTAATCTCTCCAGAAATAAGTCTCTCACTGTTGCCGCCTGCTACCGACCCCCCTCAGCTCCCAGCTGTGCCCTGGACACCATCTGTGAATTGATCGCTCCCCATCTAGCTTCAGAGTTTGTTCTGTTAGGTGACCTAAACTGGGATATCCTTAACACCCCGGCAGTCCTACAATCTAAGCTTGATGCCCTCAATCTCACACAAATCATCAAGGAACCCACCAGGTACAACCCTAAATCCGTAAACATGGGCACCCTAATAGACATTATCCTGACCAACTTGCCCTCCAAATACACCTCTGCTGTCTTCAATCAAGATCTCAGCGATCACTGCCTCATTGCCTGTATCCGCCACGGGTCCACGGTCAAACGACCACCCCTCATCACTGTCAAACGCTCCCTGAAACACTTCTGCGAGCAGGCCTTTCTAATCGACCTGGCCCGGGTACCCTGGAAGGATATTGACCTCATCCCGTCAGTTGAGGATGCCTGGTCATTCTTTAAAAGTTACTTCCTCACCATATTAGACAAGCATGCTCCGTTCAAAAAATGCAGAACCAAGAACAGATATAGCCCTTGGTTCACTCCAGACCTGACTGCCCTCGACCAGCACAAAAACATCCTGTGGCGAACTGCAATAGTATCGAAGAGCCCCCGTGATATGCAACTGTTCAGGGAAGTCAGGAACCAATACACGCAGTCAGTCAGGAAAGCAAAGGCCAGCTTTTTCAAGCAGAAATTTGCATCCTGTAGCTCTAACTCCAAAAAGTTCTGGGATACTGTAAAGTCCATGGAAAACAAGAACACCTCCTCCCAGCTGCCCACTGCACTGAGGCTAGATAACACGGTCACCACTGATAAGTCCGTGATAATCAAAAACTTCAACAAACATTTCTCAATGGCTGGCCATGCCTTCCACCTGGCGACTCCAACCTTGGCCAACAGCCCCGCCCCCCCCCCCCGCTGCTACTCGCCCAAGCCTCCCCAGCTTCTCCTTTACCCATATCCAGATAGCAGATGTTCTGAAAGAGCTGGAAAACCTGGACCCATACAAATCAGCTGGGCTTGACAATCTGGACCCCCTATTTCTGAAACTGTCCGCCGCCATTGTCGCACCCCCTATTACCAGCCTGTTCAACCTCTCCTTCGTATCATCTGAGATCCCCAAGGATTGGAAAGCTGCTGCTGTCATCCCCCTCTTCAAAGGGGGAGACACCCTGGACCCAAACTGTTACAGACCTATATCCATCCTGCCCTGCCTAGCTAAGGTCTTCGAAAGCCAAGTCAACAAACAGATCACTGACCATCTCGAATCCCACCGTAGCTTCTCCGCTGTGCAATCCGGTTTCCGAGCCGGTCACGGGTGCACCTCAGCCACGCTCAAGGTACTAAACGATATCATAACCGCCATCGATAAAAGACATTACTGTGCAGCCGTCTTCATCGACCTGGCCAAGGCTTTCGACTCTGTCAATCACCATATTCTTATCGGCAGACTCAATAGCCTCGGTTTTTCTAATGACTGCCTTGCCTGGTTCACCAACTACTTTGCAGACAGAGTTCAGTGTGTCAAATCGGAGGGCATGTTGTCCGGTCCTCTGGCAGTCTCTATGGGGGTACCACAGGGTTCAATTCTCGGGCCGACTCTTTTCTCTGTATACATCAATGATGTTGCTCTTGCTGCGGGCGATTCCCTGATCCACCTCTACGCAGACCACACCATTCTGTATACTTCCGGCCCTTCCCTGGACACTGTGCTATCTAACCTCCAAACGAGCTTCAATGCCATACAACACTCCTTCCGTGGCCTCCAACTGCTCTTAAATGCTAGTAAAACCAAATGCATGCTTTTCAACCGTTCGCTGCCTGCACCCGCACGCCCGACTAGCATCACCACCCTGGACGGTTCCGACCTAGAATATGTGGACATCTATAAGTACCTAGGTGTCTGGCTAGACTGCAAACTCTCCTTCCAGACTCATATCAAACATCTCCAATCCAAAATCAAATCTAGAGTCGGCTTTCTATTCCGGAACAAAGCCTCCTTCACTCACGCCGCCAAACTTACCCTAGTAAAACTGACTATCCTACCGATCCTCGACTTCGGCGATGTCATCTACAAAATAGCTTCCAATACTCTACTCAGCAAACTGGATGCAGTTTATCACAGTGCCATCCGTTTTGTTACTAAAGCACCTTATACGACCCACCACTGCGACCTGTATGCCCTAGTCGGCTGGCCCTCGCTACATGTTCGTCGTCAGACCCACTGGCTCCAGGTCATCTACAAGGCTATGGTAGGTAAAGTGCCGCCTTATCTCAGCTCACTGGTCACGATGGCTACACCCACCCGTAGCACGCGCTCCAGCAGGTGTATCTCACTGATCATCCCTAAAGCCAAAACCTCATTTGGACGCCTTTCCTTCCAGTTCTCTGCTGCCTGCGACTGGAACGAATTGCAAAAATCTCTGAAGTTGGAGACTTTTATTTCCCTCAACAACTTTAAAAATCTGCTATCCGAGCAGCTAACCGATCGCTGCAGCTGTACATAGTCCATCTGTAAACTACCCACCCAATTTATCTACCTCACCCCCATACTGCTTTTATTTATTTACTTTTCTGCTCTTTTGCACACCAGTATCTCTTCTTGCACATGATCATCTGATGATTTATCACTCCAGTGTTAATCTGCTAAATTGTAATTATTCGATTTATTGCCTACCTCATGCCTTTTGCACACATTGTATATAGATTCTCTTTTTCCTACCATGTTATTGACTTGTTTATTGTTTACTCTATGTGTAACTCTGTGTTGTTGTCTGTTCACACTGCTATGCTTTATCTTGGCCAGGTCGCAGTTGCAAATGAGAACTTGTTCTCAACTAGCCTATCTGGTTAAATAAAGGTGTGAAAAAAAAAAAAAAAAAAACTTGCATTATTTACCATAAATAAGTGTGAAAGTACCACGTTTTGTCCAATAGATGCCACTGTTCCTGCTACTGCCACCACGCCCTTTAATCCATGTTGCTGGTCTCTTGTGTTTATCAAATGGATCACAACATTCTCTTTGCAACTTTGGGTAGAAAACCAATAGCTTTTGCTCATGATGAAAATAGATTTTATGGTCATCCTCACAATTCGAGCCTGTCCTCCATGAAAGCAATTCTGTTTTTCATTCTTCTAGGCTTAATTTCTGTCCATGAAACAGACCCTCTGTGTGTGGTGTATTCCCTTCAAAAAGGTCTGGATTAGTTAGACCATTCCTGGTGAACAAACAAACCATTAGGGTACAGCACTTCAATGGTAAAAGTCCCAAATACACAGTGTATATATAGTGTTTTGCAATAGTAATTGTATTGGGTTGGGTTTAATGGTAAATGTCACTAATCACACTACATAAGAGATGTTTTCTAAGAATTTGATTGAAAAACATATGACTGCCATGCAATGGATTATATTTGAATTATTTCATAAGGGTTGTCATAACATTTTATTCACTAGCCCATTTCTCCATCAAAGTTTTGGGCTTGAAAGAAAGGTCTTCATATGAGAATTGCACCGTACGGATAGTTCTCAGACAGCTGCCATTTGTTGGACTATTCAAGGAGAGCTGGGTTGAAGCATTAGGTTGCTAAGAGAAGGACAAATTGAATTGCTTTCATGGAGGACTGGCTTGACCACACAATCAATTTTCATCAAGAGCAAAAGCTATTGGTTTTTCTACCCAATTTCCAAAGAAAACGTTGTGATTCATTTAATAAACACAAGAGACCAGCAAAATGGATAAAACGGTGTGGTGGCAGTATCAGGAACAGCGGTATCTATTGGACAAAACGTGGTACTTTCACACACATTTATGGTAAATAATGCGACTTCAATGGCTAATTTCTCTGAACAGGGTTAAAAACCATCACCAGATTCACAGGGATATACATTACAAATGGTGAATAAGCAGTACTCTAAGCCACAGCTCCGTACTACTTGTCAAACATAGAGAACTCAATCAATAAAATGTATTTATAAAGCCCTTCTTACGTCAGCTGATGTCACAAAGTGCTGTACAGAAACCCAGCCTAAAACCCCAAACAGCAAGCAATACAGGTATAGAAGTACGGTGGCTAGGAAAAACTCCCTAGAAATGCCAGAACCTAGGAGGAACCAGGCTGTGAGGACACTGATTGATGGGTGGGATTGGCCTGCGTGGCTTTTCACCATTTTATTAGATTCCTTGTGTCTCACTCAATGGTAGGAAAAGTTCAGACCAAATTGGATGTTGGGTACTGTAATTTGTTGAATATTATGTGAATCCAATTTGGGTGCAATCAATCAGCTTTATTTCTCAATAACAATCTGAGATGGTGGGTGTCATGGCTTTTTGAAATGACATGGAATGACCCTAGAGAGAAAGATTACTGGAGTGAGAGAGAAAGTTGTTTTTGTGTAAAAGCCGTAATAATTGAAGTTTTTTGTTTCTCGCACAATGTTAGTCGGAATGTGTGTGACAGAGTAAGACAGGATGCAGTGTCATCTCCTAAAGGTGTCTAAATGAAGGGTGCTGTGTAAGAGGTCTTGAAAAAGGGCTCAATGTGTTGTCAGTACCAAACAGCGCAGACGTCTGTGCAGTGCATCCCTGACCTCTGATAACATGGGTCCTTGTATTCACAACGTTTCATTGAGGGTCTATAGGAAGTATTCCAATTGTGTGTGTGTGTGTGTGTGTGTGTGTGTAAGGGCGGGGTGTGTTTTAGTCTGAGGAACATGGACAGGGTGTTGGACCTCCATCAGGAGGACTTTGATGTGAGCGTGGAGCCAGGTGTGACACGCAAAGGCCTCAACTCCTACCTGAGAGACACGGGCCTGTGGTTTCCTGTCGGTGAGTCACGTGACCTGCAATGATGTCACTGCTCCAACGGGTAGGCCCCATAGGCCTGTCACTATACACGCGCCTGAGTTTAGTTAATCATTGTGAAATTAAGGGGCACGTTTTTCTATCATGAAATAGGGGTCCATGGGTGGAAAATGTTGGGAACCCCTGATAAGTAATCATACAAACTACTTTCATGTACAATGGTATTGCATGATCGTCATTCTAGCTGGCATTTTGTGCCTGAAGTTGTGAAGAATATTTGTGAAGTGTTGGGTATGAAATCACTGAGGTGTTCTACTGTCTGTCGGCACACACAGACCCTGGTGCAGACGCGTCTCTGTGTGGCATGGCTGCCACCAGTGCATCAGGCACCAATGCGGTGCGCTACGGCACCATGCGGGAGAACGTACTCAACCTAGAGGTGGTGCTGGCAGATGGATCCATCATCCACACAGCAGGCAGGGGGCGCCGGCCCCGGTAACAGTCCCAGACATAAATATATTCATGGTTATATACATCATTGGTTACACTGCCAGGCCTGAAACAGAAAGTGACAGTTAAAACATATTTTAGTGTTTAGCTATTAACAACCTATGTGGCGTTCTCTCTCTTTCTGTAATTTCCCCAGTAATGAGGACATGTATGACCTTTGACCTTCTCTCATCTCCGTTAGGAAGACATCAGCGGGGTACAACCTGACCAACCTGTTTGTGGGTTCAGAGGGCACTCTGGGGGTGATCACGAAGACCACCCTGCGTCTCTATGGGGTGCCAGAAGCCATGGTGTCTGCTGTGTGCACCTTCCCCTCTGTCCAGGCAGCAGTGGACAGCACTGTGCAGGTCCTCCAGACTGGAGTGCCCATCGCACGCATCGGTTAGTAGACGAGGTGGCCGTTTACTAGTTTTAACACAGAACTTACCTCTGCGTTCATTGTTTTCTTACTGAAAGGTGCCTGTCCATCTTAAACTGACACTGAGCAAGAGACTGCTATGCATTCTTACTCAGAGTAACCAAGGGCTTTAGACACTAATTGGAGGACCTGATGCTATTTGAAACACTGACCAAGTGTTTTTTACCACCATCTTCTCAGTGGAGCTGGAGCCTTGTTCTAATCCAACCACGTCTGTCCTTTCCAGAGTTCCTTGATGATGTGATGATTGACGCCTGTAACAGCTTCAACTCGCTGTCCTACCCCGTGGCCCCCACTCTCTTCCTGGAGTTCCACGGCACTGAGAAGAGTCTGGAGGAGCAGGTTACCGTCACAGGTGTGTGTTTTGTTGCTGTACGGTGTTATACTGAATGTGTGATGTAATTGTACGTTAAGTTAACGTTACTTGCGATAGTTTGCTGTAAATTTGACTTGTGAGATTTCTTCTTATTTGTTGATTGGAAACTGTCCAGAGGAGATCACGCAGGCTAACGGTGGGTCAGACTTTAGCTGGGCACGGGATGCAGAGACCCGCGGGCGCCTGTGGAAGGCACGACACGATGCCTGGTACGCTGCCCTGGCACTCAGACCGGGCTGCAAGGTAAGTAAGGCTCTGACTCATAATTATTGCTAAATAATGTAATCACTTTGGCATTATTGTTTGTAATGTTGTAACAGAAATGTGCTGACTCCATTTTGGTCCTGCAGGCCTACTCCACAGATGTGTGCGTCCCTCTCTCTCGTCTCCCTCAGATCATTGTGGAAACCAAGGAGGACCTGATGCTAAACGGACTCACAGGTAACGGCTAGCTAACAATCAACACAGACTCCCTCGTGGGACATCACTCAGGGTACAGTGTTTGTGTATGTTACTGTACATGTTTGTGTGTGACCAGTAGTGTATTGAGGATTCTTTCTCTTCTGAGGTCCGATCGCGGGTCATGTTGGAGATGGAAACTTCCATTGTATAATGGTCATGGACCCCAATGACCAGGATGAGGTCATTAGAGTTCATGAGTTCACTGAGCGACTGGCCAGGTACTGTATGTCTCTTTCCTCCATCCGTACTCCTTTTATCGCCATTAAAACGGCCCCTTGTTCCTGACCATTGAACTCATTCTCTCTTATCCCTGTATTTATAGTTCTGTTTCTCTCATGCTGTAGGAGAGCACTGGCCCTGGACGGGACATGTACGGGGGAGCACGGGGTAGGCCTGGGGAAACGAGCGTTGCTCCGAGAGGAGATGGGACCCCTGGCCATCGAGGTCATGCAGGGCCTCAAAGCCACCCTAGACCCCAAGAACCTCATGAATCCTGGGAAGGTTCTGTAGCTGAAGGTACTGTAGCTATGACCTTATCAGAGCACTGAATCAATGAATGAAGTGTAATACAATACCTTTGTCTGCCACAGGGTGTCAGGAGTTTGGTATTTTATAGCGTAACTGACTGAGTACCAAGGGCAAATTGTGTTCTTTTTGCCTGTCCCCTGTTTTTCCTGTTAAGTTCCTCAGAATGAACTGCTGCTAATTTAGATGTTATTACAATGGAACAGTAGCTTGAAATTATTTATTTGCAACAAACCTAATGCAACGTTTTGTGTTTTTGTTTCTGCTAAATTGTGTGCACATACTGTATTCAAACTGTAAATTGGCCACTTCTGATTGACAATGAAGTATTTTTTAATAAAAATCCCTCATATTGCCATGGTGAAGTTGCTCTTATGTCTAAAGATTTCTTCTACAATCTGATTTGTTCCTCTTAAGTCAATCTTAGCTGATGCCTTGAAATTGGGTGAACAAAGTAACTAAATGCATTTACACACCATTTCATGAGTAGATTTGTTAAACTTAACAACATTTAGGCCTGGAATCAAATTAAGGAAATTACATGGGAAAAATGTTTATTTTGACTTTTTTATTATTATATTTATCATTACTCATCCCACAGATTGCACATCAAAATCATGAGACAATTAGTTGATACCTTCAAAACAGGCATCCATTCACATCCTTGGGGGGAAAAAAGTAATCAAAAGATATTAAAACTAAATAAAGCAAGAAATTAAGGTATGGCCCTTTAGAGCATTGAGCTACAGTTAGCAGGAGACATTAAGTTATATAGTTTATATCATAACTGACTAGTAGTCTGTCTCCCCTGTGTCTGAGAAGCTTGGTGGTTGTCTGCTTGCTTAATAAATGTTTTTTGTAGTGCCCTCACGGGTATGAAGCAGATAACCCTGCAAAAATACTATTCTCTACATTTTAATCTAGCACAAATGGAAAAAAATATTCACCCATTTGTTCAGCTTTGTTTTTTGTTTTTTTCAGAATCATCATTCTGTTATTCTTTATACATTAGAGGCATTCTGAACAGTACTGTGAGTTTTGACAGATTTGGAAAAACAAATCTTCTTAAATGTGAATAAATAAATTGTAACCCCGGAATAGCTCTAAAATGTTTGGGTTGATGGTCTTGAACACCTCCATTACAAATCAGCCAACACAACCAGAGAGGACATTACCTATTTCAGCAGAAAGCATATGGGGCACAGACAGTCTCTTAGGCCAAGAGGCATCACACTCACATGAACACACTCAAGGCCCTTACAAAGAAATGACTCATTCTGATCAGTGTCTCCCCATCACAGCAAAAACCTGGCGAACAAAAATAAGTACATAGAGTATGTCATGTCAATTTTCTGTAACTGTAAACATTAGCGAAATAAAGGGAGAAAGGACACAGTCACACAGGGAAAATGGACATCTAAATTGTAAACGTTTCAAACACAGACCAACACACAGTATTGTCTCAGACTTCTATTTGACCCTTTAGCAAATCAGGCTCTCACACTACAGAGATCATCATCACCCCAACCACACCACAGGTATGGTGACTGACATCCTCACCGCCCCAGCACATAGACCGTAAACCAACGAACCCCAACTGTCCCCCACAACACACAAGCACACATTCACACACCACCAAGCATAAACAATGTAACCCCTCCACACAAGCACACATTCACACACCACCAAGCATAAACAATGTACCCCCTCCACACAAGCACACATTCACACACCACCAAGCATAAACAATGTACCCCCTCCACACAAGCACACATTCACACACCACCAAGCATAAACAATGTACCCCCTCCACAGAAGCACACATTCACACACCACCAAGCATAAACAATGTACCCCCTCCACACAAGCACACATTCACACACCACCAAGCATAAACAATGTAACCCCTCCACACAAGCACACATTCACACACCACCAAGCATAAACAATGTACCCCCTCCACACAAGCACACATTCACACACCACCAAGCATAAACAATGTACCCCCTCCACACAAGCACACATTCACACACCACCAAGCATAAACAATGTACCCCCTCCACAGAAGCACACATTCACACACCACCAAGCATAAACAATGTACCCCCTCCACACAAGCACACATTCACACACCACCAAGCATAAACAATGTAACCCCTCCACACAAGCACACATTCACACACCACCAAGCATAAACAATGTACCCCCTCCACACAAGCACACATTCACACACCACCAAGCATAAACAATGTACCCCCTCCACACACAGAACAAGTGTAGTTTGACTGGCATCTTCACTGCCTCAACACATATAGAAGCATAAACTACACCCGACACCACCCACCCACACAACCCAAACAGAAACCTACACAGACAGACCCTGCCCCGCCAGTTCTGCACCTCACACACCACTACTCCACCTCAAAGCGAAGACTAAGAGAAGCACATGTGACTCCAGCTAATGAGTGAGTGGGTGGGAGCTGTAACTCTGGTGATTGGGGGGCTTCTGTCGGATGATCAGACAATGTCCTGGGAGTCGACCTTTCCCTGGCACACAGGGTGCATCCAGCCCGATTCTTCCTCCTCCCCCGTCTCTTCCGGTGAAGGCCATGCGAGGACTGGATCCAGATGAGTGACAGGGAGCCAGGGACCGCTAGACTCTGGAGGCAGAATGGAGGGCAGAGCAGGGGGCCAGGGCATGTGGTGGGGCAACTGGCTGGCTGGGGTGGGGCGACAAGCGGCCTGGTGAGGCCGTTTGCCTGGAGGGGTCAGCCTGATTGGGCCGACTGGCAGTCTCTAGGGCTGAAGGGGCAGGGAGGAGGGGCACTCCTTAATGCATGTGGAAGTGACAGTATTGGCTTGATGTTTCTTTTGGTTCAGTTTGCTAGGAATTTTCTTGATAGATCAATTGATTGGTTGTTTTGGTTACTTCAGTATCCAGATATCCATGGTTGGACCATAAAGTGCCCTGAGAGGTTATAACCATATAATCAAAGTGGATACACAAAGACAGTTAAGGGTGTTATTTTAAATGTATAATTCACACTTACAGAAGGCTATAATTTCATACCGACTGAGAATGTTCGTTTTATTCAGGGTGGTTATACTGTACATGCATGTGTGCGTATGTATGCATTATACAGTGCATTTACACTGAGTATACCAAACATTAGCAACACCTTCCTAATATTGAGTTGCTCAATTAGTCGGGGAGTGGACTCTACAAGGTGTCAAAAGCGTTCCACAGGGATGCTGGCCCATGTTGACTCCAATGTTTCCCACAGTTGTGTCAAGTTGTCTGGACGTCCTTTGGGTGGTGGACCATTCTTGATACACACGGGAAACTGCTGAGCGTGAAAAACACAGCACCGTTGCAGTTCTTGACACACTCAAACCGGTGCACCTGGCACCTACTACCCCGTTCAAAGGCACTTAAAAAAATTGTCTTGCCCTTTCACCCTCTTTAACCTGTCTCCTCCCCTTCATCTACATTGGTTTGAAGTGGATTTAACAAGTGACATCATAGCTTTCACCTGGATTCACCTGGTCAGTCTAAGTCATGGAAAGAGAAGGTGTTCTTAATGTTTTGTACACTGTTAGTGAGTGAGCTATTTCAAGAGTACGTTCTCATCATATTACTACTACCTAGTTACACTGAGTGAGTGTCCTATTTGTATCATATAATTCTTGTAAGAATCTCCTGTCCCCAGTCTCCTGTGTGGAAGATAAGGGATGCTCTCACCTTGGAGTAGTAGGACTAGCAGCACAGAGGTCAGTCAGTCTGAAGGATGCTCAGGGCAGGACCGATTAATCTCAAACCAGGAGTCTATACAGCTGGGAGAGGAAGAGAGGAGAAAACACAACCATTACATGAATGCACATATCTCTTTGGCCTCAGTTACGGTATATCACTGAGGCCTAAATGTATTGCCCCACTGAGTATAATTAATCTAGTGGAGTCATTTCAGGCTGGGTAATCCTGTGAGCCTGCGTGCTTACTGTACATTGGGAACGTATTCAGAGCCCTTGACTTTTTCCACATTGTTACATTGCAGCCTTATTTTAAAATAAAATAAAAATATTCTCTCAATCTACACACAATACCCCATAATTACAAAGTGAAAAAAGGGTTTTAGAATATTTTGTAATTGTCTTAAATAAAAAACAGAAATACCTTATTTACATAAGTATTCAGACCCTTTGCTATGACAAATTGACCTCAGGTGCATCCTGTTTCCATTGATCCTCATTGAGATGTTTCTACAACTCGATTGGATTCCACCTGTGGTAAATTCAATTGATTGGACATGATTTGGACAGTGCATGTCAGAGCAAAAATCAAGCCATGAGGTCAAAGGAATTGTCCCTTGAGCTCCGAGTCAGGATTGTGTTGAGGCACAGATCTAGAGAAGGGTACCAAAAAAATTCTGCAGCATTGAAGATCCTCAAGAACACGGTGACCTCCATCATTCTTAAATGGAAGAAGTTTGGAACCACTAAGACTTTTCCTAGAGCTGTGCCCCTGGTCAAACTGAGCAATTGGTGGAGAAGGGAGGTGACCAAGAACCCAATGGTCACTCTGACAGAGCTCCAGAGTTCCTCTGTGGAGATGGGATAACCTTCCAAAACGACAACCATCTATGCAACACTCCACCAATCAGGCCTTTATGGTAGAGTGGCCAGACGGAATTCATTCCTCAGTAAAAGGCACATGGTATCCCACTTGGTGTTTCGCCAAAAGGCACCAAAAGGACTCAGACCATGAGAAACAAAAACATTACGCCAGGGTTAATTTACACAAAACACAGCCCTTATTTTAAGTGTTTCTAAAATCCCCTATGGGAAAAATAAATGGTGGGGAAACAATTGGAACCATTTCCTTGTTTGACAGCTAGGTTATCGCTATTATGACTCATACTGTGGAATAGTCCAAAAAGTACCAACTCCAAGCTAAATTAAAGTGCAGCTCAAATACTCTAAATTGTTTATAACATGAATGAAAATGACATATATATGGATGTTGCCCAAAAAAATATTGGTAAATGTTGAATTAATATGGAAATGACTAAAAGTAACTCCACTACACGTAACTGTTATTCTTTCTTGACTGCGATATTAGGTTGCTTCTTGTGTAAATATTTTCCGTCTGGATTTTAATGATTTGTTTGTTATTCTTTCTTGACTGTGTGATATTAGGTTGCTTCTTGTGTAAATATTTTCCGTCTGGATTTTAATGATTTGATTCTTTGGTCTGATGAAACCAAGATTGAACACTTTGGCCTGGCAGCCAAGCATCACGTCTCGAGTAAACCTGGAACCATCCCTACGGTTAAGCATGGTGGTGGCAGCATCCCTACGGTTAAGCATGGTGGTGGCAGCATCATGCTGTGGGGATGTTTTTCAGGGGTAGGGACTGGTAGACTAGTCAGGATCGAGAGAAAGATGAACAGAGCAAAGTACAGAGAGATCCTTGATGAAAATCTGCTCCAGAGCACTCAGGCCCTCAGACTAGGGTGAAGGTTCACCTTTGGACAGGACAACGTTCCTAAGCACACAGCCAAGACAACGCAGGAGTGGCTTTGGGACAAGTCTGAAAGTCCTTGAGTGGCCCAGCCTGAGCCTGGACTTGAACCCGATCGAACATCTCTGGAAAGACCTGAAAATAGCTGTGCAGTGACGCTCCCCATCCGACCTGACAGAGCTTGAGAGGATCTACAGAGAAGAATGGAAGAAACTCCCAAAATACAGGTGTGCCAAGCTTGTAGCGTCATACCCATTAAGACTCGAGGTTGTAATGCTGCCAAAGGTGCTTCAACAAAGTACTGAGTAAAGGCTCTGAATACTTATGTAAATGTGATATTATATATATTTCTTTCAATTTGATTTTTTTTTCCGAAAAACCTGTTTAAGCTTTGACATTATGAGCTATTGTGTGTAAATAGTTTTTTTCCCCCTCATCAATTTAATACATTTTAGAATAAGGCTGTAACGTAACAAAATGTGGAAAAAGTCAAGGAGTCTGACTGAATACTTTCCGAATGCGCTGTACAGTCCGGACCAGGAGTTGAGTCAGAGGGTTCGTCAACTGGCACCCTATTCCCTATGGTGCATGTCTTTTCACCTGAGCTGTATGTGCCCTAGTCAAAAGTAGTGCAATATCTAGGGGATATGATGTAATTTGAGATGCAGCCTGAGAGCTGAGTCGTACCTCACCTTTTGTGATAGATGCAGAGACAAGGCAGTCTGGCGATGGTGTCTCCTTGCTGCAGCTCCTCCAGACAGATCACACATTCCCCGGCATCCCTTGCTAGCACGTCATCTGTAACACGCAGACACACGCACAGGAAATCAGGCGCAGGCACACACACACACACACACAAAGCAAGACAACGGTGAGTGGCAATGACACATCACATCGTACCAAATAATGAAAACAAAGGCAGTGTGTCACTGCCACAAGAACAAAACTAAATTCAGTAAAAAACTGGAGACTATTCCACAAAAGTAACAATAAAACAGATACACCAGAATAGAACAGAGCAAAAGAAACGCAGCTGTGCGCTATTCAGGTGGAAGAGCATCCAGTCAGTGCGTCAGAGGAGAGGGAGGACTAGGCCTGGTCTGGTTGCTGCTGTGTAAAACAAACAGCAGGGGGCAGCATTGAGCACAGGCTGGTCTGGACCAACACAACCAGAGAAGAAGAGGCGACGCAAGAGGGTCCACTGCTGTCAAAATCTGTCCACGCGGGAATACAGCGATAAGCAGACCGATAAGCAGACCGCCTGCCTACCCGCCTTTTGGGACAACGACTCCTATTTTAAGGGCAGAGACACAACCATCTCACACAGCATATACAAAGTTTCTAACACAACTCACTGATGCAGCCAACCCATCGTTTGGCTTCTAGACCCAACATGGCTCACAGTTACTGTCTCTGTGCACAGGCAGACGGTACACGAACCAGAAGAGTGTGTGTGTGTTACAGGAAACATCCAGCCATTTGTTCAGCAAGGTAATGATCAGCAGGATAGAACACGGTAGCTCATACCCCAACAGTGAGTCACTGAAACACATTTTGCAACAGCCATTGTTCTTAGAATAAGACATTGTGGATTCCAGTAAAACCTAGTTTAAATTTGACAGGAAATGCTGCACTGCACAGTGCCAGAACAGAGTAGGACACCAGACCACATCCTGTTACAGTAACTCAATACTTTCCCTGGAAACACCAGTGTGTGTGTGTGTGTGTGTGTGTGTGTGCGCACATACACACATCTTTCTTGTCATGACTGTTTTGTTGAGTGAGAGTGGAGTTTTAGAACAAAGGGTAGACTTAAACAATAAGGCCCAAGGGGGTGTGGTGTATGGCCAATATATCATGGCTAAGGGCTGTTAGGCACAACGTGAAGCGGAGTGCCTTATTGCTTTTATAAACTGGTTCCCAACATACACTGAGTATATCAAACATTAGGAACACCTTCCTAATATTGAGTATCAAAGGCTTTCCACCGGGATGCTGGTCCATGTTGACTCCAATGCTTTCCACAGTTGTGTCAAGTTGGCTGAATGTCCTTTGGGTGGTGGACCATTCTTGAAACACACGGGAAACTGTTGAGCTTGAAAAACCCAGCAGCATTGCTGTTCTTGACACAAACCGGTGCACCTGGCACCTACTACCATACCCCATTCAAAAGGGACTTTTCTTTGTCTTGCCTATTCACCCTCTGAATGTCACACATACACAATCCATATCTCAATTGTTTCAAGACTTAAAAATCCTTCTTTAACCTGTCCCCCCCCCCCCCCTTTCATCTACACTGATTGAAGTGTAATTAACAAGTGACATGAATAAAGGATCATCGCTTTCACCTGGTTGGTCTATGCCATTGAAAGAACAGTAAACAAGTGTTTGTCATACCCATGGTATATTGTCTGATATACACATTGTGTTTTAGCCAATCAGCATCACAGACCCAAACTACCCAGTTTATAAAACGGGATGGTGAGGTGGACGTGATGCTCTGAACCTCTGGTAGTCCATTCAAAGCATTTAAGGAAGTGAAGGTTATATTTTTAAATGACCCTTAATGAAATGTTTGGTTAGGTTTGAGCACTGGGTGAAAACAGTATTAGAACAAAGGGAAGCGGGAGGAGGAGGGATGAGAGAGGGAATGTGGGGAAGCTAAGGTGAAGGGAGGAGAAGACAGCATGAGATGGAGTGAGACAGACAGAAGACATATGCTCTGAATGTAAATTAGCTTAGCTAGCTGCCCAGTCCCGTCAACCCTCTGCCTCCCCCTCTCTCCCCACCTCCCACAACATCCTCAATCTCCAAAACTGGTCCTCAGTAAATTTATACACAGCTGTTCCCTTTCCACACCCTTGCAGATAGAACAATAAGCACCCCCTCCTCCTCCCCCCGTCCTCAACTCCTGCTCCTTAGCTTGTTATCCTCTTAGGAGCTATGGCATCAGCGGCTCTCTTCGCATTATGCCAGCCAGCCAGAGGGAAGGAGGGTGTGTGTTTTTGTGCATGCAATGTTGTGTACATGGGGGGGATTTAGGTCTAGGTGTTCACACTGCAATGTACAGTGCAGTACACTGTATATGTCTATATATATATATATTTGTGTCTGTGGGTATGCATTATTATTTGTGTGAAGTTCGTTAGGTCTTGTGTTTTATGCTTATGTATGCGTGTGTGTTTTCTAGGAATCTAGGGGTGTTCGTGAGTGAGTGACTGAATGTGACACCGTTTTAGTAGAAATGTAAGTTGGAGATTGAGGGATAGGTGTAGCCAGTCCACGTGAGCTGACCACTGTCTTTTTTGGGCTACGACATTACATGATGATATTTTAATACCTGTGGTTAAATATAGCCCTTGCAGAGAGAGGAGAGTTGGAGAGAGAGAGGAGAGAGAAAGAGTTTGGCTTTTACAGCACAGGTGATGTCTGCCTGCTAGTCTGGAGGACACACAGGGAAGCAAGCCATGCTTGAGAAAGCCATAAAAGAAAAAGTACTTTAATCCTATTTGATGTGTTTGGGAAGAATGCCAAATCTCTGTTGGCAATATACTGTATGCAAATGACACTGAGTGGGAAAGGAGTTTATCTGTGAAATAAAAATGAATAATTCAATAACGTCAAGATATTACACTGTCTCTTACAGTTGATGGCGGACGGCGCTGTTTTTGACCAATATTAATGCACTTATATATTTCTGTATTAGCTGGGTGTCACCACCCCTATGTTAATCTCCCATCAGGATCAATACTGGCTGGGGTGGACAGGAGTTCACAGGTATAAGCACCATTAAAGACCACTGGGTAAACCACACAAATAATGTATGGCATTTCTAACCAGTAACCAATATCACAATGTCAATCTTGCTGGCCAGATACCCACACCTCACCCAACCCACCCACTGTATGGATCTTCTATGTCATTATTATAGACACACACAACTCTCTAGCTGCTCCACAAACAGAAACAGTAAGAATACAGACAGACACACACATTTATCACTGCCACTGCAGACAGGGTGTGTGTGTGTGTGTGTGTGTGTGTGTGTGTGTGTGTGTGTGTGTGTGTGTGTGTGTGTGTGGAGGTACATTGGCCATGCAGAGAGATCTGCTGATGTGTGACAGGCAGCGGGCCCAGCTGACTGACAATGGACCACAGAGCATTCTGGGAAATAAGATAAGCCGCAGTCCTGTCCCTATGTGTCACTAACTCAGGGGATTGCAGAGTGAGAGAGGGGGGGGGGGGGGGGTGGAGAGAGAGAGAGAGAGCGAACAGACAGACAGAGGGGGAGAGAGGGAGAGAAAGCAAATGTGTCAGAAATAAAATTTGACAGGACAGTTGAAAAACAACCCAAAAAAAGGAGAGATTTCTCCTCTTACTCTATATCAGCCATCTCTGTATCACTCTCCAGACTTTTCCATCCTTCTCAGTCACTCTCTGTACTATTCCATCCATCCCAGTCAGTTTCGCTCTACTTTTGCTGCTCACTATCAAGCCAGGCAACCTGGGCTACTATTGCCAGATACCAAGCACGCTAAGCGGTTAACCCTTGTGGCTAGGACCGCACTTCAATGTGTCTCGGTTTTAGGACCACCAATTTCCAGAGTTTTCTACTGCTGGCGCCTCTCATTTCACGGAGTGAATAACGTGCGTGTCCTACTATCATTACTGTCATGCCTCCGAAAAAAGACGAGGACCACATCTCTGCTGGACAGGTACGTGAACTCTTGGAGAAGCAGAAAGTTTTCTAAAAGGAAATGATACTTCAGCAGGAAAATAACTGTAAAAGCTTCATACAAATGATCATGGAGTCTACCAACAAACGACCTGACTAAAGATGTACAAGACATTAAAACAAGCCTTCAGTTCACACAAAAGGATGTGGATGTATTGAAGACACACTTTCCAGAAACTGTTCCTCTATGCGGAATGAAATCACCACAGTCAGGGAGGGCCTCCAGAACATGTCTGGGTAGGCTGATTACCTGGATGGACAATTGAGGAGAAATAATCTTGTAATACATGGTATCCAGGAGAGCCAAAGTGAGACATGGGCTGAATCAGAGGACAAAGTTCGAAAGCTGTTTTCTTAGGAGCTACAACTGGATCAACAGGTAGAGCTGGAACGTGCTCACCGGTCTGGGAAACCAGGGGGCACTGGTGGTGCAAATGGAGCCAGACCCAGGACAATTGTAGTGAAATTCCTCAGGTTCAAGGATAAGCTTGCAGTCCTTGAAAAAGCCAAACGCCTTAAAGGGTACTTCATCTTCATCAATGAGGATTTCTCAGATGCAGTCCGTCAAAGAAGAAAGGAACTAATACCAGCCATGAAGGCTGCAAGAGAACGAGTTGACATAGCATATCTGAGGTATGACAAACTGATTGACCCTCCCTCCCAAGGAGTTAGGAGGAGCGACAGACAAGTAATTCCAGCTCCACACACATTGACTGAGTATCTCTCTCTCAGATTCCAACTGCTGATTCATGTTTGGACATATAAATACTGTGCATCTACCAAAGAAAGGTCTGTTAATTGCTCACTTGAATATATGCAGTTCAAGGAACAAAAATCATGAAATATGCTGTCTAGTGCAGTCAAACAATATTCATGTATTGGCAATAACAGAGACTCACATGGACTCTTCTTTTGAGGATGCTGAGATCTCTATACATGGAGACAATATGTTCAGGAGGGACAGAAATAGATATGGGGGTGAAGTTGCAGTTTACATCCAGAGTCATATTCCAGCAAAACAACGTAAGGACTTGATGTTGAATGGATTAGAGGCGCTATGGGTACAGGTGCATTTAACACATTTAAAACCTAAACTAGTTGGTGGCTGCTATAGGCCACCTGGTGCTGATGTGAAATATATTGATGTAATTTGCGAAATGTTAGATAAGTTATCTGATGAAAATAGGGAAATATATTTTGGGGGGCAGATATGAATATTGCTTTTTTTTGAGCACCAACTGTCCAATGAGAAAGAAACGTATTTCTGTTGCCAATGTACAGTTGAAGTCAGAAGTTTACATACACCTCAGCCAAATACATTTAAACTCAGTTTTTCACAATCGCTGACATTTAATCCTAGTAAAAATTCTCTCTCTTAAGTCAGTTAGGATCACCACTTAATTTTAAGAGTGTGAAATGTCAGAATAATAGTAGAGAGAATGATTTATTTCAGCGTTTATTTCATCACATTCCCAGTGGGTCAGAAGTTTACATACACTCAATTAGTATTTGGTAGCATTGCCTTTCAATTGTTTAACTTGGGTCAAACGTTTCGGGTAGCCTGCCACAAGCTTTCCACAATAAGTTGGGTGAATTTTGGCCCATTCCTCCTGACAGAGCTGGTGTAACTGAGTCAGGTTTGTAGGCCTCCTTGCTCGCACACGCTTTTTAGTTCGGCCCACAAATTTTCTATAGGACTGAGGTCAGGGCTTTGTGATGGCCACTCCAATACCTTGACTTTGTTGTCCTTAAGCCATTTTGCCACAACTTTGGAAGTATGTTTGGGGCCATTGTCCATTTGGAAGACACATTTGCGACCAAGCTTTAACTTCCTTACTGATGTCTTGAGATGTTGCTTCAATATATCCACATAATTTCCCCTCATGATGCCATTTGTTTTGTGAAGTGCACCAGTCCCTCCTGCAACAAAGCACCCACACAACATGATGCTGCCACCCCTGTGCTTCACGGTTGGGATGGTGTTCTTCGACTTGCAAGACTCCCCATTTTTCCTCCAAACATAACAATGGTCATTATAGCCAAACAGTTCCATTTTTGTTTCATCAGACCAGAGGACATTTCCCCCGAAAGTATGATCTTTGTCCCCATGTGCAGTTGCAAACCGTAGTCTGGCTTTTTTATGACGGTTTTGGAGCAGTGGCATCTTCCTTGCTGAGCGGCCTTTCAGGTTATGTCAATATAGAACTCATTTTACTGTGGATATAGATACTTTTGTACCCGTTTCCTCCAGCATCTTCACAAGGTCCTTTACTGTTGTTCTGGGATTGATTTGCACTTTTCGCACCATAGTACGTTCATCTCTAGGAAACAGAATGCGTCTCCTTCCTGAGCGGTATGACGTCTGCATGGTCCCATGGTGTTTATACTTGCGTACTATTGTTTGTACAGATGAACGTGGTACCTTCAGGCGTTTGGAAATTGCTCCCAAGGATGAACCAGACTTGTGGAGGTCTACAATTTTTTTTCTGAGGTCTTGTCTGATTTCTTTTGATTTTCCCATGATGTCAAGCAAAGAGGCACTGAGTTTGAAGGTAGGCCTTGAAATACATCCACCGGTACACCTCCAATTGTCTCAAATTATGTCAATTAGCCTATCAGAAGCTTCTAAACCATGACATCATTTTCTGGAATTTTCCAAGCTGTTTAAAGGCACAGTCAACTTAGTGTATGTAAACTTCTGACCCACTGGAATTGTGATACAGTGAATTAGAAGTGAAATAATCTGTCTGTAAACAATTGTTGGAAAAATTACATTGTCATGCACAAAGTAGATGTCCTAACCGTCTTGCCAAAACTAGTTTGTTAACAAGAAATTTGCGGAGTGGTTGAAAAATGAGTTAATGACTCCAACCTATGTGTAATTAAACTTCTGACTTCAACCATATGTAACCTGACCCAAGTTATGACATTACAAACCAGAACGTTCATTAATAGGTCTGGTATCACATCATCAACTTGTATCGGTCACATTTTTACTAACATGGCTGAAAATTGTATCAGTGGCACTAGGTTGCAGTGATCATAACTCCCTAGGAATGCTAAAATACCAAAGGCGGGCCCTAAAATAATCTACCGCAGGTCCTACAGAGGGTTCAATCAGGACTCATTTGTGGATGAGATTAAGGATGTGCAACGGTTAGAAGTGTGTAGTAAGGATGATCCTGAAATGTCACTTAAGTTTAAGAAATCATTTATGAGTATAGTTGATAAGCACGCCCCTTTAAGAAAATGCACTGTGAGGTCAAACGGTGCCCCATGGATTGATGATGAGCTGAGAAATTTAATGATTCAACGTTATAACGCCAAAAAAGTAGCAGATAAATCTGGCACTCTGTTTGATAAGCAAAGTTATTGTGAATTAAGAAATCTTGGGACCAAGCTAAACAAAGGAAAGAAGAAGGAATTCGGTCAGCACAAAATTGATGAAGGGTGATGTGAAAAAGCTGTTGGGAACGTTGAACACTTATGGGTAGGAATTCGAACATGTCCGCCTTTTTTGTTGAATTAGAGTGTATATTTATTACAAAACCACATGATATCGCAAACTACTTTAATTAATATTTTACAGGCAAAGTGGACAAGTTGAGGAATGCTATGATTCCAACTGATGGCTCAGTGGCATATACCCTTATAACAGATTGTATCAAATTTCATCAAGTAGAACGGGAAGAGTTAGAAAGGATGCTGTTGTCTCTGTCGTATGACAAGTCGCCTGGTACAGATAATCTTGACGCCAAATTGCTTAGAGCTACAGCTAGCCAAACATCTACCCCAATCTCTTATATTTTGAATAAGTGCTTGATGTAGTGGGTGTGCCCAGAAGTCTGGAAAGAGTCAAAGGTTATTCCACTACCTAAGGATAAACAATCTGCATTCGCTGGTCCTAATAGTCCTATAAGTTCGCTGCCTGAGTTAAGTAAATTATTGGAAAAAAATTGTATCTGTACAAATAAGGATTATTTCTCATGTAATGGTCTGATAACGGGTTTCCAGCATGCATACAAAGGGCATTCTACGAGTACGGCCTTAGCACAAATGACAGATTATTGGTTAAAGAGTATGGATGACAGGAAGTTAGTTGGTGTTGCTAGATTTCAGTGCTGCTTTTGATGTAATTGAATGAACTGTTACTAGGTAAACTCAAATGTTATGGTTTTAAGTCTGCAGCTCTATCCTGGATGGAAAGCTATCTATCCAGGAGAAGGCAAAAATTGTTCTTTAATGGTAGCTTTTCAAACAGTAAATATATACACTGTGGTGTTCCTCAAGGAAGTTGCCTAGGCCAACTTCTCATTACCTTCAGTAATGAGCAAAGTAAGAGTGGTCATGTATGCTGATGACTCTACAATGTATAGCGCAGCATCAGAATGTAATGAGCTAACAGATGTACTGAGCAGTGAACTAAGAATGGTGTCTGAATGGGTTGATACGAACAAATTGGTGTTGAACATTTCTAAAACTAAATGTATCGTATTTGGTTCAAGATATATGCTTGCTGATGATCCCCAATTGAATTTGTCGATGAATAGAACGCATGTACAGCAAGTGAAAAAAACAAAACTACTAGGCGCCATGTTGGACGCAGCTTTATCATGACATGGATAATATTGTTATTAAGATGGGTAAGGGAATTGCTGTCACAAGAAAATGTTCAGAGTATGTAACATCTAGCACACTGAATCAGGTGATTCAAACCTTGGTCCTATCACACTTAGAGTACTATCCAGTTAAATGGTCATCTGCAGCAAAGAAAGATATAAAAAAGCTCAAAACAGGGCTGGTAGATTACCTCTTCATTGCTCTATCCGTATGAATATTATCCAAATGCATCAGAATCTCTCATTGCTTCATGTTAAAAACAAATTACTATCTAGTCTTCTGATTTTCTTTAGGAATGTTATATTACATTTTTTAAGTATTTTTCAGTCCAGTCAGTACATACTAGCAACACACATAACCACCAACCCAGACAGGCAAATTCAGGGCAGCTAAAACAACCCAAGCCAAGGAGAAATCGCCTTAAATCTACAGTTTTATATAGAGCCATAGCTGAATGGAACAATTTACCAATCCATATCTCAGGCAAAAAAATAAAAGAACATCCATATGACTGGACAGCAAATAGAAAGCACCAACTGAATGTTAAATGTGTTCATGTCAGGTATTTTAATGATCTGTATTGTCTACTTGTTGAATGACTGAGAAGTCTTGAATGTGGTTGTTTGTATTGTCTTATTAATTGGTGTTGGACCCAGGAAGATTAGCCAGCATTACGGCGTTAGCGAATGGGGATCCTAATAAAAATTACAATCTCAATCTTTTTCTACCGCCATTCCTTTTCAGCCCCTCATCTATCTACTTCTCCCTCTCCATCCTGACAGACCTGGCTTTAAATGAGCCCGAGAAAGCAGACTGGTCATACGTGACACGTAGCCCACAGGGTCACCTTCAGCCCCAGACCGGAACGGAAAGCGGTCACTCAAACAGGTAGCAGTCAGTCAATCACAGGGGTGACCAAGGCTGCAGGCAGCCATCTCAGCTAGTCACGCTGTCAATCAAACAACCTGGAGCCAAGCCGGCACACATGGTCACGGGAAAAGAACAGCAGACAAGGACCCATAATGCCCAGGGAAAGCTGATTGTATACCTGAATCGACTCGGAACATATACCTGGCTTGACTCCCTGAACATACTTAGATGTGCTTAGCTGACACTCTGAACATTTAACTGTCTCTCCTACAATCTGAGCATACTGATTACACATGAACCAAAACCAATTACAGAGCTAATGGCATACATACACTATCTCTGTGTGTCGCTACTGTATGGCGCATGAAGATCAGGTTTTTCTTGTTTAGATACTGTGATTACTTAAGTACAAGCAGCTCAAGCCATTGATATAGAAATACAGGATTCTAATTCTATTTCTATGGCTACAGTCTGCATTGGACAATCCTGAACTCTCTGTCCACAGACAGACAGTAGTAATATGGAGAGAATCGATGGAGGGAATAACACTCGCCGTGACCCCCCAGCTCTGGTGCTAGAGAGACGGCTCATATAAAGTTCACGTCTACATTCCCACAGTCACAGCCAACATCGACATAGTAAGAGATAGGGGGAGAGAGCATCATGGGAGACGGGGATGAGAGGCTACGTGCGCAAGATCGAGACAGAGGGATAATGAGAAGAATGCAAAGATTCAGAGGAGGAAAAGTGACAAACAAGAGGGGAGAGAAGAAGAGATCAAGAGCAGGATATAGGGTCTGGGGAGAGGTAGAGGAAGTGTGTCTCACCATTATAGGACAGGCGGGGCTTGCTTAGACACATGATGAAGTGCACCTCCATCTCATTGGACGCCACAGACTTGGAGCATACAGGACACTTGAACCCTGTGGAGAACGAGGTTAGACCTTAGTATACACACACACACGTTATACTGGCGCTCAAAGCAACTATCCAATTTACAACAGTGAATAAGTGAAACAAATTATCTTAGATTATTACAAACCAATGTTCCAAACTAAAATAGGGGCACCACAAAGTAGTGACACTGAATCACTGTCTGTGTTTTCTAGTCAGTCCCCTTTGCATGACAATGTGATACAGACCTGTCCCCTATTAATCATGTAATACAACAATTATCATCCTTAAAAACGTTGAATGTTTACCTGCATATGGAAAGGGACTGCAGATGGAAATGAGCTGTGTTGCAAAATCTGGTGAGATATACAGTATGTTGTCCCTGACTAATAAACTAAACTCTTTTTCAAACTGTGTTGATACAAATCTGGCACATAGAGTGAGTCATTAATCACATACTGTATATCCCATCCCAAATAGCAGACATGACTTACTGCAAAGCCCTATTTTAGCTATCTCCCTTACGATGTTTGGTTTCAGCTTTGTGCATACAACAGCATTAGCAAAGCACATAACGGAGATTACATCAATTCCTGGCGTCGCTCTCTATCCAGCCACGGGTTGAGTTTTGCATCATGAGCTCTCAATACTGCTTAAACACAGACACTAGTAGTGTTCAGCTGGCTGCACCCAGCACTTTAAAATGTACAGAGCAACCATAAAACAGACACCAGGGCAGTGTCTCAAATGGCACCCTTTCCCCACGACTTTGGAATATAGGGTCTCATTTGGGACGCAACCCAGTAGTGTTTAGCTGGCTGCTGCACCAAACTCTTTACATTTATTTACACAGTTACCATGCCAGATCCTACAGCGCTGGGCTGGACTTGCCAGTGTTTTAATGCACAATAGCAGGCCATTATCACGTTGGCCATGAAACCACTCAGTACAGGGACCACGCTGTGCTGTGTGCATGGCCAGAAATGAGCTCAGCCATGCCAAAATCAGCGTGCTTTTGGTACAATTATAACTATGCACTCATGAAGATGTTGCTATTCATTTATACTGGTAGCATATGACCGAGTTATTCTTCATTACTAGTTAGTTATTCATGTAATGTTTTAGAAATGGTAAATATATATATATGTGCTGCTGGGACAGCAGTGGGCAGAATGTGTCCTTCCGTATTTTCTCTTTATTCAGTAGAGGAAAGGACAGCATAAATGTGTCAGTAGTGGGATTTGTAACCGTATTGCCCATGGACAATATGTGCTTGGGAGCCTGCAGCACTACCGCTATGCCACGCTCCCGCACCGGAATGTGTGTTTAGTGTTAAGTCAGGGTCTAAACTCTTTCTTTGAGGCTTGTCTGGTTTCTATGAGTCTGTCTGGGATTTACCTAGAGAGCATAAAGCATTAAGCAGACGGACCAGCACAGTTGGGAGAAGAGTTGGAGAGATGAAGACAAGCTGTAGAGGTCTATGGAGTAGCTTGGAAGATAAGTATGACAAAGTGATGAAGGTGGGATTGATAGACAGAGGTAGGGAGAAACTAAGAAGGGAAGTAAATGTAGTCAGTAAACCAGGGCCGTCCCCCCACCCACCAGCCCCCCACGGCAGCTGACCCAATTTTCCCCTGGCTGCTATTTTCAGCCCCTCCTTAGGGACAGACGGAGAGAGGGATGGAAGAAATCTGAGGGAAAAAGGAGGAGGTGCAGGAGGACTTTATAAGAGAGATGCTCTGCAGAGGTTGCATGGATCTGATGGACTGAGAAAGCCCATGAATCACCTCCCAGGTGGCAAGAGGCCAGAGAGGCCCTATCTGTAAATGGCAAAGCAGACATTATATGGCAACATCTCTATGACCATTCCAATGATCAAAGAAGTGTTCAAACAGAGTTCACTTGACAACACTGTGGACCTTTTACCCTCATCATGGAATGGAAACAATGCTAATTTACCCTTCCCTATCTTGTTCAGACTTTCGCCCATTTTCTCTCACCGAATAGAAGTGTGTGTGTGTGTGTGTGTGTGTGTGTGTGTGTGTGTGTGTCCATCCACTGAGGCGACATCAGCCTCTGAGAACATACTGTAACTGAGAAATAGCACTCTACTGTGAGGTCAAATAGGGGCAAAAGAAAATCACAAGACTGCATCAAAACATAAGCAAACAAAGATATTCCCTACAGTGAACACAGTGTGTGTCATGAACACAGAGCTGGCCCTTCATCAAACCACACGTACAAGACATACTTCATACTGGCAGAGAAAACACAAATAATCAACACAATAAAATGTACCTACATGAAACTAAGACTAACCACCACACCATAACAGATTTATTATGTGTGATCACGCTCTCCATGGCCAATGTAAGTGAGACCTTTAAACAGGTTAAATTCACAAGTAAGCAGGGCCAGATGGATTACCAGGACGCGTACTTAGAGCATGCACTGACCAGCTGACAAGTGTCTTCACTGACATTTCCAACATCTTCCTGACTCAGTCTGTAATACCTACACATTACAAGCAGACCACCATAGTCCCTGTGCCCAAGAACACCAATGTAACCTGTGTAAATGACTATCGCCCCATAGCACTCACATCTGTAGCCATGAAATGCTTTGAAAGATTGGTCATAGCTCACATCAACACCATCATTCCAGAAACCCTGGATCAACTCCAATTCACATACCGCCCCAACACGTCCAGAGATGACAATCTCTATTGCACTCCACACTGCCCTTTCCCACCTGGACAAAAGGAACACCTACGTGAGAATGCTGTTCATTGACTACATCTCAGCATTCAACACCATAGCGCCCTCCAAGCTATTTTTTGTATTTTATTTTACTAGGCAAGTCAGTTAAGAACAAATTCTTATTTACAATGACGGCCTACACTGGCCAAACCCGGACGACGCTGGACCAATTGTGCGCCACACTATGCGACTCCCAATCCTGGCCGGTTGTGATACAGCCTGGATTCAAACCAGGGTGTCTGTAGTGACGCCTCTAGCACTGAGATGCAGTGCCTTAGACCGCTGCGCCACTCGGGAGCCCATCACTAAATTAAGGACCCTGGGATTAAACACTTCCCTCTGCAACTTGATCATGGAGTTCCTGACGGGAGTTGGTAAGGGTAAGGAACAACCCATGCGCAACGCTTATCCTCAACACTGGGGCCCCTCAGGGGTGCGTGCTTAGTCCCCTCCTATACTCCCTGTTCACCCACGACTGCGTGGCCGTGCACGACTCCAACACCATCATTAACACCACAGTGGTAGGCCTGATCACCAACGACAATGAGACAGCCTACAGGGAGGTCAAAGACCTGGCATTGTGGTGCCAGGACAACAACCTCTCTCCCTCAACGTCCGCAAGACAAAGGAGCTGATCGTGGACTACAGGAAATGGATGGCCGAGTACGCCCCCGTGTCTGTAGTGGCGCATGTCAAGAGCTTGAAGTTCCTCTGTGTCCACATCACTAATGAATTATCATGGTCCAGACACACCAACACAGTCGTGAAGAGGGCACGACAATGCCTCTTTCCCTTCAGGAGGCTGAAAAGATTCAGCACGGGCCCTCAGATCTTCAAAAGGTTCTACAGCTGCATCATTGAGAGCATCTTGACTGGCTGCATCACCTCTTGGTATGGCAAATGCTTGGCAAGGCGCTACAGAGGGTAGTGCGCACGGCCCAGTACATCACTGGGCCAAGCTCTCTGCAATCCAGGACCTCTATATCAGGCGGTGTCAGAGGAAGGCCCTAAACATTGTCAAAGACTCCAGCCATCCAAGTCATAGACTGTTCTCTCTGCTACTGCATGGTACGCGGGTCGGTGCACTAAATCTGGAACCGACAGGACCCTGAAAAACTTCTACCCCCAAGCCATAAGACTGCTAGACCCTTTTGGCACTAACTATTTTGACTTCTCACATACACTGCTGTTACTGTTTATTATCTATCCTGTTGCCTAGTCACTTTATCGCTGCCTAGATTATATGCCACAGGAGGCTGCTGAGGGAAGGGTGGCTTATAATAATGGCCGGAACGGAGCGAATGGAATAGGATCGATGTATTTGATACCATTCCACTCCAACCATTACCATGAGTTCGTCCACCCCAATTAAGGTGACACCAATCTCCTGTGGTATATGTACATATCTACCTTAATTACCTCATAGCGCTGCACATCAACTTGGTACTGGTACCCCGTGTATATAGCCAAGTTATCGTTACTCATTGTGTATTTATTCCTTGTGTTATTATTTTTCTATTATTTCTGTTTTTCTTCTCTCTGCATTGTTGGGAAGGACCCGGAAGCACTTCACTGTTAATCTACCTGTTGTTTGTGAAGCATGTGACAACTAAAATTGTATTTGGTTTGACATTCTTACTTGGTAATAGTACAGCCACTGTATACTTACCCTGAACAATGTAGAGTACAGATGTTGTCACACAACTGTATAGATATCAAGCCATTGTTAAAGTAACTATGGAGTGGGCATGCTAACCCAAGCTGACCAGCGTGCTGCCCCCATGTTTCTGTAGGTGAAATAGAGCCGTCACACTGCGCTTCTGTTAAAGTGTCCCAAGGCGCCTCTCGACAAAGCCGACACATTTCTCAAGCCGAGCCGACTGACTCAATCTCTGCTTCATGCATTTTTCATGATACCGCTGCAGTCCAGCCCCATTCCCCATCGTCAATGATAAAGAATTCAAAACCTTACAAAAATACCTATGTCTCAGAAGCTCATAAAATGTCCATGACTGGCCACCAGCATTACGATAGCTTCCTTCCTCAGGATCATTACCCTCTCGATACCTAACCCCTCCTCTCCCTGTGTGTGAGAGAAGAAACACCATCTCCTTTTAGATGATGTCAAACTGCATTTACCCTTCTGAAGAAGCACTTCAAATGTTAATTACTGTGATTTAAGACTAAATTGTAAACATTAGGCATAAGAAATGGATCACTTAAACCACCAAACAAAACAAGAAGTAGATAGGATCAGCCCCCTAAATGAGTTTAGATCAAATTAACGGTTAAATTAATTGTTTTGGAAACCACACTCCGACTGAATCAATATATTGTTGTAACAAGTGTATTCAACCTTCACATAAATATCTAGGCTCTAGGCCCGGTTGAAACAGAAGACCGAAAAACACAGAAAAAGGTTTTGGATAAATGCTACTATTTGAAAATAACAGTGAACTGCTGATGGTAAGGCAAGGCCATGCATCTGACACAATATTTCACTCATGTGGCACAAACATCACTGCATAAGCACAGTTAAAATACCTCAGAATCATTTCCTCCACATGGGTCTTTTGGGGGCCATAAGTGTGATTTGGTTGGGGGGCCCCACACTTCGCAGTAATACATTTTAGTGCCCCCCTCTTGACGGAGGAGAGAGAACTGTCAAGTTTTAAAGTTAATTTCCTGCAATTATACACATTTTGTCATGGGGCGTAGAGAACATGTTGCAGTTTTATAAAAAATGTCATGCAATTCTAGGGCAGAGACAAAATGTGTACTTTTATAGCTAATTTCCTGCAAATCTACCTATTTTTCCATGGGATTGAGAGAGAATTTTGCCATTTTAAAGCTAAATCTCAGCAATTCTACACATTTCCCCATGACTTATGCCATGTTAATATGATATCTGAGTGAGAGTGACTAACAAAATAAAAAAATGGGGACACCTGGAGGTCAGGGCCCCTGGGCATGTGCCCGGTGGGTATCCCTGCATGCCCGGTCTATATTCAGCCATGATTACTACAAGTTTAGATAGTCTAGCCAGCTAACTATCAATCCAGATATTTTTAGCCGACATTGCTAATTGAGTGACTGTCAGTGACTGACATAACGAGAAAAACTGATAATGCACAACTAAATGTATGAATTGCACTTGGTGTATTCTACTATTCTTACTCTCAATAGTAAGTTGAGACCCCAACTGAGTTCCAAAAAAAAATAATTAAAAGCCAAGAAAAATAATATCAGTCTATGGATTTCACGACTGGGAATACAGATACAGTATCCGGTTTCAGGTAAGACCCAAATGCAAACTGTGTTGAAGTAACAATATTTATTACAGCAACAGGAGCAGACAAACGACAGGTCAAGGCAGGCAGGGGTCGATAATCCAGAGTAGTGGGGCAAAGGTACAGGACAGCAGGCAGGCTCAGGGTCAAGGCAGGCGGGCTCAGAGACAGAACATTTAGTTGGTCACAGATACCTTAAATAAAAGGTAGGGTGTGGATCAGAACACCAGTCCGTATCTGGTGTGACCACCATTTGCCTCTTGCAGCGTGACACACCTTCGCATAGAGTTGATCAGGCTGTCAATTGTGGCCTGTGGAACGTTGTCCCACTCCTCTTCAATGGCTGTGAGACGTTGCTGGATAATAGCGGGAAGTGGAACAGGATGTTGTACGCGTCGATCCAGAGCATCCCAAACAGGCTCAAATGGGTGACATGTCTGGTAAGTATGCAGGCCATGGAAGAACTGGGACATGTTCAGCTTCCAGGAATTGTGTACAGTTCCTTGCGACATGGGGCCGTGCATTATCATGCTGAAATATGAGGTGATGGAGGCGGATGAATGGCATGACACTGGGCCTCAGGATCTCGTCACTGTATCTCTGTGTATTCAAATTGCCATTGATAAAATGCAATTGTGTTTGTTGTCCATGGCTTATGCCTGCCAATACCATAACCCCTGTTCACAACATTGACATCAGCAAACCGCTCGCCCACACGACGCCGTACACGCTCTGCAATCTGCCCAGTACAGTTGAAACAGTGATTCATCCATGAAGAACAAACTTCTCCAGCGTGCCAGTGGCCATCGAAGGTAAGCATTACCTGCAAAACTGCAGTCAGGTCAAGACCCTGGTGAGGTCGACAAGCACACAGATGAGCTTCTCTATATATTTTTGTTCCGTGTACTGTTTATTATTTAAATTTTTTAACTTGGGGGCCTCCTAGCAACCACTTATGCCTGGAACCGGCCCTGCCTCCACAGGCCAAAACTGTGAGCCAGATGAACACTAACTTGGAAAGATCTGGTTTTGAATAAAGTATACATGTTCAGTTTCCAGATGTTCTGAAGACCATCATGACACACTCACCCAAAGCCAACACAGTATTTTAATTCATTGTAGCAATTAATTTAGACAAATGTTTGGCTTCTACCTTGAACTTGTATTGATTTTAAAGCAATCATGAATCTGAACACTTCATGAATCATTAATCTCTACTTAAAACAATCCTGTCATCGCCTCAAGCATTCTGCATAAATTATACAATGCAATCGTTAAGTATTCAGACCCTTTGCCTTTTTCCACATTGTTACGTTACAGCCTTATTCTAAAATAGATTTTTTTAAATGTAATCCTCATCTCTCCACACAATACTCCATAATGACAAAGCGAAGACAGGTTTTTAAAATTAAATCAAATCAAAAATGAAATACCTTATTTACATAGGTATTCAGACCCTTTGCTATGACACTCGAAATTAAGCTCAGGTACATCCTGTTTCCATTGATCATCATTGAGATGTTTCTATTGGAGTCCAGCTTCGGTAAATTCAATTGATTGGACATGATTTAGAAAGGCACACACCTGTCTATATAAGGTCCCACAGTTGACAGTGCAAAACCCAAACCATGAGGTCAAAGGAATTGTCCATAGAGCTCCAAAACAGGAGTGTGTCTAGGCACAGATCTGGTGAAGGGTACCAAAACAGTTCTGCAGCATTGAAGGTCCCCATAAACACAGCAGCCTCCATCATTCTTAAATGGAAGAAGTTTGGAACCACCAAGACTCTTCCTAAAGCTGGCCGCCCAGCCAAACAGAGCAATCGGGGGAGAAGGGAGGTGACCAAGAACCCAATGGTCACGCTGACAGAGCTCCATAGTTCCTCTGTGGAGATGCTATAACCTTCCAGAAGGAAGGTTACCATCTCTGCAGCACTCCACCAATCAGGCCTTTATGGTAGAATGGCCAGACGGAAGCCACTCCTCAGTAAAAAGGCACATGGCAGCGCACTTGGAGTTTGCCAAAAGGCACCTAAAGGACTCTCAGACAATGAAAAACAAAATTCTCTGGTCTGATGAACCCAAGATGAATGCCAAGCGTCACATCTGGAGGAAACCTGGCACCATCCCTACGGTGAAGCATGGTGGTGATAGCATCATGCTGTGGGGATGTTTTCAGCGGCAGGGACTGGGAGACTAGTCAGGATTGCGGGAAAGATAAACGGAGCAAAGTACAGAGAGATCCTTGATGAAAACCTGCTCCAGAGCGCTCAGGACCTTAGACTGGAGCGAAGTTTCATCTTCAAACAGGACAACGACCCTAAGCACACAGCCAAGACAACGCAGGAGTGGCATTGGGACAAGTCGCTGAATGTTCTTGAGTGGCCCAGCCAGAGCCCGGACTTGAACCCGATCGAACATCTCTGGAGAGACCTGAAAATAGCTGTGCAATGACATTACCCATCCAACCTGACAGAGCTTGAGAGGATCTGCAGAGAAGAATGGGAGAAACTCCCCAAATACACGTGCCAAGCTTGTTGCGCCAATACCCAAGAAGACTTGTGGCTGTAGTCGCTGCCAAAATTTGCTTCAACAAAGTACTGAATAAAGAGTCTGAATACTTAGTAAATGTGAGATTTCCGTTTTTTTTTTTATTATACATTTGCAAACATTTCTAAAAACATGTTTTTTATTTGTCATTATGGTGTATTCCGTGCAGATTGATGAGGGGGGAAAAAACTATTTAATTAATTTTAGAATAAGGCTGTAACGTAACAAAAGGTGGAAAAAGTCAAGGGGTCTGAATACTTTCCTAATGCACTGTATATAATACATGATGGTTTATATAGATCAGAATATCATTAAACAACATGTATTATTAGAACAAAGTAAGAAGTAAGTTTCAGTGGGTTAAAATGCAAGGATGCCTACCCAGCTGTTCCCTTAAGCATTCCATAAACACTATCTAAAGGGAGTATTCACAGCAAGAAGACCACCTCAGGTTCAGATCATTGGATTTTAAAGTCACAATATCAATATTTAGATTCATATTTTAATAGCATTCCCTTGGTTCATTGGTAAAATTTTATGAACACAAACACAAAATAAACTCTCCTGACTAGATCTCTCCCTACATTCTTGATGTTTTCAAAATGACATTCGACCGAATCCGTCTTTGCTCAGAGAATTATGTAGAGGGAGAGATGGAGGGAAGAGAGGAGCAGGGGAGTTGTGTTAGCCAGCCAGACAAACACAGTGACACAGCACAGAGGTTCAGGAGTAGCATTATGAACAGAGCCGAGAGGTACAGTAGCAGACAAACAGAGTGCACATCCCAAATAGCACCCTATTCCTTATACAGATGTAGGATCTTAAATTTGAGACAGTTTGCTACAGCAGGAAAATCATCCTGCGGTAACAGGAAATGTGAATTATGTGGATTATAATTAATGGACATTTTTGTAGGGGCTGCTTCATTTTTTTTAAAGGGAAAATCAAGTCTGAAATTACAAAGTGGAAATCAAACTTCAAAAAAAATACAGGTTTTACATTTCCTGCATTGCAGAAAAGTTCTCCTGCAACAGGGTGATCAAATTAAGATCCTACATAAGATTCTACAAAAGTAGTGCACTATATAGGGAATAGGGTGCCATTTTGGATGCGACCCTGGTCAAAAGTAGTGCACTATATAGGGAATAGGGTGCTGTTTGGGATGCAACCAGAGAGAAGGGATAAGACACCATTAAAAAAGGTACAGATGGGAAGTCTGTCTCCCTCTAGCAGGCAAGGTGACAGCTAGCTCCTTGTAATACCCTGCCCGGCCTGCTGTCCAGAAAGCCTCTGTCTCTGAGGAGAGCAAACACCTTGCTATTTCAAGCCCTCTCTCTGTCAAGTCAAGGACATAGCTTGTTTACTGTCTACACAGGTCATTAGAGTAGACAAGACAACATAGATTATCTTATTAAATGAGTGACCTTGTTTGTTTGTGTATATCTTCTTTCCACGTGTCTGGGCTGGTTGTCCCTCTAATGATGGTACTAAATGAGGACTGTATGAGTGTGTCTAGAGACCTGTTTAGTCCAGAATACAGGACATTATGTTCAGAATACAGGACATTATGTTCAGAATACAGGACATTATGCCCATACATGGATAGTAGCCATTTGATTACATCACATCCAACTCAAACCCAACTCAGACAACTCTTTACCTTACCGGAAAGAACAGCAGTTTCCATGGAAACAGCTGAATGAGAGAGTCAAAGACTTGGAGAGGGAAAGGGGGAGGAGGGGGCCGTGAGAGCTGACATACTGACCTATTGTTGTTTTAGCTAAACTCTTTGATTGCAGGAAGTAATGTGGCCTTAGATACAGGTGAGACGGGGGTAGAGTATGGGTAGGAGGGAGGTGTGTAATGGCACTGGTGTGTATTGTGTCGGGGAGAAAGGGGTATCATTACATAGCGAATAAGACAGAATGGGCTGTTATGCTGTGGTGAGAAACAATGTGATTTAGGTTTGTGATGCTTAATAATATAGAAAGCATCCGGTGATCAGTGATGCTTGCTAGCCATTGCAATTATCAGTGTAGTTGATTGACAGGAGCCATTCCCCCCTGCTACTGATGTCAAAGGTTTATCTTAAGAAAGTCTCTGCTGTGTGATGACAGGATATAGTCCCTACACCACGGCAACGGTCGTCACTGCCTTAGCTCCGTCCATTTGTGGTGTCCTTTTATTAGAAAGGTTTGTCGGCTGTCACTCAATCACAGACTGGCTGTGAAACACTAGTGAGAAAGTCTGTTAGAGGAACTTGTCAAGCCTCTATCCCTCTCACCTTACCTCAGTCTCTTCCTTTCTCGCCTTACCTCAGTCTCTTCCTCTCTCCCTCTATCCCCTTACTTCAGGCTCTTCCTTTGTCCGTCTCTCCCCTTACCCCAGTCTCTTCCTCTCTCCCTCTATCTCTCTCTCACCTTACTTCAGGCTCTTCCTCTCTCCCTCTATCCCTCTCTCACCTTACTTCAGGCTCTTCCTTTCTCCCTCTATCTCTCTCTCTCCCCTTACCTCAGTCTCTTCCTTTCTCCCTTTATCCCTCTCCCCTTACCTCAGTCTCTTCCTTTCTCCCTCTATCCCTCTCCCCTTACCTCAGTCTCTTCCTTTCTCCCTCTATCCCTCTCTCTCCCCTTACCTCAGTCTCTTCCTTTCTCCCTCTATCCCTCTCACCTTACCTCAGTCTCTTCCTTTCTCCCTCTATCCCTCTCTCCCTTCCTGGCCCTCTGTCTCTTGAGGAAACAAGTGTGTGAGGATATTGTGGGGATAGCAAGGAGCAAGCAAGTGTGCATCTTGAAAACAGCAGTGACAAGCAACATGGTTGTCACAGCAACAGAAATCCTCTCTCAGCAATCCAGTGTAGACTGTGTGTGTGTCCCTCTTCCTCTGTATACACTGTGCTGAGGTAATGGGAGAAGGGAGAGAGACAGTGTATGAGGGGAGGGGAAAACATAAATAAAATGAGTGACCTATATTGTTGAATCCCACTGCCAGACAGTTTAGCACATATGTTCCACAATCCCATCATTCCAAAAAGACTTGCCACTAAAACCCAGCCACAACAGTGTGTGTGTGTGTCTACAGTAGTGCGTGTGTTCATGTGTGTGTGTGTTATCGTTGTCATTATTTACGTTTCAATTAAAATGGCGGTGCACACAAGTGCATGATTGCTTATGGCTCTAATCTGAGAACAATTACATTGGCTTCCGCTAAAAGAGAGTTCAGTCATTGCTCTGCTCAGTTTACATTCACATCGGTGAGTGAGTGATTACTTATCTCTGTGACAGGTGACTGAACACGGTGGGTCTAACACAAGAGAGATATTACACAGACCATTGTTAAAGGGTCTTTCATCTGAAAGTGCATAACAACAACAGTGGGTGAACAACTCACTAAGTGGCAATGCAGATAGGACTCTGTTTAGGAATTGCATCAGTGGAGGGAGAATTGTCTCAGTGTTGTTCACTGCTTGCATCTAGATCAAACAGTTGACTATCAGAAGGAGGTTTCCTGTCAGGATCAAGCTTATCAGGCAGTCATACACCAGCCACGTAGGCACGGAGGGCCTGGGCCCACACACTGGAAGCCAGGCCCAACCAATCAGATTGAGCAACAGCAACAAAAAACAATTTACTTGTCAGTGGTCCAAACGGGACATTATTTGTCATGCAGGAAGTTAGCTGTTCTGTTTTTGGTCCACCCAAGTTTCCGCTGGCCCACCCACAAATTAATTTCTGGCCACGGCACTGTCATACACTATTGATAGAGTGTCAATGCAGTATCACGGAGGCTGAGGAAAAGGACAGGCCAAAACAGTCCAGTTGGTAAAGATCAGAGGCCTCTGTGATATTTGGGCAACTCCACTGTAACGGAATTACGCTGAGACTCAGATATTTCCATTTAAAACGTATGCCAAACAAAAAACATTGATTTCAAAGTTTAACAAACCATACAACTCTATGCAAAATGACTATTTTCAACAATTTATACAGTAAAAAATAATAATTCACTGGAAAAACTGTGCAAAGTTTGGTAACATAATTAATTGGTAACACAGCTTTATTCTGTTACTAAACGTATCTGCACAGTTCATCCTGTAAATCAGTTTTTGAAACATTTTCAGTGGAAATGTTTAAAAGCAGTCCTTGTGAATAAAGTTGTATGGTTTGTTAATGGCCCACTGCAGTCAAAAACATGATTTTTCTTATTTTTCCACACTATGGGTTTGGAATAATACTGTGAAATTGTGAAAATTATAATAATGACTTGATGGCCTGCCTCCCCACTCAGACCACTCCCAGACAGTCCTAGCAAAATTCTTGCTTGAGAAATTGCTATTTCCTAAGAAGCATTTTTTCTTCTTTTTGACAATTTTAATTGAAAACAATCAGAGTAGGTTAGTTAATTGTTACCCAGAAATGATTTGATAATGAGATAAGGGCTGTCTTGAACCAGTGTAATTCTGCTCCCATAGAATTGCCCATTTGTAATGATCAAACCCTTGGAGAAGTACAGTATATCCCATTGTCATAGGAGTGTTCTAATGTGACTTTGTGTCATTACATTGTTTATTTTGCAGCAGAACTGTCTACCATGGTGGCAACTCAAGCCTTTGGGTGTTAAAATGCTTTGCAGACTGCCAGTACTGTTTTTAGTTTGACTAATCAATTGAAGGCAACAAGATGTCTGACAAATGCTCCACTGAGATAAGAAATATCCAGAAAAAATACTACATACTATGATAGGAGTGTGACCACAACAGACGGGAGGGTTTGAAATTGATACAATTCAAGATTTGGTGTCTCTGTCTGAAAACGTGCTCTATCAGAGACATGGAGCTCAGAATGGAGTTACTGGAAATCTTTAATAGTGTTGGTCTAGAAAAGACCAGTGTAAGGCATTGGTCTACTTAGCATGGCCTTCACTTTTCAATCCCCATTAATATCCTGTGAATCTGAAACCTGAATACATTGACTATATTTTATGTCATTAGGCCTTCTTTGTTGACATCCTGGCATACAAGAGGTCAGACACTTTATAAACCCTGACTTACTGGCCTGCCACACACACTTCACAAATTAATTAATGAAGTTCCATAGATGGTAGGGAAGTTTTCTGATGACATCTAGCCTAATGTCAATTCATCCCTCTGTAAGCACTGATAAATGTGATGTATACTGCCAGCCAGAGGTGGATGTGTTGACACTTACCACTGTGGGCGCTAAACCACCGGGGTGCAATGTGCAGGGGCAAGGTGTCTGCCAACGACCCTCGGGATCCCAGATAGAGCATACCGTCCGTGTGATGCCCGCCGCCTGTTTCCTGGTAGCCGTTACCATGGGCAGCGTTAGTGCCAGACCCCCCTCCCGCCCTGTCCGAGTCAGTTCCTCTGGGGGTATAAAACCCAAAGGGCACCGCAGGACTATGTTCTATGCCCATCCCAGCCACTGAACTCACTGAGCGGCTGCGTAGCCCCATAGTGCCACTCGGTCGGTAGTGCCCAAAGTGAGCCGAGGGCGGCACTGCGCTGTCATCCGTCGAGACACCGGGAAAAGCACCCCGTGGCCGCCCCGCCGTACTTTGCTTGCCCCCCATCCAAAGCACCCGAGCAAAATGGGTGGGGGTTGTTGAAATGGGGGCTCCGCAGAGTCGAGCCGTCACTGGAATCGCCCCCGACACGCCTGTCTGCAGTGGACTTCTCGCCCTTTGCCAAAGACAAAACGGCACCTAAAAAAATCTGGGTTGTCAAGTCTGACTAACAGACGCAACAGCCCATTTCCCTGACCACAACATGAGCGACTGAATGCTTTGATTCACACCAAACGAGAAAAACTAGAATCTATAGTATGATGTCAAACGAATGACAGAAAAACAAAACGATAAAGATAAGCAACACGTTTTCCCTCACAGCTAATGACAGGTAGCCTGCCCCAAATCACAACAGGGATGACAAACACAAAGCGCAACAAACGTATCCGACAGTCGCGCTTCTCCGCAATAGGTTACTACATTTGCATTTATTAATTTGCCTTGACTGGCTCAGTTGATCATAGCAATGACAACTGTTGCTGTCAGTCTGCCAGTATGTCTTTCCAACGATGTGTGTCCGAGTCCACTTGTTCTCCAGTTCCCGGAGATTCGGGTCAATGTATGCCGTTCCCCTGCACTATCATATCCGCGCGCTCGCTCTCACTCTTGCTGCTGGCAGACAATGGCGTTCAGTGCGCATACTCGGATTATCAATGTAAAGACCGTGTGAAGAGGGAATACACAGTACTCTATATTCTTAATCACGATTAATTGATTAACAGATTGTCCTCGTTGTCTATCTCTTCTAGAAATCCAACGATGGCTCTTGTCTGTCTCGCCCCCGGCTGCCAAATCAGAGTGTGAGCAGAGGACGAGATATGACCTGATGTCATAACCAAGTTAACATGCAGATGGCACAGTATTCATATTTCTCACCATATACTGCATTGTTGAGATTATTGACTCGTGAGTAATTATGGGATTAGGCCTACTAAATCTCATCCTGTTGATTAGTAGCCTTGATGTATTTCCCCCCAAATAGTCCTAATTGTTATTGGCATAAATTATTGCCGAACAGTTTATTAGCCTACTGTTAAATAAACTATAAATAAACAAACAATGAACACTATTCACCATTTATAAACCCAGTAAACAATTTGTAAGATGCCAGAATGTAAAATAAACTACCACTGTGTGTTTCTTAAAAAGCAATCTGACTGAGAAAACGGTGTATCATTCCATGGCATCACAGTTGAAAGACAAAGGATAGCCTATAGGCCTACGGAACGAGTCAGAGGTATTTACTTTGCCTTCTTTTATTAATGTGTGTGGGTGTGCCACTGTGCCAGGAAACACACATCAAATGTGTGCGTGTGTGTTAACAATCTCTTTGATTTAGGCTACACGTGATACAGGTTGGCCTATGTGTCTGAATGTGTGGGTTTGAGTGACAGCACAGTCAGGGGTGACAGACACCTGTCACTTCCATTCACTCATGCAACAAGGCAGTCTAACTAACAGTATATCAGATTGTCATATCTCAGGTCAAAATAACCCAATTAGGCCATCCTTGTTGATGTGGTCATTAAACATAGCCTACAAACACAAACACACCCACAAGATAAATATTTGAACTGCTTCATACAAAGGCGACCTTGGGACCTCCACTGGCTAAATTAGTAATTGCAAGTTACTAATCACTCACCATCACTTAAACTTGCATTGTTGTTGCAAAGAAATACATGCCACCTCAGATAACCATGCTGTTCAGAGACTGAATAACGTGTTTTCAGCGATACAGGTTAGAGTATTTTAGCCTATATGATCAGTGAAAAATATAGCTAGTCTGCTAATAATGCACGGAGATTTTAAGAACAAAGAAAAATAAGCATTAAGCATATGTCTTTAATGTGCACGTCTTTCATGTACTCTTCTCATAAGAACCAGTAATTATAGGCTAAATGTTAAGAAAGCTCTCTGTTTTATCCGATTGTTTTGACTGTCGAAAATCGATTGCTCTTGCCTGGCTCAAAAGTGGACTGTTGCGCATGTCGGGTAATTTTGAAGTTTCGCGCCAAACCAGAGAAGCAAAGTGTAAACAGTCCCACAGAGCAGAAGTTAGCTAGCTCGCTAATAACTTGTCGGATATCTACTTTTGAATTACTGTGAGTTTTTAATGGAAACACATTCGTACCTTCCCGTGCCTCCCGGGGTGGGGATGGAAGAGAATTTCTTATCTCTTGATGACATTTTGCTTTCTCACGAAAGGCTACCTAGTCGGACAGAATGCACATTTCCCCGACTTGGATTCCTGGAGAAATCGAGTGACTCGCGAGACATTCAAGAGGTCAGTCGAACATGTGAAACAATGTAGAGCTAGCTAAAAATGCCATCCGATAATGTTACTGTGTAGCCATTAATCTCATCACCTGTGGCTGTTAGCTAGCTAACTAGTTATCCACTTGTAATTCCTGCTAGTCATTCAGTCAACTCGTTCACTAGCCCTTGATCATGACCCAGTTCCATTACATTACACAAGTCACTGAGGGAAAGCAAAATGAAAAATACGTATTTTCTAGGCGTTGAAGTTAACTTCAAATTTGTTGCTGAATGAAAGCATGAAAGGTATTTCATGTTTAAAATGCATATTTTCCAGGATGTTGAAAAGGCGTCTTTTCCGGACGTTGAAAAATGTTTTTTTCCGGAAGTTGAAATAAGGTTCATTTTAGGTTCTGAATGAAAGTTGAAAATTAGTAATTTATAGACCTTTGTTTGGGCCAAATATGTCTCGTCCATACCGGGCAAAATCTGAACCAAACATAGACGTGTACTGGTGATTATAGCATGTAAATCTTGGTGGGGCAAAAAAAAAAAAAAGTGGGGGTTGCATGCCAACAAAGCCACTACACAACACAATACATGAATTGCACTATAACGGGGACAAACGGTGCCTACATAAAGCTGTCCCAACAGCAGTCCTAACTTCTTACCACTGCTACACCTGGCTATCAGCGGAGCCTTGTCTGCCGCGAAACAGTTAATTCAGGCTCATTTACTGCCTTTAAAAAAAAAACTGCTGATTTGGTTGTGGTTTCTACAGACAATTTAGATGTACAAACTATGGCGTAAGGGGACGACGAGCGGATAAGAGGCAACCCGTAATTTCGATTAAGATATTAATGAGCGAACTAAGACGGACGTAGTCAATAACTATTTGTTCAGCACTTTTGAAATGTACAGCAACGTAATTCAGAACATGGGCCGTTCTTAGTCTTCTCCCAGTACACAAAATCAGAACCGTAGGATAAATAAAGGGAGCATATAACCAGACAATGAAAGCTCTTACAATATTCGATGATTACATTTCTCAAAAACAGGTAATAGGCTACATGTGCACCACCAAGTCAGAACAGTTGGCGAAATTAAGAGGTGAAAATAAATCAAATTATTAGCATGAGGCACATGGGCTACTAACAGTTTACAACACAACATACACTTAGTATTATTTCATATGTACAGTATACATATCTCCCTGGCATATTGTGTCATTTATGCAGCAGCAGCATACAAGACACTTTTGGACTCACCTTTTTCAGGTCACTTGAACAGGAAGGTGGCGCAGCAGTCCTTCATGGGCAAATTTTGTCATCAAAGTCTGTAATTCTCTGGATTTATAGTGCTTTCAAGACAACTGGGAACTCTGAGAGGGGGGGGGGGGTTGAATCATGATGAAGTCAGTGATCTTCAGGTCATAGCTCTAGAAAGAGGCCCGAGTTTCGAATTTACAATTCCGAGATGGATGAAAGTTCGAAACATATTTTCCCAGTCGTAGCTCGTTTTTCCTGAGTTCCCAGTTGTCTTAAACTCACTAAAGCCAGATTTTTCAGTTCGAAGTTAGTTGTTTTGAGCGCGGCACAAATCATGCTTCATTGACACCATGGCCAATGTTGAATATCTAAGATTAAGGGTCTCTTTTCCTAGTTTAAAATAATAGACTTTCGACCACACAGCCACTCCACAGAATAGCATTGCTTTGCAATACTTTCAGTTAGCCACACTGAATCCTTCCAAACCACTCATAGTTGAATTTGAGATTTCCTTGTGTAATGTGATTTCCATGTGTAACTTGTCTAATGTTTATGGCCGATGAGCACCGATACCTTTTATCTATAATTGTTGACTTGATTCAGTATGATGTTAACATGATCAGTTCAATCAAAGCTACTGTACATGTAACGTGATTTGATGTAATTTTATCTGTGGCCAATGACATTGAGCCTTCTTGGTTGGGCACTTCTAATGGAACTCTGGCAGAAACCAAGGGGCTAGAATTTTCTAGCTCTGCCCTTAGACTTGGCGGTGACACTCCGTATTTTCTCCTGGCTTGCCCCACTACCACAGAAAGCACTGAGCTAGGCTGAAACACCTGGATTTTTGAGCTGCCTTCCTCAAGAAAACAAGAGACCATGTTTATATGTGGCTTTTTTAAACTCTATGATATATTTTTGCAATGTTTGCAAACTGATATGTAACACGTATAAATGCCAAAATAGCATGCAAGAATGGACCCCCCCCCCCCCAAATAAATGACTGCTTGCCACTGCGTAGATGATTGGTTCGGATTTGGTTTGAACCGCACATACAACAGTGGATGTGAAATCAAGGCCGGTCTGGACTGCACAAAAGAAAACATCCAAAAGGTGTCGGTCTGTGCTTACTGAGGCCTGTGCCTACATTGTTGCCTGAAATGTTATTTTATAAATGCCCATCTGTGGTATGTCTACCGTTTGGAAAACACAAAATAAGACATCCGGACAGGGCCAAAAAATGGCCAAAAGACATTGGCTGGAGCCTACTGGGGTGTAGCCTACAATGTCAGCCAGCAATGGAATTTTATGAATGTCCACCGATTGTAAAACAGGCCGATGCATTGGCTGTATTAGTCCTGATTCCTGGGACTAATCAATTTGCCTATTTAAGCTATGAATATCAACTACCCAACTTTATCAGGAGTTAGCGCGAGCCTATTTGTAATGTGTTTACAACAGCGGAAAATACAGAAGTATTTTATTTTGTAAAAAATGGACAGATACAAACTTGAAACCACTAATGACAATGGGGTAAAACTCCTGGACAACAGTTGTGATTGTCCATTCCAAATTGTCCCTTTTACTTTGACCTGTCCTGTTTTTAGGATATGTTTGTTCACATGCCAGTGCATTTTTATTTGGGTTGAACGCCATTTAGGATAGGCTATTTGATCTGAGACTCCTGCATGATGTAAAAAGTGTCCTTCTCAAAATGTATGACAATGTATTATCTCCAGCCTGTAGGCTACAGAAAGGCCACATTCTTTCTACAGTGGTTTCTCTAAAAGTTGCGAGCTTGCGCTGCGGGACTTAGAGAGGTACCCAGCTTCATTGCTCCAGACCACAACAAGGAGGAGTTAGAGCACTCATTGTGCATTTGGGTCCCAAGGTTTTTATTTGACCAATCATATCGAGTGGTTCCTATGACGAATTTTGACGTGAGCCACCCTTGTGGCGTCCTTCAACAAAGATGGCTGACAAAATAGTATTGTGGAACCAGATGTAAGTTGTTCTAACATGAGACGAAACTGGGGGGGAAAACGACTTGTGTAGAATGTAAACCTCGATGGTGTCAACTGTGCTTATGTCTGCGTAGCGTAATGGGAAAAACAAAAACTTCTGGCCTAGCGATCAATGACAAACGAGCTCGCTGCCCAGGCTTGCATAATTACAAAGAGGAGATTCTCCTGACTTAAAATGGTGCCCGTGTCACAATTTTGCTTCCGTCCCTCTCCTCGCCCCTACCTGGGCTCGAACCAGGGACCCTCTGCGCACACACAGACAACAGCCACCCTTAAAGCATTGTGACCCATCGCTCCACAAAAGCCACGGCCCATGCAGAGCAAGGCGAACAACTACTTCAAGGTCTCAATGAGTGACATCACTGATTGAAACGCTATTAGCGCACACCCCGCTAACTAGCGCGCACCCCGCTAACTAGCTAGCCATTTCACATCGGTAACACCCGACTTGAAATAAAATCTAAATATACACATTGCGAAATTGTTTCCAGCAGCACATTTACAGTCACCAACGCTCTGGTTAACACGTAAACTGCCTTACCACCTCTGCTAGGGTGAGTAAAATGGTCAGCGTGGTCTCATTTGGGTCTGGAAGTAGCTAGCCAACATTAGCTTGGGTGCTTGACTGCCGTTTTATAAGACCAGAATGCTCAAATCAACCCTACTCCTCGGCCCGAACGTCCAGTGTGCGCTCTGAGAGCGAAATGGTCTGAATTTACAAACAAATTTTTGCAAGCCACGTGACTCACTGTCTGTAGGAGGCAATTGCCGGCTAATGGAAACCCTGTCAGGGATATGAGTCTAGCTAAATTGTAAAGTATGGTGGAGCTGTTTTACAGGAAAACATTTCATGCAATCTCATTGGATTGTAGTGGCCTTGTTTGAGCAAGAGTTTTGGAAAATATTGCGTTTTGAAGACGTGCATCCATAGACACGATATAGCAAATTTGGTGCGTGCGATCCAGCGGTTCTGGAGAAGATGTTTTAACATTAGAAATGGTCCAAAAATGTATCAAAAGCAAAAAAAAGAATGTTCTGGTATTTGGCAAGCGTGGTAAAGACTACAGAAGTAGCTAATTCTAGGGCGACGTGTCCATTTTGTCCTGATTGTCTCAGTGGGCCCACAGCTTGAACCCCGGCATTGCTGCTTGCAGCTATACTCATTATTAATAGGAGACAAATATAAGCACCCACATTGTGTAGCTATAGACCCATATAACGTTATAAAGTCATGAGCCTTGTGCGTGGCCAAACTGAAATGCATTTTGGGGAGATGTTTGTTGTGACTGTGTACACTGTGGCCAGTTTTAATAGGTACTAGAGGTCGACTGATGATTTTTAACGCCAATACCGATTATTGGAGGACAAAAAAAGCCGATACCGATTAATCGGGCGATTTCTTTTTTTTCTTTTATTTTATTTTTTTTTATTATTATTATTTAAAGAAAAAAACTTTTTTATTTAAAGAAAAAAATATATATATTAATATATATACATCATACACACATTTTTGTAATAATGACAATTGCAACAATACTGAATGAACAATGAACACTTATTTTAACTTAATATAATACATAAATACAAACACACACACACAGCTCTGAAGTGACAATGAAACTGAAGAGTATGCTTAGGAGACAAATACTCTCAACTGTTTGAATAAAAATAGAGTTTAAGTTACCTGCGATGAATGTTGAGAAAAAAAACTGTAATTTCTATATGCAGGAAATCCTATTTTAATGATGGGCATGGTAAGAATTGACGACCAAAGTGCGAGTCATAATTCCCATAACACCTTCTAGTAAAATCTGAAAATCGGTTCCTTCATTTATTCCATAGGATATTTTTAGATTCAAGGATATTTTTAGATTCACTTAAAATAAGGTCTGTGTTTTGTGTAGGCTTACACCACCGTGCCAATTTTATAACTGTAGATATCCATAGGACAAGGTAACTCTGATCAATATTGGCTAAATATAAGCGAAGATCATTTTTTTGGTATAGTGGATTTATGAATAATCCCCAGTTTACAATTGGATCATTCATCTCCCTCCCTTCCCCTGTAACTATTCCCCAGGTCGTTGCTGCAAATGAGAATGTGTTCTCAGTCAACTTACCTGGTAAAATAACGGTAAAATAAAATAAATAAAATGAAAATATGTTGACAAACGTTACCTTATCCTAGTGAGATTTACACGGTATCAAAACGTCAAGGCGGTTTAAGCCTGCACGAAACACAGACCTTATTTGAAGTAGATCAAGACATTCTCTATGGAAGACATGAACGGTAAAATAACGAAGGAACCCCTTTCAAGTTCAGCCGCAAGTTATTACAGGAATTATAACGCGTCGACTATTTCTCTCTAAACCATATACCTTTGACTAATCTGGAAACTATCACCTTGAAAACAAAACTTTTATTCCGTTCCGTATTTTATCTAACGGGTGGCATCCATGAGTCTAAATATTCCTGTTACATTGCACAACCTTCAATGTTATGTCATAATTACGTAAAATTCTGGCAAATTAGTTCGCAAAGGGCCAGGCGGCCCAAACTGTTGCATATACCCTGACTCTGTGTGCAATGAACGCAAGAGAAATGACACAATTTCACCTGGTTACTATTGCCTGCTAACCTGGATTTCTTTTAGCTAAATATGCAGGTTAAAAAAAATATATACTTCTGTGTATTGATTTTAAGAAAGGCATTGATGTTTATGGTTAAGTACACATTGGAGCAATGACAGTCATTGATTGATTGTTTTTTATAAGATAAGTTTAATGCTAGCTAGCAATTTACCTTAGCTTACTGCATTCGCGTAACAGGCAGGCTCCTCGTGGAGTGCAATGTAATCAGGTGTTCGAGCATTGGACAAGTTAACTGTAAGGTTGCAAGATTGGATCCCCCGAGCTGACAAGGTTAAAACTCTGTCGTTCTGCCTCGTAGGCCGTCATTGAAAATAAGAATGTGTTCTTAACTGACTTGCCTAGTTAAATAAAAATTAAATAAAGGTAAAAAAATAAATAATAAAATTGGAAAATCGGCGCCCAAAAATGCCTATTTTCCATTTGTTATGAAAAACTGAAATCGGCCCCGATTTAATCGGTCGACCTCTAATAGTTACGCCAAATGGTTCGCTCCTACAGACAGTGTGTCGTGTGGCTTTGCTATATAAATCAGGCAGACAGGCGCCGATGCAATTCAGTTACTGTTCGATTAAATGTTAGAATGGGCAAAACGAGTGACCTAATCCAGTGGTTCTCAAACCTCTCATTGGGGACCCCCAGCCATTTAATCTATTCCAGAGCTAGCACACCTGTTTCAACTTGTCAACTAATGATCAATCCCTTGACTATGTGAATCAGGTGAGCCAGTTGAGAGTTACTACAAAATTGTGAAATGTCTGAGGGTGCCCGAGAAGAAGTTAGAGAACCAATGACCTGAGCGACTTTGAGCGTAAGCAGCATGACTCCATGGCCACATCATGCCTGGTGTCAACGGTACAGGCTGATGGCGGTGGTGTAATGGTGTGGGGAATGTTTTCCTGGCACATGTTAGGTCTTTTGATACCAATTGAGCAATGTGTCCATGCCCCAAAGAATTCAGTCTGTTCTGGAGGCAATGTCGATCTGGCCCGGTACTTGATGGGTGTGCCTAATAAGGGTATATATCTTGCTAGCTATGTTATTTTTGATCCATCACCGAAATAATATTTTTCTTCGGTCTTCCAGGGTACGAAGATGGAGATGCCCCTGTTCCTGGCAAAGGGCTTGTATGAGAGGAAGAGGCGCGTTGTCTCAGTGGAGCTGCCCAAGGTCTACAAAGAGGGCTGGAGAACTGTGTTCAACGCAGACCCCACTGTAGTAGACCTTCACAAGATGGGACCCTATTACTATGGCCTCGGCTCCCAGTTGCTGCACTTTGACAGCCCTGAGAATCCGGAGATTGCCCAGGCAGTACTTCAGGTGAGTACAGCACACAAACATTGATGTCAGAGGTTATAAATATCTCACTGCTCACCCCACTACCCCCCCCCGACAGTTCAGGTGTTATTAACTTTGGCTGCTAGCAGAAACTTTGCTTTGACTCTCCCCCAGAAACTGTGCATATCCCAACTAACCTTCATTGTTTTATTAGTCGGCTGTTGATACAGTCCCAAAATGTTTGGCATGTCAGCAATCAAGTTTTCAAGATATAGAACTTTCAAAATACAGAGTGTCACAGTATGATGCATTTTGCAAATAACAAAATATCGATTTTTGAATGGAGTTTTCCTTCCATTTCGTACTATCACTCTTTTACCGTCATCATTGATTTCATGTAAGGGAGAAGTGTATATAGCGATTCTGGGGAAACAATTTTAAACATACTGGCCCTGTGCAGAAACCCAACTCTCTTCTAAGCATAGCTACTGCCTCATTGGTGCTACTACCATAGCCAAATTATTTCTCACTGATCTTTATCTATTTGTACCCATTTAGTTGTATAATATCACTAGAAAGTTTATGAATGAGTCACCACCCAGGTCAAATGGTTGGACACGCTGACAAACCCATTCAGTGTTATGTCCCATAGTCAGCCACTAGGTGGTGCCATGTGATCGAATTGTCATCATTGACTAAAAGGCTACGTAGTGTTTTGTTGCTGGGCAGACTGACAAATCACATCAGTCATCTTTGAAAAACAATGACTTCAAGTGAATCCAACAGGATTATTAGTAGACTGCATCCATGAAGGATGACTGAGTTTCATCAAATGTTTTTATTCACCTCTTCTATCTCCTTCATGTATGTATACGGGTTGTGTGTATTGTTCTTTGGTGTTTATATTAACCTCCCTCTTTATTCACCTCTTGTATTTTCTTGAGCTCTTGGTATGGTTGTGTGTATTTCTCGTTGGTTGTGTTGATGTGAAACATTATATTCTCATGGTTTAACCCAATGATGTTTGTAAACACTGTATTGCTGATTCTATGTATTGGCCATTGAGAGGCTTTGAAGCCACCAGTCAGCCATATTGGCACACTCCAGTAAGAGCTGTCCTCCCATAGGAATCAATGGAATTCTACAGTATTTCAATTAATTGTTTCAAGGACAGAATTACATGTATTCACATTTTTGCAGTGGGGAGAGTAACATTAGTCATCCATTTTTTTTTTTATAAATGTGTTTATTTTTAGCTCATAATATGATTTTTAAAGTATGGATTTAAATGTGCAATAGTCTCCCGATTGGTGCAGCGGTCAAAGGCACTGCAGTGCTAGAGACGTCACTACAGAGGGTTTGGCCGGCCGGGATGTCCTTGTCCCATCGTGCTCTAGCGACTGCTTGTGGCGGACCGGGCGCATGCACGCTGACTTCGGTCGCCAGTTGTACGGTGTTTCTTCCGACACACTGGTGCGGCTGGCTTCCGGGTTAAGAGAGCAATGTGTCAAGAAGCAGTGTGGCTTGGCATGGTCGTATTTAGGAGGAAGCATGGCTCGCAACCTTTGTCTCTCCCGAGTCTATACGGGACTTGCAGTGATGGGCAAGACTGTAACTACCACTTGGATATCACGAAAAAGGGGTAAAAAGTAAAAAAAAATAAAGGTACAATTTGGGAAAAATCACGTCGCCATTTCCTGCTTGCTAAAATTCTAACAGTTTGCCCAATTTTAGTTTGACAAAACAAGCATAGAGAACCATAGTACCATCTAAACCACTGTTAAATGTCTTTTCATTAACCAAAACTATTGTATTTTCAGCTGTTTGAAGCTGGTGTACAAAACCGAAAGTAAAAGGTGCAAAACGCAACGTAAGAACGGGAAGCATAGAATGCCCACCCATGGCTGCGCTGCTGCCCAGTCATGTGAAATCCTATAGATTAGGGCCTAATTCATTTATTTCAATGGAATGATTTCCTTAAATGAACTGTAACTCAGTAAAATCTTTGACATTTTGTATGTTGCCTTTTATTTTTGTTCAGTATAAATCATTGGCTTAAACCTCTTCACCTCCAGACATTCATTGGTCGTTTCCGCCGGACCATGGATTCCTCACAGAATGCCTACAACGAAGACACGTCAGCCCTAGTGGAGCGCTTGGATTACCTGGAGAGGGCACTGTTCAGGGCAGGGCAGAGCGGCCTCAACAGCTTCCAGAACTGGGAGAGGGGCCGCGCATCAACCATCACTGCCTCTAGCCTGGTGCTCAACTACCGCAAGAGGAAGATCACTGATCTGCAGTCCTGAGGGGCATCTCCAAAGATGCATCCCAAATGGCACCATATTCCCTATATTCCCACTACTTGGGCCCTGGTCCATTTGGAACCCAAAGCAACAGGCCAGAAGAGAAATGACTGAGTTGGAAGGAGAGTAGTGGAGGTGTGTGTGTGTCATAAAATACAGAAAACTGATTCCCACATGAAACTTAGCTGAGTTTTGTTTTTATGTTATGGTGTAATCTTGTGTGTTCGATTTTGAGATCTTTATACACATTCTGTACACAAATGTTTTTCAAAGACTTTGTAAATATTTTTTGAATTATCTGCTTTATGTAATGTAAGTTTGAATTGTTATAAAATTAAAGCTACCTTATTCTTTAAATTGGATGTCATCCTTAAAGTAAGAAATGGTGGGGTTAAACAGGAATGTTTTTTTGAAAGCAGAGTTACAGTATTTTGCCGACGCGTGTGGCCATGCATTTCATCAGGGATGAGGCAAAACAACTTTTAAATGGTTGTGTAAGGATTAACAGGAATGTATTACCATATTATGTAGCTCTGCATGCATAATGAATGTAACCTACCCTTTCTTCATAAATGTTATTACTACAACCACACCAACTTAATGAATATATGGCAGAACTGATTTACAGCACATCTATTTAGTCTGTTTGAAAACCATCTACAGTACATCATATGCTGTGTTCATAACCAAGTGGGAAGGTGGTATTTATCACACGACTGGGAAAAATCCACTGGAACGCCCCTCCAACGGATAATTATTTAACTAGGCAAGTCTGTTAAGAACAAATACTTATTTACAATGGCAGCCTACCAAAAGGCCTCCTATGCGGGCCGGGTTTAAAAATATAGGACAAAACACCCATCACGACAGGAAAATAATTACTAGTGGGAAATTATCATCCCTGAGCTCAGGCTTCTTCCACACGCCAACCTCTGTCACCTAAGTAAATTACCTCTAACAGCATTTTTGGTAGTTAAATGCAAAAACATTTTTTAATAAAAAGCAAACTATTAATTTGTTTTTTGAACACTTGAATTTGTTTCCAAGCATGATGGCTGTACTTTTAATTTATGGTTAACGCAGCTTGTTGGCCATTAGCTAATCAGCGTTTCTCAACTAGTTCAAATCACATGAATGCATCCAATTGGTATTTACGACTTCATAACTAGTAACAACGTTAGTCTACAGAGGAGCAGCTTGGATCTTTGCCCATAGAGAGTGATAAAGGATTCTTATCTGTCCCATTGTCATCAGCACACGGGCAGCGCCATTGAGGCCATCTCCATTTTGAAGTAGTCCATTTTCCTCTACTACTTCTATGAGTTGGTAAACAGGCTGAAAAGGTGCATACTTCCATCTGGAGTGTGTTCATTGGCTGATCCCTCTTGACCTGGATGGAATTATGTGATCATGCTAAAACAGACTTTTGGTCACTAGACTCTATCGATCTACCATAGAGTCCGTAGTCATAACAGCACAGAGAGTTGTTGATGCTGCTGCATTAGCTACGCATTGGTTGTTAGGGGACTTCATCTTTACAATGAAACTGCCGTAAGTCGCTCTGGATAAGAGCGTCTGCTAAATGACTTAAATGCATTACCCAATTAAAAGTACATCTAATTTGTACTCTGTCAGCATCAAAGTTTCAGCCTGTGAACATTTTAATCACAGGGAATGATTCTTGACTCAAATGTGAATTGGCTAAAAAATGTAATCTCAATTTGTTTAATCTGAAATGTGGTTTGCATAATGGCCCTTGTAATGTAATCCTCTGTTTACAGTACATATTCATGTGGTGCAGTGTCTGCATAATAATGACTGAAGTGACAGGGAGCTCTCAGGAGATGTGTTATGGGCAGCTGAAGGCTGTTACAACGTCAAGTTTTGAATGGTTTATTTTTGCAAAAGTGTTTTAGTGTTAATGTGTGATACATAAATGTGAGTGTGTTGACCTTGTGCTGCTGCTGTCACTCATTAGACTTGTCTTTGTCGCAGCACTGCCTGTTCCCCAGAGGTGACATTCACACATCACATTCATTTATTGTGTGTGAGAGATGATCAAAAGCTCCATCTGCGTCATAATGCACAAGGGCAAGTCTCGGTGTGCAAACCTCCGCACTTCACACACAAATGAAAGACCTGTAGGAAGCTTTCTAAAGAGAACAAGTACTGTTTACAAACGATTAAACTGTCTATCCCTGTTGAGAGGAAATGTACATACATTATGTATGGTAGTAAATCAGTATGTTTCTACAGTACAGTGGCAGTCCTATATGTTCTCTCATGTGTTAAATGCGGATCAGCTGATGCCTGTCCTGTTAGGGAGTTGGTGATGCGATAGAAGCTATTGACGTTCCCCTCTGGGATGTAGCTATTGATCCTGGGGACTGACCTCTGTGGGGAGGGTTTGAAGAATATTGTCAACTTTTCCCTCGTCATAGGCCTACGTCACAGTGTACTGTAACTTTTTATGCTGGACCATCAGGAATCTTACCAGTCCAGACCATTTGGAGGGACTCTGCACTTCTGGTAATAGTAGAAGTCTGTTGTCAGTGTTTCCTGACCGCATGACCTGACCAGGGAAACTCCTGGCTCTAGTCATTAGTACTGCAGAACTGAGGTATTGTTCTTAGCTCTTTAGCACAGGGCCCATTTCTCCATGGTCTTGAGGCGAGAGAAAGAATATGGCTTGGCTAGAGTAGCTTCCAATCAATGCCTCAGCGGAATAAGCCAGGGTTGTCTAGATATCTGAAGATTGTGACGCAATGCCTGAGCACCACGTGATTCTAGTGTGTGTGCTATGTAGTATGGCTGATTTGCAGTCTTCTAGAATGTTCTGGTCTGATTTTGTCTGGTGCTGTGACAACTGTCGGAGCTCTCCCTGGAGCCAACTAGAGAGACTATGCTCAGCCAAAAGATTATCAACATCAAAGGGTAGAGTTAGGGACAGAGTCCAGGAACTGACACACACAGCAGCCTCTGCTTTCTGTTTAGTTTAAGGGTCTCTGACGGATTTAAAACAAACATATTTGTGTACGCTTGTGCCTCATTTTCTGGGTATTATGCAGGCAGATTTGGGCTTTTATTATGAATGTGGCTGCCAATATACTGTTTCCATGCAATTAACTATTTAATTATCTTTTCTTTGAAGTGTACTACCGCACAGTTCCATAATAGGGCTTGTGTTTTGGGTAATTCCAGCCCACATTATTTAGACTACTTTGATCTACTACAGCACTTCTCTTTAAAGTCCTTGTCCTTATTTGAATAATGGTGGTGGGATGCTGCTGGCTTTTTGTTCTGTAACACTACATCTCTTTGAAAGTTGCTTCTTCTCACCTTTCTATTTTCTGATTGTCTTCTGTAAGGTGTCTGCCCTTTTTACCCGCATGGCTTCACAGATCAAAGAACAAAACTGAATATAAGAGGAGGCTGGTGTGAGGACCTATAGGAGGACGGGCTCATTGTAATATCGGGAATGGAATAAATGGAACGATATCGAACACATCAAACGTGTGTAAACCACATGTTTGACTCTGTTCTATTTAATCCATTCCACACGTTACAATGAGCTCATCCTCCTATAGCTCCTCCCACCAGCCTCCACTGCTGAATATGTGCTAATATATGGAAGCTGTTTCATTGCAAAGATAGTTGAAAAGGTACTGGAAAAGAAGGTATTATAAGGAGGTGTATATGTTTTGTGTCAAATTGCACTAATGTACAGTATGTATTTGTGCTGCTAACTTATTTATTAGGCTGCGTTCTTGGCCAGGGCGCATTTGTAAAATATATGCTCACCACAAAGTGACCTTCCTGCTTGAATTCATTTTAAATGAAATAATAAGATGTCCAACATCTGACAGATTTCTTTATTTATGTTTTGAACTACACCACCCAGCGACATAAAGCGTCTTGACTAATCAGGACCTTGACCTCAGTGGGGTAAAACTTTAACACGAGCGACTAAAAGTAAACTTTTGACGAGCTTTACTTTTCTGAGAGATGACGACGCCTTCCTCTCATCCTCACTACAGGGAGCATGTAGCCTAGCTACATCAATAGAACTCTCCCTGCATCTGTCTGCTTTCTCCTCTCTGTCTCCTCAGACTCCATGTCTGCGTGAGAGCTGTGCACTTTCCAGGGGTTTCTGTAAGAGAACAGAGGTGCTGAGGCGCACATTGCATCCACATCGTAGTGATGAGGTGTGTCAGGATTAGCCGTATCTGTGTGAACGCCCCCACACCACTCTTCAAATGGGTATAATCTCCCCCCACTGCGCACTCTGGCACAGACACAACAGCCCAACAATGCCATGGGCTGGGGGTGGGAGGATAGAGAGAGAGGAATATATTCTTCCCAATATTATCTAATGCGGCAAACATTGGTTTTGTATAGGCTGAGTGTAGACTAAGTAGTGCTAATGGAAAAACTGCGACACAGAACCATTGCTTACCCATGTGATGACGCACAGCATGGCTAAACTACCTATGAACGCTCTATAAAGTATACCATAATGTACATGTAAAGTGTTACCACTCATCCATCTCTCTTTCAGTCTTGATTGATTCTCTGCATTCTCCCTGGTTCCCTCCGTCTTCTCTACCTCTCTGTCGGTGGATTGTATGTAGTGCTGGGTGTTCTGTCGATGGACAAGGGAGCTTTTCAAGAGAAGTGGTCTCCATAAATACATCAGAGCAGAGCCACTCTCGCTGCCTGAGAGCTGCCCATTCTCAGCATATCACACAGATGAGTCAGAGTTGTACTGCAGGAGGAATACTGTACTCCAGGGTTCCCCAACTGGAGGTCCAATGGACAAATTTGACCCGTGGTTGATTTTATTTGGCCCCCCAAGTATTCTGAGAAAAAAATATGATATTATTATTTATTATTATTGTTGGACATAAGACTAAAAACGCCAGTAAATCAGCTCCAAGTTATTTTAATTGAGGAAATTAATCAAAGTATTCCCACGCATAATAGAGATATACAATCACCAGCCAGTTTTTTAAGTACACACATCTAGTACTGTATCGTACCCCCCTTTGCCTCCAAAACCGTCTGAATTATTTGGGGTAATCTACAAAGTGTCAGAAATGTTCCACATGGATGTTGGTTCATGCTGACTCGATGGCATCATGCTGCAGATTTGACGGTGGTACGTTCATGATGCGAACAACCTGTTCCATCTCATCCCAAAGATGCTCTAATGTAGTGGTCACCAACCTTTTCTGAGTCAAGATCACTTTTTGAGTCAAAATGCAAGCCAAGATTTACTGCTCATATATATATGAGCCCGTCCTCATATATATATATATATATATATATATATATATATATATAATATATATATATATATATATATACACTGCTAAAAAAAATAAAGGTCTGGATTTGGAGTCACACTCAAAATTAAAGTGGAAAACCACACTACAGGCTGATCCAACTTTGATGTAATGTCCTTAAAACAAGTCAAAATGAGGCTCAGTAGTGTGTGTGGCCTCCACGTGCCTGTATGACCTCCCTACAACGCCTGGGCATGCTCCTGATGAGGTGGCGGATGGTCTCCTGAGGGATCTCCTCCCAGACCTGGAATAAAGCATCCGCCAACTCCTGGACAGTCTGTGGTGCAACGTGGCGTTGGTGGATGGAGCGAGACATGATGTCCCAGATGTGCTCAATTGGATTCAGGTCTGGGGAACGGGCGGGCCAGTCCATAGCATCAATGCCTTCCTCTTGCAGGAACTGCTGACACACTCCAGCCACATGAGGTCTAACATTGTCTTGCATTAGGAGGAACCCAGGGCCAACCGCACCAGCATATGGTCTCACAAGGGGTCTGAGGATCTCATCTCAGTACCTAATGGCAGTCAGGCTACCTCTGGCGAGCACATGGAGGGCTGTGCGGCCCCCCAAAGAAATGCCACCCCACACCATGACTGACCAACCGCCAAACCGGTCATGCTGGAGGATGTTGCAGGCAGCAGAACGTTCTCCACGGCGTCTCCAGACTGTCACGTCTGTCACGTGCTCAGTGTGAACCTGCTTTCATCTGTGAAGAGCACAGGGCGCCAGTGGCGAATTTGCCAATCTTGGTGTTCTCTGGCAAATTCCAAACGTCCTGCACGGTGTTGGGCTGTAAGCACAATCCCCACCTGTGGACGTCGGGCCCTCATGGAGTCCGTTTCTGAGTAGACACATGCACATTTGTGGCCTGCTGGAGGTCATTTTGCAGGGCTCTGGCAGTGCTCCTCCTGCTCCTCCTTGCACAAAGGCGGAGGTAGCGGTCCTGCTGCTGGGTTGTTGCCCTACTACGGCCTCCTCCACGTCTCCTGATGTACTGGCCTATCTCCTGGTAGCGCCTCCATGCTCTGGACACTACGCTGACAGACACAGCAAACCTTCTTGCCACAGCTCGCATTGATGTGGCATCCTGGATGAGCTGCACTACCTGAGCCACTTGTGTGGGTTGTAGACTCCGTCTCATGCTACCACTAGAGTGAAAGCACCGCCAGCATTCAAAAGTGACCAAAACATCAGCCAGGAAGCACAGGAACTGAGAAGTGGTCTGTGGTCACCACCTACAGAACCACTCCTTTATTGGGGGTGTCTTGCTAATTGCCTATAATTTCCACCTGTTGTCTATTCCATTTGCACAACAGCATGTGAAATTTATTGTCAATCAGTGTTGCTTCCTAAGTGGACAGTTTGATTTCACAGAAGTGTGATTGACTTGGAGTTACATTGTGTTGTTTAAGTGTTCCCTTTATTTTTTTGAGCAGTGTATATATATATGTATATACACACACACACAGGTGAACCTTAGCCAAATACATTTAAACTAAGTTTTTCACAATTACTGACATTTAATTATAGTAAAAATTCCCTGTCTTAGGTCAGTTAGGATCACCACTTTATTTTAAGAATGTGAAATGTCAGAATAACAGTAGAGAGAATTATTTATTTCAGCTTTTATTTATTTCATCGCATTCCCAGTGGGTCAGAAGTTTACATACACTCAATTAGTATTTGGTAGCAATGCCTTTAAATTGTTTAACTTGGGTCAAACATTTCGGGTAGCCTTCCACAAGCTTCCCACAACAAGTTGGGTGAATTTTGGCCCATTCCTCCTGACAGAGCTGGTGTAACTGAGTCAGGTTTGTAGGCCTCCCTGCTCACACAGGCTTTTTCAGTTCTGCCCACAAATTTTCTATAGGATTGAGGTCAGGGCTTTGTGATGGCCACTCCAGTACCTTAGTTGTCCTTAAGCCATTTTGCCACAACTTTGGAAGTATGCTTGGGGTCATTGTCCATTTGGAAGACCCATTTGCGATCAAGCTTTAACTTCCTGACTGATGTCTTGAGATGTTGCTTCAATATATCCACATTATTTTCCTGCCTCATGATGCCATCTATTTTGTGAAGTGCACCATTCCCTCCTGCAGCAAAGCACCCACACAACATGATGCTTTTGATTTTCCCATGATGTCAAGCAAAGAGGCACTGAGTATGAAGGTAGGCCTTGAAATACATCCACAGGTACACCCCTAATTGACTCAAATGATGTCAATTAGCCTATCAGAAGCTTCTAAAGCCATGGCAGAATTTTTGGGAATTTTCCAAGCTGTTTAAAGGCACAGTCAACTTAGTGTATGTAAACTTCTGACCCTCTGGAATTGTGATACAGTGAATTATAAGTGAAATCATCTGTCTGTAAACAATTGTTGGAAAAATTACTTGTGTCATGCACAAAGTAGATGTCCTAACCGACTTCACAAATTTGTTGTCAACAAACTATAGTTTTGGTAAGTGTTTGAAAAACGAGTTTTAATGGCTCCAACCTAAGTGTATGTAAACTTCTGACTTCAACTGTATGTATATTACTTAAAAAACGTAAACCTTTGAAACATTAACCCACACTTTATGATCAAAAGTATGTGGACACCTGCTCGTCGAACATCTCATTCCAAAATCATGGGCATTAATATGGAGTTGGTCCCCCTCTTTGCTGCTATAACAGCCTCCACTCTTCTGGGACGGCTTTCCACTAGATGTTGGAACATTGTTGAGAGGACGTGCTTCCACTCAGCCACGAGCATTAGTGAGGTTGGGTACTGATGTTGGGCAATTAGGCCTGGCTCCCAGTCGGTGTTCCAATTCATTCCAAAGGTGTTCAATGGGGTTGAGGTCAGGGCTCTGTTCTTCCAGTAAAGTTCTTTCACACAAATCTCGAGAAACCATTTCTGTATGGACCTTGCTTTGTGCACGGGGGCATTGCCATGCTGAAACAGGAAAGGACCTTCCTCAAACTGTTGCCACAAAGTTGGAAGAACAGATTCACCTAGAATGTCATTGTACGCTGTAGCTTTAAGATTTCCCTTCACTGGAACTAAGGGACCTAGCCCGAACCATAGAAAAACAGATCCAGGCCATAATTCCTACTCCACCAAACTTTACAGTTAGCACTATGCATTGGGTCAGGTAGCGCTCTACTGGCATCCACCAAACCCATATTCGTCCATCGGACTGCCAGATGATGAAGTGTGATTCATAACTCCAGAGAACGTGTTTCTACTGCTCCAATGGCGGCGAGCTTTACACCACTTCAGCTGACGCTTGGCATTGCGCATGGTGATCTTAGGCTTGTGTGCGGCTGCTCGGCCATGGATACCCATTTCGTGAAGCTCCCGGCAAACAGTTATTGTGCTGATGTTGCTTCTAAAGGCAGTTTGGAACTTGTTCGTGAGTGTTGCAACAGACGATTTTACGCCCTACAGCACTTGGTGGTAGCTTGAGCTTGTGTGGCCTACCACTTTGGCTGAGCCGTAGTTGCTCCAGGACGTTTCCACTTCACAATAACAGCACTTACAGTTGACCGGGGCAGCTGTAGCAGGGCAGAAATTTGATGAACCCGGCTTGTTGGAAAGGTATCCTATGATGGTTCCACGTTGAAAGTCACTAAGCTCTTCAGTAAGGCCATTCTACTAATAATTTTTAGGATGTGACTGAAATAGCTTAATCCACTAATTTTGAAGGGGTGTCCACATACATTTGTATACAGTGCATTCGGAAAGTATTCAGACCCCTTTTTCCACATTTTGTTACATTACAGCCTTATTCTAAAATGGATTAAATTATTTTTCAATCATCAATCTACACACTATACCCCATACTGACAAAGTGAAAACAGGTTTTCCAAATTGTTTGCAAATTAATACAAAATAAAAATAAATAGAAACAGAAATACCTTATTTACATAAGTATTCAAACCTTTTGGTCAAGGAGGGGCGGCAGTTAGCCTAGTGGTTAGAGTGTTGGGCAGGTTGCTATATCGAAAGGTTGCTAGATCGAATCCCCGAGCTGACAAGGTAAAAATCTGTCATTCTGCCCCTGAACAAGGCAGTTAACTCTCTGTTCCTAGGCCGTCATTGTAAATAAGAATTTGTTCTTAACTGACTTGCCTAGTTAAATAGTGAAACTCACGTGTAAGTCTGTGCTGTTGTTTTTTTGTCGCACTGCTTTGCTTTATCTTGGCCATGTCGCAGTTGTAAATGAGAACTTGTTATCAACTGGCCTACCTGGTTAAATAAAGGTGAATTTTTAATAATAAAGGTTAAATTTGCTAAGAGACTCGAAACTGAGCTCAGGTGCATCCTGTTTCCATTAATAATCCTTTTAAGATGTTTCTACAACTTGATTGGAGTTCACCTGTGGTGAATTCAATTGATTGGACATGATTTGGAAAGGAAAACACCTGTCTATATAAGGACCCACAGTTGACAGTGCATGTCAGAGCAAAAACCAAGCTATGAGGTCGAAGGAATTGTACGTAGAGCTCCGAGACAGGATTGTGTCAAGGCACAAATCTGGGGACACATTGAAGGTCCCCAAGAACACAGTGGCCTCCATCATTCTTAAATGTAAGAAGTTTTGAACCACCAAGACTCATCCTAGGGCTGGCCGCCCAGCCAAACTGAGCAATTGAGGGAGAAGGGTCTTGGTGAAGGAGGTGACCAAGAACCTGATGGTCACTCTGACAGAGCTCCAGAGTTCCTCTGTGAAGATGGGAGAACATTCCAGAAGGACAACCATCTCTGCAGCACTCCAGACGGAAGCCACTCTTCAGTAAAAGTTACCTGACACCCCGCTTGGAGTTTGTAAAAAGTTACCTAAAGGACTCTGACCATGAGAAACAATATTCTCTGGTCTGATGAAACCAAGATTGAATTCTTTGGCCTGAATGCCAAGCGGCACGTCTGGAGGTAACCTGGCACCACCCCTATGTTGAAACATTGTGGTGGCAGTATTATGCTGTGGGCATGTTTCTCAGCGGCAAGGATTGGAAGACTAGTCAGGATCGAGGGAAAGATTAATGTATGCAAAGTACAAAGAGATCATTAATGAAAACCTGCTCCAGAACGATTGTTCTGATTGTCCTTGATTGGCCCAGCCAGAGCCCGCACTTGAACCCGATCTTACATCTCTGGAGAGACCTGAAAATAGCTGTGCAGCGATGCTCCCCATCCAACCTGACAGAGCTAGAGAGGATCTCCAGAGAAGAATGGGAAAACCTCCCCAAATACAGGTGTGCCAAGCTTGTAGCATCATACCAAAGAAGACTCGAGGCTGTAATCGCTGCCAAAGGTTCTTCAACAAAGTACTGAGTAAAGGGTCTGAATACTTATGTAAATATTTTTTTATTTTATACATTTGCAAATATTTCTAAAAACCTGTTTTTACATTGTCATTATGGAGTATTGTGTGTAGATTGATGAGGGAAAAAACTATTTAATCCATTTTAGAATTAGGCTTTAACAATGTGGAAAAAGTCCAGGGGTCTGAATACTTTCCGAGTGCACTGTGTATATCTTATTTATAACAGTTCTGTAGCAATGTGGTTTGTGGTAAACTATATGTCCAAAACATTATCATTGCATATTTGCTATGCTTGAATTGCCCTGCCATTGTTTTTTTCAGACCATTTTGAAATGATATGATCGCACTGGTAATATATCATTTGTTGTACAGCTGAATGAGCAGAATCCTGATGGTCTGTCTGAGGAGAGAGAGCAGCGGTAAGGATGCCTCTCACCCAAGTCACCAACCATCTGCTGAGAAAAGGGCACGCAGTCTTCCAGCTGATGGCGAACTCAAGTCGCACTGCATTATTTCTGCCTCATACGCCAATTCGTGTATTTAATCCGATGTCCAGATGAAGTGAAATATCAATATCAAAAAATGGACAAGCTGCTAGTAATAACAATGCAAGCTTATCGAAACACTTTGCTATGAAATACTAATTCGTTGCAGCTGCGGTGCTGGTTGTAGCGGGAGTGGAAGTAGGGAGAATGCACATTTTATTGGTTATAAAAGTTTTGAACAAAGTGTTGACAGTGCTGAATAACAAAAAACATGAACTTACTCCTAAAAACAGCAGCTCTTTGCTCTATTCATTGAGTCTCTCTCTAGTCATGGTTTCAAATGTTTTGTGCTCGGGGCTTCACTGTGCGGACACGGTGATCCGAACTATCTGATTGGCCAGCGGTAGGCCTATAGGTGCACTTGATATACACTGGGACTCCTGGGTTAGGTGAAGTTCTAACTTCAGACACATGAAATGGTTCAAAATGGGAACACTTGCCTTTCAGGGGCTAGGGCTGCTGAATCAAGTGCCCCTACCGTCAAGAGCACAAAACGTTTTTTTTAAAATTACATTTACTGTTGTGTTTTTTACAAAAATGTTTGATCAACTAGGAATGCCTTGGAGATTGACTGTTTGGTGACCACTACTATATTGGGTTGAGGTCTGTAGACTGTGCAGGCCACTGAAGTAAATGTAACTTGCTGTCATGTTCCAAGCTATGTTTTTCAAACTCTTCAATTGTCCAGTGTCGGTGATCACATGCCCACTGGAGCAGCAGCTTCTTGTTTTTAGCTGATAGGAGTGGAACTCTGTGTGGTTGTCTGCTGCAATAGCCTATCCGTGACAAGGATCAACGAGTTCTGAGATGCCGTTCTGCTTTAACACTGTTGTACTGCTCCGTTATTTGTGTCTGTTGCCCACCTGTTAGCTTGCACGATTCTTGCCATAGATGACCCTGCTGGTCAGTTGGAGATTTGCTGGTTCATAGATGACCCTGCTGGTCAGTTGGAGATTTGCTGGTTCATAGATGACCCTGCTGCTCATCTATGAACGTTTGAACATCTTGGCCATGTTCTGTTATAAATCTCCAACTGGCACAGCCAGAGGAGGACTGGCCACCCCTCAGAGCCTGGTTCCTCTCTAGGTTTCTTCCTAGGTTCCAGCCTTTCTAGGGAGTTTTTCCTAGCCCCCATTCTTCTACATCTGCATTGCTTGCTGTTTGGGCTTTTAGGATAGGTTTCTGTACAGCACTTTGTGACATCGACTGATGTAAAAAGGACTTTATAAATACATTTGATTGATTTGTGATCTTCCTTCAACCTCTCTCATCAACAAGCTATTTTTGATCACAGGACTGCCGCTGACAGGAGTTTTTTTTGTTTGTCGCACCATTCTTGGTAAACCCTAGACACTGACGTGCGTGAGAAGCCCAGGAGGGCAGCCGTTTCAGAGATACTGGATCCGGCGCACCTGACACTGAAGATCATACCACGCTCCAAGTCGCTTTGGTCACTCGTTTAGTTTTCACTTTTGCCTTATGGCAAGGTGCTCCATCATGCTGGAAAAGTTATTGTTCGTCACCAAACTGTTCCTGGATGGTTGGGAGAAGTTGCTCTCGGAGGATGTGTTGGTACCATTCTTTATTCATGGCTGTGTTCTTAGGCAAAATTGTGAGTGAGCCCACTCCCTTGGCTGAGAAGCAACCCCACACATGAATGGTCTCAATATGCTTTACTGTTGGCATGACACAGGACTGATGGTAGCGCTCACCTTGTCTTCTCCGGACAAGCTTTTTTCAGGATGCCCCAAACAATCGGAAAGGGGATTCACCAGAGAAAATGACTTTATCCCAGTCCTCAGCAGTCCAATCCTGTACCTTTTGCAGAATATCAGTCTGTCCCTGATGTTTTTCCTGGAGAGAAGTGGCTTCTTTGCTGCCCTTCTTGACACCAGGCCATCCTCCAAAAGTCTTTGCCCCACACCTGCCTGCTGCCCTTCCTGAGCAAGCTCTGTACTGGTGGTGCACCAATCCCGCAGCTGAATCAACTTTAGGAGACGCTCCTGGCGCCTGCTGGACTTTCTTGGGCGCCCTGAAGCCTTCTTCAGAACAATTGAACCGTTCTCCTTGAAGTTCTTGATGATCCGATAAATGGTTGATTTAGGTGCAATCTTACTGGCAGCAATATCCTTGCCTGTGAAGCCCTTTTTGTGCAAAGCAATGATGACGGCACGTGTTTCCTTGCAGGTAACCATGGTTGACAGAGGAAGAACAATGATTCCAAGCATCAACCTCCTTTTGAAGATTTCCAGTCTGTTATTTGGCCTCAATCAGCATGACAGAGTGATCTCCAGCCTTGTTCTCATCAACACTCACACCTGTGTTAATGAGAGAATCACTGATATGATGTCAGCTGGTCCTTCTGTGGCAGGGCTGAAATGCAGTGGAAATGTTTTTGGGGGATTCAGTTCATTTGCATGGCAAAGAGTGACTTTGCAATGAATTGCAATTAATCTGATCACTCTTCATAACATTCTGGAGTATATGCAAATTGCCATCATGCAAACTGAGGCAGCAGACTTTGTGAAAATTAATATTTGTGTCATTCTCAAAAATTCTGCCCACAACTGTACATAAAGAGAGACCTAAGACAACAACATAGCATGGTAGCAACACAACATGGCAGCAGCATAACATGGTACAAACATTATTGGGCACAGACAACTGCACAAAGGCAAAAGGTAGAGACAACAATGCATCATGCGAAGCAGCCACAACTGTCAGTAAGTGTGTCCATGATTGAGTCTTTGAATGAAGAGATAAAACTGTCCAGTTTGAGTGTTTTTTGCAGCTCATTCCAGTCTCTAGCTGCAGTGAACTGAAAAGAGGAGCAAACCAGGGATGTGTGTGCTTTGGGGACCTTTAACAAAAGGTCCCCACATACAACACCCGTTCTGACTGGCAGAACGGGTGTTGTATGTGGAGGATGAGGGCTGCAGTAGATATCTCAGATAAGGGGGAGTGAGGCCTAAGAGGGCTTTTAGAAATAAGCATCAACCAGTACGACGTGTATACAGAGATGACCAGTTTACAGAGTTGTATAGAGTGCAGTGATGTGTCCTATAAGGAGGTTGGTGGCAAATCTGATGGCTGAATGGTAAAGAACATCTAGCCACTCGAGAGAAACCTTACCTGCCGATCTATAATGGGTAGGATGGTCATCTGAATCAGGGTTAGTTTGGCATCTGGGGTGAAAGAAGAGTGATTACGATAAAGGAAACCAAGTCTAGATTTAACCTCAGCCTGCAGCTTTGATATGTGCTGCTAGAAGGACAGTGTACCATCTAGCTATACTCCCAAGGTACTTGTATGAGGTGACTACCTCAAGCTCTTAACCCTCAGAGGTAGTAATCACACCAGTGGGGAGAGGAGCATTCTTCATACCAAACCACATGACCTTTGTTTTGGAGGTGTTCAGAACAAGGTTAAGGGCAGAGAGCTTGTTGGACACAAAGAAAGATTTGTTGTAGAGCGTTTAACAAAAAATTCCAGGTGGGTCCAGCTGAGTATAAGACTGTATCTGCATATAACTTGATGAGAGAACTTCCTACTGCTTGAGCTATGTTGTTGATGTAAATTGAGAAGAGCGTGGGACCTAGGATCGAGCCTTGGGGTACTCCCTTGGTCACAGGCAGTGGCTGAGACAGCAGATGTTCTGACTTCATACACTGCACTCTTTGAGAGAGGTAGTTAGCAAACCAGGCCAAATACCCCTCAGATACATCAATGCTCCTTAGCCGGCCCACAAGAATGGAATGGTCTACCATATCAAAAGCTTTGGCTAACTCAATAAAAATAGCAGAGAAACATTGCTTAGAATCAAGGGCAATGGTGACTTCATTCAGGGCCTTTAAGGTCGCTAAGCACATCCATAACCTGAGCGGAAACCAGATTGCTTACCCGAGAGAATACTATAAACGCCAAAAGGCGAGTTTTTCCAACACGTTTGATAAACAGGGCAAAATATAAATTGGCCTATAACAGTTAGGATCAGCTTGATCTCCCCTTTAAGTAAAGGACGCACCGTGGCTCCCTTCCAAGCAATGGGAACCTCCCCAGAGAGGAGAGAGAGTTTTAAAAATGTCAGAGATAGGCTTGGCAATGATAGGGGCTGTAACCTTAAAGAAGAAAGGGTCTAAACCATCTGACCCAAATGTTTTTGGGGTCAAGTTTAAGGAGATCCTTTAGCACCTTAGACTCAGTGACCGCCTGCAGGGAGAAACTTTGTAGCGGGGCAGGGGAAAAAGAGGGACGAGCATCAGGGATAGTCGCATTAGAAGGGATGGGAAATGTTTGACGGGCAAGGAGGAATGGCTGAGTCAAATAGAAATCCTGACTTAATGAAGTAGTGATTTAAAGAGCTCAGCCATGTGCTTCTTGTCAGTAACAACCACATCATCAACATTAAGGGACATGGGCAGCTGTGAGGAGGAGGGTTTATCCTCCAGGTCTTTAACTGTTTTCCAGAACTTCTTGGGGTTAGACCCAAAGAGAGAGAACTGCTCCTTAAAGTAACTAGGTTTGGCCTTCCGGATAACCTGAGTGCACTTATTTCTCATTTGCCTGAATGAGAGCCAGTCTGCCAAGCGATTTGACAAATGGAATTCTTGAGGTGGAGTAACTCTGCCAAATCAAAGTCGAACCAGGGGCTGAACCTGTTTTTAATTTTCTTTATGGGCGCGTGTTAACAATACCACTGAAAATATAAAAAAGAAGGTCCAAGCGTCTTCCACCAAGGGGATCAAGCTGATTCTATATCCATTTAAAGAGGCCAGGTCATGAAGGAAGGCTTGCTCATTAAAGGTTTTTAGCAAGCGTCTATGACAAATCAGGACAGGTAATTTCACTGAGCAGCCATTACGAACTCAGGCTGTAAAACTGATCACTAAGGTCATTACAGAAAACACCAGACTGATACCTATCAGGATTATTTGTGAGGATAACATCACGGCATAGCCTTTTCTGGGTGTTTGGAGTCATACCTTGTGGGATTGTTAATAATCTGTGAAAGATTTAGGGAGTCCCATTACTTTAGGACTTGGTCAGGTGGTTTAAGCATGTCCCAGTTTAGATCACCTATCAGGACAAATTCAGACTTAGTGTAAGGGGCCAGGAGAAAGCTTATGGCATTTAGGGTACAGGCCGGTTCTCGTGTACAAATGTGATCATGTAGAAATGTAAGCAAGGTTTGAAATGATTGTTTAAGTAAAATATTATACCTGTTTGGGCTTCTTGCTGTCAATTTGCAGTCTACAAATGATTTGTAATTATGTTCCAGCCCCCTGACCATCTGCTCAAGAAAAGATCGGCCCGCGGCTGAATCTAGTTGATGATCCCTGCTGTACAGTATGTGGGTTGAGTAGTTAAGCAAGCTGGCACAAACACCATCCCACATACTGGACCAAGTGCTCTTTAACATTTCTCCTCTGAGGGTAGAGTCCCACACTGTGCCAGGTCTCTGGTGTCCCTTCAGCCTCTCAGTCTGGCCATGCCCTGTTGGTCAACGGCTATTCTCCACTCCAAGATGCTTCTCAAATGGCACCCCTGATTCTATTCCCTATGTAGTGCACTTATTTTGACCAGAGCACTGAGCACTACATAGGGGATAGGGTGCCATTTCAGACACAGTCCCTCTGTGTGCCAGGTTTCCCTTCAGTCTCTCTGCTGGCCACGCCCTATTGGCTAACGGCTGTTCTGTTCTCCACTCCAGCATACTATCCTATCTACATCCTAATAAGGTCTCTGACCTGCTTACTGTGCTGGACCATCAGCAGTATCACTGCACAGACAAATTAGGGCCAATAGCTCCCAGTTTGTGAACACTGCGTACACTAATCTGTGTCTGATGAACACTGAGCATTTTGTCCAGACCAAACATGACAGCGTTTAGAACTGTGACTCACCCCGCCTCACTGAACAAAAATATAAATGCAACAAGTAACTATTTGAGTTACAGATCATGTAAGAAAATCAGTCAATTGAAATAAATTAATCAGGCCCTAATCTATAGAGTTCACATGACTGGGAATACAGATATGAATCTGTTGGTCACAGATACCTGAAAAAAAGGTAGGGTGTTGATCAGAAAACCAGTCAGTATCTGGTGTGACCACCATTTGCCTCATGCAGTGCGACACATCTCCTCCGCATAGAGTTGATCAGGTTGTTTATTGTGGCCTGTGGAATGTTGTCCCACTCCTCTTCAATGGCTGTGCGAAGTTGCTGGATATTGGCGGGAACTGGAAGAGGCTGTCGTACGCGTCGATCCAGAGCATCCCAAACGTGCTCAATGGGTGACATGTCTGGTGAGTATGCAGGCCATGGAAGAACTAGGACATTTTCAGCTTCCAGAAATACACATGGTCTGTGGTTATGAGGCCATTTTGACTTACTGACAAATTCTCTAAAATTACATTGGATGGGGGCTTATGGTAGAGAAATGAGCATTCAATTATCTGGCAACAGCTCAGGTGGACATTTTTGCAGTCAGCATGCCAATTGCACGCTTGATACATGTGTGGCATTGTGTTTAGAGTGACCTTTTATTGTCTCCAGCACAAGGTGCACCTGTGTAATGATCATGCTGTTTAATCAGCTTCTTGATATGCCACACCAGTCAGGTGGATGGATTATCTTGGCAAAGGAGACAGGGATATAAAAACAATAGCACAAAATGTGAGAAAAATAAGCTTTATGTTCATATGGAACATTTCTGGGTCTTTTATTTCAGCTCATGAAACATGGGACCAACACTTTACATGTAGCGTTTTTATTTTTGTTCAGCGTAGAAGAGGCTCTCCATTTTGGCAATCGGTCCATCTGGTCTGATATTACTGTGTCTCGTCAGTGAATCAGTGTTGTTCTAAAGTAGGTCACTTGTTGCGGATCCAGCAAACAAACACAGATCCATTATTGCCTGCATGATGAAAAAAAGATGTTCAAAATAAAAGTATACCAGCAGATCCCTCTAACAAACCCATTGTATTGGTTTATTCCTGTGTGTGTGTGTGTGTGGGGGGGGGGGGGGGGGGGGGGGGGGGGGCGGCTGAGAGAGGCTGTCTACAGTTAAAATGTGCTAAATTAAATAATAAATCCATAAGTACTGTTTTTTGTGTTTTGGTGGAATGTGCCATTGTGTGGGTGTTGCAGAAAATGGACTTCTGAAGCTCATGATTGTGAACTCATTGGTGCAGTGGAACCTTCACTCTTCTGTTTTCAACAGCAATAGTTATTACCCCAAAACAATCAGTTTCTCTCCTTTACCAAACTCTAAATCTCACTTTTATGACCATATCATAATATCCATACCCTCCGTTTAATTTACCTCCCATCACATTCTGTCTTCCCTCTTTCATTTCATCCCCTCTCCCCTTCTCTCTCCTCCCTCGCCTCTGATCTTCTAGTGTGGCGGCGCTCTCATGCTGCATCATTGGGGATGACACGTGCTCTCTGTTTATTGCCAAGGCGAGAAGGAAGGGAGAAGGGAGCGCGAGATGGAGAGGGAGGGAGGGAGCGGGAGAGAAAGAGGGAGGGAGGGAGGATGAGAGGGAGAGAGATCTGGAGAGCAGAGACCCCATAGAATACACTGCCTCTTTCTGTAGCACGCTCATACACACAGACTGGAACAGACTAAGGGAAAGCGAGAGAAAAACAGACGCACTATAAAATACGCAACAATAGCAGCTGTTGAAGCTCAAACCACCACAAGAGGTAAGTTCTTATGTGTGTATGTTCAGTTTGGATCTGATGATGATACCTACATGAGATAGAATGACAGAACTCATTTTTGCAAAGCTTGACTTAACTCTTTGATAGTGCATAAGAAGGTTAAGGTACATCGATCATGATAGCACATACTGTATAGGGACATTAGCTCCCCCAGATCATCTACTGTCTCCTAGCTGTATAAGTGAGGCTCTGACTGTGCCCCAGTACCAGCCTCTGCATTGGCGTGAGTACGAGGTCGTCAGGTTGAATTTATTAACCCTAGAAACAGGAGTGCGTCATACAGATCAGTACTGCCCTGGGCAACCTGCGTATTAATAAGTAATATAGAGAATATACAGTCTAACTTCCTTACCAGGAGCAGGCCTTCTGCTTTCCAGTTAAAGAGAATAGCGAACTGCTTTGCATTGTTGTGTTTAGTTGTGTATCAGCTGTAGAAAAGGTTTGCGTACCCTCCCCTCCAACAACCAGCAGCCACACTAATCACTAACACACTGCACTTCATATCTGAGGCCATTGCATGTGTAAGGGATAGAGTTAGAGATGGATAGAGACAGGAAAGCTTATATTCTGGTCAAAATAGACTCTGTGTTCCAAGTTTTACAGTCTCAATGAAGAGTTCATCAGTGGACATTTCCAGAGCGTTCAGAAAGTGTCCACATGCCCCTTGACTTTTCCCACATTTTGTTCTGTTACAATCCGAAATTAAAATGGATTACATTTATATGCTTTTGTCACCGGCCTACATACAATACCTCATAATGTCAAAATGGAATTATGTTATAAGATTTTTTAATGAATTAAAAATGAATTGGTGAAATGTCTTGAGCCAATAAGTATTTAACCCCTTAGTCATGGCAAACCTAAATAAATTCAGGAGTAAAAATGTGCTTAACAAGTCACATAAGAAGTTGTATGGACTAAGTCCTATGCTATAACAGTATTTAACATGAATTTGGAATGACTGCCTCATCTCTGTACTCCACACATAAAATTATCTGTAAGGTCCCTCAGTCGAGCAGAGAATTTCAAACACAGATTCAACCACAAAGAACAGGGAGGTTTTCCAATGCCTTGCAAAGAAAGGGCACCTATTGGTAGATGTGTAAAAAAAAACAGACATTGAATATTCCTTTGAGCATGGTGAAGTTATTAATTACACTTTGGATGGTGTATCAATACACCCAGTCCCTACAAAGATACAGGCGTCCTTCCTAACTCAGTTGCTGGAGAGGAAGGAAACCACTTATGGATTTCACCATGAGGCCAATGGTGACTTTAAAACAGTTAGAGTTTAATGGCTGTGACAGGAGAAAACTGAGGATGGATCCACAGTTACTCCACAATAATAACCTAATTGACAGAGTGATAAGAAGGAAGCCTGTACAGAATAAAAATATTCCAAGACATGCATCATGTTTGCAACAAGTAATACTGCAGAAAATGTGGCAAAGCAATTAACTTTTTTTCCTGAATACAAAGTGTTATGTTTGGGGCAAATCCAATACAACACATTTACTGAGTCCCACTTCATATTGTCAAGCATAGTGGTGGCTGCATCATGTTATGGGTATGCTTGTAATCATTAAGGACTGGTTAGTTTTTCAGGATAAAAAAGAAACGGAATGGAGCACAGCCAAAAGCCTAGAGGAAAACCTGGTTCAATCTGCTTTCCAGCATACACTGGGAGATAAATCCACCTTTCAGCCGGACAATAACCTAAAACACAAGGCCAAATCTACACTGGAGTTGCTTACCAAGAAGACAGTGAATGTCTTACAGTTGTTCCAAGTTACAGTTTGGACTTAAATCTATGGAAAGATCTAAAATGGTTGTCTAGCATTGATTAACAACCAATTTGACAGAGCTTGAAGAATAAAAACAATTATAATAGGCAAATGTTGCACAATCCAGATGTGGAAAGTTCTTAGAGACTTACCCAGAAAGACTCACAGCTGTAATCACTGCCAAATGTGCTTCTACAAAATATTGACTCGGGTGTGAATAAATTTGTTATTTCTGTACTAATTTTCAATAAATTTGAAAACATGTCTAAACATGTTTTCACCTTGTCATTATTGGGTATTGTGTGTAGATGGGTGAGAGAAAAAAAACAATTTAATCCATTTTGAATTCAGGCTGTAACAACTAAATGTGGAATAAGTCAAGGGGTATGAATACTTTCTGAAGGAACTTTAATTGGATATCTGTTAGGCCTCCATTTCTTTTGAGCTCTTTGTGTATGTGGATGTTCGTTTACATGCTGTGTGCACAGCCTCCTGCCTCATTGAATAGTGGTTGCACACTGAGACCTGTAGGCAAACCCTTTGAGATCTGAGGCTGAATGTCAGGCCTGACATGGTGTGAGTGATCTTCACCCCCTGTCAGCAAAATGATGACGCTCCTGGGCTCTGGTGGAAGTAAATGCTGATATGTATCATTTTCACCTTGTGAGAAATATGTCCTGTTCATTTCTACAGTTTCTGTCGACAAGATAATATGAAATAATATGGGTGCAGCCCCAATTCATTGTCTTATATAAGCCTAGTGCAGAATTCTAATACATACATTTGTTCTAGGATCAAAAGCTTTGACAAATGAACAGTAGACACAATGTCCCTGTTTTTTAATCCACACTGTCTATTATGATTTATTATCACCTTATACATTGTAAAAAGGATGTTATCAGGTTAGCTTTTTCTCCTTCGGCATATGCAAGCTCAACAAAGCCCACTGTATCCTATGGGACCAGGTCTGTTTCTCTGCTGCTCTTGGATATTAATAGAACTACAAAGAGCATTATAAACTGGGTGGTTCGAGCGGTGAATGCTGATTGACTGAAAGCCGTGGTATATCAGACCCTATACCATGGGTATGACAAAACATTTATTTTTACTGCTCTAATTATGTTGGTAACCAGTTTATAATGGCAATAAGGCACCTCGGGGGTTTGTGGTATATGACCAATATAATACGGCTAAGGGCTGTATCCAGGCACTCCACTTTGCGTCGTGCGTAAGAACATTCCTTAGCCGTGTTATATTGGTTATATACCCCCCCCCCCCCCCCCCCCCCCGGGCCTTATTGCTTAAAAATACCCTGTGGATTTGTTCCTCTATCAGCTAGGTTGTGGCAGATAAAATTGCTTTGTTCCTACCACTGTAAAAAATCGACCTATGAGTCATGACGATATGGCTTGAACTTTGCTGTTCACTTTTTTCCCTCACTCTTTCAATCTCCAACGGATGATTTTATTTTGTACTAATAGATGGGGCCCGGATTGTTTTGGAACTTCCCTTCAAAGGCTAACTGCACGGTGCCGCAGAGCCTGCTGCAGACCATGTACGTAGTGCCTTCTGGAATGGACTTCATATACTGTATATAGCTTCCATAACTTATGTTTTGGGCATCTCATTCATCGCTCTTTCCATTCACACTGTCCGTCCTTCCTAAAGTCATGAGCTGATGACTGCAGTGTTTCACACCGAGGCCTAGCTTGTGGACCAGTGGAATGTAACTTAGTGTCCTGGACTAACAAGCTAATGGCCAATCCCTGCAGAGCATTGGACGGCAACTCATGACTCTGTGGCCAATCGTGGCTCAGTATTGGACTATTACTTGTGAGTCATCAAGCACTTTTTTGGCAAAGTTAAAAGAGACTCATGAGCCATGGACCAATTGCAGCAGAGCACTGGACCAGGACTGATGCAATTTGGGTGATCAAATGATGACTCGTATCTCACCTTCACCCCATTAAGGCCTTGGTAATGATGCTCAGAACGAGCTTTAGCCAAGCATCACAGCACACATTCTCTATGTGTGTGTTATATTACCATCCATCAGCTTTGAACCCCAGCCGTAGCTGTTGTTGTGTTCAGTCTGGACAGAACTGCATGTTCCACACATATTGCATGCTAATCATGTCCTTGCTTTGGGGTGTGTAGGTATAGTCTCAAACTCAGTATTAGCATACGCTTGATAGTCTTTTGAAGTAAGGTATAGCTCGTTTTCAAGTGTTTGAAACCTGTTGCGTATTTTTTTTGTTTAGACTTTTGGGTTTGTTTCCTGACTACCCACTGGGCACAGACGTCATTTCAACGTCTAGTTTTGATTTACATTTGGTTGAGTTGTCAACTAACGTGAAATCAACCAAACATGTGACCATGTCATTGGTTTTATGTTAAAAGTTTAGTTTAAAAAAATAAGAAATGCCCATACGTTGATGACTTTTATTAAATCCAATCAGTTTTCCACATTGATTCAAAGTTGTTGTTTTTTATGACAAACAACATTAATTCAACCAGTTTTTGCCCAGTGAGTAACCAGCATACAGTACTTACTTCTTTTAGTTTTCAGTATCTCAAGTACACATTTCCAGCCCAAACAAACATGCTGTTATTTTTTGGGGGTGGGGGGGGGGGTCGGCAATAAAGAGACTGGATGCTATAGGCCTAGATGTTGTGGATGTTTGGGTTACAGTAGATAGACAGTGGGGGATTCAGTGAAGCGGATCATGTAGCCCGTTGACATATTGGATATTGAGTGTGGCTTCACTGGACAAGGATGTTGGCTGACGTCAGAAATGGCCGATGAGGGGCATGAAAGACTCCAGCCACCCTAGTCATAGACTGTTCTCTCTGCTAACGCATGGCAAGCGGTACCAGAGTGCCAAGTCTAGGTCCAAAATGCTCCTAAACAGCTTCTACCCCCAAGCCATAAGACTGCTGAACAGCTAATCAAATGGCTATGCAGACTATTTGCATCTCCCCCCCCCCCCCCCCCCCCCCCTTTACGCTGCTGCTACTCTCTGTTATTATCTATGCATAGTCACTTTAATAACTCTACCTACATGTACATATTACCTCAATTACCTCTACACCGGTGCCCCCGCACATTGACATTGACTCTGTACCGGTACCCCATGTATATAGCCCCGCTGTTGTTATTTACTGCTGCTCTTTCATTATTTGTTATTCTTATCTCTTACTTTTTTTAGGGGTATTTTCTTAAAACTGCATTGTTGGTTAAGGGCTTGTAAATAAGCATTTCACTGTAATGTCTACACTTGTTGTATTCGGCGCATGTGACAAATAACATTTGATTTGATTTGAAGACATCATTTTCTGACCAGCTTAAGTACCCACCAATCTGTAAGCTTTAACAAAACTGAGTCAGGTGGAAGGAGAGGGTTTGGATGTCTAAGAAAAGGGCTTCCAACTCCCTGTTGGGCAGATCCTTTACAGTGTTACATTTCATAATAAAATAATTAAGAGATCCATCTTTTGATCTATAAGAATGAACGCTGCAATCGAAAATGTAGTCTTGTTCAGGAAGGTTTTAAGACCCCCCCCCCCCCGCCTCTCCCCTCTCTGTTGTGTACAGGTCCCATTGAGAGCCACATGCCATGTCCTTCTGGAAGACTGGCTCTGTCCCAAAGCCCTGGGTACCTATAGTGACAGGAGGCAGGGTTAGGCAGGCTGGAAACACAGCCCTGTGGATTCCTCAGGGGACACGGCCCTATCAGGCCATCTCTGACGCCAGAGCTGAGAGGAGCATAGACACAAAGATAGGGTTAGGCTGCGTCCCAAATGGCACCCTGTTCCCCATGAAGTGCACTACATAGGGAATAGTGCACTACATAGGGAATAGTGCACTACATAGGGAATAGTGCACTACATAGGGAATAGTGCACTACATAGGGAACAGTGCACTACATAGGGAATCGTGCACTACATAGGGAATCGTGCACTACATAGGGAACAGTGCACTACATAGGGAATAGTGCACTACATAGGGAATAGTGCACTACATAGGGAACAGAGTACTACATGGCTGGCCTGCAAGGCAGTACTGTAAGTACAGGTATATAAGGCTAAATGCCAGGGGCACCAGCCATAGCAGCCGCAAGTTGATATCCGGTTATCAAACATGGATTAAAAATTGATATCTTGCTCCCCCCAGCGCATGTTCATCTAAGGCCTTCAGACATACACCACTATATTAAAAATGGAATGTGTCACTTCAAATAGTGGAAAAAAAGCTGAATCTCTAACATTGTTTTGATTGCTCTCTCTCTCTCTCTGTGTGTGTGTGTGTGTGTGTGTGTCTCGTTCTCTCTGTCTCTATGTGTCTGTGCCAGTGAGATGATGCCACTTCAAGATTGACCTGCTGAAGTGAATCTCTGGTCATGTTGTCAGTCTCTGTTAGCATCATTCTCTGGGCTTGTGTGGGAGGCGAGTCCTGTAGGGATATGTCCACTTAGCTCATAAACAACACTTGGATTAGCACAGAGAAACCAAGCAGGAGCAGAGAGAATGACGGATACAGAGGATGGATTGGTACTAACAGATGCGGGTCTGGTCTGAGTAGACTAGAAGATCCCCAAGAAGGGTTTTGAGTTGTTTTGTTTGAAAGCAGATCATTGAGAGAAGAGAGATGAAGTCTGTGACGACAGCAGGATTACTGTGAGAGAGGTGACACTGGTTGCATCTAAAATGGTACCCTGTTTTCTATATAGTACGTTACTTTTGACCAGTGTTCTTGTTTGCACTTAATCATCGTTAGTGTGTATAATTGATTTCATTTCTTGAGTTGTTAGTTTCCAGTCTGCTGAGGAGAGCAAAAGGCCATATTCTGTTTTGGAAGAGTTGGCCTTTAATCCTCTCTAATGTTATCGTCCATATGGCTAATTAATATGCCGTACTGGAGTTAATTATGTTACTGACAGAGAGGAGGCTTAAAAAAACATGAATCAAGTAACAGTGTCTTTCTGGATGTTGTTTTTCCAGGGGTCACTGGTGGGCCAGCTTTATTGAATTTATGGGTCAAACAAACTGTTCAAAAACTCGTCAGTAAGAGTTAAAATCCTGACACTACCCAAACACATACATTACACAACGAAACGCACACACATGACAGAGAGCTGAACCTGGCCCAGTTTCCGGGAATTGATTCTGAATCGTGCATCTGGTCAGATGCTTCCCCCTACATGCACATCCCATCGATTTCTTGTCCAGCGGAATGCTTTTCCTCAGGCCCACTCTCTATCACCGATATGAGTCACACATAAGGCCCCTGCAACTGTAATTGGGGACTGTGAGAGAGAACTAGTCTCTCCACAGTACAAAGTCAACCCTTCCAGCTCACAACCCTATGAGCTACATGAGAGGAAAGGAGAGTGATATGTTGGATATGGAGGATGGAGGACGGCCAGCCAGACAGAGGTAGTTAGTGTGGGTAAAGAGATGTGAGTGGGGAGCAGCTGGTGGTAATGAGAAGAGAAGGAACAGAGAAGGTAAGCCAGATCCTGTTAGAACCCAGGCGAGTCGACAGCACTGCTGGAGGTTGTCATGGCTACAAAATCTGTGTAGAACTGTAAAAGAACAGAGGAGAGGAAGAGGGAGAGAGAGAGAGAGAGAGGGAGAGAGATGAAAAGGAGGACCGATTTATTTGACCATCCTTGACCGAATAAAATTACGTTCTTCTCTTGACTCTCATGGAGAAAAACAAACCTCACATCTTCTTTTCACTAACAGAGAGCAGATGAAGAAAAGACACTGGATGAAAGGAGACTTTGAAGTAGCACTTGACTACTTGACTCCATTGACCATGGATGCACAATGGGCACACATAAAACACACACACACCACCAGCACCACCCAAAAGTGAAGTTGATGTTCCCGATCATTCTCATTTTAGGGTAAATGTTCAAGTCCCCCTCATTTCATTTAATTAGTATGAGGAATAATTCCTCAGAGAAAATATAAAACCGTATTTGTGGATTTAGGGAATATTGAATAAAGCAGCTAGCAAACAAAAGTATTGAGTCATTTAAACCTGAATCAGTGGGTTTGAAACGGCTTCAACAGGGACGAGTATAGACTGTAATGGTAATTGATTTCACAGCAAGCCATTTTATATAAGGAGAGAGAGAGATTAAGCAGGCAGAGTGATGAGGCTGGTTGTCCTGGTTAGTTCCTAATTAAAGTTGGTCATGGGCCCATTATAATGTCATGCAAAGGTCACTTTCAGACAGAGAACAACAACAGTGTTGTCGCAAATAGGAGGAGAGGGTTTTGTTATCCAGTGTCGCAAATTACTTAGAGGGACTTTTGTTTTGGAGTGTCTGCATCTGGGTTTTGTCTAAGGGTCTGGAAACTTCCGCTGACAAGAGAGAGAGCGTGTGTTGACTAGCTGTTGCTGTTACTGCATCCCAGCCATTAAACAACCTGTCACTGTGTGAAGTTGGGGTTTCTAAATCATTATGAGGCCACTTTATCACCGTGCATGACTCAATTTGGTAGGAAGGCTCAAACAGCAAACAATGTTTTGATGCTAACTAAGTCTGTCAGTAAAGTACTTGATCCAGCAGGGAATAGTTGTAAATCTCATAGGTTTCCATATTTCACCATACATGCTTATTGGGCTGACAGCCTCCCATTGCAGCTTCTTTACCATTACGTTTTGATCATTTTTACGTTTTTTTATTCAATAGGCCTTCTTTTATTTTGTTGCATTTGTTTTTCTTGACAATGAGTGAGTTAATGTGCCTGTGTGTGCATGCCTATCGAACGTCTACACCACCTTGAACTTTTGTCACATTTTATTGCTTTACAAAGTGGGATTGAAATATATTTAACACAAAATACTCCATAATGTCAAAGTAAAAATATTGTTCTTTGTTTTCTTCTTTTTACAAATGAATACAAATGAAATAACTAAAATATAGTCTCTGCATAAGTATTCATCCCCTTTGTTAAGGCAAGCCAAACTTAGTTCAGAAGTAAAATGTGGCTTAACAAATCACATAAGAAGTTACATGGACTCACTCTGTGTGAAATAATAAGGGTTGACATGATTTGTTTATGACTATCCCTCAGTCAAGCATCGACTTTCAAGCACACAGGCATAGTGGTGGCTGAATCATGGTATGGGTATGCTGGACATCAGTAAAGATGGGAGGTTTTAGTATGAAAAGAAACGGGATGGAGCCAATCACAGGCAAAATACTTGAGGAAAACCTGCTTCAGTCTGCTGTACACCAGACACTGGGAGAGGAATTCACCTTTCAGTAGAACAATAACCTAAAACACAAGGCCAATACTACACTGGAGTTGCTTACCAAGAAGACAGTGAATGTTCCCGTGTGGCCTAGTTACAATTTTGACTTAAATCTGCTTGAAAATCTATGACAAGACTTGAAAATGACTGTCTAGCCATGATCCCCAACACCTTGACAGAGTTTGGAGAATTTTGAAGAGAATAATGGTCAAATATTGCACAATGCAGGTGTGCAAAGATATTATGAGACTTAACCAAGAAGACTCACAGCTGTGATTTCTGCCTAAGGTATTTCTAACATGTATTAACTAAGGGGGGTGAATAGGGAAAACCTAGTCAGTTGCCCAACTGAATGCATTCAATGTATCTTCTGCATTAAAGAGGTGAGGGGGGCTGCCTTATTCGACGTAATTGGCGCCAGGGGAACAGTTGTTGGGGATTAACTGCCTTGCTCAAGGGCAGAACGGCAGATTTTTCCAACTTGGCGGCTTGTGGAGTCAAACCAGCGACCAACACTCCCAACCACTAGGCTACCTGCCGCACAAAACTTATCTAATACTTATACTTGTAAGACTTATCTAATCATGGTATATTAGTGTTTTGTTTTTCATTAATCTTCCTGTTGACCAAAAAATGACAATGAAATCTATTTTAATCCCACTTTGTAATAATATAATGTGATGAAATCCAAGGGGGGTGTAGACATTCTATAGGCACTGTAAATAGGCTGTGTGTGTGTGTGCGTGCGTGCGTGCTTTTGATATCCTCAGTGATCCAATGTGTTAGTCGAGTGGCGCCAGGCTGGGTCAGCTCTGCTCTGTGGGCTTAGCAGTGCCCTTGTATAGACATATCAATCTAAATTGATAGAGCCCCTCTGTGTCCACTGATCTGGCTACACTGCAGGAGTTTCATTATATCCTAACGGGGAAGCTGTCTGTCTGTCCGTCCGTCCGTCCTCAGGCTACTACTGGGCTACTACTGTTTAATATGTTTTCCAATAGGCCAATACCACAACTTTCCACAAACTTTCCACGACCATTGAAATCTTTGGGCGTCTGCCTTAGCATTTTTTCTGGTCTCCTAAGTCCAAGCAATGTATAAATCAGTACACATTATATTATCACGTTTGAGCAAAATAACACAGCATTAGCCATGGCAAAATGCATAGAATCGCAGGAAATTTGCTTTAAAACGGCATCAATGTATCTCAGCTCCATGGACAAATTTGTAGAATTTCAGGAAAATGTCTCTATAGCGCCAAGATTGGGGCCTCTAAAATTCAGACACGCCGACAGTGCCCCCTTTTTGCCCCTTTTTGATCCAGAAAAAACTCTGGACATGTATTCTCTATTCAGATTCTGTGCATCCCTGGACTTCTTTACATGCCCAACAAAAAGGGACTATGGGGGTTGGTGTAGCAATTATATAGGGAAGATGGACTTGCCCAGCCACAGCAACCAAACCTCCTGAAGAACTTGCCACCCAGCCAAAAGCTTGATATACTGTAGAGATTTACTGGGGGGAGAAAAACATGATAATGCGGTTTTGCTACTGCAGTGGTTTGAATTGGTGGATGAATTTCAGATTTTAAAGTAACAAAGTGTGCGTTGCTATGGTGATTGCAGGTTGCTCTCCAGGATGGCTGGGATGAAGGAGCAGCAATTTACTGAGGAGAAACCCCTACTACCGGAGCAGAGAGGACAAGATACTGAGATGGTGAGCATTTACTTTATATAACTGTGTGCGTGTGTATTCAAATATGTATTTGTTTTTGTGCAGAGTGTGTGATATAATAGTGTATTTTTGTGTGTCTTTCTTTGGAAACAGAATGTGTTTACATGTGTAGGAGGGATGAATCATACACTGCATTTCAATTTAGGAGTGTGAAAGAAGGGGTGGGGGGGACAAGACTTTATAATTGAGAGGCTGCAAGGTCTAACCAAATCCACTGATTGCAGCAGTATGCTTGTCTTAGCAGAAGCTGTAAGTAACTCTTGATTGCTGGGACTGTGTGTGAGGAGGACAAGAGAGGTGGCATCGGTAGAGGAAAAAAAATCCCATTGATTGAAATGCCAAATGTCTAAGAGAATATGTCACTGTAATTTATACACTTCCCTGACTCTCTTGACAATGATTGATAGAGTGGAGAAACTGATTACTAATACGATGCCAAGGCATTGGCGGATTAAACTTGGAGGCCAAATAATAAATTCAAAGTTATTGATGATTATTACCTGCTAGCTAGTAATTAGTCCCAAGGGAAATACATAATAAAGTAAAACGTTATCGGGAGTGGATGTGTGACCCAGATTACATTGTATCCTTTAGAAGTCTATGTTGTTGAGGATTTAACAGGAGGACATCATTACAGCAGTTTATCCAGACAGCTATTACCTTAGCCTATCCTCTGTTGTCCTCCTCTACGTGGGTCATGTCCTCCCAGGTCTGTTAGTCTTCCTCCCCTCCAGGCCTCTCCCTGCCTGGACCCCTGAGGTGGACTGACCAGCCACTGTAACACACCTGTGTTTGTGTTTATGATGCAGAGAGACCAAGGGCGGTGTGTGAACGCACTCCCCTGCGCAAGCCCTGCGCCACTCACCGCCCCCTCTTCCTCAAGCCGCCCCCCACAACGGTGGCATGTGATCGCGCGGCACTGGCTCCACCAGACCCGCAATCGGACCAGTGGGTGCATCCCGGTAATTACATACCCAGAACTCACCTGCAGGGGGGACTATTCCCCATGCCCTGCAGGGGTACCAAATCTCCATTACCTTTGACTGTGTTATCGGATGCACCTTTAAATCCTCACCTGCAACACATCCTGAGTCAGAGAAATATGGAGGGCCACAAACAACAGAGAATATTTATATTTTTGAAAGTTCCTTTACACACAGGCTGTAGTAGTAGCATTAGCAGTGTTTCATACTGACATAAATTCAGACAGGCTAAGGATAATCGGATAATAGAGAGGTTTTGAACATTCCTGGAGACCAACATGCAGCCAGCCAACACCTCCAGCACAATGTCGCAGCTCCCCCCCCCCACCATGCTGTGCTACTGCAGTCACACGTGGGCTCCAAAGGACAAGAGTGACACCTGCTGGTCCGACCGCAGCACTGAAACCACTAACCTACTATGTCTCTCCACTAAAAACAACTGCATGAAATAACCATTCTCTCTAGGTGTGTCTGATCACTGTAACACTGTCTTGAATAGCATCACCCTCTATCAATGGACTGCTGATGACGATGCAACCATTTGTCATCTTTACTCTTTCACCTCGTCCATGTGTTTATCTATAATCCTTTTGTCTTTCCTGAAACCACTGTATATGAATACACTATCCAGGATTGCACCTTTAGCATCACAAGGAGTTTGGGGGACAATTTTTCTTAACCCACTAATAATGCTTGGTCTGATTCAACTTTAACCTCTATAGAGCATGTCCTTCATGTTGCACTGAAGTTTAGGGGAATGCTTGGGTTCTGGTTTGGCTTTTTTAGGGCAGGGAAAACGTATTCTGTCTCTCCTGAGCCTTCTCTTCCCTGTCCACTAACTATTGTCTGTCTGTTTGGACCCACACAGCCTCTATCTCTGTTGCTCTCTGTGGATCCATCCCCTCAGCTTTAACGGCCTGCTCAGCCCTGTGGCATCTCAGAAGTGGAAGCAGAGGGACTATCATAATGGGTGTCAGTTGACATTGTGTTTTTGTTATCTGTCTGCAGGAGAACTGTGAGACCCTGATGCCAATTGGAGACTGGAAGGTACTTAAAGTCTATTCTCTTCTATTCTCAATATACTGTATCCCCAATAATCGTTATGTCCACTCACCCGCGTAACCATGGTGTCGCACTGGGAGGAGAAGGAGGAGGGATTGTTTGGCCAAATGGTTGATGGAATCATTCACTATCACACAGCATCCCTCACACAGTGTGGTACAGATTTGTGTCTGAATGATAAAGTGTAAAGGACGTATGTGTTTGTGTGTGAGAGACACTGGAACACTCTTGTTCAATGATTATCACTCACATAATAGGGCATCAATCTCAATACTACAACTATCACTATAACCATAGTAGCCTACTATCCGTTATGGATTAATAATACCACAGTTGTTTTAAAGTCCTCAGAAGTTGATTTCTGTACCCGTGATGTTGTCAGTTTGAACATGAATCCACGTGATGATGAGATCAGAATAATCCAGACACCGTGTTTCTCACCTCTGTCTGACGCCTCCAGTGTCACCCCCCTCTTCTCTCACCCTCTCCAGTCTCACCTCCTCTTTCTCTCTCACTCCCCTCTCCCACCACCTCCTGACAGTCCTTCATAATGGAAAGGCTAACAAACACAGGTGCTGATTAAGTTGAGTTAAACGGGAGAGGACTGTCTACCCTTACGATTGGTGCTATGAAAATAACAACTGATTTGCTTTGCACAAATCAAATGAACGGGCCTCTTGAAGTTTGAGTTTTGAGAGTGTGTATGTGTGTGCCTGTATGTGTGTCCATGCATGTGTGTGTGTTGAATTTTAATTAGCAAAAGCAATCTCACTGCATACTAAGCATTTGTTTATGCATCACCTTCCATGACTTTTGAGGAGCGATAAGAACGGTGGGAGAGGAAAGGGGACAGGTAGGACAGGGACAATAGGAGGAAGGGAGGGAATTGTTTTGCTATATTCTCAATGACTGAATACAGACCTTCCTCAGACAACATAATGCTCTCAGCAAAAACGCATTGTCTTTCTACTCAAACACAGAACAGACCATATACACACATTACACACACTAATAAACCAGCATGTTCATCAGAACAGACCATATACACACATTACACACACTAATAAACCAGCATGTTCATCAGAACAGACCATATACACACATTACACACACTAATAAACCAGCATGTTCATCAGAACAGACCATATACACACATTACACACACTAATAAACCAGCATGTTCATCAGAACAGACCATATACACACAATAATAAACCAGCATCTTCATCAGAACAGCAGAGTAAAAGTATTTGTATGTTTTGTTGATTTTTATAATGCTTTTGATTCCATATGGCATGATGTACTATATAACAAAATGTATGTATTTTTACTTAAGTACTTTACACCACTGACTGTAATAGTGAAGGTGTAAACTTGGCAGTAGAAAACCTAAACAGCATATTTGACCTCTCAGCTTCTCTATCAAGTATTTGTTTTCAAGCAGACAACCTAAGAAAATTAACAACAATGACAAATGGTTTGATGAAGAATGCAAAAATCGAAGAAAGAAATTGAGAAACGTATTCAACCAAAAACATAGAGACCTAGAAAACCTGAGCCTACGCCTTCACTATGGTGAATCATTAAAACAATACAGAAATACACTCCGGAAAAAGAAGGAACAGCAGATCAGAAATCAGCTCAATGTGTCATGTTCACTTGTTCCTGTGATTGTCTCCACCCCCTCCAGGTGTTGCTTATTTTCCACAGTGTATTTATCCCTGTGTTTCCTGTCTCTGTGCCAGTTCGTCTTGATGTTTAGTAAAGTCAACCAGTGTGTTTTTCCTGTACTCCTTTTGCTATTCTCCTTTTTCTAGTCCTCCTGGTTTTGACTCTTGCCTGTTTCTGGACTTTGTACCCGCCTGCCTGACAGTTCTGCCTGCCTTGATCACGAGCCTGTCTGCCACTCTGTACCTTCTGGAGTCTGATCTGGTTTTGACCTTTAGCCTGTCCACGACCATTCTCTTGCCTACCCCTTTGGATTATTAAACATTGCAAGACTCCAACCATCTGCCTCCTGTGTCTGCATCTGGGGCTCGCCTTGTGCCTTGATACAATGTAATTGAAGAATCAAATTTTCTCGTTTCTGCGACAATTTTGAAACACTAAACAAACAACAACACGAAGAGTTATCTATCCAAAACTGAGATGTATGGATAAACCACTTCTCCAATCTTGTTTGCTCTATAACAAAGAACAGCAAAAACACATACAGTACCAGTCAATTGTTTGGATACACTTACTCATTCAAGGGTTTTTCTTTACTTTTACTATTTACTACATTGTAACTCTGGGTCTTCCTTTCCTGTGGCGGTCCTCATGAGAGCCAGTTTCATAATAGCGCTTGGTTTGTTTTTGCGACTGCACTTGAAGAATCTTTCAAAGTTCTTGACATTTTCCAGATTGACTGACCTTCATGTCTTAAAGTAATGATGGACTGTTGTTTCTCTTTGCTTATTTGAGCTGTTCTTGCCATAATATGGACTTGGTCTTTTACCAAATAGGGCTATCTTCTGTATACCAACCCTACCTTGTGACAACACAACTGATTGGCTCAAACGCATTAAAATTAACTTTTAACAAGGCACACCTGTTAATTGAAATGCATTCCAGGTGACTACCTCATGAAGCTGGCTGAGAGAATGCCAAGAGTGTGCAAACCTGTCATCAAGGCAAAGGGTGACTATTTGAAGAATCTCAAATATAAAATATATTTTGATTTGTTTAATGCGTTTTTGGTTACTACATGATTTCATATGTGTTATTTCCTAGTTTTGATGTCTTCACTATTATTCTACAATGTAGAAAATAGTAAAAATAAAGAATAACCCTTGAATGAGTAGGTGTGTCCAAACCTTTGACTGCTACTGTAAGTATTCAGACCCTTTGCAATGAGACTTGAGCTCAGAATTGAGCTCAGATGCATCCTGTTTCCATTGATCATCCTTGAGATGTTTCTACAGCTTGATTGGAGTCCACCTGTGATAATTTCAATTGATTGGACATGATTTGGAAGGCACACACCTGTCTATATAAGGTCCCACAGTTGACAGTGCATGTCAGAGCAAAAACCAAGCTATGAAGTCGAAGGAATTGTCCATCGAGCTCTGAGACACGATTGTGTCAAGGTCTGGGGAAGGGTACCAAAAAATGTCTGCAGCACTGAAGGTCCGCAAGAACACAGTGGCCTCCATCATTCTTAAATAGAAGACGTTTGTAACCACCAATACTCTTCTTAGAGCTGGCCGCCCGGCCAAACTGGGCAAGCGGGGGAGAAGGGCCTTGGTCAGGGAGGTGACCAAGAACCCGATGGTCACTCTGACAGAGCTCCAGAGTTCCTCTGTGGAGATGGGAGAACCTTCCAGAAACACAACCATCTCTGCAGCACTTCACCAATCAGGCCTCTAAGGTAGAGTGGCCAGACAGAAGCCACTTCTCAGTAAAAGGCACATGACAGCCCTCTTGGAGTTTGCCAAAAGGCACCTAAACGATTCTCAGACGATGAGAAACAAGATTCTCTGGTCTGATGAAACCAAGATTGAACTCTTTGGCCAGGCACTGCTTATCACCTGGCCATTACCATCCCTACGGTGAAGCATGGTGGTGGCAGCATCATGCTGTGGGGATGTTTTTCAGTGGCACGGACTGGGAGTTTAGTCAGGATCGAGGGAAAATCCTTGATGAAAATCTGCTCCAGAGTGCTCAGGACCTCAGACTGGGGCGAAGGTTCACCTTCCAACAGGACAACGACCCTAAGCACACAGCCAAGACAACGCAGGAGTGGCACGGGACAAGTTTCTGAATGTCTTTGAGTGGCCCAGCCAGAGCCCGGACTTGAACATTTCTGAAGAGACCTGAAAATAGCTGTGCAGCGACGATCCCCATCCAACATGACAGAGCTTGAGAGGATCTGCAGAGAAGAATGGGAGAAACTCCCCAAATACAGGGGTGCCAAGCTTGTAGGGTTATACCCAAGAAGACTCCATGCTGTAATTTCTGCCAAAGGTGCTTCAACAAAGTACTGAGTAAAGGGTCTGAATACTTATGTAAATGTGATATTTTATTTATTTATAAATTTTCCCAAAAAATCTAAACCTGTTTTTGCTTTGTCATTATGAGGTATTGTGTGTAGATTGATGAGGGGAAAAAACTATTTCATCCATTCTTGGATAAGGCTGTAACGTAACAACATTTGTAAAAAGTGAAGGTGTGAATTTTTCCCAAATGCACTATATATATCAACAAATTGGCGAGGGCACTAGAACAGTCTGCACCACCTGGTCTCACCCTACTGGAATCTGAAGTCAAATGTCTACTGTTTGCTGATAATCTGGTGCTTCTGTCACCGACCAAGGAGGGCCTCCAGCAGCACCTAGATCGTCTGCACAGATTCTGTTAGACCTGAGCCCTGACAGTAAATCTCAGTAAGACAAAAATAATGGTGTTCCAAAAAAGGTCCAGTTACCAGGACCACAAATACAAATTCCACCTAGCCACTGTTGCCCTAGAGCACATCAATGAGTATACATACCTCGGCCGTTTAGGTTTTGTGCTCGAGGGCAACGGTGGCTAGGTGGAATTTGTATCAGCACCACAGATAACTTCCACAAAGCTGTGAACGATCTGAGAAGTAAGGCAAGAAGGGCCTTCTACGCCATCAAAAGGAACATAAAATTCAACATACCAATTAGGATCTGGATAAAGATACTTGAGTCAGTTATAGAACCCATTGCTCTTTATGGTTGTGAGGTTTGGGGTCCGCTCACCAACCAAGAATTCACAAAATGGGACAAACACCAAATTGAGACTCTGCATGCAGAATTCTGCAAAACTATTCTCTGTGTACAACGTAAAACACCAAATAATGCATGCAGAGCAGAATTAGGTCGATACCTGCTAATTATCAAAATCCAGAAAATAGCGATTAATAATAATAGTAATAGTAATAGCAATTGGTGTAATACCACAGTGTGACATCAGAGCAGCAAGATTTGTGACTTGTTGCCACAAGAAAAGAGCAACCAGTGAAGAACAAATACCACTGTAAATACAACCCATAATTATTTATTTTCTCTTTTGTACTTTAACTATTTGCACATCGTTACAACACTGTATATTTACATAATATGGCATGGCTTTTGTGAGTGTAATGTTTACTGTACATTTTATATTGTTTATTCCACTTTTATCTATTTCACTTGCTTTGGCAATGTAAAAATATGTTTCCCATGCCAATAGAGCCCTTTGAATTGAAGGGAGAGAGGGAGAGAGAATCACACCTGATATAGAGCACTGGTGGTGATGATGAGAGAGCAAAACAAGAGCACAGCAGAGAAGATCCTGTGACTGATTGGGCAGCCAACCAATCAGATGCAGAGAGCCAGCCAAAGGGCTTGAGCTCAGCACTCCCTCACGGTGGGTTTATAAGGTGTCTGGGGAAGAGAGAGGGCAGCAGCACTGCAGAGCTCAGCCCTAGAACAGGACGAGGCTAGACGAGACAGAGACCACCAGCAGCAGCAGTCCCACTACCAGAGAGGACGGGCTCTGAATGTCTCGTCTCCCCTCGCAGCTCCTACTCCTCCTGCCGCTCTTCCTCCTCTTCTTCCTCCTCCACCGAGCACGCTTACTCAGGCACCATGCCTGAATGCTGGGATGGGGTGAGTGGCAGTGTAAAGTGTGTCTGCAGGTGACTGAGTGACTGATAGCGTGAGGATATTTTGATAAAGTAAATTCACTACTGTGTCTTAATAAACTTCTTTGTTCATGGATGTGCATGACGAGCACATTGTGCACACGTTTATTTCTCGTGCACATACACAACCATGTCTTACCTTCTTCGTGCATGTTCTTTTACCATGTTTATATCTTAGCAAAACGACTAGCTGTCTATCATGTACCCATCTGTTTTAATGCTCTGAGATCATGAGTGAAATCTGCATGTTGAAATATTAGTAGTCTAGATTTGGTTTTATTATATAACTGAACATATGAGTTAATGTTGCATAGTGGCATGGTTGTTGTACTGTTGTTGTGTTGCTCTAATGATCAGTCGTGTAATGTCTGAGTCTCCGTGGAGACACACTGACACACTAATGCTGTGACACACTAATGCATTCTGCAACACATGCAAGCCTACACAGAGATGCCCGTAAGTCTGGGGGAGATGCAAATTATTCCGCACTTGGATGTCTGTGTGACCTTGGGAGTGAGGGAGGAAGGGAATTAGAGAGGAAGATGAGTGAGAGACAAAGAAATCAGAGAAGAGACTAAGAGAGGGAGGGAGTATTTGCAGTGATACAGGTGCTGTTTTTACCTGCAGTATATTGTTCTGCCATCCAGAAAATACCAAAATAGTTTTACCCATTCCATCAACCCCTATCATACTACACGTTTAGACAACCCAAATGACCTTTACCTTTACATTGTATCTGTCAATCGATCACACAAGCATTTCATGTCACACAAAGACAAAAAAGACAACAGATTTTACAGGTGAGTGTACTGCAGTAGCTGCCAATGTATTGCTTCACAGAGGGCATGCAGCATACTGTCAAACATACATGTATTGGGTGCCAGACCGATGCGTGGTTAGGGAGCACTTGGCGTCACAGACTATGGCTACATTACATCCGCAATGGCATCCTATTCCCTAGTTAGTGCACTACTTCTGACCAGGGCTCATACGGTGCCATTTTGGATGCAGCCTATCAGTGGCATTTCTCTGTCTGGCTGTGATAGGACAAAATCCTGGAGCCCTGAACCAACGTTTATGGGAATAATATCTGCTGCATCCATTTTGAGTGTGTCTACCTGTCTGGCTGTGTTGATGAGGATGTGGGTCATGTGAGATTGAAATACCAATGAGACCCTGTAACTATGTCAACACCACACAATAACATTTTGTAATTAATATGATATTGCATAGAACGTTTGCCGGTTTTTGTTTATTCCTTTAATTTAAGACCTAGAAAACCAGATGTGGGGGTGAGGTTACCTACTAATTAGTGACCTTAATTAATCAAGTAAAAGGGAGGAGGGAAAACCCGCAGCCACTCGGTCCTCCGTGGAATGAGTTTGATACCTGTGCCTCTCAGAATTCTCCTTTGAATCAATGAAGCTTTTATGTTGATCAGAGGTGGAAGGTTGCGGTTGGTGTTTATTACATCTCAGTGATAGTGGGTCAACTGTTTGTGCTCATCAGTGAACTCCATTGAACCCCACCAAAATGGCATTGACTGTATGTGCAGAGGTACAGAATGCGTCCCTGTGGAAGTATATGTATATGCATTTAAATATGTGTATTTGTCTGTTTCAGGAACATGACATTGAGACTCCGTATGGGATGCTTCATGTGGTTATTCGTGGGGCCCCCAAAGGAAACAAGCCTGCCATCCTCACCTACCATGATGTGGGGCTTAACCGTGAGTACAAGCACTGTCTTTCTATGCTTGTGTGTGTGTGTGTGTGTGTGTTTGTGTGTGTATGTTTGTGTGTGTGTGTGTGTATGTTTGTGTGTGTGTGTGTGTGTGTGTGTGTGTGTGTGTGTGTGTGTGTGTGTGTGTGTGTGTGTGTGTGTGTGTGTGTGTGTGTGTGTGTGTGTGTGTGTGTGTGTGTGTGTGTGTGTGCACACGTGTTTTCTGTGTGTGCTCCATGTGTGAGTTCATGTCTTTGTTGCACCACCATCTGTCATGTAACAATGACCTGCAGCTGGTTCCAGGGTTCATCTTGCCACACTTCCTCAGGGTGTTGTTCATGGTGGGATCTGGCAGCTGTATCCGTCGAGCTGTCAGCCCCGGGAGGTGTTGTGCCTATCTGAGGTGATAACTGGGAGCCAAATCAGAGTACCAGTAGCATTCCCTGACAGCAGTCCAGCCAGCCCACTGCAGAGCGCAGACAGACAGTGTGACTCTCTCACCTTTACCCAGCATGTCCGTTACTACCTCCCCACTGAGCCTGCTCGTTAGCTCCTCTAATTGGTGGACGGGGACTGCTTTTCAATGTTGCTGCAGTTTGCAGGGAGTATTGTTACACTTGTAGCAGGAAATGACTCCAGGATACAAAACACAATATTTAATCATCTACATTACAACTACATTGCCAGTAGCTGTCTGAAATAGGATCCAGCCCATTGAAGTTCCAGATACAAGCTGCATTCCACGAGATAGCACTGTCTGTCAGTGCTCAGTCATTAAAGGACTGGGTAATGAAAGAATGATGGCTGGAGAGAGAAAAAGAGGGAGAGTGAGAAATGTAGGTCAGAAAAACATCCCTATCATACAAGCGGGGTGGTGTTTGGGGAAGGGTCAGCACTTCTGCGCTGTAGATCAGCTGCTCCTCTGCATGCCTGCCTCCCACTGCATGTCTGCTTCCCTCTGCGCGCCTGCCTCCCTCTGCATGCCTGCCTCCCACTGCGCGCCTGCCTCCCACTGCATGCCTGCCTCCCTCTGCATGCCTGCCTCCCACTGCATGCCTGCCTCCCACTGCATGCCTGCCTCCCACTGCATGCCTGCCTCCCACTGCATGCCTGCCTCCCTCTGCATGCCTGCCTCCCTCTGCATGCCTGCCTCCCACTGCATGCCTGCCTCCCTGCCTCCCTCTGCATGCCTGCCTCCCTCTGCATGCCTGCCTCCCTGCCTCCCTGCCTCCCTCTGCATGCCTGCCTCCCACTGCATGCCTGCCTCCCTGCCTCCCACTGCATGCCTGCCTCCCACTGCATGCCTGCCTCCCACTGCATGCCTGCCTCCCACTGCATGCCTGCCTCCCACTGCATGCCTGCCTCCCACTGCATGCCTGCCTCCCTGCCTCCCTCTGCATGCCTGCCTCCCTCTGCATGCCTGCCTCCCCTGCCTCCCTGCCTCCCACTGCATGCCTGCCTCCCTCTGCATGCCTGCCTCCCACTGCATGTCTGCCTCCCTCTGCATGCCTGCCTCCCTCTGCATGCCTGCCTCCCACTGCATGCCTGCCTCCCACTGCATGCCTGCCTCCCTGCCTCCCTCTGCATGCCTGCCTCCCACTGCATGCCTGCCTCCCTGCCTCCCTCTGCATGCCTGCCTCCCTCTGTATGCCTGCCTCCCACTGCATGTCTGCCTCCCTCTGCATGCCTGCCTCCCTCTGCATGCCTGCCTCCCACTGCATGTCTGCCTCCCTCTGCATGCCTGCCTCCCTCTGCATGCCTGCCTCCCACTGCATGCCTGCCTCCCACTGCATGCCTGCCTCCCTGCCTCCCTCTGCATGCCTGCCTCCCTCTGTATGCCTGCCTCCCTGCCTCCCTCTGCATGCCTGCCTCCCTGCCTCCCTCTGCATGCCTGCCTCCCTCTGCATGCCTGCCTCCCTGCCTCCCTCTGCATGCCTGCCTCCCACTGCATGTCTGCCTCCCTCTGCATGCCTGCCTCCCTCTGCGCTCCTGCCTCCCACTGCATGCCTGCCTCCCTCTGCATGCCTGCCACCCACTGCATGCCTGCCTCCCTCTGCGCTCCTGCCTCCCACTGCATGCCTGCCTCCCACTGCATGCCTGCCTCCCACTGCATGCCTGCCACCCACTGCATGTCTGCCTCCCACTGCATGCCTGCCTCCCTCTGCATGCCTGCCACCCACTGCGCGCCTGCCTCCCACTGCATGCCTGCCTCCCTCTGCATGCCTGCCACCCACTGCGCGCCTGCCACCCACTGCGCGCCTGCCTCCCACTGCATGCCTGCCTCCCTCTGCTTGCCTGCCACCCACTGCATGCCTGCCTCCCACTGCATGTCTGCCTCCCTCTGCATGTCTGCCTCCCTCTGCATGTCTGCCTCCCTCTGCATGTCTGCCTCCCTCTGCATGTCTGCCACCCACTGCATGCCTGCCTCCCACTGCATGTCTGCCTCCCTCTGCATGCCTGCCACCCACTGCATGTCTGCCTCCCACTGCATGTCTGCCTCCCTCTGCATGCCTGCCACCCACTACATGTCTGCCTCCCACTGCATGTCTGCCTCCCTCTGCATGCCTGCCACCCACTGCATGTCTGCCTCCCACTGCATGTCTGCCTCCCTCTGCATGCATGCCACCCTCTGCAGCCACAGCTGGGGGTATTAGTATGCACTGCCAGTAACCACAGCCTGACTCAGTCAACACAGATGCAGGATGGAGAGAGAAAGCGAGCGAGAGATGGAGGGAGAGGAATGAGACTAAATAGAGGAGACACTGGCCTATATGTGGTTGTGCTGCTCCTGTGTTGTGACCTTGTGCTGGGCAGGAGATGTGAGGCAAAGGAAGGGTCACGTTGCCACAGGGAGACAATGAATAATAATGGTCTTCTGTTGCTCTATGGCTGACTGATGTGGGCGAATCAGAATCACCTCTCTGCCCCTGTGTGATGCCAGGTACTGTAAATCACAGCGCAGAACACATCAGTTTCATTGATGTTTAAAAGGACACCTGGAGCATTTCAGCTTTTTCATTTCCGTCCAGTTCTAGGTTAACTAACCTGGTTAATGATGTTTGTGGGTGTTTGATGAGATGGAACAAACACCTCAGTGTTTTCTATCACCTTATCAACTCCATGTTGTTGTCTGAGTCACCACAAACTGAAGAGAAGTATGACAACAGCGGCGGTAGGAGGGGGGAAACAGAGTTGTTGATATTGTTGTAGGTTTTAAGAGGTGAGGTATATAGGGTGTCATTGCTGGTCTGTAAAACAGAGAGGTGGCACTTCAGTTAACCTATAACCTCAGTTAAAATGCAGTATATCAAACTAGATTGTTTTTTCTTTACTCTGACTTAATGTTTAATGTACGATCATTCAAGCACCCAGATGAAAATGGAATGACTCCCAGTAAAACCTCAGGTCATTTCCCATTCTCATTTCCCCTGCTGACAAGGTGCTCTCTGCTTAATGCATGTTTAACGTTTTCTTCTCTCTGTCTCTCTCTGTCTGCCCTGCATAGACAAGTTGTGCTTCAACAGCTTCTTCCACAACGAGGACATGCAGGAGATCACCAAGCACTTTGTGGTGTGTCATGTGGATGCTCCTGGACAGCAGATTGGAGCCTCTCAGATGCCACAGGGGTATATAATACCTAAACACACGTACATGTCTATACACACTTATACCTATCCATGCACCTCTGGTGTTGTCTTGTATGGACCGGAGTGTGCAGACAGACAGATAGACAGGGATTCCTACAGTGCCGTCTCTTTGCCACGTGACTGTTTAACTAAAGATCTCCACCTCACCTCTCAACAGGTACCAGTACCCCACCATGGACCAGCTGGCAGGCATGCTGCCCAGTGTAGTGCAGCACTTTGGGTGAGTGGGCCTCCCCCTCCTCTCTCTCCTAGTAAACAGTACATATATTATCCATATTGTTCAACTTTGAATGCATTAATGAACCTGTAAATGAATTCAAACCATTCTCATTTGACAGATTCAAGAGCATTGTGGGCATTGGAGTTGGGGCTGGCGCCTACATCCTGGCCAAATTTGCTGTAAGTTATACCCGGTTATTGTTCTTTTTCACACATTTCATATTTTGGGGCCTAATAATGATCCCAGGTATATCTACCACAGGAGGCTGGTGGCACCTTAATTGGGGAGGACGAGCTCATGGTAATGGCTCAAGTGGAATTAGTGGAATGGTATCAAGACATGGTTTCTATGTGTTTGATGCCATTCCATTCGCTCCGTTCCGGACATTATTATGATCCATCCTTCCCTCAACAGCCTCCTGTGGTATCTATCTAACATAAGACAGCCTTGCTCTGCTCTGCTCTGTCCTCAGCTGATCTTCCCTGATCTGGTGGAGGGCCTGGTGCTGCTCAACATCGACCCCAACGGGAAGGGCTGGATCGACTGGGCCACCGGCAAGGTAGCAGACACTGCACCTCTGTGGCAAACACATAAACAGAGTTACCTTTTAAAGCATATTCCAACTATCAAAATGGCTGCTGTACTTGCAATTGGTGCAAGGTAATAATATTTATCTCTCTTTCCTCATCTCTCTCTTTCTCTCTCTCCTCCCCCTTCCTCTCAAGCTCTCTGGGCTCACCAGTGCTCTTCCAGACACAGTCCTGCCCCACCTCTTTAGCCAGGTGAGTTCTCACTCCAGATATATGTGGTAATCAAACCATTATCCACATACCTACAATAGTTTGTGGCAATACATAGCACTACACACAACACACCAAAATAACAACAACACTAGATTGGAGGCTTTGGACTACACACCAAAATAACAACAACACTAGATTGGAGGCTTTGGACTACACACCAAAATAACAACAACACTAGATTGGAGGCTTTGGACTACACACCATAATAACAACAACACTAGACTGGAGGTGTTGGACTACACACCATAATAACAACAACACTAGACTGGAGGCTTTGGACTACACACCAAAATAACAACAACACTAGATTGGAGGCTTTGGACTAAACACCAAAATAACAACAACACTAGACTGGAGGTGTTGGACTACACACCATAATAACAACAACACTAGACTGGAGGCTTTGGACTACACACCATAATAACAACAACACCAGACTGGCGGCTTTGGACTACACACCATAATAACAACAACACTAGACTGGAGGCTTTGGACTACACACCAAAATAACAACGACACTAGACTGGAGGCTTTGGACTACACACCATAATAACAACAACACTAGACTGGAGGCTTTGTGCTACACACCATAATAACAACAACACTGGACTGGAGGCGTTGGACTACACACCATAATAACAACACCAGACTGGAGGCTTTGCACTACACACCATAATAACAACAACACTAAACTGGAGGCATTGGACTACACACCATAATAACAACAACACTAGACTGGAGGCTTTGGACTACACACCATAATAACAACAACACTAAACTGGAGGCTTTGGACTACACACCAAAATAACAACAACACTAGACTGGAAGCTTTGTACTACACACCATAATAACAACAACACCAGACTGGAGGCTTTGGACTACACACCATAATAACAACAACACTAGATTGGAGGCTTTGGACTACACACCAAAATAACAACAACACTAGATTGGAGGCTTTGGACTACACACCATAATAACAACAACACTAGACTGGAGGTGTTGGACTACACACCATAATAACAACAACACTAGACTGGAGGCTTTGGACTACACACCAAAATAACAACAACACTAGATTGGAGGCTTTGGACTAAACACCAAAATAACAACAACACTAGACTGGAGGTGTTGGACTACACACCATAATAACAACAACACCAGACTGGCGGCTTTGGACTACACACCATAATAACAACAACACTAGACTGGAGGCTTTGGACTACACACCAAAATAACAACGACACTAGACTGGAGGCTTTGGACTACACACCATAATAACAACAACACTAGACTGGAGGCTTTGTACTACACACCATAATAACAACAACACTGGACTGGAGGCGTTGGACTACACACCATAATAACAACACCAGACTGGAGGCTTTGGACTACACACCATAATAACAACAACACTAAACTGGAGGCATTGGACTACACACCATAATAACAACAACACTAGACTGGAGGCTTAGGACTACACACCATAATAACAACAACACTAAACTGGAGGCTTTGGACTACACACCAAAATAACAACAACACTAGACTGGAGGCTTTGTACTACACACCAAAATAACAACAACACTAGACTGGAAGCTTTGTACTACACACCATAATAACAACAACACCAGACTGGAGGCTTTGGACTACACACCATAATAACAACAACACTAGACTGGAGGCTTCGGACTACACACCATAATAACAACAACACTAGACTGGAGGTGTTGGACTACACACCATAATAACAACAACACTAGACTGGAGGCTTTGGACTACACACCATAATAACAACAACACTAGATTGGAGGCTTTGGACTACACACCAAAATAACAACAACACTAGATTGGAGGCTTTGGACTACACACCATAATAACAACAACACTAGACTGGAGGTGTTGGACTACACACCATAATAACAACAACACTAGACTGGAGGCTTTGGACTACACACCAAAATAACAACAACACTAGATTGGAGGCTTTGGACTAAACACCAAAATAACAACAACACTAGACTGGAGGTGTTGGACTACACACCATAATAACAACAACACTAGACTGGAGGCTTTGGACTACACACCATAATAACAACAACACTAGATTGGAGGCTTTGGACTACACACCAAAATAACAACAACACTAGATTGGAGGCTTTGGACTACACACCATAATAACAACAACACTAGACTGGAGGTGTTGGACTACACACCATAATAACAACAACACTAGACTGGAGGCTTTGGACTACACACCAAAATAACAACAACACTAGATTGGAGGCTTTGGACTAAACACCAAAATAACAACAACACTAGACTGGAGGTGTTGGACTACACACCATAATAACAACAACACTAGACTGGAGGCTTTGGACTACACACCATAATAACAACAACACTAGATTGGAGGCTTTGGACTACACACCAAAATAACAACAACACTAGATTGGAGGCTTTGGACTACACACCATAATAACAACAACACTAGACTGGAGGTGTTGGACTACACACCATAATAACAACAACACTAGACGGGAGGCTTTGGACTACACACCAAAATAACAACAACACTAGATTGGAGGCTTTGGACTAAACACCAAAATAACAACAACACTAGACTGGAGGTGTTGGACTACACACCATAATAACAACAACACTAGACTGGAGGCTTTGGACTACACACCATAATAACAACAACACCAGACTGGCGGCTTTGGACTACACACCATAATAACAACAACACTAGACTGGAGGCTTTGGACTACACACCATAATAACAACAACACTAGATTGGAGGCTTTGGACTACACACCAAAATAACAACAACACTAGATTGGAGGCTTTGGACTACACACCATAATAACAACAACACTAGACTGGAGGCTTTGGACTACACACCAAAATAACAACGACACTAGACTGGAGGCTTTGGACTACACACCATAATAACAACAACACTAGACTGGAGGCTTTGTGCTACACACCATAATAACAACAACACTGGACTGGAGGCGTTGGACTACACACCATAATAACAACACCAGACTGGAGGCTTTGGACTACACACCATAATAACAACAACACTAAACTGGAGGCACTGGACTACACACCATAATAACAACAACACTAGACTGGAGGCTTAGGACTACACACCATAATAACAACAACACTAAACTGGAGGCTTTGGACTACACACCAAAATAACAACAACACTAGACTGGAAGCTTTGTACTACACACCATAATAACAACAACACCAGACTGGAGGCTTTGGACTACACACCATAATAACAACAACACTAGATTGGAGGCTTTGGACTACACACCAAAATAACAACAACACTAGATTGGAGGCTTTGGACTACACACCATAATAACAACAACACTAGACTGGAGGTGTTGGACTACACACCATAATAACAACAACACTAGACTGGAGGCTTTGGACTACACACCAAAATAACAACAACACTAGACTGGAGGCTTTGGACTACACACCAAAATAACAACGACACTAGACTGGATGCTTTGGACTACACACCATAATAACAACAACACTAGACTGGAGGCTTTGTACTACACACCATAATAACAACAACACTGGACTGGAGGCGTTGGACTACACACCATAATAACAACACCAGACTGGAGGCTTTGGACTACCCACCATAATAACAACAACACTAAACTGGAGGCATTGGACTACACACCATAATAACAACAACACTAGACTGGAGGCTTAGGACTACACACCATAATAACAACAACACTAAACTGGAGGCTTTGGACTACACACCAAAATAACAACAACACTAGACTGGAGGCTTTGTACTACACACCAAAATAACAACAACACTAGACTGGAAGCTTTGTACTACACACCATAATAACAACAACACCAGACTGGAGGCTTTGGACTACACACCATAATAACAACAACACTAAACTGGAGGCGTTGGACTACACACCAAAATAACAACAACACTAGACTGGAGGTGTTGGACTACACACCATAATAACAACAACACTAGACTGGAGGCTTTGGACTACACACCATAATAACAACAACACTAGATTGGAGGCTTTGGACTACACACCAAAATAACAACAACACTAGATTGGAGGCTTTGGACTACACACCATAATAACAACAACACTAGACTGGAGGTGTTGGACTACACACCATAATAACAACAACACTAGACTGGAGGCTTTGGACTACACACCAAAATAACAACAACACTAGATTGGAGGCTTTGGACTAAACACCAAAATAACAACAACACTAGACTGGAGGTGTTGGACTACACACCATAATAACAACAACACTAGACTGGAGGCTTTGGACTACACACCATAATAACAACAACACTAGATTGGAGGCTTTGGACTACACACCAAAATAACAACAACACTAGATTGGAGGCTTTGGACTACACACCATAATAACAACAACACTAGACTGGAGGTGTTGGACTACACACCATAATAACAACAACACTAGACTGGAGGCTTTGGACTACACACCAAAATAACAACAACACTAGATTGGAGGCTTTGGACTAAACACCAAAATAACAACAACACTAGACTGGAGGTTTTGGACAACACACCATAATAACAACAACACTAGACTGGAGGCTTTGGACTACACACCATAATAACAACAACACTAGATTGGAGGCTTTGGACTACACACCAAAATAACAACAACACTAGATTGGAGGCTTTGGACTACACACCATAATAACAACAACACTAGACTGGAGGTGTTGGACTACACACCATAATAACAACAACACTAGACTGGAGGCTTTGGACTACACACCAAAATAACAACAACACTAGATTGGAGGCTTTGGACTAAACACCAAAATAACAACAACACTAGACTGGAGGTGTTGGACTACACACCATAATAACAACAACACTAGACTGGAGGCTTTGGACTACACACCATAATAACAACAACACTAGATTGGAGGCTTTGGACTACACACCAAAATAACAACAACACTAGACTGGAGGCTTTGTACTACACACCATAATAACAACAACACTGGACTGGAGGCTTTGTACTACACACCATAATAACAACAACACTAGACTGGAGGCTTCGGACTACACACCATAATATCAACAACACTAGACTGGAGGCTTTGTACTACACACCAAAATAACAACAACACTAGACTGGAGGCTTTGTACTACACACCATAATAACAACAACACTAGACTGGAGGCTTCGGACTACACACCATAATAACAACAACACTAGACTGGAGGCTTTGGACTACACACCATAATAACAACAGCACTAGACTGCAAGCTGTGTTATGTTAATAACCTTCAGAGACACCAGTCTCTCAGTCTACCTGTGTTATTGTGGATGGTTGTACAGGAGGAGCTGATGAACAACACAGAGCTGGTCCAGAGTTACCGTCAACAGATCAACAACACCATCAACCAGGTCAACCTGCAGCTCTTCTGGAACATGTACAACAGGTAACACACACACCTAGTGTGTACAGACACACACACACACCTAGTGTGTACAGCCACACATACACCTAGTGTGTACAGACACACACACACACCTAGTGTGTACAGACACACACACACACACACACCTAGTGTGTACAGACACACACACACACACACACACACACACACACACACACACACACACACCTAGTGTGTACAGACACACACACACACACACCTAGTGTGTACAGACACACACACACACCTATCAATCAATCAATCAATCAATCAAATGTATTTATAAAGCCCTTCTTACATCAGTTGATGTCACAAAGTGCTGTACAGAAACCCAGCCTAAAACCCCAAACAGCAAGCAATGCAGGTGTAGAAGCACGGTGGCTAGGAAAAACTCCCTAGAAAGGCCATGAGGCTATAAGGCTATGAGGGGTGGCCAGTCTTCTTCTGGCTGTGCCGGGTGTGTAGTCTAGTGTGTACACACACACACACACACACACACACACACACACACACACACACACACACACACACACACACACCTAGTGTGTACACACAAACTGTAAACTGTGTGTGTGTGTGTGTGTGTGTGTGTGTGTGTGTGTGTGTGTGTGTGTGTGTGTGTGTGTGTGTGTGTGTGTGTGTGTGTGTGTCTCTGTGTGTGTCTCTGTGTGTGTGTGTGGGGCAGATGGTGAGAGCACTATATTATTTGAGAGAATGTAAGCAGTGTGTCTCACAGTTCTCCTCTCCCTCTCAGCCGTAGGGATCTGGAGATGAACCGCTCTGGGACCATCATCAATGCCAAGACCCTGAAGTGAGTCTCTCTCTACACTACTAGACTATTTTCCTTTGGTCCTTCATGGCATTGTCTAATTAAGCAATAAGGCATGAGGGGGTTTGGTATATGGCCAATATACCATGGCTCAGGGCTGTTCTTAGGCACAACGCAAGACGGAGTGCCTGGATACAGCCCTTAACCATGCTATATCAAATATTAGGACGAGCAATGTCGGAGTGGCATTGACTAAAATACAGTACAATAGAATACAGTGTATACATATGAGATGAGTAAAGCAGTATGTAAAAATGTTTAAAGTGACGAGTGTTCCATTATTAAAGTGGCCAGTGATTCCATGTCTATGTATATAGGGCAGCAGCCTCTAAGGTGCAGGGTTGAGTAACTGGGTGGAAGCTGGCTAGGGATGGCTATTTAACAGTCTGATGGCCTTGAGAGAGCAGCTGTTTTTCAGTCTCTCGGTCCTAGCCAGGCCGTGGCTCGGGTGGTTGATGTCCTTGATGATATTTTGGCCTTCCTGTGACATCGGGTGGAGTAGGTGTCCTGCCCATATACCACAAACCCCCGAGGTGCCTTATTGCTATTATAAACTGGTTACCAACGTAATTAGAAGGAAATAATTTTGTGTCATACCCGTAATATATCAGCATTCAGGACTCGGTCCACCTGGTTTATAGTAGTGTTTAGGCACCTTTAACATTCATAACAGGTTACTGAAATTAGCCATATTTGTGTATGTGTGTTTGTGTTGTTGCTGATCTGTGGTCTGTGTTTCTAGGTGCCCTGTCATGCTTGTTGTTGGTGACAACGCTCCAGCTGAGGAGGGAGTGGTGAGTCCTTTTCCTTCTGTTATTCCACTCTTTTTCTCTCATCTACACCCTCTCTCCAATTTCAATCTCTTCCTCTCTCCCTGCATCACCTCCCTGCCTCACCTCCCCTCCTCCCTGCCTCAACTCCCTACTTCCCCGCCTCACCTTCGTTCCTCCCTGCCTCACCTCCCCTCCTCCCTGCTTCACCTCCTCTCCTCCCTGCTTCACCTCCCTTCCTCCCTGCCTCACCTTCTCTTTCCCCCTGCCTCACTCCCTTCCTCCTTGCCTCACCTCCTTGCCTCACCTCCCTTCCTCCCTGCCTCACTCCCTTCCTCCCTGCCTCACCTCCCTACTTCCCTGCCTCACCTCCCTTCCTCCCTGCCTCATCTCCATTCCTCCCTGCCTCACTCCCTTCCTTCCTCCCTGCCTCACCTCTATTCCTCCCGGCCTCACTCCCTTCCTCCCAGCCTCACTCCCTTCCTCCCTACTCCCCTCCATCCTTCTGTTGTGACTCTGTACAGTACTTGGCATGCTGAAAGGTATGTTTGCCCTCATTGAGAGAAACAGAACAGGTTAGTCAGCAGAAGCTCAGTTCTCTGTCTCTCTCTAGGCACCCCTTTCCGGGGACGGCTGAGTCAACTGTGTGTGTCTCACTGCCTCTCCAAGGCCCATATGTATCTCTCTCTCTCTCTTTCTGCTCCAGTCTCTGGGTTTCCACATGTTATTATGGGACAGATTTTTCTATCTGTGTCTTTCTGTACTGTTAATCTGACTTTCAGGAGGTCAAGGCTTAATTACATCCCTCCTCTGTAAATGTAGGGATGATAGGAGGAGGGGATGGACAGGGGAGGGGCTAAAATGTTATAAAAATGTTATACAACCTTTTTAGAGAGAGAGAGAGAGAGATGAAAACATAGATGAAAAATAGAGATATGACAGATGGAGGTCACTTTAATATTTATTGCTATGTAATGTCTGCCAGCACACATCTGTACACACCCCGTGTGCTGGAATGACTCATCACTGCAGCAGACTTCAGTAGCTGAGTCCACCCTCTCCCCCACCTCCCTCCAAGCCTATCTTCTGTCTTTCAATCACAACATCTATGTCTCTATAATGCTATTGATTTCAATTTTTTATATGTGTATATAAAGAGACGACTCCGGGATTCTGGCCTTCTAGGCAGAGTTGCAAAGACAAAGCCATATCTCAGACTGGCCAATAAAAATAAAATATTAAGATGGGCAAAAGAACACAGACACTGGACAGAGGAACTCTGCCTAGAATGCCAGCATCCCGGAGTCGCCTCTTCACTGTTGACGTTGAGACTGGTGTTTTGCGGGTACTCTTCAATGAAGCTGCCAGTTGAGGATTTGTGAGGCGTCTGTTTCTCAACTAGACACTCTAATGTACTTGTCCTCTTGTTCAGTTGTGCACCGGGGCCTCCCATTCCTTGTTCTATTCTGGTTAGAGCCAGTTTGCTCTGTTCTGTGAAGGGAGTAGCACACAGCGTTGTACGAGATCTTCAGTTTCTTGGCAATTGCTCGCATGGAATAGCCTTCATTTCTCAGAACAAGAATAGACTGACGTGTTTCAGAAGAAAGTTCTTTGTTTCTGGCCATTTTTGAGCCTGTAATTGAACCCACAAATGCTGATGCTTCAGATACTCAATTAGTCTAAAGGCCAGATTTATTGCTTCTTTAACCAGAACAACAGTTTTCAGCTGTGCTAACATAATTGAAAAAAAGCTTTTCTAATGATCAATTAGCCTTTTAAAATTATAAACTTGGATTAGCTAACACAACGTGCCATTGGAACACAGGAGTGATGGTTGCTGATAATGGGCCTCTGTAAGCCTATGTAGATATTCCATAAAAAATTTGCCGTTTCCTGCTACAATAGTCATTTACAACATTAACAATGTCTACGCTGTATTTCTGATCAATTTTGATCATACATTTTAATGGACAAAAAAATAGCTTTTCTTTCAAAAACAAGGACATTTTTAAGGGACCCCAAACTTTTGAACGGTAGTGTACGTCTGAGAATGAAATATCCAGCACCTTGGTCCTCTATGTAATATTTTGTTGTTTCTCAAGGTTGAATGTAATTCCAAACTTGACCCGACCAACACCACCTTCTTAAAGGTAAGAATGCAAAGTATTAATTGTGGAATGTTGGTCTTTATTCGATTTTTCATCTAATTAATTAACCAAATGGAAAATAATTGTACCTTACATGTTGTACTTGTTGAAACATTTGATGTAAAAATAGAGTATTCTGTAATGACTAATGTCCCTGTTCTCCCCTGTTGTGCTTCAGATGGCTGACTCTGGTGGACTTCCTCAGCTCACACAGGTCAGAACACTGCCTTCAGATGGCCCTCTGCATCCTCTCATTCCATATTCAAATACTCCTACTATTATTTAGCCATGCCTTCCTCTGCACCACCTCCATACCCCCCTTCCTCCAGTTTCTCTTCTGACGCAACTCTCAGTTGACCCCTAACTTCCTCTTTAAAATACTTCTCTAACCTCTCTATATAAGGCCTCCATACAACCCTCTTCTGAATCTCCACTTCCTCTTTTTATAAGCCATTCTGCCACCATGAGAGGGTTGGCTCTATAGCACTCTCCACAGAACTCCACAGAGGTCATTGACATCATCTGGGGTCAGAGTTACACAGGAGTCTCAGGAGGTCAAGTGTCTAACCGTACTCTTGTTGTTGTTTTATAGCCTGGAAAACTGTCCGAAGCATTCAAGTACTTCCTTCAGGGGATGGGCTACAGTAAGTATCTAGAACCCAATTACAGTAATTTGTCATATGTGAGTGAGTGTGTGAGACTGTGCATGTGTTTGCGGTCTCTCAGAAACTAGGCATCACTACCTTGACTGAGTTTATCTCTCCATACCTTAGAAATACAATGTTGTACAGTCTTCTCCCTTGTTTGTCTTAATCCTCTGCTTAAACACTGTCTGTACGTTGGGTTGTTCTGAATGTGTGATGGAGTCCAGTTCGGACTGTGTTGTCAAAATGTTGTTTGGTATGGTGCGATGTGATGTCTATTGCAGGGACCTGTGTTGTGTTAATCTTGCCCTCTATGTTTTCCTGCCTTCGCTCAGTTGCGTATGTGAAGGATCGGAGGTTGAGTGGAGGGCCAGGTACTTCCTGTTTGCTGTTCACCTCTGACCTCCTCCTCTCTTCTTCCCCTACATGAGATGTGGAGTGATAATACTCTGATCATATATCTGCCTTGTGACTTATTATTGCATTTTATTCGTTTTGGCGCTTGATTCCTGGTCATTTGCAATCTTGACGATTTTATTCAAAATTGTTTTTTTTATGCATTTTTCCTCAGCCTAAGGGAAAATATGCCATTGTTACTTTTTTCCCCATCCCTGCCATTGCATTTTCTATCTTGATCTTTGCATGGGATACAGTTAATTATGATCCAGAATTGAACTCTCATTGGCACATTGGAGTATCCAAGTGAAGCAACTTTTTGAGGAATGTTTGCATGAAAACAAATAGGAATAGGTCTTGCCAGATTGTAAATTGAATATTATAGCTAATAGGCCTGTTATGCAAATACAGTGCCCAGAATAATGATTGGGACAGTGAAGCATTTTTTATTATTTTGGCTCTTTACTCTAAAAGTTTGCATTTGAAAACAAACAATGACTATGAGGTTAAAGTGCAGCTTTGATTTGAAGGTATTTTCATCCATATTGGGTGAACCGTTTAGAAATTCCAGCACTTTCTGTACATAGTCCCCCCGTTTGATATTTGTGCATCTGTAACTTTCTCACTCGTCATTATTTACGATTCATTCAGGACTTTCCGTAATCCTGGTAGCATCCACATTCATGTAGAAGTGTTTAGAAACATATTCTATTCAAATTTACAATAAAAGTGACTCCAAAATGACACAATACATTATTTACCATTCATTTCTATTGGGAACAAAAGTCTGAAACACAACCAAAACAAACAGCAAATTCATCCAACAAATTTGTAGTCACAAACTAGTAGTAATTGCGTGCTATACAGTGCCTTCGGAAAGTATTCAGACCCCTTGACTTGTTCCACATTTTGTTTATTTATTCTAAAAAGCTTTATTCTAAAATTGATTACATTGTTTTTTCCCTCATCAATCTACACACATTACCACATAATGACAGAGCAAAAACAGGTTTTTAGACATTTTCGCTAATTCATGAAAAAAAAAATGGAAAAATGGAAATATCACATATACGGAAGTAAGCATCTTTGGCAGCGATTACAGCATGGAGTCTTCTTTGGTATGGCGCTACAAGCTTGGCACACCTGTATTTGGGGAGCTTCTCCCATTCTTCTCTGCAGATCCTCTCAAGCTCTGTCATATTGGATGGGGAGCATTGCTGCACAGCTATTTTCAGGTCTCTCCAGAGATGTTTGATCGGGTTCATGCCCGGGCTCTGGCTGGGCCACTTAGGGACTTTCAGAGACTTGTCCCGTGCCACTCCTGTGTTGTCTTGGCTGTGTGCTTAGGGTCGTTGTCCTGTTGGAAGGTGAACCTTTAGCCCAGTCTGAGGTCCTGAGTGGTCTGGAGCAGGTGTTCATCAAGGATCTCTCTGTACTTTGCTCCGTTCATCTTTGCCTCAATAATGACTAGTCTCCCAGTCCGTGCCACTGAAAAACATCCCTACAGCATGATGCTGCCACAACCATGCTTCACCTTAGGGATGGTGCCTGGTTTCCTCCAGACGTGATGCTTGTCATTCAGGCCAAAGAGTTCAATCTTGGTTTCATCAGACCAGAGAATCTTGTTTCTCATTGTCTGAGAGTCCTTTAGGTGCCTTTTGGCAAACTCCAAGTCGGCTGTCATGTGCCTTTTACTGAGGAGTGGCTTCCGTCTGGCCACTCTACCATAAAGGCTTGATTGGTGGAGTGCTACAGAGAGTTGTCCTTCTGGAAGGTTCTTCCATTTCTACAGAGGAACTCTGGTGACCAAGAACCATCGGGTCACCTCCCTGACCAAGGCCCTTCCCCCCGACTGCTCAGTTTGGCCGGGTGGCCAGCTCGAGGAAGCATTTTGCTGGTTTCAAACTTCTTCAATTTAAGAATGATGGAGGGTTCTTGGGGACCTTCAATGCTGCAGAAATGTTTTGGTACCTTCCCCAGATCTGTGCTTCGACACAATCCTGTCTCTGAGCTATAAGGACAATTCCTTCGACCTCACGGCTTGGTTTTTGCTCTGACATGCACTGTCAACTGTGGGAAAGGGGGATACCTAGTCAGTTGTCCAACTGAGTGTATTCAACTGAAATGTGTCTTCCGCATTTAACCCAACCCCTCTGAATCAGAGAGGTTCGGGGTGCTGCCGTAATCAACATCCACGTCTTCGGGGCCCGGGGAACAGTGGGTTAACTGCCTTGCTCAGGGGCAGAACAACAGATTTTTACCTTGTCAGCTCGGGGATTCAATCCAGAAACCTTCTGGTTACTGGCCCAATGCTCTAACCACTAGGCTAGCTGCTGCCCCTGGACATACACTATCAACTGTGGGACCTTATATAGACAGGTGTTTGCCTTTCCAAATCATGTCCAATCATTTGAATTTACCACAGGTGGACAATCAAGTTGTAGAAACAGCTCAAGGATGATCAATGGAAACAGGATGCACCCAAGCTCAATTTCGAGTCTTATAGCAAAGGGTCTGAATACTTATGTAAATAAGGTATTTCTCCATTTTATTTGTAATAAATTTGCAAACATTTCTAAAACTTGTTTTCACTCTGTCATTATGGCGTATTGTTTATTTATTTTATTTTTTATTTCACCTTTATTTAACCAGGTAGGCTAGTTGAGAACAAGTTCTCATTTGCAACTGCGACCTGGCCAAGATAAAGCATAGCTTAGTGTGAACAGACAACAACACAGAGTTACACATGGAGTAAACAATAAACAAGTCAATAACATGGTAGAAAAAAGAGAATCTATATACAATGTGTGCAAAAGGCATGAGGTAGGCAATAAATCGAATAATTACAATTTAGCAGATTAACACTGGAGTGATAAATCATCAGACGATCATGTGCAAGAAGAGATACTGGTGTGCAAAAGAGCAGAAAAGTAAATAAATAAAAGCAGTATGGGGGTGAGGTAGGTAAATTGGGTGGGTAGTTTACAGATGGACTATGTACAGCTGCAGCGATCGGTTGTGTAGATTGCTGAGGATTTTTTTATTTAGAATAAGGCTATAACGTAACAAAATGTGGAAAAAGTCACACTTTCCAAAGGCACTGTATATATGGGACCAAATACTTAACTTTTTGCTACATTCATACACATGTAAGTGAATTGGTCCCAATACATTTGCTCCTCTAAAATGGGGGGAGGGGACTGTCTACCTTTACCTTCAGACTGACCTCCCAAAATTGTACCTTCCACTATTTCATTCTGTCTTATTTATTTTGCTCTCTTTGTCTCTCTGTCTCCCTCTCTCTTTTTATCTGTCTGTCTCTCTCTTAGTGCCCTCTGCCAGTATGACCCGTCTGGCACGCTCCCGGACGGCCTCGCTGACCAGTGGCAGCTCTATTGAGAGCTCTCGTATCCGGGGTTTTACACACACTGACAGCAACGAGGGCCAGGTCAGCCATACCATGGAGGTGTCCTGCTGAACCCTCAAACACACATACACGTAGATAAACAGACAGACAGAATGATGTTGGTTAAAGAGAGATGAGTTTCTACTTTGAAATTGTTAGTGCAGGATGTTCTCCCTATTTATCTCTATTTGTCTCTGTATTATCTTTCCCAAAGTCCCTCAGTATTTGACATCTTTTGCCACCCCCTCCCCTCACTGTAAAATGACACCAATGTATTACTCTCCCCCCTTAAACTTAAGAAACAGTTTTGGTTTTCTTGAATTGTTGTTTGTTTTGCTCAGTGTCTCATCCCCCTTCATTTTCCCTGCTCCCCCAGCCCTCCACCTGCGCCCGCCCTCTTACACTCAGACCCATAGCCTCATCTGCCCCCTCCCACACTCATCCGCTTGCCTGCCGACAGTTTCTGTGAGGTGGTCAATGATGGTAGTTAAGTGGGTTGTGGTCAGTGAGGATGGTTGGTCACTGGGGAAAAGACATACAGGACATTATGTATTAGGTTGCTCTATTCTTGCTCTTTGTCTGGGAAGTTCAGGATTTGACAGAAAGCAGCACACAGCCTTATATTTCAGAGGGGTTTTATATCACACTGTGGAGGATGTGTCTGTGTGACAGCTACTAGATCAGTATTTCCACTCCACATTCCTCGCATGGCGTTTACCCATTGATGGTCATAAAGAAGCATAAATACATGTAGTGTGATTCTATACCCATGTAGCCCACGTGATTCCACTCACCTGCATTGGTAGGAGCATCCACCCTATAGGCAATGTGACCACGGTCATTTCCAGCTCCCTAAAATGGAAGTAGTTCTGCCGAGGATCGGTTCTTAGTGGTCTCCCAAATGACAATCACACCTTGACCCAAACCAAACCAGACCTAGGAGCCGAGGAAGAACCTGTTAGATCTGAGATGTTCTTCTCTCAGGTCAGATAAAACAAATCTACACACACACACTAACCTACGACGGCTGGGCTCTGTAAGGGGACCGATTGAAATGACATCGGCACAGAAGCACAAAACATGCACAAACTTACGCACACACGCAAACACTGTCAATGTGTCACAGTAAATGTGTTTTCACAAAACAAATGTTCATGTATTTACATACCCATATGCATAGCTCACATAGAGAACCAACATCCTAACATCCCACAGACCTCTTTTTCCCCCCATGATATTGAGCTGAAATACTGGTCGTTGTTAATGAAGAGGAGTGTGCTGCTAGCTGCTGTGATAAACTACCCATTGAGTTAAGCTAGTCCTATGAGGAGGAACTGTTGTCCCTGACAATTTGCACAGTAATGTCTTTCTACATTCTATTTGCATTCCTTATTCTCAGTAAAAACATCTCCCTATTCTCTATTTGAATGCCAATCTCTGCATCCCCGACAAGGGTGAGGTAGGATAACTACTACTGCAGGGTGCTTCCTGGGACCGTCTGTAAGGGACGGGACTTTTTTGGAGCCCATTGCTCAAAGCTAGGAATGTAGGGAAATCCCACCCCCAACCACAAGATGCCCCGCCCCTTACAGATACGTCCAGTCGCCCCAAAAGGGCTATCAGCTGAGGTCACTTTTCAGTTCATAGTGTTGCCTAGCAACAGTGCACCAACGAGCAACGGTCCCCAAGGGGTACACAGCAACCATTTTAGAACAGAGAGATTAATTCATAAATTACTTCTGACAAAGAGCGAGGGAAAGGGAGAGATTATGTCTGGATGAATAAAACACATTTTCATTTGTAAAGATGGAAAGAGTGTGAGAGAGCTGGATCTACAAAATGTCTTGATCGGGGGACAATAAGGGGGGATAATACATGTAAAGAGGGTATGAGTGGGGCTTCTGGGAGAGGATATTGGGTCAGGTCAACAAACACACCCTTATACTCCTCCAATCTGTTTGCATGCACCTTAATGTGTGATATTTAAGGCTGAGGTCATGCATTTTCTCTCCGTAAGACTACTGTTGCTGTCAACTCTGAGCAGGCCTGATTTTGACCCCTCCCTCAGTCTCATGCACACTGCCTGGTGGCCCCTGAATGTAATTGGTCATATTGAAGTGCTGTACAGTATTGTCCAAGTGCCCCCTTCCACCCACCCACCACCATTACCCACTAGTGCTTGTAGCTGCTTTCCCCCCTTCCCTAACTCCTACCCTACATTGTACCCTAATTCCTACCCTACATTGTACCCTAACTCCTACCCTACATCCTACCCTAACTATTACCCTACACTGTACCCTAATTCCTACCCTACCCTAACTACTACCCTACATTGTACCCTAACCTCTACCCTAACTCCTACCCTAACTACTACCCTACACTGTACCCTAACTCCTACCCTACCCTAACTACTACCCTCCATTGTACCCTAACTCCTACCCTACAGTGTACCCTAACTCCTACCCTACCTCCTACCCTACATTGTACCCTAACTCCTACCCTACATTGTACCCTAACTCCTACCCTACCCTAACTCGTCCAAGAGAACCCAAGTCCTTCCGGGTCCTCCTTGCTCTGTAGATAGAGCACTCCAACACTATTGTATTGTGACAAACAGCATTAGGTTCCTCTTTCCTAGAGTTCCTATTTTTACATAACAATAGAATGAAGTTTTCAGTGGTATATTGGTTCTCGTGTATTATTATTATTATTATCATTATTACAGTATTATTGATTGATTTATATTGAGCAATAAGTTGTTTTTTGACTGTATGGTTTCATGGGAGTCTCCCCAACATTGTTTCTGTTCACAGAGATAGTAGGATTGACTCTTACCTGCTTAGTCATAAAATGTGTAATGTAAAGTTTAAATATATATACAGTATATATAGTGTAATCTGTCTCTGTCCATGCATTGAACATGTAAAGACAAAGAAATAAAGACTTTAACTCAGCATGGAGTCATATGTTTAATAAGTGCATTTCTTTGCAACACTGGTTTTATTGAAAAAGTAATGATTCACACATTTTTTCACTTGCTCCCACCGATGCTGGATATGTACACAACAAAATACACTCTGTCAAGTGAGCAATAAACACTTATTTAGATGCAACTCAAACATTATTGTTGTATATATACAGTAGTTCACCCAAAATTAACCTTGCTGTTGGGGTGACCATTTTGGCGGTGATGTTGAAGTGGCAGACAGCGTCTTTGTTGTAGCAGTTATAGTAAAGGGCTACCCCGAATGTGACGACGTTCGGCCCCTGGATGGTGTTGGAGATGTGAATCACCACACTGCCTGGAATACTGACCCCCACAACTAGAGAGCTCAGGCTGCTATACAGTCGCACAAAGTTGAGCAGGTTTGGGGTCACGACCCCAAGAGCCATAGCTGAATATACAGTTGAAGTCGGAAGTTTACATACACCTTAGCCAAATACATTTAAACTCAGTTTTTCCACAATTCCTGACATTTATTCCTAGTAAAAATTCCCTATCTTAGGTCAGTTAGGATCACCACTTTATTTTAAGAATGTGAAATGCAGAATATTAGAGAGAATGATTTATTTCAGCTTTTATTTCTTTCATCACATTCAGAGTGGGTCAGCAGTTTACATACACTCAATTAGTATTTGGTAGCATTGCCTTTAAATTGTTTAACTTGGGTCAACAGTTTCGGGTAGCCTTCCACAAGCTTCCCACAATAAGTTGGGTGAGTTTTGGCCCATTCCTCCTGACAGAGCTGGTGTAACTGAGTGAGGTCAGGGCTTTGTGATGGCCACTCCAATACCTTGACTTTTCCTTAAGCCATTTTGCCACAACTTTGGAAGTATGCTTGGGGTCAGGCTTTAACTTCCTGACTGATGTCTTGGGATGTTGCTTCAATATATCCACATAATTTTCCCCCCTCATGATGCCATCTATTTTGTGAAGTGCACCAATCCCTCCTGCAGCAAAGCACCCACACAACATGATGCTGCCACCCCCGTGTTTCACGGTTGGGATGGTGTTCTTCGGCTTGCAAGCCTCCCCCTTTTTCCTCCAAACATAACGATGGTAAGTTCTATTTTTGTTTCATCAGACCAGAGGACATTTCTCCAAAAAGTACAATCTTTGTCCCCATGTGCAGTTGCAAACCGTAGTCTGGCTTTTTTATGGCGGTTTTGTAGCAGTGGCTTCTTCCTTGCTGAGCGGCTATGTCGATATAGGACTCGTTTTACTGTGGATATAGATACTTTTGTACCTGTTTCCTCCAGCATCTTCACAAGGTCCTTTGCTGTTGTTCTGGGATTGATTTGCACTTTTCGCACCAAAGTACATTCATCTCTAGGAGACAGAACGCGTCTCCTTCCTGAGCGGTATGACAGCTGCGTGGTCCCATGGTGTTTATACTTGCGTACTATTGTTTGTACAGATGAACGTGGTACATTCAGGCGTTTGGAAATTGCTCCCAAGGATGAACCAGACTTGTGGAGGTCTACAGTTTGTTTTCTGAGGTCTCGGCTGATTTCTTTAGATTTTCCCATGATGTCAAGCAAAGAGGCACTGAGTTTGAAGGTAGGCCTTGAAATACATCCACAGGTACACCTCCAATTGACTCAAATGATGTCAATTAGCCTATCAGAAGCTTCTAACGCCAAGGAATTTTCCAAGCTGTTTAAAGGCACAGTCAACTTAGTGTATGTAAACTTCTGACTCACTGGAATTGTGATACAGTGTATGTGTTGAGACATTGGTAGCTGTGAGTGGTATTGTTAAGTTTGGCCCCAATTTTTTCGAACTTTTATTTATGGTTTATGCAATAAGCTGCTGGATCTGAGGCAGTTCGTTCTTTATGACCTGCAGAGACACAGTCAGATCCCCATCATCCTCCTACTCCAGCGCACACAAAATACGCCTCTTCAGACCCAGCAACAGACCCTCCACTTTCATAGGCTACAGGTGAACAGTAGACAGGTAACAGGCTACAGGTGAACAGTAGACAGGTAACAGGCCTCAGGTGAACAGTAGACAGGTAACAGGCTACAGGTCAACAGTAGACAGGTAACAGGCTACAGGTGAACAGTAGACAGGTAACAGGCCTCAGGTGAACAGTAGACAGGTTACAGGTGAACAGTAGACAGGTAACAGGCTACAGGTCAACAGTAGACAGGTAACAGGTGAACAGTAGACAGGTAACAGGCTACAGGTGAACAGTAGACAGGCTACAGGTAAACAGTAGACAGGTAACAGGTAAACAGTAGAGAGGTAACAGGCTACAGGTGAACAGTCGACAGGTAACAGGCCTCAGGTGAACAGTAGACAGGTAACAGGTAAACAGTAGACAGGTAACAGGCTACAGGTGAACAGTAGACAGGTAACAGGCTACAGGTAAACAGTAGTCAGGTAACAGGCTACAGGTGAACAGTAGACAGGTTACAGGTGAACAGTAGACAGGCAACAGGTGAACAGTAGACAGGTAATAGGCCTCAGGTGAACAGTAGACAGGTTACAGGTGAACAGTAGACAGGTTACAGGTGAACAGTAGACAGGTAATAGGCCTCAGGTGAACAGTAGACAGGTTACAGGTGAACAGTAGACAGGTTACAGGTGAACAGTAGACAGGTAACAGGCCTCAGGTGAACAGTAGACAGGTAACAGGCTACAGGTAAACAGTAGACAGGTTACAGGTGAACAGTAGACAGGTTACAGGTGAACAGTAGACAGGTAACAGGCTACAGGTGAACAGTAGACAGGTAACAGGCTACAGGTAAACAGTAGACAGGTTACAGGTGAACAGTAGACAGGTTACAGGTGAACAGTAGACAGGTAACAGGCCTCAGGTGAACAGTAGACAGGTAAAATGCTACAGGTAAACAGTAGACAGGTAACAGGCTACAGGTGAACAGTAGACAGGTTACAGGCTACAGGTAAACAGTAGACAGGTAACAGGCTACAGGTGAACAGTAGACAGGTAACAGGCTACAGGTAAACAGTAGACAGGTTACAGGTGAACAGTAGACGGGTAACAGGCCACAGGTGAACAGTCGACAGGTAACAGGCCTCAGGTGAACAGTAGACAGGTAGCAGGTAAACAGTAGACAGGTAACAGGCCTCAGGTGAACAGTAGACAGGTAACAGGCTACAGGTAAACAGTAGACAGGTAACAGGTGAACAGTAGACAGGTAACAGGTGAACAGTAGACAGGTAACAGGTGAACAGTAGACAGGTAACAGGTGAACAGTAGACAGGTAACATTTGAACAGTAGACAGGTAACAGGTGAACAGTAGACAGGTTACAGGTGAACAGTAGACAGGTTACAGGTGAACAGTAGACAGGTAACAGGTTACAGGTGAACAGTAGACAGGTAAAAGGCCTCAGGTGAACAGTAGACAGGTTACAGGTGAACAGTAGACAGGTTACAGGTGAACAGTAGACAGGTAACTGGTGAACAGTAGACCAGTTACAGGTAAACAGTAGACAGGTTACAGGTGAACATTAGACAGGTTACAGGTGAACAGTAGACAGGTAACAGGTTACAGGTGAACAGTAGACAGGTAAAAGGCCTCAGGTGAACAGTAGACAGGTTACAGGTGAACAGTAGACAGGTAACAGGCCTCAGGTGAACAGTAGACAGGTAACAGGCTACAGGTAAACAGTAGACAGGTAACAGGCTACAGGTGAACAGTAGACAGGTAACAGGCCTCAGGTGAACAGTAGACACGTTACAGGTGAACAGTAGACAGGCAACAGGCTACAGGTGAACAGTAGACAGGCAACAGGCTACAGGTGAACAGTCGACAGGTAACAGGCCTCAGGTGAACAGTAGACAGGTAACAGGTAAACAGTAGACAGGTTACAGGCTACAGGTAAACAGTAGACAGGCTACAGGTAAACAGTAGACAGGCTACAGGTAAACAGTAGACAGCTAACAGGCTACAGGTGAACAGTAGACAGGTAACAGGCTACAGGTAAACAGTAGACAGGTTACAGGTGAACAGTAGACAGGTAACAGGCTACAGGTGAACAGTCGACAGGTAACAGGCCTCAGGTGAACAGTAGACAGGTAACAGGTAAACAGTAGACAGGTAACAGGCTACAGGTGAACAGTAGACAGGTAACAGGCCTCAGGTGAACAGTAGACAGGTAACAGGCTACAGGTAAACAGTAGACAGGTAACAGGCTACAGGTTAACAGTAGACAGGTAACAGGCCTCAGGTGAACAGTAGACAGGTTACAGGTGAACAGTAGACAGGTAACAGGTTACAGGTGAACAGTAGACAGGCTACAGGTGAACAGTAGACAGGCTACAGGTGAACAGTAGACAGGTTACAGGTGAACAGTAGACAGGTAACAGGTGAACAGTAGACAGGTAACAGGTGAACAGTAGACAGGCTACAGGTGAACAGTAGACAGGTTACAGGTGAACAGTAGACAGGTAACAGGCTACAGGTGAACAGTCAACAGGTAACAGGCCCCAGGTGAACAGTAGACAGGTAACAGGCCTCAGGTGAACAGTCAACAGGTTACAGGTGAACAGTAGACAGGTAACAGATGAACAGTAGACAGGTTACAGGTGAACTGTAGACAGGTTACAGGTAAACAGTAGACAGGTAACAGGCTACATGTGAACAGTAGACAGGTAACAGGCCTCGGGTGAACAGTAGACAGGTAACAGGCTACAGGTAAACAGTAGACAGGTAACAGGTTACAGGTGAACAGTAGACAGGTAACAGGTGAACAGTAGACAGATTACAGGTGAACAGTAGACAGGTTACAGGTGAACAGTAGACAGATTACAGGTGAACAGTAGACAGGTTACAGGTGAACAGTAGACAGGTTACAGGTGAACAGTAGACAGGTTACAGGTGAACAGTAGACAGGTTACAGGTGAACAGTAGACAGGTTACAGGTGAACAGTAGACAGGTAACAGGTTACAGGTGCATAGTAGACAGGTAACCGGTTACAGGTGAACAGTAGACAGGTCAAAGGCCTCAGGTGAACAGTAGACAGGTTACAGGTGAACAGTAGACAGGTTACAGGTGAACAGTAGACAGGTAACAGGTGAACAGTAGACATGTAACTTCCGTTAATACTGTATTACACAATGAAATTATGTAAAATATCAGAGATCTGTTTCTCACTATAGGTAATTGCTTTAGAGAGTGGATATTTAGAAATAGAATTTCAGAAGCCTGTCTCTTACCTGCTGTGGAGTGATGTTTTTGGTGCACTTTGAGGCACTGTTCTCTACAGTCTCAAATCAAATTCGAATTGTGTTCGCATATGCTTTGTAAAAAACAGGTCTAAACTAACAGTGAAATGCTTACTTAGGGGCCCTTCCCAATAATGCAGAGAGAAAGAAAATACTGAAAAAATAGAATAATAAAAGTATTAATAAATACATAATGAGTAACGATAATGAGTAACAATAACTTGGCTATACACACTACATGACAAAAGTATGTGGACATCTGCTCATCGAACATCTCATTCCAAAATCATGGGCATCCCCCCTTTGCTGCAATAACAGCCTCCACTCTTCTGGAAAGGCTTTCCACTAGATGTTGGAACATTGCTGTGGGGATTTGCTTCCATTCAGCCACAAGAGCATTAGTGAGGTCAGGAACTGATGTTGGGCGATTAGGCCTGGCTCGCAGTCGGCGTTCCAATTCATCCCAACGGTGTTCGATGGGGCTGAGGTCAGGGCTTTGTGCAGGCAAGTTAAGTTCTTCCACACCGATCTCGACAAACCATTTCTGTATGGACCTCGCTTTGTGCTCGAATCCACACATTTGAAGGGGTGTCCACATACTTTTGTATATATAGTGTACACGTGGGTACCAGTACCGAATCGATGTGCAGGGGTATGAGGTAATCGAGGTAGATATGTACATATAACTAGGAATAAAGTGACAGATAATAAACAGTAGCAGTAGCAGCGTATGTGATGAGACAAAAAAGTTAGTGCCAAAAGGGTCAATGCAAATAGTCCGGGTAACTATTTGGTTATCTATTTAACTAACTATATGGCTTGGTGTATCAGTACCACTTGCCATACGGTAGCAGAGAGAACAGTCTATGACTTGGGTGGCTGAAGTCTTCCTCTGACACCGCCTGGCATAGAGTTCCTGGATGGCAGGGAGCTCGGCCCCAGTGATGTACTGGGCTGTACGGACCACCCTTTGTAATGCCTTGCGGTGAGATGCCAAGCAGTTGCCATACCAAGCAGTGATGCAACCAGTCAAGATGTGCTCAATGGGGAAGCTGTCAAACTTTTTGAGGATCTGAGGGCTCAGGCCAAATCTTTTCAGCTTCTTAAGGTGGAAGAGGCTTTGTCGTGCCCTCTTCACGACTCTGTTGATGTGTGTGGACCATGACAGATCCTTAGGAATGTGGACACTGAGGAACTCGAAACTCTCGACCCGCTCCACTACAGCCCCTTTCTCCGTCGATTTGAATGGGGGCGTGCTTGGCCCTCCGTTTCCTGTAGTACACAATCAGCTCCTTTGTCTTGCTGACATTGAGGAAGAGGTTGTTGTTCCGGCGCCACACTGTCAGGTCTCTGACCTCCTCCCTATAGGCTCTCATCGTCGTTGGTGATCAGGCCTACCAACGTCATGGTGTTGGATAGTGGTAGGCCTGATCACCAACGATGATGAGACCCACAACAGCGGCTACGCAGTGGGTGAACAGGGAGTACAGGACTAAGCACACACTACACAGGGACTACGGTGGTCTGCTTGTAACGTGTAGGTATTACAGATTGGGTCAGGGAGAGGTTGAAAATGTCAGTGAAGACACTTGCCATCTGGTCAGCGCATGCTCTGAGTACGCGTCCTGGTAATCCATCTGGCCCTGCGGTCTTGTGAATGTTAACCTGCTTAAAGGTCTTACTCACATCGGCTACAGAGAACTTGATCACACAGTCGTCCGGAACATGCTCTCATTAGGGAAGGGGCGCTCAGGTCACACACACAATCATTCAGTGACGACCAGGCCTGTGAAGAACAGTGAGAGAAATGTGCAGAGAAAACATACAATATTATAATACACACCTGCAGGACATTTTTAACATTGAATTGTCAAAGATTCACATAGACAAAATGTGTTATCGGCTGAGCAGGACAGTGGTGATGATGGAGACCTGCTCATCAATGTAAACATCCGAGAGGACTTCATGTTTGGCCAGAGTACAGAATGGATGTTAGACCAGTTGCTCTAAGACCCGTGTCATTATGAGAGGGATATGTGACTCCCTCTTGTGAAAAAAGACTTAAGGCATTAATGCTGATAAGAATAACGGTAAGAGAAGAAAAATGGGAAGTTCATTTTTATAGTTTGTGGGTTTGCAAATGAAATATGACCAAATATGTGCTGTAGGGAAAAATATTAGGAACAGAAACGAAAACATGTTCTACTTCTGTTCACAAGGCAACACGATAGATGAGAAAAGATATCGGATTGTGCAAGAGCTTATTCTAACTCACTTTCAGTTCCATTCACGCTTGGTTTGTGCAATTAAATTATATTGAAAAGTTTACCCCATAAAAGAAAGAATGCCTGTTCTTCATCAAGCCTGTCTGATCTATGGCAATGCCATACTTTAGCTATACACTTTAATGAGCAGCTTCAAGTCTACTGTACGTTCAGTAGAGATGTAGGGCCATACAAGCCACACCGAGAAGGATCTTCATTTTCTAACATTTTAGAGCTAGTGTGGTGTTTAAAGGAGTTCAAATTTAAAAATACCATTATTGGTTAGAATGAGATTTCATAAATCACGATGCTGTCTGCGATTCGACAGACGGTGAATGCGTTACCATCGCGCCAAACAGCGCTTGGGATAAACATCGTTACAGGTTACTTATTATATACACTGCTCCAAAAAATAAAGGGAACACTTAAACAACACAATGTAACTCCAAGTCAATCACACTTCTGTGAAATCAAACTGTCCACTTAGGAAGCAACACTGATTGACAATACATTTCACATGCTGTTGTGCAAATGGAATAGACAACAGGTGGAAATTATAGGCAATTAGCAAGACACCCCCAATAAAGGAGTGGTTCTGCAGGTGGTGACCACAGACCACTTCTCAGTTCCTATGCTTCCTGGCTGATGTTTTGGTCACTTTGAATGCTGGCAGTGCTTTCACTCTAGTGGTAGCATGAGACGGAGTCTACAACCCACACAAGTGGCTCGGGTAGTGCAGCTCATCCAGGATGGCACATCAATGCGAGCTGTGGCAGGAAGGTTTGCTGTGTCTGTCAGCGTAGTGTCCAGGGCATGGAGGCGCTACCAGGAGACAGGCCAGTACATCAGGAGACGTGGAGGAGGCCGTAGGAGGGCAACAACCCAGCAGCAGGACCGCTACCTCCGCCTTTGTGCAAGAAGGAGCAGGAGGAGCACTGCCAGAGCCCTGCAAAATGACCTCCAGCAGGCCACAAATGTGCATGTGTCTGCTCAAACGGTCAGAAACAGACTCCATGAGGGTGGTATGAGGGCCCGACGTCCACAGGTGGGGGTTGTGCTTACAGCCCAACACCGTGCAGGACGTTTGGCATTTGCCAGAGAACACCAAGATTGGCAAATTCGCCACTGGCGCCCTGTGCTCTTCACAGATGAAATGACATGTGACAGACGTGACAGTCTGGAGACGCCGTGGAGAACGTTCTGCTGCCTGCAACATCCTCCAGCATAACCGGTTTGGCGGTGGGTCAGTCATGGTGTGGGGTGGCATTTCTTTGGGGGGCCGCACAGCCCTCCATGGGCTCGCCAGAGGTAGCCTGACTGCCATTAGGTACCGAGATGAGATCCTCAGACCCCTTGTGAGACCATATGCTGGTGCGGTTGGCCCTGGGTTCCTCCTAATGCAAGACAATGCTAGACCACATGTGGCTGGAGTGTGTCAGCAGTTCCTGCAAGAGGAAGGCATTGATGCTATGGACTGGCCCACCCGTTCCCCAGACCTGAATCCAATTGAGCACATCTGGGACATCATGTCTCGCTCCATCCACCAATGCCACGTTGCACCACAGACTGTCCAGGAGTTGGCGGGTGCTTTAGTCCAGGTCTGGGAGGAGATCCCTCAGGAGACCATCCGCCACCTCATCAGGAGCATGCCCAGGCGTTGTAGGAAGGTCATACAGGCACGTGGAGGCCACACACACTACTGAGCCTCATTTTGACTTGTTTTAAGGACATTACATCAAAGTTGGATCAGCCTGTAGTGTGGTTTTCCACTTTAATTTGAGTGACTCCAAATCCAGACCTCCATGGGTTGATAAATTTGATTTCCATTGATAATTTTTGTGTGATTTTGTTGTCAGCACATTCAACTATGTAGAGAAAAAAGTATTTAATAAGAATAGTTCATTCATTCAGATCTAGGATGTGTTATTTTAGTGTTCCCTTTATTTTTTTGAGCAGTGTATATATTGAGCACCTACCCACTACTGGTGTTAGCTTTAAACAATTTATAATAAAGAAAAATTTAAGCAATTATTTAATTGGCTGCTGACTGGTTGAGTATCTCTTCTGCCCGGAAGTCCTTCATAAGGATTAGTGACATGTCCAAAACATCGCCATCCAGACAGACTGAGAGGAACCTCTGACTGGATGTAATATAGTCACCATCCGCTGGGATTTTGTGCTGTATTGCCACCATCTCGCTACAACACACACACACACTCGTACTATCTAGCCATTATCTGGCAGCATCCGCACTCACACCCGATTGTGGCACAGCTACACCGACACTCTAGCTGAGGTGTTTCCGGCAGCGTATCTGTGTCACTGCTACGAGAACAAACTCTTTGATCTGGGGCATCGATCCGCTCAAACATGAACGGCTTCAATAGGTTAATTAGCAACCCAACTTACGTTATTTCATCCACTATAATAAACTCATTCACATACTCGGAGCTACTTTTGGTAAATTCAGACATTTTTGGGATTTAAAAAAAATATATATATTTATTTATTTATTTATTTATTAACAACAAATCAATACAGAAAGTACATAAGGGAACACAAGTATATATAGATTATATATAATGGACAATTGAGCTAGGGGGTACAATATCACATTACAATTACACAAGGACCTTAAGGGACCTACATACACTTACAATTCTAACAGCTTTTTTGTTAGTAGAGTATTTAACTGTCTTAAAATACAGTTCAATTTCCTTTTGTAGGGTAAAAAAATGTTTTTTTTTGTTTGTAAATGTACATTTGTGTATATGAAATTTGGCCAAAAGAATAATGAAATGAATTACATAAAAATGTTTCAGCTTATTTCTATCGTATGTAAAGAATCCAAGCAGTACATCTCTCCACAATAGTGTAAAATCTTCATAAATGTGTTCAATTATAAATCTACTGATGTTTTGCCACAGTTTTCTTACATGAATACAATGCCAAAAAATATGCAATACTGAGTTGATGTTTTCCTTAAACTTCTTCATATAGTGGTTGGCAGGATAGTATTTATGAATAATTTTAAAGGAAACTTCCTTAATTTTGTTCCAACAGATATTATCAATAAATCCATTCCAATAAGGCGTGACATAAGGTATAGATACAACATCCTGCTGAAACAAGGTTCGTATCGCTCAGTTGTTGAATGGACCAAAAGATAAACAAATCTTTCCTACTGATGAGTCAACAGGGTCAATAGAAGGTAGGCTCTGAGGGTCAGGTCTTGACACGTTCCTGAATAACAGAGCAACACCTGAGGGAATGGCACCTAAAACAATTGCAAAATCTTTAGGTGTTACAGGGACCTTGTAAAATGATAAGAATTCCTTATAACTGAGTAAAAGACCCTCTGCATTTACCAGTTGGCTCACCAATAGGATATTATTTCGGAACCAATATTCTAAAAACAAAGAAGTATTTTTATACAATATATCCCGATTATTCCATATGTAATATCTGTGTGGAGAAAATTAGTGTTTATAAATTAAGGACCATGACAAGACCTGCAGATGAAAAGCAGAAAGTTTCACTGGAATTTTGTCAATATTATAATTGCAAAACAACATGAAGTTAAGGCCACCAAATGTAGAGAAGACATGATGAGGAATAAAATTCCAGATAGAAGTGGGTCTTCTTAGGAATTGTTTTATCCAATTGATCTTAAAAGTATTATTTAAAGTAGTCAAGTCCAGAAAATTCACCCCACCATTCTCATAAGTGTTCATTACAACAGTTTTCCTAATGTAATGGGTACGGTTTCTCCACAGGGAGTTGAAAAGCATCTGGTCTATCTCCTTGCTTATTTTACTGTCAAGATATAAAGATAGAGCGCCATGTGTTAGTCTAGAGATACCTTCAGCCTTGGTTATTAGGACTCTATCTTTTAAAGATAAGTCCCTCTGTAGCCATTGATTTAGCTTCTTCTGGGTATTTTTAATAAGAGGATTAACATTTAGTAAGCCTCTAGACTTCTGATCCTTTGTAATGGTTATGCCTAAATAGGTAAGTTCTTCTTTTACTGGAATACCATAATATGAAGGTGTCACACAATCTTTGACAGCTATGTGTTCAAATTTATTAATGTTAAGGTTAGCGTCTTTCAGAAAAGGTGTAGTATCATCAGCGAGCTGGCTTATAATAATTTATTTACCAGCTATGGAAATACCTTGTACAGGACTATTATTTAAAGAATTTGCAAGAAGTTGGGTGATTAATAAAAACAGGTACGGGCAGATAGGACAACCTTGCCTAATTCCTCTCTTTAACTCAAATTGTAACTGTACCTTGCTAGCTACTTCCAGACACAAATGAGAGAACAGCTCACTGACCATTTAACTCGCCCTAACAGAGCTGGTTAGGCTCTTATGTTATCCAGTGCGTTGGTGACTGCAACTGTGCTGCAGGCAACAATTGACGCTTTTTGCCAATGTTTACTGACACCGGCCAAAATCAACAGGTGTTGAACGTTCATAAATTCGTTAGTTATTCTGCATTCTGGCACTCAGTAGAGAGTGCTCTGATATCGGAGTAGATAGCCAGAGCGAATTTACCAGCTACGTCTATCAACAGTTGTCGCAGTGACATTCTATTGAAATGGTTACTTGCATAGTGGAGTCTTTTCTTAAGACATGTAGCTAGCTAGGTAAACAATGAACCATAATCCCAACTCACGACATCACTACCCTGCATGAATATGCAGGTAGCTAACCAACCAGGTTCAATGTTAGCAAGCTAACATTAGACCAACTAGCAAAGCAAATGGCTCTGAGATAGGAATAATAAGATCATACACGTATCATTAGCTAGCGAGCCAGCCAGTTAGTTAGCTAGCTAACAGTACACTTTCATTTGAAATGAAAATGACTTTGTCAAAATTAGAAACGTGTAATATCTGAAAATGTAGCTAGCTAGACTATCTTATCCGTATACATCATGGATGGACGCTTCTCCTTGTCACGGATGCCATGGTTGCTCTTAGTTTGAAGATGTAATCCGGAGACAGGTGTTTTCTCCATCTCCTTAGCTATCATGCTCTAATTCAATTCCACTGATTTCAAAACTTGGCCCTCCAGAAAGTGGAGAGCAACACGTATGCAGTTCTACTACGCAATGCATTTAAAAAAAAGCCACGATAGTCAGGGTCACCTACACATTCTGACCAGCTCAAATTGACAGAAGCATGCTATATGGCAGACCAATCCGAACTCATCTCTTGGTGTGTCCAGCCCACTCATTATCTCAGCCAATTATGCCTTAATGGAAGGTTGCTTTCTTTTGATGTGGCTAAACCAGCTAGACTTGTAATTTAACAAATGTATTTGTATTTACAGATGACATACAAATATGTTATTAAGGCACATGAAAGTTCAAATGTTCCAGAAGGCATTTCTCCCCAAAAATGCATTTTGATTAATAAAGTTTACGTTCAAATGGCTCTTCTGTGAAGTAGTGACCAGCGAAATATGCCTAGTTTCCAGAAAAAAGTCACTATTAGGAAGGTGTTCTTATTGTTTTGTACACTCAGCGCAGATATGCAGGTATGTAAATGTGTCCACAGTGCACACGTTTCATAACATATTTTTTGTGAAATGTGAAGACCTCAGCAAAGTGGGTTGCGCTGTAAGGGAATCATGAATTGCACAAAGAGGTAGGAATATGGAACACACTTCCTGTCACTGATTCCGCCACAACCCCAGTACATGTCCATATTTTGGTTTAATGGTTTCACATCCTCGTGATGAGCTAGATCTTTGTCAACCTCTGCATTTACATATAAAAAACTGCCTTCTACAGCAAAAGTAGTAACATCCGTGGCTGTGTACATCTGTGTGTCTGTGTGCTTAAAAGCCAAAGTTGTTCCTTTTAGTTTCAGTGTGCCATGGGTACTCTAACACTAACTATGCTGTTGCTCCTGTTGCTCCTGACATCCACTGTGAGTTCTACTCTTTGTCCACACTGCCTGTGTACTATTTTACATGACCTATCTCATACATCTAATATCTTTTTTAAACCTCCACAGGTTTATGTTCATTGTAATTACAGCACACCTGAATTGTTCATATCTTTTTTTTAAGGATTGATAGTATATTTTTGTTCAAGTAGATGTTTTTATTTTGGTGTATGTGAACAGTTTAACATGCTTTTCTCTGCGTACTGTGTATACACAGAGTAATGGTGATGCCCAGCGTATTCCTGGCTTGAAGAAGGATGACTCATGTTCATGTCAGGTCAACAGTAGTGTCTGGGTGTTCCCTGCCATGAAGTTTGAGGGGGTGCTGCAGCTGGTGCAGGACTGTGGCGACTCCCTGCAAAACCTCCAGGCACAGGTAAGGCGTGTTACAGTGGGCTATGATTAGGTTCTGAAATGTTACACAAACAATATGACCATGGATATGGGATAAAAATGATCTCTTAGGGTAATAAGAGTGTATTTTAAGTTGATTGATAGCTGAAATTCACAACTGATTGTTTAGGTGAAGCTGTCCAACGAGAGGCTTCCTGAGATCCAGGCCATTATTGAGAACGTGACAGCTCGCCTGGAGCCGTACCAGTACCTGAACGACCAGGGTCTGTACACCGCCCTGCACCTGCGTCAGCTAGCTAAGGGACTGAGGGAGCTGGAGGAAGACATCAGCTCCATACACCAAGACATGCCAAGTGATCAGACTCAGAAACTGACCCAAGAGGTACATACAGTGTAGCTCGCTTTAGTACATGTCATTTTGGACAATCTTACAACAACAATCCTCTCAACACGCAGATATATAGATGAATTACAACATGTTATGCAATCTGGCCAAGGTGGTTATACATGCATCTCAAATGGGGATGAAATGAAAGCTTGCCAGGGCCTCCCGGGTGGCGCAGTGGTCTAGGGCACTGCATCGCAGTGCTAACTGCGCCACCAGAGTCGCTGGGTTCGCGCCCAGGCTCTGTCGCAGCCGGCCGCGACCGGGAGGTCCGTGGGGCGACGCACAATTGGCATAGCGTCGTCCGGGGTAGAGGGGGTTTGGCCGGTAGGGATATCCTTATCCCAGCGACTCCTGTGGCGGGCGGGCGCAGTGCGCGCCAGCCAAGGGGGCCAGGTACACGGTGTTTCCTCCGACACATTGGTGCGGCTGGCTTCCGGGTTGGAGGCGCGCTGTGATAAGAAGCAGTACAGCTTGGTTGGGTTGTGCTTCGGAGGACGCATGGCTTTCGACCTTCGTCTCTCCCGAGCCCGTACGGGAGTTGTAGCGATGAGACAAGGTAGTAATTACTAGCGATTGGATACCACGAAAATTGTGGAGAAAATGGGATTAAAAAAAAAAAGAAAAAAAAGAAGTGAAAGCTTGCCAAGGTCTTTCTCTGGGTAGTCTAATGTGTAATATGCTAATTTTGTCACTTCACTGTGTCTCCCAGATAGGTAAGGTACGTAAGGAGGTAGATAAGATGCATTTGTCAAACACCTTTAACATGAAGACGGTGAAGGAAAAACTTCGCTCGCTGAAGAATGGCGTGGAGTCCTGTAGGACAATCCCAGAGGAGTTCATAAGTGAGTGTTATGTTTATGTATGTTTCTGTGAGATAGCTAAAATATGTTATGGATTTTTTGTTGTTGATTAATTGCCATCATTTGGACTTTTATTGATGTAGAAAATCAATCCTGCCCTGACTGTATGACCATCTGATTGACTCCATTGTCTCTTATCCCAGGCAAGCAAGGTGTTTGCTCTCAACGCATCATGTCCAACATCAGCACCCCTGTGATCACAAAGATCAGCCCGTATGGCAAAAGCTATACGTCTGGTTCCTGGGGTCGCCAGGCCAAGCAGGTCATGGAAGACCAGGAGGGCAGTGGGGTGTTCTACTGGGTTCAGCCCCTCGTGAGCAGCCACAGACTGGGGAACATCGTTCGACGCTACCGCTCCTACGACGACTTCATGGCCTCCAAGAACCACGAGGATGTGTCCGTGGCACCGTCCTACAGCCATGCTAATGCCATCCAGGGCTCCGGCACGGTGGTGTATGGTGAGGCAGTGTTTTATAACTGCTACTTCTCCACTGAGCTGTGCCGCTATGACCTACAAACCAAGGTCACAACTCGTCTGAATATCCCAGACATCGGTACCAACAACAAGTTTCCCTACTGCTACTACAACTGTAAAGACTGGACGGACACTGACTTTGCTGCTGATGAGACTGGCCTGTGGGTAATCTACAGCACACTGGGTAACCATGGGAACCTGGTGCTGAGCCGGCTAGACAGCGAGGCGTTCAACGTGACACACACTTGGACCACGCGCCTCTTCAAGAAGTCAGTGACTAATGCCTTCATGGTGTGCGGAATACTGTATGCCACCCGTTACATTGACCAATTCCATGAGGAGGTGTTCTATGCGTTTGACACAGCAACAGGTAAAGACGATAACACCCTGGCTCTTCCCCTGGAGAAGATTGAGAACGGTGTGGCCAGTCTGAGCTACAACCCCATCGATAGGCAGCTCTACATGTACAATGATGGTTACCTTCTGTCTTACCAAGCTATCTTTTAAAGTAAACCTTGTACGTGATGTAGAAACAGTGTATAATGTGAGACAAATCCCACATTTTGCTGTTTTCCTGCTTATCTTTATAAACTTGACTTCTTCCTAAAAATAAAACCACAGCAATCCTCAATTATTTTGATGTTAATAAGAGTGTGTTTTAATTGTGTTGAGGTGCTATAAAACACAATTAACAGACTGAACTGAGCTCTAAATTACTTTATTCAGTCAATCTTTTTTCTCAATGGGGGCATTCACTTTCCTTTCCCCAAAGCTACTAAGGTAGACATGTAACACACACACAGATGATATGTTCTCTCAGTGTAGTCTTGTTGTATCCATAATAGTGCTCTTGTTCCCTGAAAATAAATACATAGAAAATTCCACTAGTTATGAGCCCTTTTTTTCCAAAATAGAAAGTATTGTTTCAATAACTCTTGTTCTGCAAATTGTACCGTAATCTTGTTCAGCTTGATTTCATTTTCAGCCTCTCTCCTACATCTCTGCATCTAGCGACAGGTCCAAAGGACTGGCAGTGGAGATGATGGGGTCACTGGGAGATTCCGGGTCATTCTGGTTGGGATCATCTAAAAAACAGAACATCCTTAAAGCAAATTAATACTGTTTAATGTTCACATTCAAACATAGATATAAATATAAAAACAAAGCTTCATGGAGATATCAGTAACTTGGTATGGCCAGTGCAGGGTGCTAGAAGGACTAGCAATGCGATCAGAACATGTTGGCAAAGCTAGCCACACTGACCTGAGTCGTAAATCACCTGCCTCTCTAGGAGCTGTCGTGTCTTCCTTAGTTTGTACTCCAAGAACTGCTGCTCTGTGCACACAAACGCACAACAATGCTTCAAAATCTAAATTCTGTACAGCATTGTGGATATGTCTGATCAAAACGGAGTAGGGCCTATGTCTGAGTATATTATATGAGTATATAAGCCCATGTGAAACGGACCTACTCTGTGCCGTCGCTCTCTCTCCTTGTCCAGTTCATTGTTCAGGTTGTCCACATCTCTCCTCTGTAACTCCAGCTGAATGTGTTAACACAAATACACATGATGTATATTTTATTGTGTACCTATTTTTATTTTGTTCATTTTCTGACTTTTTAACTCTGGCTTGTTGGGAAAGGACCCGTAAGAAAATATTTCAGTAAAGTCTACACCTGTTGTATTCGGGCGCATGTGACAAATACAATTTGATTTGATGTACAGTTATCTATCCAGGTTATATATTCCATAGGATATCCTCAAAGGAGGAGTGGTTGGTTAGTCTCACCTGTTCTCTGAGTGTCTTGACCTCTCTGACTAGCCTTGTCACACACACGGCCTGCTGCTGATAGGCTGCCAGGGCCTTTGTCCTCCTGACAGAGATAGAGGAGACAACAATTACCTTCTGACAGGGCACAACAATCATAGTGTGTGATCTCACTTTCTATGTATTATGTTACACCATGTAATAACACTGAGAAATTGCTGTGTGACCTATGTGCTACTTTATATAGTCTCTGCTCTAATAAACAATGTTAGTCTCTATGGACACAGTTGGGGAGTGTCATGTTGTGTGCTTAATTAACTCACGCCATCTCCACCTCCAGCTTGAGCTCCGGCAGGATCAAGGAAAACCCAGGGTTACGGCTCTCTGACTCTAGAGGAAGAGAGGATGGTAAAGGCTGGATTTATTGATATGACCAGTATTGAGCTCCCTGTGTGGTAAATGTCAGGTGGCTCACCTGTGGTGAAGGGAGGTAGATAACTCATTAGGGTGGTGTTGGTCCACTCATCCCTCACTTCTCTGATGAAAGATAGACAGAGGTAAGATGTAAACAACATGGTGAACATGCAGACTGCTGCTGGTGAGGATGTGTTTCAGTACCTGAACTTGTCGTTGAGCAGGGCGTCATCAGTGAGGCCACAGTGTGAGAAGAAGTCCACCGCGTCTGTGTCAGCATGAGCGAGGAATGCATCATAGGCCCCACACACTGATTGGGTCTTCAGCAGCTGACCACCACAGAGGAATAACGAAAACAATGGTAAGCTTTTATAATACTATATCATCATCAAAAACAGATGCTGGTAGATTTGGAACTGACAGGTACTGTAGAACCATACGGTAGTAGTTCACTGTAAAGATCTGCAAATCCTCTCATGGCCAGCAGGGGGCCTTCTAACCACACAGAGACAGAGAGAGGATCAGAGATGCTGTATGACTGTGGCAGCAGACAGAGAAGGGCGCTGCCTTGATTTGACTGACACACCCAAACTCCTGACATAATAACAGACTGCTGGTTCATAGTTAAAGAAAATGTACACTCTGTATAGTTCCCGCTCTGTGGTTACAGTATTTTGACCTTTCATCATGTACAACTTTTAGTTAGTAATATTATTTTTAACTGGATTTGTCTGGCAGTTATTTTTCATCTAGTTACTCCTTACTATTTTTCAAACCAGTATAGTCCAACATTACAGAGCGAATTTCTTCTGATTTCAGGTTCTCACTAAAGCACGGTTTACACAGCTACTGGGAACCTCTACTGTATATTCCCACTGAGCTGACAAACACATGCCCCAGCCCCACCCTACCTCTATGATGTAGCGACCCACTCCACAGTTCCGATAACGCTTCCTGGTAGCCATCAGGGATAACTGTAGCACCTTATCTCCTGTTGACCTGGTAAGGTGAAAGAGAGGTCAGACCTTCGCGTTTCCCAGTAGTGTTGTTGTTTGCTTTCGCTCAATGTCATGTCCATATTTCCGCCAATAGCCATTACTATAGTGGTAATGCACATGATGGCCACACTACTATCATCCCCATTACCAGTGATGCTCTTATACTCCTGCATTGTATGCATTAGTGATGATCCCACCAGTTATGGCGATTAGCTAGCAAGCATCTATGCCTGAGTTGATCCCTCTCCTTATGGCCATTACCATCTCTGTTAATACTGCTTGTTATGTCCATAAGTAACCACTAGGGGTAATACTTCCAAATGTGATTAATATTACAGTTCCTATTGTAAGGACCAGGTTCAATGGACTGTTGTGCTGCTAAAGCAGAAGATCTGAAACACTGTTGAGCTGCAGAAGCTAAGCACTTTTTCTCACTCTGCCACCACCATTCACTTCACTGGACACACTGTGAAAGTGTGGAGGCTCGGGTTGGCAGAGGGGAGAGGTGGAAGCCATTGGCAGGGAGAGGAGAGGGGAGGGTGGGGGCAGCAGTGGGAAGGGAAGCAGTACGCTGCTGCTGCTCTCTCATTGGGAGATAATTACACACTACCTCCCTCATAGCTCAGCGCAGTGTTCAGTTCAGCCATCCTCTGGAAATAGACGCAGGCAAGCCGAGAGGGTGTGGGAGGGATGCAGGCCACAAAGGGTGGGACCCAGACCTGACTTCCAGAAGGGGACTTATAATGACAAGGCCTCTTTCAGTTTGAAGATATACATTTTTAAAAAACTCTTTAAAAAACCTGGAAGGAATCCACCCAGTCCAAGAGGAGAGGATGGATGGAAATGGTAATGCTTGCTAGACACTGTACCCAGTCTGTTCCCTATACTGACTGGGTCATTGTGTTTAAGGGCATTTCCCGGACGGCCTTGGGGCTAAAACATTCCATTTTAATATGTTCTACCTGATACATAAAAATGTGGGTTCAAATAGAATGTTGAAAATATGGTTCACACCCTGATGTAAATGCATTTTCTTCTGTGCAAAAACAGAGACAGGTGCTCAGGAATTCCTATGCTGTTGACAGAGGACTGGAAAAGGATAAATAACAGGAAACAGATTTTGGGAGAGAAATGTAGACGAAGACAGACAAGGAAATGATGTTCCTGTGGCAAAACCTGGGCTAGAGCTCAGCAAAGGGGTGTAACCTGTCCCAAATTTTCACCGAATGCCCCATCACCTCACCTAGGATCATTTTCCTGTGTTACATTTTGACTGTAATCTTTGTTCATTTTACCACAGTACCGCATATCCCTGTGTACCTGATGTCTTACGCCTGCCCTCATACTGCTACTCACAATGTCTTTAACTCGTACGCTGCAGCCCCTACGATGAGTGACTCAGCTCCCACAGCTGTGGGCAGGAGTGGCTGGTCTTCTACTAGAGTCTCTCTCTGTGCCCTCCGCTCCCGTGCCTTGGCCAGGAACTCCTCCAGCCCCATACAGAAGGTCTCCCACGCAGACCTGCAGGGATGGAACACTGCACAGTTAGACACACATAGATGACTGACTATTTGACTGGGCCAAATAGTCCTCCTACTATAAGACGACTAGAGGTATGGCTACGTAATAAGACGCTCTTAGAAGCCAGGCCTAAAGAACGGACACAATGAAGACAACTGTCACTATGAATTACAGACTGTTACACAAGCTATTGAGGCACACTGAGGCACACAAGCTAGTAAACAAACACTACAAGGTTTTTCACTACAAAACACAAGAAGATATTTCGCCATGTCTCCGCTGTCTGATAATCAATCTGCGCCTCCCGGGTGGCGCAGTGGTCTAGGGCACTGCAGCGCTAGCTGCGCCACCAGAGACTCTGGGTTCGCGCCCGGGCTCTGTCGCGACCGGGAGGTCCGTGGGGCGACGCACAATTGGCCTAGCGTCGTCCGGGTTAGGGAGGGTTTGGCCGGTAGGGATATCCTTGTCTCATCGCGCTCCAGCGACTCCTGTGGCGGGCCGGGCGAAGTGCGCGCTAACCAAGGGGGCCAGGTACACGGTGTTTCCTCCGACACATTGGTGCGGCTGGCTTCCGGGTTGGAGGCGCGCTGTGTTAAGAAGCAGTGCGGCTTGGTTGGGTTGTGCTTCGGAGGACGCATGGCTTTCGACCTTCGTCTCTCCCGAGCCCGTATGGGAGTTGTAGCAATGAGACAAGATAGTAATTACTAGCGATTGGATACCACGAAAATTGGGGAGAAAATGGGATAAAAACTTTAATTAAAAAAAAGAAAAAAAAGAATGGCCTTACTGAAGAGCTCAGTGACTACTGAAGGAAAGTCAGCACAAGAACTGTTTGTTTGGAGCTTCATGAAATGGGTTTCCATGGCCGAGCAGCCGCATACAAGCCTAAGATCACCATGCGCAATTCCAAGCGTCGGCTGGAGTGGTGTAAAGCTCGCCGCCATTGGACTCTGGAGCAGTGGAAATGCGTTCTCTGGAGTGATGAATCTCACTATACCATCTGGCAAGCTGACGGGACAATCTGGGTTTGGCGGACGCCAGGAGAACGCTACCTGCCCAGATGCATAGGGCCGGGTGCAGTGCGCGCTAACCAAGAGGGCCAGGTACACGGTGTTTCCTCCGACACATTGGTGCGGCTGGCTTCCGGGTTGGAGGCGCGCTGTGTTAAGAAGCAGTGCGGCTTGGTTGGGTTGTGTTTCGGAGGACGCATGGCTTTCGACCTTCGTCTCTCCCGAGCGCGTACGGGAGTTGTAGCGATGAGACAAGATAGTAATTACTAGCGATTGGATACCACGAAAAATATGGAGAAAAGGGGGTAAAATAAAAAGGAAAAAAAAGATAATCAATCTGCAAAACGGTGTCGACACACAGTTATATATCATAATGTTTCCATGCTCTGAGCGGTAGTGTTTCAGCTCTCTACCACGTCACCTTGTGCTTCAGTGCTCTGAGCGGTAGTGTTTCAGCTCTCTACCACGTCACCTTGTGCTTCAGTGCTCTGAGCGGTAGTGTTTCAGCTCTCTACCACGTCACCTTGTGCTTCAGTGCTCTGAGCGGTAGTGTTTCAGCTCTCTACCACGTCACCTTGTGCTTCAGTGCTCTGAGCGGTAGTGTTTCAGCTCCCTACCACGTCACCTTGTGCTTCAGTGCTCTGAGCGGTAGTGTTTCAGCTCTCTACCACGTCACCTTGTGCTTCAGTGCTCTGAGCGGTAGTGTTCAGCTCTCTACCACGTCACCTTGTGCTTCAGCGCTCTGAGCGGTAGTGTTTCAGCTCTCTACCACGTCACCTTGTGCTTCAGTGCTCTGAGCGGTAGTGTTTCAGCTCTCTACCACGTCACCTTGTGCTTCAGTGCTCTGAGCGGTAGTGTTTCAGCTCTTTACCACGTCACCTTGTGCTTCAGTGCTCTGAGCGGTAGTGTTTCAGCTCTCTACCACGTCACCTTGTACTTTGGGGTGCTACAGTGCTCTGTAATAGAGTAACTTCATACTGTTCGATATAGGTTTGTTTCTTCCCCTGTGATAAAGCTGTACTGCAGGCAGGAACTGAGTAGTGGGTGTTTTTATATGGACTCTCCCTTCCAGGAAATGTAATCTCCAGAGCATCAGTGCTAATGTTAGTTGGGCCTGCTCTACTCTGCTGCAGGGAAGCTCTAGCTGGACAAGTGAGAGCACTTGGCTGACAGCAGTGTCAGCCTTGGGAGTGGATATCCTCATAGTCCCTTAATCTCATTATCTTTAATAGAGTCGCTCTTGTTAGCCGGGTCTCGCCTTGGGTTTACTTTGCCCTCATTTGTCATGCATGTCCATTAGCATCACATCAAAATGCAGAGACACAACCTTACAGCTATCAACACACTTACACTCACACATGCACTCTCACACGCACGCACATGAACACACACACTGGAGGATATTGACACAACAAGCTGACAACTCACAGTCCTGAGACCACGCCACAACGTATGTAATACACTCAAACACAGTCAGATACTACTCACTGGGCACAGAAGTCAGTCCAACGTTTAGTTTTGATTTACATTGGATTGATTTCAAATCAAATCAAACTTTTTTTGCGCCGAGTGTAGACTACCGTGAAATGCTGACTTACAAGCCCTTAACCAACAGTGCCGTTCAAGAATAAGAAAATGTTTACCAAGTAGGCTAAAATAAAAAATAAATAGTAAAAAGTAACACAATAAGAATAACAATAATGAGGTTATATACAGGGGGCACCGGTACCGAGTCAGTGTGCGGGGGTACAGGCTAGTTGAGGCAATCTGTACATGCAGGTGGGGGTGAAGTGACTATGCATAGGTAACAAACAAACAGCAAGTAGCAGCAGTGTAGAAAAGGGAGGGGGAGGGGGGGGTCAATGTAAATTGTCCGGTGGCGATTTTTATGAATTGTTCAGCAGTCTAATGGCTTGGGGGTAGAAGCTGTTAAGGAGCCTTTTGGTCCTAGACCTGGCGCTCCAGTACCGCTTGCCGTGCAGTAGCAGAGAAAACAGTCTATAACTTGGGTGACTGGAGTCTCTGACAATTTTCTGGGCTTTCCTCAGACACCGCCTATTATATATATGGCAGGATGCTTGTCAACTAACGTGAATTCAAAGTAAAATCAACAACAACAAAAATACAATCTAATTGGATTTAGGGTCAAAGTTGGATCTGCCATGTCCTGTTATTCCAGAGCAGGGATTCTGGTAGCCCCTTCTGTTTGTAAGTGTCTTTCAGCCCATCCTATTTAGGCACCAAACAATCCTATCAGCTTTATGGTTCCCCTGAGGATCCACCTTTATATTAATCTTTCTGTTGGACTGATGAACTAATAGAGTTGTTTGGAAATGGCCTGCCACAGATAATTATTTATTCATAGGCTTGGCGGTCAATTCAACCCAGTATTCAGACCAATAAATATAATTTCCATGGCACTCACTACAGCAATGCATTTGGAAATGACTTCAATGTGCGTAAATCCCTTATTTCATTCATTCATTAGTTTGTCTTAAATGCTTGAATTGTTTAGGGTTAGTGAGACTGATGTTGGCATTCTAAGTCAGTGCTATATAGATCCATCATGTATTAGCGTGAGCTTATGGATCAACACACCTGCCAATACTAAGAAGAGCTTTTTGAAATCAGGAGTGTTACAGTACTATGAGCTAATGTAACAATGGGTCAGAGGCAGTGCAATGAGATGCATGAGTTACTGTAGCACTGTACCTGGGCTCTGTGCCCTCGCCATCTTCATGCTCATCAGAGCTGTCATCTGAACTGTCTTCTGATTCGCTGAACACTTGGAGGTATCGTCCCTCTGATTCTCTATCCCCATTTACCACTGCAGGGACAGGGGACCTCACCGGTTCCCGTCGAGGACTGGGCAGTGGTCTGCTACTGTACTCTTCTAAAACATCTGGAGAGAGAGAGGAGCAGAGGAGCAGGGGGAGAAAGAGAGAGAAGAGCAGGGGGAAAGAGAGCGAGGAGCAGGGGGAGAGAGAAGAGTAGGGGGAAGAGAGAGGAGCAGGGGGGAGAGAGAGAGGAGCAGTGGGGAGAGAGAGAGGAGCAGGGGGAAAGAGAAAGAGGTGCGGGGGTGAGAGAAGGGCAGGGAGAAAGAAAGAGAGAGTGGAGAAAGAGAGAGAGGAGGCAGGAAGGTGAGAGAGGAGCAGGGGTGGAGAGAGAGAGAGAGGATCAGGGGGAAAGAGAGAGAGGAGCAGGGGTGGAGAGAGAGAGAGAGGAGCAGGGGGAAAGAGAGAGGAGCAGGGGTAAAGAGAGAGGAGCAGGGGTAAAGAGAGAGAGGAGCAGGGGCAGAGAGAGAGGAGCAGTGGGGAGAGAGAGGAGTAGTGGAAAAAGAGAGGAGCAGGGGGAAGAGAGAGAGGAGCAGGGAGGATAGAGTAGCAGGGGGAAAGAGAGCGAGGAGTAGGGGGAAAGAGAGAGAGGAGCGGGGGTGAGAGCGAGAGGAGCAGGGAGGAGAGAGAGGAGTAGGGAGAAAGAGAGAGAAGAGCAGGGGGCGAGAGAGGAGTAGGGGGAAGAGAGAGGAGCAGGGGAAAGAGAGAGAGGAGCAGGGAGGATAGAGTAGCAGGGAGAAAGAGAGAGGAGCAGGGGGAGAGAGAGAGAGAGAGAGAGGAGCAGGGGTAAAGAGAGAGAGGAGCAGGGGCAGAGAGAGGAGTAGTAGGAAAAGAGAGGGGCAGGGGAAAAGAGAGAGGAGCAGTGGGGAGAGAGAGAGGAGCAGGGGGAAAGAGAGAGGAGCAGGGGTAAAGAGAGAGAGGAGCAGGGGGAGAGAGAGAGGAGCAGGGAGGATAGAGTAGCAGGGGGAAAGAGAGCGAGGAGTAGGGGGAAAGAGAGAGAGGAGCAGGGGTGAGAGCGAGAGGAGCAGGGAGGAGAGAGAGGAGCAGTGGGAAAAGAGAGGAGCAGGGGAACAGGGAGGATAGAGTAGCAGGGGGAAAGAGAGCGAGGAGCAGCGGGAAAGAGAGAGAGGAGCGGGGGAACGAGAAAGAGGAGCGGGGTGAGAGAGGCGCAGGGGGAAAAAGAGAGAGGAGCGAGGGAGAGAGGAGCAGGATGAAAGAGAGAGAGGGGCATGGAGATAGAAAGAGAGAGAGGAGCAGGGGGAAAGAGAGAGAGGAGCAGGGGAGAGAGGAGCAGGAGGAAAGAGAGAGAGGGGCATGGAGATATAAAGAGAGAGAGGGGCAGGGGGAAAGAGAGAGAGGAGTAGGGGGGAAAAAGAGAGAGAGGAGCAGAGGGAGAGAAAGAGAGGAGCAGGGGGTTAAGAGAGAGAGGAGCAGTGGTAAAGAGAGAGAGGAGCAGTGGGAAAGAGAGAAAGGAGCAGGGGGAGAGAGAGAGAGAGAGAGAGGAGCAGGGGGAAAGAGAGAGGAGAAATGGGGAGAAAGAGAGAGATGAGCATGGGGTAGAGAGGAGCAGGGGGAAAGAGAGAGAGGAGCAGCGGGAAAGAGAGAGAGGAGCAGGGGTGGAGAGAGAGTTGCTGAGACAAAGATGGAGCAGGACATTACAGAACATGTTTGATGTCTGATGTCTATCTCCAAAAAGGCCCACTCTAACTGTGTGAATAATAACCATACTTTAGAAAGTGAAGTATACCTGAGGGTTGCCTGAGGAGGATAATAGTGTGCGTTCCATGGCTGTGTACCGTGTCATGGACATCTCGAGGGCCAACATCAGGGAGGGACACATCAAACAGAGCAACCACTGAACTCAGGATATCCTTATTTTCTACCTATGGAAAATACACACACTCATGAACACACACACACAACCCTTCCATATCCTACTCTTCCAAGACACTGGGATTTAGCAGGATTTGAAAGTGTAATCAATTAAGAATTAGAGTTCTGGGACAGGAGGAATACTATTGATGATAATATGTATATAATACCTATATGCATAAAATCTGCATCTGTACAGCCATGCTCGTAAAACGCAGAAAAAGCCAGGAAATGGGAGGCAGAGAAGTCGAAGGGGTGCAAAGAATATCATAATGAAAGTATGAACGAGAGGAAATGAGATGTGTGACGAGAGAGAGATAATGGGAGAAGGTGTGTGTTTTGTGTGTGTGTACAGTTGTAAGATCTTAATTTGAACACTCTTGTTGTTTAGAATTAAATGCAGACGAGCTTCATGATTCACATAAATTCACTGATAACCTGAACTAACACTCGGTTATATTAACAGTATTGCACTTTTCATATTTCCTCATTTTGTCCAGCTAATAACCTAACCACCAGTCAAGCAACATTATGGACTAAACGTTCAAATCCTGTTGCTGCAGGATTATTTTGCTGCGACAATACTGGTCAAATTTAGATCTAACACCTGTATGTGTGCACTTGCTATTTTTCTCTCCCTTTCTCTCTCTCTCTCTCTCTCCTATTCTACTGTAGCTATTGCAATAATTAGTTTAGTCATCTACAGTGGTTTCGCAACAAATGATCTTCACAACCAAAGCTAGATTCAGTGTGTGTCTATGAATAGGATGAGGATAAACCCCAAGCAGTAACACATGCACACAACCCACACAAATGCGCATGAGAATACAGACTTGGCTGCACGACTATACAGTATCTTCTAATGACCAAACATAAGGGCAATTTTTCTATATGTTGCATCTTGGCTACACAGCAACATTCCCTAACCCCTTTGGCAGAGCCAGGCATTACTGCCATTTATTTTTAGTGGTCCCAGAAGAGTGGATGCATTTGGACTGCACTCTATAATTAATCTGATTGCCTGTGAGAGGAATTCATCATAGAGTCTGTGGGTATGATGACACTTGTGCTGTTTCCAGCGGAAAAGGGGTGCTATGGTACGGAGGGGATGGACAGATGCACACAAGTTATTCAATGTGAGTTCGGTAGTATGTCTAGATAAGAAGGCAAACGGATGCAGGGGAGTGGCAGGAGTTAAGAGTACCTGTGGAACGAGCTCATTGGCATCACTGATTCCCAGCAGCTCGTAGAAGTGAACTTTGATGGGCTGTGCAGTAAAGTCACCTCTGCTGCCATCTATTTTGGGCTTGAATTTCACTGTGTGGAGACGGACCACACAACCATCCATATTCACAGGCTCTTTATTTACCCTGTAGTAATGACAACAACAAAAATACTTGTCATGTTATCATTCAAGTCGACGCTAACAGCTAATTAGCTAGCTAGTGTCTGATACGAGCTATGCCACTTACTTGCCTGCTGCTGGTAGCCTACAAAAACTCCAATGTTATGTTTTGGTAACTATGGAAACACTGTGACTGACTGTGCCTTCTGGGAATTGAAGTCTAAGAAATTTTACACCACAGAAGAAGCGAACTAGAATCTCACTGAGAAGTGACCAGTGGTTTCAGGAAGCGTGTTTGAGTGAGCCATGCAATCTCACGTTTGCCTTTCTACTTAATTCAAATAGTACATTTAATCAAGTAAAAACCAACCCAACTGCACGAACAAGCACCAGAGTGGTCGTCATGAGAGGTTACAAGGTTTTGTCTCTGCCTTTCGATTGGCGGTGGTCGTTATGAAAAGGGAGTGGCATCGTAGCCGGTGAGCTATGACGTCAATGGAGCTGTTCAAAGTGTGATGGTGCTGTAAGGAATCTCACGCAGTTCATCAGCACAGGCTCCGCGGCCATAAAGTGGACTGGATTTGAGAGCATCAGAGGCTATTATCACGGTTCAGAGATGGAGAATACCGAAGAGAAATAGTGTTCCACCTGTTTGAATAAATCGGCGAGATCTGAAAGAAGTGAGTAGCTATTCTGAATAGCATGATTTGCGAGGGAACAAGGGTTGGGTTCATGAAGAAAATTGGATTTTAGAACATCTTGAGCACGTTGCGATAGTAGAAATTGTTCTTTGCCCTTGTGAATTTTCAACCATACACAAACGGTCCTGATTGGTTACTTCGGGCTACCTCTTGCCTATAATAGCTTTATTGGTGCGTTTTTGTCTTTGTAATCCGCTCCTTTCACCTCAATGACTATTGCATACACAGTGGGATGATTTGACTGGTATTTGCATAAATCCCAAGGATCGAATGTTCAAGGCACATCGAGTGTGTGTTTGTGTGTAAAAGACGAGGGAGAGCGAGAAAGGGAGACGCTGTTCTTTTCACATAGACTAGTCTAGTAAATCAAGCCCGTGGAATTAAAAAAACATTATGCGCTCACGTTTCATATAGCCTACTCCTCGTAACTAATTGTCTCTCTACATATTATATTCTCTTCAACATGATTGTGAGGGGAGGGCTGTGTGGGGCGGCTAGGCGAAGTCACTTGGACATAGTGGCTAGGAGAAGTCACTTGGACATAGTTAGAAAAATATACCCTTTTATGAGAAGTCGTAATAACAGTTTGCATGAAATCGGTAGGCCTAGATATCAACACTGTCGGGACAGAATTATAGCCTACACTCTTTCCAAAAGGGTTCTTTGCGGGGATAGGGTTCTACCAAAAAGCGGTTTTATCTGAAGAGCCCTTTTTGGAAGCAGTGGGTTCTTTGAACGGCAAAGGGTTCTAGCTAGAACCTTTTTCATCCCAATAGCCGTTTTTAGAAGAAAGGGTTATTTTATGATTATTTGGAAGGCAATAAGGATTCTTTGGAAAGTAAGAAAGGTTCCACATACATTGAACACTTTGAATATTAATACCTTTTAATTTATTTTACCTCAGTGTTTAAACTTGAACATCAGGAGTTTGAATAATCTTAAAAAGATAGGTGTGAGCATATTTTAAACTGTACCAATAAAGGAATATTTGTAGGCTGAATTTATCTGGTATTCTCTTATTCATTTTATATATGCAGTACTGACATAGTTGATATCTTTGCCATGGTTTCTATCTTTAAAATGAGTATTTTCTGTGATTTTATTTAGGAGAGTAGGATAATAGAAGGGAGTATGTATGGTACACAGTAAATTGGCAAGTTTGACTGACATCATGTTGATTATTCAGTGTAACATTTCTAGTGTTGATTCAGGAGTTAAATTATCTTAACACTCAGTGGCGTGAAATAACCTACAACCAGAGTTGAGTGTAGAGTAAAATACTCAAAACCACACCCATCATTATGATATTTCCCAGCATGGTCTATTGCAGGTTGATTTTCAGAATTGTTTGTTTCAATATCTGTGTTTTTGCATGTAGATTGATTAGTTCATTAATCGTATGCTATACACAGATAAATAATATACATTTTTCTAAATTAATCCAAACTGTTAGTAGTTGGACTTATTGCACCCATTACTGAGATTGATGTTCCAGTTTAGATAATTGACGTACTCTCATTAATTAATCTTCCCTTCCCTGACATGTGTTCTGTATGCATGTTGTGGGTGATTAAAAGTACCAATTGTTGGATATCCTCGCTCTGGCTGGATTCCAATAGGAATTACACATCACTTTGCAAGCCAACATAATGTGACTTGCAGGCCTGATGTGGTCTGTAAACCAGGAGTTTCAGAGCACTGTTTTAATGTATAACTAAGCTCTCAACAAAAGGCCTAATGATATATGTAATGTATTGTAATAAATCGTTTTTTTAAAGGCTATTACGACTGGTGGAACCGTTCATAGAGGGTTCTAGGAATAACTTTTAGATGATAAAAGGGTTCATGGGAGAGCCATTTATAGAGGATTCTATAAGAAGAACCCTTCATTGAGGGTTCTAGGTAGAACCATTTACAGAAGGTTCTATGAATTACCCTTCATAGAGGGTTCTAGGTAGAACCCTCTGGAAAGGGTCCTCCCTAGAACCAAAAATGATTCCCCTATGGAGACTAGCTGAAGAACCCTATATGGTTATACTAAGTACCTTTTTTTCTAAGAGTGTATTGAAATAGGTTAGTGTTATTGGCTGAACATGACTACTGATTTAGCCCCCATGTTGCTGTAGATTCAGTGGAAACTAAATCTTTGATTTCGGATGGTGATGTTATTCCAATTATAGGTGTGGCACAGCCGGTGTGCACAGGCTGCTCTCTCAGTCGGTGTCCATCTCTGATCCGCTTTTTGGCTGACGTGGTGAAAAAGAGTCAGGTGCTATAAAACTCCTCCCTTCTCGGGGATAGACGCTGAAAGCTGCGGTGACAAGGGAGGGAGCATGAGGATGCTGGTAGCTGATAGGCCTAAGTGTGTCCCATTAATTAAAACACAACCTGCAACTCGTAATTAAATAAACTATTATTGGGGCGCTGATGGCCAAGTGTGATAGGCTATCTTCAAAATGTGGGTAAAGAAAATATAGGGATTCAATCTTCAAAGTAGCCTATAATTGGATAGAATTGAGTGGGTCTACTTTCACTTTATTATAGACCTGCCCAGTGTATGTCTGGCTTGCCTATCAAACGCCCATCTAACCACTGTTCAATAATGAACCAGGTGGTCGGGCCGGATGAGGGTTGATGGGCCTTGCACAGGTGATACAGGATACTTCAGGATTCGGTTTCTTTTATGTGTAACCTACATTACAGTCTCATGAGTAAGTGACAGCCAAATGTAAATAAGAGGCCAGTGACAGTGGTGACAGAAAAACATTAATGTTCAGTGTCACTGTCATTATAGTCTTCAATACATAAGCCTTGTGTGTGTTTTTGTCCATGCAGCTCCAGATGGAGGAGGCCCTTAAAGGAAAAATCCACCCAAAAAATACATTTTGGTAATTTTTTCATTAGTGTTAGCAATCAAGTTTTCAAGATATAGGACTTTCAAAAAGCAAATTGTCACCTCCTACGTCATCATGTATCATGTATCAGCAATGGACTAATGGGCTCCTTTAAGTGCTATCAAGTGAGGCTGAATACACGACTCGGTACATGGAAATGCTCTGTTGTGTATCCTGCAAGCAGGCAATTTTCTCATCAAGAGGATGCAATCACTAATCAAATGCATTGTTGAATGCTTTTAGCAAAATAGCAGCAATACAACACTGGTCCCACTGTGAACATCTACAGTCTTGGTGCCAAAAAGTCGTTCCTGAGCTTCAAGAGGGGATGGGGCCCTCTGCCATTCTAGGCCTACACTACTTTCACTCTTTGTGACACTGAGCAAGTTGTCAAGGCTCTCTCTCCATTTAGGCCCATACACTTAGAAACAAGGCGCTATCTAGAACCTAAAAGGGTTCTTTGGCTGTCCCCATAGGAGAACACTTTGAAGAACCCTATTTGATTCCAGGTTGAACCCTTTTTGGTTCCATGTAGAACCCTTTCCACAGAGGGTTTCACGTGGAACCTAAGAGAGTTCTACCTGGAAACAAAAAGGGTTTTACCTGGAGCCAAAAAGTGTTCTCCTATGGGGACAGCTGAAGAACCCTTTTGGAACCCTGTTTTCTTAAGAGTATGCCTTCTTCCTTCTTTCTTTCATTTACTCCGTTCTGACCATCTGCCTATTTTCAACATACATTATCTTTCCATCCAAGTCTATTTGTCATTCACTCTCTCCTCTCTCACATAACCCTGTCCCTCTCTGTCTGTCTCTGCCATCTCCCTTTCCTCTCCATCTGTTTGTTTCCATTCACAGTGCCTGGGTTAGGTTGTCAGTGTTGTGTAGCCTGATGTTCCCGTGGATGTGTTATTATACAAAGTGTGATGCTCCAAAACTCAGCGAAGCTGGCTCAATTTAGTCTAACCCACGTCACAGTATTGACACAGCAAACTGAATCACATAAATACATCACGTAAGAATACCTGAAAAGACTTCTCTCAATGCCTCCACTTTTCAGCATAAGACATGTTGGCTCGGACAACAAACATCATGCAAAAATATATTTCAGTAAGATTTATTTGAATACTGATATAATGATTCTTCATATATCTGAATAGTTACACAAACTATGAACCCCACTTTAAACACTCAGGCCTAAGAACAGATGATTTACTGCAGGTTTATTAGATGCACATGACCCCACTGATTCTATGGCGTGTAGAAAAGATTACCGACATCTCAGACGTCATTCAGTGTGAGCACTCAAAGAACACACAGGGAAGGAACAATATAACACAGTTCAATTGATGATCCCAAACAGTACAGCAGATTTGATTTGTGTGCTCTAAAATCTGATTTCTTCAGATGAAAGTAACTGTACAGTGTTTACAGATATATCTGAAAAATGACCTATAATGAATTACAATATGAGTGAAATAGTTGCTAATTAAGTATGTTAAAGTGCAGCTTTTCTGTGTTGGAATGGTGTGGGCGTACCCCAACAACCAAATGTTGTGGGTGTATACCAGTCATTACAAATATTAATGCAAGTACACCGCTGATTGGCCAGCTCATCCTACTCAGAATGACATCATCCTCTATGAGGAAATAGCAAGCTTTTTTTTCAAGTCTGTTTGAGATACAAGTTTAAGGTGGGGTTTTGGAAGTGTTTTTTCTCCAATTTATGCTTTGGCCACAAATACAAGTATAGGATGAGTCAACAACATTATTTGGGAATGAGCTAATAGAATATGAACTTTTAAAAGTAAGATTTTCATTGGACGGTTTAGGGAAAAAAACATTTGCTTGTGGATTTTCATGTGCTAAAAATATCACTCAAAGTATAGGACAGAGCAGCCTACAATTATTCTAGTAGAGTGCCATGGTGGGATTGACTCAGCAGGGATATGCTAAGTTTTATTTAATGACCTCTCACTGATCATGTGTTTAAGCCAGTTCATAGTATGTGTGTTCATAGTATGTGTGTTCATAGTATGTGTGTTCATAGTATGTGTGTTCATAGTATGTGTGTTCATAGTATGTGTGTTCATAGTACGTGTGTTCATAGTATGTGTGTTCATAGTACGTGTGTTCATAGTATGTGTGTTCATAGTATGTGTGTTCATAGTATGTGTGTTCATAGTATGTGTGTTCATAGTATGTGTGTTCATAGTATGTGTGTTCATAGTATGTGTGTTCATAGTATGTGTGTTCATAGTATGTGTGTTCATAGTATGTGTGTTCATAGTATGTGTGTTCATAGTATGTGTGTTCATAGTATGTGTGTTCATAGTATGTGTGTTCATAGTACGTGTGTTCATAGTATGTGTGTTCATAGTACGTGTGTTCATAGTACGTGTGTTCATAGTACGTGTGTTCATAGTATGTGTGTTCATAGTATGTGTGTTCATAGTATGTGTGTTCATAGTATGTGTGTTCATAGTATGTGTGTTCATAGTATGTGTGTTCATAGTATGTGTGTTCATAGTATGTGTGTTCATAGTATGTGTGTTCATAGTATGTGTGTTCATAGTATGTGTGTTCATAGTACGTGTGTTCATAGTACGTGTGTTCATAGTACGTGTGTTCATAGTATGTGTGTTCATAGTATGTGTGTTCATAGTATGTGTGTTCATAGTATGTGTGTTCATAGTATGTGTGTTCATAGTACGTGTGTTCATAGTATGTGTGTTCATAGTATGTCTGTTCATAGTATGTGTGTTCATAGTATGTGGTAGGGAAGGAGGGAGGGGGAGACCTGGGTGATATTGGCAGTGTTGTGTGAACAGACTTTGTGAACATGGAGAGATGATGTGTTCTCTACCGATAGAGGGGAAAATATGACTGACACAAGAGGGGGAGGATTTGGGTTTTGTTCACTACGCCAGGGGTTTGTTTTAGCCTATATATGTGCACATGTGTGTGACCACCAGCCCTCAAATTGTCCGACTTTGCCGTCCACTCATCAATGCACTCAGCCACCCACACTGCCAGGCTTGACCCATGCCATCCTCTCTCCTACAAAGCCAGAGCAGAGCTATGTCATTAGGTCCAGTATACTGCCGGTTGCTGGTCTGGGTGAGTGTGTAATTATGGTGCTGTATGGGTGCTCAGGGTGGTGCTATGGTCTTGCCCCAGACAGTGGATCGTGTGGAGACAGGCGCTTCCAGCTCTGGGTCTGGAGAGGTTTCCTCTTCAAGGTCTTGGCTACAGGCTGATCACAGGGGGAGAAGTCAGTGTGGGCCCTGGGTCTGGGTGGGGTTCACTCCTCCATCCCAACACACCCTGCCTATCCTTCTGGAACCTATCAGATGGTCTTTCATTACCTAGAGGCCATGCTCTGACCTCAAAAAGTGTGTGTGCGTGTGCGTGTATGTGTGTGGTTTTGTGTGTGTGTGTGTTGTACATTTGGTTTGTGTGTCCTGTACATGCGTGTGTGAGCGTGTGGAGCAATGCTTTTGTGTCATTTGCCTACTACACTCTGTTGGCTTGTATACTGTGATTGGAGATGGGGTGGACTGGCGCGGTGGGACATTTAGCTGACTGCTTGCTGCCTCAGCTACACACAGACCTGGAGAGCAGCTATAGGAGGGCTGCTGTACTACATGTAGGATGTGGTGCGTTCTTCAGAACCTGTTCACGCGGTGGTGCTTGTTGTGACGGGCAAAGGTACGGACACTCATTTTCTCTCTCTCCATCTCCCTCCCTCTTCTCTCCTGTCTCACTCTCTGCTCCTAGATGGTCTTGTACTCACCTGTGTTTGCCGTTGCCTGAACTTTGAGTGGTTTCCATGGCAACCTTCACCTCACACTTCAGGGAATACCTGTGATCTCTCTCTTTGTCTGTTCTTTCTCAATCTGTCTTGTTTTTCACATTTTGTTACTCCTGTTATGAGTAGCTATGTGTGTTGTTATTATTACATCATTTTATGTGCTGATATTGCTTTATCCCACTGCTAAAGGGATTGCCATGTTTATTATGCCAGGCCTTTGCTTTGAAGCTAAGCAGTTTATTCAAAAAGTGTCAGTTCCTTCAAGTGGCAGTTGGTTTAGTTTCTAAAGACCGTATAAATGGAAATATGGTCTCTCAATGTGCAGCTCTTTGTGGAGCTTCTTTAAAATTACTTACATCTACTATTAACTGGTTGAAGAACCATAGAAAATATCACACTCTCAAGTTCCACACCTAAATGACGAGGGGCATTTTAACTGTTTCTAACATTTCAACCCTGCGGGAATGGTGCAAAGTCGCAGTTCATGCCAGAGATTTTCAGTCCAAGGCTGGTTTCCATTCCAAGGCTGGCTTTCAATTCAAGGCATGGCTTGCTTTTAGTCCAATGCTGGCTTGCTTCCCTCACAAATACAAGTTTTCTCTATCTGTATTTTGAATATGAATGTATTTGTTTTCACTGTCTGCAAGTTATCAGACTGAAACGAACAGTTTTGACATTTCAGATCAGTGTTGCCGTAGCCTTTAACATGACAAATGTGGAACAAATCAATGGGACAACCAATCCATATCTGTCTGTCGAAAACCAGGGCAGGGTTCGAGCTAGTGATGGATCACTTACTGTTTGTTTGTGCGTGTATGTACACTACATGACCAAATGTATGTGGACACCTGCTCGTCGAACATCTCATTCCAAAATCATGGAGTTGGTCCCGCCTTTGCTGCTATAACAGCCTCCACTCTTTTGGGAAGGCTTTCCACTAGATGTTGGAACATTGCTGCGGGGACTTGCTTCCATTCAGCCACAAGAGCATTACTGGTTGGGCAATTAGGCCTGGCTCAGTCGGTGTTCCAATTCATCCCAAAGGTGTTCGATGTGCTTGAGGTCAGGGCTGTGTGCAGGCCAGTCAAGTTCTTCCACACTAATCTTGACAAACCATTTCTGTATGTACCTCGCTGTGTGCACTGGGGAATTGGCATGGGGAAACATGAAAGGGCCTTCCCCAAACTATTGCCACAAAGTTGGAAGCATAAAATGCCATTGAATGCTGTAGCGTTAAGATGTCCCTTCACTGGAACTAAGGGGCCTAGCCCGAACCATGAAAAACAGCCCCAAACCATTATTCGTCCTCCATGGCACTATGCACCTGGGCAGGTAGTGTTCTCCTGGCGTCCGCCAAATCCAGATTGTCCCGTCAGCTTGCCAGATGGTATAGCGACATTCATCACTCCAGAGAACGCATTTCCACTGCTCCAGAGTCCAATGGCGGCGAGCTTTACACCCCTCCAGCCGACGCTTGGAATTGCGCATGGTGATCTTAGGCTTGTATGCGGCTGCTCGGCCATGGAAACCCATTTCATGAAGCTCCAAACGAACAGTTCTTGTGCTGACTTTCCTTCAGTAGTCACTGAGCTCTTCAGTAAGGCCAATCTACTGCCAATGTGTGTCTATTGAGATTGCATGGCTGTGTGCTTAATTTTATACACACAGGTGTGGCTGAAATAACCAAATCCACTCATTTGAAGGGGTGTCCACATACTTTTGTACATAAAGTGTATATGAGCACACATGCATGCAGGATTTGCTATGTTACTGTAACGAATGTGAGAATGCATGATGTCAGCCCATATGTCTGTCTGTGAATGTTTTTCAAGGGCAGGGGAGTAGGCACCATGTTTACAGAAAGAGGAAGCTGGAGTATTTTTAGTCGTAGAGCTTGGTCATGGGTGTTACAGCACCCATGTGAGAATGGGTGAGGAGGGAGGTGGGGTCCAGATGTGTGACTGAGGGAAGGTTGGGGTCAGAGTTCATAAGTCGGGGACAGAGAAACAGGGGACAGGCATGGTGCAGAGGTTAGTGTAAGTCGAGGCACGGTGGGGGGAGGGGCACAGGACATTGCATGAAGTGTATGATGGCACATCAGCTCATTCTTATTGATCCAGCATGATCTAGATTTGAAAGTATATTTAGTGCAGCTGCCCAATGGCAGTGTGAGCCCATATAGGCCACAGCCCAGAGGCATGCTGGGTAATTCTGAATCATCATCGTAATCCCCCATGTCAGTAGACGCCAAGCCAAGGAGCCCAGCAGTAATACTCCACAGCACTACTGTGTACTATTCCAGTTCTCTCTTTCTCTTTTTCTCACACATCTGTTTTCTTCTTGGTACCCCTTTAAAGTACAGTAAATGTCTCTTATACAGGGTTGGGTAGGTTACTTTCTAAATGTAATCCGTTACAGCTAGTTACCTGTCTAAAATTGTAATCAGTAATGTAACTTTTGGTTACCCAAACTCAGTAACGTAATCTGATTAATTTCAGTTAGTTTTGGATGACTTTCCCCTTAAGCGGCATTAGTAAAAGACAAAAATAATCCATCAAATGCATTGGTGTGTCATAATAGTGGTCTCTGACTCGCTCAGGTGGAGCAAACTTAAACGTACGCCTTTTTTCAATGCTGATTTGACTGTCATTGAGAAAACAGAAAGGTTTTCACAAACATCCTTTCTGAATTTAAAAGTAATCCAAGAAGTAGGCCTAAATCATCTAGTTTTTCGAAGGTATCTGTAATCTGTACAATATTTTAGCTGGTAATGTATCTGATTACAGTTATAGTTTTTATTAATCAGATGAATGTAATCGGTTACACCCCAACCCTGCTCTTATACCTGTGCACAGTAATAACTCTTTAGTTACTCACCAACAACCTTAATTAACAAGCTGTTACATAATAAATGAGTAAATATGTTTCATCACTAAATAACACAAACATACACAAACAGAGACCAATTTCCCTGTGCAAGCCCTTAGAGGGAAGCTTGAGGAATGATTGTTCCTTACTAAAAAGCAGGTGGCAGGAGGGGCTGATTGAGTTATAGTGATGATTGCATTGTGGTAATAGTGATGGCATTATCCATTTCCTCTAACAGTATTACATTCCCAATTACACCAAGCCCAGAGCACACTGTGGCTCCCACATGGGCTTCCGAGTGGCGCAGTGGTCTTAGACCAGTGCAAGAGGTGTCACTGCAGTACCTGGTTCGAATCCAGGCTGCATCACATCCAGCTGTGATTGGGAGTCCCATAGGGCGGTGCACAATTAACCCGGTGTTGTCCGGGTTTGTGCGGGGTAGGCCGTCATTGTAAATAAGAACTTGTTCTTAACTGACTTGCCAAGTTAAATAAAGGTAAAAAATAATAAAAAATAAAACTGTCCTGTCCGGCATAGAAAGGGTGATGAAAGAGAGAGAGAAACTAATACAATGATCCAATGGGCCAGTCTTCTACCAGCATGCCAAAAACAACCAGTGCTGCTGAGAAAAACCATTGAGACTATTTGTCTGGACACAGCCAATCCAACAGCAACAAAACAATAATAGACTGACCCTGATACCATAGAATATTCAGAGCATTTGGCAAAGATGCTAATCTGGCCAATATGCTTTCTGGGTTTGGAAAGGCGTAATGATGATGGATTGATTGTCTAATGAGGCTTTGGGAGGTATTGTTTTCAGCCTGCCTTTCTCATAGGGACTTAGTCAATAGTAGAAGCCAATCTTAAGACATTTAAAAATGACAAATGCTTATTTTTACCGCACGTGGACAGACAGGGCCAGGGGTCTGTTACAGACACATGAGTTAGTGCGTCAGGGTGTCGTTCTGCCTGTTGGAGTGTGGATCTGAATTACACCTGAATGCTCTACCTGTGTTATTAGATTGCTTGTTCAAATTTTAAAAGGTACCTGTATCCTTGACCAGGCGTGTGTGTTTGCCAGAGGGTGTGTGTGTATTTGATCCAAAGTGCAGTTTTGTAGAGTTAAGGTTAGACACAAACATGTGTGTGGTAGGGGAGTTGGAGGTGGGCAACATTCACCACCACACACCAACAGGCCTCGCTAGTACCTGAGTGCATGTGACTAGGTCACCATGACAACCGAAATCCCTTAAGCATACTCGGAGTAGCGTCACCGCTGGCTCTGGAAGTGGAGGAAGAGCGGGGGGCAACTTTCAAAGCTTACGGGGAGGAGAAAGAGATCCAGAGAAGGGCCATCCTTAGGGGAGAGGGAAACAGCAGTGGGTCTGCATATGCTCCAACTCTGTTCTGATCGTTTTGGATCCTACTGGTCTGTTTTAGTGCTATGCTCTGAACACAGACATCTGCCGGTGTCTCTGGTCGTCATTACTCACAATGTAGCAGCATCGTACACTTATAAACACTCCACAATTCTGCACCATTAATAATGAAACAGAAGGAAACCACCACAGCCGGCTAGATGGGCTACATCGATCTCTGTGGTCACCGGATACTTAGCAGTACATCACTCATTTGCCCACTCTAAAACGTATTGACACAAACAGAGCCTCCACACACAAGCACACACACAACATACACACACACACAACATACACACACACACACACACACACACACACACACACACACACACACACACACACACACACACACACACACACACACACATGCACACGTATTCACCCAGGATTCAGCAGGAGCTTTCTCCCTTTGTCATTATCAGTATTGATCCAATGGAGGAGGACATTTCGTAAAACAAATCCATGGGGAGCTGTTGAGGCACCCGGACCCCATTCATTTGTCATGCTCGTCCCCATTGAAGCTTGCTGATGAGTCTCTCTGGGTTGGTTATGCTTCAGTTGAGTGTGAATTTTTCAGGCAGGAAGAACCCTTGGGTAACTTATGAAAGATGCCAAAACATTGCTTGGAGATATACGACACGATTATTATCCAAGTCGTTTTAATTCCAAAACAAACACATGGTTGGCTAGCTAGATGAAACAGATACGACCCCTCTCAGCGGGGGATCTATTCCTAGATTCCTTCCAGCAAACAGATAACAGTTGTTAGTCATGTAAACACAGTAAATACCAGAGAGCTGACTACTGAGTTAGTTACTCAGGCAGTCACACAGCAAGGCTCTCTCAATGTCAGTACTAGATGGAGGTCAGGACACTGCTGTGCACTCTGTGGGTGTGTGTGTTTGTATGTGTGTGTGTGTGGGGGGGGGGGGGGTTTGTATGTGTGTGTGTGTGTGTGTGTGTGTGTGTGTGTGTGTGTGTGTGTGTGTGTGTGTGTGTGTGTGTGTGTGTGTGTGTGTGTGTGTGTGTGTGTGTGTGTGTGGGGGGTGTTTGTATGTGTGTGTGTGTGTGGGTTCTCGTTTTTGAGATCGTATTAGGACCTCAACTTATATAAACACCTTCCATATTAGGACCTTTGACCAAGTTAGGTCCAAAACCATGGGCTCAACTAGGGAAACCATTGGAATAGCCTGCAAATAGCATGCTAATATGCCTGGTTTGAAAATCACACAAAACTGTCAGGGTCCTAAGAAGGGGGTATTTTTGTAAGCCACCTGGTGGTAACATACCATACTGCAAGGTATCAAAACAAATCAAATCAAATGTTCTTGTCACACACACACACACAGTCTTGTATTTGTAACCATTTTAGGACACATTGTAGTAATATCTAACAAGTAATCTAGCAATTCAACAACAACCGTTCCAGAACAACCTAATACACACAAATCAAGTAAAGGGATGGAATAGAATATATACATATAAATATATGGATGAGTAATGACCGAGCGGCATAGGCAAGATGCCAGAGGTGAGGTGCTTTTGGGTGACAGCGGCAGAACCGTTGAGGCTAGAAGCACAATTCAATCACAGGAACCTTCCCAAGGTCCTCCCGATCTGTGCAAGCCTAACCTTGACAGTGTGGAATTAACCCTTAACAGTGAAAACAGGGTGTTTTCTTCTAACAGTTTACATTGACATCTCTCCCCATAGGAATACATTGCCTGCTGCACTAAATTCAACCTGATGCCTATGTGGGTTATGATTGCCATCTCAAGCTGTCTTCAATGACAATCCATCAGGCCACTATGAGGATTACCTGTGTTGAGTTTAAGCTTCCTAGAGCAACCGGAAGTGGTTAAATTACCCTAAAAGTGGTTTTGATATACCCAACCTGCAGTTTGTATAAACACTGAGTTCAACCCTCTGTAAATCAGTCAGTTCTTAACGTGAAGACTTGAAACTCAGGATTCTGTAAAAGCCTACCCCAATGAGGATATGTGTTTATTTTCAGCTTCCTGTGACAACCGGAAGTGCCTTGAATTGGGGTCATAGGGGCTGTTTCAAAGGGTTAAAAAGGTCACATCTTTCTAAAATGTCATGTGTGTGATTAGGCAACCCTCATGAACCGGTACATATTATAAAAACAGATTTTTATCCGGTTTTTTTGGCTCTTTTTGGAGGACTTACAAGTTCCACCTAGGTAGTGCTATGTATCCATGTATAGTCTGAATTTAATATATTTCCAGATTATGGTTGGGGGCCATATACAGAGCCACATATGTGAAGAGCAGCTGTCTCTGACGTTTTTGGGGAACGATATTGACATCCAGAAAGGTCTTAGCACAAGGCCCAAAACGAAGCCTGACCTAAATGTGAGGTGCTTTTGGGTGACAGCGGCAGAACCGTTGAGGCTAGAAGCACAATTCAATCACAGGAACCTTCCCAAGGTCCTCCCGATCTGTGCAAGCCTAACCTTGACAGTGTGGAATTAACCCTTAACAGTGAAAACAGGGTGTTTTCTTCTAACAGTTTACATTGACATCTCTCCCCATAGGAATACATTGCCTGCTGCACTAAATTCAACCTGATGCCTATGTGGGTTATGATTGCCATCTCAAGCTGTCTTCAATGACAATCCATCAGGCCACTATGAGGATTACCTGTGTTGAGTTTAAGCTTCCTAGAGCAACCGGAAGTGGTTAAATTACCCTAAAAGTGGTTTTGATATACCCAACCTGCAGTTTGTATAAACACTGAGTTCAACCCTCTGTAAATCAGTCAGTTCTTAACGTGAAGACTTGAAACTCAGGATTCTGTAAAAGCCTACCCCAATGAGGATATGTGTTTATTTTCAGCTTCCTGTGACAACCGGAAGTGCCTTGAATTGGGGTCATAGGGGCTGTTTCAAAGGGTTAAAAAGGTCACATCTTTCTAAAATGTCATGTGTGTGATTAGGCAACCCTCATGAACCGGTACATATTATAAAAACAGATTTTTATCCGTTTTTTTTGGCTCTTTTTGGAGGACTTACAAGTTCCACCTAGGTAGTGCTATGTATCCATGTATAGTCTGAATTTAATATATTTCCAGATTATGGTTGGGGGCCATATACAGAGCCACATATGTGAAGAGCAGCTGTCTCTGACGTTTTTGGGGAACGATATTGACATCCAGAAAGGTCTTAGCACAAGGCCCAAAACGAAGCCTGACCTAAATGTGAGGTGCTTTTGGGTGACAGCGGCAGAACCGTTGAGGCTAGAAGCACAATTCAATCACAGGAACCTTCCCAAGGTCCTCCCGATCTGTGCAAGCCTAACCTTGACAGTGTGGAATTAACCCTTAACAGTGAAAACAGGGTGTTTTCTTCTAACAGTTTACATTGACATCTCTCCCCATAGGAATACATTGCCTGCTGCACTAAATTCAACCTGATGCCTATGTGGGTTATGATTGCCATCTCAAGCTGTCTTCAATGACAATCCATCAGGCCACTATGAGGATTACCTGTGTTGAGTTTAAGCTTCCTAGAGCAACCGGAAGTGGTTAAATTACCCTAAAAGTGGTTTTGATATACCCAACCTGCAGTTTGTATAAACACTGAGTTCAACCCTCTGTAAATCAGTCAGTTCTTAACGTGAAGACTTGAAACTCAGGATTCTGTAAAAGCCTACCCCAATGAGGATATGTGTTTATTTTCAGCTTCCTGTGACAACCGGAAGTGCCTTGAATTGGGGTCATAGGGGCTGTTTCAAAGGGTTAAAAAGGTCACATCTTTCTAAAATGTCATGTGTGTGATTAGGCAACCCTCATGAACCGGTACATATTATAAAAACAGATTTTTATCCGTTTTTTTTGGCTCTTTTTGGAGGACTTACAAGTTCCACCTAGGTAGTGCTATGTATCCATGTATAGTCTGAATTTAATATATTTCCAGATTATGGTTGGGGGCCATATACAGAGCCACATATGTGAAGAGCAGCTGTCTCTGACGTTTTTGGGGAACGATATTGACATCCAGAAAGGTCTTAGCACAAGGCCCAAAACGAAGCCTGACCTAAATGTGAGGTGCTTTTGGGTGACAGCGGCAGAACCGTTGAGGCTAGAAGCACAATTCAATCACAGGAACCTTCCCAAGGTCCTCCCGATCTGTGCAAGCCTAACCTTGACAGTGTGGAATTAACCCTTAACAGTGAAAACAGGGTGTTTTCTTCTAACAGTTTACATTGACATCTCTCCCCATAGGAATACATTGCCTGCTGCACTAAATTCAACCTGATGCCTATGTGGGTTATGATTGCCATCTCAAGCTGTCTTCAATGACAATCCATCAGGCCACTATGAGGATTACCTGTGTTGAGTTTAAGCTTCCTAGAGCAACCGGAAGTGGTTAAATTACCCTAAAAGTGGTTTTGATATACCCAACCTGCAGTTTGTATAAACACTGAGTTCAACCCTCTGTAAATCAGTCAGTTCTTAACGTGAAGACTTGAAACTCAGGATTCTGTAAAAGCCTACCCCAATGAGGATATGTGTTTATTTTCAGCTTCCTGTGACAACCGGAAGTGCCTTGAATTGGGGTCATAGGGGCTGTTTCAAAGGGTTAAAAAGGTCACATCTTTCTAAAATGTCATGTGTGTGATTAGGCAACCCTCATGAACCGGTACATATTATAAAAACAGATTTTTATCCGGTTTGTTTGGCCCTTTTTGGAACGTTTACAAATTCTATCTAATTAAGGGTATTCTTACATTTCTAGTCTTCAAAGCTATTGAGGGGATTTGTCTAGGGGGTCATAGCTTAAACATGTCTATGGCAATGAGGGGAGATGCGTATGTGAGTCTCGAGCTAATCAGACCATTGATATAAGAAGGCTTGCTCCTGGACACTTGTAGCTTAACTGGGTGGCACAACGTGGCACTCCCGACATCATACTTAAATACTGAGCCAATAGCAGCATCTATATATTAGAAATGGCCTTAGGCCCTATAAAGTTCATAAACGAGATGGGCGTGGCCACCCTACCTTCATACTTGAGTCTTTAGCCAACCGCAAAATATATATACAGTACCAGTCAAATGTTTGGACACACATACTCATACTCACACATACTCATATTTTCTACATTGTAGAATAATATTGTAGATATCAAAACTATGAAATAACACATATGGAATCACGTAGAAACCAAAAAAGTGTTAAACAAATAAAAATATATTTGAGATTTGAGATTGTTTTAAGTAAACACCCTTTGCCTTGATGACAACTTCGCACACTCTTGGCACTCTCTCAGACAGCTTCATAAGGTAGTCACCTGGAATGCATTTCAATTAACAGGTGTGCCTTGTTAAAAGTACATTTGTGGAATTTCTTTCTTTCTTAATGCGTTTGAGCCAATCAGTTGTGTTGTGACAAGGTAGGGGTGGTATACAGAAGATAGCTCTATTTGGTAAAATACCAAGTCCCTATTATGGCAAGAACAGCGCAAGTAAGCAAACAGAGACAACAGTCCATCATTACTTTAAGGCATGAAGGTCAGTCAATGAGGAAAATGTCAATAACTTTTTTAAAGTTTCTTCAAGTGCAGTGGCAAAAACCATCAAGCGCCCAAATTAAACTGGCTCTCATGAGGACCGCCACAGGAAAGGAAGAACCAGAGTTACCTCTGCTGCAGAGGATGAGTTCATTAGAGTTACCAGCCTCAGATTGCAGCCCAAATAAATGCTTCACAGAGTTCAAATAACATCAACTGTTCAGAGGAGAATGCATGAATCAGGCCTTCATGGTCGAATTGCTGCAAAGAAACCACTACTAAAGGACACCAAAAATAAGAAGAGACTTGTTTGGCCCAAGAAACTCTAGCAATGGACATTAGACCGGTGGAAATCTGTCCTTTGGTCTGATGAGTCCAAATTTGAAATGTTTGGATCCAACTGTGTCTTTGTGAGAAGCAGAGTAGGTGAACGGATTATCTATGCATGTGTGGTTCCCACCGTGAAGCATGGAGGAGGAGGTGTGGTGGTGCTTTGTTGGTGACACTGTCAGAGATTTATTTAGAATTCAAGGCACACTTAACCAGCATGGCTACCACAGCATTCTGCAGCGATACACCATCCCATCTTGTCTGCGCTTAGTGGGGATATCATTTATTTTTCAAAAGGACAATGACCCAAAACTCACCTCCAGGCTGTGTAAGGGCTATTTGACCAAGGAGAGTGATGGAGTGCTGCATCAGATGACCTGGCCTCCACAATCACCCAACCTCAACCCAATTGAGATGGTTTGGGATGAGTTGGACCGCAGAGTGAAGGAAAGCAGCCAACAAGTACTCAGCATATGTGAGAACTCCTTCAAGACTGCTGGAAAAGCATTCCAGGTGAAGCTGGGTGAGAGAATGCCAAGAGTGTGCAAAGCTGTCATCAAGGCAAAGGGTTGGAATAATCTCAAATATATTTTGAGTTGTTTAACACTTTTTTGGTTACAACATGATTCCATATGTATTATTCTCAGTTTTGATGTTTTCACTATTATTCTACAATGTAGAAAATAGTAAAAATAAAGAAAAACCCTTAAATGAGTTTGTGTGTCCAAACTTTTGACTGTTACTGTATATTAGAGTTGGCTTTAGGCACTTAAAGTCACAGATCTAGGATCAGTTGACCTCCACATAATGTTAACATGAGCCACTAATATCTTACTTCAGTATTGTCTATAGCAGTTTCTTCATTAAGACTTATATTTGGCCTTAATGTACACTGCTCAAAAAAATAAAGGGAACAATTAAACAACACAATGTAACTCCAAGTCAATCACACTTCTGTGAAATCAAACTGTCCACTTAGGAAGCAACACTGATTGACAATAAATTTCACATGCTGTTGTGCAAATGGAATAGACAACAGGTGGAAATTATAGGCAATTAGCAAGACACCCCCAATAAAGGAGTGGTTCTGCTGGTGGTGACCACAGACCACTTCTCATTTCCTATGCTTCCTGGGTGATGTTTTGTTCACTTTTGAATGCTGGCGGTGCTTTCACTCTAGTGGTAGCATGAGACGGAGTCTACAACCCACACAAGTGGCTCAGGTAGTGCAGCTCATCCAGGATGGCACATCAATGCGAGCTGTGGCAAGGAGGTTTGCTGTGTCTGTCAGCGTAGTGTCCAGAGCATGGAGGCGCTACCAGGAGACAGGTCAGTACATCAGGACAGGAGACGTGGAGGAGGCCGTAGGAGGGCAACAACCCAGCAGCAGGACCGCTACCTCCGCCTTTGTGCAAGGAGGAGTAGGAGGAGCACTGCCAGAGCCCTGCAAAATGACCTCCAGCAGGCCACAAATGTGCATGTGTCTGCTCAAACGGTCAGAAACAGACTCCATGAGGGTGGTATGAGGGCCCGACGTCCACAGGTGGGGGTTGTGCTTACAGCCCAACACCGTGCAGGACGTTTGGCATTTGCCAGAGAACACCAAGATTGGCAAATTTGCCACTGGCGCCCTGTGCTCTTCACAGATGAAAGCAGGTTCACACTGAGCACATGAGCACATGTGACAGACGTGACAGAGTCTGGAGACGCCGTGGAGAACGTTCTGCTGCCTGCAACATCCTCCAGCATGACCGGTTTGGCGGTGGGTCAGTCGGTGTGGGGTGGCATTTCTTTGGGGACAGCCCTCCATGTGCTCGCCAGAGGTAGCCTGACTGCCATTAGATGCCGAGATGAGATCCTCAGACCCCTTGTGAGACCATATGCTGGTGCTGTTGGCCCTGGGTTCCTCCTAATGCAAGACAATGCTAGACCTCATGTGGCTGGAGTGTGTCAGCAGTTCCTGCAAGAGGAAGGCATTGATGCTATGGACTGGCCCGCCCGTTCCCCAGACCTGAATCCAATTGAGCACATCTGGGACATCATGTCTCGCTCCATCCACCAACGCCACGTTGCACCACAGACTGTCCAGGAGTTGGCGGATGCTTTAGTCCAGGTATATGCAGTATTTTGTTTTTCTATGTGTTATTTCTTACATTGGTACCCCGGGTGATCTTAAGTTTCATTACATACAGCCGGGAGGAACTACTGAATATACGATTAACGTCAACTAACCACCCTTCCTACCAGGAATATGACTTTCCCGAAACGGATCCAGTGTCTTGCCTTCCACCCAATACAATGGACCTGATCCCAGCCGGCGAAGCTACACGACGCCGAAAAAGGGGCAAACGTAGCGGTCTCCTGGTCAGGCTTCGGAGACGAGCACATCGCGCTCCACTCCCTAGCATACTACTCGCCAATGTCCAGTCTCTTGAGAATAAGGTCGATGAAATCCGAGCACGGGTAACATTCGAGAGAGACATCAGGGATTGCAACGTGCTCTGCTTCACGGAAACATGGCTAACTGAAAAGACGCTAACGGAGTCGGTGCAGCCAGCTGGTTTCTTCACGCATCGCGCAGACAGAAACATACATCTTTCTGGTAAGAAGAGGGGCGGGGGGGTATGCCTCATGATTAACGAGACGTGGTGTGACCATCATAACAACACTCAGGAACTAAAGTCATTCTGTTCACCTGATCTAGAACTCCTCACAATCAAATGTAGACCGCATTATCTACCAAGGGAATTCACTTCGGTCATAATCACAGCCGTATATATTCCCCCCCAAGCAGACACATCGATGGCCCTGAACGAACTCTATCTGACTCTCTGTAAACTGGAAACCACACACCCTGAGGCTGCATTCATCGTAGCTGGGGATTTTAACAAGGCTAATCTAAAAACAAAACTCCCTAAATTCTATCAGCACATCGATTGTCCGACCAGGGCTGGCAGAACTCTGGACCATTGTTATACTAACTTCCGCGACGCATATAAGGCCCTCCCCCGCCCTCCTTTCGGAAAAGCTGACCACGACTCCATTTTGTTGATTCCAGCCTACAAACAGAAATTAAAACTACAAGCTCCCGCGCTCAGGTCTGTTCAACGCTGGTCCGACCAATCTGAATCCACGCTTCAAGACTGCTTTGATCACGCGGATTGGAATATGTTCCGCACGGCGTCCAACAACAACAATGATGAATATGCAGATTCGGTGAGCGAGTTCATTAGGAAGTGCATTGACGATGTCGTACCCAGAGCAACGATTAAAACATTCCCAAACCAGAAACCGTGGATTAACGGCAGCATTCGCGTGAAACTGAAAGCGCGAACCACTGCTTTTAACCAGGGCAAGGTGACCGGAAACATGACCGAATACACACAGTGTAGCTATTCTCTCCGCAAGGCTATTAAACAGGCTAAGTCCCAGTACAGAGACAAAATTGAATCGCAATTCAACAGCTCAGACACAAGGGGTATGTGGCAGGGTCTACAGTCTATCACGGATTACAAAAAGAAAAGCAGCCCCGTCGCGGATCAGGATGTCTTGCTCCCAGACAGGCTAAATACCTTTTTTGCCCGCTTTGAGGATAATACAGTGCCACTGTCACGGCCCACTACCAAAACCTGCGGGCTCTCCTTCACTGCAGCCGAGGTGAGTAAAACATTTAAACGTGTTAACCCTCGCAAGGCTGCAGGCCCAGACGGCATTCCCAGCCGCGTCCTCAGAGCATGCGCAGACCAGCTGGCTGGTGTGTTTACGGACATATTCAATCAATCCTTAGCCCAGTCTGCTGTTCCCACATGCTTCAAGAGGGCCACCATTGTTCCTGTTCCCAAGAAAGCTAAGGTAACTGAGCTAAACGACTACCGCCCCGTAGCACTCACTTCCGTCATCATGAAGTGCTTTGAGAGACTAGTCAAGGACCATATCACCTCCACCCTACCGGACACCCTAGACCCACTCCAATTTGCTTACCGACCCAATAGGTCCACAGACGACGCAATCGCAACCACACTGCACACTGCCCTAACCCATCTGGACAAGAGGAATACCTATGTGAGAATGCTGTTCATCGACTACAGCTCAGCATTTAACACCATAGTACCCTCCAAACTCGTCATCAAGCTCGAGACCCTGGGCCTCGACCCCGCCCTGTGCAACTGGGTCCTGGACTTCCTGACGGGCCGCCCCCAGGTGGTGAGGGTAGGTAACAACATCTCCACCCCGCTGATCCTCAACACTGGGGCCCCACAAGGGTGCGTTCTGAGCCCTCTCCTGTACTCCCTGTTCACCCACGACTGCGTGGCCATGCACGCCTCCAACTCAATCATCAAGTTTGCGGACGACACTACAGTGGTAGGCTTGATTACCAACAACGACGAGACGGCCTACAGGGAGGAGGTGAGGGCCCTCGGAGTGTGGTGTCAGGAAAATAACCTCACACTCAACGTCAACAAAACAAAGGAGATGATTGTGGACTTCAGGAAACAGCAGAGGGAGCTCCCCCCTATCCACATCGACGGGTCAGTAGTGGAGAAGGTGGAAAGTTTTAAGTTCCTCGGTGTACACATCACGGACAAACTGAATTGGTCCACCCACACAGACAGCGTTGTGAAGAAGGCGCAGCAGCGCCTCTTCAACCTCAGGAGGCTGAAGAAATTCGGCTTGTCACCAAAAGCACTCACAAACTTCTACAGATGCACAATCGAGAGCATCCTGTCGGGCTGTATCACCGCCTGGTACGGCAACTGCTCCGCACACAACCGTAAGGCTCTCCAGAGGGTAGTGAGGTCGGCAGAACGCATCACCCGGGGCAAACTACCTGCCCTCCAGGACACCTACACCACCCGATGTCACAGGAAGGCCATAAAGATCATCAAGGACAACAACCACCCAAGCCACTACCTGTTCACCCCGCTATCATCCAGAAGGCGAGGTCAGTACAGGTGCATCCAAGCAGGGACCGAGAGACTGAAAAACAGCTTCTATCTCAAGGCCATCAGACTGTTAAACAGCCACCACTAACATTTAGCGGCCGCTGCCAACAAACTGACTCAGCTCCAGCCACCTTAAAAAATGGGAATTGATGGAAATTATGTAAAAATGTACCACCAGCCACTTTAAACAATGCCACCTAATATAATGTTTACATACCCTACATTACACATCTCTTATGTATATGTATATACTGTACTCTATATCATCTACTGCATCTTGCCATCTTTATGTAATACATGTACCACTAGCCACTTTAAACTATGCCACTTTATGTTTACATACCCTACAGTACTCATCTCATAGGTATATACCTGCAGGTATCTACTGCACCTTGCCTATGCCGTCTGTACCATCACTCATTCATATATCTTTATGTACATATTAGTAGTTGCGGAATTGTTAGGTTAGATTACTTGTTGTTATTACTGCATTGTCGGAACCAGAAGCACAAGCATTTCGCTACACTCGCATTAACATCTGCTAACCATGTGTATGTGACTAATAAATTTGATTTGATTTGATTTGATTTGATTTGATTTGAGGTCTGGGTGGAGATCCCTCAGGAGACCATCCGCCACCTCATCAGGAGCATGCCCAGGCGTTGTAGGGAGGTCATACAGGCACGTGGAGGCCACACACACTACTGAGCCTCATTTTGACTTGTTTTAAGGACATTACATCAAAGTTGGATCAGCCTGTATTGTGGTTTTCCACTTTAATTTTGAGTGTGACTCCAAATCCAGACCTCCATGGGTTGATAAATTTGATTTCCATTGACCATTTTTGTGTGATTTTGTTGTCAGCACATTCAACTATGTAAAGAAAAAAGTATTTAATAAGAATATTTCATTCATTCAGATCTAGGATGTGTTATTTTAGTGTTCCCTTTATTTTTTTGAGCAGTGTATATGACTTTGTGGTTGTGGGAGGGGGGGATTTCAACTGCTGGCTGGAATTCTCACTCAACTGTACCACTAATATGAACCTGTTCTACAGACTCTTGTAGACTACTATGCACTGAAAAACAGTTAATATGTTACAAATCAAAGCTTAACATTGAAATTTGTGATTTCAAATGATTAAGTTAAATTCAGATAGGCATGTTATGTGCTCTCTAACACAAACATAAAATGTGTTGTTGCTGTAGACCTTTTAACAGATCTAGGAGCAGTTGACCACAGAATGTTAACATTAGCCATTAATATCTGACTTCAGTACTGTCTATAGCTGTTTGTTCATTAATACTTATATGTGGCCTTAATATACAGCATTTGACCTGGTAAAGGAGAGGGGGATGGGAGCAGAGAAGGGGGTGGGAGGCTGCTCAATGATTGGCTGTAGTGTAGGGCGTGTCATACAATGTATCAAAATTTCAACTGCTGGCTGGAATTCTCACTCAACTGTACCACTAATATGAACCTGTTCTACAGACTCTTGTAGACTACTATGCACTGAAAAACAGTTAATATGTTACAAATCAAAGCTTAACATTGAAATATGGGATTTCAAATGATTAAGTTAAATTCAGATAGGCATGTTATGTGCTCTCTAACACAAACATAAAATGTGTTGTTGCTGTAGACCTTTTAACAGATCTAGTTGACCTCCACAGAATGTGCACATTAGCCACTAATATCTGACTTCAGTATAGTTTATAGAGGTGTATCTGTCTGTCTGTGTCTTTCAGTTTCTATTTAGACTACATCAAATATGAAGAAGCTGTGCAGCCACACCATGTTCAACATGTTACCTAATTAGCTAGCTGACAATCTGGTTGACCTGTAGCATATAAACATTTGTTGGCACAGAAAGAAAGGGGATATGAAAAATGATTGATCAAATTCCTCCTGACACTATCTGACTGGGTTAATAACTTAATATTAAGTTAATATGGACCCATTGTCTTAGACTTGAACTCTTGGACCAAACAGTGGGACTCTGATTTCAGCCATAGGGACTTGTGACTCGACTCCTGACTCCAACATTGGTGACTTTGACTCAACTCAGAGTAGCCATAGGGTCTTGTGAATTGACTCGGACTTATGCTTTTGTGACTCAACTACAACACTGCTGCCATTACATGGCTACTACTACTGCTTCAACTACCAATTCTAGCAAGTTGTACCCCAGGTTGGGTACACTTTTCTGCTGCTCCCTCAAAAACATTAAGCAGACATTTTGATTATACCTCCCTCCCCATAACTCTCTGTTGGGGTGAAGCTTTCAACAAATATACGCAGCAAGAGGATTACAACAGCTAACACAGGAAGCTGAAATCCTGGGGTCTGCCTTATGTTCCCTCAGTTCTACCCCAGTTTTAAAATGTGCTTTTCATCCATGACCAGGCCATGTTTCGGCCATTTTGCGCGCTAGGCAAGTCTGCAATAGACCTTCTCCTACCCGGAAAAGAAATAGGCCTATAGTGTACAATGTTGGCCTATAATGTCATTTTATAACTAGGCCTAACATTTGATAGCCTAAAACATGCAGTTGCATTGGCTTTATTAACCCAGTCCTGATTCCTGACAAAGGCTTATAGGGACTTGTCCTTTAAGATATGAACATCAGCTACCCATCAGCTACCCAATGTTATTATGAGTTTTCTTGAGGCTTTTTGCAAAGAGATCAATGCTGATGTAAAGGCCTACGTCTTCACAGCAGTACAAACCTGAAATCACGTATTATCATGACATTTTATTCCACATTGTGAAACCAGGGATCTAGTGGAAGATAAATGCAAATATGATTAAAAAAAGGCCTGTTATAAGAGAGAAAGAGAGATTGTGGGAGTAGCTGAGTGCCTATAGTGAGAGATGGCTGTTAATATCAGTAGGCTGTTTGAGTGGTCTGTGGGCAGGTAATTAATCTGATTGCTGATGGGTTAGGTTGCTAGATCGAATATTAACCTGCCATAAGCTACTTTTGTGTCAGCAAGTCTCCCCAGTTAAAAATGTACATATCCACCACTCCATCTCTCATGTACAGACCATTCAAGTAGCTGCACTTAACACCTCACTGATACTGATTGTGTAAGCTACAAACCCAAATTGTCTAAGGAAATGTGGCTAACAGTAATAACATTGCAGACATATTCAGAAATCTGGGCTGATGGAATCATTGTTATGCATATCTACTGGCCATAATTTCCGCTTGAGACCCTGCCCCTCCCCCACTGCAAAGTGCACAAAAGTACCAAACTATCAAAGGTTTTATAGGTCAACAGTCCCCCCCCCCTCCCCCTGACCTTTGTATATTATTTATATATACTTGTGTTCCCAAATGTACTTCCTGTATTGATTTGTTGTTAATAAAAATATAATAATAATAAAAGATACAGAGTTCCCCCTCCCCCATGTTGCAGCATAAATCTCTGCCCAAGGTTGCCATGTACACTATTTTGTGGTTTATTGATGTACTTTTAAAACTTTGCGGCAGGTGAAAGATTTTGGTCGCTAGGTGGAAGTTGTTATACTACTTCTATATTGCAACGTTACCAACATGGCATTTTTTTAAAATCATTATTTTCCCTGTATTCTGCTAAAATTGTGCTAGTGAAGGTGGGTTTTGAAGTCTGGTTTGCGCAGACTCCTAGAAATTTGAAGTTGACCTGGCAAGCCTGTCCCTGCCTGAGCGTGATCACCACTGAAGTAGCTGTGCAGCACGTGTTTTAAGGAAGAGGAGGATGGTTGCAGATGTTTGCATTCATGCAAGAAGGTAAGCTATTAACTAAACTGTTAACCAATATTTTAGCTAAAATTGTATTTGGTGTATTGACAAGCAATGCATGTTCTCGTTGTCTTTATTTTTAGTGAATTAATGTCAGTCATGTATGTCTTTCGGTGGAATCCAACATGCATTGATGATGTCTGAAAGCCGCATTGTGTCAGATATACTGCGTCATGACAGATTGAAATTGGCAGGTTTATCCAAACAATTCATTAATGTGCAATTGTTACTTTGCATGTTTCTACCTTATAGGTATTTGTGGCTTGCTAACGGTTAGCATGCTACCCATGCTAGTTAAAAAAAAAAAAAGGTAGCTATGGTTGCAAGCTAGCTAATAAGTTTAGCATAATTGGTAAACGTGTCTTTGATTCAGAATACATGATTGTGGTTAACAATGTTGCATGTATTGGAAGATAATATTGCTATAGTGTAACAAGCTAGCAAGAAAAGCCAGTTCCTTTTCATCATTTTTGTCAAGTTATAAGCCTGTATGTGTGTTAAAATATTTAAACCCCCTCATTAAATTCATGTATTGAAGTTGCGCCCGTTTTTTATAGCACTTTCTTACCCAAATACCGTTTTTTACATTGAAATAATTCAGATGAAAATAAGAAATATGTTAAACTAATTAAGAAATAAGTGACCAGATTTTTTTTATTGAAAACCATGGACATTATTTTGGGTGGGGGGAGGGGCGTGGTGCGGTTCCTCGTTCTTCTTTTTTTTGCACATAAAAGAGTGAAACACCACAACAAGAATAAGGGTTGTGGAAAGTGTCAATTTTGGTAGGACTGTGACAATTCACTGTCTTGAAAAATACATACATACAATACATACATATATTGGCAGATTCTTTAACCAAATCCCTATTTCTTACACACATTTTTTAAGATCGAAAACATAATGGAAGATAAGAGTCCAGGAACCTACAAAGTAACCAATGCGGTATGTTTTCTGATTTGCCTAGTATTTAGAGTACGCTTGCCTTGCTTTAGCCAAACCACTCATACTGATTCTCTTTTAGTCCATCCATAAAAGCACATTCAGCTTTAGTTGCATGCAGGAACTTGCATAATGTGCTTATTTTATGCTTATACTTGCTTTTTTACCTTGAAAGTAGTTTTAAAAAACAGAAATGGTAATAGATGTTTGTTGGACCTCTTAGTCAATGATAACAGTCATTGGTGTCCCCCAGCCCATCCCCTGTTGTGTGCCGAGCAATCTTGTCATTCTATTAAGTCTCAACTATTCTTTTTGTCTTCCTTTACAAAGGCACTGCAGAGGCTAAGAAGGCGCATGTAAAATCTAAAGAAGCATAGTTCAACTTCAACCAGATTTGAAAAGGAAAAGAAAAGATAAATCCCGAAGCGCAGGTTTGTCAGTTGTTTAGAATGAGGATACTGGGGATGGTTGAATCGTTATCATATCCTATTGCCTAATTTGCACATGACTATCATTTTATTGTATCCTTAGATGTCAGACACCGAGGCTGCCAGTACCTCTGAGGCGGACAGTACTTCTGGGTCGATAGTCAATGTGTTGGATGATGCACCACCGTTGATCAGAACAGACAGTATATACGTAAGTTAAAGTGTCATTCAACACCAGCTTACAGTATGTAAGTTCTTGTGAATCAGCTTTGTAAATCAAAGATGGGCAAGTCTGCACTTTCATCCCATATTCATAGTATTATGACATAAACAAGTAGAGGAGCACAGTCGTAACTAATCAAAATGTGCCGGTGTCCAAATACTTTGTCATCTGTCTAGTTATCCAATATAATTTTTTTCTTCAATACAGTTGACCAAAGCTATGCTTGGATACAAGACTGATGACTCAATAACCAGCATTGGCAACAGTGTAGATGGTTATGTCCCAGGATCATCAGAGAAGGGCAATTTTTATGAAGAAAATCTGACAGGTATGTCTACACTTTACATACTAATGGACCTATTCTTAATTACAATGTCCTGTTTGAAAATGACATGTTTTCCACTGATGTTTTCCAGGAGAGATGTCAGCTATTCAGGCCAAAAAGCCAATGACCAAGGGATTGGGGCAAAAGAGAGACTCACACGGTAAGCATGTTTCCTGCTGCCTTCAGTCAGTGCAAGTCTGATGGCCTTGAGATAGAAGCTGTTTTTCAGTCCCAGCTTTGATGCACCTGTACTGACCTCGCCTTCTGGATGATAGTGGGGTGAACAGGCAGTGGCTCGGGTGGTTGTTGTCCTTGATGGTCTTTTTGGCCTTTCTGTGACATCGGGTGGTGTAGTTGTCCATGAGGGCAGGTAGTTTGCCCCCGGTGATGCGTTGTGCAGACCTCACTACCCTCAGGAGTGCCTTACGGTGTGGGCGGAACAGTTGCCGTACCATGCGGTGATACAGCCCGACAAGATGCTCTCGATTGTGCATCTGTAAAAGTTTGTGAGTGTTTTTGGTAACAAGCCAAATTTCTTCAGCCTCCTGAGGTTGTTTTGTTGATGTTGAGTGTGAGGTTATTTTCCTGACACCACACTCCGAGGGCCGTCACCTCCTCCCTGTAGGCCGTCTCGTTGTTGTTGGTAATCAAGCCTACCACTGTAGTGTCGTCTGCAAACTTGACGATTGAGTTGGAGGAGTGCATGGCCACGCAGTCGTGGGTGAACAGGGAGTACAGGAGAGAGCTGAGAACGGCCCCAGTGTTGAGGATCAGCGGGGTGGAGATGTTTTTACCTACCCTCACCACCTGGGGGCGGCCCGTCAGGAAGTCGAGGTCCCAGTTGCACAGGGCGGTGGGTCTCGAGCTTAATGACGAGTTTGGAGGGTACTATGGTGTTAAATGCTGAGCTGTAATCGATGAACAACATTCTTACATAGGTATTCCTCTTGTCCAGATGGGTTAGGGCAGTGTGATTGCGATTGCGTTGTCTGTGGACCTATTGGTGCGGTAAGCAAATTCGAGTGGGTCTAGGTGTCAGGTAGGGTGGAGGTGATATGATCCTTGACTAGTCTCTCAAAGCACTTCATGATGACGGAGGTGAGTGCTACTGGGTGCTAGTCATTTAGCTCAGTTACCTTAGCTTTCTTGGGAACATGAACAATGGTGTCCTTCTTGAAGCATGTGGGCACAGCAGGCTGGGATAAGGATTGATTGAATATGTCTGTAAACACACCAGCCAGCTGGTCTGCGCATGCTCTGAGGGCGCGGCTAGGAATGCCGTCTGGGCCAGCAGCCTTGTGAGTGTTAACACGTTTAAATGTTTTACTCACGTTGGCTGCAGTGAAGGAGAGCCCGCATGTTTTGGTAGCGGGCCATGTCAGTGGTACTGTATTGTCCTCAAAGCAAGCAAAGAAGTTGTTTAGTTTGTCTGGGAGCAAGACATCGGTGTCCGCAACGGGGCTGGTTTTCTTTTTGTAATCCGTGATTGACTGTAGACCCTGCCACATACGTCTTGTGTCTGAGCCGTTGAATTGCGATTCTACTTTGTCTCTATACTGACGCTTAGCTTGTTTGATTGCCTTGCCTAGGGAATAGCTACATTGTTTGTGTTCGGTCATGTTTCCGGTCGCCTTGCCATGATTAAAAGCAGTGGTTCGCCCTTTCAAGTTTTGCGCGAATGCTGCCATCAATCCACGGTTTCTGGTTGGGGAAGGTTTTAATAGTCACCGTGGGTACAACATCACTGATGCACTTTCAAATAAACTCGATCCCAGTCCACGTGACCGAAGCAATCTTGAAACGTGGAATCAGATTGGTCGGACCAGCGTTGAACAGACCTGAGCACAGGCGTTTCCTGTTTTAGTTTCTGTCTATAGGCTGGGAGCAACAAAATGGAGTCGTGGTCAGATTTGCGAAAGGAGGGCGAGGGAGGGCTTTGTATACGTCGCAGAAGTTAGAGTAGCAATGAACCAGAATCATGCCTGCCCGGGTCACGCATTCCATATGCTGATAAAATTTAGGGAGCTTGTTTTCAGATTAGCCTCGCTAAAATCCCCATCTACAATAAAAGCAGCCTCAGGATATGTGGTTTCCATTTTACATAGAGTCCAATGAAGTTCTTTCAGGGCCGTTGAGGTATCTTCTTGGGGGGGATATACACGGCTGTGATTATAATCGAAGAGATTTCTCTAGGTAGATAATGCGGCCGGCATTTGTGAGGATTTCTAGGTCAGGTGAGTAAAAGGACTTGAGTTTCCTGTATGTTGTTATGATCACACCCCGAATTGTTAATCATAAGGCATACACCCCCGCCCTTCTTCTTACCAGAGAGATGTTTGTTTCTGAGATTTGTGAAGAAACCGGGTGACTCTACGTACTCTGATAACGTATCCCAAGTGAGCCATGTTTCCGTGAAATAGAGAATGTTACTATCTCTGATGTCTCTCTGGAAGGCAACCCTTGCTCGAATTTCGTCTACCTTGATGTCAAGAGATTGGACATTGGCGAGTAGTATACTCGTGAGATGTGGGCGATGTGCCCGTCTACAGAGCCTGACCAGAAGACCGCGCCATCTGCCATCTGTGGCGCCGTTGTTTTGGGTCACCTACAGGGATCTGATGCATTGCCCTGGGTGGTAGTCGAAACAGAGCATCCGCTTTGGGAAAGTCATATTCCTGGACTTAATGTTGGTAGTTGACGTTGCTCTTATATCCAGTAGTTCTTCCCGGCTGTATGTAATAAAACTTAAGATTTCCTGGGGTATCAATGTAAGAAATAACACATTAAAAAACAAAATACTGCATAGTTTCCTAAGAACGCGATGCGAGGCGACCATCTCTGTCGGTGCCATAAGTATTCTGGCCGTACTGTGCTGGTCCAGATCTGTTCTGTCTTCATCAGTTAGTGTATTTCCAACCATGCCAGCACAGAACGGTTCAGTTTGGATTGTACAGTGGTGTGAAAAAGGTTAGGATGGAGTCTGCCTTCATTTCAGCATGGTATTGTGCTTTCCCCTCTCAATACATGGCTGTATCTGTAGGGTTTTGGTGGCTGTAGCCGTCCCTCTCATACCATATTCAATAGGCTTGAATGGCACAGCTGTTATAAACCTGCATTTTGAGTTTTTCCAACAGTTATCGCTTATGGATTGGTTGATAGGTTGGATTGGGTGAAACTGACATGATTTCCACTGATGTTTTCCAGGAGAGATGTCAGCGATTCGGGCCAAATAGCCAATGACCAAGGGAAAGCTGGAACAAGAGACGTTCACACGGTAAACATGTTTCCTGCTATCTTCAGTCAGTGCATTTTCACTCTGGGAATAATGCTGACTCTAATTGGTTGTGCATTGATTTAACTTGCTGCAATTTGATTTTGTTTTTATTGTCTTTTACAAAATGTTATGTTTGAATAAATGGATGCAGCGGCCACTGATTGTTCATCAGAGAATGACTCTGAGAGAGAGGAGTCGTCTGAAGAATCCTATGAAGAAAATCTGACCGGTATGCCAACACCTTACATGGACCTATTCTTAATTACAATGTCCTTTTCGACATGTTTTCCACTGATGTTTTCCAGGAGAGATGTCAGCTATTCAGGCCAAACAGCCAATGACCAAGGGAAAGCTGGGACAAAGGAGAGGCTCACACAGTAAGCATGTTTCCTGCTGCCTTCAGTCAGTGCGTTTTGACTCTGTAGTGTCAGCTTTTATTTATTTATTTTATTTTTATTTCACCTTTATTTAACCAGGTAGGCAAATTGAGAACACGTTCTCATTTACAATTGCGACCTGGTACTGTGCTAGTCCAGATCAATCCTGTTTTCATCAGTTAGTGTATTTCCAACCATGCCAGCACAGAACGGTTCAGTTTGGATTGGACACAAGTCAAGACGTTAGATCTGAACTAGTGTGTCAGAAGGATTACCACACTTTACATTGTTTTTCCTGGGTGAGGGAACTTAATTTAATAAGTATTGCTTTTATTAGAAGGATTACATTGCAAACCTTTTGATGGGCTTAGATTCCATACAGATTGACTCTGCCTTGATGTCAGCATTGCACATTCTTCTCTCACATCCTTATCTATGTAGTTATTTAGTTGGAATTGTTAGTTTAACCTCAACACTCTCTGCAGATACAGCTGCAACCTGGTAGAGTTAATACAGAGATGAACACATACTGTATTGTACTCAACCTTTATTTAATGTAGTCATTCATAATGTCATCTCTTTCCAAAGGTGCCAAAGGAACAAAAAGGTTTTGGTCGACAATAGAGGTGGATGCAGTTGAAGATTCCTTGATGAATTTTATCCGAATGGGAAAAACGCCTGGAAAACAAGACTGTGAGAAATGCATTGCTGCTTCTGGCCAAGCGCTAGTAAACAGGGACAGGAGAGCAGTAAAGTTCTATGTACACAACAGAATAGTTGCAGATCAGAGAAAATAAGTGTAAATAAGCTTCTATCTTGGTGTACATCTGAGGATTTAATGGGACTTACTTGACTTAAGCTCATAGGCAGTTGATGAATGTCCTCCATCTCACTCTGTTTGGGGGAAGTTTTCCCAGGTGGGTGGTTCACTTTTGGAGTGACTAAGGTCTCAAGAATACAAAGCCTGCTGACTTTGAATGTTACAGAAAAATAAAATACATTTTTCTAAACTATTAATCTGTTACTTGGATATAATGACTCCATTACTGAAATGGTTGTTCCAGTTTAAATACTTTACAGAAGAACTACACTACAGAAGAACTACACTACAGTAGAACTACACTACAGCCGTTGAGTTGCCATCCGTGTTGCATCATTGTGGCATTCTACATGCAATATTTTCAGTCATAAAATAGAATGAATGCATCTAATATCGATGTAATAAATGAATCACTAGTCACTTAAACAATGCCACTTTAATAATGTTTATATACCCTACATTACTCATCTCATATGTATATACTGTACTCTATACCATCTACTGCATCTTGCCTATGCCGTTCGGCCATCGCTCATTCATATATTTATATGCACAAATTCGTATTCATTCCTTTACACTTGTGTGTAAAAGGTAGTTGTTGTGAAATTGTTACATTACTTGTTAGATATTACTTCACGGTTGGAACTAGGAGCACAAGCAATTCGCTACACTCGCATGGGGCGGCAGGGTAGCCTAGTGGTTAGAGCGTTGGACTAGTTACCAAAAGGTTGCAAGTTCAAATCCCCGAGCTGACAAGGTACAAATCTGTCGTTCTGCCCCTGAACAGGCAGTTAACCCACTGTTCCTAGGCCGTCATTGAAAATAAGAATTTGTTCTTAACTGACTTGCCTAGTTAAATAAAGGAAAAAATTAATGTCTGCTAACCATGTGTATTTGACCAATTTGATTTGATTTGATTTGCAATGTGCGGTCTCCAGTAGGTAGTAAAATTACAAGTGGACTTTTTTCAAGAAGTCAGCAACTTTCGGTGATTTCCTCATATTAGATTTTTTTTCTAGCTCATGAGTGTAATTTCTGTACTTCTATGATGTCTGGAAAGCAGGGTCCTAAAAAGGTATGTAAATGTGAGGAGTCCTAAATTGGTTAGAAATGCAAGACTGTGTGTGTTTGTATGTGTGTGTGTGAGTGTATGTGTGTGTGTGAGTGTGTGTGTGTGTGTGTGTGTGTGTGTGTGTGTGTGTGTGTGCGCGGGTATGTGTGGGCGTGTGGTCTTGTGTGGCTACAGACTGCAGAAGCATTAGAAGCTGTCGAGATTTCTATCTCTTCCTGTGCTCAAACCCTGACTACAGCATTATTTCACTTTTTATGTTCTGCCCGAGCACAAGTAGTGTGTTCAGGCAGAGATCGTTACATTCAGGCCTGGTCATACTGTAGGTTCAGCATTCTGCCATCTAGCACCACCAGGGGTGGGCTACAGTGATGCACTGGCCTGTCTTCAGCAGGAGTGGACCCAGCAGAGCAAACACTGCAACAAAATAGCAGATTGTTTCTGACAGCAAACAGCCTCTCTGTAAGTGTTCTTCTGTGTTTGGTTTTGTCACTGTGCATCTGTGTCTCTGAGAGAACTGGTGTTTGTGTATGAATGTTTTATGTGTGCGTATGTGCAAATATGTCAATGAAACTGAAAGTAGATAGGATACTATTCATACTGTTTTTGCAATGTGGCACTGTGGTATGCATGTCTGTGTGTCCTTTTTATGTGTGGGTTAGAGACAGAGAGAGACAGAAATGATGTGTTGGCTCATACACCACCCAGTGATATGTTCTCTATCCTCACTGTGGAGAAGTATGGTTAGTTGAGTCTGGATAAGACATAGGGTGACTGTTTGATAAAACAAAAACAATCTCCATTTCCCCCTATTGATCCTGCCATCCGTCACCAGGGTTGGGGAATAACGTATTACATGCAATCAGTTACATGTAATCTGATTACAACAAAACTGTAACTAATCGGTTACGTTACCAGCAAAAATGTTGTTAATCAGGTTACAGATACTTTTGAAAAACTAGATGGTTACTTCTTGGATTACTTTGAAATTCAGAAAAGGATGTTTGAGAGAAAAACAACACATTATGACACCTCTATGTGCATTTGATGGATACTTTTTGTCTTCTTCTAATGCCTCTTAAGGGGAAAGTAATTGTGGTGGAATATTCTAATCAAGTGAGAGACTTTGTCATTTCTTCAAACAATCATCTTTGTTCAATATCGATTAATTATTGCTAAAATGAGGCTGGTCAATCCCCCACCCTTGAATGTTGGACCGAATAACCTAACCTTTACACAAATGCAGAGTACTATATATAGCTGACACTACAAATGCTTAGTCATGGTTGGCTCCACCCATCCCATGCAGATTGGGGCATCATAAACCACCCTGGGTTTATCTGGTCGTTTTCTGCACGGGGTTGTTGTCTTAACCCCACCCTGGTTTAGTTTCCCAGATGCAAGGATGATTTTGAGACAATGAGGGATTGTTCTACTCCTAAGCTATCCCTAGTAAAACACATTCTTGTCTATGTAATGCAGTCTTTAACTCATTTGTCAGCTCAAGCCATCTCTAGTGACCATACGCCCAGATTAGCTGCATGGAACTAGAGTGGAAACCATACAAACACAGACACTAGTAGGACAGAAATGTCTTACTATAAGTGAAATATTTATTGTTAACCATTAATATCAAATAAATCAGGTAAATAGGTAATTTTTCTCTCACTTTATCCAAAGTAACCAGATTACGTTACAGATCCAAAGTTACATTACATATAACAGTTTTGGACAGGTAACTAGTAACTGTAACGGATAACATTTCAAATGTAATCTACTCAAGCTTGTCTGTCACCCACCCCTACGATGCAGAGGTGCAAAGGGAGATAAATGATGATGAGGACAGGAACCGGCTCTGCACCTGCTCTTTCTTTCCTCTCCATCTCTCCTCACTTCTTCTCTCCTCCGCTCTTCTCTTTATTATATCTCTCCATCTCTATCTCTCCTCTGCTTTCTCTCCATCTCTATCTCTCCTCTGCTTTCTCTCCATCTCTATCTCTCCTCTGCTTTCTCTCCATCTCTATCTCTCCTCTGCTTTCTCTCCATCTCTATCTCTCCTCTGCTTTCTCTCCATCTCTATCTCTCCTCTGCTTTCTCACCATCTCTATCTCTCCTCTGCTCTTCTCTCCATCTCTATCTCTCCTCTGCTCTTCTCTCCATCTCTATCTCTCCTCTGCTTTCTCTCCATCTCTATCTCTCCTCTGCTCTTCTCTCCATCTCTATCTCTCCTCTGCTTTCTCTCCATCTCTATCTCTCCTCTGCTCTTCTCTCCATCTCTATCTCTCCTCTGCTTTCTCTCCATCTCTATCTCTCCTCTGCTCTTCTCTCCATCTCTATCTCTCCTCTGCTTTTCTCTCCATCTCTATCTCTCCTCTGCTTTCTCTCCATCTCTATCTCTCCTCTGCTTTCTCTCCATCTCTATCTCTCCTCTGCTTTCTCTCCATCTCTATCTCTCCTCTGCTTTCTCTCCATCTCTATCTCTCCTCTGCTTTCTCTCCATCTCTATCTCTCCTCTGCTCTTCTCTCCATCTCTATCTCTCCTCTGCTTTCTCTCCATCTCTATCTCTCCTCTGCTTTCTCTCCATCTCTATCTCTCCTCTGCTCTTCTCTCCATCTCTATCTCTCCTCTGCTTTCTCTCCATCTCTATCTCTCCTCTGCTCTTCTCTCCATCTCTATCTCTCCTCTGCTTTTCTCTCATCTCTATCTCTCCTCTGCTCTTCTCTCCATCTCTATCTCTCCTCTGCTTTCTCTCCATCTCTATCTCTCCTCTGCTTTTCTCTCATCTCTATTTGTCCTCTTTTCTCTCTTCTCCTCCTCTTTTCTCTTCTCTCCTCTGCTTTTGTCATCTCTCATGCTCCAAAACATTAGGTGCATGGTGCTTCTGCTCGTGCATGCAGATTTGCTTTGTCTAATTTCATAAAAGGGTCCAGTGTTGTTGTACTCTGTGTTAATCACCATGACACAGCTTTAACCTGTCACCCTGAACAGTGAGATGCATTAAGAATATTGCATATGATCAAAATATATTACGCTAGCTGATTCAAAACAGTAGCCAAAGCACAATAAAAAGAATCAGTGCCAACACAAGAGATTTTTGGAAGCCAAGTCTGAGGCCTCAATATGAATAGTAGTAATTACAGTTGTGATGGTGCATTATATTCCATACATACGGTGAAGCATTGAGCGCTATCTTGCTGTCATCCGGACATCAAGATACCAAGATGATCTATCTAGCCAACAAAACCTGTACAGTTTTAAAAATACAGTATCTTCCAGATAAAAATTGCTCATATTGTTGTATATACATCATTATCTTGTTAAATGAAGTGGCACATACTCTATAGTGAAGATAGAATAGATCCCCGTTATTATCGCTTCATTCCAGCAAACACTGACAGTTTCACATTGGAAAGGAAATGAGCGTGTCAAGACAGCTAAGAAGAGTTCACATTGAAATGGCTTATCATCGGAGCAAAACCTATTCACAGTTGACCCCACTGCCATTTCAGCCTAGAGGAGAAGGTCACAAACAGCCCCGGGTGCTGCCTGAACTCCACTTCAACATAGTCATGGTCAGAGGTCCAGAGACAGATGCGGTTAGTGTGCAGCCAGCCTCATCCCAGGGCTCCTCATTTAGCAGATAGACAGACAGACACAGGGGCTGCATCCCAAATGGCACCCTTTTCCCTATATAGTGCACTACGTTGTGCTGTATGTCATCAGGGACAGATAAGGGCCCTGGTCAAAAGTAGTGCACTATATAGGGAATAGGGTGTGATTGAGACACAGACAGGGCCTGCTCTGGGCACTATCTGTCCCTGATTTCATAGAGCGTGACGTTCCACAACATGATAGAAAGTTTGACATTAATCATAGTGGTGACAAACAGTGACGTTACACATGAGGAGACACTATGTAACCAGAGATGGTCTATAATCTTGTAACAGGCTTTGATGTACGAGATGGATGATGAGGTGATCTTATTAAGAGAGCTAGTAGCATCAATATATTTCTGATCCATTGAAAGTTTTTTTGGCATCAGTCCTAAAAGGACTCACTAACTACTTTGTTATCCTAAAAAGTCCATTGACAGGGACTGCATAGTCCATTGACAGGGACTGCATAGTCCATTGACAGGGACTGCATAGTCCATTGACAGGGACTGCATAGTCCATTGACAGGGACTGCATAGTCCATTGACAGGGACTGCATAGTCCATTGACAGGGACTGCATAGTCCATTGACAGGGACTGCATAGTCCATTGACAGGGACTGCATAATTCATTGACAGCAGCTGCACTATTCTTTCTGTTTCGTGAAACAATGACATTTTCATATGATCCTGATCGATTCAGAGCAGCATACATAATGGTCATTTATACAGTGTTTGTGACACGGTCTTGCCCCAGGGTCACGGTGGCACTCTGTCCAGAGTCATATTGCTGTTGCTGTGCTGAATATGGTTTGGTGGCTCTGGGGTTAGGCTAAGGCCAGTGGCCCTTCAGTGTTTCAATTCATGAATTAACAATTCATGATTTATTTATATTGTGTGGATTTCTTCACTTTCCACTCAACCCTATATTTATATAAGCATACCCCACTGAGTGCGTCCTGTGTCTGATCATCATTTACAGCAGTGTTATTTGCTATGAATTCTGCCAATTTATTAACCTTGTTTTGGCACTAAAACCATTTGGTGTTTTTGTTGTGTTATGTCAAAAAACAAGTCTGATTTTGACTGTTTAAACACATGGAGAAACTATCAGAAACTGTGTATCACATGTAATGCAGTATTTCTAACCATTGGGGGACATTATGGATATGAACAAGGCCCATTTTACTGACCACACATTTCCATCACAGTAAGTCATTGCACAGCTGATGCCCCATCCCTTTTTTCTCCCTCTCTCTCTTCGACTCTCTCTCCCTCTATCTTTCTGTCCTCCCTCTCTCTCTTCGACTCTCTCTCTCTCTATCTTTCTGTCCTCCCTCTTCTCTCGGCAGGTTCTGAAGCTGAGATGATACTGAGATTCACGTCTTCATAGATCCGCCTTCCTGGTGTCCATGGGTTCCTTCTGACTACAGCAGCTAGTTCTACGTCATCAAGATGATCTCCACCCAGAGACTCTAGTTCCTCATTCCTCCATTGGAGGGCCACTGTGGTGAGGGGAGGGGGAGGGTGAAGGAGCCTCCTGTCATCAGGCAAATAACTGCAGAGCCTGCTGGTGAAAGCGAAGGGAACCATGTAGTGTTCATTTCTCCACCCAGGGGGGAGGGTAGATTTGAGTCAAGTTTGTTTTCCATTGATTTTAGTGTGAGAGTGTTTTATGTGAGCCAGAGAGGAGATGGTCCTCCACACCTCTCCCTACTCCAGTGCCTTCCTGCAGTGCCTCACTAGCCTGTCATGGGGCTTCATCTTCCCTTGCTACTGGCTGCTGGACCGCCTGCTAGCGTCCTGTGTGGCCACCTCTCTGGAAAAGCGCCGGCGCTCCCAGGACCCCTGCTCCTTTGTGACGCTGTATGTGCTGGTGTCCACTCCGCTCTACCTGCTGCTCCTCTTGGCCTCGCTGCCCTTTGCTCTGCTGGGATTCCTGCTGTGGGCTCCCCTGCAGGCGGCCCGCCATCCCTATCTCTACACCCACCGCCGCCCGAACAAGCACCAGGCCGAGCAGGGGGGCGCGGCATCACTGGCCGACTGGAGGCCGCAAGGCCGCAGCTTCTGCTTCGGCAGTGCCAACGTGTGCCTACTGCCAGACTCCCTGGCACGCTTCAACAACCTGTCTGAGACCCAGCGCCGTGCCTGCGAGGTGGGAAAGCGCATCCGTAACGGGGCCAGCCGGCCGCAGATCAAGATATACATCGACTCCCCCACCAACACCTCCATCAGCGCCGTCTCCTTCAGCAGCCTGGTCACAGGGTTCCCACGCACCTCCTCACTGGACCAGCGGCCTGACAACACAGCCGAGGCCGAACCCCTCACTGAGTGCCCTGTACACAATGCTAGTGCAGACTGCCCAATACACACTGCCAGTGCAGACTGCCCCATACCCACCGCTGGTGACGACTGCCCCATACACCCAACAGGGGACCAGAGCTCCTCAGATTGTCCCGTCCATGTAGCTGGTGGAGAGAAAACACCAGAGTGTCCGCTTCACACTGCTGGTGCCCATAACAGCTCTGACTGCCCTGTTCACACCACAGTGGCCCAGAACTCCCCAGACTGCTCCATGCACGCCTCTGGGGTCCAGATCAGTATCAGTGCACCAGATCCAGACCCCCCAGAGGCCGAGACAGGAAACCACCAAGGCGAGGGTGACGCGGAGAGCCTGACAGGGGGGGTGCCTTCTAACAACACCCTGTCCCACCGCACCTCCATGTTCAAGAAGCACAGCGGCCGCAAGCGGCGCCAAGGCGACGACGGCATCGACCACGAGATCTCGGCCTTCTTCCCTGCCAACCTGGACTTCCTGTGTCTGCAGGAAGTGTTTGACCACCGGGCCACGTCCAGGCTGAGGCGGCAGCTGCACCACTACTTCCCCTACATCCTGAGTGATGTGGGCCGCTACGCCTGGAAGGACTGCTGCTCCCGCTTCAAGTTCCTCAACAGTGGCGTTATGCTGGTCAGCCGCTACCCCATCCTGGACGCCCACTATGAGTGCTACCCTAACGGGCGAGGGGAAGATGCCCTAGCAGCCAAAGGAGTTCTCTTTGTCAAGGTTAGGTGTTTTTTCTCTCTCTCCTAATGATAGCATTGGCAAGTGCTGTAAATGTGTAAAAGGCTGAAGGAAGGATCATAATTAGGGTATCACTTTGAGTGTTAACAATAAGTTACTGCTTCTTATTGGACCAGAACATTGGTAAAGGAGCTATATTTCCTCCAGGCTGCATCCTCACATCTGGCTGCTTTTTGGGATTGGATGTGTTTCCACTGTTGTTAGACAGATATATTCAATCTTACTGTTGCAGAAACTTTGTGAACACAACAACGTTGAATTATTTAGGCATAGTTCCCTGTTCCCTTGGCTTGGGGGTAATTGAAAGTTGAAAATCTCTCTTGCAATTTTTTGCAGAGACCAGGAAAAAATAAAGGCCCTTTTTTTATTCAGTCTCAAATTAAATAATACATAACTGTAGACCTTATTTTTAATTTGAGGGTTGCAGATACAGGACCAATCAAAAGTTTGAACTCATTCAAGAGTTTTTCTTTATTTTTACTATTTTTTACATTGTAGAATAATAGTGAAGACATCAAAACTAGGAAATACACATATGGAATCATGTAGTAACCAAAAAAATAATAAACAAATCTAAATCTATTTTATATTTGAGATTCTTCAAAGTAGCCACCCTTTGCCTTGATGACAGCTTTGCACACTCTTGGCATTCTCTCAACCAGCCCCATGGGGTAGCCACCTGGATTGCATTTCAATTAACAGGTGTGCCTTGTTAAAAGTTCATTTGTGGAATATTTTTCCTTCTTCATGCGTTTGAGCCAATCAGTTGTGTTGTGACAAGGTAGGGGTGGTATACACAATATAGCCCTATTTGGTAAAATACCAAATCCATATTATGGCAAGAACAGTTCAAATGAGCAAAGAGAAACGACCGTCCATCATTAAGACATGAAGGCCAGTCAATGCGGGAACATTTCAAGAACTTTGAAAGTTTCTTCAAGTGCAGTCGCAAAAACCATCAAGCCCTATGATGAAACTGGCTCTCACGAGGACCACCACAGGAAAGGAAGACCCAGAGTTACCTATGCTGCAGAGGATATTAGAGTTACCAGCCTCAGAAATTGCAACCCAAATAAATGCTTCACAGAGTTCAAGTAACAGACACATCTCAACATCAACTGTTCAGAGGAGACTGCGTGAATAATTGCCTTCATGGTCGAATTGCTGCAAAGAAACCAGTGCGAAAGGACACCACTAAGAAGAAGAGACTTGCTTGGGCCAAGAAACATGAGCAATGGACATTAGACCGGTGGAAATCTGCCGTTTGGTCTGATGAGTCCAAATTGGAGATTTTTGGTTCCAACCTCCATGTCTTTGTGAGACGCAGAGTAGGTGAACAGATGATCTCTGCATGTGTTGTTCCCACCGTGAGGCGTGGAGGAGGAGGGGTGATGATGTGGGGGTGGTTTGCTGGTGACACTTTCGGTGATTTATTGAGAATTCAAGGCGCACTTAACCAGCATGGCTACCACATCATTCTGCAGAGATACGCCATGCCATCTGGTTTGGGCTTAGTGGGACTACAGTATCATTTGTTTTTCAACAGGACAATGACCCAACACACCTCCAGGCTGTGTAATTGCTATTTGACCAAGAAGGAGAGTGATGGAGTGCTGCATCAGATGACCTGGCCTCCATAATCCCCCGACCTCAACCCAATTGAGATGGTTTGGGATGAGTTGGCCTGCAGAGTGAAGGAAAAGCAGCCAGCAAGTACTCAGCATATGTGGGAACTCCTTCAAGACTGTTGGAAAAACATTCCCGGTGAAGCTGGTTTAGAGAATGCCAAAAGTGTGCAAAGCTGTCATCAAGGCAATGTGTGGCTACTTTGAAGAATCTCAAATATAAAATATGTATTTTTTGGTTACTACATGATTCCATATGTGTTATTTCATAGTTTTGATGTCTTCACTATTATTCCACCTTGCTATTCCCACATCTAGCCTACAGCATGTCTTTGATTATAATTTTGTGGGCTGTCTATTTATACTGTGACAGTATTTATTAAGTCCAAAACAAGGGGTTCAAATGTGAATTAGCACAGGGCAACAGGAACAAATTGTAGAATATTTAATATTTTTAAGGATAATCTTCTGTTATAGCTGTTTTCGGGCATTCGAGTTGCTCCAGAACTACAGACCGCTGCTATTTCAGAACATGAATTAAGTCATATTTAGCTAGTCTAACCCATTTCCACCAGTGAGCTTCTGGCGTGGCAGCGCCATGCCGTGAGCTGCAGGTAACTGACGAGGCTCCATTGGGGAGACTGATGACAGGCAGAGCAAAGCAGAGTTTGGGTTCATTGATCACTAACCTGCGAGGTTGGTGCTATATGGCTGGGGCTGGGGCTAGGGCTGTGTGGCTGGGGCTAGGGCTGTGTGGTTGGGGCTAGGGCTGTGTGGTTGGGGCTAGGGCTGTGTGGCTGGGGCTAGGGCTAGGGCTGTGTGGTTGGGGCTAGGGCTGTGTGGCTGGGGCTAGGGCTGTGTGGTTGGGGCTGGGGCTAGGGCTGTGTGGCTGGGGCTAGGGCTGTGTGGTTGGGGTTGGGGCTAGGGCTGTGTGGCTGGGGCTAGGGCCGTGTGGCTGGGGCTAAGGCTGTGTGGTTGGGGCTGGGGCTAGGGCTGTGTGGCTGGGGCTAGGGCTGTGTGGTTGGGGTTGGGGCTAGGGCTGTGTGGCTGGGGCTAGGGCTGTGTGGTTGGGGTTGGGGCTAGGGCTGTGTGGCTGGGGCTAGGGCTGTGTGGTTGGGGCTGGGGCTAGGGCTGTGTGGCTGGGGCTAGGGCTGTGTGGTTGGGGCTGGGGCTAGGGCTGTGTGGCTGGGGCTAGGGCTGTGTGGTTGGGGTTGGGGCTAGGGCTGTGTGGTTGGGGCTGGGGCTATGGCTGTGTGGCTGTAGTTGTATAGCTGGGGCTGCCTGGCTGGGGCTGTGTCCGGGGTTGTGTCCCAAATGGCAGCCTATTCCCTTGGTGCCATTTGTGATGCATCCCTGGTTCTGGCTGGGCTCCAGGTCCTGCTGGGGCAGCTCAGCAGTTCTCAGCCTGAAGGTGATGATGGGTCTGGGAGATGCTGGCTGACAACAAGCCTGCTAAGTTCTGTATGCACCTTTTAGTTCCACCACTCTGCCAACCATGTTTGATACCTCCCCCTGCTGCTTATTGATTCACATAACAAGCTCCTATGGCTTTGCCTCTATGTGCCTCCCTCCTCCGTAGGGTCATTCTGGGTCATCATCTCACTCTCTCCAGAGCTCATGTAGGACTGACCCTTAGCTTCAGGGTCCTCGTGCAGCTTGACCCCACAGACTAGTAGGCTTTAGAAAGAATGATGTATCCAAGGGGTCTTCCTCTGAAAGATTGGGAATCTTGTGACCAAACAAACATTATCAAACCACATGGTAATTTTCCTCTAACAATGTACGTTCTTAGCAGACCTACATGAAGTGTAAGTGGCAGATTTCATTTGCAATACAAAGTGACAAACTCAGACATTACAAAGACATGAGCTCCGGAGGAAAAGGGAAGAAGGGTGAAAGGGAGGAAGAGATACAGGGAGAGAGGGAGATACAAAGGTAGATACAGGGAGGGAGAGAGAGAGAGAAATACAGGGAGGGAGGGGGGAGGAAGGGAGGGAGGGAGAGAGAGGGAGGGAGGGAGATACTGGGAGATATATATATATATATACTGTAGCGTTAAGATATATATATATACATATATATATATATATATATATATATATATATATACAGCTAGGGGGGGAGGGAGAGTGGTGGGTGTGTAGAGATACACAATTAATTAAAAATGTCTCCCTGAAGAGCAACCCAGTAATTAAAGCCTTTCGGTCTCAACATTTATCCCTCTTATTATTATTTAAAACCACAAAGTGCAAGGTTGAAGGAGGAGTGTGTGAGTGAGTGTGTGTGCATGCGTGCGAGAGAGCGTGCATCTTTGTGCATGCTTGTGCCTGTTTGTGTGGAGTTTGAATACATTACAGAGAGAACCTTAAAACAGGCCCACTCAGAGTACACATTGAATGGAAATCAATGAAAGAAATCAACCTTAGCTTCTCCCTTTGCTTTTAATGACCAAGAACTCCTTTCAGTGCTGAGGTCGACTCCATTTGTTGATATAAATTACCTTCCTTCCTGGGGATAAAGGGACTTGCTTTTACTCTGCCTGTGTCGATGTGAAAGTCTATTTAAGCATTGGACACAGTAATGGGGTACAGTAGAGGTCTTGGCTCCTCTATCTAGCCTCCATGCTGAGAGAGAAAAAGGTCTGGTTGCAGGAGAATTTAAAGTGGGTCACATAAACTACATGACCAAAGGTATCTGGACACCTGCTCGTCGAACATCTCATTCCAAAATCACAGGCATCAATATGGAGTTGGTCCCTCCCTTTGCTGCTATAACAGCCTCCGCTCTTCTGGGAATGCTTTCCACTAGATGTTGGAACTTTGCTGTGGGGACCTTCTTCGAATCAGCCACAAGAGCATTAGTGAGGTCAGGCACTGATGTTTAGCAATTAAGCCTGACTCGCAGTCGGCGTTCCAATTCATCCCAAAGGTGTTCGATGGGGTTGAGGTCAGGGCTTTGAGCAGGCCACTCAAGTTCTTCCACGCTGTTCTCAACAAACCATTTCTGTATGGAACTCATTTTGTGCACAGGGGCATTGTCATGCTGAAACAGGAAAGGGTCTTCCCCAAACTGTTGCCACAAAGTGAGAAACACAGAATTGTCTCGAATGTCATTGTATACTGTAGCGTTAAGATTCCCCTTTATTGGAACTAAGGGGCCTGAACCATGAAAAACAGCCCCAGACCATTATTCCTCCTCCACCAAACATTACAGTTAGCACTATGCATTGGGGCAGGTAGAGATCTCCTGGCATCCGCCAAACCCAGATTAGTCCGTCGGACTGCCAGATAGGGAAGCGTGATTCATCACTCCAGAGAACGCATTTCCACTGCTCCAGAGTCCAATGGCGGTGAGCTTTACACCACTCCAGCCGACACTTGGTATTGCGCATGGTGATCTTAGGCTGGTGTGCGTCTGCTCAGCCATTGAAACCCATTTATGAAGCTCCCGACAAACAGTTATTGTGCTGACGTTGCTTCCAGAGGCAGTTTGGAACTTGTAGTGAGTGTTGCAACCGAGGACAGATGATTTTTACACGCCACGCGCTTCAGCACACAACGCTCCTGTTCTTGTGAGCTTGTGTGGCCTATCACTTCGCGGCTGAGCCGTTGCTGTTCCTAGACATTCCCACTTCACAATAAGAGCGCTTATAGTTTCCCGGGGCAGCTCTAGCAGGGCAGAAATGTGACAAACTGGCATGTTGGAAAGGTGGCATCCTACGATGGTGCCACGTTGAAAGTCACTGAGCTCTTCAGTAAGCCAATTCTACTGACATGTTTGTCTATGGAGATTGCATGGCTGTGTGCTCGATTTTATACACCTGTAAGCAACGGGTGTGGCTGACATAGCCGAATCCACTCATTTGAAGGGTTGTCTACATACTTTTGTATATATAGTTGAAGTCAGAAATGTACATACACCTTAGCCAAATACATTTCAACTCAGTTTTTCACAATTCCTGACATTTAATCCTCGTAAAAATCCCCTGTCTTAGGTCAGTTAGGATCACCACTTTATTTTAATAATGTGAAATGTCAGAATAATAGTGGAGAGAATGATTTATTTCAGCTTTTATTTCTTTCACCACATCACCACACCATGGCCTTTGAGGTTATGTCGATATAGGACTCGTTTTACTGTGGATGTAGATACTTTTGTACCTGTTTCCTCCAGCATCTTCACAAGGTCCTTTACTGCTGTTCTGGGATTGATTTGCACTTTTTGCACCAAAGTATGTTCATCTCTAGGAGACAGAACGTTTCTCCTTCCTGAACAGTATAACGGTTGCGTGGTCCCATGGTGTTTATACTTGCGTACTATTGTTTGTACAGATGAACGTAGTACCTTCAGGCGTTTGGAAATTGCTCCCAAGGATGAACCAGACTTGTGGAGCTCTACAATTGTTTTTATGAGGTCTTGGCTGATTTATTTTGATTTTCCCATGATGTCAAGCAAAGAGGCACTGAGTTTGAAGGTAGGCCTTGAAATACATCCACAGGTACACCTCCAATTGACTCAAATGATGTCAATTAGCCTTTCAGAAGCTTCTAAAGCCAGGACATTATTTTCTGGAATTTTCCAAGCTGTTTAAAGGCACAGTCAACTTAGCGCATGTAAACTTTTGACCCACTGGAATTGCGATACAGTGAGTTATAAGTTAAATAATCTGTCTGTAAACAATTGTTGGGAAAATGACTTGTGTCATGCACAAAGTAGATGTCCTAACTGACTTGCCAAAGCTATAGTTTGTTAACAAGAAATTTGTGGAGTGGTTGAAAAACGAGTTTTACAGCGCTAGCTGTGCCAACAGAGACTCTGGGTTCGCGCCCAGGCTCTGTCGCAGCCGGCCGCGACCGGGAGGTCCGTGGGGCGACGCTAAGGGAGTGTTAGGGAGTGTTTGGCCGGTAGGGATATCCTTGTCTTATCGCGCACCAGCGACTCCTGTGGCGGGCCGGGCGCAGTGCACGCTAACCAAGGTCGCCAGGTGCACAGTGTTTCCCCCGACACATTGGTGCGGCTGGCTTCCGGGTTGGAGGCGCGTTGTGTTAAGAAGCAGTGCGGCTGGTTGGGTTGTGTTTCGGAGGACGCATGGCTTTCGACCTTCGTCTCTCCCGAGCCCGTACGGGAGTTGTAGCGATGAGACAAGATAGTAACTACTAACAATTGGATACCACGGAATTGGGAAGAAAAAAAGGGGTAAAATTAAAAATTAAAATAAAAGAAAGTAAGAAAAACTAGTTTTAATGACTCCAACCTAAGTGTATGTAAACTTACGACTTCAACTGTATAGTTTATCTTGTCCTTTGGGTTCACATTGAACTTTTACCCTGCTACTAGTTTACTCAAGATGCAAGGAATTCAGATTTTCATAATCATCATTATCATTTATTTATTTTCTAACATGTAGCCTATGTAAAGCACAAACACAAACAGCGCCCACACACCCGCACACGCACCCACACACCCGCACACGCACCCACACACCCGCACCCGCACCCACACCCGCACACGCACCCACACACCCGCACCCACACACCCGCACACGCACCCACACACCCGCACACGCACCCACGCACCCGCACACGCACCCACACACCCGCACCCACACACCCGCACACGCACCCACACACCCGCACCCACACACCCGCACACGCACCCACACACCCGCACCCACACACCCGCACACGCACCCCACACCCGCACCCACACACCCGCACACGCACCCACACACCCGCACACGCACCCACACACCCGCACACGCACGCACACACCCGCACATGCACCCACACACAAGCGGTCCTAGACACAAGACCATGATTCCCTTCAGGCCTGTTGTCAGTTTTAGAGCACACACCTACCCAAGCATGGATAAGCCTCTAAAATATTTATACACAGGGACACAGGCAGAGAAAGAGAGAGAAGTGAAAGGAGAGAGAAAGAGAATGGGGAACAGGAACAGAGGGTAAGAGAGTTGGAAAGGGACCTGCTATACAGACTGGGTCAGGGAATGTACAGTGCATGTGTCAGGCCAAGTGGACAGAGGATGGCTCCAAATCTCTGTGGAGGAAAAAATGTCGCAGAATGTATTATGTTGTTGTCTAAAACGGATCTCTTGCATTTCACTTTAAAGTCTAGCTAATTGGGCTAATGCTTTACTGTGGTCCCAAGCGTTTTCTATGAGGTCCTTGTCGGTGAGACCAAGCCAAGACTGCGTTCCAGTGATTGGATGACTGCACAGTGACTGAACAGAGAGCTTGAACACACTGTAATCAAATCTAATCAAACCTGCAATCGCCCTGATGACAGAGGAGATCTATTGAACGAGTCCTGAAAGGTCTTTAGATAGATCTTTTCTGACACTAGGTGACACTTCAAAACACTGCACATTTACAACCCACTCAATCGAATACTGTAGTCCATCCCTATTACCTGCACCCAACTGTGTAGTCCACCCGCCCCTGTGTAGTCCACCCAACTGTGTAGTCCACCCGCCCCTGACACTCAAAAGCACCAGTCTATCCATTCAGTATAACCATTTTTGGCCCTGGCTCACAGGCCCAGTGTAATCTGCAGTAAAAGCCTCTCCATTCATTCCAGGATCATCAGTGTTTCTATGGCCATTTCGGGCCTATAAATCGAAACAGTGACGAACAGACTCCACTGAGGGGATTTCAAACAGGGACAATGTCAGAGTAACGGGTGTTGGAGAGGGAGGGAGGGAGGGAGGGAGGGAGGGAGGGAGGGAGGGAGGGAGGGAGGTTGTTTTTGGATTGGGCCAATGACAGAGAAAGTGAGGAGCAGAAAGGGGGAAAGTAAAAAAAGAAATAAAAAAAAGCATGTCAGTTAAGAACAAATTCATATTTATGAACAGTGGCTTAAGGAACAGTGGGGTAACTGCCTTGTTCAGGGGCAGAACAACATATTCTTACATTGTCAGCTCAGGGATTTGATCCAACAACCTTTCGGTTACTGGCCCAGCGCGTTAACCACTAGGCTACCTGCCACCCCAGAGTGGGTAGCATCGAGACAGAAGTAGGTCTGTAGATGTACAGGTTACATTAATATATGATATGATGTGGTATTAAATATTTTCTAATTCACTGTCCAATCTGCTTGTTATCAGAGATATTTAACTTACTATTTTTCTCTCCCTATTCTCTACAGGTGCAGGTGGGAACCTCCCATCAGGAGCAGAGAGTTGTGGGATACCTCACCTGCACTCATCTACACGCCATTGAAGGTATTTTTATGTTTACAGTATACAGTACAGTACATGCTCACACACCAATACATTTTTGAGCTTCTTTGATAATTGGATCCTAGCTTCTCCTGTCTGAATAGGTCTATGCTGGCGCTGAAGTCTTATATGAATATCAGAGGTAAATGGAACAAATGTTTGGGAATAAAAAAGGGTTTGAGAGTCAAATCAAATCAAAGTTTATTGGTCGGGTACACAGATTTGCAGATACAATAACACAATAATATGCACACAGCAATACAACAACAATACACATATTATCCAAAAAGTTTTAAAACACAGCAATGTCAGAGTACTGAATATACATACAGTTGAAATTAAAACTAGTTATTCAACCACTCCACAAATGTCTTGTTAACAAACTATAGTTTTGGTAAGTCGGTTAGGACATCTACTTTGTGCATGACACAAGTAATTTTTCCAACAATTGTTTACAGACAGATTATTTCACTTATAACTCACTGTATCACAATTCCAGTGGGTCAGAAGTTTACATACACTAAATTGACTGTGCCTTTAAACAGCTTGGAAAATTGCAGAAAATTATGTCATGGCTTTAGAAGCTTCTGATAGGCTAATTGACATCATTTGAGTCAATTGGAGGTGTACCTGTGGATGTATTTCAAGGCCTACCTTTAAACTCAGTGCCTCTTTGCTTGACATCATGGGAAAATCAAAAGAAATCAGCCAAGACCTCATAAAAAAAATTGTAGAGCTCCACAGGTCTGGTTCATCCTTGGGAGCAATTTCCAAACACCTGAAGGTACCTCATTCATCTGTAGAAACAATAGTATGCAAGTATAAACACCATGGGACCACACAGCCGTCATACCGGTTCAGGAAGGAGACACGTTCTGTCTCCTAGAGAGGAACATACTTTGGTGCAAAAAGTGCAAATCAATCCCAGAACAACAGTAAAGGACCTTGTGAAGATGCTGGAGGAAACAGGTACAAAAGTATCTATATCCACAGTTAAACGAGTCCTATATCGACATAATCTGAAAGACCTCTCAGAAGGGAAGAAGCCACTGCTCCAAAAGAGGCAGCATCATGTTGTGGGGGTGCTTTGCTGCAGGGGGGACTGGTGCACTTCACAAAATAGATGGCATCATGAGGGGGGGAAATTATGTGGATATATTGAAGCAACATCTCAAGACATCAGTCAGGAAGTTAAAGCTTGGTCGCAAATGGGTCTTCCAAATGGACAAAGACCCCAAGCATACTTCCAAAGTTGTGGCAAAATGGCTTAAGGACAACAAAGTCAAGGTATTGGAGTGGCCATCACAAAGCCCTGACCTCCATTCTAACAAACATTTGTGGGCAGAACTGAAAAAGCATGTGCGAGCAAGGAGGCCTACAAACCTGATTCAGTTACACCAGCTCTGTCAGAAGGAATGGGCCAAATTTCACCCAACTTATTGTGGGAAGCTTGTGGAATGCTACCCGAAACGTTTGACCCAAGTTCAATCATTTAAAGGCAATGCTACCAAATACTAATTGAGTGTATGTAAACTTCTGACCCACTGGGAATGTGATGAAAGAAATAAAAGCTGAAATACATCATTCTCTCTACTATTATTCTGACATTTCACATTATTAAAATAAAGTGGTGATCCTAACTGACCTAAGACAGGGGATTTTTACTAGGATTAAATGTCAGGAATTGTAAAAAACTGAGTTGAAATATATTTGGCTAAGGTGTATGTAAACTTCTGACTTCACCTGTATATTTATAATGGTGTGTATAGACGGTATGGACAGTATATGAATATAAAAGGTGTGTATATAATGGTGTGTATTGGCATGACTTGACTTTAACATTAATCTGAAGACTGTTATTTATCTAATCAACTGACTATATTTAATTTTTACCTGATTAAATTAATCATGTAACAATGAACTCATAAGGGGCACCACCAGAGCAGTTCTTTAAAGAGTTACCATCTCCCGAATTAAACTCTACTTATCACATCTATAAACAGTCAACTTATTCATCATTAACTTTGTTAAAAGTAAATAATAAAATAAGTATAATTTATTTTTGTTATTTGTATACTCAGGTTCCCTTGATCTAATATTAGGTTTTGGTTGAAGATCTGATAACATTCAGTAATCAGAAAAGGGTCAAATACTTTTTCACGGCACTGTATACATATAAAGTGGGTCAAATAGTATGTAAGCGTTGTTCAAATGACCAGTGTTCAATGTCTTTATATACATGGGGCAGCAGTCTCTAAGGTGCCGTGCAGAGTACCGTGCGGTGGCCTGCTGGTGATGGCTGTTCAAAAGTGTGGCCTGGAGATGGCCTGGAGATGGCCTGGAGATAGAAGCTGTTTTTCAGTCTCTCAGTCCCCGTCTTTGATACACCTGTCGCCGTCTGCTAGATGAGCAGGGTGAACAGGCTGTTGCTCGGATGGCTGACGTCCTTGATGATCTTCTTGGCCTTCCTATGACACCGGGTGGTGTAGATGTCCTGGAAGGCAGGCAGTGTGCCCCAAGTGATGAGTTGGGCTGAACGCACCACCTTCTGGAGAGCCATGCAGTTGAGGGTGGTGCAGTTGCCGTACCAGGCGGTAATGCAGCCTGAAAGAAAGCTCTTAATGGTGCATCTGTAGAAGTTTGTGAGGGTTTTAGGGGCCTTGACGAATTTCTTCAGCCTCCTGCGATTGAAGAGGCACTGTTGCGCCTTCTTCACCACCGTGTCATTGGAACCATTTCAGGTCCTTGGTGATGTGCACGCCAAGGAACTTTAAGCTTTTGACCCTCTCCACTGCGGCCCCGTCTATGTAGATTGGGACGTGCTCTCTCTGCTGTCTCCTGTAATCCACAATCAACTCCTTTGTTTTATTGACAATGAATCAAATGGCCACCGCACTATTTACATTGACACCCCTCCCCTCCATTTGTTTTGTACACTGCTGCTACTCGCTGTTTATTATGTATGCATAGTCACTTCACCCTACCGCCATGTACAAATGACCTCGACTAACCTGTTCCCCCGCACATTGACTCGGTACCAGTACCCCCTGTATATAGCCTCGTTATTGTTACTTTTTTATTATTTTTTACTTTATTTGGTAAATATTTTCTTAACTCTTTCTTGAACTGCACTGTTGGTTAAGAGCTTGTAAGTAAGCATTTCACGGTAAGATCTACACTTGTTGTATTCAGTGCATGTGACAAATAAAGTTTGATTTGATCTTAAAGCAAGTGGGGACGACAGACTGAGATAGGGAGAGATCTGAGTGATTGTACACGAGTGTGTGAACACAATAGTAGTAGACAGATGGTGTAAGATGGATGGTGTGTGTGTTGTAGCCTACTCTGCGTTCTACCTCAGGGCAGATAAATGGACGCATCAAACCGACACACTTGCTCTGCACACATGCTCTGTTCCCATGGCGATGGGCTCAAACTGTTTTAAGAGTCAGGCCTATTCAAAGCCTCTGGTCTCTGGGTCTCGTTTTTTTCAAAGACAGATCTCCCTGCTATTTTTGGAGCATCCTACACCTCTGATAGTCTGCTCACTGGGCTAACTATAGAACAAGGGCTATTTCTAAAGACAAATGAAATATAGGGAAGAGAGAACAAGAGAGACCTTATTATGTTCTAGGCGATGCTTTACACAGTACAAATCCAATCTTTACAACGAGGCACATTCCTCTTACTGCTTGTTCTGTGTGTGTGTGTGTGTGTGTGTGTGTGTGTGTGTGTGTGTGTGTGTGTGTGTGTGTGTGTGTGTGTGTGTGTGTGTGATTTCTGCTTTTACTTCTGTTTATTTTGGCCTTTGCTGCTTATAACCCATGTTTTCATTGTCTTATTGACTCATAAATGATCAGCATTGAATAGATGTTGTCAAGGGTTCCAGACCACCCCTGCTCTCCCCACACACATATCTGTTTAGTAGCTTGGTCATCCTTGCTGGCCCAGGGAGCCTCCCCATTCCCCAGCCAGCAGCCCATAGTGACCAGTATGCAGTGTGCTGTAAATACTGTTTGAGTACACTCTATGTATTTTTTCTCCCTCTTTCCTTGTGCTGAGGCCAAAGTCCCAGCTAAGCCACTCACATTTTGTATTTCCATCCTTCTAACCACCCTCCTCTCTCTCTCTCTCTCTCTCTCCCCTATTTCTCTCTCTCTGTCTCTCTCTCTCTACATCCTTTAGGAGATGCAGCTGTGCGTTGTGAGCAGTTGGATCTACTCTTGGAGTGGGGGACGGATTTCCGCAAGGCAACGTCCCGCCCCTCAGAGGAGAAGGGTCTGGAGGACCAGGTGGCCTTTGATGTTGTCCTCGGCGACCTCAATTTCGACAATTGCTCTTCAGGTAGCTAGCTCTCTGACTGTGTGAAAAGCTTCTATTCTCTGACATCCTGCAGAAATTGTGTGTTTGGGTGTTGTACCTATCATTCCATGTATCTGGACTAATGACTGGGGGATCTGGACAGACAAGCCCCTCTTTGTTTCTCATCGTATCCCTCCATTTCAGAGGATAAACTGGAGCAGCAGCATTCCCTCTTCACGCAGTACAAGGACCCGTGTCGCCTGGGGCCAGGGGAGGACAAGCCATGGGCTCTGGGTGAGTGAACAGGAGTTTGGGCTGGTACTGGTGGTAGTGGGTGTGCTTGTGTCAGGGAACTAGGCTTTGTCTCTTTGTCAGCAAATCTGGGAACACCTTGTGCAGATCAAAATAAGTACAATAGATTATGAGACATCAGCAATGCTGGCATAAACCTGGAGAATGATGGTCTGGAACTGAATCTAAAGGAGAAGGAACATTATCAAATCAAATGTTATTGGTCACATACACATATTTAGCAGATGTTTTGCGGGTGTAGCGGAATGCTTCTCTAGGACACACAGTGATGTTTGGAAAGTGATATGCGTTGTGATGGTAGGATGGATGTTGGCATATATTCAACCAAGCCAAGTTTATTGTGCACTAGAGCCAATGTGTAGATACTGTATATGGGAGTTATGTTAATCACTGTGAGTCACCAAGTTCTCCTTCTCATCTACTGCTCATTTAAATGTCGTCTCGCCCTCCTCCTTGTGGGAGACATCATTAGCCTAAGACTAGGTCCTCAAAGGTCCTCATTACTGTTACTGCACATTTGTTTGCTGACCACAATTCTCTAAATTAACATTTTAGAGGTCCGGGGAGAGATCTGTTATGTCACAGAGGAGGAAGATACTGGAGTGTTCTTTTTTTCCTCCCAATTACAGTTCATCCATTTGTGTTATTGTTGAGTTTTCGAGAAATTATAGAGAGAACAGGCTTCAGAACTACAGGTTTCTATGGGCTGCCATCCATTGTCAGATTACGAAATTGGTCAGGTGAACTCAAATCCCTCCCTGTCAGCTGTTCTCTAACCCAGGTGTGTGTGTGTGTGTGTGTGTGTGTGTGTGTGTGTGTGTGTGTGTGTGTGTGTGTGTGTGTGTGTGTGTGTGTGTGTGTGTGTGTGTGTGTGTGTGTGTGTGTGTGTGTGTGTGTGTATATATATATATATATATATATATATATATATATATATATATATATATATATATATATATATATATATATATATATATTGTTAACAGGAACACTACTGGACACCAGTGGGCTTTATGACGAGGAGGTCAGTTCACCAGAGAGTTTACAAAAGTAAGTAAAACAACCAGTATCAACTCACACACAGACATAATAATAGTAATAACACGTAGTACATATAATACATAGCACCCAGCTCGCACCTTTGGTTCCTTGGAAATTGTGGGAACATGTGTTTTTGGTTTCACATTGGTTGTCAGAATGAAGCCATATGTTTCCTGACTGGTAAGAAATGATGTTTTTTAAACATTCTGAGAACAGATGTGAACATTTCACCTGTTCTACGAATGTGCATCTTTAGGTTACAGGAAGGTTCTGACAACTTTTTACTCTGTATCCCTGAAAGTTTTCCTGTGTGGTTTTATTAACGCTCTGAGGACGGAAATGATAGGTTATATGAAGATAATTAAATAACATTCTGAGAACATTCTCTAACTGTTGTCAAAGTTTCGTTATGGTTATATACTACCCATCAAAGTTTTAGAACACCTACTCATTTCAGGATTTTTCTTTATTTTATTTTTTATTTTATTTTTTATTTATTATTATTTATTTATTTTTTCTCTTTTTTGGGGGGGGGGTGGATCAGCTTAATATTGCGGAAAGAATGTTGCTTCCAATGTAATTGTCTGCATCATTTCCAATCCCCCATATTTTTTGGGGTAAATATATATATCCATTCACGTATGCATACATATACACATATATACATACACATACCTACATAGACATACATACTTTTTTTAAAGAGTATACCTTTATTATTATTCCCCGCAAACCCTACCACCGATCCCCCAATTGGAGTAAACTGATAAACATTTCTGTTTTTACCTTCAATTTATACATCTTATACACATTTTACAGACACAGTCTACTTTATAATAGTTCTCTCTTGTTTGTTCTTAGTCCTTCCTCTATTTCTGTTGTCCATCCAGTTTGATTTCCACTTGTAACTGTGCTATTTCACAATAGCTCCGCCCCTATACACATTTCACAGATCCCATATGCCCTACATTGTTTATCTTGTTATTAGTCCCACCCTTCAGCTCCACTCAACCTTTCCCATCTATCTTCCAACATCATCCATTTCGTATTTTTATTTGCCATATATTTTTCAACTGTGCTGTGATGCTTCACAAAAGATTTGAATCTTCCTATTCTCATAGCTTCCACGGATTGTAAATTAAAAATAAAAATGTTTGCTAAAATAATTATTATATTATTGATTGATTGACTATGGCTTTTCAAATCCCCCAGTATTGCTATCTGTAGCGTTAGTTCTACGCAAATGTTGCAATTCTTCAACCATTCCTGGACCTGTGACCAAAAACGAGCTACATGCGGACAATACCAAAATAAATGGTCTCATTTTTATTTTTTTATTTTACCAGGTAAGTTGACTGAGAACATGTTCTCATTTGCAGCAACGACCTGGGGAATAGTTACAGGGGAGAGGAGGGGGATGAATGAGCCAATTGTAAACTGGGGATTATTAGGTGACCATGATGGTTTGAGGGCCAGATTGGGAATTTAGCCAGGACACCGGGGTTAACACCCCTACTCTTACGATAAGTGCCATGGGATCTTTAATGACCTCAGAGAGTCAGGACACCCGTTTAACGTCCCATCCGAAAGACGGCACCCTATACAGGACAGTGTCCCCAATCACTGCCCTGGGGCATTGGGATATTTTTTTTTTAGACCAGAGGAAAGAGTGCCTCCTACTGGCCCTCCAACACCACTTCCAGCAGCATCTGACCAGGACCAACCCTCCCATCCAGGGACTGACCAGGACCAACCCTGCTTAGCTTCAGAAGCAAGCCAGCAGTGGTATGCAGGGTGGTATGCTGCTGGCAATGACTCTGCCTCCTCACAGCAGAATCTACAGAGCTGGGAAGATTGTATCCCCCATATATATAACATTCTATTAGTTGCAAGAATTTTGTACAAAAATTTAAATTGAAAATTTCGAAGTTTTGAATCCGGCGTTGTTTTGCGTATCAATTCATAAACCATGTGCCATGGAATGGGTACATCGAAAATCTCTTCCCAACTATTTTGCAATTTATATGGCACAGCTGTAAGTTTTTTGGTCCTTAAATGAAATTGGTATATGTTTTTATTTATCACATTTTTCTTTAACCATTTATGTTCTTTAATATTAGGCCGACATACAAGTTCCTTACTTTTATCCCCTTCCACCTGCCTCTTCCATTTTTGTGGTAATGCTGCAATTAATTGGTTGTAATTTTGGGTAGAGCAGACATTTCCATATGTCTGTGTTAGCTGCATGTGTGACATTACTCCACCAGTCCTATTTATGATATCATTCACAAAAATTATACCTTTTTTAAACATTTCTTCGATAAATACAGTTTTTTTATCAATTACTATATTTGAATTTAACCACAAGATTTGTTGTACTATTTGTTTCGTCCTTTCAGGTGGATTAAACTGAAATTGCAACCAACTTTCTAAGGCTTGTTTAAAAAATAAAGATATTTTGGAGATTATTTCCATTTCAAGCAACCGAAAGTGAGCAGTTGTAATCTGAATAAAGGGAAAAAGGCCCTTCTTGAACATAGGATGAGGCATTCGTACCAATCTACTAGAGAACCAGTTTGGATTTAAGTATAACTTTTGTATGACTGATGCCTTTAGTGAGAGGTCTAATGCTTTAATATTTAATAATTTCTGCCTTCCGAATTCATATTCGTTATATAAATAGGCCCTTTTAATTTTATCTGGCTTGCCGTTCCAAATAAAATTGAATATTTTTTGTTCATATAATTTAAAAAGCAGGTCACTAGGTGTAGGCAAAACCATAAGCAAATAGGTAAACTGTGATATGATTAAAGAGTTAATCAGGGTGATTTTCCCACAAATAGACAGGTATTTTCCTTTCCATGGTAGCAAGATCTGATCTATTTTTGCTAACTTTCTATAAAAATTTATTGGAGTGAGATCATTTCTTTCTTTTGGGATTTGTATACCGAGTATGTCCACATCACCGTCAGACCATTTAATTGGTAAACTACATGGCAATGTAAAATGTGTATTTTTTAGTGATCCAATACGTAATATGGTACATTTATCATAATTTGGTTTTAATCCAGAGAGGATAGCAAATGTATCTAGATCCTCTAAGAGGCCGTGGAGAGATTCTAGTTGTGGTTTTAAAAGAAAACATGAATCATCAGCGTACAATGACACCTTAGTTTTTAGGCCCTGGATTTCTAATCCCTTAATATTAATGTTTGATCTAATTTTAACAGCTAACATTTCGATGGCAATAATAAATAGATATGCCGATAGTGGACAACCTTGTTTTACTCCTCTAGATAGTTTAAAACTTTCTGAGATGTAGCCATTATTTACTATTTTACACCTAGGGTTACTATACATAATTTTTACCCATTTTATAAGAGATTCCCCAAAATTGAAATATTCTAGGCATTTATATATAAACTCCAGTCGTACTTTATCAAAAGCCTTTTCAAAATCAGCTATGAAAACCAGGCCTGGTGTCCCCGATATTTCATAGTGTTCTATTGTTTCCAGTACTTGCCTTATATTATCTCCAATGTATCGTCCATGTAAAAAACCTGTCTGATTAGGATGAATAATATCTGACAAAACTTTTTTTATTCTATGCGCCAAGCATTTTGCTAGGATTTTTGCATCACAACACTGAAGTGTAAGAGGTCTCCAATTTTTTAAATGGACTGGATCTTTATATATACCACTTGGGTCCTGTTTCAGTAATAATGATATCACACCTTCTTGTTGCGTGTCTGATAATCTATCATTTATATAGGAGTGGTTAAAACAAGCTAATAATGGTCCTTTGAGTATATCAAAAAAATGTTTGTATACTTCCACTGGTATGCCATCCAGTCCTGGAGTTTTCCCATCCTTAAAGGCCCCAATTGCATCAAGTAGTTCCTCCTCTGTAATTAGGCCTTCACATGAGTCTTTCTGTACAGATGTTAATTTTACATTATTATTAGGGAAAAAATCCATACAATTAGTTTCAGTTAGTGGAGATGGAGGAGCCTGAAACGAAAACATATTCTTAAAGTACTTTACTTCCTCTTTCAAAATATAATTTGGTGAATCATGCGTGCATTTTTCCCCATATTCCATCCAGTTCGCTTTATTTTTATAATATATTACACTGGATCTTTCTTGAATAAGTTCCTCCATTTCTTTTTGTTTTTCCTCTAACTTATTCTGTGCCTCTATGGTACCGTTTTTATTGTTATCTAACTGTACTGTTAGTCCTTCAATTTCCTTTGTTAATATGGACTCTTTTGATCGAAATTGCTTTTGTTTTATAGATGAGTACTGAATTGCATGGCCTCTAAAGGCACACTTAAAAGTGTCCCATACAATATGGGGATCTGCTGTACCTATGTTATGTCTAAAAAAGTCAGTTATAAATTCTTCTGTCCTAGTTCTAAACAATTTATCATCTAGTAGGCTTTGATTAAATTTCCAATATCCTCGCCCACGTGGAAATTCTGTAAGAGTAATATATATGCCAATTATGTGATGGTCCGACCGCATTCTGTCCCCTATCAAACACTTTTTAACTTTTGGTGCCAGAGAGAATGATATAAGAAAGTAGTCAAGGCGACTAGCTTGATTAAGCCTCCGCCATGTATATCTCACTAGGTCAGGGTATTTAAGTCTCCATATATCATAAGGTGAATGCACCAATTTGTAAGTCGCTCTGGATAAGAGCGTCTGCTAAATGACTTAAATGTAAATGTAAATATATCCACTAATTCCAATATATCCATGACATTCCTGATTTCCTTAAGTGCCTGAGGGTGATAGTTTGTAGTGTGATTTCCTTTCCGGTCCATAGAGGTATTTAAGACCGTATTAAAATCTCCCACTATAATAATAGAGTCTAGTGTTGCTTGTAGAGTTGATACATTCTTATATATATTGTCAAAGAAGCTTGGATCATCATTATTCGGACCGTATAGGTTAATAAGCCATATATGTTTATTGTCCAATAACATATTTAAAATAATCCATCTACCTTGAGGATCTGTTTGGACAAGTTGAACATTTGGATCAAAGTTATTATTAATTAAAACCATCACCCCTTTTGAATTTCTTTGCCCATGGGAGAAATATATTTCGCCCCCCCAGTTCTTTTTCCACAAAACTTCATCTAAAACTGTCGAATGGGTTTCCTGTAAAGAGTAGATATTATAATCCTTCTCTTTTAGCCAGGTAAATACTGATCGTCTTTTCTTATTATCTGCTAAGCCATTACAATTGTAACTGGCTATACTTATTTCACCACTTACCATAATGAGACACACCTTTCAATTATTTTTATCAAAATATATGTTTGTAAACGTCCTATTAAAAAGTAACATAATGATTGAGTGTCTATATAGTTGTACCATGACATTTGCATCTCCACTAAGCAAACCTCCAATTGGTCCCCACTATTCCACCCGCCAAAAGCCCCCATCTCGAGTTGGGTTGTCATCCCAATGCCCGGCAGACCACCCCCGACCCCCCGCATCGCACAGCCCCGGACCGACTGGGATCCATCCTTCGAAAAGTGCACACAGCGCCATCCACCGAACCGAAGCAGATCCATTGCCAAATGCATTTCCATCGCCCTCACCTCGATTTTTATTACATATTGCTGTGAATCATCCTCTATAGTCCCTAACATCTTTTACTTCTTCCTTCGCAACAGTTGTGGGATACACACATACACCCACACACATTCAGCCCTTACCCCCACACAACCATAAGCTCACCCTCTCAACAATTGCACCATCCCAGAGCCCAACTCAAGATGGGTCATGATTTACAAATGTACTTGCAGTTGCAGCTGCATGAGAAGGCCTGCAAGACCGCGCAAAAAATGAGCATAAATGTAGAGATTTATTTACCATTGTCACATCCTAGATGATGGAGATCAAATGTACACCTTCTTCCTGAAACACCCACAATACGGTCATCCATTTTGACCATGTTCCCAAGCATCTCCATGCAGTCCGATTGGTTTCGTGCCACCAGGGCCACAATAATATACCCCCTCTCTGAATGTCCGAGTGTGACCCCCTCCCCATGGGTTACTGCAGCTAGTGTTGCCAGCACTGCCACTGCCACTGCCTGGGTGGGGGCACCCCACCGGAATCACCACCGGCTAGGTACAAGGTCGTCAAGGTTCTCATTAGCAGCTTTGAGAATTTCCTTGTTTATTATGCTCTCCCTTTAGGGGGCTTTGGCTTTGCAGGACCAACCCTGCCAAGCAGGCTCAGAATCTTGAGGGGGCAGTGCTGCTCTTGGTCCCTGACCTCATTTTGGCTGCATACAGACCGCTTACAGCATGCACATAAAACAGTTAGGGACTTCTCCTTAGTATCTGGGCCATTCATGTGGGTGTCTAGGGTATAGGGCCATGGACCGTACCATTAAAATAGGATAATAAATAATTAGATATAATTTATTTTAAAAATGTAGTTCCCCATGATAGGACAATAAATAAATAAGACGTATAATTCATTATAAAAGTATATCCATCATCTGAACAACATTGAAAGCCCTCTCATACCCGGCCCACAGCAATACACTGGCTCTGGGATATGCAACTATTTCATTACTCACTCACTCAACTTTCCAAACATAACAAATAAAAATAAACACACACCACACCATCCACACATACTGTGCCTTCTGTTTACTTAGTTTTTATCTTCACTATGTAGAAATAGTGCTTGTGTTCAATTAGTTATATGTGAAGATTTATAGAAAAGCTATATTTTGTATTGTATTGTTACAATCAGTAACCGGGCTTGAATTGTGTTTATTTTCCTCATCTATGAGAACTTTGTAATTTTTAAAATAACCATGGAGTAATCTTCGTGTCTCTGAACAACTGGTTATCAATATATGGTTTATCAATGACGAGAGCTACTCGTTTCGCTTTTTCTTTATTTTTACTTTTTTCTACATTGTAGAATAATAGTGAAGACATCAAAACTATGAAATAACACATATGGAATCACGTAGTAACCAAACAAGTGTTAAACAAATCAAAAATATATTTTAGATTTGAGATTCTTCAAATAGCCACCCTTTGCCTTGATGACAGCTTTGCACACTCTTGGCATTCTCTAAACCGGCTTCACCTAGAATGCTTTTCCAACAGTCTTGAAGGAGTTCCCACACATGCTGAGTATTTGTTGGCTGCTTTTCCTTCATTCTGCGGTCCAACTCGTCCCAAACCATCTCAATTTGGTTGAGCTCGAGGGATTGTGGAGGCTAAGTTATCTGATGCAGCTCTACATCACTCTCCTTCTTGGTCATATAGCCCTTACACAGCCTGGAGGTGTGTTGGGTCATTGTCCTGTTGAAAAACAAATGATACTGTTGTCCCACTAAGCCCAAACCAGATGGCATGGCGTATTGCTGCAGAATGCTGTGGTAGCCATGCTGGTTAAGTGTGCCTTGAATTCTACAAAATCACTGACAGTGTCACAAGCAAAGCAGCCCCACACCATAACACCTCCTCCTCCATGCTTTATGGTGGGAAATACACATGCGGAGATCATCTGTTCACCCACACTGCGTCTCACAAAGACACGGCGGTTGGAACCAATTATCTCCAATTTGGACTCCAGACCAAACAACCAATTTCCACCAGTCTAATGTCCATTGTCCATGTTTCTTGGCCCAAGCTTGTTTCTTCTTCTTATTGGTGTCCTTTAGGAGTGGTTTCTTTGCAACAATTCAACCACGAAGGCCTGATTCACACAGTCTCCCCTGAACAGTTGATGTTGAGATGTGTGTGTTACTTGAACTCTGTGAAGCATTTATTTGGGCTACAATTTCTGAGGCTGGTAACTCTAATGAACGTATTCTCTGCAGCAGAGGTAACTCTGGGTCTTCCTTTCCTGTGATGGTCCTCATGAGAGCCAGTTTCATCATAATTCTTGATGGTTTTTGCGACTGCACTTGAAGAAACTTTCAAAGTTCTTGAAATGTTCCATATTGACTGGCCTTCATGTCTTAAAGTAATAATGGACTGCCGTTTCTCTTTGCTTATTTGAGCTGTTCTTGCCATAATATGGACTTGGTATTTTACCAAAAAGGGCTATCTTGTGTATACCACCCCTACATTGTCACAACACAACTGATTGGCTCAGACGCATTAAGAAGGAAAGAAATTCCACAAATGAACTTTTAACAAGGCACACCTGTTAATTGAAATGCATTCCAGATGGCTACCCCATGAAGCTGGTTGAGAGAATGCCAAGAGTGTGCAAAGCTGTCATCAAGGCAAAGGGTGGCTATTTGAAGATTCTCAAATATAAAATATATATGTTTTGATTTGTTTAACACTTTTTTGGTTACTACATGATTCGATATGTGTTATTTACTAGTTTTTATCTATTATTCTACAATGTAGGAAATAGTAAAAAATAAAGATAAACCCTTGAATGAGCAAGTGTTTTAAAACTTTTGACCGGTAGTGTATATATGAACATTTTCTTTACACTCTAAGAAGTAAGTGTAAAGGTTATTTAAAGATTTTTGAATAACCTGTGGGAAACATTATGCTGAAGAGCTTAAATTCCCACAGAAGAATGTTGTTTCTTAACATTCTCTGAACCGGATGGAAAGCATTCCTAAAACATGACCAAAATTGAAATGAAATGTAACCATGTTTGAGCTTTTAGGAAACATTCTGTTAAAGTAATGAAATACCAAGAAAATATACATGTTTTCCCCTTAAATGTGTTGAGAATGTTCCAAAGCCAAGCAACTATCCTGCACCATTCCCAGAAAGTGGTGGGAAGGTTGTATGCAAAATAACCATAGGACAACCCCGCTCTCACCAAGTTCTAAAACACATATTGTTCTCAGAACGTTATGTGCAGCTGGCTGTTGAAATCGTTAAGGTGTTTTTAAGTAAATGGTTGATTGTTTTCATTGATAGAGTGATGGAGAATGAGGAGGGGAGGAAGGAATACTTGGTGTTCCCTACCAATAAAAACCAATGTCCTAATCAGAAGGGCAGAAAGATCCCCCTGAAAGGCAACGGGAGGAGGATCGACTACATCCTTTACAGTGAGGCGGTGCAGCAGGACTGGAAAGTGGTACGTTCATTGCCAAATATGGAAACCCTGGCTAAATATCCTCAAGATTCCAAGGAGGTTGAGATGTAGAAACACACAAAATAAGGAGACTGAGCATAACAGAACAACAGCTGATCAAGACCAGATCAAATAAATTGGGAAAGAAGGGTTAGGACAATGTTTTCATCACATTTTGTTTATGGATCAAATAGGATTAGAAAACCAAATCACTTTATTTGCATAGATTGCAAATCTGTGCTCAACAACATCTCACTTTTCTCATTATGAATCATGGCACTGAACTGCCACCTTGTGATTAAATGTAGCTATGGCAAGAAGAGTGACATACATTTTCAGATAAACCATATTTTCAAGGACATTATGCACAATGGCTCAGAAGATTATGATTTAAAATACGCTGTGTTGTAATCTAGTATTATGATAACGTGATATAATTAATCTGTAATCCCATAATGTTGTATTATGAAATTATAATGATGTCATGTACCTACTCTCTGTTGCCACCTGCAGGACATTGAAGAGTTTAGCTTCATCACCCAGCTGGCCGGCCTCACTGACCACCTGTCTGTGGCCATGCGTCTGGCTGTGTCCACAGGAGAGGAGGAGCCTTAGGGCCACACCCTTTATACTGCCACGGAGGAAGAACGGGGACCGAAGAGGCAGAGAGAAGGCAAGAAACTCAGGCCTGAGAAAGACAGAGCTTGAAAAAGGAGAAGAAACGGATGGACATAACGAAGAAGAAATAAAGGAGCAGATGCAGAGGAGTCATGTGATCCAGAGAGAACCTGGTGGAGAGAGATAAGAGAGTGGTTGTTGTGTGTGCCAGAGGTCTGGACTGGGCTCAATGCGGACCTGAGGGACTGAGCCAAAGACTCACACAAACACACACAGTCTGAGGTTGACTCACACACCTACAGGTCTCCACCGTACCATGTATCACCTCTGGTCCTCGGGGCCTATCAGCTCCCTGATGATGGAGTCCCAATGATTGACTTACTATGAATAATTTCCTGTATTTAGATACTTTTATGTTTTTAGGCCTCATTTATGTCTGACCTTTTTATGTTTTTACTTTTTGGGCTCGGAAGCGTCTAAACTTTGTTCTTTATTTGATTTCAAACGGTGACATGAGACTTCTCTTGACACATGGAATATAGAGTGTAGCCTGGCTTACTGTGTCTCTGTGTTAGTGTGTTTGTTCCTCTCTTACCAATTCATGGAACCTCAGCATAAAGTATTTTTTTTCTAACTCTTTCTAATGGTTTCTATGGTCAAGGTACCATCTTTGTAGGGAGTTGAAACACCCACATTTAATATTTTACATTTATAATGGAGGTATTGTATGAAAAATAACATCTGAAAGGGATATTTTCGGGGCCAATCTGACCGGCATCTCATGTTTCAGTGGTTGTTTGGTTGTTATGCAGAGCTGAGCAGTGAGGAACACCTGATATGATTAGATAAGAGGAACTTAGTTAGGAGGGCCTGGGTGGGGGAGTGGGGGGGGGGGGGGGGGGGGGGGGGGGGGGTCTGCATGGGGAGGGTAGTGAGGATATCAGATGCAATCCCTCAATAAGAATTTTAATCACAGACTGTTTGGGTTGAAAGCCTGGTCTCCAGGGCGATAAGCATGTTCCCCTGACGATGCAATCTCAAATGCTGCCAATGCAATGAGTCTGCATGAAATTCCACCCTGGCAAAACCCACAAACACACACACCTGCACACTCATTACATACACAGACACCATTGGCACTGATGCCTGCCTCATTTGTGACAACACCTTTTTACTCTCTCACCTGTTCTTATTGACACTGTTGCTATTGCTGGCTGTATCACAGGATGATAAGGGATGTGCGTATGTGTGCAGAGCTGGCTTTGGGATATTTGACGACCCCATGTCCCCCTTTAGCATGGTGCATTATTAATAGATCTTATTCCTGGTTATGGCCACAGCAGAGACGAACGTTTACACACCTGCTTACTTGTTTCAGGTCATGGAGGGATCCTGGTTGGTCAGAATATATCTGTACTTTACTATGTATGTACTCTATGTATGCCCACCTGGCGTTTCTACTCATCTACTATCACCTGGCTGCTTTTATACGCTCTAAAGCCTCTTTGTTATTATTAGTATTAGTATTAGTATTGGTAGGGTTTATATTTGTGCTTTTTTAATACAGTACATGGCCCATCTTGCATTGATCTGTTCCATATTTAGGATGCTGCAGTTCCCTGGTTTAGTTCACAAACTCATAGAGATAACATCTCCCTTGTGCTGGTCTGCCTCTCCAGTCCCTCAGCCTCTCTGCGGTTGGGTCTGTTTTTGAGTCAGGGACTGGGGGGGGTTCAAGGGGCAGGCAGGGGGACTGCTGTAGCTGCTTGCAAAGTGTTATGATGATGCTCCATGGCTTCTAGTCTCTCCACAGATAATGCATCACATTGCTATTCTTTTGATTTTGTTCTCTATAATAACTGATGGTCACTGATGGTTTTGTAAAATCATTTTGTGGGGAATGCTGCTTTGGGGTAGCCTCGTTATCTGAGTGATGTGGCAGGGAATTGGCTCTCTTTTTTAAGCTTATTCAACAGCTTATTTTCTTCTGCTTTAAAAAATATATATATTTTCCCTCTTTGAATCACTGGCTCTTTGTGTCTTCATTTGAGTGTGGAGTATATGTCTGAAGGAGTCTCATTCACCAACAGTCATTCTTTGCCAAGCCTCCAGTGGAAAACACCATAGAAGCCTTCTGTCTCACTGGGACTTAGGGACTGTGTGTGTGTGTGTGTGCGTGTGCGCGTGTGTGTGACCCAAACTGACCCATAAGTGTGTGTTGTGTAGGTCTTTGTATAGCAAGCGGGCCGAATAAATGTTGCTTTAACTTTGCTGAGCATCAGATACCCAGAGGAAGGGTGGTGGGTTACACAAAGAGCAGCCAGTAGTGCTTGCGTACCTGTGTCTGAATTTGTTTTCACTACCTCAAGTTGTGTAACTCATGCCCATGAACATACCACAGCTCACAGCTATTTAATGAGCTTCACTGTCTATGAAAGCTTAGTGTTACACAGGTTAATTGTGTTTAGTGCCACATTATATAGGACATAGAAAGGAAATAAACAACTTCTGCATAGAAAGAGAGAAAAGTGACAAGGAAGTAAAACCTTGTGTGTACTTTCCTCGTATGACGTGGACTTCTGCTTTTTAATATCAGGGGAGAGGGGAGTTCTATGTTACACTTGATAAACAACAAAGCACTCTTCGCTGTGACAGCATTCCCTTAAATTAGCTTTTTTGAAAACCCCAAGGAGGGGAGTCCCTGTGAACATAAACCAAAAACAAATAAACAGAGACACAAGGCCAAATGTGAGATAAACATTTGGCCATTTTGGCATCTTTTGCCAACCAGAAGGGTCCATAATAATGACATTCCTCCAAACCAATATCACATGCCTTATAATTTGTATCTAATTTTGAGGTTATTATTGTTTATTCGAGCTTGATGATATGCCCTATATGCTAATGAGTTCTGCAGATTGCGTGTCCAGTCAACCGAACACATATTTGTTGCTAATAAAAAGCAACTCTCATTTATAATGACAACATTCAACCATAACTACAGTGAATTTGTGTCAAAGGCAATTCTATACTAAAGCCTTCTACATGCATGCCTAGAAACACATGTAACAACACTGTAATAGGAGGACTTTAAATAAAGAGGGGAAATCACCTGCTTGTGTAAAACTTTACATACCACAATATACTGTACGTTAGTGGTGCGTGGGTCATCTGTTTGTTCACCCGCACCCGTCTGCAATTGCTAATAACCCATCCACAACCGCCTGACTATACGTGATGAAGTGAAAATCTGAGGCGGTTTGTTAGTCTATTTATCTATAATTAAATTAATGTAGCTTCTCTTCTGTCATTAAATGTTGCCCTAGAAGACTAAATAAATCCTGGCTCAACAGAATCATGTCATAGATCAATATAATTAATGCTTTAATCTAGTTGACATCAGTAAAGTTTTCTGTCATCTTTCGAGGAGAATAAAACGTTTAGGGACTTGGGAGAAATACATCAATGCAATCAACAACAAAAAACAGGAAAGATTTTCTGTGCAAAATGTCCAAATGACATCAGTTTGAAAGGTTGTAAAGAAAAAGAAAGCTGTAAAAACGACCCAATGTGTTTCTGATAAGATTTCAGTTCGGCTTCGAGGTATATTTAATGTAGCTGAAATACAATCAGCTTTATTGTGCTTTTATTAGGAAGACAGCACCTCTACAAATGGTATCTAACTGTGCATTGCATTCTCTCAAGATGCAGAAAGAAAGAAATAATATTTCTCCACTCCTGTTCGCATAACAATGTTGCCTACATTTGGTGTATCATTTTCCTGCAAGAAATGCTTAATTCTGCCGGAGTTATTATTAAGGCTATGTGGGAGGTTATAGACCTACAGTCAGTGTCCAAATGTCAATTTAACCCATCTAAACAGTAGAATAGGCTACACTATCTGTAACAGTCAAATTTGTATAACGCCTCACAATCATCACACATAACAGCCACCAGCACCGCTATCATCCTCTTTTACAACTTGACCAAGTATTTTCCAAAAATTGCTTTTATGGCCCTCCCTTCTCTTTATTTTCTACTCTCCTCTCGCAGCTTTTGTCTTATTGGATTCAACTTCGACAACGTATTTTTTGCCTCCGTGGATTGACATTCAATTTTCTGCCCGTACCCCAAATCATTATTTGACGATTGGCTGTGTAGGCTATTTGGCACTCGTACAGTTAAGCCCTAAAGTTTAGGTTTATGCACTAATACCAGATAGCCTAAATATAACCTGGCACAGAATATGTATTCATTTATTTCAGCATTACAGTACATGAGATCTGAAAAAAAGGAACGTTCTTAACGGTTCTTCCTCAGCACTTAAGATTCATTGGACAACTCTTGCCTGATAAAGAACCTTTGAGTTAAGTGTGGGTTTCTTGACATAGCATCTACGGTTCTTCCGAATTCTAAAAGGTTCTTGAAATGTATGGTAACCTGCAGATGTATCCCTTTCATACCACACAGCAAATTGGCCAGATTTAACCTCTAAAAGTCTAAGCCTTTGGGGTGGGGGGGTGGGGGGGGCAGATGTCATACCAAGGATCATTTAGCTATTTGACTTCTAGTTTTAGGACCTATATAGGTATAAAAAAAAAACATTTACCATTGTGTTCGTGAAGTCTCATCTTTCCATAGAGTGGTCATATGACTTCATAGAGCTCGGGCAGGTTCCACTGCAAATGCGGAAGGCCAACATAGGTGGATGTGGTAGATTGAGACGCAGCCCATGCAAAAAAACAGATATCTCTAGTTTAAACTGACAAATTTTGATGGGGATTTTTTTATTATGTTACTTAGATTGGCGCACGGGTGCGTCAATAGTAAATAGTGTTGTTTTTCAGGGTAGCATTTCTAGTGTTGATTCAATAGTGAATAAAGAGAAACAATACCTTAAAAAATCCATAAATGTATACTTCTTGTGCAATTTATATAGGCTACTTTGAGGTTTTTCTTTCATTACCTAACTCTAAGAATAGTTTTGCTGATCAACAGATCAACAGGCTATAGAAATAAAAGTCCCACAAATGATGAACTTCTGGTGTAAAAACCAATGGCGAAAAAGGGAAGTGAAATACAGACACGTCATAACGGGAGAAGACAACACACTGATGCATGGGATGAAACCCACCCACATGTACACATACTAAATGTCAATCAGATGTAAAAAAAAAAAAAGAAAAAAAAAAAGGTGACCGAGACTATCACTTTCTGGATATCCCCCTAACACTCTCACCAGACTATAAAGATTGGTCCTCTGTTCCCTCCACCACACAGCAGACAAGAAAGCTAGAGACCAGTATTCACAGCAGACTTCTCCTCATCTAATCTCCACCCCACCTGAGCCAGCATGTTCACCCCTCGTCTTGCTATGCTGTCTGTGCTTGTTCTTGTACTGAGTGCCATCACATTTAGCGATGGTAAGAGACAACTGGAATGTTTGTATGTTTGAGTGTGGAAGTGTTTAACTATATGTGTGGGGACCAGACGTCCCCACAAGAATAGTAAAGGAACACAAAATAGGATTTTGAATGGGTCACTGAATTGTGTGTCAGTTATAAAATGTCAGTTATACAAGACTGTGTGTGTGTGTGTGTGTGTGTGTGTGTGTGTGTATGTGTGTGTGTGTGTGTGTGTGTGTGTGTGTGTGTGTGTGTGTGTGTGTGTGTGTGTGTGTGTGTGTGTGTGTGTGTGTGTGTGTGTGTGTGTGCGTGTGCGCGTGTGCGTGTGCGCGTGTGTGTGTGTGACCCAAACTGACCCATAAGTGTGTGTTGTGTAGGTCTTCGAATGTCAAGCGGGCCGGAGAAGTGTTGCTTTACCTTTGCTGAGCGTCAGATACCCAAAGGAAGAGTGGTGGGTTACACCAAGACCAGCCAGCAGTGCTCTAACCCAGCAGTTATGTGAGTAAACCCTATTGTACTTATGCTATTGATGTGTGTGTAAGTGGATATGTGTGTGGCGATGAGAGTTAGGCTCATTACAATTTGATTCAAACACTCAAGATGCCGTACCGTATGTAGGAATTGAAATGAATGAAATGTCAAAGAAACAGTGATATGTTGTAAAAGTAGTGTGAAATAGAGGTGTCAGACAGACACAGAGTCATTGATTCAATCATGCTGTGACTGGGATAGTTACAGGGGGTTAGGGTTACCCATTATTGGCCGAATCCTCAAAGCAATCTGTGTTAGAGATCAATCCACAAGGAGAGACACAACAACCTCTTATCATCCAGGGGTCAAATGCAATGTTTAGACTTTTTTGTGAATTTACCTCTGTTGTAAAATGCAGAATGTGCTCTATTCCTCCTTCATTTGATTGATTTTCACATTGGGCATTTTCCTCTCATATAAGCTAATTTTATTTTATTTATTTAACTACGCAAGTCAAACAAATTCTTATTTTCAATGGCAGCCAAACCTAGATGACGCTGGGCCAATTGTGCTGTAGTGACACCTCAAGCACTGAGCTGTAGTGCCTTAGACCGCTGCGCCACAAGTCACATCATAATCTAAAAAAGGATGGCATGAGTATCAACGTTATCTTGTATGTGCATTTCCCTATGAGGTTCGTACTGTTATGCTGTGCTGATAACAGTGTATTTCTATGTTCAGGTTTAAGACCAAGAAGGGGAGACAGGTGTGTGCCAGGCCCTCAGACAGATGGGTGAAGGACTACATCAACATCCTGGACGGCAAGAACTTTGGGAAGCAGACGCCACTCCTGTAACCATGGTGATGTGACCCTCATCTATGTCAACGTCAAAGCAAATCCTTCAAAACCTATTTTATTCCTCGGTTACACAAGAAGGACATGGCCAGAACTCTGCCTCAGCGAGAGCAGTCAAGGTCCTGAGCCAAAACACCACCTGGGTCTATCTGGGCAAATAGATAAGCTAAATGATCTCCATATAACTGTAATGCTATGTATACCTCTCTCTTTACCATTTGATGCCTGTGATCGATAGTCAATATTTATTTTTTGAATCCGTAAAACACATATTTGTGCCGAATGAGTTGTGCATAGTGATGATTAGATTAAATTAGAATGTAGTTCCATAGAATTTCCTATGGAACTACATTCTATAGGCCCATTCTTTTTGATTGCCTTCGATGAATTAAAGTGCATGTGGATAAACCATTCTTTGGTTTTAATGTATCTCTCTATTTTTTCATGCTTACCTGATGAAACAGGACTGTACAAATCTATCTAAACCACATTCAGTTGTAGGCTACTTAATTGTGTCTGTGTCTAACCCTCTCAGCATGAAGAACATGTCATATGCCATTTAGCAGACACTTTTATCCAAAGCAACTTACAGTCATGCATGCATACAGTTTGCATATGGGTGGTCCCAGGAATCAAAACCACTACCCTGGAGTTACAATTGCCATGCTCTACCAACTGAGCTATAAAGAACCACAAAGTGGCCAGCTAATTCTGGTGCTCATCTGCTATCTGCAACTGACCTCTAGTGGTGGATTTCTAACTTGTGTGTGTGTGTGTGTGTGTGTGTGTGTGTGTGTGTGTGTGTGTGTGTGTGTGTGTGTGTGTGTGTGTGTGTGTGTGTGTGTGTGTGTGTGTGTGTGTGTGTGTGTGTGTGTGTGTGTGTGTGTGTGTGTGTGTGTGTGTGTGTGTGTGTGACGTTCCAAAAATGCAAAAATGTGCGTGGGCCAAAATAAAAATGATACAATCACCAAATGTGCATTCTAACAGAACATAGCTAATAGGCCTAATTCAGCTACTTCAATTGCACAGCCACAAGAGAGCGCAACTAGACCGTGTACGGCGGATGTCAAAAGACAATGTGGGATGAATTAATGTATGTTTCTATTTCTTGATCATCCTGTTGAGAATCCTAAGAAGAAGCACACATGTATGCGATACATGACCTGTGAAATATACAAATCCAACTGCGCATTTTTGGTTTGTACGTCCAAGGCATTCGTAAAAGATTCGAGGTAAAAGGCTCGGCTGGCCACAATGCCGACAGTTCACCTTTAGAACCAATAGAATTCGGTAGGCTGTCGGATCTTGTCTGACATCACAATTGTAGATGTCTTTAGCCAATAGGCATGCAGTTCCAAAGGAGGACACAATCGCCTTTTGAGATTTGTAGCTTGGGAAAAAAAATCCCTTCTGCTGTTCATGATGCTATGACTAGTGGTATGTCGATACCACTTACCCAATTTCATTATTTTGGGCCCGTTTAGAGGCATTAGGGGTCTGTTGCTATATAAAAACGTTAAATTGCCTGAATAGGACGTGTCTTTTTGAAAGAAGCGTCTCTAACGCTTTTGTTTCGTAGTTTTCTTATTTTTTTGTATGCCTGATTTCTTCGGCTCCTGGGTGGGTGGTGTCACACTAGTACTACAATGATCGAACGACCAGAATCTACAGTTGCCAGCATTGCAGTAAGTGTTAATCTGATCACATTAAATCAATGTTGATACTCTGTCTCGTGTGAACTGGATTTAAACATTTCCATGAATGAATTGAAACCAATGACTTTATGCAACCGACGTTGTCTCCAACGTTAGAACTCCATTATGGTCCATGGCAATACTATAAGAGAAAGAGGAATGTGACCGAAAATGCTGATTTCATATAGACTATTCCTATTCCATATAGCTCTCGGCCAGAGTACGAGTTTATTCGAATCCATTTTCGCTTATAATTGACAAGAAGAGAAGGGTTCCGCGCCCGGTCGTTGGGAGGAATGGACATGCATACTTATGCGCGTTTGAGAATCCACAAGGGAATTTATAAAATGATGTTTCCATTCATTTTTTTGTTTCCATGCCTAGGCAATTTTTTTAATTTGCGCCCGTGATGAAGGCTATTATGTAGTCTTTGATAATGTCATTATAGGCCTAGGCTATAAAAGGTGGTCTTAGTCAAATATTGATTGAACATATTCAGTTCATTATTGTATTAGAATGCAGAAAAACGTGATCACTTGACACATTTGCATTGGCTAACAGAGAATCCGAACGCAGTTGCTGTCATCCAGCCAACCCTGGTGTGCTTTTCATTCTGCACCACACACATCTTTATTCACAGTCCTCGGATCTCTCTCTTCTCATTCTCTCTCTCTCTCTTTCTGTCTCATACACATGTATTTATACCTACGTCAGTCCCTCTTCAAAAGGTCCCCAATAATTCTTGCTTCTACCGCCTGTTACGTCTGTTACGTGTTAACCCCAGGTGATGAGAGAGCTGAGATTACATCACAGCAAAGTTATATAACCCAGCATGGGTAGGGAGGGAGTATGGAAATTGCTTTGGGGCCATTTAAAATCACTATGTGCCTGTACACATAGTGAACTGTAAACAACAGCAAGATATCAATATTGGATTGACGGTCATAAAGCCTTTATGTATGTGACCTTTTGCTTGGACCTGTTATTTTCCACCAATAATGTACGTGTGTAAATTGAAAAACTCTTGATTGCCACTAGGGTTGCAAAGGGTCAGAAACTTTCCCGGAAAATTTCGACGAGAAGTTAAGCCCGGGAATTTTGCTTAAATTCATCAAAAAAGTAAGTTTATAACTGTGAACCTTTTTTTGTGGTATACACATAAGGCAATTTTAGGTATTGTGGCATATTTTGGTTAAACTATCCCCAATTCAATGGAATTGCAACCCTCTGCATGCACAGTGCATTCTTCCATCATATGTGCAGCTGATTCTCAAGATCTTGCTCACTAATGAGATGCTATTGAGCCCACACTACTACACTGTCTGAGCCAAGGACTAAATGCTTTCTGGTAAGTTTTTATTACAATACTGGGTGGGGTGAATATATTTTGTATGACATATGTGATTTTTGTTAACTAGTAAATGGTAGCCTACAGCAAAGTGTGTTTAAATCATTTCTAACTTGTTAAGAATTTCTGCTAGTTAGTTTTTGCTACCAAGTGGGTTTTAGCTTGCTTGAGCCTGCTAACTGAGGAGTGTTAATTCACCTGTTTCCATACATGTTTCATTTTAAAACATTTATCTAACAAAGGAGTTGATTAATTTAACTGCTTAACTATTTATCTGTACATGGAATTGTTTTGTTTTTTTTACTTTTTTTTTTACAGGAAAATGCCACGGGCACTATCTGATGTGTGAAGACATTTCACTGCAGCTAATGTAGAAGGAAAAGCTGTGTACATTTGCAAATACTGTGCCAAATCATATGTGAAGAATGCAACAAAGATGCAGAATCATCTGGCCAAGTGCATAACGTTCCCTCAGTGCTCACAACAAGCAACCTCTGACAAAAGTCCCTCTACTTCTATTCGAGGTGAAAATGATGAATCAGACACCTTATTAATAGCAGCAGCTCATGGTCCTCGAATAAAAATGTTTTTTGACTCAATGGAGGAACTTAGTCAGAGAAATGCTGATGAATGTCTTGCTCGAGCTGTGTATGCAACTGGTTCACCTCTGATACTCACAGGCAATGTGTATAAGAAGAGATTTCTGAATGTTCTTCGCCTAGCATACACCCCTCCAACCAGACATGCTTTATCTACTAATTTGCTGGATGTTGAGTTCAACAGAGTTCAAGTGAAGGTCAAGCAAATCATAGAGAATGCAGACTGTATTGCAATCATCTCTGATGGGTGGTTGAATGTTCATGGGCAAGGAATAATTAACTACCTCATCTCCACCCCTCAACCAGTATTCTACAAGAGAGTGACAGACAATGCTGCAAACATGAAGGCTGCTTGGTCTAAAGTGAAGGTGTCCTACCCTCACATCACACCCATTGGCTGTGCTGCTCATGCATTGAATCTGCTCCTCACAGACATCATGACACTGAAAACAATGGATACACTCTACAAGAGAGCCAAGGAAATGGTTAGGTATGTGAAGGGCCATCAAGTTATAGCAGCAATCTACCTCACTAAGCAAAGTGAGAAGAATAAGAGCACCACATTGAAGCTGCCCAGCAACACCCATTGGGGTGGTGTTGTCATCATTTTTGACAGTCTCCTGGAGGGGAAGGAGTCTCTCCAAGAAATGGCCATATCAGTCTGCCGACATGGACAGCCCTACCAAGAGGATCCTCCTGGATGATGTATTTGGGAGAGAGTGGTAAGCAGCCTGAAACCTATATCAGTAGCCATTGCACGGATTGAGGGGGAAAATGCCATCCTGTCTGATGTTCAGACTGCTTGCAGATGTAAGAGAATAAATCCGTACTGCCCTGCCCACTTCACTGTTGCTCCAAGCAGAGGAAACTGCAGTTCTGAAATACATCAAAAAGCGTGAAGACTTCTGCCTGAAGCCCATACATGCCGCAGCGTACATGTTGGACCCCAAGTATGCTGGCAAGAGCATCCTGTCTGTTGCAGAGATCAACAAGGCCTATGGTGTCATCACTACCGTGTCTCGCCACTTTGGCCTGGAGGAGGGCAAGGTTCTTGGCAGTCTGGCAAAGTACACTTCCAAGCAAGGGCTTTGGGATGGAAATGTAATATGGCAGTCGTGCCAACATATCTCATCAGCCACATGATAGAAGGGAATTTGTGGATCTGAGGCTCTTTCCCCTGTTGCCTCCATCCTCCAAATCCCACCAACATCAGCCTCCTCAAAGCGCAACTGGTCCTTGTTTGGGAACACACACACCAAAGCACACAACAAGCTGACCAATACAAGGGTCGAAAAATGTATGGCCATCCGGGCAAATTTGAGGCTTTTTGAGCCTGACGACGAGCCATCCTCAACAGGGTTGGAAAGTGACAGTGAAGATGAGGCCTCAGTCTGATGTTCAAGACATGAAAGCCTGAGAGGAAGACAACCAATGCTTTAGTTTCTAGACTATCATTTTACAGATGAATGTTGAAATTTTTTTTGGGATATGCGATGGGTCATTCAATATTCCCTTTTGTTGTTCAATGAAATTTCCCATGTGAAGAGTCAACTCGTTTAATTAAAGTTCAATTTGTAACAATTACAGTTGAAGTCGTAAGTTTACATAAACCTTAGCCAAATAATACATTTAAACTCAGTTTTTCACAATTCCTGACATTTAATCCTAGTAAAAAGTCCCTGTCTTAGGTCAGTTAGAATCACCACTTTATTTTAAGAATGTGAAATGTCAGAAAAATAGTAGAGAGAGTGATTTATTTCAGCGCTTATTTCTTTCATCACATTTTGCTACAACTTTGGAAGCATGCTTGTGGTCATTGTCCATTTGGAAGACCCATTTGTGACTAAACTTTCTCTTCCTTCCTTGAGATGTTGCTTCAAAATATCCACATCATTTTCTTTCCTCATGATGCCATCTACTTTGAGAAGTGCACCAGTCCCTCCTGTAGCAAAGCACCCCCACAACATGATGCTGCCACCCCTGTGCTTCACGGTTGGGATGATGTTCTTCGGCTTGCAAGCGTCCCCCTTTTTCCTCCAAACACAATGATGGTCATTATGGCCAAACAGTACTATTTTTGTTTCATCAGACCAGAGGACATTTCTCCAAAAAGTACAATCTTTGTCCCCATGTGCAGTTGCAAACCGTACTCTGGCTTTTTTATAGCGGTTTTGGAGCAGTGGCTTCTTCCTTGCTGAGCGGCTATGTCGATATAGGACTCGTTTTACTGTGGATATAGATACTTTTGTACCTGTTTCCTCCAGCATCTTCACAAGGTCCTTTACTGTTGTTCTGGGATTGATTTGCACTTTTTGCACCAAAGTATGTTCATCTCTAGGAGACAGAATGCGTCTCATTCCTGAGTGGTATGACGGCTGCGTGATCCCATGGTGTTTATACTTACTACTATTGTTTGTACAGATGAACGTGTTACCTTCAGGCGTTTGGAAATTGGTCCCAAGGATGAACCAGACTTGTGGAGGTCTACATTTTTTAAAATGAGGAATTGGCTGATTTTCTTTTGATTTTCCCATGATGTCAAGCAAAGAGCCACTGAGTTTGAAGGTAGGCCTTGAAATACATCCACAGGTACACCTCCAATTGACTCAAATGATGTCAATTCGCCTATCAGAATCTTCTAAAGCCATGACATCATTTTCTGGAATTTTCCAAGCTGCTTAAAGGCACAGTCAACTTGGTGTATGTAAACTTCTGACCCACTGGAATTGTGATACAGTGAAATAATCTGTAAACAATTGTTGTGAAAATGACTTGTGTCATGCACAAAGTAGATGTCCTAACCGACTTGCCAAAAGTATAGTTTGTTAACAAGACATTTGTGGAGTGGTTGAAAAACAAGTTTTAATGACTCCAACCTAAGTGTATGTAAACTTCTGACTTCAACTGTATATATGTTTTTTCTATTGGAGCTATTTAATCGTTTGCAATTATGTCTACTTATGATAAGGTAAAAGGTTTATGTTTCTGTCTCCATATGATATGGTAAATATAACCAATGCAAAAAACATCTATATTTAAATGGTATTAGTATTCATTTGCATATATTCCTGTTAATTCCCATATATTCCCATTGATTCCCACAAAGTTTCCACCTCTGAATATTCCCCAAAATGTGCAACCCTAATTGCCACAATTGATACAGATCGCATCATTTAGGTGTAGGGTGCTGTGGGTGATTACACCACTGTCACATGCTGATGCACAGACCTGATTACATGAATGTTCCGTTTTCCCTGAAGGAACATGCTATACAGTGGTAAGAAAAAGTATGTGAATCCTTTGGAAATACCTGGATTTCTGCATAAATTGGTCATAAAATTTGATCTGATCTTCATCTAGGTCACACCAATAAACAAACAGTCTGCTTAAACTAACAACACACAAACAATTATACGTTTTCATGTCTTTATTGAACACACTGTGTAAACATTCACACTGCAGGGTGGGAAAAGTATGTGAACACTTGGATTTAATAACTGGTCGACCCTCCTTTGGCAGCGATAACCTCACGCAACTACAGAAAACATTTGGTTATCAGATCTGCACAACGGTCAGGAGGAATTTTGGACCATTCCTCTTTACAAAACTGTTGGGATGAGGTTTTACAGTTGGGATGAGGATTTGATGTTGGTGTGTTGTGCCTTTTTTCTCCACACATATTGTTGTGTGTTCCTTCCAAACAACTCAACTGTAGTTTCATCTGTCCACATAATTTTTGGAACATCCAGGTGCTCTTTTGCCAACTTCAGACGTGCAGCAATGTTTTTTTGGACAGCAGTGGCTTCTTCCGTGGTGTCCTCCCATGAACAACATTCTTATTCAGTGTTTTACGTATCATAGACTCGTAAAGAGTGAGTATTTTATAGGGCAAGGCAGCTCTAACCAACATATCTCATCTCATTGATTGGACTCCAGGTTAGCTAACGCCTGACTCCAATTAGCTTTTGGAGAAGTCATTAACCTTGGGGTTCACATACTTTTTCCAACATACACTGTGAATGTTTAAATGATCTATTCAATATAGACAAGAAAACTACAATTTGTGTGTTATTAGTTTAAGCACACTGTTTGTCTATTGTGACTTAGATGAAGATCAGATCAAATTTGATGACAATTTTATGCAGAAATCCAGGTAATTCCAAAGGGTTCTCACACTTTTTCTTGACACTGTAGTTCGGCAGAGATGGATATGGGCTTTGCTATGGAGCCTATTTGATGGTCAATATAGCCTAGGTGTTTTTGTCCCTGCTACTACGGATTATCTGGTTTTATAAGCCAATTCTCTGACAGGATGTGCCCTGATTTTCTCCATTGACCTGTTATAATTATTTCTTCTAGCACAGTGATTGCGCTGTTACACTGAATCTGTTCAAATACAGAAGGGGATGGTGAGGAAGGTTTCCCATCTGCCCCTTGGTCTTGTTGTCAAAAAATGGTTTGGGGGCAAGGAGTCTTAGGATTTGATTCGTCATTGTATGTGTAGTAACACATTTGTTATCACATAGCCTATAACAACACAATTGTTATTACATATTCAATCAGGGTTAAGGCTTAAACCCCCTCAAATCTACCAGCTTCTGATCGATGTGAGGTTAATAAAGCTTGAGATGTGGAAAGGATACACACAAAGATTGTCGTAGAGCTTTTTGGGTTAATACTCCACTAACTCCTTTCCTCAAATGGAAGCATTGAGGGCAATTGCCTGTACACCTCCGACATACCACAACAATGTGTTTGCTCCCAAAGCAGCCCTGTTGTGTGTCTCCTGACTCTCCTTGTTACTATAGGAGTGAGAGGACACGTTTTCAGGGTGGTAGACAGTGTCTGACTGGGCTGTTGTGTGGGAGTGACTAGTGTGGCCCCTCTCCCTTTTCTACCCCTGTGTTGTCCATTGGGACACGCATGAGAGGTCCTGTGAACAGGGGCGAGCAGTGATCAATTGTGTTTGCCTTATGTAGCATGAGTGACAACGCGCTGGGAGAGAGAGAGGATGAGATTAGAGCAGGCAGAGGGCGGCATGGAGAAATGCGGTACTCAAGAGAAGGAGAACACACAACTTGGGAACGCGTTGGCTGTCATCTGGTGTGAGATCCACTGTCTCCATGACGACGTCTCTCAGATGATGGATATGATGGATATGATACGACTCGTAAATAAACACAGGAGGATCAGTTAGACTACCTTACCCCCTTCTTCTCCTTTTGTACCTATTTTTTGTTGTTGTAATTTTACTCACCTCAAACCCGGAACCCTGTTCCAGTTTTACCCCACTCTTTCAAAGGTGCTTTGTCACTCCAGGCCAGAGAAATACTAATCATGGCCTCTAAAACCAGCTCTTTGTCTCTCTGTGTGTCTATGTACACAAAGTGCTTTTCTCACCCAAGGAGATTCCAGAGTAACTCTGTGTGTGTTTTCTTCCAGCAGAGGAATCTGGAGGGGTATGTGGGGTTCGCCAACCTCCCCAACCAGGTGTACAGGAAGTCAGTGAAGAGGGGCTTTGAGTTCACACTAATGGTTGTTGGTGAGTCACTTTGTCCGCTTCTCTTTTTATGCGTGGGTCTCCCTGGTCGGGTTAATTTTTGTTTGTCTATATGTGCCTGCTTGTGAGTCTGTCTGTCTGTGAAAAAGGAACATGAAGCATGTCATTTGAGGTTCCATATTTGGTTTGAATGTGTGTTTTCTATTTCTCTGCATGGAATTTAAGTAAAAATGTCACACAATTTCAGTGAATTTGTTCATTACTTTTTTAACTCTAGCTCTGTGAATTGGTAAACTGAGTGCATTTAAGAATTATTGAACCACAGAATTCCAATGAACTTGGAATGGAATCTGGAGATGAGAGTGGAGGAGTGATTGGTTATACCAGCCAAGTCGCTCAAGATCCACTGCGAAAGTAGACATCCGTCCAGAAAAACAGGACGTCAGGAGATTACTTCAAAACCGGCCACTAGAAGCAACGGTGAATGCTATTAGAATCATGTAGGCTTGGGTTTTGCTTTGTGGACTGTTCTTCGGGTCGTGTGTTCTATCCCAGTGCTAGGCACTTGTTTTTGATGTATATAACTTAACCTGCCTAGACGTAACCTTCGAAATTTGACGTTAATGGACAAACTTCTGATTCTTCAGTGAGACTGTGAGAGCTGGTTGGTTATACATGCACACGCACACATTCACAGACCACAATCACATGTTTATTGAATTGTTCATCAGCATGAGGCGATTGATGTGAGGAAATACAGTATTGATCATACTTCACTGATGTAAGGGCTGTCTTCCATGGGAATCAAGAGTGCATATTTTGGTTTTTGTCTTATGTATGCCAACTGTGCACTCTTGCACTTCCTTTTGACACACACACACACACACACACACACACACACACACACACACACACACACACACACACACACACACACACTCTCTCTTTCTTTCTCTCACAGCCAACCAGCATGACATGTCCCACATACAGAATATCTCCCTCTGGTTTGGGTTTCCTGTTTGGTAAAGTAACACTGTGAAAGGGCTGCATGTGCCAGAGGGAGAGTGGCAGAATTCAATGTCAACAGGTTTGGATTTCAGCCTTGTTACATATGGGCCTTTCTTTCCTTGTATCTCCAACCACTGCATACCCCAGCTGAGCCAAACATTACACATAACAAATGTGAAGTGTGGAAGAGAGTACAAACACAACAGTGCCTCGAACACAAAGATGAGACACTCACACTCACACAGACACACACTCACACGGTATAACTTTCGCATTATAACTTTTACACTTTAAGACACTATTATTGTGAAACTCTACCAGACACTCATAAAAAGGTTAAGACTTCTGGAGCAATCTCATTCATTCCAGCTCTGACAGACAGGCAGACAGACAGACAGGAACCCTCTCTCTGTGAGAGTTGTAGAAAGTGTTAGAGAATGCACTCCCAGGCTCAGGGCCAGTAGAGCGAGCTGTAGCTGTAGTCGTGAGAAGATTGGCCTATAATGGAAGCCAGCTGGGTTCACTGTTTTGACAGACTGGGGTTCTTTTTGGGAATCCGCTCGCCTGTTAGAGCCCGGTCACTTGGAAGTGTCTCCACTGTTCCAATGTCACTCTGTGAGACTGACGCCACAGGACTTTGGCTTGGGACAATTTTTTCCCTCCAAAATTCTGGAATGGAAAAAACCTGTTTCCTGGCCTTTTGGCCAGCTGGCAGAATTTCTGTACTGAACTTGGGAAAGATTGGAGCGAGCCGGGCCGCTCTACAAAGCAGGTCGTCCAAATCCATGATATACTATAGGAACAAAGAAGAGGCTAAATAGACTACTGTTACAATTCACCTCACAAGACTTAAGAATTTACAACCCTTGGAGCTTGAGCTTCTCTTTTATCACAGTCAGTGCCAATAGTAGATCCCAGTCTCTGTTCTCTTCTGTCAGCCATGCTGTTAATACAATTAATAGAATTCACATCAAAATCTCAATATTGACACGTGCAATATCCATATCGCAAGAGGTCCATATTGCATGGAATATTTTGAAATGCCACTCAGCCACATGTGACGTCTGTTTTTAGAGTTGACTCCGTTTGGCGTCTCTCTCCTTCTCTCCTCTTGCAACTCCTTCCCCACACACACCAAGCCCCGCCCGGTCACTCAAATTGAACCTTTATTTAACTAGGCAAGTCAGTTAAGAACAAATTATTATTTACAATGACGGTCTAAACCAGCCAAACCTGGATGACGCTGGGCCAATTGTGCACCACCCTATTGGACTCCCAATCACAGCCAGATGTGATATGGCCTGGATTTGAACCAGGGACTGTAGTGACACCTCTTGCACTGAGATGCAGTGCCTTCGACCGCTGCGCCACTCGGGAGCCCTCAACCAGTGCAGTTCCTCATCTGTTAGATTCACTATAAGCTTGTTCTGTTCGGTCAAATGCTTTGCTTCGTCTCATTCTATGATTCAGTTCACCCAAGTGTTTTAATCTACACAGAGTAGAAAACATTAAGAACACCTTCCTAATATTGACTTGCACCCCCTTTTGCCCTCAGAACAGCCTCAATTTGTCAAGGCATGGACTCTACAAGGTGTCAAGTGTTCAACAGGGATGCTGGCCTTTGTTGACTCCAATGCTTCCCACAGTTGTTTCAAGTTGGCTGGATGTTCTTTGTGTGGTGACCCATTCTTTATACACACAGGAAACTGTTTAGCCTTCTACCATACCCCGTTTAAAGGCACTTCAGTCTTTTGTCTTGCCCATTCACCCTCTGAATGGCACACATACACAATCCATGTCTTAATTGTCTCAAGGCTTAAAAATCATTATTTAAAGGGGGGATACCTAGTCAGTTGTACAACTGAATGCCTTCAACTGAAATGTGTCTTTAGCATTTAACCCAACCCCTCTGAATCAGGGGATAATAGCTTTCACCTGGATTCACCTGGTCAGTTTGTCATGTTCCTAATGTTTTGTACGCTCAGTTTATATCGCAAGTCCAATCGCAATATTTGGTCAAAAAAATTGCAATTACATTTGTTGCCCATATCTTGCAGCCCTACCTACCATTCATACTCCCCTACCACTGTCCCATCCCTGTTCCAGGATTTTCCAACTGGCGAACCACGGGTGTCTTTATTTGGCCCCTCAAGTTTTTGGAGTACATTTTGGTTTTATTGTTAGACATAAAAGACTGTAAAAATACCAGGAAATCAGCTCCAAGTAATTTTAGTTTTGGGAATCTGTTCTTGAGTATTCCAGCGCAAAAGAGAGACGTGATTGCATATAAACAAGGTTTGAATTTATTCTGTTTTAGTCAAATATTATATCTGTTTGTGCTTCTTGCGGTGAATTTGCAGGCTACAAATGATTTGTAATTATGTTCTGGCCCCCCGACCTTCCGCTCAAGAAGAAATCATCCGGTGGCTGAATCTAGTTGATGATCCCTGCTCTATTCTATGGCAGTTTATTTTCACCTATTGGTTTCCTCTGGTTCGTCTTCTTCCTGTCATCTACTGACTCTTGTTCACTGACTAAAAAGATAGCGTTACCTCAACAGCGTAGAACCACGAAAAGAAAGGATGTTTTCAGACACATATTTTCCAGGTGAAGGAAATGTCATCACATTGCATCAAGATGAGCCACTAAGAAAAGGAAATGTATTTCACAATGACTTATTCTGGCCCTTGTGCGTGAGACACAGCAGGAGCGCCTTTGTGTGTGTTTGTGTGAGATCAGTTGGACTGCTTCAGGGTGTGTGAGTGACTCTGTGTGGGGGGAGCTGCTGCTGCTGTATAATGCAGTGTGCACATGTCCTGTATGACCTCACTCGTGCTGATTCTGTCAGTTTCTGTTTAGACTCAGGGGTTCAAAGTGAATCTTCTATAGATTACCCGCTCTCTCTCACAAACATCTTGGGAAACTGACTCACATTGACTATACAGACCAGATCTTATAATAGACAGTGGAGTAGCTAGTCCATCTGTAAGCCTACCACATCATCTCATATTTCTGGTATATCATCCTCTTTATCTTCCGCTGTATAGTAGTTGAGGTATGTTTGTGTGTGAGTTGCAGATCTTTATCAGATGACCTTTGACCCTACTGCAGCCATCCCATCTCCTGATTGATAGAGCTTATCTGACCCATTTACACATCCCTTCTCACATTTCCTCTCTCCTCACACACACACTCTCTCTCCTCCCTTCCCCTCTCTCTCTCTCCTCATATAGACATTAGTGCATGTAGACCAGATGTCTCATTTCACACTCTGTGATTCAGGCCCACATGTCTGTTAGTTAGGGGAGGAGAGCTCTGTGTTGTTTGTCAGTGGAAAAGAGCTACAGGCGTACAGACCAGAAGCACCAGGAGCCCCTTTATGTGGCATGATGAGGAGAGGAGCAAGGGTTCTGGTGTGGCTGGGCTAAGCAGGGGAGTGTAAAAGGGGCCTGTCAGGATGTCTGGGGCCAGCTGCTACCCCAGGGCTCATTTTTGGTTGGGCATTAGTATGTTGACAGGAAGAGGGAGGAGAGATAAAAGCCCGGAATGTTAGGAATCTCCTGGGAAACATGTCCTGTGTGTCCATCTGTATGTCTGTCCCCATATCCCTGTCAATCTGTCTCGCTCTCAACTGCAGTTACTGTACTTCCATTCCCTCCCTGTCAGTTGTTTTCTCTTCACCTGCCTCTTGGTCTCCCCCTCTCTGTCCCCCTCACAATGTTCCCATTATGAAAGAGGGGAAGTAAGGGGCGGGTCACCCAGCCAGCCATCCATCCATGCAGCTTTGGGTCGTCAGGGACAGGGTCTATTTATGGAGAGTACGTTTCCAGAGATCATGCGGACCAATATTTAATTAAAACTGAGAGGAAGGCTAATTGGGTTGGACTTGCCCTCCGGGGGTGGGGTAACTACTGCAGAGAGACTATCATTGGCGAAACTGTCGGCTAGTTTGCATCACAGAACGGCCACCATCACAACTAACTGTATGTGGTATGTCGACTGTTGCTGTCCTGTGATTTTGACCACGATGAGTTACCATGAACTCCAAGGTCAGTGGTTGTTATAAGTGGAGTACACTACGCAGGACATTAGCTGTAATTTGGCTTTCCTCCTCTTTGGAGCAGCTCTATGGTATTTGGTTAGTGCCCTGTGTTCTGGCTGGTCTGTTGTGCAGCTGAGGTGGAGTGTTTGGTGAGAAAGAGGGGGCAGGGGGTGTAATTGATCCAGGACCGCAGCAGGAGGAGGATGGAGAGAAGATGCGCTGGGGGTTGGATTTTAGATGGTAGGTAAGGTGACCTTGAGTCACCTAAAATGGGTCTGGTTCTTTGTGGTAATAATGGGCCTACTGTGTAAAGGATAATAGATATATGGACTGTTATCACGTTGTGATTGATGTCCTTTCTCGTCCACGTGTTTAGTTATTCATTTCCCTTAATTTGTTTTTTCTAGCCAGCATCAGCAGTCACCCTCAAACTAACAAAGGACGAGGAGGCTCTAGTCTAGGGACCAGAGATAAAAGTTTTTGTGGCTATATATATATTTATATATATATATATTTTTTTATCCCCTTTTCTCCCCAATTTTCGTGGTATCCAATCGCTAGTAATTACTATCTTGTCTCATCGCTACAACTCCTGTACGGGCTTGGGAGAGACGAAGGTCGAAAGGCATGCGTCCTCCGAAGCACAACCCAACCAAGACGCACTGCTTCTTAACACAGCGCGCCTCCAACCCGGAAGTCAGCCACACCAATGTGTCGGAGGAAACACCGTGCACCCGCCCCCACGGTTAGCGCGCACTGCGCCCGGCCCGCCACAGGAGTCGCTGGAGCGCGATGAGACAAGGATATCCCTACCGGCCAAACCCTCCTTAACCCGGACGACGCTATGCCAATTGTGCGTCGCCCCACGGACCTCCCGGTCGCGGCCGGCTGCGACAGAGCCTGGGCGCGAACCCAGACTCTGGTGGCGCAGCTAGCACTGCGATGCAGTGCTCTAGACCACTGCGCCACCCGGGAGGCCCTTTGCGGCTATATTTTATACCAGGATTACAATAGAGTTTGTATTGCATTTCTGCAAGATAGTTATTTAAAGTGTCCTGTTTTTTCCTAATCCAGTGAACGCCGATCCTAATTCTGTCCTTCCCATTGTCTATTTCAACCCAAAACGCAGATTAGTGTCGCAGGAGCCAGACTCAGAACAGGTCCTCTCTCTATCTGGGACTTGTAGATCCATTTTGCATGCATGAGAGGCAGAGAGAAACAGGAGATCCTAGTGCCAGGTTTCAGGGCCACAGAGAGGGGCGGGAAGATGATGTGTATGACTGGCTTCCATTAAAATGCCTTCATAACTGCTGTCAAGCTCCAGTAATGTAATCTGCAGGCACTCTGTCTGCTCTGCTTTAGATACATGCCCCTGACCCTCTGTTGCCCTCCACCTATTCCCCCAGATTAGCGTAGGAGGTGCCTGCCCCTCTATCCTCTCCCCCTCCTGGTTTGGGTGACCTCCTCCAGCACAGGCCCGGTGCTGACAGGTGTACCCAGCAGACAGTGGGTGGGTTTGGTGTGTCTTATCTCCTGCTTAAACAGTGTGTTTTGAAGGGGGCAGGGGGGAACCTGTGACCTAGTGCTGTTTGTCAGCCAGAGGTGAGCTGCCCAGCGTCTACACCTCAAAGAGAGGGTCTGTGTGAGAGGTCAAGGTTAAGAGACACACTGTCTGTAATCTGAGGATTTGACAACTGGACAGGACAGTTGGAAGCTGTGGGAGATGGAAGCTGTGTGTGTGTGTTTTATCCTCTGTAGACTAATAAGATCATATATGTAACAGTATAACTTTAACCCGTCCCCTCGCCCCGACACGGGCGTGAACCAGGAACCCTCTGCACACATCAACAACAGTCACCCACGAAGCGTCGTTACCCATCGCTCCACAAAAGCCGCGGCCCTTGCAGAGCAAGGGGCAACACTACATCTAGGTTTCAGAGCAAGTGACGTAACTGATTGAAACGCTACTAGCGCGTACCCGCTAACTAGCTAGCCATTTCACATCCGTTACACTCACCCCCCTTTCAACCTCCTCCTTTTCCGCAGCAACCCGTGATCCGGGTCAACAGCATCAATGTAACAGTATAACTTTAAACCGTCCCCTCGCCACGACACGGGCGCGAACCAGGGACCCTCTGCACACATCAACAACAGTCACCCACGAAGCGTCGCTACCCATCGCTCCACAAAAGCCGCGGCCCTTGCAGAGCAAGGGACAACACTACATCTAGGTTTCAGAGCAAGTGACGTAACCGATTGAAACGCTACTAGCGCGTACCCGCTAACTAGCTAGCCATTTCACATCCGTTACATATAGTCAAACTAACAACATACTGAGTGATTCTAATGTCAGGGTGGGAAGAGAGGGTAAGAACGATTAGTGAGGGAGAGAAGGGGAGAGAAGAAATGTTTTATTCACTCGGACTTAAAGCTTACTTTCTGGCAGTTAGGCTTTTGGCCTTTCCCAATGAGACAATGAATCAGCTTTTATTTCCTCTGCTGCAATTATCCGGGACAGAAATGATCTTCAAACCCTTGACTGTGACTATGCCACTGCAGGGTATGTGTATGCATGAGTTATTTTGGTGTATGCATACTGCATAGCCAGATAAAAGCCAGATAATATGCTGAAGCTATATGCTGAATTCCACATTGTGACAATGATGTTACTGACGTCAGATCTCCTCCCATAGGTGAGTCTGGATTGGGGAAATCCACGCTCATCAACTCCCTCTTCCTGACTGACCTGTACTCCAAGGATTACCCTGGCCCATCCCTACGGATCAAGAAGACTGTGCAGGTAGCCTACACCCCCCCCCCCCCCCCCCCCCTTCCTCCAAATGTGGAAGTGCAACACAAGCAAAGGCCAAAGAGCACACAGCTCTCAGGCCAATACAAACAAACCCAATAACCACTGGAGGGTCACAGCGGCCAGGCCACAGGCAGCACGCCCAGAGCACCAGCAGCCAGAGATAGAGCCCACAGTGTTTTGTCCTTATATGTCCTTGATAAACAGAAGAGGGACAGATGAAGAGGCTGGGGGGGGGGGGGGCTAGTTCACTCAATGGATGGGTGCACATTTTAGTTTTTTTTAGTTAAGGGTGTTTGGGGAGATTTATGTGGCTTCTCTTTAGGATGGGGACAAGAAGGGGGGGAGTTGGACTCGGGGGCTCTGGTTCCTCTTGGGGCCTGAAGGGGTCAGTAGGAGGTTGGGAATGTTCCCATGAAACAACACCCAGTGGTGACTTTCCCACCAAACACAAGACTCCCATCCCGGAGGCATCCTGGGCCTCGGCTTTCTGTCTTTGTGATGTATATGCAAAGGCGCACACACCAGGGCGGTTTTTGGCTGCTATATTTGGGTTTTGTCACTATCACACTGAGGTGGGAGTTAGTAACCATTGTGAGTCATCATTTCCTGAATTAGAACCACACTTTTGCAAAGCTGTTTTCAAGAAATTAGCTTGTTCGTAAGAAAGCGTGTGACTTCATTTTGAATGTAGACCGACGTAAGTTGTTTTTCAGATTTGTGAAGGCCTAAGATTCCTGGTTGTGACTCTGGGGTCCCCGTGGTTCCTGCTGATGTGTTTGATCCTCCATTGAAGAGTGCGTCCAATGTTTAGAAATGGAGCTGTTGAGGTTGGCCAAAGCCACAGTGTAAATGTAGAGGGGTAGACTTGGGCCCAGTGTGCTGTGTGCAGCTGTCTGCTGAGGAGGAGAGACAGGGGGAAGAGTATTTATATTCCAGAACAATCTCTTATGTCTGTCAAATGGTCACATTCTGTCTACTCAGATTTCACTCAATTGATGGGTGCACATTTTTTGTTTTTTTGTTTCTCTTTCACTGAAATGGATTTAAAAGCAGATATGCAGGCACACACACACACACACACTATTCCGAAAGTATTTTGAGTGCTTGATATATGCCCTGCTAGAAAATAATGTGCATCTTAACTAAAGTGTTTTGCAAAGGCAAAGAATGTGTTTCTGCGTGTTTAGAGAGACTGAAAGAGGTCAACCCAAAATAACTACCCTTGTGAAAGTATGCAGCAGCCGAACAGAGAGCAACTGAAACAAACCGCAGCGGGAAGCTAATTATGCATTTGTCTTCTAAACCGTGAAAAATCTACCAGCACCATATCACTGTCACAGCTGCCATTTGTTTCCCAGGACTAACATGATTAAGCTATAGATGAGCCGTAGTGTATGGGGGAGGCTGAGAGATGAAATGGGAGCTATGGAGTTATGTCTTAGAGCCACCGTGTTGCTGTTTTGCAGGTGGAGCAGTCCAAGGTTCTGGTGAAGGAAGGGGGTGTCCAGCTCACTCTCACCATCGTCGATACGCCAGGGTTTGGAGATGCAGTGGACAATAGTAACTGGTGAGTATTGGGGAGTGAATGTGAGCATGTATGAAAGATATGGTGGAGTTTGTTTGTTGTGTGGGAGTGTGACTATATGCAATATTCTGTCTGCGTCAAGGATAGCCTAAATGTAGAGGTAAACAACATTTTCCTATTTTTCCTCTCTCTCTCTTTCTCACCTCTCTCTCATCCTCCCCTCTCAGCTGGCAGCCTGTCATTAACTTCATTGACAGTAAGTGTGAGGACTTCCTAAATGCAGAGTCCAGGGTGAACCGACGACTGATGCCAGACAACAGAGTTCACTGCTGCCTGTACTTCATCGCCCCCTCTGGCCACGGGTGAGTACTGACAGACCTTGGGGGAACAGTCCTTTTGTGATCATGTACCAGTACTACATTGATGTCATAGGATGTATAGTATATACTCATTGATGGCTAAATATATGAAGCCTATGCTACCCACCTTTCCTTGTCTGAAAAAGAGACTCGTATGAGCTGAAACACATTTTAGATTATAACAAATGTTGTTATACCATATGTGTACTGTAATTGTGTTCTCTATGCTGCTTCTGAGTTAAGGGTGGCCATGTATTTCCATGTGCATTAACTCTGTGTTATAGAAGTCATGACGTTATGCTTTTGTGTGTGTGTGTGTGTGTGTGTGTGTGTGTGTGTGTGTGTGTGTGTGTGTGTGTGTGTGTGTGTGTGTGTGTGTGTGTGCCTTTATCGATTATCTCTGCTTGCCTATGTATGTGAGCCCGAACGTGAACATGAATGTATTAGTGGAGTGTAGGCGCATGCGTGAGTTCACATATGTGAGTGGGAAGCAAGACCGAGAGAGATGTAGGCTGCCAATGTTGTGACCTACAAGGTTGCATAACACCCACTAGACAGAGAATGAGATGGAAGCGCTCTCACCATCACTGAGCCAGCCAATCAGGAGGAGGCAGCTCACTGAGGAGCCCCTGAGCTCAGAATCCCTGGGAATGGGATGCTTTATTTTCAGCTTAGAAAAATGCCTCCATAGATAGCCTCCGTAGCAAATCAGCTAGGCCCACTTTTTGTGTTAGGATCTATCCAATCCTACATATTTTAACCAGTCAAATGGTTGCTGTAATTATATGCAGCCATATAAGGAGGACTATGGACACTGACGTGGTTGTGACATTATATTATAATTATATAATATCATGAAATTGTCCGTTGTTAGACCGACACAAGGTAATGCATTAAGAGATCAGAAATCCTGTCAGTCCTTGCCTCTGCTAATGTGGAGACAAATTCAAAACATCCTCTGCCAGGTCTGTCCCTGTCGCTCTCCCCACACTTCATATGCCCCCTTTACTCCTGTGACCTGTAACAGCGGGTCTGTTGCTCTGTATCTGTATATTCCTGGAATCCACAGCCCTCCCCACCACCCCCCATCACCCTTACTGCTTTTCCCCCTCCAGCTCTCCCCTCCAGTCCCTGGACAGAACTCACTCTCTCAGGCCACAGAGAAGAAGAGCCCCTTTGTCCACCTACTCCCTCATCAGCCAGAGTGAGAACATCACAGAGAGAATAACAAAGAGAATCCCTCATGATCCCACCATGACATAATTAGTAGTGGTCACTGACTGGAAAAAAGAAAAGAAAGAAAAATACACTATATATACAAAAGTATGTGGACAACCCTTCAAATTAGGGGATTCGGCTATTTCAGCCACACCCATTGCTGACAGGTGTGTAAAAATCGAGCACACAGCCATGCGATCTCCATAGACAAACATTGGTCTTACTGAAGAGCTCAGTGACTTTCAGGGTGGCACTGTCATAAGATGCCACCTTTCCAACAAGTCAGTTCGTCAAATTTCTGCCCTGCTGAGCTGCCCCAGTCGACTTTAAGTGATGTTATTGTGAAGTGGAAAGTTTTAAAAACAACAACCGCTCAGCCGCAAAGTGTTAGGCCACACAAGGTCGCCAGGTCGCAATTGTAAATGAGAACGTGTTCTCAATTTGCCTACCTGGTTAAATAAAGGTTAAATAAAAAAATAAATAAATAAAAAACAAGCTCACAGAACGGGACCGATGAAGTGCGTAGCATGTAAAAATAATCTCCCCTCGTTTGCAACACTCACTACAAGTTTCAAACTGCCTCTGGAAGCAACGTCAGCAAAAGAACTGTTAGTCTGGAGCTTCATGAAATGGGTTTCCATGGCCGAGTGGCCACACACAAGCCTAAGATCACCATGCGCAATGCCAAGCGTCAGCTGGAGTGGTGTAAAGCTCGCCTCCATTGGACTCTGGTGCAGTGGAAACACGTTCTCTGGAGTGATGAATCACGCTTCACCATCTGGTAGTCCGATGGGCGAATCTGTGTTTGGCGGATGCCTGGAGAACTCTACCTGCCCTGATGCATAGTGCCAACTGTAAAGTTTGGTGGTGGAGGAATAATTGTCTGAGGCTGTTTTTCATGGTTCGGACTAGGCCCCTTAGGGACATGTTAATGCTACAGCATACAATGACATTCTAGACGAATCTGTGCTTCCAACTTTGTGGCAACAGTTTGGGGAAGAACTTGACGGGCCTGCACAGAGCCCTGACCTCAAGCCCATTGAACACCTTTGGGATGAATTGGAACGCAGACTGTGAGCCAGGCATAATCGCCCGACCTCACTAATGCTCTTGTGGCTGATTGGAAGCAAGCCCCCGCAGCAATGTTCCAATATCTAGTGGAAAGCATTCCCAGAAGAGTGGATGGTGTTATAACAGCAAAGGGGGGACCAACTCCATATTAATGCCCATGATTTTGGAATGAGATGTTCGACCATGTGTCCACATACTTTGGGTTATGAAGTGTAAATAAGACAGTGTTTCTTTGGTTCCTCCAGTGTTTTCTTGCCACTGGTGGCATAATGCACTGCGGCAGTTTGAGCAGAACAAGTACTAACTACAGAGAATTATTCAGGACTGTGTCACATCAAAGCATAAGTCAGCCTTTCCTGCCTGTCTGTGTTTGTCTGACTGACTGTATCTGTTTTGACTGTGCAACAACAGAGCCTCAGAACATGTTTTTTAACTGTGTAAAATGCGTTGAAGGCTGAAGCCCCTGGACATTGAGTTCATGAAGCGTCTCCATGACAAGGTCAACGTGATCCCTCTCATCGCCAAGGCAGACACTCTGACACCTGAAGAATGCCAGCTGTTCAAGAAACAGGTGTGTGTGTGTTCATTATTTGTGTTCGCACAAACACAACATGTGTATGGCAATTACTCATGTCATTTTTACCTTCAACTCAGATCATGAAGGAAATCCAAGAACACAAGATCAGGATCTATGAGTTTCCTGACGCCGAGGACGATGAGGACAGCAAGCTCATCCGGAAGATCAAGGTAGTGTCCAATGAGAGTGAGAGAGACTGATGCGGTCATTGGTATCAGTCCACACTAGTCCCTATCTGCCATTTTGTTTTGTCCCTGTCAGTTTGGTTATCTAATAGGTTGTTGATACTGTACAGGCTCACTGATTAACTGTCACTTCTCCCTCTGTCTCCATGTGTGGCAGGAGCGGATGCCTCTGGCAGTGGTTGGCAGCAACGTGGTGATTGAAGTGAACGGCAAGAAGGTCAGAGGTCGTCAGTACCCCTGGGGCGTGGCAGAAGGTAGGTTCAGAATGGGCCTGGCTGGGTTCTCTGTTCTCTGTCTGAGATGAAACAGTGGCATGGTATTGTCTGTGGGTTGTTGTTGTTCTGGAGAATGTCACTCACTGTGCCATGCAAGTGGATGAAGCACAGACGTGTGGAGACCTAGTGTAGGCAAACTGCATGGCCTCCCAGGAAATCCTCCCCCCCCCCCACTCCCCCAGAGAGTGTTTCTGACAGGGATTCTGGAAAAGGGGGACAGGGTTCTTCTACTATGGTATCATGGTCTCTCTGGCAGTGAACACTGTACTGTACCACCCCAGGGACCTCAGAGAGAGAGACCTTGTCACCCCTTTTTTCACCATTGGCCACAATGAATCGTTGTTGTTGTTCTCCACTTGATTTTCTTTTACTTTAAGTTCCCTGAAATACATTTTTTTCATTTTCAAGTGTTGCTCTGTGGTTGACCGTTGACCGTATCAGTGGTTGATCAGTCTTTCACTTTTTCATTCTTTCTTTTCTCTTTTTTCTTTCTGTCTATTCTTTTCCATGACTGACAGAGGGCATTTTTGGTAAACAAAACCATCTCTCACATTTGATACCCCTCTCCCTCAGGCCTTCCTCCCCTCTTCACTTTTTGTTGCTGCGACATTAGGTTGATCGTCAAAGTGGAGCTCGTACTAATTTAAAAACCTATAGGCTGTTCAGTGCTAACGCTTCTCCTAGAATAGAGCAACATCACCATCTAACTCATGTTAATAAGTACCTGATTATCTTAAAGGGATACTTTGGGATTTGGCTAATGATGCCCTTTATCTACTTCCCCAGAGTCAGATGAGCTTGTGGATACCATTTTTATGCGTCTGTGTCCAGTATAAAGGAATTTAGAGGTAGTTTCGTGAGCCAATGCTAACTAGCGTTAGCACAATGGCTGGAAGTCTATGGGTATCGACTAACACGCTAGATAAAGGGCCTCATTGCCAAAATCCTGAAGTATACCTTTTTATATTAAGTCATACCTTTTCCAGAACTGCATGATCTACCTTTATTCGTTTTAGTCATCATTTGGCCACTCGTCAACACTCAATTGTAGAACTGTTAAGAGTTACATTTTCACAAACTTATTGTATACATAGTATGTGAATGTATACATATTTTGCATGCATTATCTACGAACAGTCACTTATGTATATATGCTCTGTTGCTCTAAATCCTTGCACCATGATGCTGTTTGCTGACACTCCCTCCCTGTAGTTCCCACAGGGGGTCCATCACACATACTCCGTTGCATATTGATTCATAGACCATTTTACAATAAGTTCTTTGTCATGGGATAAGACATTTTTCCCTGTTCTTGGCTCATTCAATGGAAACCTCCATGCAGGTATCATAATCTAACGACCATTAGTAGCTAAAGCACTCGGGCTTAAAACTCCTGATGGGCAGCTGACCCCATGCGATAGCAGTGATCTTGCTCTCAGTATTGCTCTGTTTTAACGGCAGAGCACTGAAAACAACAGTGAGCAAGCAACAACCATTCAGTCCAGCGTACATCAGGAGTTTTCAGCCAATTGGCCGGGGGTGTGTCTTTCCATTAGAGCTACAAACATGCTTTGTTGTGTCCCTATGACCCTGTGACCCCACCTCAACCAAACCCTCCTCCACTCCCGTCCCATCACTGAGGCTGGCCTGCCCTGCCAGCCCTCATCTCCCCTCATGTAACCCCTCGTTCAGTAGACAGTCAGGGTGGACAGACACGGGTTACAGGGGTCACCTGGGCAGGACCTGGGTTCCTGTGTACCCTCCTCCCTCCCGTCAGAAGTCACTCAGGTAGGTGACAGCAAGGGGCTCTATGCATGCACCTCACGGGTAAGGTGTCCTCCTCCTCGTCCTCTTCCTGAGATCCATAGCTGACAGCGTGACGCACGTTAGGCTTAGCCCCAGATAAGGTGGGGCCTGGGGAGAGGAGCTATGTAGTAAAGGAGCCATGTTTTGATCAGGAAAGAGGAGGAATCCACATCCTCAGCAGCAGCAGCAGTGTCTCTGCGGTCCTTTTCCAGAATCCCATGTGATCTTTTAACCATGTGTGTGTTTAATCAGCTGAAATATATGTCTTAGAGCAGTGGTCTGTCTGGTCCGTGACATGTCTGTCTGTTGACTACTCTATGTACTGTATACTACTGAATGTGTGTGTTTGAGCAGTGGTCCAGTGAAATGTGTCTCTGTCTTAGTGATAGTTTTAACCATGTCTGTGTGTTCACTGAGCAGACACATTCTTGTTTAGTCTGTCTGAGCACGGGTTCTTTTGGCCAATGACTTTGTGTGTTGACTGTGTCTGTGTGTTTGACTACCTACCAGTCTCATCAGGTAATTACCTGTAATAGGAATGTACACTAGACTAGCTGAGCGACCCAGTGATTTCTGGCTCCGTGAGTAGAAATTGTCCCTTTGATCCGAGAACCTTTGTAATGTTACCGGGAATTCTGGGAACTGGTGTGTATTCTACCAGGATCCAATGATTGATGGCGATGTGATGAGATCAATCTCTGTGGGTCTCTGACATCTCTCTCTCTCTCTCTCTTCCTGTTTTAGTGGAGAACGGGGAGCACTGTGACTTCACTGTCTTACGGAACATGCTGATCAGGTGAGAGACAGAGGATGCATGTCAATCCTTTTATTCATCCATTATTGTCAGTGATTATACCACGGTATTTACAGTGATATAATTATTTGAGACCCAACTTCCCCAATTCTCTCCTGTAGGACCCATATGCAAGACCTGAAGGATGTGACCAACAACGTCCACTATGAGAACTACCGCAGCAAAAAGCTTGCTGCCGTAACCTGCAATGGAGGAGTGGACACCAGCAAGACCAAGAACCAAATGACCAGGTAGGAGAGAGACCTTAATCATCAGAGGAAATACCATAGATCTGATATGTTCAATAGTAATCAGACAGACAGGCTGAGAAAGAATCTAAAATATGTTGTAAAGCTTATTTCATAGATTAACCTGATGCTTGAGTCATAATGTCATTAAGTGACAGTGACCAGACTGTATTGGTTGGGATGTGCTTCGTTAATCACTGGTCACTGTTAGTGATTCTTGATGTTTGGTCCCTCACCTTTGACCTGTAGGAGCCCCCTGGCCCAGATGGAGGAGGAGCGGAGGGAACATGTCATGAAGATGAAGAAGATGGAAACAGAGATGGAGCAAGTGTTTGAGATGAAGGTCAAGGAGAAGAAACAGAAACTGAAGGACTCTGAGGCTGAGGTGTGTGTGTGTGTGTGTGTGTGTGTGTGTGTGTGTGTGTGTGTGTGTGTGTGTGTGTGTGTGTGTGTGTGTGTGTGTGTGTGTGTGTGTGTGTGTGTGTGTGTGTGTGTGTGTGTGTGTACACCAATTGGGAGACATAAGGACAGGAGAGGTAGAAGGCCTCAGTCAATTTGGATCTGTGTATCTGTCTGTTTTATTCACAAGTAACACATTTGCCTCCCTTCTCAGCTGGAGCGACGTCACGAGCAGATGAAAAAGAACTTGGAGGTTCAGTATAAGGAACTGGAGGAGAAGAGGCGCCACCATGAGGAGGAAAGGTGCAACTGGGAGGCACAGCAACGTATACTGGAGCAGCAGAAACTTGATGCTTCTAAGTGAGTGTCTGACACATTTAATCATCCTTGCTCTTATTCTATCAGACAAGCATATAGTATGTTTTGTCTATTTCTCTCAATGAAATGCAATTTTTAAATATTAAATAATTCCCTTTTTCTCTTTTTACAGGACCATGGAAAAGAACAAAAAGAAAGGAAAAATATTTTAAGTTGAACCTATTCCTCCAATTAAATATTGCAAACTCGTTTTTACATCCCTTTTGATGCTCACACAATCTATGACCCTCAAACCACATATACACACACACACACACTCACGCAAATAAGCCGTGTTCACACTGCACTTAGCTCAGGGCTAAGAGGGTGTTCACGCTTGCACATTCTAAAGTGGGCTAGCTGACCCTATTGTACTATTTAGACATTCCATCCCAACCTCTCTTACATGCAGTACGTCATACATGGACCTCACACATGCATCTCATTCTAATTCAGTACATACAACAACACAACCCAATGTCACACTCATACACCACTATATACACACACAGCCACGTCCCTCTTTTGGGGGTCTGCCAAAACCTTTTATTTCTATTCTTGACAAGGAGGAAATTATGTCCCTCTGATCTTTTGGAGTTTTACACATGGCAGGCACCATGCATAGGCACCATGCATCCTTTATACTAGTACACTACAATCTGTTCTCTAGTCTAGCTAGCTCACCTGTTTCTTCCAGCAGAGGCAGCTCAAGACCATTCACAAGCACACTCCATTGTGACATGTGTAAACACAATTACATACACTCGGACATTCCCTGAACTCCTGGGACATGTGCATGTTAAACACACACTTGTAGGTGATTATTAAGGGTTCGAGTCAGGTGGGAGTGTACAAGAAACAGGAAAATAATTGTTTGGAATTATGACAGTGAAAAGCCAAGTCGAGATGAAAAAGCCAGGTTCAGGAAAGGTGGTGACCTATCTTAAATGTGTGTGTACTTGTGTGTGTGCACGTGCCTGTGTGTGTACAACTGTAAACCATGTGTTTGTGTCTTCTATTTTAGTAATAGAAGACACATTTAACGGTATAAACAGTAACATTGTCAGTGTCATAACATTCTCTGGATACTGAAGCAGATAATTATGTCCCTAATTATATAGATAATGTTACACAAATCATATGGGTGTCTAAAACAATGATAACCGTGATTATGGCAATGTTTTATATTGTGAAGTGATGGATTTTGTCAAAGCCCTAAACCTAAAGCCCTATCTATTCCTTGTCCCCTCTCTCTGTCTCGTTCCCTGTTCTGAAGACTGTACCGAGAGCTCTAAATGCATGGGTTTGTCCCAAACGCACGGTGAGACTCTGACACTGAGACACATTGTGTGACACCTCTAAACCCTTACCTCTCTGAGGTCCGTCAAGTTTTATTTTAATATATTATGTATGTATGGTTGGACAACTATCCCTTGAATCCAGTAGGATCATTAAGCGGTTAAACAATTATTATTTTAGTGTAGTCTTGATTTTACAAACCTCTAGAATCTTAAAATATGCACTTGAAGACATGCAAAAGGGACACAGAAAATGCACAGATAAATACAACACACATAAAACCCCTGTCATTTTCTTCTGGTTCACATACATAATGGAATTGACTGTAAATTGTTATATACTTCAACTGAACACAAATCCCAGAAGACAACCTCTGACCTACACTGCCTTCACAAGCCACACTCACACACACAATATAACTATATGCCAACTGTATACTTTCTCAGGACCAGTCTCTTGTTGCAGGTCTCTGAGTTGTAATAGTCAGAAGTTAGTCCATGGTCTGAGAAGTCTTAAAGGCTCATTTGAGCTAAGGTCTGAGACAAACTTTTCCTAAATCATTCTTTAACCACTCCCCTATCTAATAGTGTTGAAGGTAGCCATAACTTTAGCAGTTGTTTTTGTTATTGTTTTTTTATATATCTACACTCTTCAGCTTTATTCTGTTCTTCATTTTATTATCATCTGTTCTCTCTAACTGTACATTATTAATATTAAAGATGAGAAGGTTATGCTTAAGTGAAATGTTTCCTCTCCCTTTATTAAAGCAGTGGATTCTTACATACAGTACATTAAAACACAATAACGTTCATGTGCATCTTAACACTCATATTAATTCCATATATTGCAAAATAGTTATTGCTGCATTCAAAGTGATAAACATGTCAGTTTCTTACTGTTAAGTGTTATAGGAAATAGTTCTGAAAGTTTTTATAGTAAAGTGAACATGGGTACAGTATAGTACAGTAAAACATGGGGTAAGATGATAACCAAAAGTTTGGTGCCATCCAGTGAGCTACATTAAAACTCTCTGCTTGTATGTCGAGGATAGAGTAGTCTTCATGGAGCTGGTGAGGCTTGAGTCATGATGAGGAGGTTGTCAAGGATGAGTGGAACTCTCAATGCCTCTACCTGTGGCCACAGCTGCTGGCTGCTTGAGCCGGTTGAAGGCTTTCTGTACCCACCGCTCACTCAAGCGGAAGCAAATAAATTTCCCCTTGACAGTTTTGACCCTGTAGTAGAGAAATAAGGATACAAAGAAAAGGGTAATATTCAGATGGGTACTATTCGTTTTATGACTGTTGCAAGTCAGTGAAGTCACTAGTTCTTTATTCTTCCATAATTGAGACAATGCAAGGGCCTCAAACTAAGCGTTTGTGCTGTTGGACTCTGGCATCAGTGGAAGAGGAACAAACACTTACACAAATGCTGGTAGGGGGCAGCCTCTGTGAGTCTTCTGGATGGAGTCAATCTTATTGCGGGGCACTATCACTCTGAAGAAGCTGAAACAGCAGCTTTCTGGTGATGTCTGCAGTCCAAGAGCTGTGGGGGATAAGATGGGTCAATTAGAACATCCTTGTGACTATTTCCTAGCATAAGCCGTGAGGCAATCAACCCAAGATAAGCATGACTATCTTACAGGTATATAATCAAGATCATAAAAGGATAACTTATCCAAGTGCCCCTATCAAGAGGGCATATAAGCACTCACTTGGGATACATCCTTCTGTTAATGCACAATCCTTATGAAAATATAATGAACTTACGGGTAGCATAGGAGTGGAACATTGTCAGCAGCAATAACCCAAGAGCCAAGCAGGTAGTCTTCATGATGGTTTGAGATGTCGAAGGTCTGGCTTTTGCCCTGTTGTCTTGGTTCCTCTGTAGTCTGAGTCCGTAAGAGTTACATCTCCCCATATAAATACTGTCCAGATGCATAATGGAACTTCCAGAGTTATATAAATATTTCGTTGAAGAGTAGGTGCAATTACACACTACCGTTATAATCTCAAAATGTCACTACGCCCCCATAGCTTGCCAAGTTAACCACTACTGATCAATGGCTGTAGTCTTTATATTCAGTTCCTTTTTGAGAGGTAGGGGACTCTGTAAACATGATGGTGTGAAGATAAGATTCAATGCAGTGCCACCACAGTGCTTACAACTTCTCTCCAGAAACCCTCTGTCAGTGGAAAGCTGATGACGAATCTTCACAAGAAGTGGATCAAGCAGGAAGGGGTCATACTGTATGACAAAGTTTTGCTAAAAATATTTTTTCATCCTACTGTATTTCATCAGCTATTTGAAAACATGCCATCATCAAACAACATCCATTCAGCAGTCCTGGAAGAAGCTGAATCTTCAGATGTGTGACTCTGTATGTTGTCCTCCTGCATTATTTAGTTGTAATAGATCAAATATGGGTATACAATCACAATTACCACAAGCCTTAAAGCGGCAATCAGCAGTTAAAGCAATAACATGTATAGGGTTGGAGAAATGTAACCACTCTCAAATTCATAGACAGAGCTATGTAAAACATTGGAGTCAAACACACTTATATTTTGGGTTCTGATGGTGAGACAGTTGAACTAAGCTACATACATAAGTCCAAAAATGGATGTAGTAACTGCAGATTGCCCCTGTAACTGAATTAATATAAACAAAGTATTCACACCCCTTGACTTTTTCCACATTTTGTTGTGTTACAGCATGAATTTAAAATGAATTAAATGTAGTTTTTCTTGTCACTGGCCTACACACGATACCCCATAATGTCAAAGTGGAATTGTGTTTTTTTTTATTTTTACAAATTAATACAAAATTAAAAGCTGAAATGTCTTGAGACAATAAGTAAGTCAACACATACAATTAGCTGTAAGGTCCCTCAGTTGACCACTGAATTTCAAACACAGATTCAACCACAAAGACCAGTGAGGTTTTCCAATTCCTCGCAAAAAAAGGCACCTATTGGTAGATGGGTAAAAAAAACGCTATTGAATATCCCTTTGAGCATGGTGAAGTTATTAATTACACTTTGGATGGTGTATCAATACAGCCAGTCACTACAAAGATACTGGTGTCCTTCCTAACTCAGTTGCCAGAGAGGAAGGAAACCGCTTAGGGATTTCACCATGAGGCCAATGGTGATTTTAAAACAGTTACGACTGTGATAGGAGAAAACTGAGGATCAGGGGTGTAGGTAATGCTTCAGGAGCACTCCCTCACCTTTTTCAATTTGAGAATACATGGAGCTGGTAAAACTATTTCTGGAAAATGTATTCTGATTAATTCTATTAAATTACCATGAAAACCATTTAATGACAGACCAAATAAATATGTAGTCTATAGCAGCCTAGAGGTAGGTAAATGGTGATTTCATCTATGAAAATACACTTTATGAATTGATAGTTCACCTCTCTATTTTCTTTTATTCTTTAATAGGGTATATTGTAGCCATGTGTTAAAGCTAATCAAATCAAAGTGTATTTACGATACAGTGTAGTGCAGTGTGCAGTAGTGGTGGGTGGGTAAAATCACTGGGGCAGCCAAGCCCCCCCCCCCCATAATTCATATGCCTTGCTACCATGATATACTGTATTCGCCTAAAGGCTGAGACAATAAAAAGACACAGTGGCAGAATAAATTCAACCAAGCCTTTGTTTAATCACAAAACCAGATAGCAACCTCTGTCCAGTAAAGTATATTGCATGTACAGTAACATGACCTACAGCATAGTCAAGCAAGTTCATATTTCCAACAGTTTCAGACCACAAGACAACTGTTGATTTAGAACCACAGAGTGTTACATTTACATTTGAGTCATTTAGCCGACAGTCTTATCCACAGCAACAATTGGGGTTAAGTGCCTTGCTCAAGGGCACATCGACAAATTTCACCTAGTCAGCTCAGAGATTAGAACCAGCAAATTTAGTCCAATCAATGTAAGATACATATGATGTGGCTGTCCATGGTTCAGATTTCATAGAGTATAAGATTTTTTGTTGTTGTTGTCTTAGTCTAAAATGCTTGCTCGCCAAACTTCTATTCATGGGCAACGTTAGCTTCTTAACATTAGCCTTTTACATCTAGCTACACATTGAACTTCCATCCTCTCAGGCCAGGAGCACGACAATGTTTAAATTATTGGTTGGATCAGAATCACCGTATAATCACTGGCCAGTATGGATAATTAAGTAAAACCACAAGTCCAAATCCCTATCTCCATCCATGGCTAATTTAGGAAAGGGACCATTTTAGCTAGCTGGCTAGCTAGCTACCGGACGACAACAAGATGCAACAATTCTGTCAATGCTCTCAATGCTCTCAATGGGATTTGATAGGAGTGATGCCAAATCCAAGCTGGCTTCCCTTTACACTTTCAGGACCATTCACAGTTGAGCTCGCTCAGTTTAGCTCAACGCTGATTGGCAATTTTTTGAATACTTTTTTTTTGTCAAGGGAAGCAAAGATTGTACTTCTTGGAGAGATATCCTCTTGTCTGATGAAACAAAAATAGTACTGTTTGGCCATAATGACCATCGTTATGTTTGGAGGAAAAAGGGGGATGCTTGCAAGCCGAAGAACACCATCCCAACCGTGAAGCACGGTGGTGGCAGCATCATGTTGTGGGGTGCTTTGCTGCAGGAGGGACTGGTGCACTTCACAAAATAGATGGCATCATGAGGAATGAATATTATGTGGATATATGGAAGCAACATCTCAAGACATCAGTCAGGAAGTTAAAGCTTGGTCGCAAATGGGTCTTCCAAATGGACAATGACCCCAAGCATACTTCCAAAGTTGTAGCAAAATGGCTTAAGGGCAATAAAGTCAATGTATTGGAGTGGCCATCACAAAGCCCTGACCTCAATCCTAAAGAAAATTTGTGGGCAGAACTGAGAAAGTGTGTGCGAGCAAGGAGGCCTACAAACCTGACTCAGTTATACCAGCTCTGTCAGGGGGAATGGGCCAAAATTCACCCAACTTATTGTGGGAAGCTTGTGGAAGGCTACCCGAAACGTTTGACCCAAGCTAAACAATTTAAAGGCAATGCTACCAAATACCAATTGAGTGTATGTAAACTTCTGACCCACTGGGAATGTGATGAAAGAAATAAAAGCTGAAATAAATCACTCTCTCTACTATTATTCTGACATTCCACATTCTTAAAATAAAGTGGTGATCCTAACTGACCTAAGACAGGAAATTTCTACTAGGATTAAATGTCAGGAATTGTGAAAAACTGAGTTGAAATGTATTTGGCTAAGGTTTATGTAAACTTCCGACTTCAACAGTATATTAATGACTTCCCTTGAGATCCATGGATACACGCCACTGGTGTAGTGTAAGTTACACAATGCAACTTATTTGACATCATTGAGTGATCCTGGCGGGTACTCCAATCTTTTAAAATAGCACTCATCTGTTGCCTACGACTAATAGTCAAACTCATCAAATTATTATTATTATTGCAAATAGAAGGTTATCACTTTTCACAATGGGTCTTTTCACAAAGAATTTTCTTCTGAAACTCTTCAGTCTATTCTTGTTCTGAGAAATGAAGGCTATTCCATGCAAGAAATTGGCAATTTCTCGCATGGAATAGCCTTCATTTCTCAGAACAAGAATAGACTGACGAGTTTGAAAAGAAAGTTATTTGTTTCTGGCTATTTTGAGCCTGTAATCGAACCCACAAATGCTGACGCTCCAGATACTCAATTAGTCTAAAGAAGGCCAGTTTTATTGCTTCTTTAATCACAACAACAGTTTTCATCTATGCTAACATAATTGCAAAAGGGTTTTCTAATGATCAGTTAGCCTTTTAAAATGACAAACTTGGATTAGCTAACGCAACGTGCCATTGGAACACAGGACTGATGGTTGCTGATAATGGGCCTCTGTATGCCTATGTAGATATTCCATAAAAAATCAGCCGTTTCCAGCTACAATAGTAATTTACAACATTAACAATGTCTACACTGTATTTCTGATCAATTTGATGTTATTTTAATGGACAAAAAATTGCTTTTCTTTCAAAAACAAGGACATTTCTAAGTGACCCCAAACTTTTGAACGGTAGTGTATATCAATTAGATATTTCTGCATTTCATTTTCAATAAATGTACAAAAATGTTAGCATTTTTTAATTCTAGCTGTAACACAACAAAACATGGAATAAGTGAAGGGGTATGAATACTTTCTGAAGGCACCGTCTTTGCATAGTCACACTAGGTCTACTGTATGACAATTATTTTAGGAAACCCCCAAGCATTTTCTCTATCATATGTTCTTCTTTTTTTGTTTGTGTGAAAAGCGTAGGATGCTGTTTTCCTCTTTTGCAGAAATCTGTGGTGTGGAGCTATCTGTGTCAAGTGGAGATGCTACAGACAGCAGATGTTATCAGATATTTTCACATGCATACAGTAAGATTTTTTAGAAAGTTCTTATCGGGCTGACTCACACAATCACACACATTTTCAACCCTCACCAATTTCCACAGACAATTCATCATTGATATGCTGCAATAACGCAAATGAGAGAATTCTAGACCTCACATGTATGTTCAATAAATGTTAAATGAATGTAGAGAATGTGTTTTCTTTTGGACTATTAGGTTTTGGTTGTAAATTGCAATTAGACAAATTTTACAACCCAGTGTAGACTGCAAAACGTTGATGACACTGACTCAGGTTATCAACTAATTAAGTTAGTTAGATTAGATATGAATTTATGAAGTTCCTTGCCTCACCCTTTATGGAAGTTCATCATCTAAGATTCTCACATTAATTTTCCACCTCTCAATGTCCTAGTCTGTAATCCCCTGAAGACTTCAATCTTTCTAGTTCACAATAACTCTACTGCTTCATACCACAATGGCTACCACCCTGTAGCGCTCACATCTGTAATTATAAAGTAATTTGAAAGGCTGGTTATGGCACACATCAACTCCATCACCCCATTCACCCCCAGACCCACTCCAATTTGCATATTGCCCCAACAAATCCATAGACAATGGAATCTCAATTGCACTCCACACTGCCCTCACCCACCTAGAAGGAATACCTATGTGAGAATGCTGTTCATTGACTACAGCTCAGCGTTCAACACCATTGTTCCCTCCAAGCTCGTCACCAAGCTTAGCACCCTAGGACTGAACACCTTCCACTGCAACTGAATCCTGGACTTCCTGACGGGCCGACCCCAGGTGGTAGGGTAGGCAACATCACCTCCGCCACGCTGACACTCAACATGGGGGCCTCACAGAGGTGTGTGTTTAGTCCCGTCCTGTACTCACTCTTCACCCACAACTCTGTGGCCACACACGACTCCAACACCATCATCAAGTTTGGGATACAGGAAATGTGGGGGCGAGCATGCCCCCATCCACATTGACTGGGCTACAGTGGAGTGGGTTGAGAGCTTCAAGTTCCTCGGTGTCCAAATCACTAAGGATTAAAAATGGTCCACTCACATGCACACTGTCAGGATGAAGGCGTGACAGTGCCTTTACCCCCTCTGGAAGATGAAAAGGTTTGGCATGGGCCCTCAAATCCTCAAAAAGTTATACAACTGTACCATTGTGAAAGGAAGGCCTAGGAAAATCATTAAAGACTCCAGCCACCCAAGCCATAGACTGTATTCTCTGCTTCCACACAGCAAGTGGTACCGGTGCATCAAGTCTGACACAAACAGGCTCCAGAACAGCTTCTATTCCCAAGCTATAAGACTGCTAAATAGCTAACATAATGTCTACACAGACTATTTGAGTTGACCCTTGTATTTGATTTTTGATTTTTGCACTGGCTCTATGTACAATCACAGGACTCTACATACATACGGACACTGACACTCCAACACACACACATAACATGAATACACATTTATACTGACTCTACACACATACGCACACACACATTCACATACAATAATAATTTATTCTGCTGCAACTCTGTTCATCATATATCCTGATAACCTTACCGCTATACAGATCTACCTCTATCATTCCAGTATCCCTGCACATTTTAAATATGGTATTGGAACTGACTCTGTATATAGCTTCTTACTTTCTCATCTTCTTATTTTTATTTCTTGTGTTTTTTCTCTGCCTTGCGTTATTTTTAGTGCTACATTGATATTTATTACTTCATTTCGGTGTTTGGCGCTTGCAAGAAAGACATTTCACTGTACTTGTGCACCTGACATTAAAACTTGAAACTTAATCTACCGTAAACACAATAACAAAATCTTGCGCGCTCGGTCTTGTCGTTATGGTAATTTATTCACCCACCACTGACGCACTTCCAAAAACCCGCTGAAATTCAAAGTGTATTTGAAAAGGCTTCAAATGAACAGCCGTTCGAATCTTTCCGCAGTTTATGCTCAGCCGTGACTTGTTTGCTTGACCTACACGGACACTTCTGTTGAGGTAAGGGGATGTTATACCCGACACATTATAGGTAAATAGCTGAAAGTATGTTCAGCCAGCTAGCAGCAGTAACATTCAGCTATCTATGCATTCTCCAGAGTCCAGTTAGCTTGTAGCTAGCCAGCTGAGTTATTGTAACCAACCTGCCGAATAAATCAATTAGCTAACGTAAGTTAAGTTGCATAAACTATAGCTAGGCACTTAATTTGGTGTTTATTTCACAGGAAGATCATGGATGGGGAATTTCGAAGTGGGTTGGCGACAGCTTTGAAGAGACATAGAGATCCTTTGTCTGACACAGAAGACAATGTCCACTCGTCTGGTGAGTGTGTCAACATCACTGCGTGCGCATGAGTGCTTGTTAAACCCCCTAAGGTAGACGTCCACGCCCCGCGAAAATCGAATTAATAAATTCATTCAAATCAAATGTCAAAAAGCTCTTTGATATGACCTTAAAACAATTCCATATAGTTAAGCAGACCCCCCCACTTCCCTGGCTTAAACAGGTCTTAGACTCTTAAGGCTTGAACAAGTATTAATTAGTCAACTCATGTCATCCATCATCAGTGCAGTGTTGGGGCATACCCATTATTATTATTGTGAGCTTCCCTTTCCTGTCTTACAGATGTCAATGATGTTCAGAAAAGGCGTCGCCTGGAGGTGTTGGGCGAGAAGAACGTCAGCCCTACAAAGAAGTCTTCAACTAGAGACCGCCTCCGCTGTGCAGAGCTGGTGAAGCCTGACACCCCTGCTCTCTGCTCTGTCCGCTCCAGAGTACAGCAACTAACCCAGAGACGTGAGGGTAAAAGGATAACGCCCCCTCCTAAAATTACCAACTCGCAGCCTGTATACAGTATCGATAGAACTTGAATATGGCAGTATCTGTGCAACACTCAGATCTGTAGTCATTGAGAAACAGTGACTCCAACTGGGGATGTTTTGTTTACAGGAGGGCATGTGCTGGCTCATAGATGCCTCTCTGATCCAGGGTCTGGGGTACCATCCATTAAATTCCAGGATGGATTCAAAGAGCACCATCTTATTGGTGAGGATTCTTATACATTTACCTTCCAGCTTCTTTACATTCATTGAATGCAAGTGATAACACATTTGCACTAAAGTGGTTAAATGATAGGAGCATCTGGTCTGTTTCAGGTGAGGCAGAATTCAGCTCGCGGGTGGAGCGGTTTAGATCCCCCACCACTCCTCAGGCCAGCCCCCTGCCAGCCAACCGGTGGCCCCGTACCCTCTCCAACGCCGTTACCAACTTACAACTGAAACTCGAGGCCAGTGACACGCCCAGCTCCAAACAAGCCTCCCGCATACGCCAGGTCTGTGCCACACACAGGTGAAAAATCTGTCTGTGCCCTTGAGCAAGGCACTTAACCCTAATTGCTCCTGTAAGGTGCTCTGGATAAGAGCATCAGCTAAATGACTAAAATGTATATGTGAAATGTACCAGGAGTCTTGAGGTATGCAATGCATTCTGAAATATTGCTGTTGCACAATTCTTAAAATTCCTGTGAAGTTTCTAACAGCTTCTATTTGTCTGACCAATCAGGAGAGGGAGGAGGAGCTGCGTCTCGTAAGGGCCCAGCCAATCACAGAGAATGTCTTCCTAAAGCGAAGCTACTCTGATTCCTCACTGACTGAGGTAAGTTGTTACCCTCCCTCTTGTGTCTGGTCACAGAATATTGTTAAGTGTTATGTTTGTGGCTTCTGCTCAGCCCAGTCAAAGCTCTTCTCTGTCTTGGCACCTCAATGGCGAAACGAGTTTCCCGCTGACACTAGGACAGCAGAGTCCCTGCCTGTCTTTCAAAAATGCCTGTAACTCTACCTCTTCAAACAGTATCTTAAATTATGTGCACATTATGATCTGTTTCTCTTAATTGTCTAAAATCATATTTTATAACTTGTTGGCAATGGAACAAGCTTTCAAGTCATGCCCACCTGACACATATTACGATTTATAATGGATCCTTTTTGAATTGCGTAAAGAACAGTAATTGTGTGATGGCTGTTATGCAGGGTTGTGTTTCAAATGAAATGACTACAAGTATACTTGCTCTAGTTCCTCAACAGCACAGCTAGGAGAACTCAAAGTACCTTTTTATAGTTGAACTCTTTGACATAAAATTGCTTAGGAACTGTGCACACCTTGGAAAGGTGTGTGTGTGGCCACTTGGAGACACCAGTTAGTCCTCTCACTCAAACCCTTATTAAGTTTTATTTTGCAGATACCCCACATTTTCCAGGAATAGGCTTATGTTACTAAATGTATTTTCAGATTTTGTTGTAAACAAATGCGACAAAGTACAGTAAATGTAAAATGCACATAAAATCTGTTGTTTTGTGTAATGTTTGGATTCAGTCCTGTCAGGTGAACTGTTGTGTACTCACCATTTGGTCTAATAATTTTCCCATTATCTCCAAACTGTTCCCTTTCAATTACTACCGTGGTTATGCATTTTCATATTTCTTAAACATTTCAATATACTGTAGCAAATTCCCATGTGTGTAAAGGGTTAATCGCTCTGGATAAGACCGTCTGCTAAATTACTAAAATGTTGAGCTCAAGTACTTGTTTCCTGATAGAACAATGATATTTGTTGTGATATCATTAGAGGGCGACCCCACCCGTCTCCGCATTCTCCCCTTGGATGATGTTTAGACGTAGCAGGAGACTGCAGTGGCCACCGTTCCAACCATGGAATGTGAGTTTACTTATATGGACTTAGTGTAACTGGTTCTGAGGAGAACAGGGTGTCTTGAAATGTCACAGGTGTCACTGATGAGGTGTCATTTTCATCCTCCAAGTCACTTGACTGGTAATCGGGTATAGGGTTCACTTGGTCCTTCATATAGTGGTACAGAATCTTTATAATATATAGTGCCTTCGGAAAGTATTCAACCGCCTTGATTTTTTCTGTATTTTGTTGCGTTAAAGTATGATTTAATTGTGGGTGAAAAATTCTAACATTTATGAAAATTTAATGACAAATAAAACACTAATATATTTTGATTTGATAAGTATTCAATACATGTTAGAAACACCAATAGCAGCAATCACAGCTGTGAGTGTTTCTGGGTGGGTTAAGAGCTTTGCACACCTAGATTGTTCAATATTTGCACATTCTTTTTCAATTTCTTCAAGCTCTGTCAAGTTGGTTGTTGACCATTGCTAGACAGCCATTTTCCAGTTTTGCCAATTTAAGGCAACTGTAAATAGGCCACTCAGGAACATTCAATGTTTTCTTGGTAGGCAATTCCAGTGTAAATTTGGCCTTGTGTTTTAGGTTATTGTCCTGCTGAAAGCTGAATTCCTCATCCAGTGTCTGTTGGAAAGCAGACTGAACCAGGTTTTCCTCTAGGATTTGGCCTGTGCTTTGCTCTATTCTGTTTTTTATCCTAAGGAAAATCCCTAGTTCTTTGCTGATGAACATGCACTACCCGTAACATGATGCAGCCACCACAATGCTTGAAAATATGAAGTGGTACTCGGTGATGTGTTGGATTTGCCCCAAACATAATGTTTTGTATTCAAGACAAAAGTTAATTTCTTTGTTGCAAACAGGATGTATGTTATTGGACATTTTAAAAATGTTTATTATGCACATGCTTCCTCCTTTTCACTCTTCAGGTTAGTATTGTGGAGTAACTACAATGTTGTTGATCCAGCCTCAGTTTTCTCCTATCACAGCCAATAAACTTTAACAGTTTTAAAATGACTATTGCCCTCATGGTGAAATCCCTGAGTGGTTTCCTTCCTCTCCGGCAAGGTTTATTGATACACCATCCAAAGCTTAATTAATGACTTCACCATGCTCAAATGGATATTCAGTGTTCATATTTCTACCCATCTACTAATCGGTGCCCTTTGTGAGATTTTGGAAAATCTCCCTGATCTTTTGTTTGAATATGTGCTTGAAATTCACTGCTTGACTGTGGGACCTTACATATTGTATGTGCGGATTGCAGAGTTGAGGTAGTCATTCAAAAATAATGTTAAACACTATTGCACACAGTGAGTCCTTAACTTATTATGTGACATGTTAAGCACATTTTTACTCCTGAATGTATTTAGGTTTGGCATATCAATGGGTTTGAGTACTTATCGACTCAAGACATTTCATATTTTCATTTGTAAAAGAATAATATATATATATATCTCCACTATGACATGGGATATTGTGTGTAGATTAGTGGCACAATCTCAATTTAATCCATTTTAAATGCAGTCTGTAACACAACAAAAAGTGGGAAGTCAAGGGGGTTGAATACCTTCTGCTGTAAATGCATAGACATGTGCATAAGAGGAACAATGCATTTTAGGGGGCTAATTTGTCTGAGTGTCCAGCAGGCAGACCTCAATGTGACTGGTGATGAACCTTTTGGGGTGAAGGACGGCAGCTTTACCGAGACATCTGTCTTCACAAAGGTCGATGGAGTGGAGCCTCCAATTCAAGACACCGGTAAGACACTGCAAGAGAAGTCAATGCATTATTACAGTTTAAGAGCTTGAAGGTAGATACGTTAATGGTATATGTTGAGAGAAATCTGACTAAAATTAAGAATCTGAATTTTGTGCAAATGTCAGTGTAGAGAGGTCAGATTGTGATTATTCAACAGGTGAGGTGACCAAGTCCTCAGTTCACATGGATGTCCCACCAAAAGAGGTGAAGGGGAGACACATGGCTGAGCAGCAGGCAGAGTGCACTATGGACATTTGTCAGGGAACTTCTCGACCAGATGATCATGAGACAGCAGAGGGTCCTGTAGTGAAAGAGCAGCAAAAGGCAGTCTCTCCTGCTCGTGACAAGCAGGAGGAAAGGGATTTAGTCCACAGGGGGGTGAAATTCTATGTTAATGATGAGTCCCATTTGTTTTTAGTTAATCCTGTGGCAATGGAGTCAAAGGGAGATGGTGAGGAGTTGGGTTCTTCTGTAGTTGAGGAGCAGATGGTGTCCATACAAGAGAAGGAGATGAGGTCTTCTGTAGTTGAGGTGGGGTCCCCTGTAGATGAGGAAGTGGGGTCCCTGAAAGAGGAGAACTGGGAGGTGGGGTCCTTTGTAGATGAGGAAGATGTGGCTTCCTCTTTAGGTGAGAAACATGTGGCGTCTGCTGTAGGTGAGGAAGAGGAGGTAGTTCAGTCCCAACTAGAGAAGGTTGGGGACCTATTAGGTGAGGAGATGGAGTCTTCTGGAGTTGAAGAACAAGGGAAAGCGGAAAGTATTTTAGATGACATCCAGGGTGAGAAGTCTGTTCTAGGTGAACACCAGGGGGAGTTGGGTCCAGAGCAGGGAGAGGCCGCAAACGCATCAGCTGTGTCAGACAGAGAACAGGGAGACTCTGAGCTGCTTACAGACGAGGAACAGACTGATGAACCACAGTCAGAGGCCAGAGGGTTAAAGAAAGTCACATTTATCCTGGAGCCAGAAATGATCAATGACTCAGCCCTGTCTGAGCTGGACTCTTCATCAAGCTGGAAAAGAGAAAGTATGTCAGGTGAGACATGTCTAGGTTGTTGGCACAAGTTGGGCAGGAGGTGAGACACAACCACGTTGGGTTACACACACAGTTGCGCACACCTGGGCATAAAGTCATAAAGATACTGGTCAAATATTTCTCTCACTACCATTGTCTAAACAAGGGATTCAATGGGTCACTGCCAACACTTTGCACCTAATCTTTTTTCTACACTATGAACAGCTAAATTATGACATTTTAAAATATTTGTTACATGTTGGAATAACAGTAAAATGACAGTGAAAATAACAGTAGCGAGGCTATATACAGGTGGTACCAGTACAGAGTCAATGTGCGGGGACACCGGTTAGTCGGGCTAATTGAGGTAATATGTACATGTGAGGTAATATATTTGTAGACTTCAAATTGAGCGCAAGAAGCCTAAACAGATATACAGTGCTTTCAGAAACTTGTCCAACCCCTTGACTTATTCCACATTTTGTTACGTTACAGCCTTATTCTAAAATGGGTTTGATTGTTTTTTTTGTCAGTCCCTGCCACTGGAAAAACATCCCCAAAGCATGATGCTGCCACCACCATACTTTGCTGTTGGGATGGTGCCAAGTTTCCCCCAGCTGTGACGCTTGGCATTGAGGCCAGAGTTCAATCTTGGTTTCATCAGACCAGAGAATCTTGTTTCTCATGGTCGGAGAGTCCTTTAGGTGCCTTTTGGAAAACTCCAAGTGGGCTGTCGTGCATTTTACTGAAGAGTGGCTTCCGTCTGGCTACTCTACCATACAGGCCTGATTGGCGGAGTGCTGCAGAGATGGTTGTCCTTCTGGAAGGTTCTCCCATCTCCTCCCTGAGCCCCTTTTCCTCCTGTACCCTTCCCCAGATCTGTGCCTCGACACAATCCTGTCTCCGAGGTCTACGGACAATTCCTTCAACCTCATAGCTTGGTTTCTGCTCTGACATACACTGTCAACTGTGGGACTTTATATAGACAGGAATGTGCCTTTTTTTTAAATCATTTCCATCAATTGAATTTACCACAGGTGGATTCCAATCAAGTTGTAGAAACTTCTCAAGGTTGATGAATGGAAACAGGATGCACCAGAGCTCAATTTTGAGTCTCGTAGTAAAGAGTCTGAATACTTATGTATATAAGGTATTTCTGTTTTTATTTTTACAATACATATAATACATACAGCCCAGTTTTTGCTTTGTCATTATGGGGTATTGTGTGTTAAATCATCCATTTTAGAATAAGGCTGTCACATAACAAAATGTGGAAAATGTAAGGGTTCTGAATACTTTCTGAATGCACTGTAATATTTGACTAAACATAATCATTTCAAACCTTGATTACATTTGTGAACATAGTCCTGCGTAGTGTACCGTCTTTGGGACAGTAAAACGGGTGTCCTGACTTCTCAATCCCGTGGCGTTTATTGTAGGGGTGTTCACCCCGGTGTCATGGCTAAATTTCCAACCTGGCCACCTAATCATCCACCTCATTCCTAATTGGCATATATCATTCCTCACCTCTCCAACTGATAGTTGATGTGTGGTGAGAGTTCTGGCACAAAATGGTCGCTGTGCATCACTGAGGTGAGTGCTTCACATTGATGGTGGATGAGGTGCGTTTTCCCCCTACTATGTAAAGCGCTTTGAGTACCTCAGTTGGTAGAAAAGTGATATATAAATCCAATCATTATTATCTCTCTTGTGTGTGGGAATACTTGAACAGATTTCCAAAATGAAAATAACTTGTTGCTGATTTCCTGGTATTTTTAGTCTTATGTCCAACAATGAAATTTAAAAATGTTTGTGTTTTTGGGGCTCAGAAAACTTTGGGCCAAATAAAACCATTGTCAATTGGGGAACCCTGTTGTAGACGCACTAGGGCAACGTTTTTTATGTCTGGATGTAACTTGCTGCATATGGGGATTTATCCACAGAGGCTGAGCTGAGCTCTCGTGATGAAACCAACACCGCTGAGATGATTGACCTAATGTTTGATGAGGTGCTGGAGGCTGCTGCCCAGGGAAGGATGGAAGAGCAGGGTGAAGAGGACACTGAGGATCACAACAGTGGCATAGCCACAGCGATGCGCAGAATGGAGAAAACAGACACCGAGTTGGACAAGGACAAAGCTGAGGAGGGTGAAGACCTGGAAGAAACCAAGGAACTGGACTCCAGTGCAGATGAGCTGCTGTCCTTCCCACCCAGCTTTATCCTCTCCCCTCTCAGCAAGTCTGTGGAAGCTGTGGTCACTCCTATGGTAAGGCTCTGCAGACAAACGGGGGTGCCATAGTCACCTAGTTCAATGTGATTGGTATTTTATTAGGATCCCATTAGCTCTTGCGAAAGCAGCAGCAGCAGCTACTCTTGCTAGGGTCCACACATGAAACATGACATCATACAGAACATTAATAGACAAGAACAGCACTGCATACTTACAAACGGCACACACAGCCTACATATCATTACATGCACACAATATCTAAGTCAATAAGGGGGAGGCGTTGTCGTGAGATGTTGCTTTATCAGTTTTTTTAAACCAGGTTTGTGTTTCATATGAGATGGGAGTTTGACGCAATAATGGCCCTGTACTCTTAATAATACTGTACGCTTTCTTGAATTTATTCTGGATTTGGGGACTATGAAAAGACCGCTGGTGGTATGTCTGGTGGGTTGTGTTTGTGTGTGTCAGAGCTGTGTGTAAGTTGACAACTCCAAATTGTTTGCGTATTCAAAGGAATTGTCCGTTGAGCTCCAAGACAGGATTGTGTCAAGGTACAGATCTGGGGGAGGGTACCAAAACATGTCTGCAGCCTTCATGGTCACTAAGAACACAGTGGCCTCCATCATTCTTAAATTGAAGAAGTTTAGAACCACCAAGGCTCTTCCTAGAACCGACCTCCCTGGTCAAACTGCGCAGTCGGGGGAGAAGGGCATTGGTCAGGGAGGTGGCCAAGAACCCGATGGTCACTGACAGAGCTCCAGAGTTCCTCTGTTGATGAGGAGAATCTTCCAGAAGGACAACAATCTCTGCAGCACTCCACCAATCAGGACTTTATTGTAGTGTGGCCAGATGGAAATCACTCCTCAGTAAAAGGCACATGACAGCCTGCTTGGAGTTTGCCAAAAGGCACATAAAGGACTCTCAGACCATGAGAAACAAGATTCTCTGGTCTGATGAAACCAAGATTGAACTCTGGCCTCAATGCCAAGCGTCACGGCTGGGGGTAACTTGGCACCATCCCTACGGTGAAGGAAGCATGGTGGTGGCAGCATCATGGTGTGGGGATGTTTTTCAGCGGTTGGGACTGGGAGACTAGTAAGGATCGAGAGAAGGATGAACAGAGCAAAGTACAGAGATCCTTGATGAAAACCTGCTCCAGAGCGCTCAGGCCCTCAGACTGTTCACCTTCCAACACGACAATGACCCTAAGCACACAGCCAAAACAATTCAGGAGTGGCTTCGGGACAAGTCTTTGAATGTCCTTGAGTGGCCCAGCCATAGCCAGGGCTTGAACCTGATCGAACATCTCTTCGATCAGGAGACCTGAAAATATCTGTGAAGCAGCACTCCCCATCCAACCTGACCGAGCTTGAGATGATCTGTAGAGAAGAATAGGAGAACTCTTCAAATACAGGTGTGCCAAGCTTGTAGCGTCATACCCAAGAAGACTTGAGGCTGTAATCGCTGCCAAAGGTTCTTCAACAATGTACTAAGTAAAGGGTCAGAATATTTAGGTACTTTATTTTTATTTCTTAACATTTTTATACATTTTAAAACATTTCTTAGCCTGTTTTTGCTTTGTCATTATGGTGTAGATTGAAGGAAAAAATACTATTAAATCTGTTTTAGAATAAGGCTGTAACAAAAAATTTGGAAAAAGTTGAGGGTTTACCATACAAGATAACACCATCTAATTTATTAGCCACACCAGTCAATTCCAGATTCAGCTGAGGTCTAGAGCTTAGGGAATTATTTGTACCAAATACAATGCTCTTAGTTTTAGAGATGCTCAGGACCAGTTTATTACTAGCCACCCATTCCAAAACTGACTGCAACTCCTTAAGAGTTTCAGTGACTTAATTTGCTGTGGTTGCCGACATGCATATGGTTGAATCATCAGCATATATGGACACAGGATTTGTTTAATGCCAGAGGCAGGTCGTTGGTGAACTTAAAAAGGAATAGAGTGCCTAGAGAGCTGCCCTGCGGTACACCACATTTTACAAGTTTGACATTCGAGAAGCTTCCATTAAAGAAAACCCTCTTAGTTATATTAGGTAGCTCTGAATCCACAATATGGCAGAGGTTGGAAATCCATAAAACATAGCTCTGAATCCACAATATGGCAGAGGTTGGAAATCCATAAAACATAAGTTATGGTCAATAATATCAAAGGCTGCACTGAAATCTAACAGTACAGCTCAAACAAATTTAATCAATTTCTTTCAACCAATCATCAGTAATTTGTGTCATTGCAGCACATGTTGAGTGCCCTTCCCTAAAAGCAAAATGAAAGTCTTGTCAATTTGTTTACCGAGAATTAGCATTGTATTTGGTCAAACACAATTTTCCCCAACAGTTTGCTAAGAGCTGGCAGCAAGCTGATAGGGTGGCTGTTAGAACCAGTAAAGGCCGCTTTACCAGTCTTGGGTTGTGGATTGACTTTGGCTTTCCTCCAGGCCTGAGGATAAACACCTTCCTCTAGACTGGAGTGGCCAGTCAGCTACCATCCTCAGTAGCTTTCCATCTGTTGTCAATGCCAGGAGGTTTGTCATTATTGATCGATAACAATGATTGTTCCACCTCTCCCACACTAACTTTACACAATTCAAACTTACAATGCTTTTCTTTCATTATTTGTTTTAATGCATGTATACAATGGCTCACTGTTCATTGTTGGCATTTCCCATCTGAATTTCCCTACATTGCCAATGAAATAATCACTAAAATAATCTGCATCATCAATCGTTTTGTGATGAATAAGCCATCTGATTCGATGAAAGATGGAGTTAAATTAATCTTTCTGCCCATAATTTCATTTAAATGACTCAAGTTTTTTTTCATCGTTTTTTTATGTCGTTGTTCTTGGCTTACAAAGTTTAATTTTATCCCATTTTCTCCCCAATTTTCGTGGTATCCAATCGCTAGTAATTACTATCTTGTCTCATCGCTACAACTCCCGTACGGGCTCGGGAGAGACAAAGGTCGAAAGCCATGCGTCCTCCGACGCACAACCCAACCAACCTGCGCGCCTCCAACCCGGAAGCCAGCCGCACCAATGTGTCAGAGGAAACACCGTGTACCTGGCCCACTTGGTTAGCGCGCACTGCGCCCAGCCCGCCACAGGAGTCGCTGGAGCGCGATGAGACAAGGATATCCCTACCGGCCAAACCCTCCCTAACCCAGACGACGCTATGCCAATTGTGCGTCGCCCCACGGACCTCCCGGTCGCAGCCGGCTGCGACAGAGCCTGGGCGCGAACCCAGAGACTCTGGTGGCGCAGTTAGCACTGCGATGCAGTGCCCTAGACCACTGCGCCACCCGGGAGGCCCTTGGCTTACAAAGTTTGAATGTTTTACACTTAAATGTTCCTCCTTGACTTTGATATCCCCACAGAGACTTGCAGCCAATCAGCTAGCCAACCCTCCATCCCTACTTCTGACTCCTGAAGAGCTGACCACTCCCCCTGCTGATAGTGCCCCTCTCTACAGGTGAGTCATCTTGTCCTCTACACTTCAGGACAAGCAGAACTGACAGTGGTCAGCTAACATGTGTGAAATGAAACTCATTGACTATGACAATATATGATTGGCTTGTTATTTATATCTGTGACAACTCCAATGTGTTTTGTGATTGACAGCATCGATGCCTACCGCACCCAGAGACAGAGCACCAAGCCAGCCATTCAGAGTGTAACCCCAAGGGTGCAGAAGCATGCCGCTGAGAAGTCTCACCCCCAGCCCTGTGTCAACACCAAGGAAAGGATCATGGTCTGTAGTAGGACTGTTGGAACGGTTGAGTCTATTCTGTGTCTTCCGTGTCATGGAGAGTGACTACCTGTGTAGCATATCATCCAAACTTTGCATGTCCTTTATGTGGGCATTGACAAATGTACCACATGGATAACATTGGCTTTGGCACTGACCACGTTTACATGCACGCGCAGTATTCCGGATAGTAGCTCATACCCTGCTTAAGGTCTTTTTCAGGAGAAGCTGTTTCCATGCACCTTTTGATATCCCATTCATGAATATCCCTGTATCCATGAATACAAAATAATATTCCTTATTTAAGTTCATGTGTGTTAACTGAAATATGGACACTGACTGTAAGCCTATAACCGCTCACGTAGCGTAATATTAACTCCTTACAGTGAAATTAGACACAATTAACATTTGTTGTCTTGGGAACAGGAGTGGAGAAATTATTTCTTATCGCATCTCTTGAGGAAATGCGAGTACACGTGTAATGTGTTATCTTTGACACTGTTATGCAAGCAGACAGTATTTCAACCAAGATATGCACTCAAGACGAACTGAAGTTTTATCAGAAATGTATTTTGTCATTTTCTCAGGTTTTCATTTCCTTAAAACCGGTCAAACTGATGACATTTTGCACAGGACCGATCTTTTCACTTTTAGAGTTATTCCGTTTTCTCCTCAGTCCCTAAATGAAACGGTAAAACTGACAACTTTACAGATGTTAACTACTGTAGATTACTCATGCATTCATTCTATTGATGTATGACATTATTCTGGTGAGCTTTACTTTATTTAGTCTTTTGGGGCAACAATTTATAACAGAAGAGAAGCTGCATGTTTCAAACTATAGTTGACAACCAAATGTTGGAAATGTATAATATGGCCTACCAAATATAGGAAATTATAAATTGAAATGTAAGTTTAATTTATAGTAGGCTAAATTATTACGGCATTATTATGGTGGATCGAACTGCACAGGTAGTCTACTTTTTGAAGTGGTTTGTTTGACAATCCGATGACATCACACAACACCCATGATATGTGAAACTGAGCCTGCACAGACCACAATAAACAACAATAAAGGAGATGAGATGTTTACATGTCACAGTATCCCGTCTTACATCAGCATGTCCCAGGCATCTAATCCGGGTTTCTCATAACTGGGATACAAGCGTTTTCGGGTTATTGTGAACTGGATATGATGTTTATATGCATGAACTCAAAAACCGAATACTTGTGTCCCGAATAATAACAACAGGATATTGGTGTGCATGGATTTGGTATTTTAGTTATTTTTTTAGGATCCCCATTTAGCTGTTGCAAAAGCTGCAGCTACTCTTCCTGGGGTCCACACAAAACGTAATACAGAACATCATTAGACAAGGACAGAACTACATACATTTTTTCAAAGGCACACGTAGCCTACATATCAATGCATAAACGCAAACTATCTAGGTTAAATAGGGGAGAGGCGTTGTGCCGTGAGGTATTGCTCTGTTTTTTGAAACCAGGTTTGCTGTTTATTTGAGCACTGAGATGGAAGGAAGTTCCATGCGGTAAGAACTCTATATAATACGGTACGTTTTCTTGAATTTGTTCTGGATTTGGGGACTATGAAAAGACCCCTTGTGGCATGTCTGGTGGGATAAGTGTGTCAGAGCTGTGTGTAAGTTGACTATGCAAACAATTTGGGATTTTCAACACCTTTTAATGTTTCTTAAAAAAAAAAGTGATGCCGTCAGTCTCAACTCTTAGCCAAGAGAGACTGGCATGCATAGTATTCATATTAGCCCTCTGATTACAATTAAGAGCAAAGCGTGCTGTTCTTTTCTGGGCCAGCTGCAGCTTAACTAGGTCTTTCCTTGGAGCACTGAACCACACGACTGGATAATAATCAAGATTAGACAAAACTAAAGCCTGCAGCACTTCCTTTTTGGAGTGGTGTCAAAGCAGAGCATCTCTTTATTATGGCTAGATCTCTCCCCATATTTGCAACCATTGAATCTATGTTTTGACCATGACAGTTTACAATCCAAAGTAACGTGAAGTAATTTGGTCTCCTCAACTTGTTCAACGGCCACACCATTCATTACCAGATTCAGCTAAGGTCTAGCACTTAAGGAATGATTTGTACCAAATACAATGCTCTTAGTTTTAGATGTTCATGACCAGTTTATTACTGACCACCCATTCCAAAACACAGCAACTCTTAAGGGTTTCAATGACTTCATTAACTATGGTTGCTGACTCGTAATGGTTGAATAATCAGCATACATGGACACATGCTTTGTTTAATGCCAGTGGCAGGTCATTGGTAAAAATAGACAAGAGTAGAGGGCCTAGAGAGCTGCCCTGTGGTACACCACACATGTAAATGTGACCAATGTAAAGAAAGAGTATTTGAATGAGTATGGCTGGTTGGAGTTAATGTCCTATCCTCCTGTGATTGGTCAGGTTCTGAATGAGGATGCTGCCAAGCTACAGACGGTCATCAAACAGACGTTGCAGGCCCTGAGCTGCTGCACTGACGAGGACCACGGCAGAGGCTCCCTGGAGGAGGCAGAGGCTGATAAATTGTTGCTTGTCTCCTGTGAGTCTCTATCCACTCCTATCCCACCCCTAGCTCCGTGACGTTTTCTCTCCCCTCTCCTAATTTGTCTGCTGAATTAGTGTATAATCGTCAACCTCATCTCTCTCACTGCTATTGCTTTTTTTTCTCCTGTATACGTTTATGCTGGAAGGTATGATGGACCTCTTGATTTGTTCCATTGCTTGATCATCTGACTGTGTCCCCCTCTGTCTTTCTCTTCTGTGTGTCAGGTGAGAAGCGGGCAGCCCTGCTGGCTGAGGTGGCCAGGCTGAAGGAGAGGGGGGGCTCAGTCTCTGAGGATCTAGAGGGGGGTGAGGGGGACTCCAGCATGTCCCAGCAGCCTTGCAGGGGCACAGTCAGCATCAGCAGTGTCCAGCTCCCTCTCAAGGTGGAGTTTGTCTGCTCTGCCCGCACACGAACAGGTACCTACAGTCAGTTAGGCTACGCGTGTTATCACCTTTGTAGTATGACGTTTGTTGCATCATTTATTTTGAACCATTTACTCTGCTGCTGCTTGCTGCCAAGGTGAGTTGTTTGCCTGCTCATTTGGGTTAAATGTTCAAGTAGTAAAGTACAATTAATTCATTTTCAGCTCAAGACACATTTTAAATCATACCAGGTGAACAACCTTCCTGACTTTCTCTCCTCCCTAAAGGTCGGCCCACTCATTATTTCTTTGTCCTGATTCGTTATGGACCCTGCAACATCGTTGCGACCCCATTGGCCACCGCAGTGGACGCCCAGAATGGAGACACCATCTCCTTCCCCACCTCCATCACCCTGTGAGTCCCGCCACTGGTTCCAAATGGAGGAAGTGAGGAGTAAAGGAGAACTCGCCAGACCGATTGTCGGTCTGTACAGTAGGGGGCTGTTCACTTGTCGACGCATGTGTTGTAGGGTCCATGTTGAATCAGTTTTGTAAATTACGGCCAGCACTCTGTTCAGAGTCGCTAAGTTCTCTCGGCAGGCAATCCTACTGGTCTGTCTTTGCCTTTTAAAGGAGACGCTTGTGTAATATCTGCTGTACTACTGCTAAAATGGCTCTCGCCCCTAGTCTGTCCAACTCTTTCTGTGACTGACTGTATTATGTCCCTTCAGGCAGGACATTCGCTCCAACTTTGAGATTGATGTGGAGGTCTACAGCCTGGTGAGATGGAACATATTACTTTATTTCTCACCTAAAACGTGTGTATTAGTAAATATAGTAGATGGTCCGTGATAAGAATGTGTGTCAACAGGTTGTATGTATCATTTACAAACGGTCTTCTATTACTCAGTCCCATACCTCAGGGAACACCTGCAATGTGGATCTCCGCAGCTCCACCAAGTCAAGGGTGAGTGCGACATCTTCTGATTTACGAATGCTATCCAATGTTCTATGGCTGACAATGAGACATATACATGTCAAAAGCTCAGTTCTGATCATATTTATTTTTTAGGTCACTCCAAGGAAGCTTCTAAGCACCATCAAGGTAAATTATCTGCTTTCTTATCTGTGTAGTACTTGAAATGGTGAGGGGTGTATATTTATACCCCCTTTCCTGTTACATGTTTCTAATCTGAAAACGTTATCTTGTTGCTTTTCAACAGAGATCCAACCAAAATGTAACATGTAAGTATTATTGTCCTAGTTGCATATGATCTGAAGATGACATTTGTCCTGAGTGGTGACAGTTTGATTGGATTGAATCAACACCCCACAGCTTCTACCATGCCGCACCTGAACACCCGGCGCACCAGCAACTTCTCTCTGGTTGGTTCTCACAAGATCTCCCTGGCCTCCCTGGGCCAGAGCAAGTTCCCCCTGGACAAGGTAGGCTCATCTCACCTGGCTGCCCGTCTGTCACACCTGCTGCAGTGCACCAGCCTGGATGAGATATGTTTAGTGTATCTGCACTCCTACATTATGGGAAGATGTAGGGAGGCATGTTTTGTCAGTCCGTTCCATGGTTTTACCGTGCCTCTTATTTTATTTTGAACCACCTGATTGCTAGATTGTATCTCACTGTCACTTGAAGATGTGTGCCACTATCTTTTAATCTATTTAGCTGAATCTAATGTATATCCTGTTACATTTTCAGTTTTTCCAGATTTTGTTGCGATATCAGATCAGATGGTTGTCATTTCCTCACATGACTTGTTCTTCTTTGGTGTTAAAGTTTTACAGTCTGGGCTGGGTCACTTGTAGGGCTGTGATTATGGAATTTGGGATAACAATTAATTGTCATGCAAATTGGTATTTATTGCAATTTTTTTGTTGACAAATATTTTTAGCTTGTAATGCATCTTTGAGAATTATCTATAACATACCTAATAAATAAAACAGCTTTGGTACCACCCTTGTCTCAAACTTTACCCACTTCATAAAAAATGAAAAACGATTATTGGGTAAACTATATCTAATTGAATATGAAATTGAATCGCCCCCCCAATCTTTTAAAATGACTGTATTAAGATGTTTATGACCCCCCCAAAAAAATTCCCTCTTACTGTCGGTTTCATAATTATACAATAATTGTGCCAGCCCTAGTCACTTGGGATGTTACCTCTATCCCTCCCTGTTCTGTTTCTCTCCACTTGTGCACAGATGAAGTTTGAAGGCAAAATCAGGAGACTCCTGGGAGATGAGTTTCAGGAAAAGGTTTCACTCTCACTTTTCCGCGTTGCACACTCACTTTTACCCCTTTTCTCTTTGCGTCTCAATTTGACTCCTTTCATGCGGCCAGCAAAACTGGTATCAATAATTAGTCTTTGCTACACTGGCTATAATATCAGTGATGGAGTACTCCATAGGTAGATTTCTAAACACATTTTAATCTATGTTCATATGACTTCAATTTTTCTTCATTGCATGTTTTGTTTACCTCCCTAGCTAGATGAACTACAAGAAGCTTAACCCTGGTATCCATGTAATTCCACCTCTGTGCAGGTGCCCTTCCTGTCTCCACTAGAGGGAAACATATACCTGCAACTGGACAGCGAGAGCCACTCTAATGTCCAGCAACAGGGCTTCCTTGTGAGTTTGTTGTTGACCCAATTCGCTTTGATCTCAAGTGCATATTATCCTGTTCCTGTCCTCTATACTTTCTTTACTGTGATTCATCCTCCACCCACCCCTTCGTTCTCCCTTCTTCCATCCAGACGATGTTTGAGGTGGTGAATGGATTTGGAGCTTGGCATCGACGCTTCTTTGTCCTGGAGGGAAACCACATGTCCTATTGGAACCACCCCAATGACAGAGGCAGCAAGGTGGGTATTGAGATATGACAGAGATGACTGGACTGGAGCTCTTGGTTCTAAGCTCTCAGGTTATCAGAAGGATTTTGAAAAAAGAAACTAAGGATAACAATTCCATTATGTTTATTGCATACATAATACACTTTTCTAATATTTCTAAGTTGTCTATGTACATTTCCTGCTGCAAAATGCATTGCCTCTTGGGGACATTAACGTTTTCTCTTATCTGAATATACAAAGTCACACTAACTTGATTTAAACATTCCCTTATCGCCTCTCTACTGTTCTCTCTGTTGTACTTGCAGGCAGCAGAAGGCAGCATCTCCCTGTCTAGTTCCTCTAGTCAGAGTGTGAAGCCAGTGATGAGAGGCTCCTGTGCTCGCCCCTATACTTTTGAACTGGTCAGCAGCGTTCAGACTGCACAACCGGATGACCAGGGCGCTCTGGCCAAGTAAATAAATTACATATTTTCTTACTCCGTTATGACACAAGCAAATTAGCTTGACAACAAGTGGTCATGAATGTTTTCAATATTAATGTTTTGTGGATGACTGACACTGCTAAAGTGAGCCTGTCTGTATCTGATAGACAGTGGTCGATTTTCATTTATCTTGTGATATTTCTCATATGTTCTCTCTGTTCTTCAGGTGCTGGTTCTCAGCAGATACTGGGGAGGATCGAGAGGACTGGATGGAGAATCTGAACCAGGTTCTCCTGGACCTGCATACCTGGACTCGCTGCCCCCCTGAACCATGCTAAAGCACAGCCCAACAACCAGGCCAGCTGTGGGAACATGAGGGACAGCAGTCTAACACACTATTATATCATATCTTTATGAATTCTTATGATTACCATTGGGAGATTATTTTAGACATGGTGATATTTTGCCTTTCCTTGGATTTGTCACTTTCAATAGCTATTTAAAATAGAGCTCCATCTTGTCCTGTGTTGCATGATATATATACTATTTACCTGAGCTTGAAGTAGATGGTTTAAATGAATCCATATAATCTACAAACACTATTAAATAGGTTTGATACGTAGTGCAGAAGAGCCCTAACACTAAACGGATGATTAGTCCAATAGTGCAATTATAATTTTCATAAGACTAACAGAAAAAAGACAGACATGGCTACTGGACAATATGATTTCACTACTACAGCATTGCTGTAATGCCCTCGAGTGTAGAAATCTGTCTCTCGGAAATAAGAAATCTGTACCTGACACACAACCTACCTAATCTAGAAACTTGTGAATTTAGTGATTAAACTAGAATTGCAGTCAAGTTGAGTTTATAGTACTGTACTTGAAAAACTGAGCTATCTGCTACGAGGTAAATATTGACTATTTCACAAGTTAAATTCTTGCTTTCCTTAACTCAATCTATTGCTGTGTTGTGCATAACACAACAGGGGCCTGTCAACAAGATGGTACCCAAGCACTTCAAATGGACTATAGAATGATGAGGTGTATAATGTTAGTGCCGCATGATAAATCCTAGTAGGAGCCTGAAAGGTGATGAATGTATATGCTGACTGTAGTCAACCTAGTTTTTTTTATTTTCCTTCCTTGTGTTTACTGTCAATCGGTCATTCTCTTTCTGTATGTGGATGTTATCCCTATAAAATACCTGTCAACATTCTTTATATGCACTTGATTGATGAAGGTACTACCAGTAAATAATACAAATGGGTCTAATGGCATACACTGTCTGAATATGTTTTGAGTCCATGCAGTTTGTGTGTCATGCTCTTCTGAAAATTTGATTTGGAAAATATTTGCAATGTTTTTGGTACACATACAATTTGAGTTTCTAAAACCATAAGCTCAAATATAGCCTTCATTGTCCCCCGTCTTAAAGCTGACATCTTCCTCCATAATATAGTGATGGCAATATTAGCATATGAATGAGTGAGCCATACAGTGTTTACAACATTGTAAAGTATTGAGGGAATGGGGTTGGCTATGGAGCAGGAACTCGGGTCAGTAATGTCATACAGGAAGTCATGCCTGTGTTTGGTGTGTACTGCTACAGAAAGAGAATTCCTGGAGCCCCTCTGGGTGGAGGTGGGGTGGTTGGTCCTCAGCTCAAGGTGATGATTGGATGAGTGGCCCAGCTGTACATCCCAGGGCCCATGCCTCAGTGTCGTGTTCAGCCAGAACACTGGGCAGAGTCTTGTAAATGACACCATATTCCCTATTTAGTGTATAATGGGCCCTGGTCTAAAGTAGTGCACTTTCAAGGGAATAGAATGCCCTTATGAATGCATACTGGGCCTATAGCTAGCAGAACATTGACATGAGTGGTGAGATGCCCAGGGACGAGGCCAATGTTATAGGGGAAGTAATGATAGACCAGTGTCTTAAGTGATCCGGGTGGTCAGTGAGATACAGTAAGAACAATGGGGCACTAGTCTCACCCTAAGAGGAAATAATATCACATCCTCTCCACAATCTGTAACTTATTCCTGGTAAACTTGTCTTAGTCTGTTTTGTTAGATACTGTACCCTCAACCCATTATGGTACATGTCTTTAGGGGTTCATATGCCATGTTACCGGACACTTTACATCAAAAAACCAATTGACCGTTTCACTGATTTGTGGAAGCTGTATCTGACTGGATTACTTTACAAACTGGAAAGAGAGTTTTAAGAAATCCCATCACACATACAAAGGCTGTAATAATACCCCCACTTGGGGCATAGTTCTGTGTTTTGAAGAGGTGCAGGAAATGGGGAGACATAAACACAGATGTGGGGAGAGGTCAGAGGACTTGCTGATACACAAATAAACAAGCTCCCTTTAGAGGTAGCAGTTGTGAAACATCCCTAGTTTGTCCCAGATCTCAATAGCTGTGGAAAATAAGAGGACTTCGCTCCTCAAAGCTACCGATGTTAAGGGCGGTACAGAATTCCCTTATTGAAATGTCTTACAAAGAAGGAATAGAGTTTTCCCCCTTCATTTCTAATGACAAGTACTGTAGGTATGCATTCTATCAGCAAGTATGTATGAAATTCATTTGCCCATTTAAAGAAATAAGTTTCATACGCAGAGCGACACTTGGATAAAAGACCATGCACCCCCCAGCCATCTGGATCGTTTTTTTTTCGACTGACGAAGGTTCCCTCTACCTCTGCCCCCCTCCCTTCCTGCCGGCCTCTCCGTAGAAGATGTGTCTGGGAGAGTGAGAGGGGAAGGCCGTCAGTAGAATGGATATGTGCCTTCTCTCCTTTCTCTACTATCTGACTCTTCATCCCCCTCTCGGTGGTGTTCTGGGCCTATGTGTAGGGCTCTCTTGGTGGTGGATGGGTGGACTGCTGAACTTATGGCAGACAGAGACAAGAATGGTGGTGACAAACCTGAAGGTACAGATGTCTACATGCTCACGTTCAAATCACTAACAACCACCACCACAGACTGTACGAGCTGACTCACACCAACACCCACTTCTCACAACAGAAAATAATACAGGGCTTTATTGGGTTTATGAGTTGGCTGTAAATGTGCATGCATCTAATTCTCTTACCCTCACCGAATGGAATTGTTTGTGTTAGACAAGGGAAGCTTATTCTAAGTGTTTCTCTGACAGCATCTCCAGCTTGCCTATATTAAGACTAGTCATATTTTCCATAGGTTTATTGTGCTGCAGAATTGATGTCATGCTTGGTCATATTTAATGCTCATGGCCACCACTGAGACCGACAGTGCTGTTTGTCTAAATGGCACATACACACATACATACATACACACACACAAACACATTTTACTGCTCCCCATTGACTCATAACTGCTCATGACCACACGCTCATACAAGCAAAACAACAAAACTGATTCCTTCCAGAAGTACAGACAGACCTGTATACTTTTAATGTGTATCCTGTCACATATATTGTTTGATTGAATATCTGGTGAATTGAGCTTGTTTACATCTGATTGACAGATGCTACAGCAGCGCTCTGAGGTGTAGAGGACAGAGCTTGGCCTGGGACACTGCCCTGAAGTGGGTATTGGGTGTGTTCTGTTGCCCTGAGCATTTGGAGAGGTTAGGACAGTACCGCAAAAGGGAATGTCTGAGGACCTCATCCATCCACTCCAGACTCAAGGTGTCATGTAATTACAAACACACCTGCTCTCACTAGAAGCAATTGTCATTTCCCATGTGAAATTATATAGACTTGAGGGAGAAATTGATACCATTCCCCAGATCTGTGCCTCGACACAATCTCGGAGCTCTACGGACAATTTTTTCGACCTCATGGCTTGGTTTTTGCTCTGATATGCACTGTCAACTGTGGGACCTTATATAGACAGGTGTGTGCCTTTCCACATCATGTCCAATAAATTGAATTTACCACAAGTGCACTCCGATCAAGTTGTAGAAAAATCTCAAGGATGATCAGTGGAAACAGGATGCACCTGAGCTCAAATCGTAGCAAAGGGTCTGAATAAATAAGGTATTTCAGTTGTTTATTTTTAATACATTTGCAAAAATGTATGAAAATCTGTTTTCACTTTGTCATTATAAGGTGTTGTGTGTAGAATGATGAGGGAAAAAATTTATTTAATCCATTTTAGAATAAGGCTGTAATGTAAAACAAATTAGGGACAAGTCAAGGGGTCTGAATACTTACCGAATGCAGTGTATGTACACTTGTTTAATACAGTGAGAGTCAGAGAGAGGCTTGAGCATCATTCAAGAGCCCACATTGCTAACTGGAGTTTGTATTGTGTAGGAGAAAAGTGTCTGGGTGGATGCACAAGCCCTGGAGGTTGAGCTGACACACTGGCAGAGAGACCAGGAACCAGACACTGACCATGAGGGCTTTTACCGCACCAGCCTGCCAACCATAATCACACAGGTTAACAAACATACAATCTACATTAAGGCTGCTTTAAAATGGTCAGTATATAAAATGTTTGCAATGTGGTTGTGGTAAATATTATTTTAATGCACATACTTGAGTTGTGTTGGTGATATGTTGTGGAGGATTTTGTGGCCTGTGAGTTGTTAGATGCTGGAGGGGAATGCACGGGTGGCTGATGATCAGTGAATGACTTTGGGATCAGACCACACAGGTGGGGCTCTATGAGATGGAGAACCTCAATAGGTGAGTCTGTTTTTTGTGTGTGTGTATGTGCCTGCTGTGCATGTATGAGAATGGGGTAGAGAATTTGTGATACTTTTCCTATAACCTATATATCACCTATAATATTTGTTTGTGCGTGTAATCACTGGATCCGCTTTCTCTCTACATCAGTCTCCATGTCCAAGTCTCTCATTTCGTCTCCCTCTGTTTCCAGTTTCCGGGAGGCGCTTGTTGAATTTGGGAAGGAGCATCGCTGGGATCAAAGCACAAATAACAAGTTCCACCTCTATCTACTGGCCTATATAAGTGACTGCATCATCCTCATCCTCTATCAACCCCTGGCTGCTCTGGACCGGATTGTGAGGATGGCCTGCCGTCTGGCGATAGGCCAACTACTGCTGGAGATCCAGCCCTTCCTGCAGGGACTCCTGTCTCGCTCCTGACTGGCCCAGGGATACATCACGCTCACTTCGAAGTTATGTGGCGTCCTGGAGCGCCATATTGAGATGTATAGTTGTGTTCCCCCACCCTGCCGGCAGGTCAGTATCTTTGACAATCATATTAGTCTGTAGCTGACTTATACCAGTGTCCCGAGTAGCGTTTGCAGCCGGTGGCTGTTGGTGGTGGAGTATGTGAGGGTGTTGATGGAGAAGAGGCTGGTGTGTCGTAATGCAGAGGAGCGACACCAGCTGGTCCAGAGAATGGCACTGGATGCCCAGTATCTGAGGGATCACTTGCAGGGCCTGGTTGTGAGGATGCACTTGAGTTTAGCCTCAGCCAGTGACACCCAATCCAGTGGGAAACTCTGCCCAGCTCTGCTCTCTTCTCTATCCCACAGACTACACACCCAACTCACAGCCGGTCCACACCATACCCAACATACACCTCAAACCACACCCTCCTTTGTTTTAATTCACTGCACCATTTTATGTACAGTTTCCATTTTCACATAAATACAAACATACTGTACACTACCAGTCAAAAGTTTGGACACACCAACTAATTCAACGGTTTTTCTTTATTTTTACTATTTTATACATTGTAGAATAATAGTGAAGACATAAACTATGAGATAACACATGGAATCATGTAGTAACCAAAAAAGTGTTAATCAAATCAAAATATATTTTATATTTGAGATTCTTCAAATAGCCACCCTTTGCCTTGATGACAGTTTTGCACAGTCTTGGCATCCATCTTCTCTGACACCCTGGTGCCTATTCCTAGCATGCCATTCTGTCTGCCTACTACCATCTGTGCCTGACTAGCAATTTGCACCCTTTAAATTCACTAATCACACACACACAAGCGTGTGGTTTATAAGTTATATAAACTTGAAATTAACAATAATACAATTAAAATGTGTGAAATTCATGACTACTTTATTGGAATAATATGTTGATGAATCTGATAACTTTAAGTGTTTGATCACTGCCAGAAAGAAATACAGGTAACCAAAATAAATACTTCATTAAATGGGGGATACAAAGCATATTGAAAGCATGTTCATCCACACAGTTGTTGTTTCTGAGTTAATTAAGCAATTAACATCCCATCATGCTAAGGTAATTTATAAAAATGCCAAGTTGTGCATTATTTTGCCTACCATGGCTAGAAGAGATCTCAATGAATTGACTTTGAAAAAGGGGTCCCAAAAGTACATAGGAGACAGCGTTTCCCACCACCTTCAACAAAACACCCAATTATGGAATCTTTCATGGAATAATGGTGTCGCATCCCTCCAATAGTTCCAGACCCTTGTAGAATCTATGCCAAGATGCATTGAAGCTGTTCTGGTAGCCCAACGCCCTATTAAAGAGAAAGGAAAGGGGGATACCTAGACAGTTGTACAACTGAATGCATTCAACTGAAATGAAGACACTACGTTGGTGTTTTTTTTATTTTGGCATTCCCTTGGAGCAGTTATCTCGATCGTTAACTACAGCTAACTAAGCATTAATGTCATTGTTGCCTTTCCACCGGCACTGTACTGTAGATAGCCTAAATACTGTACATCTGCAACGTTGGAAAGATGGGATTCCCCGATATTAAACAGTAGCCATGTAATTGCGACAAAGTTAAAACATCTTCTAAGAATAGCATAATTGATAAATAACTTGCTGTGCATAGTTCTCCCCTGAAACGTGAATATTTGAGGCTTATATATAAACATGTATAGTGAGATACCTTGCTCTTAAGTAGCCTACCTTATCCAGCTGATTCCTGATTCATCGAGTTAGGGAATAATTTTATAAAGACAAAAGTATTTGGTTGTAATGTTGCACTATTTTATATCAAGTGTGGCAACCATCCTCCAGGATAGCTACTGGGTGGCAACCATCCTCCAGGATAGCTGCTGGGTGGCAACCATCCTCCAGGATAGCTGCTGGGTGGCAACCATCCTCCAGGATAGCTGCTGGGTGGCAACCATCCTCCAGGATAGCTGCTGGGTGGCAACCATCCTCCAGGATAGCTACTGGGTGGCAACCATCCTCCAGGATAGCTACTGGGTGGCAACCATCCTCCAGGATAGCTGCTGGGTGGCAACCATCCTCCAGGATAGCTACTGGGTGCGCATGCATTTGTTCAAGCCCTGATCTAACCACATTGTAGCCTAAACATCAGCTGCTCAACAGGACCTTGTTAAGCAGACTTGGGTGTTTCAGGGCTGGATCCAGAAAGAGGGTTGACCACATGTTGACAACATCTGACTAACAGTGCAGTGCTACTTTGTGTGTGTGTGTGTGTGTGTGTGTGTGTGTGGGGGGGGGGGGGGGGGGGGGGGGGTTGTTAAGTGCCTTAAGTGCCTTGATCAAGGGCACAACGGCAGGAGATGGTAGGCCTACATGGGATCAGACACTGCAGCCTTCCAGTGTCAAAAATGCTTACTATTTCATGTAGGGTATAATAATGGTTAAAAGTCAAGGAGAAGTCATTGAAAATGTTTATGAACCCCTTAACAGTGAATAACTAGAGGTCTCTATAGCATAATGTCATTTTAGAATTTCTGTAAATATAGTCTTTAATGGACTGACTTGGAAAAAGACAGCTCCTTCACTTCTTTCATCCAAAATCAAGCACTGACTACAACCAGTTAGCAAGTTCAAAATGTCAGTATGTGTTCACACTCAGATTACAAGGGGTTAATGCCGCATTCAAAACAACTGGGAACTCAGGAAATCTTCGACTTCAGTGCGTTCAAGACAACTGGGAACTCAGGGAAAAGAGAGCTCCGATTGGGGAAAAATCTTTTTGAACAGTCATCCGACTCGGTATTCCAAGTCGGAAACTCGGGTATCTTTCTTGAGCTCCGACCTGAAGATCACCGATGTCATGATTTGATCTCGTTTTTGTCCGAGTTCCCAGTTGTCTTGAAAGCACCATATTTTGACACCAGTGTATGACTCGGGGGATGACGTCAGGTAACATGTCTGCCCTGGTTGAGGCAATGCTGTCATAAGCCAATTTTGTGGGGATTGGTGTAAAAACATTATTATTCTGTAATACAATAGATACAGCATGTAAATATGCTATTTCTGTTTGTTATTTGTAATAAAATAGCAAAAATGTATTAAAAAAACTGTTTTTGCTGTTTCATTATGTGTTTAGATTGATTTTTATAAATTTCAGAAAAAGGCTGTAACGTAACAAAATGTGGAAAAAGAGAAGGGGTCTGAATACTTAATGAATGCACTGTAGATATGCAAGCTAGCTGACCCCGTTTTGTTGGTACATAATTTCATGTTAATGTATTGCACTATGCAACGCACTAGCTACCTAATGTTTTCTGTCTTTGTCAATCACTTCAAATCACGTTGCTAACTATAGTTCATATAGGGGGAGTTAATCTAAATGTGTGATATCCATGATCACCTGTTTGTTTCTCAGGACCTGTGGAACTGATATGCTGCACAATCACGATAGGGTGAGTATGTGGCCTGGCAGGAAACACTTCATCCAATACAGCTTGTACAATACATGGCACACTATTCTGTGAGTTGTGGAAGCTGTCTTGTTTCTTACCCTGTACGTAAACCACAATCTGTCTATCTCATAGACTGCTGCCATGCTGTGGAGGTGAGAATGACAATTCTTGACTCGCTGAACCCCAGGCATCGTTGCTTAATCTATCGAAGTGCATTGACAGTTCACCGTCAATTAGAGGAAAAGGGGAAAGGTGTTCTCTGACTGTGTTTGTCTGTCTGATCCAATAGGTTTTCAAGCCCATGACAGATGCTGCTCTCCGAACGGTGAAGATAAATGGCTTCTCCGACAATTTCAAGATCATCAATACACAAGTGACAGTTCGACCAAGTGAGTAACACACATTGTACACACAGTCCTGTAATTTGTAGTCCAAAGTTGTTTTGGTTAAAACGTTATTTTTCAAATTGCTTATGCTGCAGCAACGGTAAATCATTGTGACAAATTCTCTCAGTGACCTGAAATACAGTATTTCTGAAAAATGCAGTAAATTTTTTTTTTTTTCGTCTGCAGTGAAACTTTTCAACCAGATCAACTGTATTTTACCATCAGAATGTTAGATGAATGTGTGGTCACTGCAGATGGAGACATGCAGACTCGAGCCAACGTTCTCGTCACAGAGCTGTTTGACACAGAACTGATTGGAGAGGGAGCCTTACCCCTATGAACACGCTCATACCGAGTGGCGCAGCGGTCTAAGGCATTGCATCTCAGTGCTAGAGGCGTCACTACAGACCCTGGTTCGATTCCAGGCTGTATCACAACCGAGCGTAATTGGGGGAGTCCCATAGGGCGGCGCACAATTGGCCTAGCGTTGTTAGGGTATGCCCGGGGTAGGCCGTCATTGTAAATAAGAGTTGTTTTCTTCAGTAAAAATACTTTAAAGTACAACTTAAGTTGTTTTTAGGGGTATCTGTACTTAACTATTTATATTTTTGACAACTTTTACTTTACTACATTCCTAAAGACAATTATGTACTTTTTTACTCCATACATTTTCCCTGACACCCAAAAGTACTAGTTACATTTTGAATGCTTGACAGGAAGATGGTCAAATTCACGCACTTATCAAGAGAACATCCCTGGCATCTCTACTGCCTCCCTAAACACTAATGCTTCATTTGTAAATTATGTCTGAGTGTTGGAATATGCCCCTGGCAATCCACAAATAAAAATAATATGGTGCCACCTGGTTTACATAATATAAGGAATTTGAAATGATTTATACTTTTACTTTTGATCCTTTAGTAAGTACATTTACTTTTCATACTTTAGTATATTTAAAATAAATACTTTTACTCAAGTAGTATTTTACTGGACGACTTTCACTTGAGTCATTTTCTATTAACATATCCTTACATTTACTCAAGTATGACGAGGTACTTTTTCAATACTGACTAGAAGTCCACTCAGAATACCTCTTTTCCGCCGGTAGCGTCTTGGAGCAGCCTCTGGGTAAGTTCAATTGCCCTGGGGGTTACAAACAAAGGATCCAATTTGGGAAAGTCGTAATTCTGGTCGTTATGCTGGTGAGTTACCACCGCTCTGATATCCAAAAGTGTTTTTTCCCCCTGGTTTACATTTGCTCTTCTGCTCATTCTTTCTCTATAAACAATGGTTTGACTTGATATTACCCTAATAAAGTTTTTTAATGTTTGTGAAGGTTTGGTATGGTGTGACTATTATTATTAAGCTTTAGCTACTGCAGGCCTATGATATGAAGGCAGTGCACCCTGGTACTCCAACTGATCCCCCTGATACATTTAGTGTTCAATGACAGCTGAACCGTGAGGTGCACAATTATTGTTTTAGGTAAGTTATCTACGCCCCCCCCCCAATTTTTTTTTAAATTGGCTAGAAATGTATGCATACGCTATACATCAAAACACAAGTAATAGTGTTTTTGTAATTTGTTATAGGCTGTTTTTAAGGACACCTCATTTATTGATGGTGCAGGCTATGCCAGGTTGGATCAATGCGTATGGATGCCAAATTTTCTTAAAGGAAACTCTGAAATGGCATATTGTCTTTAAAGATTTTAGAATATTCAAATCTGTCACCAAATTGGATGGAAACCAAGCTAAAGAATCTAAGCTACCAGCCAAACAAGCTTGGAACAATTGTACTTGAATTATGCTCATCTAGATGTTGAGCTTTTTTTAATCTCTATCTATGAAAGTGTATATGTATTTACAGTACCAGTCAAAAGTTTGACCACACCTACTCATTCCAGGGTTTTTCTTTAGTCTACAATGTAGAAAATAGTAAAAATAACAGTGAAGACATCAAAACTATGAAATACATATGGAATCCTATTTTTTATTTTGTTATTGACTGTACGTTTGTTTAACTGTTTTTAGTCATTTTATACTGTATTGCTGTTGCCCTCAATTTGTATTATTGTGCTTCTGAGTGTGAAAGTGATTGAGCGTGAGGAAATGGTTTGTGATTGGATCTAAAACAATCTGATCTGTAAACGAGTAATAATTAAATGGGATATCCTGAAAAAAATGAACTTGTGGCTATGATTAACAGATTTTTATTGACTGTTAAGATAGTAATATACACACGATTCATTGAACTGACAAATCGACACCTGTATGTTCCAGTTGTACTTGAAATATGGTGACTGCTCTGTGAAATCTTCACTGTATCCAGTAGCATACTGTAGTTTTCACATGGTCAAAGCCTGTAGCCTGGATTGATGCAATGATTATGTATTCAGTCATGTTTGGATACTTTAAATTATACTCCTAATACATGTATTACAACTGTATACAACTAGCAATAACACATTTCTGACTGCAATTCAGTGCATTAGGTCTTCATTTTCTTAAACTAAATCTGTTTTTTTGCTCTCACATAAATGAGATGTAGAACCATTCTCATCTCATTGAGAACCTGGCATTGAACAAGCACCGCAGGGCATTGTTCCCTCTAAGCTGCAAGCGGGTGTGCAATAGCCCCGAGACTGCAGAGCAAAATAAATATCAGCCCAAGGAGAGAAAGAAGCATGGGATTGAACTTCACTCAACTTTCTAGAGTTTTCCCTGTTAACACTATCAGTGTTTCCCTTTACTCTGACAATTGTGATCGAATCAACACAATATTAGCCACTTTCAATGCAACATACCGAAACAAAACAAACTATGCAAGAGATGTTGTTGTAGGCAGAACGCATCAGAGTAAGATTCTATTGCATTGACACTGCATGACTCAGCCCATACTCTGCAGTCTACACAGACCAGTGTGGCATAATCAGAGCTGCAGTAGGCCTATTTGCAAATAAAACATTGACATTTACTTTGAACTGGACTGTGTTTACAGCATGAGTGGTCGTTGCGCTTGTGTTGAGATCAAAGCAAGAGCCGCATGTAGCCATGTGTGCACATTTTGTTAATATACTTTGCTAGTGAGTTAACTTAAGTAGCCAATATATAGAGGGTAGCATAATTTGTCTGTCTAATAATGGTATGGGAATAATAATGCATTTTATAAAGTAGTTTCTTGCATCAAACAATATTTATTTGGTCACCTTGTCTGAAGGACAAGTGGATAAACAGGTTAATGTCAAGCCCTGCATGTTTTTTTCTAAAGTCTTATGGAATGTAGGCCTACATTGAACACCACACATTAGCTGCTACTGTAGGCTGAATGATAGCTGTTCTATTTCCATGTTAAGATGTTACGGGATGCATTTTATCCATTGTTTTTGATGGTAGGCCACACTGATCGGCCTACATTATGATCAAATAGCAACAGTAGCATACTTGACCACTGTTAAAACTAACTTAAAGTGGGTACAGCCTCAGTGTTCACAGTAAATGTGAGTTTTCACAATATTCAAGTATGTGCACAGCAGACCTGAAATTTGCCCAGTGCTGAAAAAAAGAGGGAACATTGCTCCAGGGGGTGGTAGGTTAGCAGTGTGTAAGGAATGTAAATAATGTGACACTACATAAATATGTGTTCCTAGGCATCATTTAGCCCCATGTTGGCCAGGACAACCTTCTCCCCAGGTTTAAAGGCAGGCATCCCAAGATACGGACAGCTGGCACATCGGAAGGCATCACCCAGGTAACACTGAAATACAGATCAAAAGGTCAGGTCAACAACTACAAACTGGCTTCACAAAGATACATGTGCCGACACAGATAGATAGAAAGCTAAAGTATGATGGTTGCATATGGGAAAAGAGTGACACTCACACTTCCACACGCTGACTTGGGCTGGTTGATCGTCTGGACACCCTTGCTTTCCTGTTCCAACTCCTCAGCAAGACCACAAGAGCTACATAGGAGTAATGACAAATTACAAGATAAATTATGATACAAGGCAACTATGTGTGTTTATCTCCATATTTGCATAAGGGATATTCAATAATCAATTGAACTTCATCACTCAAGTTTCTTGGTTATGACTCCAGCGATCTTGTTGGTGTATGGATGAGCCCTCTTTTCTGTAACCAAAGAAAGGGTGAGGGGTGTTTCTCACCAGTTCTTGCAAGCTTTCTTTTTCTTGGTTGTTCCGTCACCACAGGAGGGCGCCTTGAGGGAGGCTGCATCTGGCTTCTTTAGATCATCTGCATCCAGGAGAGCATCGGAGTCTACCAGGTCCTGAAGAGACAGCGGAAAGGCATATTTAGACCATCATCGAATGCATTAAATCATATAGATCTACACACAAATACAAACAAACACACACCACATCATCGTCATCCATGTCATTGGCTGACAGGGTCCATGCCTTTTCAACATTGGGGTCAAGAGCTGGTTTGTCTTCTGCAACAAGAAAAGGAATACATTTGTAAAGGCCAGAAGCAAGAGGAAACATTTGAAATGGTAACAGAAGGAAGGAGAACCCCACATACCTGGTTTTGGTGTCTTTTTCCCAAAGGAAAGCTTCAGCTGGCTAGAGGAGCCCACCTCAAAGTTGGGTTTAGAAGCAGACATGCGCACCCTGGAGAGAGTGTTCCCCTGGAAGCCTGTAGATGTTCTCAGGGCAGACAAAGCTTTTGGGGTCAGGGGTCCTTTACTGATCTGCCAATGTTGGTAAACAAAAATGTGTCAGCATATACAGAGCCTGGAGGAGTGTATATTTACCATTCCAGTGCTGGTTAACTCACCTCAGTGACAGACACCAGTCCAGACAACTTCAAGGCTGACATAAGTTTTTCAGCAGTCCTCACTTGTTGGTCATTAGTTCCTGAGAAAAAGGACAGGTGTCAAGAGTCAGAGTCATTTACTATGTGTCCTCAATAATGACCATGGAGACTTTGCTCTCTTCACCCCTCTTACCTGTAACAGGTTCCTCTAGCACTAGTTTCCCACCAGGTTTTATCACTCTGGCCATCTCTGCTAGCATCTCTGAGGTGTGAATGGAAGAGCTGTCAGGGAGTAGACTTGAGAGGACCCAGTTATAAGTTGATGCTGCATGTGAAGCTGAGGAAAGGAAAGGATTGGCAGGTATTTTGGAGGCTCACCTTATCGTTAGAGTAGCAAGTACAATTTTACAATACAATGCCTTTTAACAAGCGCATAGAATATCAGACCTATAAATGCAAGAGTTTTGATATAGCATTGGCCAACTGTTGAAACAGAACTTTAGGGAAGGGTCACTCACACATTAGTAGTCTCTCCATATTCTCCAGTGACACTCGGCCCTCAGAGCCAACCATGGACCCTAGACTCTCTGCCAGCTCCTTCAGGGTTGTTGGGGATGAGGGTTGGCTCCACACCAACAGCACCTTCTCCCCTGCTTTTACACCAAGGTCTGCCATGGTCTCCTGCAAACAGAACAACAGTCAATACATTAACACGCTTACTAGCATTTTAAGTTAAATCAATCCAAAGAAACCACCACAGACTGTGGACACTGCCCTCTGACTCCTCCCAAAATTGAGATACCAGAGCGGACAGAACATACAGTGCCTTCAGAAAGTATTCAGACCCCTTGACTTTTTCCACATTTTGTTACGTTACAGCCTTATTCTAAAATGGATTAAATGTAATGTTTTCCTCATCAATCTACACACAAAACCCCATAATGACAAAACAAAAACAGGTTTTTAGAAATGTTTGCAAATTATAAAACATTTGATACTGAAATATCACATTTCAGTAAATATTCAGACTCTTTACTCTGTGCTTTGTTGAAGCACCTTTGGCAGCGATTACAGCCTTGAGTTTTCTTGGGTATGACGCTACAAGCTTGGCACACCTGTATTTGGGGAGTTTCTGTCAGGTTGGATGGGGAGTGTTGCTGCATAGATATTTTCAGGTCTCTCCAGAGATATTCTATCGGGTTCAAGTCCGGGCTCCGGCTGGGCCACTCAAGGACATTCAGACACTTGTACCGAAGCCACTCCTGCGTTGTCTTGGCTGTGTGCTTAGGGTCGTTGTCTTGTTGGAAGGTGAACCGTCGCCCCAGTCTGAGGACCTGAGCACTCTGGAGCAGTTCATCATGGATCTCTCTGTACTTTGCACAGTTCATATTTCCCTCGATCCTGACTAGTCTCCCAGTCTCTGCCCCTGAAAAACATCCCCCCAGCATGATGCTGCCACCACCATTCTTCATTGTAAGGACGGTGTCAGGTTTCCTCCAGATGTGACGCTTGGCATTCAGGCCAAAGAGTTAATTATTGGTTTCTACAGACCAGAGAATCTTGTTTCTCATGGTCAGAGTCCTTTAGGTGCATTTTGGCAAACTCCAAGCGGGCTGTCATTTTACTGAGAAGTGGCTTCTGTCTGGCCACTCTACCATAAAGGCCTAATTGGTGGAGTGCTGCAGAGATGGTTCACCTTCTGGAAGGTTCTCCCATCTCCACAGAGGAACTCTGGAGCTCTGTCAGAGTGAACATCGGGTTCTTGGTCACCTCCCTGGCCAAAGCCCTTTCCCCCCCGATTGCTCAGTTTGGCCGGGTGGCCAGCTCTAGGAAGAGTCTTGGTGTTTCCAAACTTCTTCCATTTAAGAACGATGGAGGCCACTCTGTTCTTGGGGACATTAAAACCTTTTGTCAATAGGGGGGTGCTATTTTCACTTTGTAAAAAATCGTTCCCAAATTAAACTGCCTCGTACTCAATTCTTGCTCGTACAATATGCATATTATTATTACTATTGGATAGAAAACACTCTCTAGTTTCTAAAACCGTTTGAATTATATCTGTGAGTAAAACAGAACTAATTTTGCCGCAAACTTCCTATCAGGAAGTGAAAAATCTGAAATCGAGGCTCTGTTCCAGGGCCTTCCTATTAATTTGCCTGAAATCTATGGATCTACATGCACTGCATACGCCTTCCACTAGATGTCAACAGACAGTGAGAGGTGGAATGGGGTGTCTAGCTTGATCTGAGGCCGAACAAGAGCTTTTGGAATGATGTGACCAGAATTTTCATTGTCTTGGAAGGCGCGAGAAGGGACCCCAGATTGCGTTCTGAAAAGCTTTTCGGTATAGACGTTAGATATCTCCGGCTCTGATTTTATTTGATATGTGTTAAAAACATCATAAGGTAGTTATTTTAAACCGAGTTATATCAGTTTATTGAACGTTTATTGCGATTTTCGGCATTTTCTTTTCTTTGCGTTATGTGAAGTTGGGCACGTTTGCGCCACATGGCTAGCTTTGGTTGCTAATTCGACAGGAGAAGAGGACATTCTACAACCAAACAACGATTATTCTGGACAAAGGACAACATTCTGATGGAAGCTCATCAAAAGTAGGAACCATTTATGATGTTATTTCGTATTTCTGTTGAAAATGTTTAGTCATATTTTCCGCCCTGATTTTGGGCGATGTCTCGCTATAACGTAAGCTGTATGTCGTACTAAAGTTAGTTTTAAAAATCTAACACAGCGGTTGCATTAAGAACTAGTGTATCTTTCATTTGCTGTACAACATGTATTTTTTAGTAAAGTTTATGATGAGTTATTTGATTAGATTAGGTGACTCTCCAAGATTTCTCCGGACAATTTTGTGCATTTTGACTACGTATTCACATTGTAAAACCACGATTTGTACCGCTAAATATGCACATTTTCAAACAAAACATATATGTATTGTGTAATATGATGTTATAGGACTGTCATCTGATGAAGTTTGTCAAGGTTAGTGAATAAATGTATATCTTTTGCTGTTTTTTTCGCTATCGCTACCTTTGCGGTGAATGAATGCGGTTGTGTGGTTGGCTATTATAGTAAGCTAATATAATGCTATATTGTGTTTTTGCTGTAAAACACTTAATAAATCTGAAATATTGGCTGGATTCACAAGATGTTTATCTTTCATTTGCTGTACACCATGTATTTTTCATAAATGTATTATGATGAGTATTTAGGTATTTCACGTTGCTCTCTGTAGTTATTCTAGCTGCTTTGGTGATATTTGTGATTGTAGCTGCAATGTAAAACTATGATTTATACCTGAAATATGCACATTTTTCGAACAAAACATAGATTTATTGTATAACATGTTATAAGACTGTCATCTGATGAAGTTGTTTCTTGGTTAGTGACTAATTATATCTTTATTTGGTCGAATTTGTGATAGCTACCTATGCGGTAAAAAAATTGTGAAAATATGCGGTTGAGTCTTTTGCTATCGTGGTTAGCTAATAGAAATAGTGTTTTCGCTGTAAAACATTTTAAAAATTGGAAATGATGGCTGGATTCACAAGATGTGTATCTTTCATTTGGTGTCTTGGACTTGTGATTTCATGATATTTATATGCTAGTATTTACTTGTGGCGCTATGCTAGTCAGCTTTTTTTACTGATGAGGATGCTCCCGGATCCGGGATTGTGACCAAGTAGAAGTTAAGACTGCAGAATTTTTTTGCTACCCTTCCCCAGATCTGTACATCTACACAATCCTGTCTCGGAGCTCTATGGACATTTACTTTGACCTCATGGCTTGGTGTTTTCTCTGACATGCACTGTCAACTGTGGGACCTTGTATAGACAGGTGTGTGCCTTTCCAAACCATGTCCAATCAGTGGAATTTATCACAGGTGTAGAAACCTCTCAAGGATGATCAATAGATACCGTATGCACCGGAGCTCAATTTTGAGTCTCATAGCAAAGGGTCTGAATACTTATGTAGATAAGGTATTCTAAAAACCTGTTTTCGCTTTGTCATTATGGGGTATTGTGTGTAGATTGATGAGGAAAACATAAAATGTAATCCATTTTAGAATAAAGCTAACGTAACAAAATGTGGAAAAGTCAAGGGGTCAGAATACTTCCCGAATGCACTGTATCTGTTATGCTGATAAGACACCAAGTGTTGGGGACAGAGGAGTAAACTCAACCACCCAATAGATTATCGGTACCTGATAGCAGCGGTCTCATCAGTCGTAGATTCAAGATTGAGAAACAGAAGTGAAAGTGACCTTGTTCCATACATAATGCTTTACTGACTTCTATTGGGGTATCAAAATTGTTCTGAATTGGTTACTGCCAGCACCAGTTACACAGACATAAGGATTAGGGTTAGTGTAAGGTGACCAGCCCTCAGTAAGAAAAAGTTTCAATTGCGGTTGATTATCAATCGCTGTATCCATTCAGATTTGCATGTACAAATTATATCTATCTGTACCCAACAGCATAGGCTACCAAACTTGGGTGATTAAAAAATATACGAGATAGGCCAATATTAACAAAACTGTGGAGGGGTAATCAATTGCTGTGTTATAATTAATAAAAGGACTATAGTGAAAATACATTTGTAAATATAGTTCCATGTCATTGTTTTTTTCCCACCAAGCTAGAAAATCAGATCACCTTACATTAGTGTCAGCATTTCAGAGTCCAACCTCATGAACACACGTACAGTTGAGGTTGGAAGTTTACATACACCTGAGCCAAATACATTTCAACTCAGTTTTTCACAATTCCTGACATTTAATCCTCCTTTTTCCGTGTTCCCAGTTGTCTTGAAAGCACCATGTAGGTAGTCTGACCGTGCTTTCAAGACAACTGTGAACTCGGGAAAAAACTAGGTCAAATCATGACGTCAGTGATCTTCAGATCAGAAAGTGGGGTTCTAAAAAGATGCCAGTTTCCGACTTGTAATTTCGAGTTGGATGACCATTCAAAACAAATTTTCGAGTTGTTTTGAACACGACATGAGTAGCAGTTTCTATAGCTAACATTCCACTCCTTGTCATTGCCAAAAAGACTGGCCTTTCAGCAATTTCAACTTTCAATATGCGCTGGATTTACGGCAGAGTTGCTTAAAGGGTTGTTGGAAATAACATTCATATTTTCTATGACAACATGTGGAGCCTTAAATATAATTTTCTTCCTTCTCTAATCTTAAACGGCACAGTCTGCAACTGGCAGAAAGGCCAGTCACTTTGGCACATGACATGGAGTATAGGGAGTAGATTAGCTAAAGAGACTGATATCCAGGCTATCAAGTGTAACTAGAACACACGTAATATGGAATATTCTCGAACTGACTAGAAACCTAACGTTTATGGCAAATTTACTGCCAGACATACAGACATCATCAAGTCCATTTTAGCACATCACGTTTAATACATTATCTTGGTCTTAACTCTTTTAGTTAAAGACGTTCAAATGTGCTTTTCTCTTTGTGACAAGTTACCAACCAGCTAAATTAGCTAGTAAGCTAACGTTGTTTAACGAACAGCTAACAAAACGTTCACATCAAAATGTATGTTTTCGCTATGCAAATTCACTGCAGATTCACAAAACGTGTGTGTGGTAGTTCCGCTTTGACTTTGAGACTTTCTGAACGTGAAATAAGGCAAAAAGGTTTTCGGTCAATGTTAGCTGACCTGCTAACTTACCTCTCCGGTCAAAGCAATGACGTTTATTACGTGCTGCTTAAGTGAGTCGCGTAAAAATGATGCGTCTGATATCTAAATATCTGTTAGCAGCTGGATATGGCGGCGCTGCTACGAGGACTACGAGTTGGAAGGGCCCTGCGGGGTTTTGGCAGCGGTGAGCCAAGACTTGCTAGTTGGTCTTTGTCTGTAGGCATTAGCCAGTAGCTCTGGGACTTGACTTTGGTAATCGTGTACATTGATTTAGGTCTAAATCGCGTGAGAACTTGGGAACTAGCTAGTCAACCAATGTCACTTTAAGCAGAAGGTGATCATGAAGGACAGAATCTGGTAATATAATGTTGGCTACTCATTGCAATCTAAATCTCAACGCAAGAAAACACATGTAGTTATCAAAACTGCAAGTATTGAGCTCTTCGATCCAATAAACATAGTTAGCTAATTAGGCTAACCCCGTAAGTTGTGACGGGGGTTACATTATCCAAGTATTTTCACAAACTGCTCACATAGGGACTCCTACACTGAAATTACCCACCGGTCACAATTTAAGGAGTTTTAATTATTTGCCAATATTAGGCAACTTAGTTCATACGTGTGCTTAGTCAGAATACAGGATGCATCGTGTCAGTATGGACATCATTAGAGCATACTTTTCTGATTTATTTCTTGTAGTGGTAGTTCCAAAAACATCCAGTCCCCAATGCAATGGCCTGAGACGAGGCTTCCACTGTGCTGCACTTCGTCTTCAGGAGGACAAGGACAAGTCCATCCCTGTCCCCCCATCCTCTGCTGCATCTTCAACTACAACCTACCACGAGCATTACCGAGCCCCCCCATCTAAAAACATTACCGCCACATATATGCATGAAGCGCCTGCACCCGAGGCTGCTGCATCTGAAGCTGCTGCAAAGGAGGCTCCCCAGCCCAACACTAGGTTAGGTTCCACCAAACTGAACAGACACCCATTTAACCAATGCATAATAACATTACAATACCATGTTGTGGTATATGCCTCTGAAACAACATTTGTGACATTTTGTACTTAAGTTACTTATGACGTGTGCATGTCAATGGTCTATGCTGTGTGCTCTCTATTGTCACTGCAGTTATGCAGACCAGAGTGGAGAACAAGGAGAAGAGTATGAAACAGAGGAGCAACTGCAAGCACACATCCTTAACGCTGCACTGGACTTTGTCCAACTACATGGTTGGACCCTTGAGGCCATTTCAGCAGGGGCTGAGGTAAGTGAGTGGAGGGAAGTTGGATTTACTGTAGTTGTGTGGATGGAGAGATTTATCTATGTGACTAAATGTAATTGTTTCTTTCCTGTTACTGTTTTCCTCGGAGCAGACACTGGGCCTCTCAGCAGCCTCCAGTGGAATGTTCCAGAATGGAGCAGGGGACCTGGTTTTGCACTTCATTGCTCAGTGCAATGCCCAGCTAACAGAGCAAATGGCAGAGCAGCACAACCAGGTCCAACTTGGTCAGGCTGAGTAAGCTCCCTCACACTCTCAATTTAGCAGGTGCAAGAATAGTGCACTTCTACTGCGCAGTTAGGATTTAAACATGAATGTGATTGTTAATGGTGTGTGTGCATGTGTTAACCACGTAATTTCTTGCAGACCAAAGAAAAATGCTGAGTTTCTTAGAGATGCTGTGGAGACTAGATTGAGGATGTTGATGCCATACATCGATAATTGGCCACAGGTATCTTGCACACAACACAATATAACAATTAGACTTTAGACATCAACTAGACATGTGACAGTTAATCTCTTCACCTTAAACCAGTTTAAGCTACTGATTGGTATAAGGTAGCTTAATCTTGTAACATCGTCTTGATACACTAGTAGAGGCAACCATTTATTACATCTGTGCATAGATGTGACATATAGCTTACTTGATCAAATGTATCACTTTGCCATCAACATTAGTCTCCCCCAAATTATTACACTCAGTAACAGGCATCTGTTTTTTTCTGCTGATTAAAGTATATCTTTCTTTCTCCTCTCTCCAGGCTATGAGTATCCTGCTCCTCCCACACAACATCCCAGACAGTCTGAAGCACCTCTCCACCCTGGTGGATGATATCTGGTACTATGCTGGAGACCGTTCCACAGATGTGAGTCGACCTTCTCAGCCTAAGTACCCCTCTCCCCATGTCTTCCTCACCCCCTTTCATCAGGCACCTCATACTATCCGACCAGCCTCTGCGAAGGTTACTACTCACCACCTCTCCTCACACTGCACTCTCATTGTCCTTCTCACTTTTAACTCTGTCTACCCTATTAATCTCCATTTTTTTATGCCCTCTCCTCTCATTAATTGTACATGTGGGTACAACTGACATTATTTGTCAATTGTTTATAAATCAGCCCAATCCAAATGTTTCCTTTTATTAAGTTTTTGTCTTTCAACAACCACTTTAATAGTATGTCTATGTATCAAAATCTTTGTTATTCAGTTTTCACATTTTTCCTATATCAGTTGAACTGGTATACGAAACGGGCCGCACTGACAGGGATCTATAACACCACTGAGCTGGTGATGATACAGGACTCCTCAGAAGACTTCCAGGACACCTGGAACTTCCTTGAAAACCGAATCCAGGATATTGTCAACATGGCTGGCGCGGCCAAACAGGTACCATTTCCTTAGTCTGTGCATAGTCCCTTTAATTAGGTAACAGATCACTAGTGATAAAATATAAATCCATTAGAAAGAACTCACTAGTATGCAATCTATATTAAGGGAACTCAATATGTGTAATTGACACCTATTTTGCTTTTGTGTCCTGTAGGTGGCATCTACAGGAGAAGCAGTGGCGCAGGGGCTTATGGGAGCTGCTGTTACGGTGAGGGTGCTAGAGAGATAAAATGCACAAAACAAAGGATTATTGTTACGAATTGACATTTTAAACACTTATCCGGGCATTGTGAAGATCTGTTGTATCCGTGCAGAATATGTGTCTTAAACATATACAGCAGCATTGCTTGGAACCTTGGATTACTTTTTTTCAGAATCCTAGATTGTTTTAATGTCATGCACTGTATTTGTTTAATTTAATACCAATTGTATTATGTGTGTTTAGTAGTGACTGGAGATGTATTTATTTTTTTCAGCTGAAGAATCTAACAGGGATTAACCAAAGACGATGAAAAAAGATGTCTATTTCTGTTCCACCATCCCCTTCCCTTCCCCTCTGATCTCTGCCAGTCAGTGGTTTGTGTGTGAGGCATTGAAGATCAGCTTCTGTGCTCACAGCTCAGACATTTCTTCTCTTATCTGTAATGCCCTATCGTGTTGGTTTGTTTTATTGCTTAGTCGCCTTTATCCACTATACAAATATAATTGTGCCTTAGGTCTGGTATGAGGTTTCACTTTCATCCAGTTTGAAACGGTTTTCCCTCACATCTACTTCCTATCCATTTTCCTTTTGTATAAAGGATGCAAAAATATGATTGTATTTTAAATGTTTTTGTTAGGCTCCATTGAGAGTTCCTAAATAAATTACAGATCAGTTACAACAAAACAATCTTGTTTATTTTTTTCAGTTATTGATTTAGGATAAGGGGGTCCTTGGGATGAACAACACTTCCATACTATGCTGTTGGTACTTTCAAGACAACTGGGAACTCAGGAAAACAATGGGGTCATGACATCAGCGAAAGTCGGGAGTTCTGGAAAGGTGCCAGTTTCCAACTTGGAATTCCGAGTTGGATGAACGTTCAAGTAGATTTTTCCAAGTCAGAGTTAGTTTTTTTTTCATGAGTTCTCAGTTGTCTGGAACGCGTCATAAGTATTTCACCTAGGCGCACTAAACTTTTATTTTGAAACATCTTTCTCGACGTCACGGGTGAAAGGTGTGACCCGGATGTTAAACACGCCCACCACGACTTGGTAACCAATCACATATTTTATTTTATTTTGGCCAATGAGTAGTAGTCGTCGATTGAGGCCTTCGCGACGTGCGCGGGGTTGGTGTTGTTTTTTAGACGGATCGATACAGAACTTCTATTTGTGCTTTTCTCATACGTTAACAATGCCGTATGCTAACCAGCCAATCGTGAAAATCACAGAATTGACGGATGAGAATGTTAAATTTGTCATAGAGAACACCGATCTGTCGTGAGTAACCATTTAAATGAATTATCCAAACGTTAGCTTACTAGTGAACGAGCTCGTTACGTAGCTTGTGAGAGCGTAACTAGTGCAATGAATAGCTGGCGCCCGCTGATACATAATTGAAATAACTACAGCATGACATATGTCCATGTTTTAATATTTCTGTATGCAGGTCAATGATGACGCAGCAATGGAATGTTAGACCTAATCATGTGTAAAGTTACATAACTAACGCGTTAGGTCACTAGTTGGCTTGCTGGGAGGGAACAGCCGAGAGACGGGTTGCCTCCCACGATGTAACCGATGTATGTTCCAACATACACTGAATTACCAAAAGTATGTGGACACCTGCTCGTCGAACATCTCATTCCAAAATCATGGATATTAATATGGAGTTGGTCCTCCTTTTGCTGCTTTAACAGCCTCCACTCTATTGGGAAGGCTTTCTACTAGATGTTGGAACATCATTGCGGGGACTTGCTTCCATTTAGCCACAATAGCATTAGTGAGGTCAGGCACTGATGTTTGGCGATTAGGCCTGGCTCACAGCTGGTGTTCCAATTCATCCCAAAAGTGTTCAATGGGCTTGAGTTCAGGGCTCTGCGCAGGCCAGTCAAGTTCTATCACACCAATCTCGACAAGCTATTTCTGTATGGACATCGCTTTGTGCACAGGGGGATTGTCATGCTGAAACAGGAAAAGGCTTTTCCCCCAAGCTGTTGCCACAAAATTGAAGCACAGAAATGTCTAGAATGTCATTGTATATTGTAGCGTTAACATTTCCATTCACTGGAACTAAGGGGCTTAGTCCAAACCATGTTAAACAGCCCCAGATCATTATACCGCCTCCACCAAACTTTACAGCTGGGACTATGCATCTGGGCAGGTAGCATTCTCCTGGCATCCGCCAAACCCAGATTCGTCCGTCTGACTGCCAGATGGTGAAGTGTGATTCATCACTCCAGAGAACGCGTTTCCACTGGTCCAGAGTGTTAGGGTTGCGAAAGTTCAACTGAGATAGGAACAATAGTACACCTGAACTTGGTTAAAATAATTGTTTAATTCAAAAGTTAATAAATGGCAAATACATTTTTCGTATATACGGGGTCACTGCACCACCCCGCAGGGTGGGACAAGGAACAACTGATTTGTTTCTGACAAAGATAGTATTTTATACTCGTGACAGAGATAGTTCCCGCTTCCGAGCCGGCCTGTCAGAGTAGAGACTGGGCGTGGTTTAGACTCACCCAGCCTATCGTTGATGTTGGCGCCTTAAGCCAGTCCTGGCCCCTTAGCGCATGTGATGTCCCGACGCTGTTGCTGTGTAGATTACGCTCCTTCACCCCAAAGACTGGGGTCAGACAGTTTTATAACATTGTCTGAGATATCTGCACCTGTATACATTGTCCACTGTTCGCGCTCAAGGCTAACCACAGCTTCCCAGCTCCTTATCTGAGCTAACCGTTACTTCCAGCACACACACACAGACATCCAGGCGCCCAAACAGTTTGTCAATATCAAATCACATTTGTTATAGTATTCAATCACATATAATATAGTTGCTGATCACGTTTATAGTATTGGGTTATAGTGCATGACTCAGAACCTCACATATGTTTTTCGTGTGTATCGTTTATCTGTTATTGTCTGGTCAGCAGTCTCCTGATTCACCCCCCTCCTGTGTGTCTCTAAGATTAGCACGGTCCCGGCCACACAGTACAGCGCCCACACTACTGATACATTTGTTGCACACACACACATATTTCATACACACACACATTTCAGACTGCTTGTTCATGGTTAGGCCCTGAGCACTGGTAAAAGTGAGAACAATGGAAAATGCAGGTTCACAAGAGTCAGCAATTCAAACTTTAATGCATAAGAAGCCCTACTAGCTTATAGTTAGTTAAGCATGTCAAAAAACCTTATAAAAACCCCACAAGAGTCCAATAGCGGCGAGCTTTACACCACTCCAGCTGACGCTTGGCATTGCGCATGGTGATCTTAGGCTTGTGTGTAGTTGCTCGGCTATGGAAACCCATTTCATGAAGCTCCCGACGAACAGTTCTTGTGCTGACGTTGCTTCCAGAGGCAGTTTTGCAACCGAGGACAGACAATCTTTACGCACTTCAGCTCCCGGCTGTCCCGTTGTCAAATCAAATATTTTGTGAGCTTTTGTGGCCTACCACTTTGCTGCTGAGCCGTTGTTGCTCCTAGACGTTTCCACTTCACAATAACAGCACTTCCAGTTGACTGGGGCAGCTCTAGCAGGGCAGAAATTTGACGAACTGACTTGTTGGATCCTTTGATGGTGCCACGTTGAAAGTCACTGAGCTCTTCAGTAAGGCTGTTCTACTGGAAATGTTTGTCTATGGAGATTGCATGGCTGTGTGCTCGATTTTTATACAATTGTCAGTAACGGGTGTGGCTGAAATAGCAGAATCTACACATTTTAAGGGGTGTCCACGTACTTTTGTATATACAGTGCAGGTCTGGGAGTTTCGAGACAAGTGCAGGGTCATAGTGCCTGCTCATCACCCTGGAGGGCGAGCTAGATCATAAGCTTAAATATTACATGAGACTGCTGTTGGCTGAAGTTACAATGTTAATGTGTTCTTTCACATGTGTTGTCTGATTATACAGGGTTGCAAATTCCATCCGACGTGTCTTTATGTCAGAGGTTGCAACAATAGGTAAGATACTCTATCGCCTGTGCTTGTTCTTATTAATAATATTATGAATATGTAGTGGTTTGTAAAATCCATGTCCTCGCCACAATGGTTAATGTATGTGTTAATCTCATGTCTCATTTCAGCTATTGATTGGATTCAAATTGATGCAAATTCTTCTGTGATCCACGATGAATTCATTGCTCACAGAGTGGGTATGTAGTGAATTGTACAACTTTTGTTTTTGTCCCTTCTAGTGCCTCCTGTGTTCCAATATTGCACTGATAACTATGATCACATTTTCAGGTCTTATCCCCCTCACAAGTGATGATGTTGTGGACAAGATGCAGTACTCCAGAGTAAGCATTTGAACACCTGATGAAGATGGCGGAAAGTAACATTGCCAGCCATGCTTACATGACGATGAAACCCCTAATGCTTTGCACCTCTCTTCCCCTCTACCGCAGGACTGTACATGTGACGATTTCTGCCCAGAATGCTCTGTTGAACTGACGCTGGATGTTCGCTGCACAGAGGACCAGACCCGGCATGTGACCTCACGAGACCTGCTGTCCAACCACCCTCGAGTCATCCCTGTGAGTGAGCTTCCATTCACCCATAATTCAACGTAAACTTTCCTCCCCTTACTATTTTCTTCAGAACTGAGTTGACTTCTATATTATCTGATCTTCAGGTGACCTCCAAGAGTCGAGACAATGATCCCAATGACTATGTTGAACAGGATGGTGAGCTGCTCTTCCCCATGGTCTTCTATTACAGCATTTTATTATAAATATTGGGTGTCTTACACACATTACCTCTGTTTCTCTCTCTCGACTCTGCCTCCTTTGTCTTGTCAGACATTTTGCTGGTGAAGCTTCGAAAGGGTCAGGAGCTGCGTCTCAGAGCTTATGCCAAGAAGGGCTTTGGCAAGGAACATGCTAAGTGGAACCCTACAGCCGGCGTATCCTTTGAGTATGACCCAGACAATGCACTGAGGCACACTGTGTACCCACGGCCAGAGGAATGGTGTGTTATATTGTAATGTTCTTTATTAAGGGAGAGACAAAGTATTCTGTGAGGGAGAGTGTCACTTATTGTTTATCCATTAGAATTGACCCTGCTATTCTCTGTCTCAGGCCAAAGAGTGAATACTCCGAGATTGAGGAGGATGAGGTGCAAGCCCCATTTGACCCCAATGGGAAACCTGAGAGGTAAATTACATGGCTGTTATGGAGCATTTAGTGTGCATCATCAGCAGAAATGGGCACGTTTATTCAAACAGACGTTGGTATTCGATTACTTGGGAGAGTATTCATTTTTGAGGAGAACAAATATAGGCCTATTTTAACAGTAAAAAGGCCTTTTCTAAAATGTAATCAAATTATATACAGTGCCTTTGTATAGTATTCAGACCTTGACTTTTTCCACATTTTGTTATGTTACAGCCTTATTCTAAAATGGATTTAAAAAAAATATTCCTAAGCAATCTACACACACTACCCCATAATGTCAAAGCAAAAACAGGTTTTTAGATAATTTAGCAAATTTATGTGATAAATTCAACTGATTGGACATGATTTGGGAAGGCACACACCTGTCTACACCTGTAAGGTCCCACAGTTGACAGTGCATGTCAGAGCAAAACCAAGCCATGAGGTTGAGAGAATTGTCTGTAGAGCTCTGAGACCACATTGTGTCGATGCACAGATCTGGGGAAGGGTACCAAAACATTTCTGCGGCATTGAAGGTCCCCATGAACACAGTGGCCTCTGTCATTCTTAAATGGAAGAAGTTTGGAACCACCAAGACCCTTCCTAGAGCTGGTCGCCTGGCCTAACTGAGCAATCGGGGAAGAAGGGCCTTGGTCAGGGAGGTGTCCAAGAACCCGATGGTCACTCTGACACCGCTCCAGAGTTCCTCTGTGGAGATGGGGATAACCTTCCAGAAGCACAACAATCTCTGCAGCACTCCACCATTAAAGCATTTATGGTAGTGGCCAGACAGAAGCCACTCCTCAGTAAAAGGCACATGACAGCCCATTTGGAGTTTGCCAAAAGTCACCTAAAGACTCTGACCATGAGAAACCAGATTCTCTGTTCTGATGAAACCAAGATTGAACTCTTTGGCCTGAATGCCAAGGGTCACGTCTCGATGAAACCTGGCACCATCCCTACGGTGAAGCGTGGTGGCAGCATCATGCTAGGGGGATGTTTTTCAGCTGCAGGGACTGGGAGACTAGTCAGGATCGAGGGAAATATGAACTGTGTAAAGTACAGAGAGATCCATGATGAACTGCTCCAGAGTGCTCAGGTCCTCAGACTGGGGCAACAGTTCACCTTCCAACGGGACAACAACCCTAAGCACACACCCAAGACAACACTGGAGTGGAATCGGGACAAGTGTCTGAATGTCCTTGAGTGGCCCAGCCAGAGCCCGGACTTGAACCTGATCCAACATCGCTGGAGAGACCTGAAAATATCTATGCAGCAACACTCCCCATCCAACCTGACAGAGTTTGAGGGTCTGTAGAGAAGAATGGGAGAAACTCCCCAAATACAGGTGTGCCAAGCTTGTAGTGTCATACCCAAGAAGAATCATTGCGGTAGTCGCTGCCAATCGGTGCTTCGACAATGTACTGAGTAAAGGGTCTGAATACTTACGTAAATGTATATTTCAGTTTGACATTTTTTATAAATTAGCGAACATTTCTAAAAACCTGTTTTTGTTTTGTCATTATGGGGTATTGTGTGTAGATTGAGGGGGAAACAGTTGTAATCAATTTTAGAATAAGGCTGTAACGTAACAAAATGTGGGAAAAGTCAGGGGGTCTGAATACTTTACGAAGGCACTGTATGTGACATTGCTACATAGCCTACAAGGATAGACCATAACATTCAACACATGTTGCGCCCCATAGAAAAAGTCACCTCTAGCCTACACACATTTTGGTCAATCAAAGCAGCGCTACAGTCGGTCTCCATGTGTAACAAGCGAAGTGGGAGATTAATAATCAATGCAAAATAGAATTGGCTAAATGAGAAGTAGGCGGCTACAATGCTCAACCAACAGGTAGGCCGTTTCATATGAACGGAGTTGTTGTAGACCAGTACGGGGAGCACAGCAAAATTTCCTCACTTAGCCATGCTACTTTAACTAGCTAGCTGGCTAACTTAGATGGCTACTGTAGCTGGCTAGCTTCTTTAGGTACAAAGATTTGATGAAGTCAAAACATGCACTACCAGATGGTATGATAGATATCCTATGGCAGCAATAAGCTTGTCTAACTAGCGGGAGTCGGTTTGGCTACTTTCTCTCCCTCCGTGCCCAACACAGACTGTCACACACACTGGCTCCTGCTCCTCTCTCGCCCCACCCTTCTGCTGAAACAGAGCAGATATCTGAAAAAATATACGATTTGAATGGTGGTGAAATAAATTCAAATACCCATCCCTAATCATCAGTGTCCACTGTCCATTCCTATGAGAACAATACCTGTATGTGATAGAGATTTTGATTGTCATCACATACTGCTGTAACAAAGTCAAATTTATATCAGCTGATATCGCAAAGTGCTGTACAGAAACCCAGCCTAAAACCCCAAACAGCAAGCAATGCAGGTGTAGAAGCACCCAAAGAGGGTGAATAATGATCGAGAAAGACGTCACGGTTAATTTCTGTTGTCTCAAACTTTTGCAGGTTCTATTACAATGTGGAGACGTGTGGCTCACTGCGACCTGAGACCATCGTCATGTCTGCTCTGGCAGTGCTGAAAAAGAAACTGAGTGACTTACAGACCCAACTGAGCCACGAAATCCAGAGTGACGTCCTCACTATCAACTGAGACCTGCAGTTTTAGCCAGTCCTACAACATTGAGACTTGGAGAGCAGACCCAGTTGCAAATCATAAACTTTTTGGATGACAACAAACATTGATGTAGGCAGGAAAAAAGTTTATTCAAGAGCTCGCCAACTGAAATCAGCAGTTTTTATATCGTCCACCACATTTTGTCCTTTTGTTGAAGTTGTTTGCGGGAATATGTTTTGAATTGTCGTTTATTTTGTCTACCGAAAGAATAAACTTCCATTTTCATCCAGATTGAATGTGCTTGCCTTTGAATATAAATAAGGTGATGAATGGGAGCATAGGTGAGCAGTCACTGATGTGATTCGGGACAATTCTACAAAGGATATACTCTAAATGCAAACAAGCCCTATATACCATCTCTTGGAAAGTGGTCTCAGAACATTTTGTATTCTGTATGTAAATCAGAGAGACTCCATTTAGTATGTTACAATTCATATTGTATGTATTAATAATGTTCATCCATTTCGTATGATGTTACAAATTCCTTACGTTAGCTAGGCTAGGGTTTGTTAGGAGTTGGGTTATGTTAAGGAAAGGGTTAGCTAACATAGTAAGTATTGCAAACTAGCAAAAAAAGTTGTAAGTACTTGCTAAAAAGCTACATTTATCCATGATGAGATTAACACGCAACCTTAGCGTTACACTCCTACCAACCACCATCCTTTTGTTTTTGCTTTAAACTGGTGGCTTTTTCTAAACGAAGAATAATATTGTATACTACCAAAATAAAGTAAATTTCGATTTCAACTGTAAGTCCTACAAACATGATAGTACTGTTAGAAAGGTTTCAGATAAAGGTGTCAGTGACTACTACAGAGCCTGAGATACAGCGGATCCCAAAAACCTCGGTCCCCCTGTCGAGGAATAAGAGATTTTAAAATGTAAGTAGGATTTAACGTGTCACGATTACTGTTCCAAAAAGAATAAACATGCGTAAATTCACATTGGAACAGGGTTTGCGCAATGTGCCACATCTTAATTTTTTGTTTTACAGGAATGATATAGATATGAGGAAGTTGCGGCTGGTGGGAGGAGCTGTTGGAGGATTGGCTCATTGGAATGGGTTAATGGAACGGTATCAAACATCAAACGTGGAAACCACATGTTTGACTCCGTTCCATTTACTCCATTCCAGCCATTACAATGAGCCCAACCTCCAATAGCTACTCCCACCAGCCACTGATAGAACGCTGAAGCCTCTACCTATCAATTGATGTAAATATATACTTAACTATTAATATTTTTGACAACTTTTACTTTCCCTCCACTACATTCCTAAAGAAAATAATGTGCTTTTTACTTCTTACATTTTCCCTGGCACCCAAAAGTACTGGTTACATTTTGAATGCTTAGCAGGACAGGAAAATCCCTGGTCAATCCCTGAGTGTTGAACTGTGCCCCTAGCTATTTGTAAATGAATAAAATAAGAAAATCGTGTCGTCTGGTTTGTTTAATATAAGGAATTTGAAATTATTTATACTTTTACTTTTGATACTTAAGTACATGTAAAACCAAATACTTTTAGACTTTTATTCAAGTATTTTACTGGGTGACTCACTTTTACTTGAGTCATTTTCTTTTAAGGTATCTTAACTTTTACTGTGAAAATGGTGTACTTTTTCCACCACTGAGTTTTAGCCACGATGCTCCTGTACTGCAAATGTCTGAGTGATGGAACACCATCATCCCGGAAACCCTAGACCCACTCCAATTCGTATACTGCCCACAGATAACACAATCTGAATTGTACTCTGCAATGCCCTTTCCCACCTGGACAAAAGGAACACCTTTTGTCCAGGAACACACAGCGCAGCGTTCATCACCATAGTGCCCACAAAGGTCATCAGTAAGCTAAGGACCCTGGGACAAAATACCTCCCTATGCAACTGGATCCTGGACTTTGTGACGGGCCACCCCCAGGTGGTAAGGATAGGCAACAGCACATCTGCCATGCTGGTACTCAACACTCAGCTTAATCACATCCTGTACTCCCTGTTCACCCATGACTGCGTGGCCAAGCACTACACAAACACCATCATTAAGTTTGCTTACGACGAAACAATGGTAGGCCTGATCACCGGAAGTTATGAGACTATAGGGAGAAGGTCAGAGACCTGGCAGTGTGGTGCCAGTGTAACAGTATAACTTTAGTCTGTTCCCTCGCCCCGACCCGGGCGCGAACCAGGGACCCTCTGCACATATCAACAACTGACACCCACGAACCGTCGTTACCCATCGCTCCACAAAAGCCACGGCCCTTGCAGAGCAAGGGGAACCACCACTTCAAGGTCTCAAAGCGAGTGACGTAACCGATTGAAACGCTATTAGCGCGCACCACCGCTAACTAGCTAGCCATTTCACATCCGTTACACTAGGACAACAACATCTCCCTCAATGTGAGCAAGACAAAGGAGCTGATCGTGGACTTCAGGAAAAGGAGAGCCAAACACGACCCCATTCACATTGACAAGGCTGTAGTGGAGCGGGTCGAGAGCTTCAAGTTCCTTGGTGTCCACATCAAGACAGTCGTGAAGAGAGCACGACAACGCCTATTCCCCCTCAGGAGACTGAAAAGATTTGGCATGGGTCCCCAGATCCTCAAAAGGTTTTACAGCTGCACTATCGAGAGCATCCTGACCATTTGCATCCCCGCCTGGTATGGCAACTGCTCTGCATCCGACTGTAAGGTTCTACAGAGGGTAGTGCGTACGACCCAGTTCATCACTGGGACCAAACTTCCTGCCATCCATGACCTCTATACTCGGCGTGTCAGAGGAAGGCCGAAAAAATCGTCAAAGACTCCATTCACCCAAGTCATAGACTGTTCTCTCTGCTACCGCATGCCAGCGGTACCGGAGCACCAAGTCTAGGTCCAAAAAGCTCCTTAACAGATTCTACCCCCAAGCCATAAGACTGCTGAACAGTTAATCAAATGGCTACCTGGACTATTTGCATTGACCCCCTCCCTTTTTTTCACACTGCTGCTCCTTGCTGTTTATTAGCTTTGCATAGTCACTTTACCCATACCTACATGTACTGTTACGGATACAGGTATCCTGTATGTGTATTTCTTTGCTCTCCTTCTCCTTTTCCCTTACCCAATCACATTCCCTTTCCCTTGGTTTAAAACCCTGTCAGTTGTTTTCTCTGGAGCTCAATCTCTCTGTCTGTAGATCTCTTAGTTGGTTTTTGCAACTACATGTCACTTTGTCCCCACCTGTGAGTATTGGTTTTGTTATGGTGTTTGTTTGATGGTGGGAAAAGGGGGTAACCAGACAGGTCGCCCATGGGCATACACTACCCGTAGGAATACTTTGTATAAACACACTAATTAGAACTGGGTGGACCACCCTCTGTATTTTTGGTTAGTTAGTTAGCTGTTGTTGAAGTAGGCTACTCTAGCTTAGGGGTGTTTTGGGATATTTATTTCTTTCCTTGGGTCCAGCTCAGCCCCTTTTCCTGACCCTTTTCTTGGCCTTCCTTTTGTAGGTGTCCTGGCTTAGCTACAATACTACTACAATACTAGTTGACAACAACTATTGTCCCTGACATGACCACTAGATTGCGCTGTAGGGCTACTACATCTAGCCACAAAGCTATGTATTTGGCCATTGAGAGGCTTTGAAGCCACCTTTCGGCCATATTGGCACTCCCCAGTAGGAGCAGTCCTTCATAGGAATCAATGGAGAATTCTACAGTATTTCAATCAGTGGAGGCCGCTGAGAGGAAGACAGCTCATAATAATGGCTGGAATGGAGTAAATGGAATGGTATCAAACACATGAGGAAAAAAAACAACATTTGTTTGATACCAATCCATTCTGGACATTATTATGTGCTGTCCTCCCCTCAGCAGCCTTCACTGATTTGATTAAAGGCAGACTCAGCGATATGATGTAGATGCAGAGAGTAAACATCATAGTGGGTCAATTTTTGCAACAACTAAGAGTGTTGAAACGCAAGGCTCAACTTCTATGCTATTTTGGTCCCGTGGCTACCACGCTCTCACAGTACTGAAGCAAACCTGTGCGCATGCGCAGTGACTGTCTTGCATCTTGCTTATTTCAACATCTGCGGTGCTGCTGGTGGTAATGTCATTTCGCTGAGTCTACCTTTAAATGTTTCAAGAACAAAATTACATGTCTTTTTTTATTGTTGTATGGGAGACCAAAACATTAGTGATCTAAAAAATACTTTAAGGTTTGTGTTATTTTACATTTTTTATGTTTAGCTCACATAATATAATTAAAAGATATGCATTAAGGTGTCTTATAGAATAAATGCATTTCTATAGCTTCCAAAATATTTTTAACGGTGGAGGGAGGACTTCAGATGGAGGTACGCTGGCTTTAACACAGCGCCCCCTATATGTCATCTAGTGTAAATATAAATCATTGGTCCAGACAAACTGTACCATCTGCATCATGATGACTTGCACGCTAACGGAATGGTGCGTGGATCGTGAACATGCAGAAAAATGGAGACGTGAGATGAGAAGATATTCATGTTCAAATGATTGCCAATATGTTTTCCACATTTCTTTGCAGAAAGATCATCAATTCGAGGCAATTGATGTCAGGTCAGAACCGACTATTATTGCATGATATCAGTCATAAAAACAGCAACAATGTTGCGACAAACGAGGAGCAACAATATTGTGTTCGTTGAACGCTGCCTCGTAATCTACAAGGTGGGGGTGGCTCATGTGCAATTTATCTTAAACCTAATAATTCACGATGGAAATTGCTTCCCTGCCATGACAGTAAAATGAATGTACATTTTTTTTTTTTTTACTACTTGTCATTTTTACATTTATGAAGATTATAGCAATGCTTGCAAGTTGCAACAAGACAATCTCTGCTTTTTTGTTTCAGATAGATGTGGATATCTTGATGTGCCTTCAACTTTGTCTGATGTACTGATGACACACCATCAACACAGAGGCTGAGATGTCTGCAGCAGAACCTGAGGCCTGTGCCTGCTCCTCTTCTTCACTTGATGTGGAAGAGAAATGTCAGTACTATGGCAATTCCAGCTCTGATCCTCCCACTGAACCACATCCAGACATGGACATGTTCTGGTACACATTAATATTAAACCTATATCTCTATCTCCAGCTATTGCCATGATTTAATTGTTATTGACTGAATATGTTGATGTAATTTTGTAATTTTGTCACTGCAGCTGTCACAGTGTCCAGGATTCCTTACTGAGCTCTGACAGCCGCTTCACAAACTATAGAGGGATTCTCAACTGGATCATTATCCTTCTGGTGAGTCATTCTCTCTGGATACTAAATGTGATCATGCTAAATGTGATCAAGTTCTATAAGCTATGCAGGGAAAGAGAAGAGACCAATATTGTTGTATTTTGTGTGTTTTTTCAGATCTTGACCCATGCTCACCTGTTCCTGGATAACTTTATACAGTGAGTACACACACACACACTCGATTAGCAATTAATGTGTTTTCTTTTTTCTCTGACATACCCTCTTCTGAACAGACATGGCTTCTTGATTGACTTGAGGAAAGTCTTGGAGCACCTTATGGAGGACAATTATAACTGGCCGTCTGTCAACCTGATACTGGGTGAGGCTTTGTCACCACTGCACTATTGTCAGCTTAACTAACTGCACAAGGAATATACTGTTAATGAATTTGAGTAATAAACTCACTCATCCTTCATGCTTCTCTCACCTTTGCAGCTGCCAATATGTTTGCTATTGCTGCTCTTCTACTTGAGAGGTGTCTGGATAAGGTGAGACAGTTCTACCCTTGGCTTTTCAAATAAGAGAGGCTAGGCTATGTGAACTGTCTCACAAAGGTTGATATGTGTGTGTCGATTCTAGGGAACACTATCCCCCAGTGCAGGGCACTGTTTACACCTGGGGAACCTGGGACTACTAACACTTTTTCCTGCTGTTATCATTCTATATGATACTTCAATATCAACAGGTAAATACCGCAAGTATGATCTGCACAGATATTGACCTGTACCTGAAATTCCAGGCTGTTATAGCTCCATTGCAATAGAGTATATTTAGCTTTGTGTGGATGTGTAACCTCAACTTAAGATGATGACTCACCCTGTCTGGTGAAACTGTTTCACTATCTGCCTATCAGGGGGAGCATATTTCTCACTCTGGACCTACACTGTTCTTGGGCTCAAGCTTTATTCTTACCAAGAAACCAACAATTGGTATCGTCAGGGGTCTGTTCCATCTCCAGGTATGTCAGTGGCAACCTTTTTTTTCTTTGTGGATGCAGTTAATGCTGGTTGATTTCCTGCAGTTATCACTAATTGTAATTGCTGCTTAGGCTGAAGATAATTACTCTGCTGTTTGGATTTCTGGTGTGGTGAACATCTGTGTCTGTTTTCCAGGAACAGACGAGTGTGTATTACATGAGACAAAAAAATATATAGAACACTTAACTATTAAAGGTGAGTGTCATTCTTTCTCACGCGTAATGGCTTGTGCACAATTTCTGCCTGTCTAGTTGTAGACTAAGAACACAGACAATGACAATGACATTGACTGTTCTCTCTGTCAGACCTTTACTACTTTCTCCTGGCGCCCACTTTATGCTACCAGCGAGACTTCCCCTTCACACCAAGGGTCCGTATCAACGTTCTTTGTAAGACGCTGATAGAAATGGTGAGAACCTCACCCACACAATACCTATCCCGTGTAATTATTGTGTTAATATGCATTGATTATCCACCATCTTATTTTGGGTCTCTACTTTCAGGTGGTCCTTACTCAAATTATTGTGGGAATTGTGCAGCAGGTGATATGTTTTATCTTTTAGGTTTGGTATTAAATTATCCATCTGTTTGCAAGTCTATCTAAGATTTATTTGAAATAGCTTTATCTTTGTTACCCATTGTAATTCTATTCTGTGCGTACCTTTTGTTTTCCTATCAGTGGATTGAACCCATCTTCCAGAGATCAGAAAACTCCTTCTCTGTGAGTGAAAGCAATATCCCCTTTTCATCAAAAATGTAATGATATAATAATTTCACATTATTTCCTCTGACTGTTCCTTTCCTCTAGAATATGGACATCACTACCAGGGTGGAGCACTTGATGGAGCTTGTGGTAAGCGTGTTTGTGTTTTAGGGTAGGGGAGCATTATTAGTATGTTCTGGTGGTGTCAAACAATAGCCGTGTCAATAAAGCGGTCCATTTTCCTTTACAGGCTCCCAACCACTTCCTGTGGCTGATGTTCTCCTTCCTGTTTTCTCACTCCTACCTGAACTTCTGTGCTGAACTGTTGTGCTTTGGAGACCGCCATTTCTATGGGGATTGGTGGTCCGTTATATCATAATCTTTCATTTTGGATGACCCACTTGTATGTGTAACAGATGTGTAATAGATTCATATTTTCATCTGCAGGAATGCTAAAACACTGAAATGTTTTTGGGGGAATTGGAATATTCCTCTTCATAAGTGGCGCTACAGGTAATAGTGACTCTTGACACCTAATAGACTTTACCATTTTCTCTCAGAAGAGGTATGGACTGTGTGTGTAAAACTAACTTCAATCACTCTTTATCCCTCGCTATCTGTCTCTTTTTCTCTTACATAAAGACACTTGTATACACCACTACTGAAAAAGAGGGTGTCACAAAAGCAAGCAGATTTGCTGGTCTTCCTGATGTCAGCTGCCCTTTGCGAGGTAGGACTGGTCATAGTAGGACTGGTTGTTGTTATTATTATTATGGTGTAGATGGGTGAGTACAATCAGTTCAGTTATCCTGTGTGAAATAATGATTAGTTGCTAACTGCTTAAAGCTGTCCCATGTGCTACTATGAGACAATCCATGGTAATGGGTTATGTATTCACTTTTTGTTCCGTGCAGTATGTCATTGCTCTGCCCTTACACAGCTGTCGTCTATGGATCTTCTTCATGATGATCTTTGAGGTGAGGGAAACTGAAATACCATGAAGTATACACTGTATGTGTTTATGCAGTGTGTGTGAACATGCATGTTAGCTCCTCCCTCTCTTTCCTTGTCCCAGCTCCTGGTAGATGTTTACCTTGGAGACTATTTCAAGGGTAACTATGGAAATGGGCTGGTGTGGCTGTGCTTTCTACTGGGTCCTCCCCTGGCTGTGATGACCTATTTCCATGACCACTACATGAGTCACCATGGCCAACATCCTCCTGGACTGTCCGTTGCTGAGTGTTTGTCATGATCACTGTCTTGTACACAATTGGATATAGCACTTTCGGATACCTTTGAAAGACTTATGTCCAGCAATGGACAATTTGTAAGGACAGTTGGCATATCAGACAAATTGTTCCCATTTTTGTTGAAAAACTCTTAAATTTGAATTTGAACTTTAACTTGAATTTAAAAAATCTGTGGATACATCTTGTAATGATATGAGTCAACCACACATGAAAGATATGGCTGCTTATTCACTGTATATCAACTTATGGTTTTGGTTCACCCAATTTTACTGTAAACTTATGGATTATAGCCAATTTATTTCAGACAACATTAACTACTGGGTGAAAACTATTAGTAAATCACAACATGTTGAATTTAAGTACTGTTTGAAATATGTAGCTTCCAATTGAATTGTTGTTACTCAATATGGGGAAATGTGCTCTTAAATAAACATAATTTGAAGCTTTGTTGTCTTTGGTTTATTAAAGGGGCAATCAGCAGTTGCTACATACATTTTTGAACTTATAAATTAATGATATGTACACATTGATTCTTGAAGAATACATTTACATTACATTTAAGTCATTTAGCAGACGCTCTTATCCAGAGCGATTTACAAATTGGTGCGTTCACCTTATGATATCCAGTGGAACAACCACTTTACAATAGTGCATCTAAATCTTTTAGGGGGGGGGGGGGTTAGAAGGATTACTTTATCCTATCCTAGGTATTCCTTAAAGAGGTGGGGTTTCAGGTGTCTCCGGAAGGTGGTGATTGACTCCGCTGACCTGGCGTCGTGAGGGAGTTTGTTCCACCATTGGGGTGACAGAGCAGCGAACAGTTTTGACTGGGCTGAGCGGGAACTGTACTTCCTCAGAGGTAGGGAGGCGAGCAGGCCAGAGGTGGATGAGCGCAGTGCCCTTGTTTGGGTGTAGGGCCTGATCAGAGCCTGAAGGTACGGAGGTGCCGTTCCCCTCACAGCTCCGTAAGCAAGCACCATGGTCTTGTAGCGGATGCGAGCTTCAATTGGAAGCCAGTGGAGAGAGCGGAGGAGCGGGGTGACGTGAGAGAACTTGGGAAGGTTGAACACCAGACGGGCTGCGGCGTTCTGGATGAGTTGTAGGGGTTTACAGAATACAACTTCTAAATGCCTCATGAGCTTAGTTCAACTGTAGTACCCCATCAGAACCGAAAATATAAGCCTGTTTTCCGCCAATATTTGTAAACAAAGTATATGTAAAAAAACACTATTTAGCATCAAAATATGGTTAAATCTATAATGTTGATATCATGGCGGGTCAGTCATTGCCTCCATAGCTCTGTCTATTAATTTATTTGAAAGTGGTTACATTTCTCCATCCACATCCCTCAGTTTTGTACCAAAACGAGGGGGATACCTCGTTAACTGCTGTAAAGCTGTCAGATACTGTACATGTGTTTGCATGTTGTGAACCACAATTCAATGCGCTGGCCATTAATGTGAATCACGTGACCCCGTCATAGAGGCAGGCGGAAATGAAAGTTAACTAGCTAGTTGTACCAGCGGACCACAGCTAAAAAGGTAATTACGCTAAAATTAACAAAATACGTAACCAACAATGTCAAGTAATGTAGTATTGTTTAATACATTTCTTAAATAGTACACATATCCATCTACGTTTTCAAGAAAATGTGACAATTATCTTGTCCTTATGCCGACAACAAAGCTGTTCGCTAGCTTGCTAGGAGCTATCAAAATAGCTCACCATCTTCCGTGTTTTGTTTTTGTGTGCAGGGTATTTAAATACGGAGACAATGAGCCAATTTGAGTTACTGATATGTAGTTACAGTTAATCGATACGTTTAGCGAGCTAGTAGTTTGCAGCAAATGCGATGTCTCACCTTGGAACTAACTAAGTTAGCTACATCTCTTACAGGCAGTAAATGTTGATGTTCTCGTCTTGTCGATTTCGTTGGGTTACGCTGTTTACTAGTAACGTTAGCTAGCTACGGCTAATTGATCCGCTAGCTATATGCCTTCATAGTCGACATCAGTGATGAAATTACAAGGTGATTCACAAGGACTCGGCCACGACCCAAGTTATTGGCTAAGAGATAACGTAGCAAACCTTATCAGACTAACTAACCATCTCTTCACCTGATGTATGTGATAGCTAACGTTAGCAAGGAGGTGTATTTTAAGACGTGATAACACCCAGATATGAGTCGAAACTATTCGAGCTACTACTGTCTACAATGACTAGCTAGATATGCAGAGGAAATACAATCCACTGCCAGTTGTCATTGTGCCAGACAGTTCTTTCCAAGGTGGTGAGATGCCTAGATAGCTAATGTATGATCATTTGGCTGTAGTAATGTAGATGGCATTGGCATGCTATTGTTGGCTAGTTCATGTCTGTTGTAAGGATTCACTGAGACGTGCTATTTTACTATGTATGTTGTTTACGTTGTGGAGGGTACACAGGGGAAATGCATAACTAATTGTTTTGAATTGCAGTGTGTGATTTAGGCCTACTTTACAGTTTGCCTTCATGTCGGTTATGTGTGCTCTCTGATTGTGCCTGTGTGTGTCTCAGGGCTGTGATGTCATGGCAGCTGCCAGTGTGACAAGACCTGGCAATGTCCAGACCACAGAAAAATCACAGTTGACCTTGAAAGGTAATAATCAATATGAAACTTAATTCCTCTCATCTATCACCTTCTATTGTAACCTACTCTAATACTCATCCTCCTCTTCCCTATGTATGTCTGACAATTTCTCTCATGCCAACCACCCCCAGCTCTTTTCATCATCCATTGTTATTCCAATTTCCCATTTGCTCTCCCTGCCATTTATTCGCTCCCTTTTGCTCTCTTTTCCCTCAGTGAATTTTTAATTAACTACTAATATGTCACCCATCACTCGCTCCCCTTCTCATATAATATCAGATAAAACAGGTTTAATTCACCTTGACAGTTTAAAAGAATTGGAAGATTTCTGGTCTATTGAAAAGATACAGCAGTAGCCTAACAGTTATTCTGCCCATGTTTTCATTAGCGGATATTTAATTAAGTTCAAAGTTCATTCTGACATGGATAGGCAGACAGTTGTCACATTTCACAGGCCAAGTGAGCATCACAGTAATATGGAACAATCAACAACTAATTTTTTAACAGAACATGCAATCCAAGGGGCAATATCCACCTTGCTGTGCATGTGTCAGCTAGAGGGCGATATTTGCATTTTTGTGTTTTCTTGACATACATTTACTTGCCATACAGTTACAAATGCAGAGTAGCTGTAATAAGAATGTTTTATTACTGTAGGTTAATGGTTGATCAGAATTCGGTGTACCACAGTCATTCAAATGGTCTCTTTTTGTCATTTGCATATATGTTCATCAAATTTTTTTTTTTTCTTGCCGCAGTGGTCTCAGCAAAGCCTCAGTCGCCTAAGCTGCCCACCCGTTCCAGACTCAGCTCTTTTGTGGAGGTGACTGCCGATGGCCTGACTAGTGAAACCAAGAAAACAGGAAAACGTACTGGACACCTTGAGCTACAGTGGAACGAGGACCTCACCCTGTGAGCCACAGCCCCCCCACCTTCTCTCAATTCTGACACAACATGCCAATGCTATGCCGCTGTCCAGTAATACCACATGAATGTGTAATGTAGGTTTATCTGTCTGTGTAGCTGATTTTAACTTGTGTGTTGTGTAGGAATGTGACACCTCAGAGCCACTTAGATCTGAAGTTGTGGAGCTGCCACACCTTGAGGAAGGAGTTGCTGGGAAGTGCCACTATTGACCTGCTTGACACCCTGCGTACACATGATGGCAAGAGTAAGACAATAAAAGTGTATTTTTAAAGTTGTTTTAATTTTTATGTAGGCCTGTGTCCATGGATTGTTAATAGGATTCCTAGTCATGCTACTAAAGTAGTCTTTCCAGTTGAAAATATTTGGGGTTATCCTCTTCAGAAATGAAATATCAAATTTACACTTGTGAAACAGACTCCCTCAGGATGTTTTTTTATACAAACATGTAAGAAGAAGAGAGAAAGAACTTTGGTTGCCTTTACGCAATTGATAGAGCACATCTTATCATCTCTTACTCGCCCTAATCCTTCATTTTTTTTCTCTCCTTCATTTTCTCTTTCTTCACACTCTCCATATATCCCTCCCTCCATTCCACACTCCCCACTTTCCCTCCAGTGGAGAATCTGCAGCTCAGTCTGGTCTTGCAGACAGAGAACAAAGGCTCAGTTGTAGCAGGAGGCGAGCTGAACGTCTGTCTGGACGGCCTGGTTGTTGATCTGGGATCTTTGCCCAATGGCAGCACAGCAACAGACAGTGAGTCCCGCCTTACACCCCACATTCACACACACACGTTAACACTTACAAAACAAGTACACACTATTCTTAATGCAAACAAAATGCTCACACACACACACACTTTCACTCTTTCTTGCATTTTCTCTCTCTTGGTCTCTGGTATATATTCACACTCATTACATTTAGGGGCATGTTTGTGGTGACTTCTATTTGTTCTTTTTCAGACTCCACCCAAACGAAAAGTGGGGCTCATTTGGAAAAAGCCAAAGAGTTGTTACTTTGAAAGTGTGGTGGTCTCAAATGTGATGGAATATGAGTATTTTGAGCCATCGTTGCCTGTGTGCAAGTTTGTACACAGTCTTTTACGGGTTTTGGCAGAGTCTTTCACATGTTTTGAAACATGTGGACAGAAATACTCTGTTTGACCACTTTCCACACTTTCCTGTAGGCCTAGTTGATACTCTTGCTTAACATCCACTAGGCCTATAACTTGGGGACACACTAACAGAATTAGATTTAAACAACAGTAACGGACCTGTCAATAGTTGACTACACGTATACAAACAAGGGGCGGAAAAAGAGCCCAAACAGCAGACAAACTTTTGTAAGACAAAGATTGGGCTTTTGACAAAAATTGGGTTTTCCTCTAGAGTTGTTTTTAATGAATAACAACCCATTAACTTATTTATAGGGGTTGCTTGAGTTTCCCAGTTCATGCATCTCTCATCTTTGTATAAAACAACACACAAGCCTTTTCATACTGAATGACAGAGCCAGAGTGTTTCCTAGTGAATGAACACAAGTCAGGGTTGGGTCTCTGAGCATATGGTTCATAAATGTGTCTCTGTATGTGTTTTATATATCTAAATATGTGTGCATGAATATTAATATTGTTCTTAAAGCGATGAATAAGCTTCACATCCTCTGTTCCTTTTGGATCTGTTACTTTTGTTCTCCAAGCACTGTTTCACACACGCACGACATCATCACGCACAGGCATGCACACTTGTGCACATGCTTGGGAGTACTTATGTGTAATTTGCTTCCCAGAATTGCGTAATTGAGTCTTATTTCTATGAGCTGTGCAGGACAATCAACTCCTGTGATCCAGGACCGGGGGGGGGGGGGATAGGTGTATTAAGGCAATGAAATGTGCTTTCTGATGTCATAATGGTCTTGTTTGTTGGGGATGGTTGTTAGTGAATAGAGGTCTTGAGTGTGCCCTCTGAGGTCAGATTTTTTTGGGGGGGATGTTTTTTTGGGGATGTATGAAGGTCTGGAGTATGTGCTCTCTGGCAGGTTGGTGTATAAAGGTTCAAGTGTGTGCCCTGTTGCTGGGGGAAGGTGTGTTAAGACCCTCTGTGTTCTCTCTGAAGGCAGCTCTGTTACTTTACTGTTTTAAATCATTTCCCTTGGCAGATTATTTTTTTTTGACACGCTGACACACACTGCTACCATAAACAGGCCTTTGTGCTGCAGCCAGTAAAAAAACACACTTAGACCAGACAGTACTCACCTTTATGTACAGTGGGGCCTGACATTGACACCCTTGATAAAGATGGGCAAAAATGACTGAATAAAATGCATATTTAAATTACCGAGCTACATTTAACTGCCAAAATAAAGGATACACCAACATAGTGTCTTAATAGGGTGTTAGGCCACCACGAGCCAGAACATCTTCAATGCATCTTGGCATAGATTCTACAAGGGTCTGGAACTCTATTGGAGGGATGCAACACCATTCTTCCATGAGGTGTTTTGTTGATGGGGTTGGAAAACACTTGTCTCAGGAGCGGCTCCAGAATCTCCCATAAGTGTTAAATCCGGCTGTGATCTGGTGACTGAGATGGCATATGGTTTACAAAGTTTTTATGCTCATCAAACCATTCAGTGACCGCTCGTGCCCTGTAAATTGGGGCATAGTCATGGTTGCTAGAATAATGGCCTGGCAAGCATGTTTATACATGACCCTAAGCACAATGGAGTCTTATTATAGGACAACATTTAGATTTCTGCCTAAGTAGACATACCCAAGCATACATTATTTTCACGAGATGGCTATAAACAATTACTGGTAATGTTGCATTGTTTTAGAAAGGTCTGGAACTCACCTTTTCAATTAGTATTTAAAAAATAATAATAATTGCTGCCGTGTACTCACTTTTGAGGACACAAGCTCATTATGAAAATATGAACAATTATGACCCCCCCCAATTCAACCAAAGCTTGCCAATAGGGCTTGGAATGACTGAGATGCGTTCTAAATATAGTAGCAATCAAATAATTAACAACTTACGATAAGATTTCACATTTCTTATAACTGTAAAATAAATATGATCATACTTAGTGACAGTACAATATTGGCACTATTTCATACAACTGACGACAGAGAATTTTCTCCTTAACATCCACTGAGGGGTGCAGAGACACCATTCATATGTGTGCAGACTCGTTACAACTTCAGCTTTAAACACAAAGTGATTCTGTCCGTCTGTGGCAAAGATAGTGGTCTTGTTTCAGAGCTATGAAATTATTTAGTATTTCTTCATGTTGAGAGCTCTAAACCTTCCTGTAGGTTTTCACTCCAACCCCAGTTATGACTAACCTGAATCAGCTTATCAACCAGCTAATTATTAGAATCAGGTGCGCAAGATTATGGTTGGAGCGAAACCCTACAGGACAGTTGTTCTCCAAGAACAGGGTTGGAGAGCTCTGCGCAAGACTGTCAGATGGGGCTTACTGCCACTATAAGGCACGGGACCCACAGAGTGCTTTATACAATGCATTCGGAAAGTATTCAGACCCCTTCCCTTTTTCCACATTTTGTTACGTTACAAACATTTTCTAAAATGTATTACCCCATAATGATAAAGCAAAAACAGGTTTTTAGAAATCTTTGCAAATTTATTAAAAACAGAAATGCCTTATTTACTTAAGTATTCAGACCCTTTGCTATGAGACACAAAATTGGGCTCAGGTGCATCCTGTTTCCATTGCTGATCCTTGAGATGTTTCTAGAGTCCACCTGTGGTAAATTCAATTGATTGGACATGATTTGGAAAGGCGCACATCTGTCTATATAAGGTCCTACAGTTGACAGTGCCTGTCAGAGCAAAACCAAGCCATGAGGTCGAAGGAATTGTCCAAATAGCGCTGAGACAGGACTGTGTCGAGGCACAGATCTGGGGAAGGGTACCAAAACATTTGTGCAGCATTGAAGGTCCCCAAGAACACATTGAACTCTCATTCTTAAATGGAAGAAGTTTGGAACCACCAATACTCTTCCTAGAGCTGGCTGCCTGGGCAACCTGAGCATTCGGGGGAGAAGGGCCTTGGTCAGGGAGGTGACCAAGAACACGGTGGTCACTCTGACAGAGCCCCAGAGTCCCTCTGTGGAGATGGGAGAACCTTCCAGAAGGACAACAATCTCTGCAGCACTCCACCAATCAGGCCTTCATGGTAGTGTGGCCAGACGGAAGCCACTCCTCAGTAAAAGCACATGACAGCCCGCTTGGAGTTTGCCAAAAGGCACCTAAAGGACTCTCAGACCATGAGAAACAAGATTCTCTGGTCTGATAAAACCAAGAATTAACTCTTTGGCCTGAATACCAAGCATTACATCTGGAGGAAACCTGGCACCATCCCTATGGTGAAGCATGGTGGTGGCAGCATCATGCTGTGGGGATGTTTTTCAGCGGCAGGGACTGCGAGACTAGTCAGGATCGAGGGAAAGATGAACGGAGCAAAGTACAGAGTGATCCTTGTTGAAAACCTGGAAGGTTCACCTTCCAACAGGACAACGAACTTAAGCACATACCCAAGACAACGCAGGAGTGGAATCGGGACAAGTGTCTGAATGTCCTTGAGTGGCCCAGCCAGAACCCGGACTTGAACCCGATCAAACATCTCTGGAGAGACCTGAAAATAGATGTGCAGTTACACTCCCCATCCAACCTGACAGAGCTTGAGAGGATCTGTAGGGAAGAATGGTAGAAACTCCCCAAATACATTTGTGCCAAGCTTGTAGCGCCATACTCAAGAAGACTCGAGACTAATCGCTGCCAAAGGTGCTTCAACAAAGTACTGAGTAAAGGGTCTGAATACTTATGTAAATGTGATTTCAGTTTTTCAGCAAAAATGTGTAAAAACCTGTTTTTGTTTTATCCCTATGGGGTATTGTGTGTAGATTGATGAGGGGGAATTGTAATACATTTTAGAATAAGGCTGTAATGTAACAAAATGTGGAAAAAGTCGAGTTGTCTGAATACACTGAACACCAAAATGTCAGTTGGAACTGGTCCAGAACCACTCATAGTCCCCCATATGAGGGACTTAACATTTTGAGACTCAGTAACCACACACTTTCAATACACTTTGTAACCCTCATTTACTTAAGTGTTTCCATTATTTTGGCAGTTGCCTGAATATTGAGACATTATTTTATACTAATACAATTGCTCAGAGAAAGAGATTTGTTTAACAAGTAATATTTTTTTCTCTCAAGGGTTTGGGTCAAAATCATTGACACCACTGTTTTCAATACCTTTCAATTCCTCACCTTATGAGGATAATGGCACTGAACCTTTTTCTAAACTGTTTAATGAGTTGGAGAATATGTTGGGAGGGATCTTAGACCATTCCTCCATACAGATTCCTTCCAGATCCTTGATATCCATCGTCTGCGGTTATGGACTGCCCTCTTCAATTCAAACTACACGTTTTCAGTGGGGTTCAAGTCCGGAGACTGAGATGGCCATTGCAAAATGTTGATTTTTGTGGCCAATTAACAATTTCTTTCTGCATTTTGAGGTGTCCTTGGGGCTGTTGCCTTGCATGAAGATTCACTTGCGACCAAGTTTCAGCCTCCTGGCAGAGGTAACAAGGTTTTAGGGCTAAAATGTCCTGGTACTGATTAAACTTCATGATGACATTGACCTTAAGGCCCACAGGATCAGTGGAAGCAAAATAGCCCCATAACATCAAAGATCCACCACCACATTTTAAAGTAGATATGGGGTTATTTTTTGCTCATGCGTTCTGATTTTGACACCAAACCCACCGCTGGTGTGCGTGGCCACAGAGCTCTATTTTCATGTATGGGGGAATAGTCTAAGATCCCTCCAAATGTGTTCTCCAACTCTTAATATATATATATATATATATATATACATATTTTTTTAAAGGGTCCGTGTCGTTATCTTCGCAAGGTGAGGTATTGAAAACGGGTGTCTAATTTTGACCCCTACCTTATTTAGAAAAAGTTATTGTTAAAATCTTTCTCTGAGCAATTGTATTAGTATAAAATAATTTCCCCCAGAAAATGTTTTTTTTTATACAATATAGCTCAGTATTTTAATTATTTATTTTATACAGTCATTTTCATCTTTATCAAGGGTGTCTCATCATCGGATCCCACTGTATATAATGGAAACACTTTAGTAAATCCAGGCTGAATCACATCCGGCTGTGATTGGAAGTCCCATATGGCGGCGCACAATTGGCCCAGTGTTGTCCAGGTTTGGCCGGGGACTTGCCTAGTAAAATAAAGGTTAAAATACACTGCTCAAAAAAATAAAGGGAACACTTAAACAACACAATGTAACTCCAAGTCATTCACACTTCTGTGAAATCAAACTGTCCACTTAGGAAGCAACACTGATTGACAATAAATTTCACATGCTGTTGTGCAAATGGAATAGACAAAAGGTGGAAATTATAGGCAATTAGTAAGACCCCCCCCAAAAAAGGAATGGTTCTGCAGGTGGTGACCACACACCACTTCTCAGTTCCTATGCTTCCTGGCTGATGTTTTGGTCACTTTTGAATGCTGGCGGTGCTTTCACTCTAGTGGTAGCATGAGACGGAGTCTACAACCCACACAAGTGGCTCAGGTAGTGCAGCTCATCCAGGATGGCACATCAATGCGAGCTGTGGCAAAAAGGTTTGCTGTGTCTGTCAGCGTAGTGTCCAGAGCATGGAGGCGCTACCAGGAGACAGGCCAGTACATCAGGAGACGTGGAGGAGGCCGTAGGAGGGCAACAACCCAGCAGCAGGACCGCTACCTCCGCCTTTGTGCAAGGAGTAGCACTGCCAGAGCCCTGCAAAATGACCTCCAGCAGGCCACAAATGTGCATGTGTCAGCATATGGTCTCACAAGGGCTCTGAGGATCTCATCTCGGTACCTAATGGCAGTCAGTTTGCCTCTGGCGAGCACATGGAGGGCTGTGCGGCCCCACAAAGAAATGCCACCCCACACCATGACTGACCCACCGCCAAACCGGTCATGCTGGAGGATGTTGCAGGCAGCAGAACGTTCTCCACGGCGTCTCCAGACTCTGTCACGTCTGTCACATGTGCTCATGTGCTCAGTGTGAACCTGCTTTCATCTGTGAAGAGCACAGGGCGCCAGTGGTGAATTTGCCAATATTGGTGTTCTCTGGCAAATGCCAAACGTCCTGCACGGTGTTGGCTGTAAGCACAACCCCCACCTGTGGACGTCAGGCCCTCATACCACCCTCATGGAGTCTGTTTCTGACCGTTTGAGCAGACACATGCACATTTGTGGCCTGCTGTCTCCTGGTAGCGCCTCCATGCTCCGGACACTACGCTGACAGACACAGCAAACCTTCTTGCCACAGCTCGCATTGATGTGCCATCCTGGATGAGCTGCACTACCTGAGCCACTTGTGTGGGTTGTAGACTCCGTCTCATGTTACCACTAGAGTGAGAGCACCGCCAGCATTCAAAAGTGACCAAAACATCAGCCAGGAAGCATAGGAACTGATAAGTGGTCTGTGGTCACCACCTGCAGAATCACTCCTTTATTGGGGGTGTCTTGCTAATTGCCTATAATTTCCACCTTTTGTCTATTCCATTTGCACAACAGCATGTGCAGTTTATTGTCAATCAGTGTTGCTTCCTAAGTGGACAGTTTGATTTCACAGAAGTGTGATTGACTTGGAGTTACATTGTGTTGTTTAAGTGTTCCCTTTATTTTTTTGAGCAGTGTATATACACACACACACACACACACACACACACACACACACACACACACAGAGAGGCTTACAAACACATGCACTCTTATATGTCCAGTGCGCACACATCAACGGAATATATATGTTCAGAATAATTGTGAGCTGTTAAACCATATGGAAATATTGCCAATGCCAAACAGCAAACAAAATAAACTGTATTGGAGTTGGTGGGGAGGCTGGCTGCTGAGGATTGTTTTTTAGGGGAGCACATGAAATCCAAGACGCTTTGGCTCAATTCGTTGAAACATTGACTTTTGCGAGAATTTCAATAAGCAGTATTCACCAGCAGACGGTCGACCCTTTAACCACATTCCAACTTACTTTTCCTCCGGCTCCGGAAAGTTAGCTAAAGCAACACAAACAAACATACATACTCTTGTATATATAGTGTATGTGGACACCCCTTCAAATGAGCAGATTCGGCTATTTCAGCCACACCCTTTGCTGACAGGTATATAAAATCGCGCACACAGCCATGCAATCTCCATAGACAAACATTAGCAGTAGAATGGCCTTACTGAAGAGCTTAGTGACTTTCAACGTGGCACTGTCATAGGATGCCACCTTTCCAACAAGTTGATTTGCCAAATTTCTGCCCTGCTAGAGCTGCCCCAGGCAACTATAAGTGCTGTTATTGTGAAGTGGAAACGTCTAGGAGCTTCAATGGCTCAGCCGTGACGAGCTCACAGAACGGGACTGACGACCGCTGATGCGCATAAAAATCATCTGTCCTTCGTTGCAACCCTCACTACCAAGTTCCAAACTGCCTCTGGAAGCAACGTCAGCACAATAACTGTTCATCGGGAGCTTCATGAAATGGGTTTCCATGGACGAGCAGCCGCACACAAGCCTAAGATCATCATGCGCAATGCCAAGCGTCGGCTGGAGTGGTGTAAAGCTCGCCGCCATTGGAATCTGGAGCAGTGGAAACGAGTTCTCTGAAGTGATGAATCACACTTCACCATCTGGCAGTCAGATGGACGGATCTGGATTTGGCGGATGCCAGGAGAACGCTACCTGCCCCAATGCATAATGCCAACTGTAAAGTTTGGTGGAGGACGAATAATGGTCTGAAGCTATTTTTCATGGTTCGGGCTAGGCCCCTTAGTTCCAGTGAAGGGAAATCTTAGCGCTACAGCATACATTACATTCTAGACTATTCTGTGCTTCCAACTTTGTTTCCACAGTTTGGTGAAGGCCTTTTCCTGTTTCAGCATGACAATGCCTCCGTGCACAAAGTGAGGTCCATACAGAAATGGTTTGTCGATTTCAGTGTGGAAGAACTTGACTGGCCTTCACAGCGCCCTGACCTCAACCCAATCGAACACCTTTAGGATGAATTGGAATGCTGACTGCAAGCCAGGCCTAATCGCAAAACATCAGTGTCCGACCTCACTAATGCTGTTGTGGCTGAATGGAAGCAAGTCCCTGCAGCAATGTTCCAACATCTAGTGGAAAGTCTTCCCAGAAGGGCGGAGGCTGTTATTGCAGCAAAGGGGGGTCCAACTCATGCCCATGATTTTGGAATGAGATGTTTGGCGAGCAGGTGTCCAAATACACTACATGGACAAAATTATGTCTCATGTCTCTCAGGAGGTATATGCGGACAACAGCTAGACTATGACGAGCTCTGTTATTATTGGATGATGCATTCAGAGCAATATGACACAATGGTTTCTCCCCACCTAGACCGATATGGCCTCTCACAAGGCCTTTTCAGATGGGTGAAACAGTAGCATTCCCTGGAATTTTGATCTGGTGTGATTTCCTCTTCAGATATTGGATGGTATATTATGAAGTTTGATATATCAATGTTGTGTCCTTTGTCTGTCCTGTTTTTACAGAGATGCTGCAGTCGGACAGACAAAACCTACGCAGGACCCAGAGTGAGGAAACCCCCAGTACAGCCAGCGGCCCCCACGGCAGGTGAGCAGCAAACATGCACATTTTAATTGACCTGTATACTATTTATACTTTGTTGTATTCATACCCCTACAGAGTACATACTGTATGAACAAACACTTTCACACAAATGGTCATAGATTCATTTCACAACTTAGATGTACAGAGACTCACTTTCTCTACCCTCTCACACATACACACATGCACTCACTCACACACACAAACTCTCAGAAGTCTAACTTAAAACACAAATACACTTCTTTGAGGGTAATGTTCAGTGCAGTGATCCAACACAGAGATGCCCTAATCAAATCAATGATAAGGTTCAGATGGGGAGCGCGCCCACGTGTTAGACACTAGTCTGCTCTACTACAAAGCACAGATGGTATTTTATGGTATTTTCCTGAAAACATTATAGGGCACTGCTCTGGACCTTTTTTATTTATTTTATTTATTTGAAACCGCATTCAACGGCTCCATCCATCTGCCCCTAAATAGGAGAGGAGTAGGAAGGGTGGTGTAGATGGAGGAAGGAAGAGACAGGAGTGCAGAGTTTTCTATGTCGTGTTCTTTTGTTACTTCTGCATTCTCCCATGACGAGAACCATGCCCTCCCCCCAAGGGGGAAAAGGCTTCAATGTCGGGTGCTCAAAGTTAATATTTTCTCCTGTTCTTTTCCAAACGGCTGTTCCTCTGTCCCTCTTTTAGTATAGGTAGTTGGTTAATTTCTTTTACGGCAAAGACGGTTTCAGAAGCTTTCTAATACAGTTTCCATTGATAATTATCTAATTTTGTATTCAGAATTCCAATGTCTGGGGGGTAAAAACCGACATGTTTTCATTGTATAAAAGCACTTGTATGAAAGAAAAGCTGTATTTAGCTTCAGGAAAATTAGTATATTTTGAGAGGAAAAGGAGCTCACACTGACACCTCTTTGTGCGTGTGTGCATGCATGTCCCGGCGCCTGTATGTTTGTGAGCTGTGCTTGGCTGCTTTTTAAAGATTTTCTTAATCGTTTGGGTCATTCCTAAGCAGCACTCCAAAGAATCAACTGCAAACCAATTCTATATCTTTGCAGTAGAAATGCACATTTACATAAATAGCTTAGGTTTACATCACATTCATATTCTGTTCATTGTCACACAGTGTGAGTTGAGAGTTCAAGGGTCATTTTGTGTGTTGTGAGTGATCCTGACTCCTCCCCTGTTTTCTGTCTGCGTTCTGGTCAGGACTCACAGACACTCTGCAGGGGGTTCGCGAGGGTGTTCCCCGGGGGGCTCTCTGACTAACGGAGAGCTGAGTGAGGAGCAGAGTCCTGGGGCTTCTGGTCACCCCCGCTCGGCCAAGAACTCCCACAGCAGCCCTGGGAGTGCAGGTACGATAACCTTGGAGACATGAAACCATTTTTTTGTCTCTCTCCATTCACTTGACACTAGAATTGGAACAGTTTTATAAATCAGCTGTGAACTTCCATACTAAATACCAAGTTTTTTTAATCATTATGACATGTAGCTTTTTGTTCCGGTGTGGATCAATCAACTCCTTTTAACTACCCACCCCACAGGTAAAGTTGAGCTGACTGCCAACGGGCTGGAGAATGGCCGGAGCGGTCTGGCTCCTCATACACCCCCACCCTCCTCCCCGTCGGTCCGGTCCCCAGCCCGCAGCAGCAGCCCCTCTCCTGGGCCAGACAGCACAGTCCTTCCCCCTCCTACAGAGGCACCCCCTGCCGGCAGCAACCCATCCACTGCTGCAGAGCCTGTTCCAGAATCACTACCGAATGGGTAAGATTTTGCATGTGTGTTTGTGTGACAGATGATTGGGGTTACGTTCAATCTCTCTTTCCTCACCTGTAACTAGACATGACCAAATATGCCTTCTCTGTCTCTCTCTGTCAGCTGGGAGCAGCGAATCCTGCCCCATGGCAGGGTGTACTACGTGGACCACAACACAAAGACCACCACCTGGGAGAGACCTCTTCCACCTGGGTCAGTCGGTGGAAAATGTTGAAATCCCAATGTGGCCCTTGAGTCAAGATTACTGCCCACCCCTGGCCTACACACGTTGACCTCTCCTCCTCCTACCATCAGAGAAGAGTGACCACAGTTAGCCAGCCCAGTGCATGATGGGAATGTCTCTCTGTGGAGGGGAGATGTTGCTGACTTGTGAACATTCCCTGTGACGTGGGCCCAGCAGGGAGTGGCAGAATCCCCAACTTAGACTATACTATCCAAGTAGAGGAGTCCTTTACTTAGAGTATATGCGTGTCAGGTCTTTAAGTGTGTGTTTTATGTGTTTGGGCATCCATACATTAGTGATCTCTCATCTCTTTAACAGGCTCTGAATCACGGGCACTGATTATTTGAGTCCAGTGGTGTTTCTCACTGTGTGCTGCGGAAACGCAGCTCTCTTTTGGGGTTACCAGAGCCAAGCCTTTTATTGCCTTTTTATTTCTGTGAATATTTATTGATTTTCGCTTCCACTGTGTTTGAGGGAAAGGTCACTCCCGCCCCATCTCACTTTTTCCACTGGAGGGAACGGGACGGAAAACAAAAGTCCTTTCTTAGAAAGAGCAGATGTATGCAGCGCTGCGCTGAGCCCATCCTGAGGCTCCATTAGCTGAGGCCGGGCTGGCTCTGTCTACAGCTGCAGGGTTTGGTGCTTAGATCTTTGGCTGCGTATCTAGTCTGTGTTAGCATGGTGCTGCAGCCCATCGTAGTGCAGCTCAGATGAAAGGCGTGTGGCGCGGGGCTGCATTAATGGGCCTTGGGCTGAGCTCTTCTCTAGCAGTGTTGGGTTTAACTGCTCTCAGGTTCCCCCTCTAAGGACAGACTGTATGGGAGCTGTAGTACTGCTCTGTTTGATATAGGACGAGCCATAGTACTCCTCTGGAGGCTAGAGGCTGGCACAATTATCATATAACCCTGTAACCGATGGTTATGAAAATATAATGACCGTCATATCCATAAAAAGGATAGGGGAGCCATAGTACTGCTCTGTAGGGGACCTGTTCTCTCAGGGGAACAGCAGCACGGGGAACAGCAGCACGGGGCACAGGGAGGGATTTTATGTTGTAGCTATCAAAGCTTTTTTTTGAGGAATTTCTCCTTTTTGAGTTCTGAGCTGTGTGTGTCTGTGTGTGTGTGTGTGTGTGTGTACGTGTACGTGTGTGTGTGTGTTAGCAAATGGAACTCTTTGCTGTTTTCTCTTCCAAATTCTGTTCTGGTTGAGTCAGAGATATGAGAATAGCAACAGCAGCCTCCACACTTGAAAAAACACTGCTGCACTTCGCTGGAAATGTGCTCATGTGTTGTTTTTACGTGTGTGTCTGTGGGATAATGCATATCTTAATCTTCTGTTTGCATATCCAGCCTTGTCTGTGTCCGTGATGATATATGTCTCTCTGTCTGTCTCTCTGTCTGTCTGTCCATTTGTACATTCGTATGAGTCTCACTCCTTTCTCTCCGTGTCTGTCCCTCTCCAGTTGGGAGAAGCGTGTGGACCAGCGAGGCAGGTTCTACTATGTGGACCACAACACCAGAACCACCACGTGGCAGCGGCCCACGGAAGAGTCAGTCCGGAACTATGAGCAGTGGCAGTCCCAACGCAGCCAGCTCCAGGGGGCCATGCACCAGTTCAGCCAGAGGTTCCTCTATCAGGTAACTCAAACTCAACATGAAATAGTGTACTGTCTGAACTTCCTCTTTAGTCCCTTTAGGTGTGGCCTTCTGAATGCTTCCCCTCAGCAGAGCGTTCTTGGTAAAATGCAAGGGTACAGAAAGGCGTTCGTTGAGATAAAAATAATGTATCTGAAATGGGCGTTCCATGGTTCAAACAATTACTGAAATGAGCCTCACTGTCATTGGGTTCTATTAAACCTGCCTGCTCCCACCCAGGCTGCTCGACAAACACAGTTCTGAGTCTCTTTCAAAATAACATCCACCTCCTCGTGTATTCTGAGTAACAATGGGTCTCTGAGAACTGGATAGCATGTCTGCTTCTGATCAGTGTTTCCACTGCGCAATGATGTTTAGTTTTTTTATAGTTTTTTTTTTTACATCATAGTTTTTCTACCAGACAATGCACATTCACTTTTACTCAGTAAATAGAACATCTAAAGATGATTTATCTCTTTGTGCCACTGTGGCAGCCAAACCTGCCTGCGTGCAAAACACAGTGCACCGTCCTCGAGAGAGAGACCCAGAGAGCCAGCATGACACTCACTGGTTCAGAATAAATATTAGGAACTTCATCATTCCTGTTCCTCAGATCTCACCCCTCACCTAGTCAAGTCTCACCCTTCCTCCTCAGCCCTCACTCCTCCCCTAGTCAAGTATCAACCAGTGGCTTAGAGCAGTTTCGCGAGGCCCCTCTCAAGGTTCCGAGCAAAGTATTATATACTTAAAAGATATTTAGTGGGTAGATCAGCTTTAACATTGCAGATTGATTGTGGCTTCAATGTAATTGTCAGCATCATTTCCAATCCCCCATTTCTTTGGTAAATATATGCAGTATACATTTATTTTTATAATGTTCCTTTATTATATTCGCCTAACCCTACCACCCCTCTCTTAATTGAAGTAAACTAATGGACAACAACACTTAAGCTTCTACTTCCATCTTATATATACTGTATACATTTTACAGGCAAAGTATATTTTACAATAGTTATCTTTTGTTTGTTGTTAGTCCCATCCTTCAGCTACCCTCAACTCCTCCCATCTATCTCTGAAGACCATCCAGTTGTGATTTATATTTGCCACATATTTTTCAACTGTGCTGTTTCACAAAAGTTCTGAACCAATATACATTTTACAGACACAGTATATTTTACACCATACAGTTTTGATTTCTATTTGCCATATATTTTTCAACTGTGCTGTGATGTTTCACAAAAGTTCTGAACCTTTCTATTCTCGTAGTTTCTACAGATTGTAAATTATTATTATTTTTGTTAAAAGTAATATTATATTATTGATCGTTTGACAATTACTTTTCAAATCACCCAGCAGTGCTATTTGCTGAATTAGCTCCAGATAAATGTTTAAATTCTTTAACCATTACTGAACCTGTAACCAAAACAAAAGCTACATATGGACAGTACCAAAACAAATGATATAATGATTCTGTCTCTTTGCATCAGAATCTGCAGAGCTGGTATGGTTGTATTCCCCATATATATAACATTCTATTGGGTGAAAGAATTTGGTAAAATAATTTAAATTGAAAACCTCTAAGTTTTGTATCCAGCATCGTTTTGTGTATCAGTTCATAAACCATGTGCCATGGAATCGGTACATCGAAATTCTCTTCCTAACTATTTTGCAATCTATATGGCACAGCTGTACATTGTTTGGTCCATAAATGAAACTGGTATACTTTTATTATTTATGACAATTTTCTTGAACCAATTTAGGTCTTTAATGCTGGGCCGACAGAAAGTTTCTTACTTTCTCCCCCTTCCACTTGCCTCTTCCATTTTTGCGGTACTGCTGCAATTAGTTGGTTGTAATTTTGGGTAGAGCAGACATTTCCATATACTTTTGTTAGCTGCATGTGTTACATAACTCCACCAGCCCTATTTATGATATAATTTACAAAGATTATACCGTTTTTTCCCATATTTTTCCATAAATATTTATATATTTTTAAATAAATGACTATTTCAGTTTAACCATAATATTTGTTTGTTCTGTCTTTTCTGGTGGATTAAACTGAAATTGCAACCAACTTTCTATGACTTGTTTTAAAAATAGCCATATTTTGGAGATTATTTCAATTTCAAATAACTGAAAGTGAGAGGGATAACAAGAAAAAGGCCATTCTTGAACCTGGGGTGAGACGTTCTTACTAATCTGCTGGAGAACAATTTCAGATTTAACTTTTGTCTGAAGCCTTTAGTGAGAGGTTTAATGCTTTAATATGTAATCATTTATTCCCTACGATTTCATATTCATTATATAAATAGGCCTATTTCGTCTTGCTTGCCGTTCCAAATAAAGTGGAATGTATTTTGCTCATATAATTTAAAAAACAAGTCGCTAGGTGTAGGCAAAGCCATAAGCAAATAGGTCAACTCGGATATACCTAAAAAGTTCATCAGGTGATTTTCCCACAAATATTATATACTTCTTGCAATTCTACACATTTTGTCTGCAAGGCTGAGCCCCTCGGGTGCGTGCTTAATCCCCTGTACTCTCTGTTCACCAACGACGCTAACACCATCATTAAGTTTACTGATGGCACGACGGTGGTAGGCTTGATCATCGACGACAATGAGACAGCCTATAGGGAGGAGGTCAGTGACCTAGCAACAACCTTTCCCGCAACGTCAATAAGACAAAGGAGCTGATCGTGGACTACAGGAAAAGGAGGGCCAAGCACGCCCCCATCCATATCCACATGGCTGTAGTGGAGTGTGTCGAGAGCTTCAAGTTCCTTAGCGTCAACATCACTTAGGAATTAACATGGTCCAACACAGTCACAGGGATTTTTTTTATCATAATGGGGATTAGGTGGTGGGTGTGGCGTGGGCGTGGCCAATAGCCCAAAATTTAGAGGCCCTCCTGTTGGCCGCAGTGACAAAATGTAGCTGTTTTAAAGCTGATATGCTGCAATTCTACACATTTTGCCATGGCTTATGCTATCTGAGTGACAAAACATTACTCCTGAATACATCATTTTTAGATTATTAGATCTTCCCTGACTGTCTACCTTTTTGATTTTGATAATTGTTAGTCTTCAAAGATGATCTTACAAAAAAATATATGGGTCCGTTATCTTCTCTACTTACTTAATATCTGGTTTTAGACGTTTAAGATTACACTGAAAAGTTTTTCCATCCCAAATTGAAAATGTAAAAAAAAATATGAGGTATTATTAGGTACACCCATCTAGTACCAGGTCAGAACCCGCTTTGCTTTCAGAACAGCCTGAATTCTTCAGGGCATGGAAACCTTGCTCAATTGATATCAAGGGACCTAACGTGTGCCAGGAAAACATTCCCCATACCATTACACCACCAGCAGCCTGAACCATAGACACCAGGCAGGATGGGGCCATGGACTCATGCTGCTTATGCCAAATCTGGACTCTGCCATCAGCATGACGCAACAGGAACTGGGATTCGTCGGACCAGGCAATGTTTTTCCATTCCTCAATTGTCCAGTGTTGGTGACCGCATGCCCACTGGAGCTGCTTCTTCTTGTTTTAGCTGCTGGAAGATAGGACCCGGTGTGGTCCTCTGCTACAATAGCCCATCAGTGACAAGGACTGACGAGTTGTGCCTTCCGAGATGCCGTTCTTCATACTACTGTTGTATTGTGCCGTTATTTGCCTGTTTGTGGCTCGCCTGTTGGCTTGCACAATTCTCTTTCGACCTCTCATCAATGAGCTGTTTTTGCCCACAGGACTGCCGCTGACTGGTTGTTTTCTGTTTGTCGCATCATTCTTGGTAAACCGTAGACACTGTCGCATGTGAAAAGCCCAGGAGGCCAACTGTTTCTGAGATACTAGATCCGGCGCGCCTGGCACTGACAAACATACCACGCTCAAAGTCGCGTAGGTTGCTTGTTTTGCGATTCTAACATTCAATCGAGCAGTAACTGAATGCCTCTGTCTTTTATATAGCAAGCCACAGCCACGTGACTCACTTTCTGTAGGAGCGAACCATTTTCGTGAACACGGTGGTGTACCTAATGAACTGTGAATGTAAATACACAGTCTACAAAATATTAAAAACACCTTCCTAATATCGAGTTGCGTTACCCCCTTCTACCCTCAGAGCAGTCTCATTTCGTCGGGACATGAACTCTACAAGGTGTCAAGTGTTCCACAGGGATGCTAGCCGATTCTGACTCCAATGCTTCCCACAGTTGTCAAGTTGGCTGGATGTCCTATGGGTGGTGGACCATTATTTATACACACGGGAAACTGTTCAACATGAAAAACCCAGCAGTGTTGCAGTTCTTGACACAAACCGATGCGCCTGGCACCTGCTACAATAAACCGTTCAAAGGCACTTAAATCTTTTGTCTTGCCCATTCACCCTCTGAATGGCACGCACACGCAAATCCCAATTGTTTCAAAGCTTAAAAATCCTTCTTTAACCTGTCTCCTCCCCTTCATCTACACTGATTGAAGTGGATTTAACAAGTGACTCACTCACACACTCACTCCAGTCCATGTCAAAAGTTTTAGAACACCTACTCATTCGAGAGTTTTTATTTATTTATTTACTCATTTCTACATTGTAGAATAATAGTGAAGACATCAAAACTATGAAATAACACATGGAATCAATTAGTAACCAAAAAAGTGTTAAACAAATCAAAATATATTTGAGATTCTTCAAATAGCCATCCTTTGCCTGCTTTGCACACTGTTGGCATTCTCTTAACCAGCTTCACCTGGAATGCTTTTCCAACAGTCTTGAAGGAGTTCCCACTTATGCTGAGCACTTGCTGGCTGCTTTTCCTTCACTCTGCGGTCCGACTCATCCCAAGCCATCTCAATTTGGTTGAGGTCGGGGGATTGTGGAGGCCACGTCATCTGATGCAGCACTCCATCACTCTCCTTCTTGGTAAAATAGCTCTTACAAAGCCTGGAGGTGAGTTGGGTCATTGTCCTGTTGAAAATCAAATGTTAGTCCCACTAAGTGCAAACCTGATGGGATGGCGTATCTCGGCAGAATGCTTCGGTAGCCATGCTGGTTAAGTGCGCCTTGAATTCTAAATAAATCCCTGACAGTGTCACCAGCAAAACACCATAACACCACCTCCTCCATGCTTCACGGTGGGAAATACACATGTGGACATCATCCGTTCACCTACACTGCGTCTCACAAAGACACGGCGGTTGGAACCAAAAATGTCCAATTTGGACTCCAGACTAAAGGACAAATTTCCACCGGTCTTATGTCCATAGCTTGTGTTTCTTGGCCCAAGCAAGTCTCCTCTTCTTATTGGTGTCCTTTTAGTAGTGGTTTCTTTGCAGCAATTCGACCATGAAGGCCTGATTCACACAGTCTCCTCTGAACAGTTGATGTTGAGATTTGTCTGTTACGAGAACTCTGTAAAGAATTTATTTAGGCTGCAGTGTCTGAGGCATGTAACTCTAATGAACTTATCCTCTGCAGCAGAGGTAACTCTGGGTCTTCCTTTCCTGTGGCGGTCCTCATGAGAGCCAGTTTCATCATAACGCTTGAGGATTTTTGCGACTGAACTTACAGAAACTTTCAAAGTTCTTGAAATGTTCCAGATTGACTGACCTTAAAGTAATGATGAACTGTCATGAAAAACCCTTGAATGAGTAGGTGTTCTAAAACTTTAGAACGTGTGTGTGTGTGTGTGTGTGTGTGTGTATATATACATATACATGCACAACCATTCAAAAGTTTGGGGTCACTTAGAAATGTCCTTGTTTTGAAAGAAAAGCAAAAAAAATTGTCCATTTTAAAATATAATTGATCAGAAATGCAGTATAGACATTGTTAATGTTGTAAATTACTATTGTAGCAGGAAACTGCTGATAAAAAAATATATATATATCTAAGTAGGCGTGCAGAGGCCCATTATCAGCAACCATCACTCCCGTGTTCCAATGGCACGTTGTTAGCTAATCCAAGTTTATCATTTTAAAAGGCTAATTGGTCATTAGAAAACCCTTTTGCAACTATGTTAGCACAGCTGAAAACTGTTGTTCTGATTAAAGAAGCAATAAAACTGTCTTCCTTTAGATGAGTTGAGTATCTGGAGCGTCAGCATTTGTGGGTTCGATTACAGGCTCAAAATGGCCAGAATAGTGGGCCTCTGTACGCCTACGTAGATATTCCCATTAAATAGTACCCACAAAACATCAGTCTCAACGTCAACAGTGAATAGGTGACTCCGGGATGCTGGCCTTCTAGGCAGAGTTCCTCTGTCCAGTGACTGTTCTTTTGCCCATCTTAATCTTTTCTTTTTATTGGCCAGTCTGAGATATGGCTTTTTCTTTGCAACTCTGCCTAGAAGGCCAGCATCCCGGAGTCGCCTCTTCACTGTTGATGTTGAGACTGGTGTTTTGTGGGTACTATTTAATGAATCTGGTAGTTTAGGACTTGTGAGGTGTCTTTCTCAAACTAGACACTCTAATGAACTTGTCCTCTTGCTCAGTTGTGCACCGGTGCCTCCCACTCTGTGAAGGGAGTAGTACACAGCTTTGTACAAGATCTTCAGTTTCTTTGTAATTCCTTGCATGGAATAGCCTTCATTTCTCAGAACAAGAATAGACTGACGAGTTTCAAAAGAAAGGTCTTTGTTTCTGGCCATTTTGAACCTGTAATCAAACCCACAAATGCTGGTACTCCAGATACTCAACTTGTCTAAAGAAGGCCAGTTTTATTGCTTCCTTAATCAGAACAATTGTTTTCAGCTGTGATAACATAATTGCAAAAGGGTTTTCTAATGATCAGTTAGCCTTTTAAAATGACAAACTTGGATTAGCTAACACAACGTGCCATTGGAACACAGGAGTGATGGTTGCTGATAATGGGCCTCTGTACGCCTACGTAGATATTCCATTAAAAATCAGCCGTTTCCAGCTACAATAGTCATTTACAACATTAACAATGTCTAGACTGTATTATTGATCAATTTTATGTTATTTTAATGGTCAAAAAAATAGCTTTTCTTTCAAAAACAAGGACATTTCTAAGTGACCCCAAACTTTTGTGTGTGCGTATGTGTGTATTTTAGATTAATGTTTTGAATGTTTGGACATATGCGGCCCTCACAAGACTTTTCTGTGCAGAAAAAAACACTGCAGTTGTGAAGAAGGCACGACAACGACTCTTCCCCCTCAGAAGGCAGAAAAGATTTGGTCCCTCAAAAAAATACAGCTGCACCATTGAGAGCATCTTGGCTGGCTGCATCACCACTTGGTATGGCATGGCGCTACAGAGGGTAGTGCGTACGGCCCAGTACATGACTGCCGTACTGGATCTCTATACTAGGGGGTGTCAGAGGAAGGCCCTAAAAATGTTCAAAGACTCCAGCCACCCAAGTCAAAGAACGTTCTCTCTGCTACCTCACGGCAAGTGATACTGATGCGCCAGCTCTGGAACCAACAGGACCCGGAACAGTTTGTACCCCCAAGCCATAAGACTGCTAAATAGTTAACCAAATAGCTACCCGGACTGTCAGCACTGACGCCCCTTTGCACCAACTCCTTTGGCTCATCACATGCACTGCTTCTACTGCTTATTATCTATCCTGTCACTGTACCCTCTACCTATATGTACATACTGTATCTACCTCTATTACTTTGTAACTGCACATCGACGCGGTACTGGTACCCCGTGTATATAGCCAAGTTATTATTACTCATTGTGTGTTTATTCCTCCTGGTATTATCTTTCTATTTTTCTCTGCGTTGTTGGGAAGGGCCCTTAAGTAAATGTTTCACTGACGCAAGTCACCAGAGCCAGCCTTTTCAGTTTATCTACAACCCCCCCTACTACAATTACCAGAGAAAACACTGGTGCTGATAGTCGTGTTCTGTTTTGGAATGCCTCCTCTGTTGATGGTTTGGTTATTTTTAGGCCGGTCTGTGTGAAAGTGAGTGGAGCTTGGGGAGGTAACATACACCACCTCTCTGGCCTGGGGGTTGACTCCAACCTTACAGCTGTGTGAGCACACACAGTTGTGCGCACACACACACACAGTTTTGTTTTACACAAGGATAGTTAAACTGAGGGCAATAGAAAGTATTCACACCCCGTGACTTTTTCAAAATGTTGTGTTACAGCCTGAATTTAAAATGGATTAATTAGATATTGTGTTACTGGCCTACACACAATACCCCATCATTTCAAAGTGGAATAATGTTTTAGAAATATTTTCAAATGAATTCAAAATGAAAAGCTGCAATGTCTTTAGTCAATATACATGTACGTAACAAGTCACATAATAAGTTGCATGGACTCACTCTGTGTTCAATAATAGTGTTTAACATCATTTTTTATGACTACCTCATCTCTGTACCCCGTACATACAATTAGGTCCCTCAGTCAAGCAGTGAATTTTGAGCACAGATTCAACCACAAAGACCAGGGAGGTTTTCCAATGCCTCACAAAGAAGGGCACCTATTGGTAGATGGGTAAAAAAAAGCTGACATATTCCTTTGAGCATGGTGAAGTTATTATTTAGACTTTGGATGGTGTATCAATACACCCAGTCACTACAAAAATACAGATGTCCTTCCTAACTCAATTGCTGGAGAGAAAGGAAACCACTCAATAATTTCACCATGAGGCCAACGGTGACTTTAAAACAGTTACAGAGTTTAATGGCTGTGATAAGAGAACTGAGGATGGATCAACAACATTTGATTTACACCACAATACTAACCTAAATGACAGAATACAACTATTCCAAAACATGCACCCTGTTTGTAGTAAGGCACTAAAGTAAAACTGCAAAAAATGTGGCAAAGAAATGTACTTTATGCCCTGAATACAAAGCGTTATGTTTGGGGCAAATCCTACACAACACATCACTGAGTACCACTTTTCACCATGGTGGTGGCTGCATTAAGTTATGGGTATGCTTGTCATCGGCAAGGACTAGGTACATTTTTTGGATAAAAAGAAACTGAGTAGAGTTAAGCACTGGCAAAATCCTAGAGGGAAAAACACTGGTTCTGTCTGCTTTATAAACATACACTAGGAGATAAATTCACCTTTATTGTCCAACCTAGAACACAAGGCCAAATACACTGGAGTTGCTTATCAAGACAACATTGAATGTTCCTGAGTGGCCTAATTACAGTTTTGACTTCAATTGACTTGAAAAGAATCTATGGTAAGACTTGAAAATGGCTGTCTAGCAATGATCAACAACCAACTTGACAGAGCTTGAAAATTTTTAAATGGAATTATGTGCAAATATTGTACAATCCTGGTGTGCAAAGCTCTTAGAGACACAGAAAGACAGTTGTAATCCCTGCCAAAGGTGATTCTAACATATATTGACTCAGGAGTGTGATTTTATTTTCAATAAATTAGCTATAATTTCTAAAAACATGTTTTCACTTTGTCATTATGGGGTATTGTGTGTATGGGTGAGGGAAATAATCTATTTAATCCGTTTTGAATTCAGGCTGTAACACAACAAAATGTGGAAAAAGTCAAGGGGTATGAATACTTTCTGAAGGCACTGTAGATTAAGTAACACATACACACTGGGGTTTTGTGTGAGTGTGCCTGTACGCATTTGGCCAGTAATTGCAGCTTATTAGGAACTCCCGAGAGAGCAGTCTCGGAGTCATTAACTGCAGTTTCCGGCTCCTCCCAAATCCCCCCTTTTCTACCTCCTGCTTCTTATTCGCTCTGTCCATTCTCACTAACAGAAGGACACATGCAGTAACACCACTGGAACTGGACCATTGTCTCAATACTTGACTACCTACTTAAGACATTATTGTACACCTTTCTAAGATACCTCATTGTTATACAACCTGGTTAAAGCAAGTTTGGGTATTTTAGTCACTATCTTATTAGGGGTCCTCCTATCACTCCCATTGTTTCGCACCATTTGGGTGAACTATCTTTAATTGCGCTAACATTAGTTACTAAATCAGAGAGACACTACAATGTATGCCAGAGTGTGCAATGTAGGTCTATGTGACTTTTCCCACTGAGTCATTCATAACTGGCCTTTTTTTTGCAATTCTCTGATCCTGAAGTAGGATAGGAGTCTGTTGCTATTTACGTGCGTTTATCACAAATAATATCTCAACTCAAATCACCTACTTACCACTCCATCACCATGTTTTGTGTTTTAGTGCTTTCACTTTATTATACCACCTTCTTACGACCCCGCTCTTGTTTTCCCTGTCTTTTCTTTTTTCTTTCCCTCTCTCTCTCTAGCTCTTTCTATCCCTCTTGGAACTGGTTAGGAACTGAATTATCAGGGCATAGGAGATAATGTTTTCATTCTTGTCTTTTTTGTTGTTGTTGTAACAAACACAGAAGGGTGGGTCTCATACATATATTGGCTGTTGATTGAGTGACATAAACACATTCCCCTTTAACCCCATATGCCTCCTCTTCTTCCTTCGCACTCTTTACCATCTTATTCCTTACGTTCTTCTCAAAGTTTCCATGATGAATTCTAGGGCTGTGATGTTACCAGTAAAAAAATGAAAACATGAAGCAGACCAATCTCTTTGGTACTTTGGTACTTTTCCAACTCAAAGCTCACGGAGTATGTTAAGTAGTGTGTGCTATAGCTTGAAAAATAAATAAATGTGACTCTAGATGGGATGACAACATAACAGAGTATGTGAGTTGAGCGGTCAGAAATCCAACTCAAAGCTCACGGAGTTGTGCAGGGGGAAAAACTGCCGCTCCAAATTCACTCCATTCATTAAAATCACCATTTACCCAACACCCATCTCTTTTTGTGACTACCTGGACCTACCATTTGGTATTTTAATAAACAACATGACAAGGTGACTAAGAAGCGGTCATCATTTCAAATAGGCTACATGTCGTATTAAACAGCATATAAAAACTAAATAGATCAGGAGAAGGCTATATTAAGACAGTCTAAATAATACAGTTTTGTAACATGTTATTAGCCTATTATTTCAAGGCAAATAAATTGTGAGGCATTTGCAAGAGTGACACACTAGGCTGATAGGAACATTAAGCACACAGCATTTAAACCTTTTATTTGTATTAAATCATTATAGTCTATAAATTGTGCATACTTAGAATTAAATAAAAATCACCCCTAAATGAAATGAAAAGTGCCTTTATTAGGCTACAGTGCCTTTTGAATTCACTTTTAGAAACAAAGTTTGGCCATAGTCTGTGGCTTCAGGCTCATGTGACGGTGCCTGAAGAGCAGTCCAGTAGCGGAGAATACCCTCCATGCGCTTGTAAAGCCACTGGGGATGCTAAACACCCTTCGGGCCACTCTGTCCAGGATGGGCAAGGATGCAGAGTTGTTTTTTAAATATTTTTTATATAGGTCGGCCTAAAGGTTTTTAGGCTAATAACCCAATAAAAACAGAAAGCTCCTTGAAATTAGGTAAAATGTCAGGCCTATTGGGCCAAAATCAATGATAGCCTATTGTATAGATAATACAATGAAAATGAACTAAACTTCTAAGAGATCTGATTTTTTTGTTAATAAAAACTTTGCTACAATGACACACTTAGCTAGCTACCCACCTCGTTCCTTTCTGTTAGCATGTGCACGTAGCACACCATCATGCTTTTGAGATACATGTCTTTTCAGATTCCACAATGATTCTTTTAGTTGTGGACACTACATCCCAGCACTCCCTCTCTTACTCTCGGTCCTCCTCATCTTTGTAAGTCACCTTGATTTTTGCACCTGTGTTTTATCAGTTTCTTTCTGAAAATATTTAGCAAACTCCATGACAGTAGCTAAAGTAAGAGGCTATAGCAGCACTAGTGCTGAGCGATTAACCAAAATGTTTTTTTTAAACAACAAATTGATCAACGTTGAAATCAATTTTACATTGTGAGCTCAGTGTGCACATTGCACTGTTTCTCTAGCGATAGATAAATCAGATCTAGCCTGAACTGTGCAATGTAGTAGGTACAGTGCATTCGGAAAGTATTCAGACCCCTTGACTTTTTCCACATTTTGTTACGTTACAGCCTTATTCTAAAATGGATTAAATTGTCCCCCCCCCATCAATCTACACACAATACCCCATAATGGCAAAGCAAAAACTGTTTTTTAGAATTTTAGTAAATGTATTACAAATAAAAAAACAGATCACATTTACAAAAGTATTCAGACCCTTTTACTCAGTACTTTGTTGAAGCACCTTTGGCAGAAATTACAGCCTTGAGTCTTCTTGGGTATGGCGCTACAAACTCGGCAGACCTGTATTTGAGGAGTTTCTCCCATTCTTCCCTGCAGATCCTCTCAAGCTCTGTCAGGTTGGATGGGGAGCGTCGCTGCACAGCTTATTTCAGGTCTCTCCGGAGATGTTCGATCGGGTTCAAAGTCGCTCCTGCATTGTCTTGGCTGTCTGCTTAGGGTCATTGTCCTGTTGGAAGGTGAACTTTCTCCCCAGTCTGAGTTCCTGATTTCTCTGGAGCAGGTTTTCATCAAGGATATCTCTGTACTTTGCTCCGTTCATCTTTCCCTCAATCCTGACTAGTCTCCCAGTCCCTGCCACTAAAAAATATCCCCACAGCATGATGCTGCCACCATGCTTCACCGTAGGGATGGTGCCAGGTTTCCTCCAGACGTGACACTTGGTATTCAGGTCAAAGAGTTCAATCTTGGTTTCATCAGACCAGAGAATCTTGTTTCTCATGTTCTGACAGTCCTTTTAAGTGCATTTTGGTAAACTCCAAGCGTGCTGTCATGTGCCTTTTACTGAGGAGTGGCTTCCGTCTGGCCATTCTACCATAAAGGCCTGATTGGTGGTGTGCTGCAGAGGATGTTCTCCTTCTGGAAGGTTCTCCCATCTCCACAGAGGAACTCTGGAGCTCTGTCAGAGTGACCATCGGGTTCTTGGTCACCTCCCTGACCAAGGCCCTTCTCCCCCGATTGCTCAGTTTAGCCGGGCGGCCCTCTCTAGGAAGAGTCTTGGTGGTTCCAAACTTCTTCCATTTAAGAATGATGGAGACCACTGTGTTCTTGGGGACCTTCAATGCTGCAGACATTTTTTGGTACCCTTCTCCAGATCTGTGCCTCGACACAATCCTGTCTCAGCTCTATGAACAATTCCTTTGACCTCATGGCTTGGCTTTTGCTCTGACATGCACTGTCAACTGTAGGCCCTTATATAGGCAGGTGTGTGCCTTTCCAAATCATGTCCAATCAATTGAATTTACCTCAGGTGGACTCCAAGTTGTAGAAACATCTCAAGGATGATCAGTGGAAACAGGACGTACCTGACCTCAAATTCGAGTCTCATAGCAGAGGGTCTGAATACTTATGTAATTAAGGTATTTCTGTTCCATTTTTTTGTTAATTTGCAAAAATAAAATAAAAAATGGTATTGAGTGTAGGTTGATAAATATTTTATTTAATCCATTTTAGAATAAGGCTGTAACGTAACAAAATGTGGAAAAAGTCAAGGTCTGAATACATTCCAAATGCACTGTAGTTGTAGTTTACAAGAGGCCAATATTCTACATAGTTTAGTGTATTAAACGTGGTAATTAACTGCAATGACCATAATCCATTGCGCATCTACTATTCCTGTGTTTCTTTTACACCTACTACAGAAGAGGCAGAAGAATGCCTGATCGTGAGGGGATATAGAGAGCACCTGTTGCTTCGCTAGGTATCTACTTGAAAATACATGATCTAAGTGATTGATAGTTGGTATTCAGCAGGCATAAAAGTATGCCTTATTTACTTTGAAGAACTACAATATAGTGATTTTGTCAGACAGCGTAGGCAGCAGTTCTATAGAGATGAGATGATGACTTGGAATTAAATAATAAAGTAATCAAATAATACAAATGTAATATACACAAGAGCTGAAATATTTTGTTAAAGGAATGTGAATACATGGTTAATAATTGATAAGCATTAATGGGCAGTCACTACCATCATGGGACTTGTATTAATTGTTTTATTCTGTGTTGCAGTATTCAACCCAAATCATTTAAAGCGAAATCGGATAAATATTTTAATTTAAAAAATAATCAAACCGAACCAACCTCAAAAATAACTAATCGCGCAGCACAGAAGTAGACTACAAATGCACGCTGGTCCGTGCATGCCCTGAGCTCGTGAAATTGGAGCGGGCGAGAAGGCCGACGCTCCAGCCATTGGGGAATCTCGCTCCGCGCTCCAAGCAAATTTGGCACGCTCCACTCCTTGTGCCGCTCCTCCTTCCGCGCCATCTCCGCTCACATATTTTGCAACATAATGATGTTTGTTTCCAACATTAGTGCTGTTTTCCTAAAGAAGTTAAATCCGCTTCATGTTTTGTTTCCTTGCCGTCCCGGCCCTAATTAATTCTCATGAATGGGCACAGTATGAATATTCTGTGGAAATGCTGGGTGAAGTTGTGTGTTCAGTGACACATGGGCTGCTGTAAGGTACGTTTTGTTTCATTATAGGAAGAAATAGAAGACCTTCTGAGGTGAGGAGAATGAACGTATTAGATTTGCTCTGGAATCTTTCATCCACAACTCTCATAGTCGTGAAACAAACAGTATGGGCACTAACTCCTCTCAAACATCTTACAAATTACATACTACTTGGAGGCAAATGTACACACACGCACACAGATGTATTCAAACACAAGGTCATACACATTCAATTAGTATTTGCTATACACATTTTCCGTACAGTGCCACATGCACACACACACTCTCTCTCTTTCTCTGTATGCACAGGCTGAATAAACCACACTGGTTCCAGGGCTGGGTGAATAAAGGTGCTTTTGTCATGAGGGGGTGGGCAGTCTGGAAAATGGATGAATGTTCCCTAAGTTGGCTCAGACATCGCGCCTCCCTGCTTACTTTCACAGCACATCTAGAAGAGGAGGACCTCTGCAGATGGGTGGGGTAGGGAGGGGTGCCAGGGGGGCAGGAGACAGGGTGGGGTAGGGAGGGGTGCCAGGGGGGCAGGAGACAGGGTGGGGCTTGAAGCCAGCCAGTGAGCTCATTGGAACAGCATGTTTTTTCTTTCCTGAGCGTGTAGTTTTTGGAAGGCATACGAGCTGCGTCTGAGCCTCTCTGTCAGTCTCCTGTTCCAGCTGCATGAGAGAGGCCACCTCAGCCTTCTGGGGTACCCCTCTGCTCGCTCCTGCTCCACCAGACTCAGGCTGTTAAACTGTGTGCTTTCTGTGGCATTTTGAGGCATTTGCTGCATTCTTTCTTTTCCCCCCTGTATGTTTAGTTTTTTTTCTACCTCACACCAGTGTGAGAACTGAGTTGGGAGCTGTGTGGATGGACAGAAGAATTTCACACAGAGCCACTGCCATGAAGCGAGTGTGAGGAGAAGAAGACAAAGGTGGAAGAAGGTGGAAAGTGTCCTAACTGGAAACGTATTTTCTCTCTCTCTCCCCCTCAGTCGTCTGGTGTTCCTGCTGTGGAAAATGACCCTCTCGGCGCGCTCCCTCCAGGATGGGGTAAGTGTTCCCTCCACGTACACCTATATCTTCTCGCCACACTAAGACTACTAGTAATCAGTGGCCCCCAGTGGTCCCAGGACCTGAAACCGGACTGATGAGTAAATGGAGATGCTGTTGGGTCCAGTGATGCTGAAGAGGGGCATTGGCTACATCGACACCTGCACTGGTTGTTATGAGAGTGGGTTCTGATGCTTTCAAGGGCACAGGACTTTGTTTTTGTGTTGAAGAGGGAGAGCTAGTTTGTGTGTTTTTCTCACGCGTACACTCTCAAACAGACACACAGCACTGTTGGCCCACATCTATTGTTTGGTATCTTGTAAACATTGTGATAACAGCCTTGTCCTTAATCAAATAAGCTCATACAGAAGATCCTTTTATTCTTACATTCAGCCAAACTCATCTTTCAATTAGTTATTGGTCAACAAAATATAATTTGGTTGAATTGTTGTTGTGGATTTCAGTCTTTTCCCTTATATTATTGATTAGTTGTTGGTTCAAGTGTAATCTCAAGGAATTGGTAATTATACTTGTATTGCCGTTTTGTGCTCTACTCGTATATTCCCAGGGCGCTCTGTTCTCATGCGTTCGTATATTCATTCATATTCTCAAAAGCGCATATTCTACCAACATTCCCACCAACACAATTATACAGGGTGTACACACAAACTCCATCACTCAGAAGTAATGGTCGTTGGCATTTTTTCTCTCCACCTCACATTTTCACATACTTACATTCGCGCTCACCCATGTGCACACTCATATTTTCTAACCATGATGCGTTTTCAACATGTTGTGGCATCCCAAGCAAAAGCCTCAATTATACATTGGACTTTAATTTGGATGAATTTCCTTTCATGCATTTCTGTGTCATCTGTAAATGCCCTCTTTCTTTGGGGCGTTGAAGAGGGGGTGGATTGAAAGAAACTCTTTACAGGAAAAAGAAAGGAGAGAAAGACTTGACCAAGCGCGGGAACAGTCAAATAAAGGAGGGCTAGTGGAATAGAGGGGGTTAAGTGAAGGAGAGGGGGAAAATTAGCAGGCTAGTATGAGCTGCAGCGTGAGCACTACTGTTCCTGCGCCCTCCACACACATCTGCTAATGAGAACAAGATGTCAGAGAGAGAGTGGTGGGAGTGGAGGGGGCACCAACTATGGTCACGAAATCAGCGGGTCGGGACAGAAGCAGCACAGGGATGCACAAACTTGAACATATCAACGCAACCAACACATTCTTGGTGGAGGAAGTTGACATGGTTGCCATGTTATTATCTTCCATGTAGCCATGTTATTATCTTCCATGTAGTCATTGTAACCATGTAGCCATGTTATTATCTTCCATGTAGCCATGTTATTATCTTCCATGTAGCCATGTTATTATCTTCCATGTAGTCATTGTAACCATGTGGCCATGTTATTATCTTCCATGTAGCCATGTTATTATCTTCCATGTAGTCATTGTAACCATGTAGTCATGTTATTATCTTCCATGTAGCCATGTTATTATCTTCCATGTAGCCATGTTATTATCTTCCATGTAGTCATTGTAACCATGTGGCCATGTTATTATCTTCCATGTAGCCATGTTATTATCTTCCATGTAGTCATTGTAACCATGTAGCCATTGTAACCATGTAGTCATTGTAGGACTCTGACTGCTAGAAATAGAAAATAGTCAGCAAATTGTCTTTTTCCTGCTCTCCCTCAGTTTAGTTTTTTGCCCTTTACACCTCTGTAACATTCTGTCTGAGCACTCCACCCCCATCTTTCTCCAACACCGTCTCCTCCAGAGCCAGGTCAGAAAGGCTGAGGTGGATTGTAGGAAGGGATTTTGGAACAAGCTCGAGTGAAATGCCACACCGACGCGTCAGTTTTCAGTCAGCTTTGCCAGATTCAGCCATCCTTTTTTCTCTTTCCTCCCCACTCCCAACAATTCAACGTCTACTGCGGTTGACGTTCACATCTCCCCACACAGTCACTCTGTACTGAAACCAAATAGTAAACTGTTGATCTATCCTGTTGTTAACTGTCACTTCTCTTGGTCCCTGTAGAGAAACGACAGGACAATGGGAGGGTGTATTTTGTCAACCACAACACACGGACCACACAGTGGGAGGACCCAAGAACCCAAGGGTAAGCCAATCTGTCTTTGCTCCACTGTGTGTGTGTGTGTGTGTGTGTGTGTGTGTGTGTGTGTCTGTTTGTTCATGTTTGTACACACAGGTGTCTCAGAGAAATGCCACCATACATTGCTATTTTGACTGATATTACATTAACTAGTGTAGGATAGGGACTGGTAGCTCGAGGGCCCAACGCTATGCAGCACACTCATCAGACATCCTAATAACGATAGGAATGAATCATGTAGAGTCATAGACATAATGTACCAGTAATTGAGATCCATATTTTGAAATCATTCTGCACAGGCCAATAGGGAAGTGTCCTATGTTGCCTCAATTGAAGGCTGCGTCAACATGTCTCTGAGTCGTGTGGGTGGGGTTTAGATTAGTATTGTAAGCAATTGGTCAATGAGGGACCTTGGGCATCTTTCATGGAACTAGTGTGGGTGGTACTGCTGTCCCCTAACATCAAATCGAACAACAAAACTACATCAAATGCGGATGGCCGAATTATCCAAATTGTATCATTGTGGGTTTTAGGACATTTTACAGTGTCATAGCATTTTATTCATTCATCAATTAGTTAATTCACTCCCTCATTCACCCCCTCAGCAAAGCTGAGTCATATTTTCCCTCATATTTATATTTTCATGTTTAACTACATCCATGTGGTCTCAGACGCATCACCACTGAGGTCAGAGGTTCTGAGTCCCGGTCAGGGAGAGCTGGTAGTGGGACCGGGCCAGAGCTGGGGCCAGGGGGGACAGGTGTGCATCGTTTGGGGAGCCTCCCGTTTAGGCTCTGCTCACTGCCCTTTCCCTCTTACAGGATGATCCAGGAGCCCCCCTTGCCCCCTGGCTGGGAAATGAAGTACACCACGGAGGGAGTCCGATATTTTGTGGATCACAACTCTCGCACCACCAGCTTTAAAGACCCTCGTCCCGGGTTTGAGTCAGGGTAAATATTATTCTGCAGACCCATTTTTGAGAAGGGCAGTTACAGTTTCTGATCAAATCTACTGATGAAAGCACCGCTCTTTCCTTCAGGGATGATGTGTGCAGGGATTCTCTCATCACAGGCTGCTTTTGTTTGGATTTATTTCCTTTTTTCCCCCCGTTTCTTTGAACCAGAAAGCTAGCCTAGATATGAGAAAGGGTATTATAAGTACGTACACACACACATGCAAGTAAGCACACACTCTTATGAACATATGTGTCGTGCCTTAAAGCATGGCCCTATTTTGAAATCTTCCAAAAAAGAAAGTCATGAAAATTAACAGGGCCAACAAATCAAGTCCAAAGCAGACTGCTCTGCTGTCTGACTCTGTCTGTGTGTACGTATGGATGTGTGTGAATGAGAGAGCGCAAGTGTTCATGCTGATGTTGAAACATAAGGAGGTCTTGGTGTTATATTTTTAGATGAGTGTTCATCTAGAGTTTTTAAACCCTATACTGCTGCAGTCCATATCTGTAGCCAAAGGGTTGCCTCTGTGGTCTGAAACTTCCTAACCAAAACCAAGATGTGCCTGGCAGCATTCGACAAAGCGAATAAGCGAGTATTAGAGGCCCCTCTCTCTCTCTCTTCCTCGGGCTCCATATTTCCCCTTCCTTGCTCTCTCTCGCCCTCTCGGTTTATCTTCTGCTGACGAGGCACATATCCAGTATGTCTGTAGTGAAGTGGTGTAGCTTCTACTAACACAGCTGCACACCAAGGCATACCTCCATCTCTGGGCTTAACCCAGTTATTTCAATCCTTCTGCACGTCACATCTGACCACTTCAATAGAATACTGCCTCACTTCAATAGAATAAGTCCTCACTGCGCAGCTCGGCAACAGGGCTCAGCTCTACTGCTGGGCCCATTTTCCAGTCTCTTAAGCATATGTGCATGGGACAGCCATATTGGCCTGTCGTTTCCCAGTACAGCTACAGTATCCTTCGCTGACATGTACAAATTTTAAACCTGGCTTTGAGATTTCCTTTGTTTCTTGCTGGAACAGCAAAAAATAAACAAATTTTATTTCTCTGTAGGTCGAGGACAGGTGGTTCCCCCGGGGCCTATGATCGCAGCTTCAGGTGGAAATACCACCAGTTCCGCTTCCTGTGCCATGTAAGTGCTGACTCTCGTCTCTTAGACCTCTGTTATGAAAACAGGCTCTTACCTCGAGCCCAGTTTGCTTCTACTGTTCAGACTCGAGATCTCTTTGTCTGTCTAGTATTGATGAAATGGATTTTTACACTTCTCTCTGCCTCTCCAGTCCAATGCCTTACCCAGTCACGTGAAAATATCCGTGTCCAGACAGACTCTATTTGAAGACTCATTTCAGCAGGTAAGAATGACATGGAGTCATTTTCCCTACTGAGGATAATCTATTCTAAATGTTACGTGATTAAACTTGCATGAGGGTTGCTATAGTTGGTTATGTATTCATTAGTACCACCTATTTGTATTTGAACAACTAATATATGATCGTAGGGTGGTAGTTTATTTCTGATGTACTATATGTGCCTGTGTTTTTTGTTCTATTTCCTCAGATCATGAATGTGAAACCCTATGACTTGCGTAGAAGACTCTACATCATCATGAGGGGAGAGGAAGGTCTTGATTATGGAGGCATTGCTAGGTAAGATGACCGTTTCCTGCCTGCATGTCTGGCCTGCTGCCTCTTATAACAGTTGTCTTTCTTTCTACTACCTCAGCTCTTAGTCTTCCTGGTCTACCCTGTGTTCCTTACTTAAATGTCCGTCATCCATCGTTCATCATCTCCCTCACAGCCCCTGTCTCTTGCACTGTTATTTGTTGTCTGTGTGTGTTTTGGTGTTTGGGGACTGGTGACAGTGTGTCCGCACTTCTGGTTGTCAGCGGTGGGATCCCGGGATTTGTTCCTCCCCCTCCTCCTCCTCCACGTGGTCTGTGTTTGCGTGTGTCTCTGTCTCTGGTGTCGCGCCAGTGGTTTTACCCTATGGTAGGTTACGTCATGCTGTTCTACCACAGGGTAGAACCACGGACGGGATGTTTGGAGGTGTCTGCACAGCCCCGGTACGACCCCCGGGACTGGCTGGCCGACCGTGGGGGCAAAGGTCAGGGGCTTGTTGGTGGCCGGGGCTTCATTCTCTACATGCATTTCATGTTCCACATTATACTGCTTGTCTTCATGGTGTTTTGTGTATATGTATATCTGTATGCCCATGTGCTTAGTGTGTAAATGTAATGATTTTAAACAACAATTCAGTGATTGGACCATTTCCCAGTGTGGCAGCTTCTCTTTTATTTTTTTGCTGACAGAAAATTGACATTTGAAAGCCATTTCTGAGTTTGGTTATGGAGTTGCTATATGAACATTACATTTACACCACTTAGTATGATGCTAAATGGAAATGTCATGACCAGAAGAAAATCAAGACGTGTTCTTCAGGAGCACACGTTTTTGTTGACTGCCGAACTGTGAATAACCTCCATATGTAGAATAATTTATGAATTTTACATTTTTGTTTTGCTTGTTTTAGTTGCAGGTGTGTGCATAAACCAGACCCCATTTTGACAAAGTATTTTGAAATTTTACCATCTATTTTAACAACCATGCAACTTTTTTGTGCTGTCAAAGTCACTGATTGTGTCATGTTTGCTGCTGGTGTCAAATGTTGTGTGGTTTTGTAGGAGATGTTTTATAAAATTCTGCACGACTCAATACAAAGAACAGCTATGGCAAAAACTTACAATTTGTAGCCCTCACTTATAGGCAGAAGGGTTAAAGGGTTGTAGTTAGCCTGTACACACCCTGCTTTTCCATGAGGGAAAACAATGTTCTGTCTCTAGATATAGATGTGTAATGCCCTTTCTCTCTCCAATACAGAGAGTGGTTCTTCCTGCTGTCCCATGAGGTGTTGAACCCCATGTACTGTCTGTTTGAGTACGCTGGGAAGAACAACTACTGTCTGCAGATCAACCCCGCCTCCTCTATCAACCCTGACCACCTCACATACTTCCGCTTCATAGGGCGATTCATCGCCATGGTGAGCAATGCTTCATTGGCAAATTTTGCCCAGATCTGCAACAACAACAGAAGTCAACTATAACAATAGTTATGATTAGAATTGAGGAACATATGGTGAGGATGTGTAGCACAAAATGTTTTTTTAGGAACAGGAGCGGTGATGACAGTGTATGAGTGTCTGTGGGGGTGTGTTCTTCATCTGTCAGTCGTTTCTAAAGCTGTGTGTCCCTAAACCAAGTTAATAAGTCTGTTATACTAAGAAACCTCCCCTCCCCCACCGCACATCTTGCCAAACCCAACTCTCTCTGGGACACTATCCAGAAGCTACAGGCCCCAAAACCAACAGCTCCCCCCTCTCAATCCCCTCCTCTCCTCCAGAGCATGACCTCACTGCCACACACAGCCCACACCCGCCAATAATGACCTATATTTAGTCTGCTAGCACACTTCACACAACACCCCTTATAAAGATGCTTGTCTCATCTAGCCCATGTCTTTTCTCCCTCTTTTCTGGGCTCCTTTTCTCCTCTTTTTCACTGCCCTCCATCTCCTCCTGCTCCCCACTTCCCCTCTCTCCCACTTTTCCGTCTCTCCCTCCCTGCCTCATGTCCTGTTGCTCAGAGCAGATGATGATGCTAGTACTGACGGTGCAGACTGAACAGACTGAGTCACACAGTGGAGGGTGTCTATGTTGTTTTTGGACAGATATACACTGGGGCTCTGTGCTATTACATTATACAGTCTGGGTCTAAGCCACCGCTTCAGTACTAACTGAATCAATCAGTCTTTTCCACACAGACAGACTTGTGACTGACTCTTTAAGTGTTGTGTGTGTGTTAACACTTAACTGTGGTTAGGCTATATCAAATCAAATTTTATTTGTCACGTGCCAAATACAACCGGTGTAGACCGTGTCATGAGATGCTTACTTACAAGCCCTTAACCAGCAATGCAGTTTTAAGAAAAATAAGAGTTAAAAAATATTTAATAAATAAACTAAAGTAAAATTAACGCACTAAAATTCCAATAACAAGGTTATATACAGAGGGTACCGGTACTGAGTCAAATGTGCTGGGGTACAGGTTAGTCAAAGTAATTGAGGTAATATGTACATGTAGGTAGGGGTAAAGTGACAATGCATAAATAATTAACAGAGTAGCATCAGCAGCAGCAACAACAACAAATATTCCAGGTAGCCATTTTATTAACTGTTCAGCAGTCTTATGGCTTGGGGGTAGAAGCTGTTAAGGAGCCTTTTGGACCTAGACTTGGCACTCCGGTACCGCTTGCCGTGCGGTAGCAGAGAAAACGGTCTATGACTAGGGTGGCTGGAGTCTTTGGCCATTTTTAGGGCCTTCCTTTGATACCGCCTGGTACAGAGGTTCTGGATGGCAGGAAGCATATACGTATACGGCTATACTGGGCCGTATACACTACCCTCTGTAGCACTTTGCGGTCTGATGCCGAGCAGTTACCATACCAGGTGGTGGTGATGCAACCAGTCAGGATGCTCTCGATGATACAGCTGTAGAACCTTTTGAGGATCTGAGGACCCATGCCAAATATTTTCAGTCTCCTGAAGGGGAATAGGCGTCCTGGTGTGTTTGGACCATGATAGTTTGTTGGTGATGTGGATACCAAGGAACTTGAAGCTCTCGAGCTGCTCCACTACAGCCCCGTCGATGTGAATGGTGGAGTGCTCGCCCCTCCTTTTACTGTAGTCCACGATCATCATCTTTGTCTTGATCACGTTGAGGGAGACGTTGTTCTGGCACCACACTGCCAGGTCTTTGACCTCCTCCCTATAGGCTGTCTCATCGTCAGCGATCAGGCCTACCACCGTTGTGTTGTCGGCAAACTTAATGATGGTGTCCTGCTTGGCCGTGCAGTCGTGCGTGAACAGGGAGTACAGGAGGGGACTAAGCACGCACCCTTGAGGGGCCCCTGTGTTGAGGGTCAGCGTGGCAGATCTGTTGCTGCCTACCCTTACCACCTGGTGGCTGCCTGTCAGTAAGTCCAGGATCTAGTCGCAGCGGGAGGTGTTCAGTCTCAGCTTCCTTAGCTTAGTGATGAGCTTTGAGGGCATTATGGTGTTCAACTCTCAGCTGTAGTCAATGAACAGCATTCTCACGTAGGTGTTCCTTTTGTCCAGGTGGGTAAGGGCAGTGTGGAGTGCAATAGAGGTTGCGTCATCTGTGGATCTGTTGGAGCAGTATGCGTTATTGGAGTGGGTCTATGGGATGATGGTGTTGACGTGAGCCATATGTGTCTGTATCTATGTGTATTGGCCCATAGGAGGGATGATGCTTATGGTATATTTTAGTTTTGGTATGGTACTTATTGCAACCTCTCCTCCCCTCTCCCTTTTAGGCCCTGTACCATGGCAAGTTCATCGATACTGGCTTCACTCTGCCATTCTACAAGCGTATGCTCAACAAGAAACCCACTCTGAAAGACTTGGAGTCTATTGACCCTGAGTTCTACAACTCTATCATGTGGGTCAAGTAAGTACACCGCTCCTTCATTATGTGTGTGTGGGACTGTTTGAATATGGTCGCCCCTTGTGGCAAACAGTGTATGTGAAGAGCCAGATGGAAGTGTTTGACATTCTGTAGCTTAAAGCTTTAATATGTGTATGATGCGTCTGTGTGTTATGTCTACAGAGATAACTGTCTGGAGGAGTGTGGAGTGGAGCTGTACTTTGCTCAGGATATGGAGATTCTAGGGAAGGTGTCCACCCACCAGCTGAAAGATGATGGAGAGAATGAGCTGGTCACCTCGGAGAACAAGGAGGAGTACATCAGGTAAGCCATCTCCGTCACTACTTTGACTCCCGTCTGTATGCCAGCAGCATACCACCCTGCATACCACTGCTGGCTTGCTTCTGAAGTTAAGCAGGGTTGGTCCTGGTCAGTCCCTGGATGGGAGACCAGATGTTGATGGAAGTGGTGTAGGAGGCACTCTTTCCTCTGGTCTAAAAAAAAAAAATATCCCAATGCCCCAGGGCAGTGATTGGGGACACTGCCCTGTGTCGGGTGCCGTCTTTCGGATGGGACGTTAAACGGGTGTCCTGACTCTCTGAGGTCATTAAAGATCTCATGGCACTTATCGTAAGAGTAGGGGTGTTAACCCCGGTGTCCTGGCTAAATTCCCAATCTGGCCCTCAAACCATCACGGTCACCTAATAATCCCCAGTTTAAATTTGGCTCATTCATCCCCCTCCTGTCCCCTGTAACTATTCCCCAGGTCGTTGCTGCAAATGAGAACGTGTTCTCAGTCAACTTACCTGGTAAAATAAAGGATAAATAAATAAAATAAATATCAGACATTGGTACTCCACAGACTAGCATTAATGTTGTTTCATGTCGACACTCAACTTGTTTCAATTAATATCCTCTCTTGTTGCTTAGAAAATGCTATACCTCATCCCTGTTTCCTCAGTCTGCTGACGGACTGGCGGTTCATGCGTGGTGTGGAGGACCAGACCAAGGCCTTCTTGGATGGCTTCAATGAGGTCGTGCCTCTGGAGTGGCTACGCTACTTTGATGAGAAAGAGCTGGAGGTATGTAAAGAGTCTGCAAGAACATGCTGGGTTAGCTAGGGCGGTGTTATAGGTTATGAAGCTTTTGCAAAGACTTATAAGTTGGTAGAGTGGACAATTTGTTGCAGATTCCCTCCCTTTGACTGTGGATTAATGGTATGGGCTCATTCCTTCCTCCAGCTGATGCTATGTGGAATGCAGGAGATAGACCTCAGTGACTGGCAGAAGAACACCATCTATCGGCACTATACCAAGAACAGCAAGCAGATACACTGGTTCTGGCAGGTATGGTGGCCTCTCTTCACAGCGTCTTGTGTGTATATGAGACTGTCTATATCTCACTATGTGCATCCTTGACATGTCTTACCTGTGTGTTATACAGGTGGTAAAGGATATGGACAATGAGAAGCGGATCCGCCTGCTCCAGTTTGTCACAGGAACATGCCGTCTGCCAGTCGGAGGGTTTGCTGAACTCATAGGTGGGTTGTTCCACCAATTCGGTGCCTTTTCAGATGTATAACTTGGTGGGGAAAAAACTGTTTGATTTCACCTAATTTAAACATTCTGTCATACAGAGCACATGTTCAACTTAATAAAAAAAACATTCTCAAGAGGTTAAAGAAAATAATTACTCTACTAAGTGTATATTAAGTGCCAAATAAAGTAACAGTGTTGACAATTTTGTCTTAAATCAGCCATGAATCCCCTTGTGACAGGGGGAATGGTAGGTTGTGTGCAACAGGAAATGGCAATTGGATGCAAAAACAAGTATATAGTTAAAACATTTCGAGCCTGTCTATCTATGGGTAACAGGGTTGATGTGTTATGCTCGACCTGCTCAGTCTTCCACCACAAAACACCAGAAAATGGTCAAAAAGAGAATCAGTTGTTCAATGTTTCTTTTGAAAAAATGATTTAAATATTTTTCATCATTATTTAAAAGAGTGTTCAGATCAAGTAACAGGGTTGACCATAAAATGAGGGACATGTTATTTTTGTCATTGAATGAATCACTAATCACATTAAATGAATAACAATCTTCAGAAATGACTTTGTCAAAGCAACAAAATAACTGAAGCTTTACAATGATGGTGAAAAATTGGAGACATTTTGGGGTTAAGTGGGTTAAAATCTTCCTGGAACCATGGGTTGCACGGAGGGACATGTCAAAATGCAGAATTATTTTATTTTCAAATAAAAAATGTATTTATTGAATTCTCCATTGCCTGTCGTTGTGCCCTTGAGCAAGGCACATAACCGCCCACAACAACTGCTCCACGGGCACTCAGTGTGGCAGCCCCAACCTCCCTAACATGTATAAATATGTGTGTCTTTCAGAGGGGTTGAAATAAAGCTGAAGTCAAATTTTGGTTTGGATGTTGTGTACAATTGGAAAATAACTATCTTAATACAATAACCACCTTTACTGTCAAATGTGTTTTGACAGAAATGTAATTCCCTGCCGAAGAATCTAACATGGTCTCTCTTCCCCTTAGGGAGTAATGGACCACAAAAATTCTGTATAGACAAGGTGGGGAAGGAGACTTGGCTTCCAAGAAGTCACACCTGGTGAGACTGACATTTTCCTAAATTCCTCTGCCAAAGTTGATTTATCGTTCCCATGACCATGTCCATTACTTTTGTCTCTATGAATGTACCCCTGCTAACCACAAATGTATCCCTCACTGTCAATTTTCTTTTCATCTCGAACACTCACACAGCTTCAATCGTCTGGACCTGCCACCCTACAGGAGCCTGGAGCAACTGAAAGAGAAACTTATGTTTGCCATCGAGGAGACAGAAGGATTCGGGCAGGAATAAGGGAAAAATATAAAATAATCACATTATGAGTCAGGGAAGGTGGATAGAGAAAGAAGAGTCATTCATTCAAATAGTTTGTTTTGTCAATCATAGGGATATGAACTCTCCAATCATCTAGACCCCACTTCCAGATCATGTGTGGTTGGGAGACCATAGAGACCCATAGGACTGTGGGTGCCCACCTGTATCTATCATACTAGGCTGTGGAGGATGCTGGGGGGTACAAGGGGAAACAGTAGGGAAAAGGTGTGTGTGCCGAGGGGATGGTCCAGACAGGTTAGTGTTATATTATATAACCATAAACCCCTTCTCCTGCCCGAAGACTCCACCCACTAGATCTAGAGACACACCAAAAACATAAAGGATAATGTCTTCAAATAATTATATCAACTGCAAATCGCAACGACAGCACAGCTACAGCAACTATATATCTTTCGAAGATAAATGAACATTTTAAAAAAGAAGTGTATGTGAATGGAAGAGAGAAAGAGGTAATAATTAGTGACCTCATAAGAGGATTGATTGGTGAAATGTGATTTTATTTATTTTTTTGTTCATTGTGAAATTCAGCATTACCTGTACATAGCTCAAATAAATGACTCAAATCTTAGTGGGTTGATTGTGATGGTAAGAAATCACATTTTTTCATAGCCTTGGTTAATTGTTTTTGACCTGAATCTAATTTTGGTTAGAATGTCATTCTACTGCTAGAACACTAATTGGGTTATCCAGCCAGCCATGTTAGTCTGCTAACAGTATTACTGTGGAACAGCTGTGCCCATGCCTTCCCATTTACATTTACATCATTTAGCAGACGCTCTTATCCAGAGCGACTTACAAATTGGAAAGTTCATACATATTCATCCTGGTCCCCCCGTGGGTATTGAACCCTGGTCCCCCCGTGGGAATTGAACCCACAACCCTGGCGTTGCAAGCGCCATGCTCTACCAACTGAGCCACACGGGACCATTTCAAACAGAAACTTCAACTGCTGATACTGACAGGAAACAATGACAATGTAAGCAAGTGATATACATGATGACGCAATCGCCATTGCACTGCACACTGCCCTATCCCATCTTGACAAGAGGAATACCTATGTAAGAATGCTGTTCATCGACTAAAGCTCAGCCGTCAACACCATAGTGCCCTCCAAACCTCAACACTAAGCTTGGGGCCCTGGGCAGTGGTGTGTATTCATAGATGCCAAGGGAAGCCAGGCTTCACCCAAAAAATGATCAAGAAAAAAAAAGGAAATTTTGTCGCTCTGTGTTAAATACAATTCTTTCAATTCGCAAGAGCTGCATGGTATCTCACCGGAGAAAGCATCCAAGCAAACTAAACAGCGCCCCTCGGTGTCTGTGTGTAGTCCATCTGTGCTGTCTGGTCAAAAAGAGTATGACATTGTTGCCACCCGTAGCATTGAATGCAAGGAAAGCCCGTGAGCATTTGGCCTCTCTTGATAATTTATAGAATAATAGCCCATCAGCGTTGAGCTAAACCGAGTGAGCTCAGTTGTGAAAGGTTCTGGCACATCCAAAAAAGTCTTCAAGGGAAGCCAGTTTGCATTTGGCTTTACACCAATCACATCACGTTAGAAGCCAAATGTCATTGACAGAACTTGAATTGTTGTGTCGTTGTCCTCCGGTGGCTACCTAGTTAGCTAAAATCGTCCCTTTCCTAAATTTGCCATGGATGGAGATAGGGATTTGGACTTGTGGTTTTACTCCATTCTCCATGCTGGCCAATGTTTATGACGACGATTCTGATCCAGCCATAAATTCATACGTTGTGCCCCTGGCCTGAGAAGATGGAAGTTCGATGTAGTAACGGCTAATGTTAACTAGCTGGCACATCGTTGCCCATGAAAGGAAGTTAGGCTAGTGAGCAAGCATTTTAGCAAGGTAGCCTAGGAAAATGAAAATGAAAAGTGTGTATGACAGGGTCATAGACCGTTTAGGCAACATGAAAGAGTAGGATGGCATTGGCCTTTCTCTACAAGTAGTGAGTCAACATGTTTTTTCTAATTGCACACACACACACACACACACACACACACACACACACACACACACACACACACACACACACACATCAGTACCATGGACAGCCATACCATATTTAGATTAGCTTTGGATATTTTTGAATTGTCATTGTATAAGACTAAGCATAGGTGATTAGATTATGTTGAAATTGTGCTACAAAACTGGAGGCAGCGCCTGTTTTCTTTACGACTTACAGTAACAATCCATGGTTCTAAATCAATATTTGTTTAGTAGTCTGAAAATGTTGGAAACTTTAACTTGCTTGACCATGTGGTAGGTCATGTTACTGTTTGTTACATGCAATATGTTTTGTGGACTTCCCCGGACAGCTGTTGCTCTCCGGTTTTGTAATGAAACAAAGGTGTGGTTGAATTTATTCTGCAACTGTGTCTTATTGTCTTGGCCTTAGGCCTATATATCATGGTGTTTTTTCTGGCTTGGCTTCCCTAGTGATTTTAACCATGCACCGCTATTGGCCCTGTGTCAGAATCCCGCCTTGTGCAACTGGGTCCCGGACTTCCTGACGGGCCGACCTCAGGTGGTGAAGGTAGGCAACAACACCTCCGCTATGCTGATCCACGGGGGTCCCACAAGGGTGTGTGGTCAGCCCCCTGCTGTATTCCCTGTTCACCCATGACTGCGTGGCCACGCATGCCTCTAACTCAATCATCAAGTTTGCAGATGACAACAGTGGTAAGCCTGATTACCAACAACAATGGGACAGCCTACAGGGAGGAGATGAGGGCCCTGGTGGAGTGATGCCAGGAAAATAACATCAATGTCAACAAAATGAAGGAGCTGATCGTGGGCTTCAGGAGACAGCAGAGAGCATAGCTAGGTCAGATAGGTAGGTTTGCCAGCCAATGACTTAAATACATACATTCAAAATGCCACATATAGCCTATATATCAGTACATACACAATATCTAGGTCTAATATATAGTACAGTGCAAATTACAATACAATATATCTTCACAGTCCCATTTGTGCAGTAAGATGATCTTTTATCTTGTATTTCTTTACTGGTTTTACCGCTAGCTTGAGTTACCTGGGGTGGCACACAGCTGTGCAGTAGTCCAGGTGCGACAAAACTAGGTCCTGTAGGACCTGTCTGGTCGATTGAGATGTCGAGAAGGCAGAGCAACATTTTATCACGGACAGACCTCTAACCATTTTAGCAACCAGTCTATATGTTTTGACCATGACGGCAGTTTAGTCTCTTCAACTTGCTCAATAGCCTCATTATTCAATAATGAATCTAAATTAGGTTTTTCTCAATGGGATTAAGATCTGGGGAGTTTCCTGGCCATGGACCCAAAATATCTATGTTTTGTTCCCCAAGCCACTTAGTTATCACTTTTGCCTTATGGAAAGGTGTGCCATCATGCTGGAAAAGGCATTGTTCGTCACCAAACTGTTCCTGGATGGTTGGGAGAAGTTGATCTCAGAGGATGTGTTGGTACCATTCTTTATTCATGGCTGTGTTCTTAGGCAAAATTGTGAGTGAGCCCACTCCCTTGGCTGAGAAGCAACCCTACACATGAATGGTCTCAATATGCTTTACTGTTGGCATGACACAGGACTGATGGTAGCGCTCACCTTGTCTTCTCCGGACAAGCTTTTTTCCGGATGCCCCAAACAATCGGAAAGGGGATTCATCTGAGAAAATGACTTTACCCCAGTCCTCAGCAGTCCAATCCCTGTACCTTTTGCAGAATATCAGTCTGTCCCTGATGTTTTTCCTGGAGAGAAGTGGCTTCTTTGCTGCCCTTCTTGACACCAGGCCATCCTCCAAAAGTCTTCGCCTCACTGTGTGTGCAGATGCACTCACACCTGCCTGCTGCCATTTCTGAGCAAGCTCTGTACTTTTGGTGCCTCGATCCCGCAGCTGAATCAACTTTAGGAGACGGTCCTGGAGCTTGCTGGACTTTCTTGGGCGCCCTGAAGCCTTCTTCACAACAATTGAACCGCTCTCCTTGAAGTTCTTGATGATCTGTTAAATGGTTGATTTAGGTGCAATCTTACTGGCAGCAATATCCTTGCCTGTGAAGCCCTTTTTGTGCAAAGCAATGATGACGGCACGTGTTTCCTTGCAGGTAATCGTAGTTAACAGAGGAAGAACAATGATTCCAAGCACCACCCTCCTTTTGAAGCTTCCAGTCTGTTATTTGAACTCAATCAGCATGACGGAGTGATCTCCAGCCTTGTCCTCGTCAACACTCACACCTGTGTTAACGAGAGAATCACTGACATGATGTCAGCTGGTCCTTTTGTGGCAGGGCTGAAATGCAGTGGAAATGTTTTTGGGGGATTCAGTTCATTTGCATGGCAGAGGGACTTTGCAATGAATTGCAATTCATCTGATCACTCTTCATAATATTCTGGAGTATATGCAAATTGCCATCATATAAACTGAGGCAGCAGACTTTGTGCAAATTAATATTTGTGTCATTCTCAACTTTTAGCCACAACTGTATATTGCTGAGTCGTCAGCATACATAGACACATAGGCTTTATTCAAGGTCAGTGGAAAGTAATTCGTAAAAACAGAAAACAATCATGGTCCTAGCCAGCTGCCCTGCGGTAAACCACACTCAACTGAATTTGCATGAGAGAGGCTTTCATTAAAGAAAACCCTTTGTGTTCTAATAGATAGGTAACTCTCAATCCATAATAAGGCAAAGGATGCAAATCCATAACACCTGAGTTTTTTCAGCAATAGGTTATGATCAATAACATCAAAAGCTGCACTGAAGTCTAACAAAACAGCTCCCACAATCAGCTATCAATTTCTTTCAGCCAATCATCAGTCATTTGTGACAGTGCCGAGCATGTTGAGTGCACTTCCCTATAAGCACGCTGAAAGCCTGTTGTTAATTTGTTTTCTGTATATGATCAAACACAATTTTTTCCAAAAGTTTGTTAAGCACTTGTAACAGGCTGATTGCTCCGCTGTTTGAACCATTAAAGGGTGCTCTGCTATTGTTGGGTAGCTGAATGACCTTTGCTTCCCTCCACGTCTAAGGGCACACACTGCCTTCTAGGCTTAAATTGAAGATGTGGCAAGCTGGACTCACAATGTATTCCGCTACCAACCTCTGCAATTTACCATCCAGGTTGTTGGTACCAGGTGGTTTATCCTTATAGATAGATGGCAACAATTTTTTCACCTCTTCCACACCCACCTTGTGGAACTCAAAACTACAATGCTTGTCTTTCATTATTTGGTCCATTATGCATGAATATGAAGGCTCAGCATTTGTTGTTTGCATGTCATAACTACGTTTGCTAATCTTGTCAACAAAGAATTATTAAAGTGGTTGGCAATATCAAAGGGTTTTCTTATGAACAAGCCATCTGCCTCAATGAAGAATATTTAGCCTTTTTGCCCAGAATTTTATCCCAAGTACTCCAGAGCTTTTTACTATCATTCTTTATATAATTTATCTGTGTTCCATAGTATATTATCTTACTTTTGTTTAGTTACGTGATTTCTCAATTTACTGTATGTTTGCCAGTGTGCTGTGTTGTCAGACTTCCAGTATTTGCTATTCTCTTTGCTTCCTCTCTCAGCCATACAGTTTTTCAATTCATCATCTATCCATTGAGATTTGGCAGTTCTAACAGTCAGATTCTTGATGGGCACATGCTTATCAGTAACTGGAAGAAGCAGTTTCATAAGTGCACCGTCCGGCTGTTCCTCATAACACACATCAGACCACCAAATATTTTTCATAGGAATCATTGCAAAACCTCCTGTATGATCGTTTATACACAATTTTAGGTCCAGTCTTTGGAACATCGGTGTTTCTAGATATGGCTGTTATATTATGATCACTACATCTGCCAGATATCTACTGTAGGTCCGTCCGCCCAGCTAGATAACTAGGTCCGACCGGCCAGATAGCTACAGTTGAAGTCGGAAGTTTACATACACTTATGTTGGAGTCATTAAAACTCGTTTTTCAACCACTCCACAATTGTCTTGTTAACAAACTATAGTTTTGGCAAGTCGATTAGGACATCTACTTTGTGCATGACACAAGTCATTTTTCCAACAATTGTTTACAGACAGATTATTTCACTTATTATTCACTGTATCACAATTCCAGTGGGTCAGAAGTTGACTGTGCCTTTAAACAGCTTGGAAAATTCCAGAAAATGATTAAATGGCTTTAGAAGCTTCTGATAAGCTAATTATCTTCATTTGAGTCAATTGGAGGTGTACCTGTGGATGTATTTCAAGGCCTACCTTCAAACTCAGTGCCTCTTGCTTGGCATCATGGGAAAATCAAAATAAATCAGCCAAGTCCTCAGAAAAAAAATTGTAGACAAGTCTGATTCATCCTTGGGAGCAATTTACAAATGCCTGAAGGTACCACGTTCATCTGTACAAACAATAGTACACAAGTATAAACACCATGGGACCACGCAGCCGTCATACCGATCAGGAAGGAAACGCGTTCTGTTTCCTAGAGATGAACGTACTTTGGTGCGAAAAGTGCAAATCAATCCCAGAACAACAGCAAAGGACCTTGTGAAGATGCTGGAGGAAACAGGTACAAAGGTATCTATATCCACAGTAAAGCAGGTCCTATATCGACATAACCTGAAAGGCCGCTCAGCAAGGAAGAAGCCACTGCTCCAAAACCACCATAGTAAAAGCCAGACTACGGTTTGCAACTGCACATGGGGACAAAGATTGTACTTTTTGGAGAAATGTCCTCTGGTCTGATGAAACAAAAATAGAACTGACCATCGTTATGTTTGGAAAAAAAAGGGGGAGGCTTGCAAGCCAAAGAACACCATCCCAACCGTGAAGCACGGGGAGGCAGCATCATGTTGTGGGGGTGCATCATGAGGTAGGAATATTATATGGATATATTGAAGCAACATCTCAAGATGTCAGTCAGGAAGTTAAAGCTTGGGTCTTCCAAATGGACAATGACCCCAAGCATACTTCCAGAGTTGTGGCAAATTGGCTGAAGGACAACAAAGTCAAGGTATTGGAATGGCCATCACAAAGCCCTGACCTCAATCCCATAGAAGATTTGTGGACAGAACTGAAAAAGTGTGAGTGAGCAACGAGGCCTACAAACCTGACACAGTTACACCAGCTCTGTCAGGAGGAATGGGACAAAATTCACCCAACTTATTGTGGGAACTTGTGGAAGGCTACCCAAAACGTTTGACCCAAGTTAAACAATTTAAAGGCAATGCTACCAAATACTAATTGAGTGTATGTAAACTTCTGGCCCATTGGGAATGTGATGAAAGAAATAAAAGCTGAAATAAATCATTCTCTCTACTATTATTCTGACATTTCACATTCTTAAAATGGAGTGGGGATCCTAACTGGGAATTTTTACTCTGATTAAATACCAGGAATTGTGAAAAACTTAGTTTAAATGTATTTGGCTAAGGTTTATGCAAACTTCCGACTTCAACTGTATGTCCGTTTGGCCAGCGGACCAAATAGGTAGCTCTGGCCGGCCAGATTAAACAGCATGATCATTACATAGGTGAATCTTGTGCTTGGGACAATAAAATGCCACTCTAAAATGTGCAATTCTGTCACACAACACAATGCCACAGATGTCTTAAGTTTTGAGGGAGCATGCAATTGGCATGCTTGACTGCAGGAATGTCCACCAGAACTGTTTCCAGATCCTTTAATTTTAATTTCTCTATCACATGCAGCCTCCAACGTTGTTTTGGAAAATTTCGCAGTATGTCCAACAGGCCTCACAACCGCAGACCACGTGTAACCACGCCAGGCCAGGACCTCCACATCCGGCTTCTTCACCTGCGGGATTATCTGAGACCAGCCACCCGGACAGCTGATGACACTGAGGAGTATTTATGTCTGTAATAAAGCCCTTTTGTGAGGAAAAACTCATTCTGATTGGCTGGGCCTGGCTTCCCAGTTGGTGGGCCTATGCCCTCCCAGGCCCACCCATGGATGCGCCCCTGCCCAGTCATGTGAAATCCATAGACTAGGGCCTAATAATTTTATTTAATTTGACTGATTTCCTTATATGAACTGTAACTCAGTAAAATCTTTGAAATTGTTGACTGTTGCGTTTATATTTTTGTTCAGTATACTATCCCCTATAGTACAAAAGTATACCTATTCTATTGTTCAACTTGTTCTTCTGTGTGAATAATAAATAAATAAATAAATAATAAATAAATATTACAAACATACTCTGGGAAAGTTGTGGGATGCAATAGATCTCAAATTAATACAACCACCTTTTAAACGCAATGAGTCTGATGCAACAGATCAGAACGTTTAGCTTAACATGTTGATAAACTATTAGGCTATTTCTTCACAATATAAGTGCAGCACTAATGTTCCAAAATAGAATCAATTAGCGAGAAAACACAGTTCTCAAAAGTGAACTGGACATGATTTGGAAAAACACACACCTGTCTATATAAGGTCCCACAGTTGACAGTGCATTTCAGAGTAAAAACCAAGCCATGAGGTCGAAGGAATTGTCCGTAGAGCTCCGAGACACGATAGTGTCGAGGCACAGATCTGGGGAAGGACACCAAAATAAATCTGCAGCATTGAAGGTCCCCATAAACACAGTGGCCTTAAATGAAAGAAGTTTGGAACCACCAAGTCTTCTTCCTAGAGAAGAAGGGCCTTGGTCAGGGAGGTGACCAAGAATCCGATGGTCACTCTGACAGAGCTCCAGAGTTCCTCTGTGGAGATGGGAGAACCTTCCAGAAAGACTTGCATCACCATTCTTGCATCACTCCACCAATCAGGCATTTATGGTAGAGTGGCCAGACGGAAGCCACTCCTCAGTAAAAGGCACATGACATTCCACTTGGAGTTTGCCAAAATGCACCTAAAGGACTCTCAGACCATGAAAAACAATATTCTCTGTTCTGATGAAACCAAGACTGAACTCTTTGGCCTGAATGCCAAGCATCACATCTTGAGGAAACCTGGCACCATCCCTATGGCGAAGAATGGTGGTGGTAGCATCATGCTGTGGGATGTTTTCAGCTGCAGGGACTGGGAGACTAGTCAGGATCGAGGGAAAGATGAACAGAGCAAAGTACAGAGATCCTTGATGAAAACCTGCTCCAGAGCGCTCAGGGCCTCAGACTGGGGCGAAGGTTCACCTTCCAACAGGACAACGACCCTAAGCACACAGCCAAGACAATGCAGGAGTGGCTTCAGGACAAGTCTCTGAATGTCCTTGAGTGGCCTAGCCAGAGCCTAGACTTGAACCTGATCTAACATCTCTGGAGAGACCTGAAAATAGCTGTGCAGCGATGTTCCCCATCCAACCTGACAGAGCTTGAGAGGATCTGCAGAAAAGAATGGGCGAAACTCCCCAAATACAGGTCAGCCGAGCTTGAAGCATCATACCCAAGAAGACTCAAGGCTGTAATCGCTGCCAAAAGTGCTTCAACAAAGTACTGAGTAAAGGGTCTGAATACTTACGTAAATTTGATATTATTAAAATAAATAAAAAATGGTAAACATTTCTAAAAACCTGTTTTTGCTTTGTCGTTATGGGTTATTGTGTGTGATGAGGGGGATTTTTTTTTAAATTCATTTTAAAATTAGGCTGTAACGTAACAAAATGTGGAAAAAGTCAAGGGGTATGAGTACTTTCCGAATTAACTGTATATCATGTAATATGCAGTCCACAAGAAACCGCAACAGATAACTGTTGGAAGGGAAGATAATTGGAAGATAATTTAAGATACTAATTGCATAAACAAGGTAACGGGAGTATAGTACAGTAATAAACTAACCTCATTAAAACAAAACTTCTATATGTTATGATTATGCTACCATAATCGTTCCATTAACTCAGGTGATCTGAAATTCACCAATGTGAAAAATGACACTTTAGTGGTTGTTGAGAAATGTTATTTCTGGCCAAGTCAGGATAGAAACTGAGGACCTTCAGGTCCACTCTTCCCCTTCCTCAAACATAGTAAAAACATAATTTTCATTGTTTTTCAGCTTATCATAATGAATAATAAACACATATTATGAAGAAGCCTCAATAGCATTTTTAAAAATGTTTTCCTAATTTCTTCCTCCTTTTTCTTCTACCCCCTTTCTTCACCTTCTTTCTCCCACTTAACATACTATTGTTCCCCAGCTTCACCAGAAGCAACGCCGGGATAGCCAGGATTTGCTGTACATTGTGTCACAGTAAAATGGTGGTCCATTCTACTCAGGAGCAAATCCAAAAGATGCAATGCATCCACAGAATTTACACACCCAGCAGCGTCGCTGATACATTTTCAGCCGTTAAAGAGTGACCAATCAGATTAAATGCAGTACGTTTTTCATGTTGGACATACATATTTGCCTGTATGCTGTGTCACAGTAAAAGGGCGGATCCATTCTACTCGAGCACTTTTAGTTTCCAAATCCACAGTTTACACCCCAAGGAGTGTCACTGCTCATTTTGAGGCCCTTAAAAAGAGTGGCCAATCAGCTTAAATGCAGTACGTTTTTCATATTGAAAATGACTAGTGACACTCCTCGGGGTGTAAACTCTGTGGATTTGAAAACAAGAAGTGCTCCTGAGTAGAATAGCCCCATTTTATGGCGCCACAAAGTACAGGCAATTATGTACAACACAATATGTAGAGTGACTTATTCCACATTTTGTTGTGTTACAGCCTGAATTTAAAATGGATTAAACATTTATTTTTTTCACCCATCTACACACAATACTCCATAATGACAAAGTGAAAATATGTTTTTTGAAACGTTTGATCATTTATTGAAAATGAAATACAGAAATATCTGTATATAAGTATTCACACCTGAGTCAATACTTTGTAGAAGCACCTTTGGCGGAAATTACAGCTTTGAGTCGTCTGTATCAGCTTTGCACATCTGGATTTAGGGATTTTCTCCCTTTCTTCCTTGCAGATTTTATCAAGCTCTGTTAAATTAGATGGGAGCGCAGTGAACAGCAATCTTCAAGTCTTTCCACAGATTTTTTAATGGGATTTGGCTGGGCCACTCAAGGAATTTCACATACTTGTTCTGAAGCCATTCTAGCGTTGCTTTGGCTGTATGCTTTGGGTTATTGTCTTGTTAGAATGTAAATCTTTGCCCCAGTCAGGTTGTTTGCACTGAAACTCTAGGCGTGCTATCATGTGCCTTTTTCTCAGGAGTGGCTTCAGTCTGACCACACTCCCATAAAGCCCAGATTAGTGAAGTGCTATCACGACTTCCACCGAAGTCGGCTCCTCTCCTTGTTCGGGCGGCGTTCGGCGATTGACGTCACCGGCTTTCTAGCCATCGCCGCTCCATTTCTCATATATCCATTTGTTTTGTCTTGTTACATTACACACCTGGTTTTCAATCAAGTTTCAATCAATCAAGTTTATTTTATATAGTCCTTCGTACATCAGCTAATATCTCAAAGTGCTGTACAGAAACCCAGCCTAAAACCCCAAACAGCTAGTAATGCAGGTGTAGAAGCACGTTTTCATTCCATAATTACTGCATGTATTTAGTCCTCTGTTCCATACCATGTCTTTGTGTGTAATTGTTTAATGTTATGTGGATTTTGTCAGGCGCTATACTTTTGCTATGTTCTGTGTTTTTGTCACGTTATTGTTCTTATGTGCTGTCATTTTTGGACCGGAATTAAAGTGCGCCTGTTTATTACACTCTGCTTTCCTGCACCTGACTTCGCCTCCCGTACACACCCCTGACAAGTGTTGTAGAGACTGGTGTCCTTCTGGCAGGTTCTACAATCTCAGCCAAGGAACTCTGTAGTTCTGTCAGAGTGGTCAGTGGGTTCCTGGAGAACACTGTGCTCTTGGAAACGTTCAACACTCTATAAATAGTTTTATACCTTTCCGCAGATATAAGCCTCCTCACAATTCTATCTAAGAGATCTACATACAGTTATTTTGACTTCATGGTATAGTTCCTGCTCAGACATGCACTGTCAACTGTGAGACCTTATATAGATAGGTGTTTCTTTCTAAATCAAGTTGTAGTGACATCTCAAGGATGACCAAAGAGAATTGGATGCACCTGAGGTCAATTTGGAGTGTCATCATAGCAAACGGATGTGAATACTTATATAAATGAGATATTTCTGTAACACAACACAAATTTTTAATAAGTCAAGGGGTATGAATAATAAGAAAAAACAACTGGCCACTCTTTAAGGCCACAAAATGAGCAGAGTCTCTCCTTGGGGTGTAAACTCTGGATTTGGAATCTAGAAGTGCTCCTGAGTAGAATGGACCCCATTTTTACTGCAATACAATGTACAGGAAATTGTGTAGAGTCCAATAAATTATAGAAGTATATACACAAAAAACATTGTTGACCATTTATGCTTGGAAAAATAAACAAATGAATCACATACCTTGTAGAAATACTTAAAATTATTATTTGTATGATAACTACAGGTCTATCGATAACGGTACACATTTTCGCCCTAATTATTCATTTACAAAGTATACAGGATGGGACTCTTATTCTGAAGGATTCCAAATATCCGTGACCTGGAAGTGCTTAGCTATTCTTGCCTGTTTCACACGGAGCATGTCATGTGTGCAAATAAGAATTTGTGTAATGCAATGAATATTGACTGTATCGTTAAAATACAAATATAAGAGAGACTACGAATAACCGTTTTTTATTAACTTTACGTACCTTCACAACAGGCTGCTGCCACCATAGTTAACCAGATAGCTAGTTTGTTTAAAACTCGCTGCAGTATGTGGACCGCCGATGAGATTTCCAAACTGTGCTATCAGCGCTTCAGCGAGTTGCCCAAGAGAGGAAAGCCCGAGTCGGGCAGGGAGTGGACGCTTTTGGCCGCCGTAGTAAAGTGTTCAATGTCCCCGAATCAAGAGAAAGGTGAAATATAAATGCATGTCTTTAGCTTGGCGTCATCCCCTTCAGTTCATGTTAATACAAATATCGTACTTGATTTTCTACCAGAGTGAATGTCAGTACAATAAGGCTGTTTTATCTCCTTCACAGTTGAGGAGGTAGTGTCATTGGGAACTGGCACTAAGTGTATTGGGCGCTCAGCCATGAGCTCAAAGGGTTGGTATACCTACCTACACACACACTTTATCTTTCACACACACACACACACACACACACACACACACACACACACACACACACACAAGGCATAGACAGGTAGTGGCTCACTCACTTTCTCGTCCAATCAGGAGATGTGCTCAATGACAGCCATGCAGAAGTCATTGCCAGGAGGGGTTGCATTAGGTGAGAGTGTGTCATGCATGAGAGTAAGACATGTTAGTGACATTTGTTTGTGTGTATGTATGTTTTACCCATAATAACATAAGCCTACTTTGTTTGTGCAGGTATCTGACTGAGCAGCTGCGGATGGCAGTATGTGGGCAAGGCAGCACTGTGTTTTGTCAGGGAGAGGAGATGGGAAAGTGGAAGGTGCAGACAGGGGTGTCTTTCCTGTTCTTCACAAGTCACACACCATGTGAGTTTGGTTGTTTGCCATTTTGTTGTTCATGAGAACTATAGGCCTTATAGTCCCAGTCAGTATTAAAGTCCAGGTAGCAGATAATGGACCTCATCAGATATTTATGTAATTGGTGCTGTATATTTAAGCAATAAGGCCCAAGGAGGTGTGATATATGGCCAATATACCATGGCTAAGGGCTGTTCTTGATTGCGACGCAACGCAGAGTGCATGGATACAGCCATTTGCCATGGTATATTGGACATATACCACAAACCCCCAAGGTGCCTTATTGCTATTATACACTGGTTACCAAAGTAATTAGAACAGTAAAATGTTTTAAAAATCATACCTGTGGTATATAGTCTGATATTGAACCTTTATTTAAATAGGCAAGTCAGTTAAGAACAAATTCTTATTTACAATGACGGCCAAACCCGGGTGACGCTGGGCCAATTGTGCGCTGCCCTATGGGACTCCCAATCACGGCCGGTTGTGATACAGCCTGGAATCGAACCAGGGTGTCTGTAGTGATACCTCTAGCACTGAGTTGCAGTGCCTTAGACCGCTGCGCTACTCGGGAGCTCAAAATACACCACGGCTTTCAGCATTCAGGGCTCAAACTACTCAGTTTATAATAACTAGTATACATGGGTTCTAGCTTGAAAAATTGTTAGTTGACAATTCATGCTACCCGCATATAAAAACCACAAAGACTGCCAGAAAGGCCCAAACGCAAGATCGCAATTTTGATGACTCACACAGTGAGCATACTGTACATGGTAAACTGGTTCCCATGGGATGGGTTGTGTTGGCGACATCACGAAAACGATGTGCGCGCTTCCTTGGGGCATAAGTCTGCCTTTTGTTGTGATTCTGGATGGCCAGATTGCTTGCAAGAATGACAAAGTGCCATGTGGGGAATCGCAAGTGGCTCGTTTCATATTGTTATTGATACCATGTATTGTTTTGATTGATTTCATGTCAGTCTATGGCAAAAATTCGCTAGCTAGCTAACCAACACCTGTAATGGTGTATTTGAGAGACAAAAAGTAGTCATGTGCAAATGTATTTGTTTTCAATAAACATTGGTGACAAAATATAGCTTACATGTTGTCAATGTTGTCAATGTAAGCCAACTTCATCTGTTTTGCCTCATGTTTGCGTGTGTGTTGTTTTTGTTGCTGAACAACCAACCTGTCTTTTTATATATATATATATATATATATATTTTTTTTTACCAATGTAGAAATGTATGTACATTTGTGGCCTGCTGGAGGTCATTTTGCAGGGCTCTGGCAGTGCACCTCCTTGCACAAAGGCGGAGGTAGCGGTCCTGCTGCTGGGTTGTTGCCCTCCTACGGCCTCCTCCACGTCTCCTGATGTACTGTCCTGTCTCCTGGTAGCGCCTCCATGCTCTGGACACTACGCTGACAGACACAGCAAACCTTTTTGCCACAGCTCGCATTGATGTGCCATCCTGGATGAACTGCACTACCTGAGCCACTTGTGTGGGTTGTAGACTCCGTCTCATGCTACCACTAGAGTGAAAGCACCGCCAGCATTCAAAAGTGACCAAAACATCAGCCAGGAAGCATAGGAACTGAGAAGTGGTCTGTGGTCACCACCTGCAGAACCATTCCTTTTTTGGGGGTGTCTTACTAATTGCCTATAATTTCCACCTTTTGTCTATTCCATTTGCACAACAGCATGTGAAATGTATTGTCAATCAGTGTTTCTTCCTTAGTGGACAGTTTGATTTCACAGAAGTGTGATTAACTTGGAGTTACATTGTGTTGTTTAAGTGTTTCCTTTATTTTTTTGAGCAGTGTAGTTAAATGTCATACCAGTGATGCAATGTTTTCCACACAGCTACGTGTAGCCTACTTGGACACCGGATCCCCACATTTTTCCCGCTCTTCCACAACGAATAGCGTTAAGCCACAGGGCTCTTGCAGAACCTTTTTTGCATGGTTTTTTATTTCTGTAAAAAAACAAAAATTCTACAACTAAGTTGGCTCATTTACAATGAGGGTCAATCAAATTGTATTGGTCACGTAGCAGATGTTATTGCTAGTGTAGCGAAATGCTTGTGCTTCTAGTTCCGACAGTGCTAACAAGTAATCTAACAATTACAATGAGGGTCAATGGGAAAGAATGTTTGTTTTCCCCAATTTCCAACTGAGTTATGTGTTTGCTAGCATTATATATACATATATGCATGCATAGTTGACATACCAGTTTCCTATGATGGCTATAAGTTGTTAGTGCTGATATGCTTAATCAGTATGTTTCGCTGTTATGTCTCCAGGTGGAGATGCCTCCATCATTCCCATGATGATTGACCGCCAATCCCAACCCTGCCAACCAATAAAGGCAGATGCGATAATCCCCAATGGAACCAATGAAAAAGCAGAAAGAGTGAACCTGAAACGCAGAGCGGAGACACAGACTGATGGGATCAATAAGCATCCTCGATTAGAAGAACCGGAGAAGTCAGAGGATGAGCTACAGTGTGGTGGGAGCCTGGTTGAAAATCTTACTGAGAGCTCTGCACAGGCCCCTGCAGAGAGTCCAAGGCCGGAGGGGGAGAATGCGCTGACCAACGTGGTGTTAAAACAAAGGGACAATGTTTTGACACAACAGTCTCTACAGGACATACACCGGACAGGTGCTAAGTGTGTCCCTGGAGGACCAGAGGATCCCCTTCAGCCCGGGTTAGGGTACCACAGTACTGGGCTGCTGAGAGTGAAGCCTGGTCGGGGGGAGCCCACTCTGTCTCTCTCTTGCAGTGACAAGCTTGCCAGGTGGGCAGTGCTAGGTTTCCAGGGTGCTCTGCTCTCCCATTACCTACAGGGGGCAGTCTACTTCAGTGCAATAGTGGTGGGGAGATGTCCATACAGCCATCAGACCATGCAGAGAGCTCTGATCACCAGGTGAGCTAGCTACTACATATGGAAAGGGGGATACCTTTAAGGGTTTAGGACTCTGAAAGAGTAAGAATAATGGAAAGTTGAGAGAAGATGTTTAAATGTGAAGGTGGGGCAGCTGTGGTATGAGTACAGTTTGTTAGTAAATACAGAGGGTTACAGTTGAGTGAGAGGGACACCAATGTTTAAATTCCCACCATGTCGTCAATGTCCTGTTCGGCCTCTTTGCTGGCACGTGTTGTATGTGTGAGCCACCAGCTGTGGTTTTGTTGACCACCATCTCTGGTGGCTCGTCATGTTACATGGCTGCTCACTAAGCCCTGGTGGTGTGAACTTTAAAGGAGCAAAGCCTATAACCTGTCAATGATATAGCCTTGCAAACTGCCTTTTTTTGTCCCATATTTGTGTTTTTATGTTTCTGTTTGGTTAGGGAAACAGATAGTGATTTGTGACCTCTCTGTTTAAGCAGATTTTAGTATAACTAGAAGTGATTGATTCGTTCCTCTGTGTTTCTACAGGTGTTCTGAGGTGACAGCCCTGCCTGCTGGCTTCAGAGTGCAGCCTCCAGAGCTCCTGCAGTCCAGCCTGGAGTTTGCTCACAGCCAGGCACAGACTGAGCACAATCATCAGCCCGGCAAGGGCAGAGTCTCACCTTGTGGCGCAGGTGAGACTTTTTACCGGTCTGTAGCTAAAAGGCCCAATGCAGCCTTTTTTTATGGCAATATCAAAAATAATTTATGTTTAACAATTAAGTAACTTAGTGTAATAGATTAGAGGTTGACCGATTATGATTTTTCAACGCCGATACCTATTATTGGAGGACCAAAAAAAGCCGATACCGATTAATCGGACGATTTTTATTTATTCATTTGTAATAATGACAGTTACAACAATACTGAATGAACACTTTTTTTTAACTTAATATAATACATCAATAAAATCAATTTAGCCTCAAATAAATAATGAAACATGTTCAATTTGGTTTAAATAATGCAAAAACAAAGTGTTGGAGAAGAAAGTAAAAGTGCAGTATGTGCCATGTAAGAAAGCTAACGTTTAAGTTCCTTGCTCAGAACATGAGAACATATGAAAGCTGGTGGTTCCTTTTAACATGAGTCTTCAATATTCCCAGGTAAAAAGTTTTAGGTTGTAGTTATTATAGGAATTATAGGACTATTTCTCTCTATACCGTTTGTATTTCATTAACCTTTGACTATTGGATGTTCTTATAGGCACTTTAGTATTGCCAGTGTAACAGTATAGCTTCCATCCCTCTCGCTCCTACCTAGGCTCGAACCAGGAACACAACGAAAACAGCCACCCTCGAAGCAGCGTTACCCATGCAGAGCAAGGGGAATAACTACTCCAAGTCTCAGAGCGAGTGACATTTGAAACGCTATTAGCGCGCACCCCGCTAACTAGCTAACCATTTCACATCGGTTACACCAGCTTAATCTTGGGAGTTGATAGGCTTGAAGCACAGCGAAGAGCTTCTGGCAAAACGCAGGAAAGTGCTGTTTGAATGAATGCTTACGAGCCTGCTGCTGCCTACCACCGCTCAGTCAGACTGCTCTATCAAATCATAGACTTAGTTATAACATAATAACACACAGAAATACGAGCCTTAGGTCATTAATATGGTCGAATCCGGAAACTATCATCTCGAAAACAAGACGCTTATTCTTTCAGTGAAATATGGAACCGTTCCGTATTTTATCTAACGGGTGGCATCCATAAGTCAAAATATTCCTGTTACATTGCACAACATTCAATGTTATGTCATAATTACGTAAAATTCTGGCAAATTAGGCGGCCCAAACTGTTGCATATACACTGACTCTGCGTGCAATGAAAGCAAGAGAAGTGACACAATTTCACCTGGTTAATATTGCCTGCTAACCTGGATCTCTTTTAGCTAAATATGCAGGTTTAAAAACATACTTCTGTGTATTAATTTTAAGAAAGGCATTGATGTTTATGGTTAGGTACACATTGGAGCAACGATATGCACCGCATCAATTATATGCAACGCAGGACACGCTAGATAAACTAGTAATATCATCAACCATGTGTAGTTAACTAGTGATTATGATTGATTGATTGATTGTTTTTTATAAGATAAGTTTAATGCTAGCTAGCAACTTACCTTGGCTTCTACTGCATTCGCGTAACAGGCAGGCTCCTCGTGGAGTGCAATGTAATCAGGTGGTTAGAGCGTTGGACTAGTTAACTGTAAGGTTGCAAGATTAAATCCCCCGAGCTGACAAGGTAAAAATATGTAATTCTGCCCCTGAACGAGGCAGTTAACCCACCATTCCTAGGCCGTCATTGAAAATAAGAATGTGTTCTTAACTGACTTGCCTAGTTAAATAAAGATTAAATCGGCAAAATCGGTGTCCAAAAATACCGATTTCCGATTGTTATGAAAACTTGAAATTGGCTCTAATTAATCGGCCATTCCGATTAATTGGTCAACCTCTATAATAGATGTCCATTAAAATGGGCAAAATGGCTTTTTAGCTAACATTTTGGGAGTGGTCTGAGTGGGGAGGGGAAAACTAGCTGTTATTGGCAGAGAGGTTTGGAACTCTTTGTCATTGGTCTATTAACCAATTTACCGCATGTTGATGTCACCATGGAAAGCTGAAACTCCAGCCCATGCAAACCTGTTGATTAGAAGTTCCTGTGTAGATTGTATTTCCAACCAGCAACTATCAGGAAATAACACAAATTTTAAAAAATCACACGTTTATGGCGTTAGTTTTAGTTGTTGTACAATATAATGTAAAAAAGAGGGGAAAAAATATGTTTGACTGCAATGGGATTTAAATTTTTAGAAATAATCGAATAATTTAGAAATAATAAATTTTTCGCATAGAAAATAGATGTGACAATTGCCTGCTACAGTGCCTTTCCATTTAACGGTCTTGTGACAATTTAAAACAGCTTGATGTAATGACATCACACTAAACAAAAAACTAGAATGTGGATAAAAAATTCCACAGGGCACACCACATAATTTCAACATTGATAAATGCATGCTATTCAACCGATCACTGCCCGCACCTGCTCGCCCGTCCAGCATCACTACTCTGGACGGCTCTGACTTAGAATACGTGGACAACTACAAATACCTAGGTGTCTGGTTAGACTGTAAATTCTCCTTCTAGACTCACATTAAGCATCTCCAATCCAAAATTAAATGTAGAATCGGCTTCCTATATCGCAACAAAGCATCATTCACTCATGCTGCCAAACATATCCTCGTAAAACTGACCATCCTACCGATCCTCGACTTCGGGGATGTCATCTATAAAATAGCCTCCAACACTCTACTCAACAAACTGGATGCAGTCTATCACAGTGCCATCCGTTTTGTCACCAAAGCCCCATACACTACCCACCATTGCGACCTGTACGCTCTCGTTGGTTGGCCCTCGCTTCATACTCGTCGCCAAACCCACTGGCTACAGGTTATCTACGAGTCTCTGCTAGGTAAAGCCCCGCCTTATCTCAGCTCACTGGTCACCATAGCAGCACCCACTCGTAGCACGCGCTCCAGCAGGTATATCTCACTGGTCACCCCCAAAGCCAATTCCTCCTTTGGTCATCTTTCCTTCCAGTTCTCTGCTGCCAATGACTGGAACAAACTGCAAAATTCTCTGAAGCTGGAAACACTTATCTCCCTCACGAGCTTTAAGCACCAGCTGTCAGAGCAGCTCACAGATTACTGCACCTGCACATAGCCTATCTATAAATTAGCCCAAACAACTATCTCTTCCCCTACTGTGTTTCATTTATTTTGCTCCTTTGCTCCCCATTATTTCTATTTCTACTTTGCACATTCTTCCACTGCAAATCTACCATTCCAGTGTTTTACTTGCTATATTGTATTTACCTCGCCACCATGGCCTTTTTTTTTGCCTTTACCTCCCTTATCTCACCTCATTTGCTCACATTGTATATAGACTTATTTTTCTACTGTGTTATTGACTGTATGTTTTGTTTATTCCATGTGTAACTCTGTGTTGTTGTATGTGTCGAATTTCTGTTCTTTATCTTGGCCAGGTCGCAGTTGCAAATGAGAACTTGTTCTCAACTAGCCTACCTGGTTAAATAAAGGTGAAATAAAAAATAAATAAATAATTGGTTATATTTGGTTTACAGATTATATTTGGAACCTCTTCCCCCCCATTGCCTAGATTAATTGGTTTGATCTCTCTTTTTTGTTCAGTGCTGTTAGAAAGCATTAGTTACACCACTGGTGTTTTAAAAGGAAAAGGCACCTGCAAAATAATTGTCTGTTTTGTTGTGCTGTTAGATTTGTATCATTATTTCATGTCCGATGGTGTTGGTCCAATGGTGTTGTTAGATATCATTTGAGCTGCGTGTACCATAAGGGAATTCATTATAATTTTACTTTGCTTGTAAGAACCATGATGCGCAATGGCATGTCTGATTAGGCTTTGCTGTAGCGCAGACTCTGTGTAGCCTTCCATCAGCCTACCAAAGGTTGCACCTTAGCAAACAACTGCATGTCCGGTAGCTCGCAGGCTGTCAATGAGTAGCTCGCAAGTAGATAGTGAGAAATAATCAGTAGGCCATATATTACATGATTAAATGTTTTTTTAAATCATCCTCCCCATGCTGTTTACAGGCAATTAACACCATTCTGCATTTTTGCCATATATTTTCAGTTACATATTGGGATATTATTTTTAACGGTACAGTGCATTCGGAAAGTATTCAGACCCCATGACTAATTCTACATTTTAGTACATTTCCAGCCTTATTCTAAAATGTATTAAATTGTTTGTTTTTTATTCTCACCAATCTATACATAATACCCCATGACAAAGCAAAAACTTTTTTATTTTTTTATTTTTTGCTCATTTATAAAAAAGACAAAATTTAAATATCACATTTACGTAAGTATTCAGACCATTTACTGTGTACTTTGTTGAAGCACCTTTGACAGCGATTACAGCCTTAAGTCTTCTTGACGCTATAAGCTTAAAACACCCGTATTTGGGGAGTTTCTCCCATTCTTCTCTGCAGATCCTCTCAAGCTCTGTCATCTCCAGCGATGTTCAATCGGGTTCAAGTCTGGGCTCTGTCTGGGCCACTCAAAGACATTCAGAGACTTGTCCTGAAGCCCCTCCTTCATCAAGGATCTATCTGTACTTTGCTCTGTTCCTCTTTCCCTCGATCCTGACTAGTCTCCCAGTCCCTGCCACTGAAAAACATGATGCTGCCATCGCCATTTTTCACCGTAGGAATGGTGCCAGGTTTCCTCCAGACGTGACGCTTGGCATTCAGGCCAAAGAGTTTAATCTTGGTTTCATCAGACCAGAGAATCTTGTTTCTCATGGTTTGAGTGTCCTTTAGGTGCCTTTTTGGCAAACTCCAAGCAGGCTGTCATGTGCCTTTTACTGAGGAGTGGCTTCTGTCTTGTCACTTTACCATAAATGCCTGATTGGTGGAGTGCTGCAGAGATGGTTCTCCTTCTGGAAGGTTCTCCCATCTCAACAGAGGAACTGTGGAGCTTTTTCAGAGTGACCATCGGGTTCTTGGTCACCTCCCTGACCAAGGCCCTTCTTCCCCGATTGCTCAGTTTGGCCAGGTAGCCAGATCTAGGAAGAGCCTTGGTGGTTCCAAACTTCTTTCATTTAAGAATGATGGAGGCTACTGTGTTCTTGGGTACCTTCAATGCTGCAGACATTTTTTGGTACCATTTCCAAATCTGTGCCTCGACACAATCCTGTCTCTGAGCTCTACGGACACTTCCTTCGACCCCATGGCTTGGTTTTTGCTCTGACATGCACTGTCAGCTGTGGGACCTTTATATAGATGTGTGTGCCTTTCCAAATCATGTCCAATGAATTGAGTTTACCGCAGGTGGACTCCAATCAAGTTGTATTTGTATTCATTATGAATCCCCATCAGCTGGGGTCCAGCAAAATTAAGGCACTTTATACAATTTTAAAAACATTACATTACATTCACAGATTTCACAACACACTGTGTGCCCTCAGGCCCCTACTCCACCACTACCACATATCTACAGTACAAAATACATGTGTGTGTGTGTAGTGCGTATGCTATAGTGCGTGTGTATACATGTGTCTATGCCTATGTTTGTGTTGCTTCACAGTCCCCGCTGTTCCATAAGGTGTAGTCATATCTGTTTTTTAAGTCTAATTTTACTACTTGCTTAAGTTACTAGATGTGGAATAGAGTTCCATGTTGTCATGGCTCTATGTAGTACTGTCTGCCTCCCATAGTCTGTTCTGGACCTGGGGACTGTGAAGAGATCTCTTGTTGCATATCTTGTGGGGTATGCATGGGTGTCCGAGCTGTGTGCCAGTAGTTCAAACAGACAGCTCGGTGCATTCAATATTTCAATACCTCTCATAAATACAAGTAGTGATGAAGTCAATCTCTCCTCCACTTTGAGCCAGGAGAGATTGACATGCATATTATTAATATTAGCTCTCTGTGTACATCCGTGCTGCCCTGTTTTGAGCCAATTGAAATTTTCCTAAGTTATTTTTTGTGGCGCCTGACCACACGACTGAACAGTAGTCCAGGTGCGACAAAACTAGGGCCTGTAGTGATTAGTGATTTTAAGAAAGTAGAGAATCGCTTTATTGTGGACAGACATCTGCATCAATATGTTTTGACCATGACAGTTTACAATCTAGTGTTACTCCAAGCAGTTTAGTCACCTCAACTTGCTCAGCTTCCACATTATTTATTACGAGATGTAGTTGAGGTTTAGGGTTTAGTGAATTTGTCCCAAATACAATGCTTTTAGTTTTAGAAATATTTAGGACTAACTTATTTCTTGCCACCCATTCTGAAACTGCAGCTCTTTAAGTGTTGCAAATAATTTCAGTCACTGTAGTATCTGACATGTGTTGAGTCATCCGTATACATAGATACATTGGCTTTACTCAAAGCCATTGGCATGTTAGTGAAGATTGAAAAAATGAAGGGGCCTAGACGGCTGCCCTGGGGAATTCCTGATTCTACCTGGATTATGTTGGAGAAGCTTCCATTAAAGACAGGTAACTCTTTATCCATAGTATAGCAGGGGCTGTAAAGCCGTAACACACATACGTGTTTCCAACAGCAGACTATGATCGATAATGTCAGAAGCCGCTCTGAAGTCTAACAAGACGGATCCCACAATCCTTTATCATCAGTCATTTATGTAAGTCTAGTGCTTGTTGAATGTCCTTCCCTATAAGCATGCTGAAAGTTTGTTGTTAATTTGTTTACTGTAAAATAGCATTGTATCTGGTCAAACGCCATTTTTTCCCAGAAGATTACTCAGGGTTGGTAACAGGCTGATTGGTCGGCTGTTTTAGCCAGTAAAGGGGGCTTTACTATTCTTAGGTAGCGGAATGACTTTTGCTTCCCTCCAGGCCTTGGTAGCATACACTTTCTAGTAGGCTTAAATTAAAAATATGGCAAATGGGAGTGGCAATATCGTCCACTATAATCCTCAGTAATTTTCCATCTTGGAAAAAAAATACTACTACTCCCTTCACAGAACAACGCAAACTGTCTCTAACCAGAATAGAAAGCGGAGTAGGAGTACATTTAGTGTCTAGTTTGAGAAGCGGGGCGCCTCACAAGTCCTCACCTGGCAGATTCATTAAATAGTATCCGCACAACCCCAGTCTCAACGTTAACAGTGAAGAGGCAACTCCAGGATGCTGGCCTTCTATGCAGAGTTGCCTACCATTTGATATACAGTTGTGCACCGGGGCCTCCCACTCTTTCTATTCTGATTAGAAACAGTCTGCGCTGTTCTGTGAAGGGAGTAGTACACAGCGTTGTACGAGATCTTCAGTTTCTTGGCAATGCATCGCATGGAATAGCCATAATTTCTCAGAACAAGAATAGACTGACGAGTTTCAGAAGAAAGGACTTTGTTTCTGGCCATTTTGAGCCTGTAATCGAACCCACAAATGCTGATGCTCCAGATACTCAACTACTCTAAAGAAGGCCAGTTTTATTGCTTCTTTAATCAGGACAACAGTTTTCAGTTGTGCTAACATAATTGTCAAAGAGTTTTCAAATGATCAATTACCTTTCTAAAATGATACGCTTGGTTTAGCTAACACAACGTGCCATTGGAACACAGGAGTGATGGTTGCTGATAATGGGCCTCTACGCCTACATAGATATTTCCAGCTACAATAGTCATTTACAACATTAACAATGTCTAGACTGTATTTCTGATCAATTTGATGTTATTTTAATGGACAACAAAATGTGCTTTTCTTTCATGAACATGGACATTTCTAAGTGACCCCAAATTTTGAATGGTGTTGTACTTGGATGTGTAGTGTCAGTGTTTGTTGCTGGCATGACATGCCTAAGGTTGCTCTTCTTGCCAATGAAAAAATCATTAAAGTAATATCAGTTGGTTTTGTGATGAATGAGGCATCTGATTCAATGAATGATGGAGCTGAGTTTGTCTTTTTTCCCAAAATTTAATTTAAGGTGCTCCAAAACTTTTTACAATCCTTCTTTGTCATTTATCTTTGTTTCATAGTTTAGTTTCTTCTTTTTATTCAGTTGAGTCACCTGATTTCTTCATTTGAAATATGTTTGCCAATTGGTTGTGCAGCCAGACTTATTTGTCATCCCTTTTGCCTCATCCATTCATTTTTGCCCTTAATGGGTTCATGCTTATTCGTAACTGGAATAAGCAATTTCATATATGTTTCAAGTGCAGCATCTTTTTGCTCCTCATTACACACCATGGACCAACAAATATTCTTTACATCAACAACATAGGAATCACTACCGAAACCTGTTATACACTATATTAAGCCCAGCCTTTGTAGAATCATATCAATGATCAATGGAAACGGCATGCACCTGAGCTCAGTTTCGAGTCTCATAGCAAAGGGTCTGAATACTTACGTAAGGTTTTTCTGTTTTTAATTTTTAATATATGTGCTCAAATTATCATTATGGCATATAGTGTGTGGATTGAGGAAAACAATTAATTTAATCAATTTTATACTAATGCTGTAACTTAACAAAATGTAGAAAAAATAAAGTGGTGTGAATACTTTCCAAATGCACTGTATATACATACAGTGGCTTGCGAAAGTATCCCCCCCCCCCCCCCCCCCCCCTTGGCATTTTTCATATTTTGTTGCCTTATAACCTGGAATTAACATGAATTTTGGGGGGGTTGTATCATTTGATTTACACAACATGCCTACCACTTTGAAGATACAAAATATTTTTTAATCTGAATCAAACAAGAAATGAGACAAAAAACAACTTGCGCGTGCACAACTATTCACCCCCCTCCCCCCCTTGGGAGTATGTCTCTAGAAGCTTGACACATCTAGCCACTGGGATTTTTGCTCATTCATCAAGGCAAAACTGCTTCAGCTCCTTCAAGTTGGATGGGTTCTGCTGGTGTACAACAATCTTTAAGTCATACCACAGATTCTCAATTGGATTGATATCTGGGCTTTGACTCGGCCATTCCAAGACATTTAAATGTTTCCCTTTAAACCACTCGAATGTTGCTTTAGCAGTATGCTTAGGGTCATTGTCCTGCTGGAAGGTGAACCTCCGTCCCAGTCTCAAATCTCTGGAAGACTGAAACAGGATTCCCTCAAGACTTTCCCTGTATTTGGCGCCATCCATCATTCCTTCAATTCAGACCAGTTTCCCAGTCCCTGCCGATGGAAAAACATCCCAACAGCATGATGCTGCCACCACCATGCTTCACTGTGGGGATGGTGTTCTCGGGGTGATGAGGTGTTGGGTTTGCGCCAGACATGGCGTTTTCCTTGATGACCAAAAAGCTCAATTTTAGCTCATCTGACCAGAGTACCTTCTTCCATATGTTTGAGGAGTCTCCCACATGCCTTTTTGGCAAACACCAAATGTGTTTTGCTTATTCTTTTCTTTAAGCAATGGCTTTTTTCTGGCCACTCTTTCATAAAGCCCAGCACTCTGTGGAGTGTACGGCTTAAAGTGGTCCTATGGACAGATACTCCAATCTCCGCTGTGGAGCTTTGCAGCTCCTTCGGGGTTATCTTTGGTCTCTTGGTTGCCTCTCTGACTAATGCCCTCCTTGCCTGGTCTGTGAGTTTTGGTGGGCGGACCTTTTTTGTCAGGGTTGTTGTGGTGCAATATTCTTTCCCTTTTTTAATAATGGATTTAATGGTGCTCTGTGGGATGTTCAAAGTTTGATATTTTTTTATAACCCAACCCTGATCTGTACTTCTCCATAACATTGTCCCTGACCTGTTTGGAGAGCTCCTTGGTCTTCATGGTGCCGGTTGCTTGGTGGTGCCCCTTGCTTAGTGGTGTTGCAGACTCTGGGGCCTTTCAGAACAGGTGTGTATATATGTGTGTGTATATATGTGTGTGTGTGTGTGTGTGTGTGTGTGTGTGTGTGTGTATACTGAGATCATGTGACACTTAGATTGCACACAGGTGGACTTTATTTAACTAATTATGTCACTTCTGAAGGTAATTGGTTGCGCAGAATCTTATTTAGGGGCTTCATAGCAAAGGGAGTGAATACATATGGATGCACCACTTCTGTTTTTTATTTTTTATTTTTTGAACAAGTAATTTTTTTTAAATTTAACTTCACCAATTCGGACTATTATGTGTATGTCCATTACATGAAATCCAAATAAAAATCCATTTAAATTACAGGTTGTAATTGGAAAAACGCCAAAGGGGATGAATACTTTTGCAAGGCACTGTATCTATCTCAATTACCCTGTACCCCTGCACATCGTTTCGGTACTGTGTATCTATTATTACGGGTTTTATTTTTCTATTATTTCTCCATTTTCTTTATGTCTGAATTTTTGGGAACGGCCCATAAGGAAGCATTTCACTGTTAATCCACACCTGTTGTTTATGAAGCATGTGACAAATTAGATTTATAGTTACGTGATGATATCACATGCTCCGCGTACCTTCAAATTATTTGGCAATCATTGTTCATTCGAAAAACATAGTTAACATAATTATTTAGACCAGTTCTCCTGTAGCTGCTGTTTTCATTACAATGTTTTTTTTGCGATATTGCTTTTGTTGAATGACCTGGGTCAATGGAAACCTGCCTACTGTCTCAATAGGTAACAACTTGTTCTTCATTCTTCACCCTATTTGTCCTCTGTCATCTCATTTCACCTCATGTGCCCTTTCTAACTATCCGAATCGTTTCTCAGCCTAAGGGTCTTGTCTGTTTTATGTGATATATTTGCTCATCTACATTGAGTCATGAATGTTAACTCTCCTGTTTTCAGCTATCAGCTGGTGCGCTGTATCGGATCAGCCACTAGATGTCACTGCTAATGGCTATAAACATGGAGTGACCAAGAAGGCTCTGGGCACATCAAAAGCAAGGTAACAGCCAGTACTTTAAAAAAACAAATAGGTTTGTTGTTTAGGCTCAAGTTAGAAATATTTCTATCTGGCCAGTTCCCTTTTCATGTGTTACCCCGGAATTATGCAAAACCTTCTGTGCACAGGCTGCCTGCCTCTCATCACAGTGGTATCTGTATTGTGTTAAGCCCCCTGAACTTCAGATTGACGCCTGACTTTGTCTTTTCAGGTCTCTTATTTGCAAAGTGGAACTATTTCATTCTTTCCTGTCACTGCTGGCTGTCACTGACAAGTCCCACCTCCCTGAATCTCTAAGGTAATTGTCCCTCTGAGAAGAACAGATGACTGCCGGCATCATAATGTAATTTCTAAATATTCTGTTCTCAGCCACTTATTCTGTTTGATTAGTGGATAGCGTGCTCTCTGTGTGAAGTGCCAAACATATTCGATTCATTAATTTAAGAGAGGTATCAATTTCCTGCATATGATTTCATATTAGATCAAATGTCTGTGTGTGTGAGAATCCATTAACTTCACTAAGCTAGGGGGCAGCATTCGGAATTTTGGATGAAAAGTGTGCCCAAATTAAACTGCCTGCTACTCAGGCCCAGAAGATAGGATATGCATATAATTAGTAGATTTGGATAGAAAACACTCTAAACTTTCCAAAACTGTTAAAATAACTGATATGGCAGGCGAAAACCAGAGGAAAATCCAACCAGGAAGTACTATTATTTTGAAAGGCTGTTTTTCCATTGAAAGCCTATCCACCATACAAAGACTTAGGACCCAGTTCACGGGCTCTGTGGCTTCCTCTACACGTGGCCAGTCTTTAGGCATTGTTTCAGGCTTTTACTCTGAAAAATGAGGGAGATACAGCACTTTCAATCAGTGGCCAGTGGAAATTTCCATTCATCAGCCATGCGCCTGATCGGGAACGCGCCTTTCTTGTTTCTCCTTTCCTATTGACGAAGCTTTTGTCCGGTTGAAATATTATTGTTTATTTATGACAAAAACAACCGGAGGATTGATTTTAAACATCGTTTGGCATGTTTCTAGTAACTTTTAGTGTACTTTAAAAAAAACTTTTAGTCTGGACTTAGCGCGAAATGCGCGAACAAAAAGGATGGATTTGGTCATAAAGAGGGACATTATCGAACAAAACAAACATTTATTGTTTAACATGGAGACCTGGGAGTGCCACCAGATGAAGATCATCAAAGGTAAGGGATTAAGTTTAATGATATTTCTGAATTTTGTGACACTCTCCTTGGCTGGAAAATGGATGTATGGGTTTCTGTGGCTAGGTGCTGACCTAACATAATCGCAAAGTGTGCTTTCTCCGTAAAGCCTTTTTGAAATCTGACACAGCGGTTGCATTAAGGAGAAGTTTATCTTTATTCGTATGTTTAACACTTGTATCGTTTATCAATGTGTATGATGAGTATTTCTGTAATTTGATGTGGCTCTGCACTTTCACCGGATGTTTGTTTGAGACAATGCATTTCTGACCATAACGCGCCAATGTAAACTGAGATTCTTTGATATAAATATGAACTTTATTGAACAAAACATACATGTATTGTGTAACATGAAGTCCTATGAGTGCCATCTGATGAAGATCATCAAAGGTTAGTGATTCTTTTTATCTCTATTTCTGCATTTTGTGACTCCTCTCTTTGGCTGGAAAAATGGCTGCATGGTTTTCTGTGACTAGGTGCTGACCTAACATAATCGCATGGTGTGCTTTCGCAGTAAAGCCTTTTTGAAATCGGACACTGTGGTTGGATTTACAAGAAGTTTATATTTTAAATGTTGAATTATACTTGTATGTTGAGGAATTTTAATTATGGGATTTCTATTGTTTTGAATTTGGGGCCTTGCAATTTCACTGGCTGTTGTCGAGGTGGGATGCTAGCGTCCCACTTGTACCAGAGAGGTTAACAGCAAATATAACAAAATATACAGTCATACTTTACAACACAGTATACAAAATAAGTACAGAGTTTATACACAAGGATATACACATTTAAACAAAAATACGTAAGGCTTCACAGGCATTTAGGGTTCGCTTTGCTTTCCCGTTAAAAAAAAAGTAATTTCAATAAGTACAATTTTTCTTTAGCCCACTAACATTTATGTATAAAATATTTACCATACATCATAAGAATATTATTCATGTATACTTTGTTCTGATCCAAATCCTGATTTATTAAGTAAAAGTAAAATATCCTTACCATTAAGCTGAACCTTAGAACCAGTTAAAAATAATGCTCAAGATCTGTCCCAAAAAATCTTAGTGCCAATACAATCCTAGAATAAATGACTTGGAGTTTAATTTTCTATTTGACGAAAAGCACACTTTAAATCAATGTCAGTTTAAAATTTTGGAAGTACCTGGTTAACTGGATAAGTTAAGTGAATGATTTTAAAAGACACTTACCGGACTTTGTTAGTGACGCAATACTTTCTATTTCAATTCCATACCGCTGGGGGCCTCCCGAGTGGCACAGCGGTCTAAGGCGCTGCATCGCAGTGCTTGAGGTATCACTACAAACCGGGTTCAATCACAGGCTGTGTCACAGCTGGCCGTGACTGGGAGACCCATGAGGCGGCGCACAATGGACCCAGCGTTGTCTGGGTTAGGGGAGGGTTTGGCCAGCCAGGATTTCCTTGCTCATTGCGCTCTAGTGACTCCTTGTGGCGGGCCAGGTGCCTGCAAGCTGACTTTTACGCGAGCAGTGTGTCAAGAAGCAATGCGGCTTGGCAGCGTCGCGTTTCGAAGTATGCATGGCTCTCGACCTTCGCCTCTCCCGAGTCCGTAGGGGAGTTGCAGCGATGGGACAATACTGTAACCACCAATTTGGATATCACGAAATTGGGGAGAAAAGGGGAATTCCGTATACTGGAGGAAGAAAAGCAGGCTCGGTACATATCTTCCGAACATCACTTAGTGCACTTTTTTATCCTTGAGGCACACACCATGTAATGGGATGCTAAAATGTAATTCCTCTCTTAAACATAATTTCCCTGGCTTATAAGACCTGTAGGTATTGCAAAAAACTATGGCATACTCCTTCACATCACTGGAATTCCATATTTATTCAAAAACGTAAGAATTTATACAGTTGTCCATTTTCATTAAATAATTGTCTTTTCAGCTTCTGTGCTCTCTTCTATAATGGCAGGGATTATACAACAAGAAGAGTAAGACTAAAAATAATATCCTGCACACTAACATTATCTTGATTTATTTGTCCTATTGGAGTGTATCAACATTTTAATTGTTCATAGGAGCAGTATGCCCAATGAGTGCTTTCTATTTTTTAAAGGGTCAAGTTACCAGTTAATACGATTGTAAAAGTTAAAATACATTAACATAGCTATATACACACCATTCACATGGCTAAATACACAACACACACTGCTGCTAAAGTCAGAGCCTCTCCACTGGAGAACTCAGACACAGGAAATTAAGCAGTGTTGTCGGGGCATGGAGGACTGAGGTGGATGTCCAGGCTGATGAAATGCAGGGTCTGGGCCTCAGAGCCCCAAAGGGCATCTTTACACTACACTACTTTGACGCCACAAACTAGATCAATGAGAGATACTTGTGTAGTGTAAAGAGACAGATCTAGATTCAAATCTCTCACTACCTCCGGAGGTAGTGTGGGAGACATCTACGCTAGAGGTTGATTCTGGAACAGGACTCCCGCGTGTCTTGCCGGAATGGGAGTGAAGTTCAATAGTGAAGTTCGGGACAGGATTGACAGTCATAAACAGTTTTTTTTTTAATATTTTATGGAGCGTTTAAAAAAAAAAGGTGTAGGTCTAATATACACTGCTCAAAAAAATAAAGGGAACACTTAAACAACACAATGTAACTCCAAGTCAATCACACTTCTGTGAAATCAAACTGTCCACTTAGGAAGCAACACTGATTGACAATAAATTTCACATGCTGTTGTGCAAATGGAGTAGACAAAAGGTGGAAATTATAGGCAGTTAGCAAGACACCCCCCAAAACAGGAGTGATTCTGCAGGTGGTGACCACAGACCACTTCTCAGTTCCTATGCTTCCTGGCTGATGTTTTGGTCACTTTTGAATGCTGGAGGTGCTCTCATTCTAGTGGTAGCATGAGACGGAGTCTACAACCCACACAAGTGGCTCAGGTAGTGCAGTTCATCCAGGATGGCACATCAATGTGAACTGTGGCAAAAAGGTTTGCTGTGTCTGTCAGCGTAGTGTCCAGAGCATGCAGGCGCTACCAGGAGACAGGCCAGTACATCAGGAGACGTGGAGGAGGCCGTAGGAGGGCAACAACCCAGCAGCAGGACCGCTACCTCCGCCTTAGTGCAAGGAGGTGCACTGCCAGAGCCCTGCAAAATGACCTCCAGCAGGCCACAAATGTGCATTTGCTTAGCACGCACCCTTGTGGGGCCGCAGAGTTGAGGATCAGCGAAGTGGAGGTGATGTTTCTTATCTTCACCACCTGGGGGTGGCCTGTCAAGAAGTCCAGGACCCAATTGCACAGGGCGGGGTTATAGACCCAGGGCCTCAAGCTTAATGATGAGCTTGGAGGGTACTATGGGGTTGAATGCTGAGCTATAGTCAATGAACAGCATTCTTACGTAGGTATTCCTCTTGTCCAGATGGGATAAGGCAGTGTGCAGAGTGATGGCGATTGCATCGTTTGTGGATCTATTGGGGCGGTAAGCAAATTGAAGTCGGTCTAGGGTGGGTAAGGTTGAGGTGATCCTTGACTAGTCCCTCAAAGCACTTCATGATGACAGAGGTGAGTGCTACGTGGCAAACACTTATTGACTCAAGACATTTCAGCTTTTTATAAATAAATAAAAAACTAATTCCACTTTGACATTATAGGGTATTGTGTGTTAAGGCCATTATTAAGACAAAATCAGAATTTAATCAATTTTAAATTCAGGCTCTAACACAACAAAATGTGGAAAAAGCCCAGCGGTGTGTCTTACGTCAGTGTGTCGCTTAGGAGTGACACAATCTGACGTAAGACAATGCCCACAGAGGACAGGAATCCTTGGGGTATGCTTCCACACCCTGGGAAAAAATCTTTAATTTCCTCAGTAGCATGACAAGGGTTCATTCCACATAAATAGAATGACTCATTCTTATTCTATAGTTAATTTATCTAATGTCTTGTGATTTAAGAGGTTAATATGCCATGGTAACTGCCACTGTTCTGTGTTTGTTGATTGTGTCTGTAGGGGAAAGGAGCTCCAGACGTACTGGGACTACAAGCAGGTGGCTCAGTCGTACCAGCAGGCCTCGCTGCAGCTGCGCTCACAGGCCTTCCCACTGTGGCTCCGCAGTGATCGCGACCTGCTGCAGTTTCACTGAAACACAGCACAACTGTGTACTAACCAGAAACCGGTTAGTACAGAATGCTGTGTGATTATTAGAGGGACATAGCCAAAAACAGGTGAAAGGACACAAACATACTGTCATGAAGCATTATTTTACTTGTGGATGTGCCAAGGAGGCGATGACTAATTTTGGCAGGACATGCAAAGACATGAGTTTAGAAAGGGCTTGGAGCTCACATGGTCAGTATCCCCACGTAGCCTATTCAGATATAAATCACTTGGCTTGGAATGTGTTAAAATTCCACTAGAACAATGCATGACCTGTTTTTCAAATGTATTTATCTGTTCAATCTCACATTATGTTCATGAGATCTGCGTTATTGATTTGTGTGACAGTCTTTGTTCCTGTATTGCCAGAATGTTATGTTTTATTATTACACTATTACTTCTGAATATTTTTCTGTTGCTAAAAATGGATTGGTTGTTTTGAATGAGTACAGATAATAAAGAGTCATTTTGTGTTTTTATTGATTAGGTAGTCCAGCTACCTTTCATATATTCAAAATGTTTGGTATATATTGTCTTTAAAGATGAACAAGAAATCAGCCAAGACCTCTTGTAGACCTCCACAAGTCTGGTTCATCCTTGGGAGCAATTTCCAAACGCCTGAAGGTACCATGTTCATCTGTACAAACAATAGTACGCAAGTATAAACACCATGGGACCACTCAGCCGTCATACTGCTCAGGAAGGAGACGTGTTCGGTCTCCTAGAGATGAACGTACTTTGGTGAGAAAAGTGCAAATCAATCCCAGAACAACAGGAAAGGACCTTGTGAAGATGCTGGAGGAAAGAGGCACAAAGGTATCTATCCACAGTAAAACGAGTCCTATATCGACATAACCTGAGAGGCCGCTCAGCAAGGGAGAAGCCACTGCTCCAAAACAGCCTTAGTAAAAGCCAGACTACGGTTTGCAACTGCACATGGGGACAAAGATCGTACTTTTTGGAGAAATGTCCTCTGGTCTGATGAAACAAAAATAGAACTGTTGGGCCATAATGACCATCATTATGTTTGGAGGAAAAAGGGGGAGGTTTGCAAGCTAAAGATCACCATCCCAAGCGTGAAGGACGGGGGTGGCAGCATCATGTTGTGGGGGTGCTTTGCTGCAGGAGGTACTTGTGCACTTCACAAAATAGATGGCAACATGAGCAAGGAAAATTATGTAGATATATTGAAGGAACATCTCAAGACATCAGTCAGGAAGTTAAAGCTTGGTCGCAAATAGGTCTTCCAAATGAACAATGACCCCAAGCACACTTCCAAAGTTGTGGCAAAATGGCTGAAGCACAACAAAGTCAAGGTATTGGAGTGGCCATTACAAAGCCCTGAACTCAATCCCATAGAAAATTTGTGGGCGGAACTGAAAAAGCATGAGCGAGCAAGGAGGCCTACAAACCTGACTCAGTTACACCAGCTCTGTCAGGAGGAGTGGGCCAAAATTCACCCAACTTATTGTGGGGAGCTTGTGGAAGGCTACCCGAAACGTTTGACCCAAGTTCAACAATTTAAAGGTAATGCTACCCAAATACTAATTGAGTGTATGTATACTTCTGACCCACTGGGAATGTGATGAAATAAATAAAAGCTGAAGTAAATCATTCTCTCTACTATTATTCTGACATTTCACATTATTAAAATGGAGTGGTGATCCTAACTGACCTAAGACAGGGAATTTTTACTAGGATGAAATGTCAGGAATTGTGAAAAACGGAGTTCAAATGTATTTGGCTATGGTGTATGTAAACTTACGACTTCAACTGTATAGACTGTATTCTACGCTTTCTATTGCATCTTAGCCGCTCCGTCACTGCTCATCCATAAATGTATATATTCTTATCCCATTCCTTTACTAGATTGTGTGTTTTCATTTTTGTTGTGGAATTGTTAGATATTACCTGTTAGATACTGCTACACTGTCAGATCTAAAAGCATAAGCATTTCGCTACACTCGCAACATCTGCTAACCAGTAAGATTAGGTGACCAGTAAGATTTGATCAAATGTACAATGTATAGTTTCAATATGATACTGAACTCAGCAACAAACAAAAAATGTCCTCACTGTCAACTGCGTTTATTTTCAGCAAACTTAACATGTGTAAATATTTGTATGAACATAAGATTCAACAACTGAGACATAATCTAAACAAGTTCCACAGACATGTAACAGAAATTGAATAATGTGTCTGTGAACAAAGTGGGGTCAAAATCTAAAGTAACAGTCAGTATCTGGTGTGGCCACCAGCTGCATTAAGTACTGCAGTGCATCTCCTCATGGACTGCACCAGATTTGACAGTTCTTGCTGTGTGATGTTGCCCCACTCTTCCACCAAGGCACCTGCAAGTTCCTGGACATTTCTGGGGGGAATGGCCCTAGCCCTCACCCTCCGATCCAACAGGTCCCAGACGTGCTCAATGTGATTGAGATCTGGGCTCGTCGCTGGCCATTGCAGAACACTGACATTCCTGTCTTGCAGGAAATCACGCACAGAACGAGCAGTATGGCTGGTGGCATTGTCATGCTGTAGGGTCATGTCAGGATGAGCCTGCAGGAAGGGTACCACATTAGGGAGGAGGATGTCTTCCCTGTAACGCACAGCGTTGAGATTGTCTGTAATGATAACAAGCTCAGTTCGATGATGCTGTGACACCACCCCACCACCCACATGGCGGACCCTCCACCTCAATCGATCCCACTCCAGAGTACAACCTCGGTGTAACGCTCATTCCTTCGACGATAAACGCGAATCTGACCATCACCCCTGGTGAGACAAAACCGTGACTCGTCAGTGAAGAGCACTTTTTGCCAGTCCTGTCTGGTCCAGCGACGGTGGGTTTGTGCCCATAGGCAACGTTGCCGGTGATGTCTGGTGAGGACCTGCCTTACAACAGGCCTACAAGCCCTCAGCCCAGCCTCTCTTAGCCTATTGCGGACAGTCTGACCACTGATGGAGGGATTGTGCGTTCCTGGTGTAACTTGTTGTTGCCATCCTGTACCTGTCCCGCAGGTGTGATGTTAGGATGTACCGATCCTGTGCAGGTGTTGTTACACGTGGTCTGCCACTGAGAGGACGATCAGCTGTCCGTCCTGTCTCCCTGTACCGCTGTCTTAGGTGTCTCACAGTACGGACATTGCAATTTTTTGCCCTGGCCACATCTGCAGTCCTCATGCCTCCATGCAGCATGCCTAAGTCACGTTCACGCAGATGAGCAAGGACCCTGGGCATCTTTCTTTTGGTGTTTTTCAGAGTCAGTAGAAAGGCCTCTTTACTGTTGCATATCCTTCTAATTCCAAGGCCTATTCAATTAAACCCATAACCATGTGTACTGTCTACCCAAATAATGCATTAGTAGATACAGTGCCTTCAGAAAGTTATTCCACATTTTGTTGTTACAGCCTGAATTCAAAATGGATTAAAAGGATTTTGTATCTCACCCATCTACACAAGTACCTCATAATGACAATGAAAACATGTTTTATATATTTTTAGCACATTTATTCAATGAAATACAGAAATGTCTAATTTATGTACGTTTTCACACCCCTGAGTCAATATTTTATAGAAGCACCTTTGGCAGCGATTAAAGCTGTGAGTCTTTCTGGGTAAGTCTCTAAGAGCTTTGCACACCTGGATTGTACAATATTTGCGCATTATGCTTTTTAAAATTCTTCAAGCTCTGTTAAGTTTGTTGTTGATCATTGCTAGACAGCCATTTTCAAGTCTTGCCATAGATTTTAAAGACGATTTTAGTCAAAGCTGTAACTAGGCCACTCAGGAACTTTCAATGTCATCTTGATAAGGACCTCAAGTGTATATTTGGCCTTGTGTTTTAGGTTATTGCCCTGCTGAAATGTGAATTTGTTTCCCATGTCTGTTGGAAAACAGAATGAACCAGGTTTTCCTCAGATTTCCACAGATTTTTGCCTGTGCCTTGCTCTATTCTGTTTATTTTTATCCTAAAAAAAACTCCCTAGTCCCTCGATAATGAGTATACTCATAACATGATGCAGCCACCATGCTTGAAAATATGAAGTGGTACTCAATGATGTGTTGTGATGGATTTGGCCTTAATTAATATAACGCTTTGTATTCAGGACATATAGTTCATTTCTTTGCTTCTTTTCAGGATATTTTGGAATATTTTGTATTCTGTACAGGTGTCCTTCTTTTCCCTCTGTCATTTAGGTTAGTATTGTGGGCTCCTGAGTGGCGCAGCGTTCTAAGGCACTGCATCTCGGTGCTAGAGGCGTCACTACATACCTTGCTTCGACCCCCGGCTGCATCACAATCGGCCCTGATCGGGAGTCCCATAGGGCGGCGCACAATTGGCCCAGCGTTGTCCAGGTTAATGGAGGATTTGGCCGGGGTAGGCCGTCATTGTAAAATAAGAATTTGTTCTTAGCTGACTTGCCTAGTTAAATTAAATAAACTACAATGTTGTTGATCCATCCTCAGTTGTTTTCCTATCACAGCCATTAAACTATGTAACTGTTTTAAAGTCACCATTGGCCTCATGGTGAAAGCACTGAGCGGTTTCCTTTCTCTCCGGCAACGGAGTCAGGAAGAATGCCTGTATCTTTGTAGTGACTTGGTGTATTGATACGCCATACAAAGTGGAATAACTTAATCATCCTCAAAGGGAGATTCAATGTATGCTTTTTTTTACATTTTTACCCATCTACCAATAGGTGCCCGTTGCAAGGCATTTGTGAACATCCCTGGTCTTTGTGGTTAAATCTGTGTTTGGAATTCACTGCTTGACTGAGGGACCTTACAGATAATTGTATGTGTTGGGTACAGAGATGAGGTAGTGTTAAACTGGTATTTTTTATTTCTATTATTGCACGAAGTGTGAGTCCATGCAACTTATTGTTAAGCAAATTTTTACTCCTGAACTTACACTACATATACAAAAGTATGTGGACACCCATTCAAATTAGTGGATTTGGTTATTTCAGCCATTGCTGAAATACCCATTGCTGACAGGTGTATCAATTTGAGCACTCAGCCATGTGATCTCCATAGACAAACATTGGCAGTATAATGGCCTTACTGGCCATTTTACACACCTCCAGGCTGTGTAAGGGCTATTTTACCAAGAAAGAGAGTGATGGAGTGCTGCATCAGATGACCTGGCATCCACAATCCCCCGACCTCAACCAAATTGGGATGAGTTGGACCGCAGAGTGAAGGAAAAGCAGCCAACAAGTGCTCAGCATATGTAGTAACTCCTTAAAGACTGTTGGAAAAGAATTACAGGTGAAGCTGGTTGAGAAAATACCAAAAGTGTGCAAAGCTGTCATCAAGGCAAAGGGTGGCTATTTGAAGAATCTCAAATATATAATATATTTTGATTTAACACTTTTTTTGGATACTACATGATTCCATATGTTTTATTTCATAGTTTTGATGTCTTCACTTTTATTCTACAATGTAGAAAATAGTAAAAATAATTATTTTCCACCATAATTTGCAAATAAATTCATTAAAAATCCTACAATGTGATTTTCTGGATTTTTTTCCTAATTTTGTCTGTCATAGTTGAAGTGTACCTATGATGAAAATTACAGGCCTCTCTCATCTTTTTAAATGGGAGAACTTGCACAATTGGTGGCTGACTAAATACTTTTTTGCCCCACTGTATAAGTAAGCATGTAACTGTAATACCTGTTGTATTCGGTGCATGTGACAAATAAGGATTTGATCATACTTTCAAAATCTTAGCAAGCAAGCTAGACAAGCAGTCATCATCATGAATCACATAGACAATCTACTAGCAAATCCTTTTCAATCTTTGTCATATGAAGAGAAATTATAGACAAAACGTATCGGTGCTCATCAGCCATTGGACATAAACATTACACAACAAGTCGGAAATTGCAAATTCAACAATGAGTGGTTCAGAAGTAATCAGTGGCTAACTGCAAGCGTTGCAAAGCAATCACTATGTTGCTTCCCCTGCCTGCTGTTCGGTTAAGAGGGCCCCTTTCTGGAGCTTCAACCTGAAGATCACTGATTCAACCTTGTTTTTTTTCAGAGTTCCCAATAGTCTTGAAAAGACCATAAATCCAGAGAATTCCAGACTTTGATGACAGAGTTTGCCCACAAGAAGAACAGTAGCGCTACATTACTGTTCAAGTGAACATAGCACAACAACAGTCTATGGCTTGGGTGGCTAGAGTTTTTAACCATTTTCTGGGCCCTCCTTTCACACCGTCTGATATAGAGGACCTGGATGGCAGGGAGCTCGGCCCCAGTGATGTGATCAAGGGCAGTGCTGTTGCCATACCAAGCAGTGAGGAGGCCAGTCAAGATGGTCTCAATGGTGCAGCTGTAGAACCTTTTGAGGATTTGAGGGCCCATGCCAAAACCTTTCAACCTCCTGAGGGGGAAGAGGCGCTGTTGTGCCTTCTTAACGACTGTGTGCCTGTGTGTGGACCATTTTAAATCCTTAGTGATTTGGACATTGAGGAACTTGAAACTCTCAACCTGCTCCAGTGCAGTTCCATTAATATGGATGGGGGCGTGCTTGTCCCCCCTTTCCTGTAGTCCACGATCAGCTCATTGGTCTTGTTGATATTGAGGGAGATGTTGTCCCGCCACCACACCTCCTACCTGTCTCATCGTCCGATGTGATCAAGCCTACCACCATCGTGTCGTCAGCAAACTTGATGATGGTGTTGAAGTTGTATGTGGCCACGCAGTCGTGGGTGAATAGGAGGGGAATAAGCACACACCTCTTTCGGGCCCCCTTGTTGAGGGTCAGTGTGGCAAAGGTGATGTTGCCTACCCTACCACCTGGAGTCTGCTCCTCAGGAAGTCCAGTTTCCAGTTGCAGAGGGAGGTGTTCTGTCCCAGGGTCCTAAGCTTGGTGATGAGCTTGGAGCTGACAATAGTGTTGAACGCTGAGCTGTAGTCAATGAATGACGTTTTCAAGCAATGCTTATTACAAGGTTATTACTGATTTATAAACTACACTATCCTATATTAACTAATGATGAACAGTCTATAGCTACTTATAAACCCTTTACAAGCTCTTATTTGTAGTCGGCTGGCTATTATTTCCTTGGGCCTACATAGGGGTTGAATCTCATGAATGAGTTTCTGCATGATGCACTGCTTCTGTTGATCGCCCTGTAGCCTACTTTGACAGGATTGTGGTTTCAATATTTTGTGGGTTGTTTGCATGATGCTCAGGATGCGTGAGACAGGGGCGGAGCACAGCGGCTGTTGGGATGCGCTGCAGTGGAGCCGAACATCTGGGGAACCAGACTGTCAAACCTAAGGTTATGGTCTATTCTCTCAATAACAATAAGCTCTAAAGATTAATGTATCTCTTCATCATTGTTTACCACGTCTGGTCGGTGGTCAAACATTTTCAACAAGTTTTCCCCTTTTTCTCCTTGCAGGTTGATTGCGACACTGGCGTAAGGTTTCCTCCTCCCGCCTCTTCTCCTTTCGGCACTGATTGAAATTCATGCAGATCAAAGATCGCTTTCGGTAACTCGCAGCTGCGGCAGTTGAGTTGGCGTGCTGTCGGTAACTCGCAGCTGCGGCAGTTGAGTTGGCGTGCTGTGGGGAAGGAAGGAACCCGGCGTGAACAGATAATGGCCTCAGAGCCGGCGGAGTAATGGGATCGGTCGCCTACCGCAGCCATGGCCAGATCAACAAACAGAAGCGCCAAGGATGGAGATTCAAGGGTGTCTGCTCCCACGGACCGGGCAGAGGCGCGGGACCTGAGCGACCCCAGAGAACTGTCTCTTGAAGAAGTGTTGAAATCCTACGAGCAGCCCATAAACGAGGAGCAGGCTTGGGCGATGTGTTATCAATACTGCAGCTGGTTGAGAGTGCCGCGCCCGGCCACTGTGACTGGTGGAGTTTACCGGGTGAAGGACCCGTCCTCTATACTCCTGCTCAGGGATGGGACGGTTTCCCCAAAGCAAGAACCAGGTAAGAGAGCTCTGTTAGCTCATCTTATTTATTTATCTAACTTCCTGACTGACATGTGCTGCACCAAAATACCTTCATTAAAACTATAGCCTACAATATAATTTAGAATAGGCTTTTCAGCTATTGCTCAATGAATTTGATAGGCTATTGATTTCCTATTTGTAGGCTATAATCGCTACATGGTATATTGTTTTGAATTAGCAATTTACAATAAATTCGTCAGTCGCACTACCTCCCCACACAGGGATGGCTTGGATTGGCAATTATTCATACAGTGCAATTCCAACCATGTATCGATTTGTTACATAAGGTTTGGACTTTAGACATATTGTGCAGATTTGTAATCAGTTTACCATTCACAAGTGTTTCAGTTAAAGCATCCAAAGGGTCCAAAGGGCCCAAAGCAAAACTCTAAAAACAGAGTTGCTGGCATAACTAACTGGGCCATGACATGATAAAATACAGGATACAATTGGGAGTGGAAAAAGATAGTAGGCTAGTAGATTACGAAATGGAAATAACACAAAGTTGAGAAAAATATGAAATCACCTTATCACTATGCTAATTTTCAATTTCATTTTAAATATGTTACTTTGTAAGAGGTAATACAAGTAAAATTATGCCACAACAAGTTGGACAATAGTTCATCCAATAGTTTAGGCTATAGATCAGTTGCTGAGACAGAGTTGTATAGGCCCAAATATATAAATACTTTGTAGTTTTTATTATTATTGAACAACGACAAAAGTATATAAAGAACCATGTAAATCACAATGAATAACAGAGACAGTTATTGATAGCTCACTACAGGGTCACTGTGGTCATCTTGTCTTGGGAGTTGTTTACTTAGGAGGGATGTTTCTTGGATGTTTTTGTTTACATTTATGGGACCATTTACAGAAGATTGTCAGTCAATTTAATGGCCGCAACAAAGGATATTGCTGCATATGTATGGTACATGTATCCTTGCTGATGACACGATTGTATTGTATTATTGATGCAGTTGGTCTGTATGGGTTAAATACATATGTTGTTCTGGACTTTCATCACACATCACACATCACAACCTGTCTGGTCATCACAATTACTTATCCCTGGCAAATGAGTGAGTAATGAAGTTGGCTACAGGTATTGTTGGTTAAGGGTTAAGGTTAGCCTACTAAGGGTGTGTTTTATACTGATTATGAATGAGGTCACCAGGAAGTTGATGTATCTATATTTGGATTGTACCTGGTGAGGTCACTAGTAATCTCACTCTCTCTATATTCTGTCCCCCGCCCTCTCTTTTCCCTATAGTTCTCTCAGATACGCTTGTATTTATTTTTTAACTCCCTCTGTTTTTTTATGTACATTTCTTGTCCCCCATATTTCCATGGCAACAGATGATATGGTCCATATTTTGAATGTGGGGGAAATCACAGGGCCAGCAGACATAAAACAGTACCAAAATAGATGAAATCTTGAAAACATTGCCTGGAAGAGAAATAAGGCTGTGTTTACATAGGCAGTCCAATTCTCATCTTTTTTCCACAAATTGGTCTTTGGACCAATCACGTCAGATCTTTTTCAGAGCTTATCTGATTGGCCAATTAGTGAAACAAATATCAGAATTGGGCTGCCTGTCTAAACGCAGCGAAACTATCATCACCAGACATGCACAAGATGAAAGACTCCATGTTCTCTCAGAGACACTGTCTGTGTCATTGGTTACATGAACCTGACCGGCCATAATGAAACCTGTCTAATGGTTCAGAAAGGATCTATTACTTTGCTTCTGATGGGCTTGAATAGAAATGTCTTCACCCTCCTGAAAGAGAACAGTACTACCACTTTGTGTCAGGCAGACTCTTTGCCCACGGCACGGATATATTTAGATGGTCTCTGTTTCTCTGGGCCTAGCCCTGCTTTCAGTGCTTTGTTCTGGACAGAAAGAGCAGCACTGACCCTTCACCCAGGCCTCTCCACTAGTCTCCGGTTCTGCAGGGCTGCTGTGCTGAACATGTAGTTTCAGGCCTCCCAGGTGTCATTACTGACATCTGAGCCCTGTGCTCCCCTGTACACACAGAAAACTGAGCCGCTACTGGCTAGCTGAGTTGAGTCTGCAGCACATGAGATATATAGAATATAATGACTGTGAAATGAAAAATGCGCATTCTAGAGTTATAAAGGGATCAATGGTGGGAAAATGATGCATCTTGTCTGTATTTTCTTCTGTATATCATATTTTCTATTCATATTTAGACCCATGAAATGCAAAGTAACCCAATGCTATATTATGGCGTTATAACCTTTTTCAGATCTAAAAAGCCAATATTTCTCGGATCAGCACAGAATATATTGTATAAAAAATGTGTGAAATAAATGGAGATCTCCAGACCATGTCAGGGAGGAGAGCAGGCATAAAACAGTTTTTGTTGATGAGGTAATGAGGTAATGAAAGTCATGCCTACTTTCTTGTCTTCATAGATGACACAGATGGACCTCCCCTTCCACCAATCGCAGAGCGTCAGGTGAGTTTCTGAACCCCTCATCCCCACCCTGTAATACACAACCCACTGTCATAGGTGAAGGCCAGTCTTTTTCCTCTTTTATCAACTATAAGGACACGTCTGCTCTGCCGGTCTCCGTATTTGGAGCTGGCCCTTTTCCCTCCACCTCAAGGTCTCCAGCTGTTCAGTCCTATTTATTTCCTCTATCACTTGCTTCTGTTTCCTCAGCTGGTTCAGTCTCTGGGCATGGCCATCTACCAGGCCCTAGACTGGGGACTGGATGACAGTGAGGAGCGGGAGCTGAGTCCTCAGCTGGAGCGGCTCATTGAGCGCATGGCGGGAGGTGATCATAGCCTGCAGGCTGACTCCGGCGGTGGCAATGGAACAACAGATGAGGGCTACAGTGGACAGGAGGAGGAGGAGGAAGAGGAAGAGGAGGGCGAAAAGGGGGCTTTAAGACCAGTGTGTACATTCAGCCAGGTGATGACGCTGTGCACTTCCAGATTGGCAATCCCTGCCCTTGCTCCGGAGCACTACCAGGCTGTGTGCAGAGCCTTGTTCGTTGAGACTCTTGAGTTGCAAACCTTCCTGATCAAAATCCGAAATGCCAAGGAGGTATGTTCCCGATTTGGTTCTATATCAGAGATTACAGAGCCGTCATGTGTAAAGCTCTGAAGTCATTGTTAACTGAATAGTTGTGTTATCATCAGTGTATTATCATTTCTCTGTAGATGCTGAAGAAGATCAATGGAGAGGATCCTCAGGAAGATCAAGCTGAGATCGATGCACTGAAACACACAGACTGGGTGAGATTCAGGGATTGTGTGTGTTGTCTGTGTCACTGTGTGTGTAGGTGAGGATATTTTCTTTCATTGGGTTGATGGGGTGTGCGAGGTACATGAGGGCTTATGTGTGAGTGTACACTGCCTTCAGAAAGTATTCACACCCCTTGACATTTTCCAAATTTGATTGTTTTACAAAGTGGAATTAAAATGTGTTTAATTGTCATTTTTGGTCAACGATTTACACATAATACTATGTAATGTCAAAGTGGAAGAATAATGTTATAACATTTATTTTTAAAAATTATGAAAAAGAAAACGGTAAAACTGTATGTCTTGATTAGATAAGTATTCACCCCACTGAGACAATACATGTTAGAATCACCTTTGGCAATGATTACAGCTGTGAGGGTTTCTAAGGAAAGTCTCTAAGATCTTTGCACACCTGGATTGTACAATATTTGCCTATTTATAATTTTTTTAATTCTTCAAGTTGGTTGTTGATCATTGCTAGACAGCAATTTTCAAGTCTTGCCATAGACTTTCAAGCAGATTTAATTCAAAATTGCAACGAGGCCACGCAGGAACATTCACTGTCATCTTGGTAAGCAACTCCAGTGTAGATTTGGCCTTGTGCTTTAGGATAGTGTCCTGCTGAAAGGGGAATTTGTCTCCCAGTGTTTGTTGGGATGAAGACTGAAACAGGTGTTCCTCTAGGATTTTTCCTGTGTTTAGCTGTGTTCCGTTTCTTTTTATCCTAATAAACTCCTTAGTCCTTTCCGATGACAAGCATACCCTTAGCAGCCACCACCATGCTTGAAAATATGAGGTGATACTCAGTGATGTGTTGGATTTGCCCCAAACATAACGCTTTGTTTCCTAGCCACCGTGCTTCTACACCTGCATTGCTTGCTGTTTGGGGTTTTAGGCTGGGTTTCTGTACAGCACTTTGAGATATCAGCTGATGTAAGAAGGGCTATATAAATACATTTGATTTGTATTCAGGACAAAAAGTTAATTTCTTTGCCACATTCTTTGCAGTATTACTTAAGTGCCATGTTGAAAAACAGAATGCATGTTTTGGAATATTTTTATTCTGTACAGGCTTCTTTTTTTCACTTCTTTTCACTCTATCATTTAGGTTAGTATTGTGGAGTAACTACAATGTTGTTGATCCATCCTTTGTTTTCTTCTGTCACACTCATTTAACTCTGTAACTGTATTTAAGTCTCCATTTGCCTCATGGTGAAATTCCTGAGCAGTTTTCCTTCCTCAACTGCAACTGAGTTAGGAAGGACTCCTGTATCTTTGTAGTGACTCTGTATTGATAGACCATCCAAAGCCTAATTCATAACTTCACCATGCTCAATGGGATATTCAACGTCTGTTATTTTTGTACTTTTAAAAATGTACTTTTATCAATCGCAAGACATTCAAAAACCTCCCTGGTCTTTGTGGTTGAATCTTTGAGTGACCTTACAGATAATTGTATATGTGGGGTACAGAGATCATGTTAACCACTATTATTGAACACTGAATGAGTCCATGCAAGTTATTATGTAATTTGTTAAGCACATTTTTACTCCAACACTTATTTAGCCTTGCCATAACAAAGGGGTTAAATACTTATTGACCGTAGACATTTCAGCTTTTATATGTTTTTTTGTGTGAACATTTTCTACAAATAAAATTCCACTTTGACATTATGGAGTATTGTGTGTAGATCAGTGACACAATCTCAATTTAATCCATTTTAAATGCAGACTGTAACACAACAAAATGTGGGAAAAGTAAATGGGTATGAATACTTTCTGAAGGCACTGTATATGTGTATTTCAGACTCATCTCTGGGTCCAGTTGATGAAGGAGCTGAGACAGGGGGTGAAACTTAAGAAGGTGCAGGAGCATGAGTTTGACAAACTGCCCACTGAGTTCAGCCTCACACCCTTTGAGATGCTCATGCAGGACATCCGCACCCGCAGGTTCCAGCTGCGGAAAGTCATGGTGAGCTGGGTATTGGTACTGATAGACTCTTGATCAATGGATTAGACAGAATTTACACAGAATTATACAACCTATAACTCAACCCATTGTCATGGGAAATTTAGTGATTAATGTATGACAGTAGTTATTTCTCCTGTATGTATCTCCCTCACTCATTTTCTCTCTGTAGGAGGATGGTGACATCCCCACACGAGTGAAAAGAAATGCCCATGAGCTTATTTTGGACTTCATCAGGTCTCGCCCTCCACTGAAACCAGTGAGTGTCCCTTCAATTACATTTTATTCTGTTGACTAGGGTGACCACATGTGCGGGACAGTCCTGCATGTTATCAACAAATTCAAACACCACTAATTTGGAAGAAAAAAAAAGTTAATTTGTCCCATATTTCAGTTGTAAATTCCAACCTGTCTCTTGCAGTCACATTGGCTTATGAGCAAATTTGAGTTTAGTTTATTAATTCGACCATTTAAAAAAACAAGCACACAAACTTAAAAGCCATACATGCACATGAATAAAATCATCGAGGATAACACACAATAAAGTCTGGGACTTATTTCCATTGTGGTCCTCCAAATGTATATAATAAGGATGTAGTACTGGTGAGGTTAAACACTTCTCCAATCGTTGTTGAGATCTGATATTATGTGTAGCGCAAGACGAGACGTAGGCAATGTCATAGGCCTATCGTAAACCAATCACATTTTTCAAATCCTTTCGGGCTAAATTCCAGCTAAACTTGGAGAGGACTATGGAAGTCCAGAGAGGACATATGAATAAAATAACTATTCCCTCGTTATATCGAGATCAAGACTTATTTATCTCAAGATCACGACATAACAAAAGTTGTTTTGTTGAGATCACGAGATAAACTCTATAAATAGGAGTGGACATATTGATGGTAGATTGACAGTAGTGTCATTGTGGACCAAAGACTACAAAGATCTAAGACCTTTCATTAGAGCACATCTGTTGTAGGTAGCCATGTGCTAGTGTATAGGCCTGGTGTAACGTCCTGACCAGAGTTCCTATGTGTTTTGCTTGTTTAGTGTTGGTCAGGACGTGAGCTGGGTGGGAATTCTATGTTGTGTGTCTAGTTAGTCTGTTTCTGTGTCCAGCCTAATATGGTTCTCAATCAGAGACAGCTGTCAATCGTTGTCCCTGATTGAGAATCATATATAGGTGGCTTGTTTTGTGTTGGGGATTGTGGGTGGTTGTTTCCTGTCTCTGTGTTTGTATTCTGCACCAGATAGGACTGTTTCGGCGTGCCACATTTTGTTCGTTGTAAGTGTTCACTGTTTTTGTTTAATTAAACATGTTGAGCACTGGCTACGCTGCGTGTTGGTCCGATCCCTGTTTCACCCTCTCTTATAGTGAAGAGAGGGAAGGCTGCCGTTACACCTGGGCCTTCATATCAAAGCTCTGGCAATGAAAGGCAAACAATGGCATACTGAGGAATTACAAATTCCAAAGAAACTGCACATGTTACAGTATGTGTTGGGTCAGTGAGCTGATTTTTATAGCTGGATGAATGGTGGAGCTGTCCTTCAGCACCACAACATTTTGCCCACCATTTATGGCTGAAATGACAAATAGACTGTACTATTGAGAAACCTCAACATGGCCTCCCGGGTGGCGCAGTGGTCTAGGGCACTGCATCGCAGTGCTAACTGCGCCACCAGAGTCTCTGGGTTCGTGCCCAGGCTCTGTCGCAGCCGGCCGCGACCGGGAGGTCCGTGGGGCGACGCACAATTGGCATAGCGTCGTCCGGGGTAGGGAGGGTTTGGCCGGTAGGGATATCCTTGTCTCATCGCGCTCCAGCGACTCCTGTGGCGGGCCGGGCGCAGTGCGCGCCAACCAAGGGGGCTCAGGTACACGGTGTTTCCTCCGACACATTGGTGCGGCTGGCTTCCGGGTTGGAGGCGCGCTGTGTTAAGAAGCAGTACGGCTGGTTGGGTTGTGCTTCGGAGGACGCATGGCTTTCGACCTTCGTCTCTCCCGAGCCCGTACGGGAGTTGTAGCGATGAGACAAGGTAGTTATTACTAGCGATTGGATACCACGAAAATTGGGGAGAAAATGGGATAAAAAAAAAATAAAATAAAAAAAAAGAGAAACCTCAACATGTGATTCACTTCACCTTTTACTATTTTTATTTTTCTGTACTACTTGTTGTTTGTAACTTTGTTTTTGCTGCTATTGACAGGCCAACCTCACCATTAAAACTATTAAAGAGATTAAAATAAATCTATAATGGTAGACTGGTAAACTTTGTGGTCTGCAACCACAGTTGTGGTAACTTTTCTTGCACTGAACATTCCAGATTCAATCTATTTAAAATAGTAGTGCAACCGTACTTTTGCATCTTTAAAATGGTATTGTATTGGAGCCAAAACTAGAACCTATAACTATAACTAGCCACCTATAACTGACAGACATAATGCAATTTCTACCTGGGTTAATCCTTAATAAAAATAAAAATGGATGTGCTGATCCACCATGGGCTCTGCCTCCCCAGCCATAATGTCAATCTATCATCAATAAGTCCACTCCTATTTATAGTTGATCTGGTGATCTCAACAACAAAAAAAATGTTATGTCCCGATCACAAGAAATGTATTTTGTGATGTCAAAATGAGGGATTTTAAATTGTTTTATTCATATGTCCTCTCTGGACTTCCATGATTGAACCAGAATACAGGAAGGCTATAGTTTGTTATCACTGCTCTAATGTGCTCACAAAACAGTAACTCAATGCAGATTTGGACGTTTCACCGTAAAACGTGAAGAATTCTCATTTACGAGAAAGTGATGATGGCCTATTTTGAAAATTAGGTATGCCTAACTTGCTGTTTGAGGGTAGGCCGATTGAAAATAGATCATTTACATGAGACATTGTGTGTGGGATTAGGCAGACATTGCAATTGGAGTATGCATTTTATGCATATTCTATAATGATATTCAATAGGCTACATCTGTTGATCCAAATGTAAGAAATTATGATGTCATTAGCACTACACCATGAGCGGTGGGTGACAAAAAAAGGCTACACTGTGCCGCGAATGTCCCGCGAAATCATCCTGCATTTGAGTATTTTAAATGTGGTCACCCTTCTGTTGATGTGACTGCACTGTGCCTGTGCCAGTACCTTGTGCATAGACTGGTCAGTGAGACAGTCTGAGACTGGGTCCTGTGTGTCTGTGTTTGTTTCTCCTGTGTTCTCAGTCTACCTGTGTGTTGTGTTGCATGCTAGGCATCGGAGCGCAACCTGCCCCCTCCTCCTCAGGAACAGCAGTCCCTTCACGAACGCGTCCTCGCTGAAATCAAACAGGAGCGCAAACTGAAGCCTGTGGACCCACCCGGCTCCAAGAGATGTATGGGCATCACTGCCAGTGCATTAACACTTAGAACTATATGGGTTGTTCTTCAATTATGGTGGCATTTTGGGGGAAAAACGAAAAAAAAAATTGAAATGTATTTGGGTACATATTCCCATTCTAAATCAACTAATATGGTAGCTTAATGACTTAATTTTCTTTAACCATTATGATAACATTGTGCCTCCAGGAGGAGTAGTAACACTCCAGGAGGAGTAGTAACACTCCAGGAGGAGTAGTAAAACTCCAGGAGGAGTAGTAACACTCCAGTAGGAGTAGTAACACTCCAGGAGGAGTAGTAACACTCCAGTAGGAATAGTAAAAGGAGGAGTAGTAAAACTCCAGTAGGAGTAGTAAATACTACAGGAGGAGTAGTAACACTCCAGGAGGAGGAGTAACACTCCAGTAGGAGTAGTAACACTCCAGGAGGAGGAGTAACACTCCAGTAGGAGTAGTAACACTCCAGTAGGAATAGTAACAGGAGGGGTAGTAAAACTCCAGTAGGAGTAGTAACACTCCAGGAGGAGGAGTAACATTCCAGGAGGAGTAGTAACACTCCAGGAGGAGTAGTAACACTCCGGGAGCAGTAGTAACACTCCGGGAGGAGTAGTAACACTCCGGGAGGAGTAGTAACACTCCAGGAGGAGTAGTAACACTCCAGGAGCAGTAGTAACACTCCAGGAGGAGTAGTAACACTCCAGGAGGAGTAGTAAAACTCCAGGAGGAGTAGTAACACTCCAGTAGGAGTAGTAACACTCCAGGAGGAGTAGTAACACTCCAGTAGGAATAGTAAAAGGAGGAGTAGTAAAACTCCAGTAGGAGTAGTAAATACTACAGGAGGAGGAGTAACACTCCAGTAGGAGTAGTAACACTCCAGGAGGAGTAGTAACACTCCAGTAGGAGTAGTAACACTCCAGTAGGAATAGTAACAGGAGGGGTAGTAAAACTCCAGTAGGAGTAGTAACACTCCAGGAGGAGGAGTAACATTCCAGGAGGAGTAGTAACACTCCAGGAGGAGTAGTAACACTCCAGGAGCAGTAGTAACACTCCGGGAGGAGTAGTAACACTCCAGGAGGAGTAGTAACACTCCAGGAGCAGTAGTAACACTCCAGGAGGAGTAGTAACACTCCAGGAGCAGTAGTAACACTCCGGGAGGAGTAGTAACACTCCAGGAGGAGTACTACCACCCCTGTAGGAGTAGTAACACTCCAGGAGGAGGAGTAACATTACAGGAGGAGTAGTAACACTCCAGTAGGAGTAGTAACACTCCAGGAGGAGTAGTAACACTCCAGTAGGAGTAGTTACACTCTGGGAGGAGTAGTAACACTCCAAGAGGAATAGTAACACTCCAGTAGGAGTAGTTACACTCAGGAGGAGGAGTAACATTCCAGGAGGAGTAGTAACACTCCAGTAGGAGTAGTAACACTCCAGGAGGACTAGTAACACTCCAGTAGGAGTAGTTACACTCTGGGAGGAGTAGTAACACTCCAAGAGGAATAGTAACACTCCAGCAGGAGTAGTTACACTCCAGGAGGAGTAGTAACACTCCAGTAGGAATAGTAACACTAACACTCCAGGAGGAGTAGTAACACTCCAGGAGGAGGAGTAACACTCCAGTAGGAGTAGTAACACTCCAGTAGGAGTAGTAACACTCCAGGAGGACTAGTAACACTCCAGTAGGAGTAGTTACACTCCAGGAGGATTACTACTCCTCCTGGAGTGTTACTACTCCTACTGGAGCGGTAGTACTCCTCCTGGAGTTTTACTACTCCTCCTGTTACTATTCCTACACCAAATCTCCCAGCTCACATCAACACCATCATCCCAGACACACTGGACCCACTCCAATTTGCATACTGTCCCAACAGATCCACAGATGATGCGATCTCTATTGCACTCCACACTGCCTTCTCCCACCTGGACAAAAGGAGCACCTATGTGAGAATGCTGTTCAATGACTACAGCCCAGCGTTCAACACCATAGTGCCCTCCAAGCTCATCAATAAGCTAAGGACCCTGGGACTGAACACCTCACTCTGCAACTGGACTTCCTGACGGGCTGCTCCCAGGTGGTAAGGGTAGGCAACAACACGTCTGCCACACTGACCCTCAACAGGGGGGCCCCTCAGGGCTCCTTATTCACCCACAACTGCGTGGCCACGCACGCAACCTCTCCCTCAACGTCAGTGAGACGAAGGAGCTGATCGTGGACTCCAGGAAACAGAGGGCCGAGCACTCCCCCATTCATATTGACGGGGCTGTAGTGGAGCTGGTCGAGAACTTCGTGCCCATATCACTAAGGATCTTTCATGGTACACACACACCAACACAGTTGTGAAGAGGGCACGATAAAGCCACTTCCCCCTCAGGAGGCTGAAAAGGTTTTGCATGGGCCCTCAGATCCTCAAAACGTTCTACAGCTGCACCATTGAGAGCATCTTGATCCACTGCATCACCGCTTGGTATGGCAACTGCTTGGCATCTGACCGCAAGGAACTACAGAGGGTAGTGTGTACTGGGCCAAGCTCCCTGCCATCCAGGACCTCTATACCAGGCAGTGTCAGAGGAAGGCCGTAAAAATGATCAAAGACTCCAGCCACCCTAGTCATAGACTGTTTTCTCTGCTACCACACTGCAAGTGGTACCGATGCACCAAATCTGGAATCAACAGGACCCTGAACAGCTTATACCCCAAGCCATAAGACTTTGAAAATAATTAGTTAAATAGTTAACGACAGGAGGCTGGTGGCACCTTAATTTGGGAGGATGGGCTTGTGGTAATGGCTGGATCAGAATAAGTAGAATGGTATCAAAAACATCAAACACATGGTTTGATGCCATTCCATTTGCTCCGTTCTAGCCATTATTATGAGCTGTCCACCCCTCAGCAGCCTCCACTGTAGTTAACCAAATAGCTACCCGGACTATCTGCATTAAACCCTTTATGCACTAACTATTTGTTTTACTCATCACATACGTTGCTGCTACTGTTTATTATCTATCCTGTTGCCTAGTCACTTTATTCCTTTTATATGTACATATCTATCTCAATTACCTCATACCCCTGCACATCGACTTGGTAATGATACCCTGTGTATATAGCCAAGTTATTTATTACTTTTGTTATTACATGTTTTACTTTTCTATTATTTATCTATTTTCTTTCTCTGCATTGTTGGGAAGGGCCCGTAAGTATAAATACAATTTGATTGGACTATTTGTCCTTCAAGTGTTTTTCATGGTTGCAAAGGCAAGGGACGCAAATACCACCGCGATTCAAGAACGACCCATACACGTAGCATCTACCTAGCGTGGCATGTATTCTAAATGTGTTTGAGAGTTCAGTGTTTGTGTGTTGGGTTTCATTCCCCAGCGTTTGGCTCCTTGCCCTGTCTGGCACCCAACTTCCTGTGTGATTTCAAATCTACTTCCTGCATTGACCTGTCAGTCTCAGAGCTTAGGTCCCGCCCCCCATCTCATCCTCGTGTTCTGCTCAAAGCTCCTACTCTTCAGGAGATGGAGGAGATGAGTATTTTGGAGGTGAGAGGAAAGAGAGAAGATAACTACAACAACATCTACCAATTAAGCCTCTCACACAAGAAGTCATGTTCCATTTCCTCCTCCTCCTGTCTTGTTGTTGCTGCAGGATGAGGAGTCTCCAGGAGAGCTCTGCCGGGCTGAGAGTTTTCCCACATCCATGAAACGGGACCGCTCCTTCTCTGAACATGACCTGGCTGAGCTCAGGGGGGAGATTCTCCCCTCACTGTCCGAATCCGCACATCTGGGAGGGGCTGTGTTGCGGAGGGGCGAGAGACCACGGTCACACACGCTCTCAGGGGCTGGGCCACCCCCCACGCACAGAGGTCAGTATGCTCACTGAGCCTCCTCTCACTGCAGACAGTTTCAGGTCTTGGTCAACAGAGGGAGACATTTACTGTATTCATGTGATACTGTAGCTCCAGTCATTAAGCTACTGACTGTAATCAGTTTATGAAACAGATATTTTGGTATTTTGGCCATGTCAAATATTTATTTATGTTGAAAAGCAAGCCTGACAAAAAAATAATATATTTGCAAATAAAAAACTTTGGTGTAAACTGTTAAAAAATGTTAAATAAATAAATAAAATGCAATAGAGTTTTTTTTAGGGCTTCATGATGGATATAATAAACTTATAAAGCTGTACAGATAAGAACTAGATCCATAAAATGCTAGGAGGAAAACAGCTAATGGGTTTGATTGGTTTCTTACGCCCCTTGATTGGTGAGATGAGGGAGATGTGTTGACCATAGTTAGTTAGTAAGTAAGTTCTCCATCTCCTTACACAAACCTTAGCCAGAATGGAGGCCCTTACCCCCAATCTATCAAATTAAACTCCCAACCTTCCAATCTCAGGGTGGACTCTGTAACCACAAGCCGACTGAGTTGGTTTTGACCTGGTTTTGACCATAGTAGGCGAGAACAAAAACAAATGGGGGTTCAGTGAGTTGTCACCACTGTTCTAGGGGAATGTCAACCCTTTCTCATCACAGACTTGTCCAAAATGTAGTGATGAGCAGCTGATTTACATTAGCCTACATTTAGCCTGCTGTTGTTTTCTAGTTGAATGTTTTCCGTAAGACTTGGCTGTGGTTAAACCCCATAGGAGTCTACAGCCATGTCACAGGGTTAGTCCTCGCTTCTGCTTCCTTTACATTTAGCATAAAGAAGACATTGGCACTTATTTAGTCTTAGAGGTTACATCACATACAAAGTCTTACTACTAATACCTAGCCTCATTTTTATTTACTCCGACCCCAATTTAGTTCCCCTCTTGAATGTCAAAAAAGGATCTGCTGTGATCTCCTTGCAAGTGTTCCTACATGCGTTATACTCCACCAAAAACAGACAGATAAAAACACTAGATGTCACCACTAATTTATTTCATTGACGGCTCATTTTTAACCTACAGCTTTGGATGTTCAGAGCTCTGACTCAATAGAAGAACATCATGGACTGTGATTCAAAGCTTTCTTCCTATTCGTCTGTCTGTCTGTCTCCATCTCCCTGTTCCAAGCCCCTCTTCCTGTGCCAGGCTGGGTGCCCCTCTCCCCTGCCCGTATCTCTCTCAGCTCAGTGGATGAGACCACAAAAGGGGCAGAGACTGGCTCTAGCTCTCGGGGTGGCTATAAACCCAAGTGGATGGTGAGTGGCCCATTGTCTTTGATCACTGCTTCCCCTGGGTGCTCCACTTCAACCTGACCTGACTAATCTATGCAATCTCCTCTCTACCTACTCAACCCCTCTCTATATCCCTGTGAAGGAGGAATTCAGTCACCCAGTGGAGAGTCTTGCCTTAACAGTCGATGAGGTCATCAATGTGCGTCGTGTGCTGGTGAAAGCAGAGATGGAGAAGTACCTCCAGAACAAGGAACTGTATGACAATCTGAGGAGAGGCAAGGTACAGGCAGTTACGTCATATCCTTTCATATTGTTCTCTCAAAGCCTTATGAGCGAGGTTTTATCGATAGTATATGTATGTGTCTCCCAGGTGTGCTGTTGCTGCAGAATTAAATTCCCCCTCTTTTCCTGGCCATCCACCTGCCTGCTCTGTAAAAGGTCAGTAAACATTAGTACGTGCGCCTTTTGAAATAACACCATATTCAATTAATTTAAACTTGGTCAAGAAGAACAAGAATTATGTTGCTTTTTACATACCATTGTGGGTTTGATTGAATAGCGCCATATGTGTTGTTGGCAGTGTAATTCGGGGGATTCTTAGCTCTGTCCCTGTGCTTCTCTCTCCTTCAGGTCTGTCTGTGGATCCTGCAGTGCAAAGGTATCCTACATCCCCTTCCTCTTTGACAGTGTAAATGCAAATTCATGTTTTTGGAATGTGTAATGTTTTCACAGTTCTTTCTGCTAATGTGGTTTGTATTCAATATACAGTATATATCATTAGACGATCAAAATATGTTCTGTGGTGGCTCATAATATTATTCTGTGCATTTAATCATGTAAATTATTTTAATTTGTGCCTCAGTCATCAGACCATTTGTGTTTCTGTGCTAAATAGGTTTTAGGTCTGGGCTGTTCTAGTTTGTCGTGTGAGATTGTAGTTTGTCTTTGCTGTTTCTGTTTTGTAAGTTCATGGTTCTGAATATATACTGAACAAAAATGTAAACGCAACATGCAACAATTTCAACGGTTTTACTGAGTTACATTTCAGATAACGAAGTCAGTCAAATGAAATAAATTAATTAGGCCCTAATATATGGATTTCACATGACGGCAGGGGGGGGGCCTGGAGGGGCATAGGTCCACCCACTGGGGAGCCAGGCCCAGCCAATCAGAATGAGTTTTTCCCCACAAAAGGGCTTTATTACAGACAGAAATACTCCTCAGTTTCATCAGATGTCCGGGTGGCTGGTCTCAGATGATCCCGCAGGTGAAGAAGCTGGATGTGGAGGTACTGAGCTGGCGTGGATACATGTGGTCTGCGGTTGTGAGCCCGGTTGGATATACTGCCACATTCTCTAAAACAACGTTGGAGGCAGCTTATGGTAGAGAAATTAACATTAAATTATCTGGCAACAGCTCTGGTGGACATTCCTGCAGTCAGCATGCCAATTTGACACTCCCTCAAAACTTAAGACATCTGTGGCATTGTGTTGTGTGACAAAACTGCACATTTTAGAGTGGCCTTTTATTGTCCCCAGCACAAGGTGCACTTGTGTAATGATCATGCTGTTTATTCAGCTTCTTGACATACCACACATTTTCTTGGCAAAGGAGAAATGCTCACTAACAAGGATGTAAACAAATTTGTGCACAACATTTCAGAGAAATAAGCTTTTTGTGATAGAACATTTCTGGGTTCTTTTAATCCAGCTCATGAAACATGGGACCAACACTTTACATGTTGTGTTTATTTTTTTGTTCAGTATAGTTTGTGATTGTGCTGTGAGGTTCTGTTGAGGTTGATGTTTTGTGACATTGTTTCTCCCTCATTCTCGCAGCTCTGTCTTATCTCATATTTCCTAATCATATTAAGTCTGCCATTTCCTCTTCACTTTCTCCTGCAGATATATGATCTCTCTCAGTTCTTCAAATGTCCTGCTCCTCTTCCTCTTCCTCCTCACCCATGCCCATTTTAACTATCTATTTTCCCTCACCCTTTGCTACAGATGAAGATTCCTTCCAAGAAGATGGCCCACATCCCAGTCTACACTGTGGGCTTTCACAGCAGCCCAAAGAGCCATGGTCGCAAGAGTGAGGTCTACAAGTGAGTCTTGTTTGCCTGTACAGTATATCTTTCAGTCTATTTGAGTTACTTCATGGCCACTGAACTGGATCTCTTTACCTCAGCAGAGGAAGTCTTTGCTCACCCCAGCCAATAGGAACTCACATGCTTAATCCAATCACTTGCCATCCTCTAGATTTCTCAGCATTTGTTATGTAACTCCTCCATTTCACTCAGATCTCGAAGTAGCCATTATGTACTAATTACCCATCTGATTGCTCCGCAGTCAGTCTTTAATGTCTCCCTTTAGGCCATTATAGATGGGTAGGGCCTAGAGTTGTTCCAAACCATGTGCCCTGACCGGGAAAAACTCCAGGCCAATGCGACCTGATTAGAGTGTTCCTGGTCATGTTATATACTCAGAGCACTCCACTGAAGGGTTATAACACCTGTCTCCCTCTCCACAGATCTCTGCGTACTCTCTCCCGCCGGTCTGTGGAGGAGGAGTTCCCCCACCTGTACACCCATGGCTGCAGCCTGCGGGATGTCTGTGCGGACTGCACCAAGTTTGTGGCTGATGTCATCTCGTCCAGTCGCAAGAGCCTGGACATCCTCAACAACACTCCCAAGAGGGAGAGTGTTACGCCCAAGACACACCCCCAACCTCATGCATCACCACATCCGCCCACCTTGAAGAGGAAGAACAAGTGAATAGATCGACTGTTGGTTTTTCCTGCGCCTCCTTAGCAGGGTTGCACCTGTGCTGCACTACTAGCCTACTCAAATACCCCACCATTCCCCCTAACCTGCAAGTATCCCCTCACCCTGCTGAAGTGCTTGTTAAGGGTTGTTCCTCCCCCACTCCACTGTGGAGGTTCATAGGAGGATATGGCCTAGGAACAACAATAAGTCTGCCTCATCACACCAGTGATTACTTCACTCACTGGTCTGATGCACAGCTGAAACTGAGAGAGAGGACATAAGGAAGAAGTGGAGGGCAAGCAGAGAGGGGAGGCAAAACAGAGGGAGGAGGAAATAGGTGAGAGAGGAAGAGGTAAGGACGGTTGGAAAAAGGAGATATATCTACTGTAGGAGCCAAGAGTTTGGTTTAGGCTAAACATTTAGCTCCCTAGTTGCCTTGTTGTAGTTATGAAAAACCAAAATAACACATTTTAACTGTAAACGCACCTTGACACACCTTCTTAGAACACCAGATTTTTTTTCTGGAATGTTAAAACAACACTATGGCAAGCTCAATAGAAGAGTATTTCACTATGACAATAATTGTTGAAATGTGCTAGGATTGTCTGTGGTCCAACTTAATGATGCATGGTGACATTGTCTGTACGACTGTTTGAATGTAACCGGGTCTGAGAGGACTAGTAAAGGTCACGTCTGGGTAAAAGAGATCCTAAGAGAGACCTGTCCTGTTGGCACCACACTGGACTGGACCCCAGCCGTCTATCTCTGCTGCTTCAGAATGACATTAAGCCCCCTCTCTCGCCCTCGATGGTCCTGTGAGATCTGCTCTAATTTTCTAAACACTAAGTAAACCTCAACTGCAATACATCTAATGTAACCATGAAGTACTATGTCTACAGTGTGGATCTGTCCATCCTTCCATAGAAGGCTAAGTAAGCATTATACTGTATATTTCTATATAACTGTTGAAGCCTAGTTTCCCTGTTGACCTTGAGTGACCATGTGAAGATCTAAAGCTTTGTTAGATAGGGTAAAAGGTCAGAGAAATTCTTCACTAATAGCATGCGGTAGCCTACATGTTAAAACACTATGATCGTTCATTAAACCTTTAGATACACCTATATGAGGAAGTGTCTGTTACAGTGTAATAGATAGTAGTGGTTAGAGCGTTGGGCCACTAACCAAAAGGTTACTGGATCAAATCCCTGAGCAAGGCATGTTCCCCGAGCGCCGAAGACGTGGATGTTGATTAAGGCAGCCCCCGCACCTCTGATTTAGAGGGGATGGGTTAAATGCGGAAAACACATTTCAGTTGAAGGCATTCAGTTGTACAACTGACGAGGTATCCCACTTTCCCCTTTCCCTTTCTAATAGACCACTATAGTGAGAAGGGAGATGGATTGGTCAACAGAACATAAAAAGTAAAGCTAAGCCTGTCGGGAATTTTTTAACCCCCGCTTTTCATGAATAAGTAATTTAAGGTCCAATCACACACTATTTAATGTATTGGCTGTTTCTGTCGTCTGGCTCCAAGTTTTCACGCCACAGACAGCGGGCTTAAGCGCGCTCAATAATAAGGGAGAGAGTACGTCAGAGGCAACTTTTTCCCTTCAGTTTCCACAATCTGTGCGTAAGTGGGTGTGTCAAATGTAGGGTATGCTAGCGCTTGGGTACGCACTCTGAAAAGAAGAAAAAGTTCATCATGAGTTTAGTCTGAAACCCGCCCCGGATTTACAGGATGGCTCTCTGGACACGAGCGGACAAAAATGGTCAATTAGACCTTTTGCTCCAGGACCGCTGGATTCGGGTAGCGGGCGAATTGACCAGCGAGACTTTCACATTAACGGCCGAAGCAGAGATAAGCGGGCACGCGAACAACTTGCATTGCAACAATTCAGCGGACCTACGAAATGGAATATCAAACGGAAACGACCCAGGGTTAACTTCGGGAAATTCGAATCATGGTCAAATCTCGAACCCAGAACAACATCCGAACCATGGTGCGCTAGGACGAAGCAGTAGCCCAGCGCACGGGGGCATCCACAGGGGTCACTACGAAGGTTTTAGCCCAGGCTCTAGCAAGTATAATCGTGATAACGGTACGAACTCTGATTTTGGCAGCCCGGGGTCCAGTTACGGTAGTCCTGGATCTAGCTTCAGTTCCAGGCATGGCGAAACTAACATCAATTTGGAATCCTGCGGATCGGAAGCTGTGCGCAAAGTTCGAGTTGTAAAACAAGAGTCGGGCGGGTTGGGGGTCAGCATCAAGGGGGGTCGGGAAAACCGAATGCCCATCCTAATATCCAAGATCTTTCCCGGACTTGCAGCTGATCAGAGTCGAGCTCTTCGGGTCGGTGACGCGATACTGTCAGTCAATGGAAATGACCTCAGGGAGGCTACGCATGATCTAGCGGTGCAGGCTCTAAAAAAGGCCGGGAAAGAGGTTACGCTTGAGGGTAAGTTTTCAAACGCAATAGCGGGGATTTGAGGCCAGTCAGTCTGACAGCTGCCTCAACCAGTCCTAGTACCCTAAACAATGTGCGCTTGATAGCAAAATAAAACTTTATTCTGCTTCGTTCTTGATGAAGGCCTACTATGGAGATGTGGGCCAAGTATTGCATGTATTTGACAGTCAGGAAATAGACACAGACCTAAATAAAAGAAGATCACGAACAGCCAGTTGGATGATGAACATTCAGTATGTTGAATTTATTGATGCCCAGGATACTTTTTCAATTTTTTAAAATTTAGGCAGGATTCAGGCCAAGCTTTAGGCTACAATGTTTCCTTTCTAGTACATTGCCAGACTACAGCACATAGGCATAGGCTACAATGTAAACCCAGTTCACACTCCACTGACCGCCACTGACTCATTAGGCCTATTGTAAACAGAAAAGTAAGAACAGTGGTTACAGAATTAGCTACATTGTATGTGGCAGTGCATTATTTTAGATAAGTCATTGTAGGCTAGAACAGTTAATCATCATGTTTGTGTGTTCTTATATTGATTTTGGAGCACTTTGGTGTGAAGCCCTGGGGGTTGGAAACAACTGGTCAGGGGCTGAAATGCACTGTGTGGTGGTTAGGCTTAATGCTTTGTAAATTAACCCTTTATGAATACTAAATAAGGCTGGGTGTAGAGAGTTGGTTTATGTGACACAGTTTGTCTCATTTCTTCAAATTAGGTCTCACTATAACCCCCAAAATAAAGTAGGCTTAATCTTTTCTGCTTCTCATCTCAAATAGGCCTAATAGTCCAAAATAAGAGTTTGTGTAATCTCTGTCTCTCCACTGAGGAACCTAGGAATTTGTTTAAGGAATGTGCCAGTTCCCTGTCAATGTTTGTTAGACTGACAGGGAGTGTAGTGAGTTGTGATTTTAGTAAAAAGGGCCCCCATTCCAATCTGTCTGCATTTTCCTCCTCATCTTCTGAAGACTCCCATAGGCCTAACCACAGATGGACAAGGTCGAAATTAGATTTCAATTTCCAGACCACTATGTGATGTACACAACACATAAACCCTAGACATTAGGGCAATTAGTGGCTTCCAAAACCTGCATAAAACTCTCACACAGGCATGAATGTTGTGTTTCTAACAAATACAATAGCTACTTCATTTAGCTTTTCCTAATAAATATGAGCCCACAGTAATGTAAATGTAATATCTGAATAACATTATTCAATTGGATCATGGCTGTCTGTGTTTAGTTTGCCTGCTTATTGGTGGATAGAGGAGGAGGCCGTTGTCTGGTTAAAAGGAAGAATTAAAACCGTACAAAGAGACAGACTCTAGTCATAAAATGGGGACAGGCCCAATTAGAGAGAGTTAGTTATTTTCTGTTGTTCACAAACCAAAACTTACTGACCATTGAACATTTCACTTGAGTATGCAATGCTCTATGAGTCAAAGCATAAAAAAGGCCACCACACATAGAAGTGTGAATCCAGGTTAATGTTGTAACACTACCGGTTTTCATTCATATCAGTGGAACAAGCACATTTGCTCTCCTTTCTCTATCTCTCTCAAGTTGTTTGTGTTTGTAAACAGAAATGGATAACCACAGAAATATCTGAATATAACCTACTTAGCTAAGATATTTGGTTATGTGGGATTCATTGCAGGAACAGTGTAGCAGCATGCACATTGTGTATAGTGTTTGTGTAAAAAGATCCACATACTGGATATATACACTGTTTCCACTAATTTCCATGCCCTCCTTTTGTGATCCAGGACTGTGGGTTAGAGGGATATGATTCTGAGAAACCGTTGTCCCCACACAATTGACTCTGACTTCACTGTGCCATTACTAGATATGCTAACTTATGTACTTATTTGTAACTGTTGGTTTGTTTTGCCAAAATCTCATTTGTTGTGTCAGGTTAAGGTTTATTTTCAAATATCAGTAATATCATGAAAATGATTAACAAAATAACAAGGCTTTCTTTTTCTTTCTCCCTCCTTTTTTTCTATTCTAAAGGCCTATATGTTTGTTTTGGTGAACAGAGGTGAGGAAGGGGCCAAGTTTGTGTGTTTTGAAGGGGAGCAGCACAGGGGGGCTTTTTTAAATTAGGCCAGATATGTACAGTACCAGTCAAAAGTTTGGACACACCTATTCAATCCAGGATTTTTCTTAATTTTTACTATTTTCTACATTGTAAAATAATAGTGATTACATCAAAACTATGAAATAACACATATGGAACAAAACAAGTGTTAAACAAATCAAAATATATTTTAGATTCTTCAAAGTAGCCACCCTTTGCCTTGATGACAGTTTTGCACACTCTTGGCATTCTCTCAACCAGCTTCATGAGGTAGTCACCTGGAATGCATTTCAATTAACAGGTGTGCCTTGTTAAAGGTTAATTTGTGGAATTTCTTTCCTTAATGCGTTTGAGCCAATCCTTTGTGTTGTGACAAGGTAGAGGTGGTATACAGAAGATAACCCTATTTGGTAAAATACCAAGTCCATATTATGGCAAGAACAGCTCAAATAATCAAAGAGAAATGACAGTCCATCAATACTTTAAGACATGCAGGTCAGTCAATCCAGAAAATGTCAAGAACTTTCCAAGTTTGTTCAAGTGCAGTCGCAAAAACCATCAAGCGCTATGATGAAACTGGCTCTTATGGGGACCGCCACAGGAATGGAAGACCCAGAGTTACCTCTGCTGCACAGGAAAAGTTCATTAGAGTTAACTGCACCTCAGATTGCAGCTGAAATAATTGCTTCACAGAGTTCAAGTAACAGACAAATCTCAACATCAACTGTTAAGAGACCGTATAAATCAGGCCTTCATGGTCGAATTGCTGCATAGAAACCACTACTAAAGGACACCAATAAGAAGAAGAGACGTGCTTGGGCCAAGAAACACGAGCAATGGATATTAGACTGGTGGAAATCTGTCCTTTGGTCTGATGAGTCCAAATTTGAGATTTTTGGTTCCAACCGTCGCGTCCTTGTGAGACGCAGAGAAGGTGAACGGATGATTTCCGCAAGTGTGGTTCCTACTGTGCAGCATGGAGGAGGAGGAGGTGTGATGGTGTAGGGGTGCTTTGCTGGTGACACTGTGGTTTTATTTGTTATTCAAGGCACACTTAATCTGCATGACTACCACAGCATTCTGCAGCGATACGCCATCCCATCTGGTTTGCGCTTAGTGGGATTGTCAATTGTTTTTCTACAGGGCAATGACCCAACTCACCTTCAGGCTGTGTAAAGGCTATTTGACCAAGAAGGAGAGTGATGGAGAGTCCTGCATCAGATGACCTGGCCTCCACAATCACCTGATCTCAACCCAATTGGGATGAGTTGGACTGCTGTTACGCACGCCTCTGAGAAGAGGGAACGCAACTCCCTGCTACAACTCAACTCTCTGAAGTGCAAGAGGTATGGACTGTAGGTGCGAGTAAGGATGACACAAAAGCAGAATTTACCGTTTACTAGAATTTATTTTCTTACACGGTAATATGGGGAAAAGGGGCTGGACGGAACCAAAGCAAAGAAAGTAAATATCAAAGTTCCCCCTCTCCTATCTAACCTGCCTACCCACTTAACTTACCTAACTTAACTTAACCTAACCGCCTGGTGCCCTAACCAAAATACAGGGAGTGGTCCGCCCAGGTCTTACCTAGTGTGCCTAGACAGTAAATATACTACGGGTATATGTATGCCCTCGGGCCTCTTGCCTAAGCACTCCCAAAGTGCCTTCTCCTTCCCCCCTGGGAACAAACGAAACAGAGTAATTTTTAACGATTTCACAAACACTCACAAACACAGGACATAGAAAAACTGCTACCAACAACAACAGTACATACCAAACTTTCTGATACACAACCAACACTATATCACAATCTATTTTTTCTCTCTCTCTCTCAATCTCCAAATCTCTACTCCAAATCTCATCTCTCTCTCCTGGGCAGAACACTGGCTTTTATCTTCAGGTGGCAATGGTGATTAGAGTCAGCTGCTTCTTGACGAGGGGGCGGGGTCAGCTCCAATCACCCATTAGCCTGGGGTTGACCAATCAGCTGGTTGGGGAGTACTTCAGGAAGCCATCTCCTGAAACACACACTCAAATACAAAACAGAACACAGAAACTGGGGAACGTAACAACTGCAGAGTGAAGGAAAAACAGCCAACAAGTGCTCAGCATATGTAGGAACTCCTTCAAGACTGTTGGAAAAGCATTCATCATGAAGCTGGTTGAGAGAATGCCAAGAGTATGCAATGCTGTCATCAAGGCAAAGGGTGGCTACTTTTGAAGAATCTAACATTGAAAATATATTTTGATTTGTTTGACAATTTATTTTGGTTACTACATGATTCCATATGTGTTATTTCATAGTTTTGATGTTATTTCATAGTTTTCACTATTATTCTACAATGTAGGAAATAGTAAAAATAAAGAAAAACCCTTGAATTAGTAGGTGTGTCCAAACTTTTGACTGGTACTGTATATTTGAAAGGAACCTCTCCAGAGCCTTCTACAAACCCCCTCCCCACCTGTGGAGTCTGACACACTGTTCTCATTAAAGGCCTGGCAGCACACAGTCTGGGGCAGGGGGATAGAAAGGCGTTAGTGTGGAGGAGAGGAAGGTAGAGATGGACAAACCACAGGAGGATTGTGGTCATAAGAAAAACAGTGGTCAGGGTCTGGGGTGTAGCCAGGCACATAAAGCAATACCCGGGTGAAGTCTACAAGAAGAGAAGAGCAAATGTGTGCATGATCAAACCATTGGGGGGGGGGGGGGGGTACACAACACACAACAGACCTTGGGTTTGAACCTCAACTCCTTCAGCCAAATAATGAGTTGGAGTCAGTCAGATACCTCCAGCTCTCCCCTTCCTCCTCTGTATCATTCCCCTGCATTGCTGTGGCCATATAGGGAAGGAGGAAAAATGAGCTCTAGCTATGTGTGATGGCACCTCTAGGGACCCAGTCCCATCTCTTTCTCTCAAACACACACACGCACACCTCTGTGTACTGCCCTAATTAAAAGCAGAACGGTAGCTAACAGCTCTAATGAGATCTTTAAACGGCGCCAGCGAGGGACAGCAAGAGCAGCTTCTGGAACCAACTATCTGACTCTGAACTTTTCACAAGGGTTTAATGCCATGGAGGGACTGGGATAAACCTTTTCCTTGTTTAGTTCATCAGAAAACACTGCCATAATACACAACTAGCCCAAACTGCAGTCTGCACTCACTCAAGCAGAGTATTGATAAATGGAGATGGTGTGGTAAGCCTCCAACATGTATCTTTCCTCTGAGTGTGAGCCAGTGTCATAATGTTTTTTTGTCACCTATTCTTCAACCTGTGATGGCTAAAGCGTATCCGTAAAGATGTAACAGAGCTACAGTACAGTGGGAACGGAGGAATGAGACAGAGAGCAAGCCTGTACTTAAACGTACCATGGCATTTATAACCACACTGGAACACTGCAGTGATATTGTGGCTGGAAGTTTTGACTGAGCATCTTTACAGTAAATCTATTCATTACATTGAATCTAGAGTTGTCATTCACTACTTCTCACATTTTTTCACTACTTCATGTGGCTGTGTGTATTGGACATATGACACTCGGTGTAATGTATACTTTGCTACATCAGGATTGCGCTGTATAACTGTAGGCAGCTCTGCCCATCTTGATCTCTTCAGGGTTGGGGTTAGGTGGTTTCTAGTCATGCTCTGGCCCATGTCCAGAAGGCCAGCCACTTTCTAAAACATGCATGCACACACATACACTCCAAATGACTTGATTAAGCAGACATATTCACTGACACTGTTAGTAAGAGCAGTGTGGTTAGCAGGGACTTGGAAATAGGTTCCAATCCTTGGCACAGTGCCTTACCATTACTTCCCTCCTTCTGTCAAATTGCACACACCCACAGTCCGCCCATACTTGCACTAGCAGATATTTGGGCCAATTACTTTCACAAGCCTAATCCTCGCCTACATCCAACAATGACCTTGTCTCTTCAGCTACTCGTTTTGAGTTTTTCAGTCAGAGCAGAGCGACCCAGAGCACTAAAGGAAGAGAGAGGGAAAGAGAATGTGTGAGAGGTGGAATGGGCCATGGGACCAAATTTGGAAACTGAATCCATTATTTCAGTCAAAACCATTATTCTCCAAGGAGCTGACCTGCTAAGCACACAACTGCCCCACCAACTCTCCTACTCAGAGCAACTCAACAAGAGACTAATACGTCCATATAAAACATTTATTACTCTTTAATTGAGCGTTGAAACTTTTTCAACCACTGTCTGAAATATATGATCAATCTTGTGTTTCTTTTGGACACACTTTTTTACAACTTGAGGTCCATGCATATTTAATCACTGTTTATTTCATTTTTCTGTGTTTCTGTAGTGAAATATATCAGGGAGGTTTCCCCACTGTTTAAGAAGCCGTCCTTGGTAGCAGACCTACCGTGGGATGGGGTGCGTCCTCAATCCCCCAACTTCAGTGGCAGTGAGGACTCGGGGTCCCCCAAACACAGCGGGGCCAAGGACCGAAAGGTCATCCCCCTCAAAATGTGCTTCATCAGCAGGAACCTGACTATACCTGACCTGGAGAACAGGTAAGACCTGTGGGGGGTGGGGGGGGGGTGAGAGAGAATACAAAGAGGAGGAGGAGGGGAGTGTTGGTTTGGTAAGATAATGATAAGAATTAATCATTGAAATTAGTAATTTCTTGCATTTTGTAAATTGGTTTTCATTATACAAAATAATCTTGAAGTGCATAAAATTACAAATTAAAACCAAACAGAAAAAAATGAACACAACTAGACACTGATGATGAGTACTGTTGACGCCCACAGGCTCTTAGAACTGCACTCTCCTGATGGCCAACATACGATGGTGCTGCGCTGTAAGGACAGCCCCAGCGCCCACTCCTGGTTCACAGCCATCCACACCAACATTGCTTCCCTGCTGCCCCAGACTTTTGCCCACATCAACTCCTACCTGGGCTCCATCACCACGGGGTCACACCCCCAACTCAAACACATCAGCTGGCTGGCAGAACAGGTACTACACTCATAGGCCTTCAGAATAAATTACATAAACAAAACATTATATAAAAATAACTAAATTATACTAAAAAGTACTGTATGCTGTTGTGAAATACACTTATGTACAGATGCACACATACAATATTGTGTTTTGTTGTTCAGTCGTGTACATTACTGCATGTGTACTGTAAAGAGTTCTGTTTTATAGATGGTCACTGTATGCTTGTTGTGATATTCTGTAGTCTTTTAAATGTGCCGTCTTATACTTTTGCTGTGTAAATCAGAAACAAATCAGAATTTATTTGAAATTCATTTCACATGGGTACACATCATTTAAAAGAACAATAGAGAACAACATTGAAGAAATTTGAACAATAGGGAAAAGAGGGTAACAGCTGAACAAAATGAAAGCAGCAAATAGTCCACAAAGCGGGTAGTGGTGTCGTGTTGGTACGCCTGTTTTAATGTATGGATATTGTCTGTGCAGGGTTGTTTAGTTGGCCTTGTTGGGGGTTGACAGGAAGTACTTTGAGACAGAAAACCACAGGAAGCTGCCGTTGCATTAACTATTTACTCTGGGCCCACCTAGCATGACACACCTACACAAACAGACATGGAAAACCTTATCAGTAATGACATAAGAACTTTGACACCTTCTCTCATGCTGTCTCTCTTTCTTTATGGTGTAGGTCCAGTTGGATGGTGGGCGGCACCAGTTCCGACCAATCGTCATGGCACTGACAGAGAAAGATATCCTGCTGTTTGAATCAGTCCCATGGAACCGTGAAGCATGGTCCACACCCCTGCTCACACACCCACTTCTCGCCACAAGGTATGTCAACAGGTTGGCCAGACGGCATTAGAATGTAGGTTGTATCTCTCTTTGTCTTTTTCTCTCTGCCTCTTTCACTCTGCGATGTGTTGCCGTTTTGTTATCATAACTTATGAATCACTTAACTTGATAAAGATCACTCGTGGGAGGAGCAAACGATGAGCTGACCTTGTTTGGTGTGTACCCGTTTCTATGTAGACTGGTGCACTCTGGCAGTGCCCGCAGTTCCCCGGCGCAGGGGGCAGACCTGGTGTTTGCCACTCGGACAGGTACAGGGCGAGGCATCGAATCCCATGTGTTCCGGGTGGAGACGCACTGGGACTTGTCCTCGTGGACCCGGGCGCTGGTGCAGGGGGGGCATGCCGCTGCAGAACTGATTAAGGAGATCTCCATTGGTGAGTGTATGTCTGTATCAGTGGAGGCTGCTGAGGGGAGGACGGCTCATAATAATGGCTGGAACGGAGCGAATGGAATGACACCTGTAAACCATGTGTTTGATATATTTGACACCGTTCTACTAATTCTGCTCCAGCCATTACCACGAACCCGTCCTCGCCAATTAAATCAAATCAAATTTTATTGGTCACATACACATGGTTAGCAGATGTTAATGCGAGTGTAGCGAAATGCTTGTGCTTCTAGTCCGACAGTGCATTAATATCTAACAAGTAATCTAACAAATTCACAACGACTACCTTATACACACAATGTAAGGGGATGGAATAAGAATATGTACATATAAATATATGGATGCGCAATGGCCGTGCGGCATAGGCAAGATGCAATAGATGGTATGAAATACAGTATATACATATGAGATGAGTAATGTAGGATATGTAAACATAATTAGTGGCATTATTTAAAGTGACTAGTGATACCATTATTACATCCATTTATTAAAGTGGCCAGTGATTTGAGTCTGTATGTTGGCAGCAGCCTCTCTATGTTAGTGATGGTTGTTTAACTATCTGATGGCCTTGAGATAGAAGCTGTTTTTCAGTCTCTCAGTCCCAGCTTTGATGCAACTGTACTGACCTCGCCTTCTGGATGGTAGCGGAGGGAAACAGGCAGTGGCTCCGGTTGTTGTTGTCCTTGATGATCGTTTTGGCATTCTGAGACATCGGGTGCTGTAGGTGTCCTGGAGGGCAGGTAATTTACCCCTGGTGATGCGTTGTGAAGACCGTACTACCCTCTGGAGAGCCTTGCGGTTGAGGGCGGTGCAGTTGCTGTACCAGGCGGTGATACAGCCCGACAGGATGCTCTCGATTGTGCATCTGTAGAAGTTTGTGAGAGTTTTAGGTGACAAGCCAAATTTCTTCAGCCTCCTGAGGCGCTGTTGCGCCTTCTTCACCACGCTGTCTGTGTGGGTGGACCATCTCAGTTTGTCCGTGATGTGTATGTCGAGGAACTTAAAACTTTAACTTTAAGGTGCCACCAACCTCCTGTGGTCTGTATTTCTAACATTGGTGAGTGGATGTATGTATAACGTTGGTTTGTTTAACTATCTGTATATATTATTGAGTGAGGCTTTGGAATCACATGATTCACTTCTCACTGTGATACAGGAAGTGGTGACAGAAAAAAGTTAATGTTAAAAAAAACTACTGTTCAATGGTAAAAGAAGGGGGAATGTTTCCACTCACGTTGAGTCTTCATTCCCTATTCCACTGCAACACAAACATATTCAGACTTTCTCTCACACACACACACACACACAAAGTTCTCACCCTCTCCTCTGTCGCTCAGGTTGCATGCTGAACAGGCAGGACGTTCGCCTCACGCTTCATTATGAGAAGGGCTTCACTGTGACCCGGGTGTCAAGGGAACCTGCAGTGGGCACTGTGCTCTTCAGATACCCCTTCGAGAAGCTCAAGATGTCCACAGACGATGGGATCCGCAACCTTTACCTGGACTTTGGAGGTCCAGAGGGCGAAATGGTACATGGCTGTTGGACACATTAGTGCATTTCAGAGTGTAATGGTCTAATAGTCCATTCAATGTAATGATTGATCTACTGTTTTATCTGGTCTTTGTCTTTTTAGGTGTTTGACCTGCACTCTGGCCCCAAGCCCGTGGTGTTTGTTCTTCATTCCTTCCTGTCGGCCAAACTGTCTCGTCTGGGCCTGCTGACGTGAAGAGGCTGGGGTCAGGCACATCAATAAATAGTCCTCTTTTTACTATGCATCATTCATCACAAGCATTCCAATGTATATGTGCTCTTTTTATGCATGTACTATGTTCTTGTCAGGTGAATGAGTGCTTTTTGTGAAGAACAGAGTATGTATTTGTTCATCTGAGTATGTGTAAATGCGATTGGGTTTGCAAGTTGTTGATTGAGTGTAAATGACCAAGAGCATACTGCCAGTGTGAATGGGTTTATACTTTTGCATTTGTGTTGGCTTTATAGTGCATGTTACCCAAAACCAGATAATTTGGCACATTATCTAAAATTACTTATAATCAGGATTGCCAACTGTGCCTTGTTACATGTAGTCATAAATGCTATTTTTATTGTGTAAAAGTTATTTGTCTTCAAAAGCTAATAGGTTTTAAAGCAAAGTAAGCGTTAAACATGCACAGCAATAGTATTATTCTTATACTGTAAACATGTAATTTCTGTATTGTTTATTTTTTTGTATGTATATCCTATGTTTAGCATGACTTGACTATGGAAAAAGTGATCTTATTTTGGAGCATTTACAAAATCACGGTGTAACACCAGTAACCCCTATGTTACCTGCCTCAAAGTCACCCTGCCCTCCAGTAGGCTAGCCACACCGCCAAACCATTGTCCCATGCTGCCTGAGAACACCACTTCCCTTTACCATTCCGTTCTGCATTGGCCTTAAGCCAAGTCTTTCTATTCGAGTTCATGATATGAGGTCATACCTAAGCTTCTCTGCCGTTCTGCTCTCTTCTTTTTCTGTGTTTCCTGTGGAAGTCCCTCATACACACCATGCAAACATCAGATGTTTCTGTCAATAGGCATCCACAGTAAAGTCCCTGAGGGGTCTGGGTCATGTTTTTGCCCATATACTCCATCATGGTCATATTACATAATTAAAATAAGCAAAATACTTAAAGAACGTTCAAAGATGTTCATTTGGCACTATATCTGGGAAAATGTCATTTCAGCTGCATTATGACTCATTTGTCTCAAGCCTTCTCTCTCTCTGTCTCATCTTCAAAACAGGCTTCAGGTCCAGTTAGTAAAAGCTTTGGATACTTTTAATAGCACAAATAGGATGCAATTATTTTTGTTTTATCCCTGTGTAAGCTTATCATGCTGTATGTTACCTCTGGCTCTGATTGCTACATTATGTCATGGCTCTTATTCGGACCCTGCTGGACCACATGATCCCCCAGCTTGACTTAATATGTAAGCAGATACTGTAAGTGGGGCCTAGTTGATGCTGCCAAGTGTATGTCTGAACTCCATCCCACTTCAGTCTCTGTACTTTTAATAATTGGTAGGTATCAATACAGATCTGTCAAACATTGTTTTTTAAAATGTTTATCATATCTTTGTCTTCCATTTTGTTGTGAGCAATGTACTGTTATTGCAAAGCATTTTTTTCAAGAAAGAGTGTTGAACCAAATGTATCTGTGGTAGCTTGCGTTTGACACAATCATTTAGCAGGACAGCATTGAAGAAACATTGCTGCGGCAAACCTGTTATGCTAAGTATTTTACACTTCCAAGCCTGCACTCTAAAATATATATGCAATGTATGAAAATGTAAATATCTATAAGAATAAAACCTGTTAATGCCCAGCTGTAACAGATGGTTTTGTTGTCTGATCATTACAGTGGAAAGAACTGGTTTAGAAAACCACACGGGGTAAAAATTACAAAGATTTCGGAATAACTGTTCCCTTCCTACCTCATTTTTTCCCCTGATTCCATGTCCGCTAGGCGGCAGAACTTCTTTTTTCTTTTTCTCTTTCGAGAGATGCAGACATTCTCATGTCTATGGTAGTTGTTGGGGGGTCGTCAGTAGTTACCACAGCCACAAAGTAATGGCTAAACCCCGTTTATTTCTACAATGTATCTTCTTAAAATCTGATTTTAAACCTAACCACACTGCTAACCTTATTCCTAACCCTAAATTAAGACCAGAAATGCATTTTTACGATATATAGCCAATGATGACTTTGGCTGTGGTAACTAGTGAAAACCGCGGCTGTCACAGAAAGAGGCATGTGTAGTTAACCTTAGTCATGCAGCAACCTCCCCTCTGAAAATATTGCAAACATATTTTGAAAGGTAACTTGAATTAGCATCAGAGACAGGAATTTGGGTGGAGTGCAGAGTGAGATGAAATGACAACGTCAACATTACAGGTAGGTTAGCTAGCTAGTTATCTAATGATAACTGTGTAAACATAATCTCTCACCATTGATGTGCTAATACTGCATTCATTATGTGTAGTGTGATTAACCAGGCTGTAATACAACTAATTGTTATATACAGCCTGAATCTAATGTCTGCAAATCGTGTAAATTACAAGATTTACAAGCCAGAATGTTATATAAAATGACATTTGTCGGTTTGTCTTTCAGCTACTTGAAATTTTAAACTAAAATATCTACAGCAAAATATTGTTTACCCGACTTTTTCTGAGAGCGGGTAGGTAGTTATATGGACGGTTCAGCACCCAGGTAAAGTTAGTTTTATATTGGATATTCGGTCTTCTCTCGTCAATTGTTATTGAACCAACTATGCCATGACAATGAAAACACTAAATTAAATACAATTTTATTTGTCACATTTAACCTTTATTTAACTAGGTAAGTCGGTTAAGAATAAATTCTTATTTAAAATGAGGGCCTACCCCAGCCAAACCCTAGCCCAGACAACGCTGGGCCAATTGTGCGCCGCCCTATGGGACTCCCAACCAGGGTCTGTAGTGACGCCTCTAGCATTGAGATGCAGTGCCTTAGACCGCTGCACCACTCTGGAGTTGAATACAACACGTGTAGACTACCGTGAAATGCTTACTTAGTCCTTTCCCAACAATGCAGAGTTTAAAAAGTAAGAAAATTGGCAAATATAAATAGAAAATAGTAACACAGTAAATAGCAATTGACCAGTCATGAGTCAATGTGCAGGGGGTACAAGGTAGTTGAGGTAATATGTAGGTAGGGGTTAAAATGACTAGGCAATCAAGATAGATAATTACAGAGCTGCATCAGCAAATGTAGAGAGTGTAAGGAGTGTGTGTGTGTTGTCACAATACCAACATTTTCCTAAGGATTTGATACCAGGCCAAGTATCATAATACCGAGTAGTATCACGATAGTGAGTAGTATCGCGATACCATGGGGGGAAAATTGAGTTACTTAGCTTTCTGTTCGCCCCAATGCTTGTTCCCGTTTTCGAAACGTTATGCACATTTGCTAGGCTACACAAAAAACCTGTCACTGATATTCACACTTCTACTCAATACAGCACATATTGAATTTAACTTCACACTGTTTACAATAACAGAATGGTGCATAGAATGGCTGATTTGCTCATATTTGCAAAGGCCTACCTGTGATTTGGCTGGAGGAATAGGAGGAAGGAATATACATGCATAATGATCTGCATGTCATTGTGGCAGTAAGGAGAAAACACTGAATGAAACCTTCTTTACTCTTTAAAACACACACACTCTCCCTCCCTCACACACTCTCTCTGTCTCCCTTTCTCAAATAAACACACACACACCACTTTCTCCTGCAAAAACACATGACCTACACACACTGCTCCCAACTTTAAAAACATTAGGCAACAAACAGAATGTAAGGAGCACCAGAAGGAGATTTATTTTCTATATATACTGAACAGAAATATAAACGCAAAAGGGAACAATTTCAAAGATTTTACTGAGTTACAGTTCATATAAGGAAATCAGTCAATATAAATAAATGCATTAGGCCCTAATCTATGGATTTCACATGACTGGGCAGGGATGCAACCATGAGTGAGCCTGGGAGGGCATAAGCCCACCCACTTGGCAGCCAGGCCCAGCCAATCAGAATGAGTTTTTCACAACAAAAGGGCTTTATTATAGACAGAAATACATAATTGAGTAACACAATACATTTTCAGATACTTCAGGATGATTTGGACAGGAAGTGTAAAAAGTTTATATAGGTACCATTAACCAGGTTTCCATCCAACCATTTTATGCGAGTGAAGTACATGTTGGATAAAAAATGTCACAACAGGGCTGATGGAAATTTGTCAGGAAACTTTCCAAAATACGCTAGACCAGATGGGATCTTTTTGTGTCGGTAAAATTACTTATGTGAGAAATTGCGTTGGAAACACCTTTATGCGCAAATATTCATATAATAACCATGTCGAAGTAAACTTGGATTCACGCAATGTATGTTGTGTGGTCCTCCCACTACGACTGGGGAAAGCATGCAGTTTATTAGGCTACTGATTAAATAAGTTATGATGAACTTCACAGAGTGGTGAAAGTGCACGGTGATGAGCTTGATGCTCCTTTCCAATAAATATTGAGGGTCTTATTCTGGTGACATGCTGATCGATGCTTGGCTGCCGTTTGGCAAATAAAAAGAATCTCGCTCTTTTGTCCGTAATAATCTCATCATGCACGCTATTCCCACTGTATCTACAAGCTGGTGGCTAGAGTACACGTTCCTAGACCAGAATGGCCACATTCAATATATAATATAACACACAGTTTTTTATGACAAAACAATCAGTACAGTTGAAAATATGATGGAAACCCATTTAACTTGTAGTTTTTATTCGGTACATGAGAATTTAACTGCAAGTTATTTTTATGTACACTATGTCATCACACACATCCTTTTATCCGCAACAAGTCAATTTGATGGAAACACATCTCTGTTGGGATAATGTGCATATTGTTTTTATGCAGATTTTAGAATATTCGCATGAAAATCTGTCGCCAATTGGATGGAAACCTAGCTAATGACTTGCATCGGATTTGTGCTAGAAATGCTAAATAGGTAGCATTTGAAACAGTGAACAACAAAACCAACGCATGGATTGCTGTCAAACCAATATGTAATTTGAGTGAACTAGCCCTTTAAAGGGGGGGGGGGGGGGTATTTTAAAAATAAATCACCTAGAACAGCACCATCTAGTGGTCAGAACCTGGTAATATCCGGATGTAGGATGGAACAAAAACCTAACTGACTTAACAATGACTAATTTCTCAGAACAGGGGGGGAAAAACTCACCAAATTCACTGGAAATACATTACATAGGATGAAGAAACAATATTCCGAGCCAAAGCTCCATACTATATTTCAGACATAGAAAACTGAGATTGTATACTCATTGGTGGGGTGGGATTGGCATGGGGTGTGAAGGGTTCGTGGGTGGCTTTTGGCCGTTTCTTTGGATTCCTCATGTCTAACTCATTGTTAGAAAAAAGTTTGGTCCAAATCGTATGTTAGGTAATATATTATTGTTATATTATCCTATTAATTAAAATGGCCAATTTGGGTGCAATCAATTTGCTTAATTTCTCAGAAATTGAATTATATATATTTTTTAAATTAGGCAGGAATGTTAATTGTTTTTGTTTCTAACAACAACAAAAAAACATTTCAGAACAATCTGAGATGGTGTGTGTGTCGAAATCCTCTTTCTTGTGCTTTTTGAGGTGGAACGACCCCAGGTGCCTTTTGGTCCAGACTTGGTTCAACGGTACCACTTGCCATGTGGTAGCAGAGTGAACAGGCTGTGGCTGGGGTCCTGACAATTTTCCATGCCTTCCTCTGACACCTCCTGGTATAGAGGTCCTGGATGGCAGGGAGATCGGCCCATGTGATGTACTGGGCTGTCCACACCACTCTCTGTAGTGCCTTGCGATCAAGGGTGGTGCAATTGCCATACCAAGCGGTGATGCAGCTAGTCGAGATGCTCTCAATGGTGCAGCTGTATAACTTTTTGAGGATCTGAGAGGCCATGCCAAATCTTAACATACACCTGAAGGAAAAAGAGGCGCTGTCGCGCCTTCTTCACGACTGTGTTGTGTGTACCATGATAGATCCTTAGTGATGTGGACACGGAGGAACTTGAAGCTCTCAACCCGCTCCACTACAGCTCTGTCAATGTGGATGGGGTCGTGCTCGCCCCTCTGTTTCCTGTAGTCTATGATCAGCTCCTTTGTCTTGCTGAGGGAGAGGTTGTTGTCCTGTCACTACACTGCAGGGTCTTCGACTTCCTCCCTGTAGGCTCTCACATTGTTGTTGGCGATCAGGCCTACCACCGTCGTGTTGTCAGCAAACTTGATGATGGTGTTGGAGTTGTGTGTGGCCACACAGTTGTGGGTGAACAGGGAGTACAGGAGGAGCCTAAGCACACACCCCTGAGGGGCCTCCGTGTTGAGGGTCAGCGTGGCAGATGTGTTGTTACCTACCCTCACCACCTGGGGATGGCTGTCAGAAAGTCCAGGATCCAGTTGAAGAGGGAGGTGTTCAGTCCCACAATACTTGTTCTCCCCACTGTACCTACAGGCTCTCTAAAAAGTCTGGTAAACAACACTTTCCTGTGGACCTTTAGTCTCAAATTTCGTACAGCTGAAGGACAAACCGCACAGAAAACCAACAAGAGTAAATAAAAATGTTATTGTATTCAACGTTCTGGCTTGTAAGGAACATTAACACGATTTTGCAGGCATTCGTTTCAGGCTGTATATACCAATGTATTGTGTAGCTTGCTAGCCACATCATAAATTAAACTTATAGTTTGCGTTAGTTACCAGTTAAATTGTATGCGGTTATTTAGCCCAATAATGGACTAAAGTAGCCTAACTTTTTTTAGGGTTAGGGTCCCCACACGTCCGTATTTCCATGTTACAGCGCTTGTTTACGGAAAACAGACGGAAGATAAGAGGCATATCTGTGCTAATTAGCGTTAGTTATCTGCGTCTCCGAACACCTGTGTTTAAATGGAAGACTGACGCCAAAAACATGTCACTGAAAAATACTGTTGGCTAGAACTAAGTTAAAACCGGTTAAAACAGTGTACATTAAGTTTATATGTTACATTTGTGACATTATTTTGATGTGATATGTAAGTAGAGGGGTTTATGTTTCCATAACCGTACCACAATTGAGAATCGATTCACGTTTAGATGGAGTATTTGGCTGTTTTGGCTTTCAGAGCCAATTCGCCTCTAAACAGAACATGTAAGGTCCTTGGACTATAAAGGTGTAGTAATTTAACAATTTTTTATTATTATTTCTTGCTTATGTGAAAGATAAATTCCTTGTTTCCAAAACCGTACTGAAAGTTCTGCGTTTTAACGTTCAGAATGAGCGTTGGAGCTCTTAATAAAACTTCCCCGGCCAGAAGATACTATCGTCAATAGGCGCTAAAGGTAGTTAGCATCGATGAATGGGTTAGCTGTTATTGAATTGTACATTATTAGCTACCAACCATAGAGTGTTTAATCTAGCTAGGTAACTAGCTAGCTACACTTGTTGTCAGTGACACATGTAACTGTTACTTAAGCTGAGAAATCTCAACTCTCCACGTACAGTGCCTTGACTTTTTCTACATTTTATCGTATTGCAGCCTGAATTTAAAATGTATTAAATTGAGATGTGTCACAGGCATACACACAATACCCCATAATGTCAAAGTGCAAAGATGTTTAAAAGCTGAACTGTTTTGAGTCAATAAGTATACAACCTCTTTGTTATGGCAAGCCTAAATAAGTTCAGGATAAAAAGTGTGCTTAACAAGTCACATAATAAGTTGCATGGACTCACTCTGTGTGTAATAATAGTTTTAACATGATTTTTGAATGACTACCTCATCTCTGTACCCCACACATACAATTATCTATAAGGTCCCTCAGTCGAGCAGGGAATTTCAAACACTTATTCAACCACAAAGACCAGGGAGGTTTTCCAATGCCTCGCAAAGAAGGGAACCAATTGGTTAAAAAAAAGCAGACATTGAATATCCCTTTGAGCATGGTGAAGTTATTAATTATACTTTGGATGGTGTATCAATACACCCAGTATTGACTTTAAAACAGTTACAGAGTTTAATGGCTGTGACAGGAGAAAACTGAGGATGGATCAACAACAGTGTAGTTACTCCACAATACTAACCTAAATGACAGAGCGAAAAGAAGGAAGCCTGTACAGAATAACAAATATTCAAAAACATGCATCCTGTTTGCAATAGAGCACTAAAGTAAAACTGCAAAAATGTGGCAAAAAAATCATTTTATTATGGACTGAATACAAAGCGTTATGTATGGGGCAAATCCAATACAACACATCACTGAGTACCACTCTCATATTTTCAAGCATGGGAGTGGTTGTATCATGTTATGGGTATGCTTGTCATCGGCTAGCACTAGGGAGTTTTTTTTTAAATTAAAATAAACGGAATAGAGCTAAACACAAATCCTAGAGGAAAACCTGGTTCAGTCTGCTTTCCAACAGACACTGGGAGACAAAGTCACCTTTGTCACGACCCCTCCTCTGCAGTGCAGGGGGCGGTTCCTCCTGCAGGCAGAGGAGGGTTGTTAGTGATTGGAGTCACCTGGGCTCAGGGTATTTAAACTGTTGCTTCACTAATCTTTCTCTGCTCCTCCAGGTATGATCCTGTTTTGTTTGTTCCGTTGTAGTTTTGACTCAGTCATATTCACGCTTCCATGCACTTTACATACACCTTACATTATGATACTTCCACACCTCATTACTTTTTCTTTGTTTAAAGTTAATAGTTTTGTTTAGAATAAAGAACCTTTTTAATTGGCCTATACCTGTTGTTCGTGTCCCCTTATTTTTGTCACAGGCTATGAGCCGGCCTGTGACAAGTTGGGGCTCATCCGGGATAGTAGTTAACTTGGGTTAGTTTAATTCAGATTGACAACATTTTTTGTTTGAGGGGATGTTTTGGTTGGGCAATTTTGTTGAAGAGAGCGTTGAGAGCCATGTGTTCTTTTGGTTCAGTTAGCTTGGTAGCTAAGCAATTCACTCTGTGTTTTTCTGGGTTTTGTTCAGGTGGGAGTCCTCTCCTGTTCAGGTATATCAGCAAGTGTCCATAGGAAGCTTGTGGTGTTTTTGTTTTAGGTGGCAGTGAACGTGGGTAGAGCATCCCTTTCCCGTTTCCCCTACATCGGCTCGGGAGCACCTCCGTGGTTATGGGAAGGCCGCCAGTTTCTGGTTGTCTTTTCCACTCCACTGGTTTTGTGTGCATAAAACCCCACCACGTGACTGCACGAAGACCAGGGCCAGTTAGTTGTTTTTGGAGGATAGTGGGGTGTGGCTCCTGTCCTTGAACCCAGACTGACAGCAGGTGAGTTGTGTGTTTTTGGATCATTTGTAATAGTTGTATTGGTTGAGGAAAATGTCTTCCATTTTGAGTAGTTTTGTTCAAGCTCCTTCCGAGGTAGCCGGCTCATAGCCTGTGACAAAAATGAGGGGACACGAACAACAGGTATAGGCCAATTAAAAAGGTTCTTTATTCTAAACAAAACTATTAACTTCAAACAAAGAAAAAGGAATGAGGTGTGGAAGTATCATAATGTAAGGTGTATGTAAAGTGCATGGATGCGTGAATCTGTGTGTGTGAATATGACTGAGTGAAAACTATGCAAAACTACAAAGGAACAAACAAAACAGGATCATACCTGGAGGAGCAGAGAGATTAGTGAAGCAACAGTTTAAATACCCTGAGCCCAGGTGACTCCAATCACTAACGACCCTCTGCCTGCAGAGGGGTCGTGACACCTTTCAGCAGGACAATAACCTAAAACACAAGGCCAAGAATACCCTAAAAAAAATGTTTTTTACTTTGACATTATGGGGTTGTGTGTAAATTGGTGATAAAAAAAAGTCTAGTTAATCCATTTTTAATTCAGGAAGTAGCACAATAAAATGTGGAAAAAGTCAAGGTGTATGAATACTTTCTGAAGGCACTGTACAAGTACAAGGAAGTTGAGTGGCGACGAGTACAAAATCTTAAATTCTAACTATTGTTTCTATGTTTTGTGTAAAGTCTGGGATTTTTTTGTTTGCTGATATCCATATTTGTTAAAACGTTTGTCAAATACAGCCACCGACTGTTTCCTCATTTGGGCAATGAGTATTTGTAGACGTAGGCCTATGTAATCTGATATATCCACGGCGCATGCAGTTGTTGTCGGGGTTAACTGTCTTGCTCAAGGGCAGAACGGTAGATCTTTCTACCTTGCTCAGGGATTTGAATCAGCGACCTTTCGGTTACTGACCCAATTAACCGCCAGGCTACCTACCGCCCCAGATCTGATGTGCTTGGTCAAAAGACTAATTAGTGGGGGAAAAATCTGAATTGGGCTGCCTGTGTAAATGCAGCCTTAGAGCAACAGAAATGAGAAAACAGTCAGTGGTTCTATTTGACCAAAGATTTATTAAAAGTATGGGTTTCAGCAAACATAGAAATGCCTCTTCACACAGGACAAACATAAGTACACAGTAAGGCTTTAAGATTTTTACAGCTAGTAAGTATCGACTGACAGTGACTCAATGTAGTCGGAGCACCAGTCCGCCCACACTTGTCGCCAGTCAAATGCGTTGTACTTGTACATGGAGAGTTGGGATTTCTCAGCTACTGATACTTAGGCAATGATGTCCTTAATGGATTGTCAAGTCTATAAGTATTAGGCTGGTAGGTAATTACTTCTCTGTCAGTGGAGGCTGCTGAGGGGAGTACGGCTCATAATAATGGCTGGAATGAAGTAATGGCTTGAATGGTGTGAATGGTATCAAACACATGAAAACCATGTGTTTGAACCCATTCCATTCACGCCATACCGGACATTATTATGAGCCGTCCTCCCCTCAGCAGCCTCCACTGTCTGTTAATGTCAGCTTTTATCACAGTTACTGGACTCTACCATGATGTTTTCATGTATATCTTTCATCCCTTCCTTTCTCTTCCCTTACGCAGAAAGCGATAGATCTTGTGACCAAAGCCACAGAGGAGGATAAGAACAAGAACTATGAGGAGGCTTTGCGCCTTTACCAGCATGCAGTGGAGTACTTCCTGCATGCTATCAAGTGTGAGTGTAAAATGTAATCTTCTACTGGCCGCAGTCCCATTTTTTTAAGTGTGCAGAGGGGAACATAGCTTGTGTTTTTGGGAGGTAAACATTGATTTAGAAAATACTTAATGGATGGTAGGTGGTTAAAAAGTAATGTTTTTTTATTTATTTTCTCCAGATGATGCACACAGTGACAAGGCAAAGGAGAGCATACGTGGGAAGTGTATGCAGTACCTAGACCGGGCAGAGAAACTCAAAGATTACTTGAAGAACAAAGAAAAAGCGGGGAAGAAGCCTGTCAAGGAAGCACAGAGTAATGATAAGTAAGTTGTCACACATTTGTTCACACAGACACTGTCCTGCATTAACAAAAGCATACCTAGGAAATAACACTTTGAAAATAGATCATAAAAACTGTGCATGCATGCATTGCAGACAATGACAAGGGCCACACAGTCACCAGCACCAAATAGTTTGTTTCACATTTAGAAATGTATATTCCTTCTAGGAGTGACAGTGACAGCGAGGGTGAAAATCCAGAGAGAAAGAAACTGCAAGAGCAACTAATGGGTGAGTGTTTATCTCCTCTTTCACATGTCGGCTGTCTAAACTGTGTCTCATGTACATGAAGGAAATTAACTTAGATGGTTCACTGATTCTTGTCCTGGTACAGGTGCCATTGTAATGGAAAAGCCCAATGTTCGGTGGAACGATGTGGCTGGACTAGAGGGAGCTAAGGAGGCCTTGAAGGAAGCCGTAATCCTGCCCATTAAATTCCCTCACCTCTTCACAGGTTAGAATGTCTTTATTTCTCCCAAACATCATCTTTCTCACTATCTTCTGTGTGGACGTGTCACCATAACGATATACTACTGTATGTGTATTCTGTCTATTTGTTCGTTATGCTTGAATTTGTCTCTGGTTGCAGGCAAACGCACTCCATGGAGAGGGATTCTACTCTTTGGACCCCCTGGGACAGGAAAGTCTTACCTGGCCAAAGCAGTAGCCACAGAAGCCAACAACTCCACCTTCTTCTCTGTGTCATCATCAGACCTCATGTCCAAGTGGCTTGGAGAGAGTGAGAAGTGAGACATAATTTTTATTTGTAATTCTGTTTGTGTAAATCCCCATTATGCATGCATCCACAAATGATTAGATCCATTTTTTCTCACTCATACTCATGTGTCCTGTGAAATGTTTGTGCCTCTCTTTCTCTCTCCATCCGTCAGACTGGTGAAGAACCTGTTTGATCTTGCCCGCCAGCACAAGCCCTCCATCATCTTTATTGACGAGGTGGACTCGCTCTGTGGCTCCAGGAATGAGAATGAAAGTGAGGCAGCCCGGCGGATCAAGACAGAGTTCCTGGTACAGATGCAAGGTGAGAGATTAGTCACTACACCCACTCCCCACCATCTGCCAAGACAGCTATTACACTTCAGACCAAACAAACACCTCATCAGAGAAGACTTAATCCTCTCCATCAGTTGACTTGAACCTTTCCGATTCAATGCACGTTCCATATGAGCAACAGGCTTACATAGAGTTCTCATGCCTCCTCTCTGATTGACAGGTGTGGGCAACAACAATGATGGAATCCTTACCCTTGGGGCCACTAACATTCCCTGGGTTCTGGATGCTGCCATCCGCAGAAGGTCAGTGGTCAAAATAGGAGGACAGGGTCAAGTTGGGATGGGACATAGGTTTGTTGTTTAACATATTCACAGAAGTAATGATAAAGCCTGAATATTTGCTGAAACTGTGTGTACCTATTCATGTAGATTCCATTGAGTGGAAGACCAGCCCTGGATTTCTTGAAATGTTTGTAGAACAATAGATACGCACCCAAAATGGGATTTTTTTGGTTTTGTATTGTTCAAGCTACAATAATTTCCTAATGTCGTAGAAATATTGGTCCAATAATATTTCTCGGATACCGGAACTTGTGAATTCAAATGTAACAAGCCGAGCTGGTCCACGGATCAACTGTTTTTCCCAGCCCCAGCACACTCCTTTTATACAGTTTCATCCTTACATTACATACATAGTCACTTCTCTCTATTTAAATTAACTCTTTTTGGCTTTGGCCACTATTGTTTCCCACCCTAAGTTCTTTCTTTGAGGCAGGCCTTTTCCCGCCACTACAAATCACTTAACCTATTATATTTGTGGTGCAACTGTGAAAGTTTGTTTGAAAAAATATTGGGGGCCCCTACCAGGCTGCAGTCACAAGTACATTCATTATATAGATTATATCAGCACCCACCAGGCTATAGTCATAAGTATTCTGTTTCAGTACATTATTATTTCACAATATGCTACTGAAAAATCACCATACTAACAGATGCAATAAAGTAATCATCAAGCATTCTCATCAGTACATTATGTCACCGTCAGGTTTGAGAAGCGTATCTACATCCCTCTCCCAGAGGAGCCTGCTAGGTCCCAGATGTTCCGCCTGCACCTGGGCAACACGCCCCACAGCCTGAGTGACACAGACCTTCGTCAGCTTGCCAAAAAGACAGAAGGCTACTCTGGGGCTGACATCAGCATCATTGTACGAGATGCCCTCATGCAGCCTGTCAGGAAAGTGCAGTCAGCCACACACTTCAAAAAGGTTATACACTTGATATAGTAACTCCATTATAGTCAACTCATGTACACCACATTAAAGGTGTATCTCTTTCCCTACTATTAAGACTATTTAAGATAGTTTGTTTGTTATGCTATTCTAGGTTCGAGGGGCGTCCCGTGCCAACAGTCAATTGATGGTGGATGACCTTCTGACCCCGTGTTCGCCTGGGGACCTGGCTGCCATAGAGATGACATGGATGGAAGTGCCTAGCGACAAGCTGCTGGAGCCCATCGTCTGCATGGTATCAAGCACACATCCACAACCAGGGCTCTGAAGTGTGACCATTTTGGTCACATATGCTCCTAAATATTTTGCTATGCAACCTGACATTTTATTTTGGGAGCGATGTGCATCTTGATGAATTGTCACCCGGATAACCGGATGTACCGTTGTTTTCGAGTGCCCGAGAGAGAAAGTGAGTGAGTGCAGATTTGTTACTGTCACGGTTGCACCACTGCTACAGGGAAAACGGATTGTAAAAAGGTAAACAGATAAAAAGATATGATCCATATTACGAACGCAATGTTTTTTTCTTCCGATCGTGAATTGGCTATACATTCATAAACCATTTAGCGGGCTGTTCCAAAACCACTCGCGGGAATTTGTTTGGACATTGTTCAATCATGTAACCTCATTAGCTAGCTAATAACCTGGTTACTTAATTTCCAGTATATCCATACATTTGGGGGCACAGAAAGAAAGGAAAGGGGATAGATATCTTCTTCAGGAAATCAGTGATCATAACTAGTGCCAGTTGTTTGTATTTTTGTGTTTTTTTTACCAGTAATGCCAGCATTATCCACTAGGTTTGCTGCGTGTAACAAATCTTAAGAAATGTTCTTTAATTGCGTGAGTGTTTGGTGGGGGATCACCTAAGCCAGGGAAGGCGGAGCTCTATGAATCTTAATTGCACAAAGCCTATTATTTGTCAGGGAATATTATTTGTAGATCAGTGATTCTACACCTCACTTTGCTCAAGCTGATCCTCTCCAATGGACTTGGAAGTTGTAGTAAAACATTTGTCAATTAGGGGCAGTTTAAAGGGAGAGGGATTAGCAGTTTAAAGGGAGAGGGATTAGCAGTTTAAAGGGAGAGGGATTAGCTAGGTTTCTATCCATTTGACAATGGATTTTCATGTGAATATTCTAAAATCTGCATAAATAAAATGTTCCCACCAGTAGTGTTTCCACCAAACAGACTTGTTGTGGATAAAAATCAGTGCCTTATGACATATTGCAGACAAAATGTCCTTTTTGGTAAAGTGTTCATGTACTGAATAAAAATCTAAGGTAAAATTCGAATTTTCTAGTCTTCTGATAGTTTTGTCCCAAAATATAAAATGTGCCTACTATGGTATTGGCACGTGCACTCTTGCCAACAGCTCACAGATACAGTGCCAGTAGGCTAGTCTACATTTAGGTATTTGGTATTTTATTAAGATCCCCATTAGCTGCTGCGAATGCCGCAGCTACTCTTCCTGGGGTCCACACAAACATGAAACATAATTCAGAACATTAATAGACAAGAACATACATTTAAAAATGGCACACATAGCCTATACACTATATCAATACATACACACAAAATATATTTGATAAATAGGGGAGAGGAGTTGTGCCTTGAGTTGTTGCTATATCTGTTTTTTGAAACCAGGTTTGCTGTTCATTTGCGCAATATGAGATTCATAGAGCTACGCCTCCCCTGGCTTAGGTGATCCCCCCCCCCCCCCCCCACCAAACATTTACACACAACCAGGCAGGCCAATTTATTGATTAATAGACCATTAATTAATGTCCATTTCCTAGGATGTTCTACCTGCAGCAAACCTAGTGGATAATGCTGGAAATACCAGTCAAAGAAAAGAAACACAAAAACCAACCAAAACAACTGGCCCTGATCATGTTATAGCAATGAACTTGAAGCTCTTAAAGAAACAGTGTACAATGTAATGGGTAGTGGTAGTGCTTTAACACAGTGTAGAAACCTAATATTACAAAATGACCGTAACTTAAATTACAGGTTTTTGTATCAACATTTTTGCTTTTTATAATAAACAAATGTCTTTATAGGGTTAGTTTCTAGCGTTCAAAATATCAGTTTCTATGATTCAAATGTAGCTGGAAATTAATATAGGCCCAATATTGACTGTATCTAAAAGAAAATACAATAATTTAGAGCCACTCACAATGTTCAGTCACATTCTGTTCATACATACATGCTGTTTTTCAACATACACATTGAGGTATTACACATTTATACAAATGCTAAACCATGCTCATATGTTTGTCCGCTGTGTGTGAACAGTGCTAATGGTTTGTTATCTGCTTTGTGTCCTCTGCCCTCCAGTCTGACATGCTGCGGTCCCTGTCCACCACGCGCCCCACAGTCAACACGGAGGACTTGTTCAAGGTCAGGAAGTTCACAGAGGACTTTGGACAGGAGGGTTGAGAGAGCCTTGTCATCTGGAGCTTAACATCTCCTTACCCTGTGTGGTGGAAATTAAATATTAATTACATACTATACTGTTTAATTAGACATACTATGCTGTTTTACATAGAGATTTGTCTATTGTTATATGTTAGTTTTTTTACTGATACAGACTTGTCTTGTGTGACTTAGTGGGAAGAGCAGGGAGGAACAGAGTGGTGGCGATATCAGCTATCTTGATCTACACAGACGAGCTAAATTACGTTTTATATCTCTGTTCCCAGGGCCTGTTTCTGCACATCTGCTAAACTGTCACGTAGACAAAATAGGTTGTACTTTTTCTATAAGAGGAGAGATACAACTCTGTTATTGCGCTTTCCTAACGATGCACCGATTGAGTGGTTGTTATTGATTGCTTCATTTTGGCTAATCTTATAATGAAGTTGAAGAATACAGTCTCTCTCCTTTTGGTTAGAATTACCACCACACCTGCCAATTCTTTTCTCGAGCCCCATTCAAACGACCAAGTTTGACTAACCTGCATTGGCAAGAGTGATGGAGCATTTTAACTTCATGTACAGTATATTCTTTCCCTCCGATCATTCACTATTGCAGTCCTGAAGACAGAAAGACTATTTATTTCTCTGCCATTTTGCACTTTTTTTAAGTTATTTGAAGTTAATAATTATGAACGAGAGGTATTGAAGCACTTTTGAACAATTACACGTTTCATTGTTTTCTTGTCTCTCGTGTGTAAGTGCATACATGTCTTTTATTCAATGTGTCAGTCTTAATGTATGTCTTTTATGTGTATGATTTCTGTTTGCTTTTTAATTTGAGTATTGACTGACCATAGCTGCTCCAGTGTTGCCACCTCTCCCAATCCCCACTAGAGCTGTCCCTATGTTACAAGTAGTGTTACTTACACTATTTATGATTATTTATTTTATTATATTTCATCTTGTCAGTTGTTGTGGGGGAGGCGTTTACATTTTAGTATTTCTCTGTTGACATGTGAGTGAAGATGGGGATGAGCATATTTGTATTTCTGGATTTGAACATTGAAAATAATATTTCCACAACAGACACTATCATATTGTTCCAATACTGTTGTCATAATAGTATTGCTGTGTCTCTGTATAGATGGGGGTATCGGTTCAGTAATACTTAAGTCAGTTCTGCTCCCAAGGGGATCTCACTCCTGTTACATGTAGCTATGATAACCAAGATACCCTGACTTAATAAAACCTGAATTCAAAAAGAACAAGATGTGCTTTTCATGATTCAATTTTAACTTTATCCCCGTTATAATATAGATCACCGGCTAATATTTACACCCTTTCCTTATTATTTTCTACCCACATTTTTGTCCACAACTTTTTAATCAAGTACTAATTTAACAAATACATACTGCTTTTCCAATTGATGTGAACATTCCACACAAATATTCATTTAAAGTTTATTATAATTAAACTACAATATTCAAAGGATTAAAAAAGGATATATACACATGAATAAAGCATAACAAATCCTCTTGGTTACTTGAACCTCACTGTCAAAGGTTAACCAACATCCATTCTAACAATGTAACGGTGGTCCTCCTCCTCTTCAACCGAAAAGGAGTAGTTATGGAACCAAGGCGCAGCGGGTTGTGATGACATAATTTATTTACAGAAAGACGAAAAACACGAACTTGACTAACCTAACAAAACAACAAAACGGAGTAGACAAAACCTGGACATGCGAACTCACATACAACGCAGAACAGGAAAATAGACTACACAAAAGAAGGATGTACAAAAACAAACCGAACAGTCCCGTATGGTGCGACAAACACTGACACAGGAGACAACCACCCACAACGAACACTGTGAAACAACCTACCTAAATATGACTCTCAATTAGAGGAACGCCAAACACCTGCCTCTAATTAAGAGCCATACCAGGCAACCCTTAAACCAACATAGAAACAGAAAACATAGAATGACCACCCAAACTCACGTCCTGACCAACTAACACATACAACAAACTAACAGAAATAGGTCAGGAACGTGACATAACCCCCCCCCCATAAGGTGCGAACTCCGGGCGCACCAGCACAAAGTCTAAGGGAGGGTCTGGGTGGGCATCTGACCACGGTGTCAATAGTCAATCCCAGCTTACATCTCCCCCTACAAATGACCACCCTCATATTACCCCCACTTAATCTTTTGGGTAACATCGACACAAGGGGCAGCACAGGGATAGAGGGATAGCTCAGGACAGAGGGATAGCTCAGGATAGAGGGGCAACTCCGGACTGAAAGGCAGCTCCGGACAGAGAGACAGCTCTGGACTGAGGGGCAGTTCTGGATAAATAGCCGCTCTGGGCTGAGGGACAGCTCATGACTGGCTGACGACTCTGGACGCTCATGGCTGGCTGACGGCTCTGGACGCTCATGGCTGGCTGACGGCTCTGGACGCTCATGGCTGGCTGACGGCTCTGGACGCTCATGGCTGGGCAGTACTCACGGGCTTTTCCGGCTTCCGTGCCAGATGCGTCCCCTCATAATGCCGGTTCCTCTCTCCGGTTTCCTCCGCTCTCCGAGCTGCCTCCAGCTGTTCCCATGGGCGGTGATTTACTCCAACTTTAGCCCATGGTCCCTTTCCTTCCATGATTTCCTCCCAAGACCAGAAATCCTGTTTCGTGCGCTGTCCGTTTACCCGCTGCTTGATCCGGGTTTGGTGGGTGGTTCTGTAACGGTGGTCCTCCTCCTCTTCAACCGAAAAGGAGGAGTAGTTATGGAACCAAGTCGCAGCGGGTTGTGATGACATAATTTATTTACAGAAAGACGAAAAACACGAACTTGACTAACCTAACAAAACAACAAAACGGAGTAGACAAAACCTGGACATGCGAACTCACATACAACGCAGAACACACGAACAGGAAAATAGACTACACAAAAGAAGGATGTACAAAAACAAACCGAACAGTCCCGTATGGTGCGACAAACACTGACACAGGAGACAACCACCCACAACGAACACTGTGAAACAACCTACCTAAATATGACTCTCAATTAGAGGAACGCCAAACACCTGCCTCTAATTAAGAGCCATACCAGGCAACCCTTAAACCAACATAGAAACAGAAAACATAGAATGACCACCCAAACTCACGTCCTGACCAACTAACACATACAACAAACTAACAGAAATAGGTCAGGAACGTGACAAACAAAGCAATGTTGGTGAATTCAATTTAACCTATCATGTTAATCACATACTTTGGGGTATTCAGACACAAAATAAAACTTAAGGCTGAACTGTGGAATACTTGAAAGCTTACTATTACCAAGTGGTGTAAAGTACTTTAGTAAAAATACTTTAAAGTACTACTTAAGTTGTTTTTTTTTGGGGGGGGGGGGGTATCTGTACTTTACTTTGTATATTTTTGACAATTTTTACTAGATTCCTAAAGAAAATGTACTTTTTACTCCATATGTTTTCCCTGACACCCAAAAGTACTCGTTACATTTTGAATGCTTAGTAGGACAGGAAAATTGTCCAATTCACACACACTTATCAATAGAACATCCCTGGTCATCCCTACTGCCTCTGACCTGGCAGACTCACTAAACACAAATGCTTAGTTTGTAAATTATGTCTGAGTGTTGTAGTGTGCCCCTGGCTATCCGTCAATAAAAAATAAAAATACATTTCAAAAAATTGTGCAAACTGGTTTGCTTATTATAAGGATTTTGAAATTATTTATATTTAAGTATATTTAAAACCAAATCCATTTGAATAATTACCGCTATGTACATGCATTCTATGACAATTAACATGTTTTTACAACCAGGCACATTTTCTATGTGTAGTAGTGAACATGTCCATACAGTGCATTCGGAAAGTATTCAAACCCCTTAACTTTTTCCACATTTTGTAACATTACAGCTTTATTCTAAAATGTATTAAATAGTTTTGTCCCTGTAACGTAGACGATGGGAGTCGAGAAGCAGGTAAGTTTAATAAAACAAAGAACGATACAACATAGGAGTAGCATCTGAACATGGAACATAAACAATACTGCCTGGGGAAGGAACCTAAGGGAGTGCCAGATATAGGGGCGTTAATGAGTGAGGTAATGGAGTCCAGGTGTGCCTTCAGGTGAGTGTAATGATAGATGCCAGGACCAGTGGTTATTAAACCGGCGACGTCGAAAGCCGGAGAGGGAGTAGATGTGACAGTACCCCCAATCCACCCTAGACGTGCTGAAATAGAGGGGTGTCGTGGGAGACAACCTCAGCCAGGGGACCAGGAACCCCCGGCCTAAGAAGGAGGGTGAGATACGGTAGTCAGAGGGGAGCTGCAATCTATACGTCACCTCATTGACCCTCCGGAGAACCTTGAACGGCCCCACAAACCGGGGGCTCAGCTTCTTGCAGGGCAGGCGTATATGTCCCAGAACACAGGGGCTACGACACGAGAGGAAGGAATTATGGGTGCAATCGTAGAGACGGGACAGGGCATCGGTTTTGGTGTTCTTTGAACCTGGGCGACAGGTCAGTGTGAAGTCAAATCTAGTAAAGAAAAGGCCCACCTTGCTTGGCACGGATTCAGCGTCCTCGCTGTCCGTATGTACTCCAGGTTCCGATGGTTGATGAGGCTGACAAATGGGTTGGTGCCCTCCAGCCAGTGTCTCCACTCCTCTAATGCCAACTTCACCGCCAGGAGCTCTCGATCACCGAAGTCATAATTCCTGTCTGTAGGGTACAGTTTCTTAGAGTAATACATTTTTTGTGGATTACCTTGTCGGTGAGACAGAACAGCCCCCACGCCTACCTCTGAAGCATCCATCTCTACAACAAAGGGTAGCATGGGATCTGGGTGTTTGAGCAATAGGGCGGAGGTGAAACGTCCCTTCAGCAGGCGTAAGTCCTCGTCAGCTGCAGGACTCCACACCAACCTATGGGGACCACCCTTGAGGAGAGAGGTGAGAGGAGAGGCGATGGAGCTAAAGTTCCTGATGAAACTGCGGTAGAAGTTGACAAATCCCCCAAACCGTTGTAACCCATTTATGGTGGTTGGGACAGGCCATGACCTGACCGCATCTACCTTCTTGACGTCCATCTTCACTCCTTGCTGGTTGATTTGGTAGCCTAGAAAGGAGACAGCTTCCTGATGAAACTGGCACTTCTCTGTGTTGACATACAGTTGGTTAGCCAGGAGGCGTTCCAGAACTACTCGGACGTGAGTGATGTTATCCTCTAAGGTAGAAGACCAGGATGTTGATGATATACATGACCACCTAACATCCGAGCATGTCCCAGAACACTGCATTGACAAATCCCTGGAACACTGACGGAGCATTGGCTAAACCAAAAGGCGTCACCAAGTACTATTAGTGACCAGACGTCGTGTAAAAAGCTGTCTTTCATTCATACCCCTCCCGGATGCAGATGAGATTGTATGCACTCCGCAGGTCCAATTTGGTAAAGATCCGGGACCCACAGAGCTGTTCTATGGCTGCCGGCTGCAACGGGAGAGGGTATCGGAACTTGGTGGTGATCTCCTTCAGTCCTCTGTAATCAATACACGGCCATAAAACCTCCATCCTTCTTAGCCACGAAGAAAAAGCCTGCAGACGCAGGAGAGGTGGACGTGCGGATGAAACCTTGTTGGAGCACCTCATAGATGTACTCTCCCATGACCTTGGTTTCAGCCACCGATAGAGAGTAGATGCGTCTGCACGGGAGAGCAGATCCTGCAAGCAGGTTGATGGCACAGTCCCAGGTGCGATGAGGAGGGAGACAGGTGGCCCAAGTTTTGGAAAATATACCTGGTATACCTCTGGGATGTTGGGCTGAAGGGCAACCACAGGACTCTCAACCACAGGGGACAACTACAGGGGACGGGAAAGTAGGCATTCAGGTGCCTAGTCCGTGATCTTCATCCTTGACCATGAGATGGTGGGGTTATGGCGTTGAAGCCATGGGAGGCCGAGGCTGATCTTCCAACCTGGTGCACTCCTGATGAAAAAGGGAATGTTCTCCTGATGGATGGATCCCACAGTGAGAGAGAGTGGTGTGGTGATGTGTGTGATGGTCCTGGAACCTTTGTGGCTGATTATCGAGGGCTTGAACCGTGAAAAGGAGAGGAGAGCAGATATGAGGTGATGTTAAGAGAGGAGGCAAGGGTCTGGTCAATAAAGTTCCCTGCGGCACCGGAATCAACTAGCGCTGTTGAAACAGTTAATAAGGGACAGTCAGCTTGTGTGATTGACACCAAAAAAGGTTTGTCAGAAAGTGATGAGGAGGGGATACTCACACCTGCCCCAGGAGGTGGAAGATCACGTGACTGTCCCTCTGCGCTCGTGGATAGTGAGTTGGGACGTATCGGACACCGCTGGAGCTGGTGCCCCCCTTGACCACAGTAGAGACAGAGCCCCAGCTGTCTCCATCTGTGTCTCTCCACCAAGGGGACATGTATTACCCCTACCTCCATGGGTTCAGGCTCTGATACAGAGTGTTCACTGAGGGAGGGAGAGAAGCGATGAGGGTTCCCGACGCTCCCAAAGTAGGTTATCCAGACGGATGGCCATCGCGATGAGTGCGTCTAAGGAGAGGCCGTCGGCTCGACAGGCCAGTTCCATCTGGTCATCCTCTCGCAGTCCTCTTCTGAATAGCGTACGAAGCGCCGGCTCATTCCATCCACTGGATGCTGCTACTGTCTGGAAGGTGAGCGTATACTTGGCAGCAGTCTGGTTCTCCTGCCGTAGTTGGAGTAGGTGCTCACCTCCCCCTCTGCCCTCCGGGGGATGATCGAAGATACCTCTGAACAGAGCCACGAACCCCCCAAACGAATCCAGCTCCTCCTCTCCTAGACGGCCGTGGCGCATTCCAACACCCGTCCAGTCAGCAGAGAAATAACCGTGGCAACCTTGGACCTCTAGGTGGAGGGGGCTCCCATCTGGTACGCAAACTAGTAGGAAGCTGCGACATTTAGATGCGGTGCCGTCATATTTATCTGGGAGGGACAAACGGGCATTTATGACCTGGGTGGGTTGCTTAATGGCCTGGTGTGCTGGCTCACTGGGTCGACTGGTGGTAAAGTATCCTCCGCTAGTTGAAGGAAATGCCTCTCGGGTATGTTTGCAGTGTTCAACGTCTCGAAGAACCTCTTCCATAGCCGTCCCGAGTTGCGCCAGTTGGTTTTGTTATTGATGAAGTAGGTATCCCTGTTCATCGACCGTCTGGAAGATGTTCTGATTTCCTGCTGCTTCCATTTGTCGAGGCAGTATTCTGTAACGTAGATGCTGGGAGTCGAGAAGCAGGTGGTAAGTTTAATAAAACTAAGAACGTGGAACGACACATCATAGGCAGAGCGTCTGAACATGGAACACATAAACAATACTGCCTGGAGAATGAACTTAAGGGAGTGCCAGATATAGGGGAGGTAATGAGTGAGGTAATGGAGTCCAAGTGTGCCTCAGGTGCGCATAAGGATAGATGCCAGGAGCGCGCAATGATGGTTGCCAGGACCGGTGGTTAGTAAACTTGCGACGTCGAACGCCAGAGAGAGGTAGCAGAAGTAGACGTGACATTCCCCCTCATCAATCTACACACAATAGCACATAATGACAAATATATATTTTATTTTTTACATTTTTGCAAATGTATATACAGTACCAGTCAAAAGTTTGAACACACCTCTCATTCAAGGGTTTTTCTTGAGAGAATGCCACGAATGTGCAAAGCTGTCATCAAGGTGAAGGGTGGCTATTTTGAAAAATCTCAAATATGAAATATATTTTTATTTGTTTAACACTTTTTTGGTTAATACATGATTCCATATGTGTTATTTCATGGTTTTGATGTCTTCACTATAATTCTACAATGTAGAAAATAGTCAAAAAAAAAAAAAAAAAAAAAAAAAATAAGAAAAATCCTTGAATGAGTAGGTGTGTCCAAACTTTATACTGGTACTGTGTACATCACAATTACATAAGTATTCAGACCCTTTACTAAGTACTTTGTTGAAGCACCTTTGGCAGCGATAACAGTCTCAAGTCTTCTTGGGTATGACGCTACAAGCATGGCACACCTGTTTTTGGTGAGTTTCTCCCAGAGATGTCCGATCGGGTTCAAGTCCGGGCTCTGGCTGGGCCACTCAAGGACATTCAGAGACCTGTCCCGAATCCACTCCTGCATTGTCTTGGCTGTATGCTTAGGGTAGTTGTCCTGTTGGAAGGTGTTCCTTCGCCCCAGTCTGAGGTCCTGGAGCAGGTTTTCATCAAGAATCTCTCTGTACTTTACTTCGTTCGTCTTTCCCTCGATCCTGACTAGTCTCCCAGTCCATGCCACTGAAAAACATCCCCACAGCATGATGCTGCCACCACCATGCTTCACCGTAGGGATGGTGCCAGGTTTCTTCCAGACGTGAGGCTTGGCATTCAGGCCAAAGAGTTCAATCTTGGTTTCATCAGAACAGAGAATCTTGTTTCTCATGGTCTGAGAATCCTTTAGATGCCTTTAAGCAAACTCCAAGCGGGCTGTCATGTGCTTTTTACTGAGGAGTGTCTTCTGTCTGGCCACTCTACCATAAAGGCCTGATTGGTTGAGTGCTGCAGAGATGGTTGTCCTTTTGGAAGGTTCTCCCATCTCCACAGAGGAACTCTGGAGCTCTATCAGTGTCCATAGGGTTGTTGGTCACCTCCCTGACCAAGGGACCAAGGGGGGCTAACATGGGAGTGGTCAGAGGGGGTAGGATCCCCTGGGCTTGTGGTTCTTCATTTGTCTGTCCTGCTGTGATGTCGAGGCTATAGCCAGGGTCTGGGGCGAACTGTTCTGCTGTGGTGTCGAGACTTTGGTCAGGATCTGAGATGGGCTGTTTGTTGGCTTTTCTGCGGGGGTGGCCAGCTTTCTAATTGGTTGTTCTCTGTCACACCTCATCTTTCTCACCTTCTCCTCCAGCACTCTCACCTTCTCTTCTAGTGCTCTGTTCTCCAGCTCCTGCTCTTTCTCCTGTTGATGATGTCTCACCACAGTCCAGAGTATCTCTCTCACTCTCTCTCTCTCTCAATCTCTCTCTCTCTCAGGGCACAAGGCAAGACCCAGATGCAGACATGGGAGGCAGATGGTTTGAGTCTTGATATTTATTAAACAATCCAAAAGGGGTAGGCAAGAGAATGGTCGTGGACAGGCAAAAGGTCAACACCAGTTCAGAGTCCAGGAGGTACAGAGTGGCAGGCAGGCTCGAGGTCAGGGCAGGCAGAAGGCAGGCAGAAGTCAGGCAGGCGGGTACGGAGTCTATAAAACAGGAAAGGGTGAAAAACCTGGAGGACTAGCAAAAGGAGAATAAAAGCAGGAGTACGAGGAAAACGCTGGTTGACTTGAAAGGCATACAAGACGAACTGGCACAGAGAGACAGGAAACACAGGGATATATACACACCAGGGCAATTGGATCTAATCCCAGAGCCTGACACAAAACAACGTCGCCACAGGAGAGGTAGACGGAGCGGCCTCTTGGTCAGACTTCGAAGGCGTGCCAATGTCCAGTCTCTAGACAACAAGGTGGATGAAATTAGGGCAAGGTTTGCCTTCCAGAGAGACATCAGAGATTGTAACATCCTCTGTTTCACAGAACATGGCTCTCTCGGGATATGTTGTCAGAGTCGGTAGTGCCACCGGATTTCTTCATGCGTCACACCGACAGAAACAAACATCTCTCTGGTAAGAAGAAGGGCGTGGGTGTATGCCCTAATGATTAACGACTCATGGTGTAATCATAACAACATACAAGTCCTTCTGTTCACCTGACCTAGAATTCATTACAATCAAATGCCGACCACATTATCTCCCAAGAGAATTCTCTTCGATTATAGTCACAGCCGTGTACAGTGGGGCAAAAAAGTATTTAGGCAGCCACCAATTGTGCAAGTTCTCCCACTTAAAAAGATGAGAGAGGCCTGTAATTTTCATCATAGGTACACCTCACCTATCACAGACAAAATGAGAAAAAGAAATCCAGAAAATCACATTGTAGGATTTTTAATGAATTTATTTGCAAATTATGGTGGAAAATAAGCATTTGGTCACCTACAAACAAGCAAGATTTCTGGCTCTCACCGTCCTGTAACTTCTTCTTTAAGAGGCTCCTCTGTCCTCCACTCGTTACCTGTATTAATGGCACCTGTTTGAACTTGTTATCAGTATAAAAGACACCTGTCCACAACCTCAAACCGTCACACTCCAAACTCCACTATGGCCAAGACCAAAGAGCTGTCAAAGGACACCAGAAACAAAATTGTAGACTTGCACCAGGCTGGGACGACTGAATCTGCAATAGGTAAGCAGCTTGGTTTGAAGAAATCAACTGTGGTAGCAATTATTAGGAAATGGAAGACATACAAGACCACTGATAATCTCCCTCGATCTGGGGCTTCACGCAAGATCTCACCCCGTGGGGTCAAAATGATCACAAGAACGGTGAGCAAAAATCCCAGAACCACACGGGGGGACCTAATGAATGACCTGCAGAGAGCTGCGACCAAAGTAACAAAGCCTACCATCAGTAACACACTACGCCGCCAGGGACTCAAATCCTGCAGTGCCAGACGTGTCCCCCTGCTTAAGCCAGTACATGTCCAGGCCCGTCTGAAGTTTGCTAGAAAGCATTTGGATGATCCAGAAGAAGATTGGGAGAATGTCATATGGTCAGATGAAACCAAAATAGAACTTTTTGGTAAAAACTCAACTCGTCGTGTTTGGAGGACAAAGAATAATGAGTTGCATCCAAAGAACACCATACCTACTGTGAAGCATGGGGGTGGAAACATCATGCTTTGGGGCTGTTTTTCTGCAAAGGGACCAGGGCGACTGATCCGTGTAAAGGAAAGAATGAATGGGGCCATGTATCGTGAGATTTTGAGTGAAAACCTCCTTCCATCAGCAAGGGCATTGAAGATGAAACGTGGCTGGGTCTTTCAGCATGACAATGATCCCAAACACACCGCCCGGGCAACGAAGGAGTGGCTTCGTAAGAAGCATTTCAAGGTCCTGGAGTGGCCTAGCCAGTCTCCAGATCTCAACCCCATAGAAAATCTTTGGAGGGAGTTGAAAGTCCGTGTTGCCCAGCAACAGCCCCAAAACATCACTGCTCTAGAGGAGATCTGCATGAAGGAATGGGCCAAAATACCAGCAACAGTGTGTGAAAACCTTGTGAAGACTTACAGAAAACGTTTGGCCTCTGTCATTGCCAACAAAGGGTATATAACAAAGTATTGAGATAAACTTTTGTTATTGACCAAATACTTATTTTCCACCATAATTTGCAAATAAATTCATTAAAAATCCTACAATATGATTTTCTGGGATTATTTTTCTCATTTTGTCTGTCATAGTTGAAGTGTACTTATGATGACAATTACAGGCCTCTCTCATCTTTTTAAGTGGGAGAACTTGCACAATTGGTGGCTGACTAAATACTTTTTTGCCCCACTGTATATCCCCCCCAAGCAGATACCTCGATGGCCCTCAAGGAACTTCACTGGACTCTATGTAAACTGGAAATCATATATCCTGAGGCTGCATTTATTGTAACTGGGGATTTCAACAAAGCTAATTTGAGAACAAGGCCAACTAAATTCTATCAGCACATTGACTGTAGCACTCGCGCGGGCAATACACTGGACCACTGCTACTCAAACTTACGCAATGCATACAAGGCTCTCCCCTGCCCTCCCTTTGGCAAATCCGACCATGACTCTATTTTGTTCCTACCGTCCAACAGGCAGAAACTCAAACAGGATTTACCCGTGACCAGAACCATTCAACGCTGGTCTGACCAACCGGAATCCACGCTTCATGATTGTTTCGATCACGCGGACTGGGGAACATTCCAGGAAGCCTCAGAGAATAACATCGATTTATATGCTGACTGGGTAAGTGAGTTTATAAGGTGCATTGGAGATGTTGTACCAACTGTGACTATTAAAACCTACCCTAACAGAAACCGTGGATAGATGGCGGCATTTGCGCAAAACTGAAAGCACGAACCACCTCATTCAACCATGGAAAGATGTCTGGGAATATGGCTGAATATAAACAGTGTAGTTATTCCCTCCGCAAGGCAATCAAACAAGCGAAACATAGGTATAGGGACCAAGTGGAGTTGCAATTCAAAGGCTCAGACATGAGACATATGTGGCAGGTTCTACAGGCAATTACGGACTACAAAAAGAAAACCAGCCACGTCACGGACACCGACGTGTTGCTTCCAGTCAAACTAAACACGTTTTGCCCGCTTTGAGAATAATATATAGTGCCACCGACACGGCCCGCTACCAAGGACTGCGGGACTGTTGTCCCCAAATGCTTCAAGATGGCCACCATTGTTCCTGTACTCAAGAAGGCAAAGATAACTGAACTAAACAACTATCGCTCCGTAGCACTCACTTCTGTCATCATGAAATGCTTTGAGAGACTAGTCAAGGATCACCTTCACCTTATCTGCCACCCTAGACCCAGTTCAGTTTGCATACCGCCCCAACATATCAACAGACGATACAATCACCATCACGCTGCATACTGCCCTATCCCATCTGGACAAGAGGAATACCTATGTAAGAATGCTGTTCATTGACTACAGCTTAGCATTCAACACCATAGTACCCTCCAAGCTCATCATTAAGCTTGAGGCCATGGGTCTCAACCCCGCCCTGTGCAATTGAGTCCTGGACTTTCTGACGGGCCGCCCCCAGGTGGTGAAGGTAGGAAACAACATCTCCACTTTGCTGATCCTCAACACTGGGGCCCCACAAAGGTGCGTGCTCAGCCCCCTCCTGTACTCCTTGTTCACCCATGACTGCGTGGCCATGCACACCTCCAACTCAATCATCAAGTTTGCAGATGACACAACAGTAGTGGGCTTGATTTCCAAAACGACAAGACAGGGAGGAGGTGAGGGCACTCGGAGTGTGGTAGCAGGAAAACGACCTCTCACTCAACGTCAACAAAACAAAGTAGATGATCGTGGACTTCAGGAGACAGCAGAGGGAGCACCCCCCTATTCACATCGACGGGACAGTAGTTGAGAAGGTGAAAAGTTTTAAGTTCCTCGATGTACACATCATGGAAAAACTGAAATGGTCCACACACACATACATACAGTGTGGTGAAGAAGGCACAACAGCGCCTCTTCAACCTCAGGAGGCTGAAGAAATTTGACTTGTCACCTAAAACCCTCACAAACTTTTACAGATGCACAATTGAGAGCATCGTGTCGGGCTGTATCACTGCCTGGTACGGCAACTGCTCTGTACTCAACCGCAAGGCTCTCCAGAAGGTGGTGTGGTCTGCACAACGCATCACCAGGGGTAAACTACCTGCCCTCCAGGACACCTACAGCACCCGATGTCACAGGAAGGCCAAAAAGATCATCAAGGACAACAACAACCGGAGCCACTGCCTGTTTCCCTCCGCTACCATCCAGAAGGCGAGGTCAGTACAGTTGCATCAAAGCTGGGACTCAGAGACTGAAAAACAGCTTCTATCTCAAGGCCATCAGACTGTTAAACAGCCATTACTAACACTGTGAGGCTGTTGCCTACATACAGACTCAAATCATTGGCCACTTTAATACATGGATCACTAGTCACTTTAAATAATGTTTACATATCTTACATTACTCATCTCATATGTATATAATGTATTTTATATCATCTATTGCATCTTGCCTATGCCACTCAGCCATTGCTCATCCATATATTTACATATTCCTATTCCATCCCTTTACATTTGTGTGTTTAAGGTAGTTGTTGTGGAACTGTAAGATTACTTGTTAGATATTACTGCACTGTCGGGAACTAAAAGCACAAGCATTTCGCTACACTCGCATTAACATCTACTAACCATGTGTATGTGACCAATAAAATTTTATTTTATTTGGATGACAAGGGGCTAAAAAAAATCCACATCATGTCATGTGACTGCCAATAATGGCCTCTTCCTATATGGCTTCAGCAACAGAAACGCCACTCTCACGTGACCCGTTCTGAACCCGGAAGAGTGTCGTCATACACGGAAATCTATACAATAGGGCAATTAGCTCATTTGCAAGGTAAAACATTTTTTTTTTAGGTGAAGTGGGACTCAAATACACGTGGACATGGATGGTAAGTCGTTTTCGACTTTTGATATGACGAGGTTGTCATCTTATTTTGAACTATGTCGCGCTAGCTAGCCGACATAAGCTAGCACAAAGCTTGGAAACCAGTCGGTGAGCTAAATCATGTTTTCAAGTTTTAATACCACAGCCACAAGTACAGTGAAATTCCTTTAATAAATGTTATTAGGATTTACCAAATATACACGTTTTTAATAGCTAGCTAAGATACCTGCTGCTATGTCATATGTCACCAGAAACTAAGACTAGTTCAAATAAGAAGGTTCAGACGAGTAAGTTAACATTACATGGTTATTATTGGAGAGGTGATTTTGCTTAACTGTCTGTAAGCCTAGATAGTTATCTAACGTTAGCTAGTTAATTAGCAACTTCCCACTAATTTATTCAATGTAAGGTAGTTAGCTATCATTACGTACGTTATCGCCATGGGAGTACAGTATAGTTTACAATGATCAGAAAGCATTGACGCCTTATACAATTCTATGATTTGGACACAGAGATCACTACCCTCACTCTGTCATATTGTCATTGCACAATGTTAGTGCTACGTAAGGTACGCCCAATTCACTCGGCTGTATTTATCACCCCTCCCATCCTATTTTTTTATTTCTTCATTTCAGACACACTCTTCCAACTGAAGGTATGTAAGAAATATGCATTATCTTTGTTAAGTTTAATTAAACACATCCATATTTTTTATTACAAATCTCAAATGTCTGCTGATACTTCTCTCTTTTACAGTTTACAGCAAAACAGCTTGAGAAACTTGCCAAAAAGGCAGAGAAGGATTCAAAATCTGAGCAAGCCAAAGTTAAAAAGGTCAGTAAGTGTGCTTTCTGGGACACAAATGTAGGCTAGTAAACAGTTGTGTGCAGTAAGGAGAAATGTTTTTGAGGTGTGAAGGTACTGCCTGAACAGATTTTAGTTTTTCTGCAAAACGTTTTTGCTATGTGGTGTACGCTGTTCCCTACTGAACACGACCCCTGTTATGGGTATTAGTGTTGAATGGCAGGAACCGGGTTACCTGCCATTCTACTCCCTTTTCCCAGGAATAATAACTGCGAGAAACCCATAAATGATTTATATGAACAATATGGCGTGAAACGGAACTGTTAAATTATATGCAATTTCTAAATCTGGCTTCTCTACTGCCTCGGCATGTTGAATCATCAACACTTAGGGTGGGGCCAGAGCCCATCTCAGTATGGAGCGCAGTTCACAATGCATGTAAACCTATCATCTCATCATGGTAACTTTTTTTTCTTGTGACAGGTAGGCCTGCATTTTCTGCAGCATAGTCTGTGCTACAGTAATATAAAGACTGAATTAGCATCTAATTTACCCATCTGGCGTTTGGGGGTCACCATATTTTTAATTGTGAAGATTTTATTCACTGCAGCAGCAGTGTTTTAAAACAGCCTGTCACTTTAATATTGTTGCTTTAAATCAGAGCATGCGTGAGCACTCTGTCTCCATTTTCATCAACTCCATTCAAATTGATATTCTTGTTCTAGATTTGATATATATATAGCCCTATATATAAACTCAGCAAAAACGTCCTCTCACTGTCAACTGTTTATTTTCAGCAAATTTAACGTGTAAATATTTATATGAATATAGCTAGATTCAACAACTGAGACATAAACTGAACAAGTTCCACAGACATGTGACTAACAGAAATGGAATAATGTGTCCCTGAACAAAGGGGGGGTCAAAATCAAAAGTAAGTCCTATCTGGTGTGGCCACCAGCTGCATTGAGTACGGCAGTGCATCTCCTCATGGACTGCACCAGATTTGCCAGTTCTTGCTGTGAAGTGTTACCCCGCTCTTCCACCAAGGCACCTGCAAGTTCCCAGACATTTCTGAGGGGAATGACCCTAGCCCTCATCCTCCGATCCAACAGGTCCCAGACGTGTACCGGATTGAGATCCGGGTTCTTCGCTGGCCATGGCATTCCTGTCCTGCAGGAAATCACGCACAGAACGAGCAGTATGGCTGGTGGCATTGTCATGCTGGAGGGTCATGTCAGGATGAGCCTGCAGGAAGGGTAGCACGCTCATTCCTTCGACGTTAACGCGAATCTGACCATCACCCCTGGTGAGACAAAACCATGATTTGTCAGTGAAGAGCACTTTTTGCCAGTCCTGTCTGGTCCAGCGATGGTGGGTTTGTGCCCAAAGGCGATGTTGTTGCCGGTGATGTCTCGTGAGGACATGCCTTACAACAGGCCTACAAGTCCTCAGTCCAGCCTCTCTCAGCCTATTGCGGACAGTCTGAGCACTGATGGAGGGATTGTGCGTTCCTGGTGTAACTCGGGCAGTTGTTATTGCCATCCTGTACCTGTCCCGCAGGTGTGAAGTTCGGATGTGTTGTTACACGTGGTCTGCCACTGCGAGGAAGATTAGCTGTCTGTCCTGTAGCCCTGTCTTAGGCATCTCACAGTACGAACATTGCAATTTATTGACCTGGCCAAATCTGCAGTCCTCATGCCTCCTTGCAGCATGCCTAAAGCACGTTCTCGCAGATGAGCAGGGACCCTGGGCATCTTTCTTTTGGTATTTTTCAGAGTCAGTAGAAAGGCCTCTTTAGTGTCCTAAGTTTTCATAACTGTGACCTTAATTGCCTACTGTCTGTAAGCTGTTTGTGTCTTAACGACTGTTCCACAGGTACATGTTCATTAATTGTGCATGGTTCAATGATCAAGCATGTGAAGCAGTGTTTAAACAAATTATCTTTGAAAGACATGGTCCTGAAAAAGGGACGTTTCTTTTTTTGCTGAGTATAGATGTCCTAGAAAAATACATGTGTGTGTGTATATATGTCCTAACCTAGCCTACCTCTTTCAGGTAATAAATTCAATTCAGTATTAACTTTTATATTTAGCTAATTAATGCTGGGTTATGCATAATAAGCTTCTATCTTATAGCCTCTGTTTTTTGCGCAATACGTAAGCACCTGTGCTCCGCTGGCGCCTCTCCCTAAAAAACGTTCCTTAGCTATTGGAATCCCATGCAGTCAAAGCTAGACAAGAATAGCTTGCTGGCCTCCCGGGTGGCGCAGTGGTCTAGGGCACTGCATCGCAGTGCTAACTGCGCCACCAGAGTCTCTGGGTTCGCCCCCAGGCTCTGTCGCAGCCGGCCGCGACCGGGAGGTCCGTGGGGCGACGCACAATTGGGCTAGCGTCGTCCGGGTTAGGGAGGGTTTGGCCGGTAGGGATTTCCTTGTCTCATCGCGCTCCAGCGACTCCTGTGGCGGGCTGGGCGCAGTGCACGCTAACCAAGGGGGCCAGGTGCACGGTGTTTCCTCCGACACATGGGTGCGGCTGGCTTCCGGGTTGGAGGCGCGCTGTGTTAAAGAAGCAGTGCGGCTTGGTTGGGTTGTGCCTCGGAGGACGCATGTCTTTCGACCTTCGTCTCTCCCGAGCCCGTACGGGAGTTGTAGCGATGAGACAAGATAGTAATTACTAGCGATTGGATACCACAAATTGGGGAGAAAAGGGGATAAAATAAAAAAAAAAAAAAAAAAAAAAAAAGAATAGCTTGCTGGACATTTTTTTTCTGAATTTCTTCTACCAATAGACTTTTCGAAGAGGTACGCTAGCTCTTGTTTGCTCAATGTTAAATACAGCAGCCAATAGAACTCACGGGTAGTTTGAAAGAAGAGCAAACACATGATGGCGGTAACCATTCAATCTTCATGAAGCGAAGTGAAAGCCTTTTCCATCTAATTCTAGTCCTATATTATTCAAGGATGTCATAAGAATGATGAAAAATATGGACGACAACAATTTATAACTGTTGAAAGTGAGGAAGGAATGAAGCAACAATAGAGAAAGGGGAGGTATGCTAATAACATTAGGGGAAATATTATGGAAGATGCATATATGCGTCAGCCACTAATTATGCAAATATGCCTTAATATATTTCAAAATCAAATGTCTAGCCTATACTTGTAACTTCGTAGGCCGCATCAGCTGCACAAGAATCACATTCTCTCCCTGCTTTATCCTTGTTTGAACAATGTGCGTAATTCCAGTCCATATAATACCATACAGTTCACACTCAAAAATATTAGCCTACTGGAGCTAGTTTCAGTTATTTGCCCAAGAGAGAAAATAAAGTGCATTCGGAAAGTATTCAGACCCCTTGACTTTTTCCACATTTTGTTAAGTTACAGGCTTATTCAAAAATAGATTTTTCCCTCCTCAATTTACACACAATACCCCATAATAACAAAGCAAATATATATATATATATATTTTTTACATTTTAGCAAATGCATTTGCAAATACATTTGCATAAGTATTCAGACCCTTTACACAGTAATTTGAAGCACCTTTGGCAGTGATTACAGCCTCGAGTCTTCTTGGGTATGACACTGCAAGCTTCTGTTTTTTGGCACATCTGTTTTTTGGGGGAGTGGAGTTTCTCCCATTCCTCTCTGCAGATCCTCTCAAGCTCTGTCAGGTTGAATGGGGAGCATTGCTGCACAGCTATTTTCAGATCTCTCCAGAGATGTTCGATCGGGTTCAAGTCTAGGCTCTGGCTGGGCCACTCAAGGACTTTCAGAGAATTGTCCCAAAGACACTCCTGCATTGTCTTGGTTGTGTGCTTAAGGGTCATTGTCCTGTTGGAAGATGAACCTTCGCCCCAGTCTGAGAACCAGAAGCGGGCTGTCGTGCCTTTTTTACTGAGGAGTGGCTTCCGTCTGGCCACTCTACCATAAAAGCCTGATTGGTGGAGTGCTGCAGAGATGGTTGTCTTTCTGGGAGGTTCTCCCATCTCCACAGAGGAACTCTAGAGTTCTGTCAGAGTGAGCATCGGGTTCTTGGTCACCTCCCTGACCAAGGTCCTTCTCCCCCGTTTGGTCGGGCGGCCAGCTCTGGGAAGAGTCTTGGTGATTCCAAACTTCTTACGTTTAAGAATGATGGAGGCCACTGTGTTCTTGGGAACCTTCAATGCTGCAGAAATGTTTTTGGTACCCTTCCCCAGATCTGTGCCTCGACACAATCCTGTCTTGGTGCTCTACGGACAATTTCTTCAACCTATTTTTTTGCTCTGACATGCACTGTCAACTGTGGGACCTTATATAGACAGATGTGTGCCTTTCCAAATCATGTCCAATCAATTGAATTTACCACAGGTGGACTCCAAGTTGTAGAAACATCTCAAAGATGATCAATTCAAACAGGATGCACCTGAGATCAATTTCCAGTCTCATAGCAAAATGTCTGAATAATTATGTAAATAAGGTATTTCTGTTTTATATTTCATATGTTTGCAAACATTTCTAGAAACCTGTATTTGCTTTGTCATTATGGCTTATTGTGTGTAGGTTGATGAGGGGAAAATTATATTGAATCAATTTTAGAATAAGGCTGTAATGTAACAAAATGTGGATAAAGTCAAGGGGTCTGAATACTTTCCCGAAGGCACTGTAGCGAGCTACATTTGTGGGCTTTTATGTTTTTCTGTCGTGCTTAATGTGCAGTAGCCTATATCATATAGGTCTATGTATTGGATAACTGCGCAATCGTTTGGGATTTTTTGGGGGCTTGCGTCATGAAATGTCTTTTAATGTAAGGCTCATCAGGCTCAAGTAGGATCAGTGTATTGTTCATACTAGTACTGAAACGACTAGGCAGGATCAGCACCCAGTAAACCCCATAGTGTATAAACAACGTGAGAATATTGATACAATTTGTGTCATTAAATACACTACACTGCTCGTCAAACATCTCATTCCAAAATCATGGGTATTAATATGGAGTTGGTCATCTCCTTTGCTGCCACTGTATAACAGCCTTTCCTCTTCTGGGAAGGCTTTCCACTAGATGTTGGAACAGTTGCTGTGGGGACTTGCTTCCATTCAGCCACGAGCATTAGTGAGGTCGGGCACTGATGTGGAGCGATTAGCCCTGGTTCGCAGTCGGCGTTCCAATTCATCCCAAAGGTGTTTGATGGGGTTGAGGTCAAGGCTCTGAAGGCCAGTCAAGTTCTTCCACACCGATCTCGACAAACAATTTCTCTATGGACCTCGCTTTGTGCATGGGGGCATTGTCATGCCGAAACAGGAAAGGGCCTTCCCCAAACTGTTGGAAGCACAGAATCATCTAGAATGTCATTGTATGCTGTAGCTTTAAGATTTTCCTTCAATGGAACTAAATTCCTAGCCTGAAACATGAAAAACAGCCCCAGACAATTATTCCTCCTCCACCAAACTTTACAGTTGGCACTAAGCATCCGGCAGGTAGCGTTCTCCTGACATCCACCAAACCCAGATTTGTCCAGACTGCCAGTTGGTGAAGCGTGATTCATCACTCCAGAGAACGCGTTTCCACTGTTCCAGAGTCCAATGGCGGCGGTCTTTACACCACTCCAGCCGACACTTGGCATTGCGCATGGTCATCTTAGGCTTGAGTTCGGCTGCTCAGCAATGGAAACCCTTTTCCTGGAGCTCCCAACGAACAGTGCTGTGCTGACGTTGCCTCCAGAAGCATTTCAAAACTGTGAGGTTCTGTGGCTACCACTTCGCGGCTGAGCCATTGTTCCTCCTAGACGTTTCCACTTCACAATAACAGCACTTACAGTTGATTGGGCCAGCTCTAGCAGGGCAGAAATTTGACTAACTGAGGAAAGGTGGCGTCCAATGATAGTGCCACGTTGAAAGTCACTGTGCTCTTCAGTAAGGCCATTCTACTGCCAATGTTTGTCTATTGAGATTGCATGGCTGTATGCTCAATTTTATAGACATTTCAGCAATGAGTGTGTCTGAAATAGCCAAATACACTAATTTAAAGTGGTGTCCACATACTTTTGGTGATGTAGTGTAGCTCATTTTAACATCATTATTAGGCATTGTGTTCTGTTGGCGTTTGACAGGACAGGTCAAATAAAGAGGTGTGCTACACATTACCCAGCAGGTGGCAGTGGATGATCATGGTTCAGGCTGCCTTGGTCCATTACTGACCAAAGTATTTACAACCAGGGGCCAAAACTCTGAGTAGGAGTGCTGATTTAGGATCAGTTTTCCTTATAGATCACAATTAATAAGATTACATGGACAGGGTGGACCTGATCCTAGATCAGTACTCTTACTCTAAGATGCTTGTTACACATAAGCCTCTGAACTTGTTTACATAGGCAACTGAAGTGACTTTTGATAGTACAGTGGGGAGAAGTATGACACACTGCCGATTTTGCAGGTTTTTCTACTTACAAAACATGTAGAGGTCTAATTTTTATCATAGGTACACTTCAACTGTGAGAGACGGAATCTAAAACAAAAATCCAGAAAATCCCATTGTATGAATTATAAGTAATTAATTTGAATTTTATTGCATGACATAAGTATTTGATACATCAGAAAAGCAGAACTTAATATTTGGTACAGAAACCTTTGTTTGCAATTACAGAGATCATACGTTTCCTGTAGTTCTTGACCAGGTTTGCACACACTGCAGCAGGGATTTTGGCCCACTCCTCCATACAGACCTTCTCCAGATCCTTCAGGTTTCTGGGCTGTCGCTGGGCAATACGGACTTTAAGCTCCCTCCAAAGATTTTCTATTGGGTTCAGGTCTGGAGACTGACTAGGCCACTCCAGGACCTTGATGCTTCTTACGGAGCCACTCCTTAGTTGCCCTGGCTGTGTCTTTCAGGTTGTTGTCATGCTGGAAGACCCACCACGACCCATCTTCAATACTATTACTGAGGGAAGGAGGTTGTTGGCCAAGATCTTGTGATACATGGCCCCATCCATCCTCCCCTCAATACGGTGCAGTCATCCTGTCCCCAAAGAATGATGTTTCCACCTCCATGCTTCACGGCTGGGATGGTGTTCTTGGGGTTGTACTCATCCTTCTTCCTCCAAACACGGCGAGTGGCGTTTAGTCTCATCAGACCACATGACCTTCTCCCATTCCTCCTCTGGATCATCCAGATGGTCATTGGCAAACTTCAGACGGGCCTGGACATGCGCTGGCTTGAGCAGGGGGACCTTGCGTGCGCTGCAGGATTTTAATCCATGACTGCGTAGTGTGTTACTAATGGTTTTCTTTGAGACTGGTCCCAGCTCTCCTCAGGTCATTTACCAGGTCCTGCCGTGTAGTTCTGGGCTGATCCCTCACCTTCCTCATGATCATTGATGCCCCACGAGGTGAGATCTTGCTTGGAGCCCCATACCGTGGGTGATTGACCGTCATCTTGAACTTCTTCCATTTTCTAATAATTGCGCCAACAGCTGTTGCCTTCTCACCAAGCTGCTTGCCTATTGTCCTGTAGCCCATCCCAGCCTTGTGCAGGTCTACAACTTAACCCTGATGTCCTTACACAGCTCTCTGGTCTTGGCCATTGTGGAGAGGTTGGAGTCTGTTTGATTGAGTGTGTGTACAGGTGTCTTTTTATACAGGTAACGAGTTCAAACAGGTGCAGTTAATACAGGTAATGAGTGGAGAACAGGAGGGCTTCTTAAAGAAAAACAAACAGGTCTGTGAGAGCCGGAATTCTTACTGGTTGGTAGGTGATAAAATACTTATGTCATGCAATAAAATGCAAATTAATTACTTAAAAATCATACAATGTGATTATCTGGATTTTTGTTTTAGATTCCGTCTCTCACAGTTGAAGTGTACCTATGATAAAAATTACAGACCTCTACATGCTTTGTAAGTAGGAAAACCTGCAAAATCGGCAGTGTCTTAAATACTTGTTCTCCCCACTGTATGTTTGTCTCACCAGGCTCTTCAGTTGAAGAATGTGGACGTTGCCAGAGTGTATGCAGAGAATGCCATCCGTAAGAAGAACGAGGGCCTTAATTGGCTGCGCATGGCATCTCGTGTTGATGCTGTAGCCTCCAAGGTCCAGACTGCAGTCGCTATGAAGGCGGTGAGTCTATTCCCTCTGCCTAATAATAACAACAGTGTGCTGTCATTCAATTGTATTTCACTCATCAGTCAATGTCATCTTTCTCTTGACCTCCAATCTCTACCATCTTCTCTATTGTCTACTTTCATGAGCATGCACTCTGTCCTACTTTCATATGTGGCTCTCTGCTTATCTGATCCTGTCTGGCTTTTTTCCCCCTAGGTCACAAAGAATATGACGCAGGTCACAAAGGCACTCGACAAGGCACTGGGTTCCATGGACCTGCAGAAGGTGTCTGCTGTCATGGACAAGTTTGAGACACAGGTCCAGAACCTGGATGTTCACACCTCTGTGAGTGGCACAAGTTATAGAAAGTATTCCTCATGTGTATAACTGTTGTACTCCTAATTGATTTAAATCATTACTTCACCTACCTCTTATTCACTTGTCCCCTTCTTTCCTAAGACCTCTATTTCAATAGGCCTCCTCAACCATTGTACTCCTAATTAACTAACCATTGTGGTTTACTTAACCCTCTATCTCACCATGTATTACTGTACCTTTCTGGATAATCATATATGTTGCGTTAATGGTGAAACAATATAAACCCACTCACTGTTCCCATCCTGTAGGTGATGGAGGACTCGATGAGCTCGGCCACCACGCTGACCACGCCCCAAGACCAGGTGGATGACCTCATCCTCCAGATAGCAGAGGAGAGTGGTCTGGAGGTGATGGACCAGCTCAGCCAGGTGCCTGCAGGAGCCACCTCACTGGGAGAGAGCTCCTCACGCTCACAGCACGAGAAGGAGGACCAGCTGTCCCGCAGGTACACTAACAATCCAGCTTTCACTGGCTACTGTGTGATATTTGGCTTGTTTTCTAAAATAAGGAAATGTGATGATGACAAGGCAACTTAAGCTATTCTCAAATGATTTTAGACTGTGAAGTAGTGTAGATTCTGGCTAGATGTGTTGGAGCTTTGATAGACCCCCTTTTTAATTATGCAGGTGATATTCCATGGACTATAGAAAACACACAAAAAAATGATACAATTAATGACTGTTTATAATAAATTATTTATTTGTTTAACCCTTTCAAGCAGGGAGCCCTATTGAGACCAAGGTTTCTTTTTCAAGGGAAACCTGCATGACAAGATCAGCAGCAATTACACAAAAAAGTTACACAGATACTAAAATCAATGCAGGAGCATAGGAAACACACAACAAAAAAACACAATTATAAAAACACCAACATTCGTCATTGAAGAGGTCCTCTATCAAAAAATCTGAATGCGCCGATGTGTTCAACTGTAGGGTATTCTGAAAATTGTTCCATAAGTGAGGAGTGAAGAAACGAAAAACTGTTTAACTAAATATGTAGTAACCGATGGAATTTCAAGCATTAGCTATCCCTGTGAGCAGGTATGGTACACTCGTGCTTCTATAGGTTGGTAACAATGTTAGATTACGTGGCAGTTTTTTCAAAAGGGCTTTATAAATTAACAGAATGGAATGTTTCGATCTATGTGACGTCATAGGCAAAGATTTTCATATAAATAAACAATGACACTTTTTTTTACTTTTGTTGCAGGTTGGCAGCGTTGCGGAACTGAAGATATATCTTGGGTATTTGCGAGACAGATGGAGGCTTGACAGCTGCTTGGGAACAGACAGCGGAGGGAGCTGTGTGACTCTATCGAACTGTTTTTATCGTGATGACCTAATGAGCCTATTGATTTCCATCCCCACATCTATTTATATGCACACTCACACTGTGTTGCTGAAAATACCACCTGAGAAGGCATGGGTCTCTCCTTTGTCTCTCTGTCCATTTCTCTCTCTGTTGCACAACAATCTATTTTCCCCACCTCTGGTTTTCCCTCTCCCATATCAGTCTTTCTGTCTCTCACTCTTGTCTTCTCTCCTTCAGGGCTCCCTTAAATATTCCCCTTGGTTGGTTAGTTCTTGTGAATTTCGGTACATTGCCACTTGAGAATTTCTTTTTGTATGTATATTTGAATGGGAGGGTTTTCCTGAAAATAAAAAAGGGTTTTACAAAATATATAAATCCTATAGTGGAAAGGGGTGTTTTAAAACAGACATATTCATGTAATATAAGGACCCCTGGCACTTATTGGGTGTTGTATTTCAAATGTGGGGTTGTCTTTGTTTTTATATTTAATATCGTTTGTTTTCTATTTGCTACCGTCAGATGGAAGGAGTATAACACAGGTTCTCTTCAACACAGTGTGAAGGGGAGGCCTTCTACCAAACAGACCATCAATGAGTGCTCTGATGTATACCAACTTTTCCACGGTTTGACAACACAAAGAAAGTCATGACATCACACACACTACTTCTTAACTCATAGTAGAAATGATCCTTTGACATAATGTAATCATTAGTTATATATACTGTACAGAGAGGACAATCCTCAGTCATACATGTTTTTTTAAGCAGTCAAATTAACTACTTTTTGTTTCTTTATTTCTCTAATCTTTTGCTAATTCATGCCTATTTGCTTTGAATATTTATGCCTTATTGGGATGCAGGTATTTGCGTAGGTGCTTCTCCTCAGTGCCTGAATTCAACTAGTTCTAGTGATTGATCCTATGTAGGTTATGTCAGCATATAATAAGGATTCCCCTTTCTGTACCCATCAAACCAGAAATGTGGCTGCTGTAGCTACAGTAAGACATTTTGGGAATCATTTTCAGTTTACAGGGGGAGGTTTATTTATACTCAAATGTGTTTTATCTTGTGGAAATAAAAGCCCTCTGATATGAAAATGTGGCTCTACTAATATAATTTCAACACTCAGGAAATGACAGCAGCACAAGCAAACTGATATACTTATTGCTTAGTTTGCAGCATTTTTATATGTAACCAAGTACCATGTAACCACAACATGGGTTCAATCCATAGACCAGGGTCAACCTATCTTATTTTGTGATTGATAATTGCTTTAACACATATACATATTTTACTCTTTGCTCTAGTAAGCTCACATACTTCACAGTTCAAACTGTTGATAGTTCTCTGTGATGCTGTGAAATTCACTGCCTCACATATATTTTGGTTACTTTTCCTGGTGGACCGATGGTCCTTATATTTGCCAGATAAGATTATATAACACCAGTGGAAGCTGCTGAGGGGAGGACGGCACATAATAATGGCTGGAATGGAGCAAATGGAATGGCATCAAACACACGGAGTTGATACATTTCCACCTATTCCGCTCCAGCCATTACCACATGCCCGTCCTCCCCAGATTAAGGTGCCACCAACCTCCTGTGTATAACACGCTTGCCTACATTCATCTAGTGTAAACAGGTCACTGTGTCATGTTGTAGATAACTTTTGAAGTATGTTTAGTCTGTCAGTCAGAGGCAGACATAGACTAATTGTTGTATACTGTTCATACCTTAGTGCCTAACTTCAAAGAAACCTCTAATTTGTCACCATGGCCATACTGGAACAACTGTCTACAGTAGGTGTGGGTGGAAATCTACCCAAGAGCTTTTCTCCTGTGTCTTTTGTGAGTTATATTATAACAGAGCTGGGAAACAAAACACTGGGCTGCCTTGTGGCTCTTAACATCAGTCACTCTGCTAAATGTCAGGAGAGCTTTCCAGATCAGCAGGTTGTCGGCTGAAATGCTTTCACAGAAGACCTCCCTCTTTTCTTGGAACCTCTGTTTGAGTCATGAGTCAAAGTGCTGTAGGCCACACTGCACAATAGATGACTGCACTCATCATTAAATTGAAAGTGGCTGCACTCACTATCTATGATAGTTTGAATAGCTGTCTCACTAAAAATACTGACTGGACTCACTTAACCTTTTATAAAGTAGGAGACACATCATGCCATAAACCCATTCATCTTATGTGCTGCACTGGCTGTTCTGAGAGAACGGGTTCCCTTACATAATACAAATGTCGGTATCAAATTTCACAATTGTATTTGTTGTGTACGAATGTCCCATCAGCAGTACTTGGCAGCGACCTGGAACTGGATACCATGCAGTGTGTGTGTGTGTTATTGGTCACTGTGCTTTTGCTCAGTGAGGAAATATGCAGCGGGCAAAAGATCAAGACAATTTGATGTTGTTCCTGCAGTGGCCCAACAAGCTTCTAAAGATAAAATAATAAAGGTTACAAAACCTCAAGATGCCTATTAAGTTCAACGTAGATTTTCAATGGAACACAGACAATGTGTTATTCTAGAGCTCACCAGACATCAAACATCTGGAACTAGAACAGACTAGCTTGAACACTTTCCAGTGTTATACAATATATATATATATATAAAAAAAAAAACGTTTTTCAATATAACTGTCTTACATATATTTTATTAACAATAACACATTTCAATTAAAACAAAAAACATATGTATTGTTTCATTATCTGACACTTGTAAGTGTTTTTCCTGGTGGTTAAGGCACGACAGGAAAGCCACCATTTTCATAGAATGACCCTGTGTGTGTGTGTGTGTGTGATGTCAGAATAACTAAATAAGGGAAAAGACCATCCTTCAACCATAGTGAACCGCAGTAACGTTTAATTGTGTGTTTGGACTATGTGTTTAACTTATTCCCCCATTTGGCTTTCATCAACATACTGTAACATGGCCACAGCATTTTGCAGTGGGTCCTCCCCTTTATAAACAAGGCAATAGTAAATATGTCGACCTCCACGAATGACGCAGCGCGTTGTCTGAGATATTGCTTGGGTTAGTTAGATTCACATCCCTGAGCATGTGTGCCAAATTTCAACACTCTGAGTCAAAGAGATCAAGATATATAAACATGTGCCCGTTATAGCGCCACCATGTGGTCGATATGAATATTCTTGCAGATGTTGAGTCTTGACAGTGTTTGCAACATGTGTACCAAATTTTGTTACAGTTAGAATATCCTTGACTGATATATATGCATATATGTGTCAGTCCACTCCCACGTGAATGTTTATTGGTCAATAGTGGCCACGTTGTTTTAGGTAATAATCTGGAAAATATTGCGTTGAGAGACTGTTGTCTCTAGATGTCTCTAGATAAGTTTCGTGCAGATCGGCCATTTGGAAGAATCTATGTACCGAATTGACTTAATAAGGTCACCCGAGGTGAGGGGCGTGAATTTTCAACATTTACGTTTTCAATCTATTGTTACTGATTGGCCATCATCTGGCCAATCAGTGTAATTGTGTAAATTCCGATCTCTGTTGCAAGACCCCGGTCATATAGGACCGTCATCAACAGTGCTTCCTCTATGATGCTGAGAATGCGGCCCATATAGGGAAGAAAGAACACCCCCGCTTTCAGATTTTCAAATGTGACGTTGGTGCTTATTTGGTAAGGGAACTAGAGAGTTAACGCTGGGGGCTGCTCTGATTGGATTAAGGGAGGGTTTAACGAGTGAGTGAGAGGAGAAGCAGAGGAAACGACCGTGGTGACAGTTGCTATCAAGTAAAGACAGTAAAAACCGTAACGTGAGGCGAGGGTTTACCGAGGTAGACATTTTTTTTGTTAGCACGTTAAAATGAATCTTGAATCAATATAAATATGACAGTACATTTTTGCTCGGAATTTAAGTAGGGTTAATTTGGATGAGGCGGGTGATGTTTAAATTCCGGTAGAAAAAGAGCAAGAACACGGGTGATGCTAAATGGGTGCCAGAAGAAATTTAGACCGGGCTGCCTACCTAGCTATTATATCAGGGGATCTGATAAGTTTTATTGCATTTTGTAAAAGGGAAGCCGTTTAAGACGGACTGGGGAGGTCGCAGGCTGGGCAAAGGCGTGTATTTGCGGCGCCCCTCTGCCCCCTGTCCGTCAAAACAATGAGGACGCTATTTCTATTCTGTTTTCTCTTCTTGATAAAGAGAGGAGCAGACTGTTCAACGGCGGTCCGGTCCCTGACAGACATCAACACGAACGTGACGGCCGACAGCAGCAGAAGGTATATACAAATCGGGGATGGGACCTCCCAGGAATTTGAGTTTCCCGAAAACACTAAGGGCGTGATTGTAATCTTCAGTCAATACCGGAGCACCGCAAGTAGGAAGGACCGCGAGAGCTGGAAGCAGACGGTCAAGGTACGCTCCCTGGACCCGGAGGTTCTTTCCATTCTGAATGTAAGTGACAGTGGGCATACAGGGCCCTTGAAGAGTTACATAATCAGCATACGGTCTGGGTGGCCAGGTCGGGCACAGCTGCTCATCCAGCTACTGGACTTGGACCAGGATTCTGGTTCGGCCGTAATTGAGGAAAGGACAGACTACTCCATCAAGGTGGCGCCTGGCAGTGATGACCCAGCCACCCAGCTTATACAGTCGGGCGGGCTGTCCCACTTCTCAGAGAACCCTGTCCTATTTGCCTTGCTGCCACTCATCTTCATCAACAAGTGTGCTTTTGGGTGCAAGGTAGAGGTAGAGGTGCTGAGGGGTCTCCTGCGGAGGCCTGTGCCCCTCATCTTAGGGGTCGCAGGTCAGTTCCTGGTCATGCCACTGTACGCATATGGCCTGTCCAGGCTGGGCTCCCTGCCCAAGGCCCTCTCCCTGGGCCTGGTCATCACATGCTCTGCCCCAGGTGGAGGCGGAGGCTACCTCTACAGCCTGCTACTAGGTGGCGATGTCACTCTGGCCATCTCCATGACACTAGTGTCCACAGTGGTAGCTGCAGCAGCCATGCCCCTGTCCTCTGCCCTGTACGGCCGGTTACTGGGGGTCCACGCTGCCCTCCATGTGCCCTTTGTCAAGATCCTGGGCACCCTTCTTTTCATTGCCATCCCCATCTCCCTGGGCATGCTGGTGAAGCTACGTCTGCCCAAGCTGACCCGCGTGCTGCTGGCACTGATCCGTCCCTTCAGCTTCGTGCTCATCGTGGGCGGCATCTTCATGGCCTATCAGATGGGGGCGTCTATCCTGGCCAATGTGAGACCTCAGATAGTGGTTGCGGGGGTGACTGTGCCCGTGTTTGGCCTGCTGCTGGGGTTTGGGATGGGGAAGCTGGCAGGGCTGGCAGTGCCACAGAGGAAGACGGTCAGTATTGAGGTGGGGGTGCAGAACAGTCTCCTGGCGCTGGCGGTTATGCAGCTGTCGTTCCGGCGGGCGGAGGCTGACTTTGCGTCCCAGGCACCCTTCATAGTGGCGCTCAGCAGCACCTCTGAGATGCTACTCATTGTCCTCGGCCATTTCGCCCATCGAAAGTTCTGTGCCCCGGGTGCTCCAACTGACACCTGATTGTAGGTAGAGTTTCTGTTCTGAACCAAACCTGTAGAGGTCCCACAGATTTGGCTACAAATTACATCGAACAAGATGAAAACAATCAATGACATTGACACTGTACATAGGATAGGGAATGGACATTTACGTTTTCTTGAAACCAAAGGCCTTTCTTTTATGCCATTTTTTTTATTAGATTGTACTGATAAGTACCTAATGTAAATAGGCAGAAGAGAAATACCTATAACAGGAAAGATATTTTTCTATCAGATTTATTTTTTGTAATTGAAATGATTGATTTGTGTCATGTTTACAAGAGGTCAACGTGTCTTAGGAATGGGAACGGTTTTTAAAACGGATGGAAAATGTGTGGTGTTTTAAAGTACTGCTACTGATTGTTTTTTTTTCTGGATTAAAAGGTGATTATCTAAGAATCCATGTACTTGAATTATAAAGAGAAGACAAAAAATAAAAGCATTCATAAAAGGAGCCTTGAGTTTGTCCAAGTCTCTGTAGACATCTGTGTTGCCTCCCACAATTTTAAAATGCTCCGACTTGTCACTGTTGCATAGGATCTGGTATTTGAGACTAAGTTTGTCCAAGGAGGATCTTTATTTAAAAAAGGAATCTTCATACTGAGCTGTACTAAAGTAAAGATTGTGCTGCAGCACAGCTGAGCAATGTAGCCAGTACTTTTGTGTCTGAGATTATTTGCTTGTCATATTTGAGGGCTGATTAACATAGGTTTCTTTGTGTGTGCCAATGTGAGTACATCTGCAAAAAGATGTGAGTACATCTGCAACACCACATGTTATGTGGTTACCTTTTTAAAGAGGGTCAAGATCCAATGTTTATCAACCTTTTTACTGCTGAAATTGAGGTTCTAGTTTACAGGCAAGAAATACTTATTTTTTGTGTGTAGTTCATAGGTCATTGTGTGAGAGCGCATGTTATGACTGAAAGGAACATGATTTTTGGTAGGTGTTGGTCTTGAAATATTCGCATACAGTTAGAATCGCTGTCTATGTACCCATGTTCTGGCTAAAGCAAAGCTGACGCCTGAGGGCAGGGAGAGTGTTTTAGAAAAGGCATTTATTTATCAAGGAGCGTGCTTTTCCTGTTCAGTAAGTATTTTAATTACTGTGTTTGTGTCTGCATTTGTAATGGGAAAACAGCATTGGAGCTTGGTTTTGGCCCAAGATATGTGAGTGGGCCCTGTAGCGTAGTGCTCAGCTCTATGAACTGAACCCAGTTGTTTGGTGTAAGAAGAGGCTTTGTCAATATTGACCTACTTCAACTGCTGAGCGAGGTGGATTTTATTATTCTTTCCTGTAAATGAGAAGTGATAGTTACAACAGGAAATTGAGATGACTCAACTACCCCCAAAATGAGCCTTTTTCCTGTCAATTATTGACACCTTTCCATAACAAGGATTGAAGTTTCATTTTGATTATTATTTTTGTGTATATATATATATATATATATATATATATATATATATATATAGTCAGTTGCAGACAGTGAAAACCTGGAATATTTTTTGTGGCAAGTTCATTTTGTGTTTTTCCATTACAAAATGCACACATACTGAAACCCTTGTGATCCACTGTAAACACTGGCTATTTTGTTTTCTGATTGCAACTAACCCCTAAAACTAATGGAGTAACACATATTAAGCCACGGGTAAAAAATAACACAGGGCTCTGTACTAAGAGCATGTTCTGGACCCTCCTGTGCAATGTCATAAGCCTTGCATATCATTACGCTCAGATGCGCAACATATCACCCATTTAATTCATATATCTGCTGTTAGACCTATTTTTAGCTAAAGGTATTTTAAGGATTTTAAGCTTTGTTTGAAAATGATCCACACACTGAGCTACAATCATGAAATTACGAATGGGAGAGTCATCCATTTTTTCAATGCATGTCTCTTTCCTTCTCTCTTTCACTGCCACGCACCCCGTCTGTAATATAAATGAAAGGCTCTAAAGCTGCACAGCCTCACTCTCAATGGTAATTTGACCTTTAATAACCACAGATTTCATACAGACCAAGACATAGGGCCTACACTATTTCACAGATACACACAATATACCCTCATTTACCTGGTATATTTATCTTCTTGGCATTACGGAGCCATGAGGTTACCATATGAGCTGTGTGGTTTGTAAAATCCGACTCAAGCGCTTTGTACATTGTACTTTGACGGACTGCCTAAAGTAATAGTGTCACTTCTATTGGGGAAACATTTGAAAGTACCTGACGTGAGTGCAAGGACAGTGTCACGTCCGCTTGAGCGACAGTTCAGATCGTTTGCCCCAGGTAACTGTGTCCGCTGTACTTTACAGGTTGACTGGTGATTTCCTGACACTGTTCAAGGCAGCTGCAGATTTAAACTTCCTATGCTGCGGTTTAGTGACACAGTAGGAAAAAACACTTAATGAGACAGATGGGATGACATTTTAATTTGTTATTTTCACCTCCCATGAGCAGGTTTCCTGCTGCAGTGCCAGGGTGTCCAGGATAACATTAGCGGGAATCCTACAAAATATTGTCATTCATGTGTGCAAGTATCTCCAGTAGGCCTATTCACTTGAACCACAAACAAGGGAAGACTGTCTGAAGGGCATAAAATTCTCAGATCTTACATTAAACCATTTGTGAACCACGACTGGTCTTATCTGGTCCATCGATGGTATGGATCGATGTTCTAGCAGCATTGGTGTTGTTAGGATATATACATTACTCAACAAAGATATGCACACAGAGAAACATTCTGTTCAATGGCAACTTGTTTACTATAAACCAGCGTTTCCTAAACTCGGTCCTGGGGACCCCAAGGGATGCATGTTTTGGTTTTTGCCCAAACACTACACAGCTGATTCAAATAATGAACTCATCATCAAACTTTGATTATTTGAATCAGCTGGGTAGTGTTTGAGCAAAAACCAAAACGTGCACCCCTTGGTTGGGAAACCCTGCAAGCAATGTGTCTGCTTAGAGTAATGCACTAAAGTACCTCTCATTCTTGTTGTTGCAGACACTCATCATCCCAGAGACAGTGTAGCTCTAATTGGACTAGTTGGTGCCATTTACCTTCAATGGATCGATCGTGTGCATTAACACCTGGGCCCCAGATCTGCCAGTCGGCAAGAGAAAGACTGAGACAGTGAAATGTTAGCCTTGCCAACCCTGATATGCATTGATCTGTTTGTCCCCTGTTCTGTCTGAGGATATTGCTCTTTAGATGGTCATTAGTAATGCCTCTGTTTTTTCTTATTTTTTATTTAACCTTTATTTAACTAGGAAAGTCAGTTAAGAACAAATTCTTATTTACAATGATGGCCTACCAAAAGGCAAAAAGCCTCCTGTGGTGACAGGGGCTGGGGTTAAAAAACAATAAAATATAAATATAGGACAAAATACACATCATGACAAGAGAGACAACACAACACTACATGAAGACAGACATAAGACAACAACATAGCAAGTCAGCAACACATGACAACCCAGCATGGTAGCAACACAACATAACAACAACATAGTAGCAACACAACATAGTAGCAGCACAAAACATGGTACAAACATTATTGCGCACATTACTGTTCATTGTGTTATTTAATTAAAAAATAATTAGCTTTTAGTTTGATTTCTTAAAATAGTTTATACCTAAATATCAGTTATTGCTAGAGGGATTACTGACAGTGTCAACTATTATTTTCTAAATTGGATAGCTGAATCCAGATGGTCTATGATCAATCTTTACACTATCTTAAATATAGATGCCAGCTATATTAGTCAATCATTTAAAAAATAAATAATTTAAGATGATAAAAAAGCTACGTTTTTGATTGGCCTGGTATGTCAACAGAATACCGTCCGTGGATTGGCTGCGCAAAACCAGACTCAGACCAATGAGAGTAAAGAGCGCGCGGGACATGGAAGTAGCTCGACAACAACATCCGACCATGTCAAAAAATGATTAGCTAGTTAGCCAGCATATCAAAAAATATTCTCAATAACTTGCTAGCTAGCTGACTTACTTTACTAGGAGGTGAAAATGCTTGTTCTTGTTGCATACTAACGTTAATTGCCATAATCATGTCGCTAGGTGCGTCAAGTATGTGTCCCACTCAGAAAAGGACACTCTCGTGTCTGCTCGGTAAGTTGGCTAGCTAGCTAGCGGTAGCTTTGCACCACAACCACAAGTAGCAAAATACTACCCCATTCGTAGATGCGAACTGCTTTAGCGCCTATTGACGATAGTAGCGGTGCTAATTAACTATCTGCGTCTCCAAACACCTGTGTGTAAACGGAAGACGGACGCCACAAACGTGTTTGTCATCATTGTCACTGAAAAATACTGTCGACTGCAATGTTAAAACCAGGTGCATTTTGCATTTGAGAAATTATTTTGATGTGATATAAAAGTAGAGGGATTTATGTTTCTAGAACCGTACCGCAATTGAGAATCGATTGAGTATTTGGCTGTTTTGGCAAGTTTCAGAGCTAATTCGCCTTTATTAAACAGAACATGTAAGGTCATTGGACTATAAGGAGTAACGTTAATTAACGTCACCTCAATAATGGACTAAATTAGCCGATCTACTTGCCAGGTCTTCCTCTCTCCTCCTGTTCTATTCTAATCTCTTCCATTCTCTAGTTTATCTAACGTTATTCCGTAGCCTCAACTTGATCTTGACCCATGTCTTGACTCAAAACCCTAATCAATCCTTCATTGTCAAAGACTTTACCTGACTTACAGATTCTATGATGATAAAAGAACACAGTGTTGATCCTCTCACAGCAGGGCGTGTTGGGAAGAGGCCAAAGCAGGAGAATGCACAGGATCTGCAGGAGGCAGCAGTCCAGCTGCTGAACAGACACCAGAATCTCTCAGATCTGTTTCTGGAGGTGGGGGTGAGTGAATGATTCAAGTCTAGACTGGGATGGAGTCAGTGGACTGTGGTAGCAAGGGGCACTATAAATAACATTTTGTGCCCTAAATTAGACTTGTCAGATTTAGACAAGTTACTTACTTTATCCTTCTTCTAGAGTCCAAATCCTTGCAATTTAATTTTCAAGGAGTACTCGGGACAGAAAAATGCAGCCAGTGAAAGTCCCTCACCTACAATTGGGGTTTCACTTCTGGGTGAGTTTTCAGGATATCTCCTCCATCAAGGTAAATACTCTCAATGTGTCAGTGGAGTATGTACTAGAATGCTGTGTGTGAGATAATTATGTAGAAATTGATATGTGTGTTTTCAGTGAGTGAGTTGAGGAGGAAGGCTGGGGAGCTGGGGGTCCCGGTGGCAGCCCTGTCAGTGAAGATGGTGGTAGAAAGACTGTTGGACCTGACCGGCCATATCAAAGGGGACCGAGAGCAAGTGCTGCTCAACTCCACTCAAAGGGTTTGTGCTGGGAATTATGTCTGGATATGCATCTGTCGATGTTTGTTGTCCCCCACAATTAAATTGGCCGTCATTGTAAATAAGACTTTGTTCTTAACTGACTTGCCTAGTTAAAAAAAAAAAAAAATCTAATCGGGGACGGGTCTGTGGATCTGTCGCCGTACGAAAGTCATGCGATATCTCAGACAGTACTGGCTCAATTTTGACGAAACTTGGGTTAATGATGCGTCTTGCCATAGAGATTTGGCATTTACAAAATGACTCTGATTGGCCCAAGATGGAAGCTATAGTAGTTAACTGAAATTTGTTAGTCACAGGATACCTCAATTGGCCCAAGGGGGGTGGGTGCTGCATCATTTGTGTGGTACGACATGTTTACTGTTGCCTTATTTCAAGTATGATTTTTCATCATCCAACATCTAGGCCTATAGGTAGGGGTGAAAGTAAGCCTGTCCAGTATGGAGTCCCAGCAAAATAAATAGTGGAGGTACAGTGTTCTGGTAAAACACAACCCTATCACAATAATTAAAACAAAGATGTCTGGAAAGCTGTAGGTTATTATACCATAATTTATCATTATCGCTTGTCAGTTGCATGAAACATTTTGGAATGGAGTTGAAAACAGGTGGTATACGCTCCAAAATGTGGTGTGGTTCAATGTGAACACTAACATTTTACCAAGGCAGAGATGACTGGCCAGGGCCGAGACGCGCACAGACAGCAGTGGACGCATCAATCAATTCAGGTTACAAGTGTATGTATCAATGAAGGGATTCGATTAATCCCCCTGAACTGGGTAAGCGTTGATTGCATTGAATTTGGAACTAGCCTGCCTCCCGGGTGCGAGCAGGGTGGCTTGTTCTGGCCGACATGGCGAAGACGGCTCGAAACAAAAGTGATGGAGGTTAATCGCATGGAGTAACGAGTACGATTCTGTGTTTTCATGTGCAAAAGTGATAGATTTTGATAAAAACACTTTTTGGCTTTCATAATGATATATATATATTTTTTTTTCATCTTTGACATACAGTTTATTAGGTATACCACTCTGTTCACGAAAAAGGATCGCTCCTACAGACAGTCACGTGGCTGTGGCTTGCTATATAAAGCAAGCAGGCAGACAGACATCAAGGCATTCGATTGAACGTTAGAATGGGCTAAAGGAGTGACCTAAGCGACTTTGAGCGTGGTATGATTGTCGGTGCCAGGCACGGCGGATCCAGTATCTCAGAAACAACCACCCTGTCATGGGCTTTTCGCGAACGACAGTGTCTTGGGTTTACAGAGAATGGTGCGACAAACAAAAAAATATCCGGTCAGCGGCAGACCTGTGGGTGAAAAACAGCTCGATGATGAGAGAGGTCGATGAAGAATGGCAAGAATCATGCACGCTGACAGACGGAACACAAACAGACAAATAATGCCGCAGTATAACAGTGGTGTGCAGAATCTCAGAAAGCACAACTTGTTGATCCTTGCCACTAATGGGCTATTGCAGCAGACGACCACACTGGGTTCCATTCCTATCAACTAAAAGCAAGAAGCAGCATCTCCAGTGGGTACGCAATCACCAATGCTGGACAATTGAGGAGTGGAAAAACATTGGCTGTGCCAACGAATCCCAGTTCCTGTTGCGTCATGCTGATGGCAGAGTCAAGATTCGGCCTAAGCAGCATGAATCCATGGCCCCATCCATCCTGGTGTCAACGGTACAGGCTTGTGGTGTACTGGTGTGGGGATTGTTTTCCTGGCTCACATGATGGGGGTCAGTGCACTGTTGTAGATGCTGGATTTATTTTAGAATGGACAATCGTGCCTGCTGTTTGAAGTGATTTGTTTAACAATCAGATGAAAACATGCCTGGTCGTGTTCATGCCACATTAAAAGGTTTTACGGTTAAATTATATGTATTTACTACTAGGCCCATAAAAATAATTTGGTGGTCCCATACCAGGAAGAAATTACATCTAGTTTCACCCCTGCCTATAAGACTATTGTTTGAGATGTTTTACATAGCCTATTCCTTTAGGAATGTTCACTGTCCTCTGTCCAGGTCCAGCTCTCCGTGCTTTTCCAATCAACCCGTGAGCTTCTCTCTCTTGAAGCCTTCTGCTCTAAACTCTTCTGGGAGGAGTACTGGAGGGATCAGGTGAGTGTGTGCACACAAACCAGACTCTTGTCTTTATACTGCCAATGCCATACCTTTGGGTTTTGGCAATTTGAGCCTATTGTAGATTTTTTGTTTCATATATCTGTTTGTGTGTACCTGACAGTTGCCTGACAGTTTTTTCCCATCAACTTGTCCAGTGATTTTTGTTGTCAACAGTTAGAAAGTTTGCATAGAAAATAGATGCGACAATTGCCTGTTACGGTGTGTTTCCATTGATCTGTCTTGTGTCGATTTAAAAACATCTGGACGTAATGTCACAAAACAAAAGTTTCCGCAAAAACCTAGGACCCTGGAGTGTTGAATAAAAATGGAGTGTTTCCAATATCCATTTAGGCAAATTGCACATTAATAAATTGGTGACAGCCTGTATGCCCTCCCACCTATCTGATTCATGTTCTGCAAAAGCTAGCATGGATAGAATGCAAGAATTGATTTGCCAAATTCTAATAATTCTCATGTGCCAACGTATCGCCATGGTCCGTGCCATGGGGAAACTTGCATCCAGAAAAGTAAAGCGAACCATTTCATTCATTCTTGAAAGTCAGGACAATCCTTGTCCTGCAAATAAAATACACTTTTTTTTAATGGTTTAAAAAACTTATAGCATGCATTAGGCATGTATAACTAATGTGAAGTCGAGCTTTATAGTTACGTGATGACGTCACGTCTCCTGCGTACCTTCAGAATAATACGAATATTTTTATTTATTTTTGAAATTTTATTTTGTTTCGTCAGAGAAAATGTGTAGTGATGTCATGTGTTTTTTGTTTTGTTATTGTAATTTATAATAGGAAAAAAATATATATATTGATCATCATTTATATGAAAAACACTTTACATCATTTGTCACGAATAAAGTTAGACAAAAGAGAAATCCAGCCCTGGCAAACAGACAACATTTATCTTTAGAACATTTCTCCTATAGCTACCGTTTCCATTACACATATCGCAATGTTATTTTTTTGTGACATTGACACAGTTTTACAAGACAAAAGCAATCAAAACCTGCCTAGTGATTTCCTTCCCTGTTCCTTGTGTAGAAACAGCCCATGCTGGAGGTGGTGTACCACTTACACACTCAGAATATCCTCTCTCTGGAGTACATGTTGGAAAGGTATCTGACATTCTAGCTGATAGCTACCCACTGTTATACAGTGTATGAGATTCTGTGTGTTGATTCAAAAGTATTTCGAGATTGAAATGAGGTATGTGGGATAGAAACACAATCTCTATTCATTGCTAGGCTATTAATCTATTTCACATGGGCTCTTATTGCAGTGAGAATGGGGTGAGGTCATGGTTGATGTCTGAGTTGAAGGCTCTGTGTGGTAGGACAGCTACTGAGGAGGGAGATGGAGTACCTCAGCAAGTTCTATCAAGTAGGCCTTTACAGTAGTGTTTCATCCATCACGTTGAATCAGTACTATGTATACACATCTATTCTTATCTGGCAATCACCTCACCTCAGTCTACCAGTGTTGTGTCCATATGTGCTCTTTCTATACGTGCAAATGTGTATTGTGTTGCAGCTGTGGTATCTGTGTTGGTGCGAGCTGTTTTTGAGGAAACCCAGGACTCCACAGCAGCACCATGCAGGAGGCTGTCCCACGTGTGCCGTTCAGTGCTGGATGACATGCTCTCCTGTGAGTATACAATCCCTCTCATTGCAGCTCAAAGCTGCGTTCAATAGACAGAGGCTCTATCTTGTCCAACTGCTAAGATTCTTTTGTTAACCTTTTGTGATATTATGTTTGTCCATTCTTTTTAAGGGGTACTGGATACTTTGAATTGCAAACAAACCCTGCAGTCTGGTGAAACAACAGCTGAATTATGGTAAAGGAGAAAAGACTGCCAAACAAACGGAATTATAGAACAGGCCTAATAATCCATATTCACTCTTTTTATGTCTCTCTTTCTGTTTGAAAAGGGTACAGATGTTTGATGCTTCCTTGTGTGGTGTGTCTGTATCACCTGATGCACTGCGCCGTTTCTTCACCCACTCTCTCACACACACTCTCACCTACAGACCGAGACTCAAAGGTAAGATCACAGAACTTATCATTGACATCTCTCTTTAATATAGCTTCTCTTGTAAAACAGCCACCTATGTTGTCAAGTTTTAACTCATCCTGTCATCTGAGTGTTCTCCTCAACCTGTATTGTCTAGTATCTGATGCCATTGCCATGCAAAGAGAGTGGGGCTTTGCTAAAACCTGCAGACTGTTGACCTCCTTGTTTCGTAAGGTAAATGACTTGTGCTTTGCTCTACTCTGTTCTAAAGAAACATGTAGATACCTTTTGTACATCTATAAATAGATTAACCTGTCTGGTTAATGTGAGCTGCTTCTCAAAATATGTATTTTCTTATGTAGTTATTTGTGTGAATGTACATGTACATCAGAACGGGAATGATAATATCCCAGTGGGTGTGATTTATGACATGGTGTTTTCCAGGACATTGTGATCTTTTGTGAAAGTACGGTAGGATGTGTTCATTGTATTATTAAGATTGACATTTGAAACATGTACATTTTTCTTTGTGTTAACTGTCAGGAATTGTGAATTTGCCCAAGGTGTGGGAATGCTGGATACAAGGATAAGGCGAACAAATTATATATTTAAAGGTTTATTAGACAGACATATGCATATGGGGCGACAGACACGTTCCTCTGAGAGGTTCATAGTAATCTGCCAACCTACTCAAGGGCAGGCATAAATACTCTTTCTTATCTGTTCGTTCTTCAAGTTTTCCAGGCCCCTTGCCTGATGACTCAGAGCAGTGGAAGAATTCAGTCTGTTTGCTACATACAGTGCCTTAAAGTATTCACACCCCTTGGCCTTTTGTACATTGTGTTGTGTTACAGCCTGAATTTAAAATTGATTAAATAAATATATTTTTTTAACTGGCCTACACACAAAAACCAATGTCAAAGTGGAATTGTGTTTTTAGACATTTTACAAATTCATAAAAAATGAACATCTGAAATGTCTTGAGTCAATGAATAATCAACCTCTTTATTAGGGCAAGCCTAAATAAGTTCAGGAGTAAAAATGTGCATAATAAGTTGCAAGGCCTCACTCTGTGTGCAATAAGTGTTTAACATGACTTTTGAATGACTATCTCTTCTCTGTACCCCACACATACAATTCTCTGTAAGGTCAATCAGTGAATTTTGAGCACAGATTCAAACACAAAGACCAGACGTTTTCTAATGCCTCACAAAGAAGGGCACCTGTTGGTAGATGGGTAAAAAAAAGTCAAACAGATATTGAATATCCCTTTGGGCTTGGTGAAGTATTTAATTATACTTTGGACGGTGTATCAATATACTCAGTCACTACAAAGATACAGATGTCCTTCCTAACTCAGTTGCTGGAGAGAAAGGAAACCGCTCATAGATTTCACCATGAGGCCAATGTTGACATTAAAACAGTTAGAGTTTAATAACTGTGATAGGAGAACTGAGGATGGATCAACAATATTGTAGTTACTCCACAATACTAACCTAATTGACAGAGTGGAAAGAAGGAAGCCTGTACAGAATCAAAATTTTAAAACATGCATCCTGTTAAGGCACTAAAGTAATACTGCAGAAAATGTGGCATAGCAATTCACTTTTTGTCTTGAATACAAAGTGTTGTGTTTGGGTTAAATCCAATGCAACAGTGAGTATGACTCCAATTTTCAAGCATTGTGGTGGCTGCATCATGTTAAGGACTGGGGCATTTTTCAGGGTAAAATGGATTGGATCTCAGCACAGGCAAAATCCTAGAGGAAAACCTGGTTCAGTCTGCTTTCCAGCATACACTGGGAGATTAATTCACCTTTTAAGCAGGACAATAACCTAAAACACAAGGCCAAATCTACACTGGAGTTGCTTACCAATAGGACTGACTGTTCCTGAGTGGCCTAGTTACAGTTCTGACTTATCTGCTTGAAAATCTATGGCAAGACCTGAAAATGGTTATCTAGCAATGATCAACAACCAATTTGACAGAGCTTGAAGAATTTTGCACAATCCACGTGTGGAACGCTCTTAGAGACTTACTCAGAAAGACTCAGCTGTAGTTGCTGCCAAATGTGATTAACATGTTAGAACATTGATTCAGGGGGTAGAATACTTTATCTAATCAAGATATACGAAACAAAAATAAACTTCAGTCAGCTGAAGACCCTGGTGAGGATGACAAGCACGCAGATGAGCTTCCCTCAGACTGTTTCTGACAGTTCTATTTTTTTATATTTTTTACAAATGTTAGATTTTTTTTCTTCCACTTTGACAGACTATTTTGTGTAGCTCGTTGACAAAAATGTACTTTAAGTCCATTTTAATCTCACTTTGTAACACAGCAAACTGTAGAAAAGGTCAAGGGGTGTGAATACTTTCTGAAGGCACTGTATTTCAGTCTGAGACTGCCGTCATTGAAGTTGTTTGTGGGGATGTGAAAATGAGCGGTTGGATCAATTCCAACCAATAAAAGTATCAAAGTCAATGTGTTTTCTGACTCTGGCCCAACCCGTCGGTTTCTAGGAACAGGGAGAACAGTTAGAATGTGGTTGTGTTCTAGAAATTGTCAGGAGGTACTCGAATCCATTGCGGAGAAGAAACTAATGTCTGTGGGTGTGGCTTAGCGTTTGGCCAGAGAAGGGAGTTTGGGTAGCCAGGCAACCCCTGGTCAAAACATGAATCAAGGTTGTCGGGTCCACTTGGGTCACAGAGTGAGCCGTATAATAGATGTGTATATCATTTAACACCACCGATGACAGAATTTACAGCTATTTGCCCTTGGTCTCAGGGAGGTCACCTAGGATACCAGGTTCTGCTTTTTGGTGATTCCTAACCTCTTGGAAGTCACTCGGGCTGAGTTCAGATTTAAGAGGGAACATGGCTCCAGTCCATTTAGTAATTGACCTGTAAAACCGGTCTATAGAATAACAAGTGTAAACTTTTTCTTTTGCAGAGATGTGACTTTACTGTCTCTGTGGTGTAATACAACATCCAGCCCTTTCTCTTTGTCTTAGTTGGCAGTGATATTCAAGGTAGAGGAGCTTCTCTCTCACCTGCAGCAAGTATTGGAGACGCATGAGGTCAACTGGCAGCATGTGCTCTCCTGTCTCTCCACCCTGCTGGTGTACAATCCAAACACCCAGCCTAGCCTAAAAGGTACGCACAAATCAAAATAAAAGTTTATTCATCACGTGCACAGGATCCCCAGTGGGTGTAAATGGTACACTGAAATGCTTACTTGCAGCTCTTCCTTAACAGTGCAGAATAAATGTAAAGTAGCAGCACACACACACACTTAAATGTCATAGGAGTGTTGTTGGAAATAATTATTTTTCTCTGTACCTCAGAGCTGCTGTCCAGGCTCCTAAGCTCAGCGTTTGAGGGGTATGACTTGGAGAACATGATCACTGCCTTCCTCCTGGCCCGTCAGGGTGCGCTTGAAGGGCCTGGTGTTTTCCCCTCCTACAGCGAGTGGTTTAAGGCAAGTCCCCTCAGCTTAGTCAGTGGCTACTAGAATATTATTTATTGGTCCCCTTATTTTTGGCTCTTTTCAATGAAGTTGGCTTCTCTCCTGTCTTCCTAGATGTCTTTTGGTGGTGCTAGCAGTTACCACGGAAACAGTAAGAAGTCTTTGGTGTTCCTGCTAAAGTTCCTGTCGGACCTGGTGCCCTTTGACCCCCCACAGTATCTGAAGGTCAGGTGACAGACACTGTTTGGCTCTACTTTAACATTTTACTGCTGGTCTGGGCCCAAATCTAAGTGTTTCTGAATGCTAATGTCTCTGGATTGTCTGGTCTTTCAGGTCCACATCCTCCATCCACCCTACGTGGCAGTGAAACACCGGGCCCTACTGCAGGAGTATGTATCCCTCACCAAGACCAGACTGGCTGACCTGAAGGTAGGGCCTAGATTCGCTGAACCAGTATTTGATGGTACATAGACAGACTGAGACATAATACAGTTATTACAATGTAACTAACTCGTACTGTTTGATTTGTCATACCACAAACCCTCTCATCATGCAGCCCATTAATCTACTCTCCTCCAGCTGTATAAACAGGGTCGCCATGTCTCTGTCTGCAGGTCTCAATTGAGGAGATGGGCCTTTATGAGGATATCTCTGGAGCAGGAGCCTCAGTGCAGGTTAGAGTGCCTTCTGCTGGTTGTTTATGCATTTGTGTACTGTCCCTTTTCAATTGTTTTTTTATATGTGCTCATGAATGTGTGTATCACTCTTTGTATCTGTTCAATATGCCTTCTCAGCCCCAGTGTCAGGCACGTCAGGATGTGGAGAAGGCAATCTCGTTGTTTGGGAGCACAGGAAGGATATCTGCCACTGTCATGGAGGCCAGGTACACTACAGCATGCTACATAACTCTCACAAATCACCTATTGAGATCAGTGTACTGCATGACCTACTTATCCTGTTGTCCTACACTGTCTTTATGTTTTAAAACACTCATACTTTTTCCTACTCCAGCATTTTCAGAAGGCCTTATTTCCTGTCTCGTTTCCTCCCTGCCCTCCTAACCCCACGTGTGGTAAGTGTTATGCTCTCTTGCTTTAGATTGCATGGATTTGACTGAATGGTGTGTTTACGGGGTCTGTCCAGATATTGTATTCTTTGTCTCTGTCCATTTCAGCTTCCTGTGAAGCCTGACGCCAGGATGAATTTCATAGATTCTCTTAAAAAGTATTTTCTGGCATTCACACTCAGCCATACAACCACTCACCACACAGTTTTCTGTCATATCTTTGAGACTGATACAGATGTTTTTTGTATATTGATTCCAGTTTTGTTTTCTGCTGTCTACTAGAGTGGAAAAGATCCCAGCTGCCCAGCACTCCTCCTACATAGAGTCATGTCAGAGAGAGAGACAGAGGCAACAGGACAGTGTGTACCATCACATTATACCATGTTTAACACCCTACGCATTTTAATATAATCATATATTTAATATTAGCTTATCCCACCCTAAGCACCACTGTAGTCATATATTTCTGTGCTTTTGTCCATGATTGAAGAGCTGTGTTTTACTTGATTGTTATCAGGTAAAGGAGTCACTGTGGTGAATGATGATGATAACCCACAGGAGGTTCTACAGGTCCAACTACAGGAACATAGAGCCCTGCTAACAGAGGGGGGCAGTGACGGAGGTGAGCAGACTGCAACACACACACACACACACACACACACACACCAAAGCAAACCTAACTTATCTCATTCTCTCTGGCTTTACAGAGGTGTCAGCCCAGCTGGCCAGGATCTCTCACACTCTGAGTATTGTGTTCCCTGAACGTGCTGAGGAACTGGTCAGCCAGACAGTCATCAAGCTTCATGTAGATGAGTCTACTTTCTCTGAGCTGCACAATAAAGTAGGAAGGAATGCAAGGAACTTCTGTATTTCTCTCTTTCTTCTACTGTTTTCCCCCTGCTCTGTCTCACCTTTTCATTCCCTACTCTATTTGTCTGTCTGTCAGGATATTTGTGCTGGCCACGCTCTCTGTCTCTCTCACACTGTCTGCTTATCTACCCTGTCTTTGTTCAGGTGGTGAACATGATCCTGAGGAGCTTCTGCCAGAGCCTTTTGAACGCCTCCAGAATAAGCCCACCAAATAAGTGAGGAACTAATCATGTCACTTAGTAAAAATCTGAAAGATGTATGGAAGAGTGAGATCGTTTTTAAAGTCTATCAAATCAAATGTTATTAGTCAGATTGTCGTGTGTATTATGTGCTTGTTAAAGGCGGTGTGTATGTGGTCAATCTGACGTCTGCATTGGGTGTGCAGCATTTACAGTGGTACGGCCTCTGCAGAAGTCAGGGTATTCATACTTCTTGCGCTTCACAGAGCAGCGCAGAGCTGTTGAGCAGAGCTGTTGTGAAGGAAGTGAGTTTGTGTTTATACAGGACCTCCTGCCCCCACCTACCGTCAACCAATCATGACAATGCGGCACTATACGGAGCTCTCCTCATTGTTAAAAAATGTGTGAGGCACATGGCAATGCGGTACGGAGCTCAATTTGGCTTCTGCGTACCTCCGGATTTCCCGCAATTGCATCATACCCTCCATACGGAGCCTCCGACCACATTTTCGGATCAGGCGTAAATGGGCTCTTAACCTCCCAGTGTAACACAAGTCAGCATAAAACTGCACTACTCTCATTTGAGTTTAATGTGACCTGTGACCCAAGACAGAGCCCCTGGGCATCCCAGTTTGTCAATATCCTGCTGGGACACAGACAGCTGCTCACTGCCCTCCTGCACCGCATGTGGGACCTGCTTCACAACCAGGTATCCATCTCTCCATTTAATTTTTACTGCCTCTTTCTTTCTCTCGCTCTCTCTCCTTTTTACCTCTTTCTTACCCCCCCTTTTCTAACTACAGTCATCTTCTGTCCTTCTCTATAGGGGGTATCATTGAGTGCTGCACATGTGCTTGGACTGGCAGCCTTTGTTGTGCACCTTCATACCTCCCAGCCACAGTGCCCCAAGGTGCAGCTGTGCCCACCCCTGCTGCCCGGCCCTGTGTCAGTACCAGAGGCACTGACCACTGCTCTACCCTGCACCACCCAAACCAACATGCTATTCTGTGTTAGGTGGGTGAGACTGGAGAGGGACCCTCAGCATCTAGGATTACATAAAATACTTATACAGTATATTATAAACCAAAAGGCCCAGTTAACTTTAGTTCAATAGGACAGTGTTATCTTAAGATGTATTTGTGTGGACAGCTTTGTTTTTGTTTGCCAGGTTCTGCGTGGCTGCAGTTTGCTATGGTCTCTGCAGGAGTGAGTCACTGTGTGATCAGCCGCAGCAGTATAATCCCTGCGGCCTCTATAAAAAGGTATGCACGTTATTCTTTCAGTGTCACTGAAATTATGCTCTCTCTTATCACTCAGCCACACTCTGAGATGCCCTTTATGCAAGCAGCAGGGGGCTGGTGTTTGAGCAGAATGTCACATACAGTAGGGCTGCAGTTGTACCGCTCTGCTTGACTGCACTGATCACTGTCCTGCGTATTCCTGAGTGTGTGTGTGTTTTTTGTATTTGGTATTTGTAGCTGCTCTACCTAATTCCCAGACTAATGCCAGATATGAGGAGGTTGCCCATTGAAGCGAGTGGGGAATCTGAGTATGTGGGGGCAAACAAACAGGGTGAGGAGGAGAATCGTGGGTTGTGGAAGAGTGTTACTGACACAAATACGACCTGGAGGAAGTCAGCCTGGGCGCTATGGAAAAACGCCACCTTCCGTCTCCTAGTAAAACTCCCAGGATACCAGGTGAGGATAACTGTCTATACATTGGCGTAAAGCTCCACCAGCCATCTCAGCACATTGACATATCTGCTTCTCATTTTCTTGGAGAAGTTCTAATTTTCATATTTTTCTAGTTCTCATTTTCAGAGTGGCTGGCAGCTGAACTCAGAGTTCAGAGGAGTGAGGATGCCCTGTCTGACCCAGATAGGTGAAGCACATGCCTAAATATGCAGCACATACACACATTAATATAAAAGTTTGGTACATGACCAAAAGAATGTGGACATTTGCTTGTCTAACATCTCATTCCAAAATTATGGGCATTAATATGGAGTTGGTCCCTCCCTTTGCTGCTATAACAGCCTCCGCTCTTCTGGGAAGGCTTTCCACTGTATGTTGGAACATTGCTGCTGGGACATGCTTCCATTCAGCCACAAGAGCATTACAGGCTAACTACACCGATCGCGTTGCAAAATAAATGTCAAAATCTTTATTATTCAATTATTGCACCCCCACTGCTCGTGCGCGCCAACGAGCGTCTGCGTTGCCAAGAACTAAAATAGAAGTCAGTTCTATTTGTGACGCAGATCGCGCTGCAAGTCCTGGCTCTCCCATCTCCTCATTGGTTTATAGAAGCAGGTACCCACGTGCCATCTCGTCATTGGTTATACCCACGTGGGTGACAAAGCCGAAAAAGGTCGGTGGAGGTAATGCACCTAATTTATGAAAGTTGCCAATCGCAATATAAAGTCAAGAGAAGAAAAGGCCTGGAAGGAGGAGAGATGACTAGAAACGATTCGGTTGAATGTTTTATGTGTGGATTAATTGGTGGTATGGAGGACCTTGTGTATTTCAGGTAAAATAACAACTCTGTTTATATCCCAGAACAAATTAGCTAGCAACAGCAAGCTAGCTAAATAGGACAAATTAGCTAGCTAGCAACAGCAAGCTAGCTAAATAGGACAAATTAGCTAGCAAGTGCAAGCTAGCTAGCTAAATTGCCATAAATGTTTAATGCTTTTCGACCTGTCTGGTTCCACTGGTTGATAAGGACTTCTTTAATGAACACTTCACCGGTGATCTTGTATCGTTTCAGGTACAGGCCTTGGGTCAAGGAATATTGCTGCAACTTCAGACGATAGATTCATCATAACCTGTAATGAAGGAAACAAAAAGTGAAATTAACATGTCCTGGTTTCAAGAATTATATTTCACATAGATTTCCCTAAGTAAGCATGTCCCTATTATTATTATTTTTTTTAATATATATATTTTAGTTTTTAGGAAAAGGCTGGATATTTCACCTAGATATCCATAATATGACAACTAGAGGTCGACCAATTTATGATTTTTCAGCGCCGATACCGATTTATTGAAGGACCAAAAAAAGGACCCCTTTTTTGGGGGGAATATATATAAATTTGTAATAATGACATTTACAACAATACTGAATGAACAATGAACACTTATTTTAACTTAATATAATACATAAATAAAATCTATTTAGTCTCAAATAAATAATGTAACATGTTCAATTTGTTTTAAATAATTCAAAAACACAGTGTAGGAGAAGAAAGTTAAAGTGCAATATGTGCCATGTAAAAGCTAACGTTCAAGTTCCTTGCTCAGAACATGAGAACATATGAAAGCCGGAGGTTCAATATTCCCAGTTAAGAAGTTTTAGGTTGTAGTTATTATAGGAATTATGACGTGTCGACAATTTCTCTATACCATTTGTATTTCATATACCTTTGACTATTGGATGTTCTCATAGGCACTTTAGTATTGCCAGCCTAATCTCAGGAGTTGATAGGCATGATGTCATAAACAGTGCTGTGCTAAGCATTGCTAAGAGCTGCTGGCAAATGCAGTAAAGTGCTGTTTGAATGAATGCTTACGAGCTTGCTGCTGCCTACCACCGCTCAGACTGCTCCATCAAATATGAAGTCATAGACTTAATTATAATATAATAAACACAGAAATACGAGCCTTTGGTCATTAATATGGTCAAATCCGGAAACTATCATTTTGAAAACTAAATATTTATTCTATCAGTGAAATAAGGAACCGTTCCAAATTTTATCGAATGGGTGGCAACCCTAAGTCTAAATATTGCTGTTGCATTGCACAACCGTCAATGTTATGTCATAATTATGTAAAATTCAGGCAAATTAGTTCAGTTTGCAATGAGCCAGGTGGCCACTGAACGCAAGAGAAGTGACACAATTTCCCTAGTTAATATTGCCTGCTAACATGAATCTTTTAACTACATTTGCAGGTTTAAACAAATATATACTTGTGTATTAATTTTAATTAAGGCATTGATGTTCATGGTTAGTTACATTATTGCAATGGTTGTGCGTTTTTCGCAAATGCGCTTTTGTTAAATCGTCACCCGTTTGGCGAAGTTGAAGTAGGCTGTGATTCGATGATAAATTAACAGGCACCGCATTGATTACTAGCAATGCAGGACAAGCTAGTTAACCTAGTAATATCATTAACCATGTTTAGTTAACTAGTGATTATGTGAAGATGGAATTTTTTTTTTTTTAAAGATAAGTTTAATGGTAGCTAGAAACTTACCGTGGCTCCTTGCAACAACAATGTCCTTTTGACGCAGGTGGTCAGCCTGCCACGCAGTTTCCTCATGGATTGTAATGTAATCGCCGTCCAAAAAGGCAGATTACCGATTGTTATGAAAACTTGAAATCGATACTAATAAATGACCCCTAATCAGTCGACCTCTAATGACAACTGCGGTGTACAACATGGAAGCTTGTCAGGTTCTGATCATCTTACTATGCTTCTTCACCCGAGATTTGCCCCGACTGCTAATCAATCAGCTCTTTATTCTCCAGGCTCTGCTTTGTCATCAAAATGGACAAGCTTGCAGTGAGTGACATGTATCCATTGTGATTTTCCCTGCTGACCTTGTTATGAGCAAAACTTGACAAGGACCTTTACATTTTGGCCCTGATGTGTCTGTAAATTTTTATTTTTACCATCACCCATCCTTTCTTAGTAGGGTAGGCTTCAACCCATCATGAGAAACAATCAACAACGACCAGAACATCTTCCTTTCCTTTACATTTGGGCAGCGTGATGTATTCAAGCTGTAGATGTCTGAAGGGTCCTGATTGGGGAGGTGCTCGTAGTGTATGTACTTTCACTCATCCCTTGGTGGTGTTTTCCATACAAATGTTGCAATTCGCCATGACAGCCTCAGCCTCTTTCTGCTTCAGGATTCCACCATTTGCCCACAAAACGATAAACTATCTTGTCCACACCAATGTGTCCCAAAGAGTGGATCTGTGTCACCACGTAGGGTAAGAGTGCATTTGGCGCTACACATCTCAGGCTGTATTTCCACACACCTTCTTGATTGAGTTTGCACCCTGCAGCCATCCATTCCCACACTTCTTCTTTTGGAGCTCTGCTTTGCATGTCTCTAATGTGTTACAATGTATCCACGGTGTATTTCCTAATCAGTTTAGGTGACAGAGGTGTTCTCTTGGTAGCAGCCTTGGCAGCTCTGTCAGCCTGGTCATAACCTTTACTCTCGTCTGTGCAGATTTTTTCCATGTGATTTCAATTTCAAGATTGAACTTGTCCAGGTAACTGGAGAGCATTCAGTAGAGCCATCACTTCTGGTCCATTTTTCACAGGAGCTCCCAGTGATGTCATGAATCCTCTGTTTTTCTATATTTTTCCAAAATCATGGGTAAGGCCGAAAGCATACCTTGAGTCTGTGTAGATATTAGCTGTTTTTCCTTCAGCCTGTTTACATGCTTCTGTCAAAGCCACCAATTCCGCCACCTGTGCTGATGTTCCTGCAGGTAACGAGTCTGTCACTATCACATTGTCCATTGTAGTAACTGCCCAGCCTGCCTTCCTCACACCCCCTTCCACAATGCTTGAACCGTCTGTGTATAAGATGTACTCAGGGCTTTCCAATGGATGACTTTTAGTAAACCCATCAGAGATCTGATCAAAAACCAACTCACAGCAGTCGTGTTCAAGTAATGTAGTATCTGGATTACATGGTGTGCCACGTTGTATGATGATGTTAGGAGCCTCCAACACAGTGGACCACTTGTTCCAACGAGCCGCTGCGACCTGTGCAGCTCGATTCATTGTCAAGAGTATGAACAGCATGTGGACACTTGATGGTAAGATGTTGGTTGAGAACAAGCGATGCCACCATCGACACAGCGACGTAAGTAGCCTGCATAACTCTGTGACAGGGACCCCATCCCAATGCCTCATCATCCTGTTTTTTCGAATAGTAGCCTACAGGTTTCTCTTCTGCTGAATGAGTAATGTTGTTGGTTTCACTTGGAACCTGCACAACTCAGATAACAGCAGGTTTATTATGTTGATTGATGTCTATCCATTCGAGACAGCATGTCGACGATGTCGCCGTAGTTTTGTCTCTCCCAGTCAGTAGTTGTGGAAACAAAAGTGTTGCGCTAATCATTGTGTATGGATTGCATCAACTAATGTGTGATTGCCCCATTTTTGGAGGAGGTGAGTGCATCGCCATCTTTCATGATGGGTATCCCAATGTCTAACCTCCTCTGCTCTGAACTTTTCTTCAAATTCAACAAACAACTTTTTCTGTTTTTGAACACATTTGGTTATCTCTCCCCAATTGGTGGTAGAATTGGTCAGACCCTTAAGGAAAACATGTATTGCTCTCCATCCATCGGCCACATCTTGCTCTTCACTACCCACAGCTCCCTTTACCATTTCTTCAAGTACGCCATGTTCACAGTTGTTCAAAACAAAGGCTAATAACTGTAACCCATCATAAGGATGTAGATTGTATAGTTTCTTATCGCTTTAAATGGTCCCGCGTCTTCATACCCACATCTCGTGGATGCTTCAAAGTCTTTGACAACTCATCCAACTGTTTTGGAGATGCTGATTCATGTGATTACTGTCACTTGGGGTTTCTTTACTCCCTTTAACAGCCTGTGTTCTGGTTGGCATAAGACATCGTTTGTCACCGCTGTCAGAATCTGTTGACTCAAAGCCAGGCAGTGCTGATCAGATGCTTGAAACCTGATAATCTTGCGCAACTCAGCATGAGGGTAGATTGAGGGAACAAAGGGCCCACAGGTCGGGGCAAAGTCTGCCACCCTTGCCTCCTGTAATTGTTGAATTTTGCCTTTAAGGCTTTTCAGTTCACCAGAGCCCTCACTCACTGTCTCTCTGCAATGTCCTATCATGATTATGAAGAAATAATTTCTCATCTAGTTTTATTACTTTGTGTCCATCGTGTCTTTGTTTATGAGTTAGACATTCTGTATTTTTCCCCAAGCTTTTGTATATCAGACAGATTCCATGTTCCAGCTTTGTCAACAATAACGGAATATTTCTTTATCTCTTGCCTACACTTCAATCCAAGGTAACGCCAAGTAATTTAGTCTCCTCAACTTGTTCAACAGCCACACCATTCATTACCATATTCAGCTGAGGTCTAGAGCTTAGGGAATGATTTGTACCAAATACCAGTTTTATTACTGGCCACCCATTCCAAAACGACTGCAACTCCTTTTATTTATTTTTGTATTTTACCCCATTTTTCTCACAAATATCCAATTACAATCTTGTCTCATCGCTGCGACTCCCCAACGGGCTCAGGAGAGATGAAGGTCGAGTCATGCACCCTCCGAAACATGACCCGCAAAATCGCGCTTCTTAACATCCGCCCGCTTAACCCGGAAGCCAGCTGCACCAATGTGTCGGAGGAAACACTGTTCAACTGACGGCTGAAGTCAGGCCGCAGGCTCCCAGCCCACCACCAGGAGTCGCTAGAGCATGATGAGGCAAGTGAAGTATCCCCCGGCCAAACCTTCCCCTTACCCGGACGGCACTGGGCAATTGTGCACTGCCCTATGCGACTCCCGGTCACGGCCAGTTGTGACACCGCCTGGGATTGAACCCGGGTCTGTAGTGACGCCTCAAGCACGGCGATGTAGTGCCTTAGACTGCTGCGCCACTCGGGAGGCCCTGCAGCTCCTTTTTAAGAGTTTCAGTGACTTCCTTAACTGTGGTTGCCGACACGTACAGTGGGGCAAAAAAGTATTTAGTCAGCCACCAATTGTGCAAGTTCTCCCACTTAAAAAGATGAGAGAGGCCTGTAATTCTCATCAAAGGTACACTTCAACTATGACAGACAAAATGAGAAACAAAATCCAGAAAATCACATTGTAAGATTTTTAATGAATTTATTTGCAAATTATGGTGGAAAATAAGTATTTGGTCAATAACAAAAGTTTATCTCAATACTTTGTTATATACCCTTTGTTGGCAATGACAGAGGCCAAACGTTTTCTGTAAGTCTTCACAAGGTTTTCACACACTGTTGCTGGTATTTTGGCCCATTTCTCCATGCAGATCTTCTCTAGAGCAGTGATGTTTTGGGGCTGTTGCTGGGCAACACGGACTTTCAACTCCCTCCAAAGAATTTCTATGGGGTTGAGATCTGGAGACTGGCTAGGCCACTCCAGGACCTTGAAATGCTTCTTACGAAGCCACTCCTTCGTTGCCCGGGCGGTGTGTTTGGGATCATTGTCATGCTGAAAGACCCAGCCACGTTTCATCTTCAATGCCCTTGCTGATGGTAGGCTTTGTTACTTTGGTCCCAGCTCTCTGCAGGTCATTCACTAGGTCCCCCTGTGTGGTTCTGGGATTTTTGCTCACCGTTCTTGTGATCATTTTGACCCCACGGGGTGAGATCTTGCGTGAAGCCCCAGATCGAGGGAGATTATCAGTGGTCTTGTATGTCTTCCATTTCCTAATAATTGCTCCCACAGTTGATTTCTTCAAATCAAGCTGCTTACCTATTGCAGATTCAGTCTTCCCAGCCTGGTGCAGGTCTACAATTTTGTTTCTGGTGTCCTTTGACAGCTCTTTGGTCTTGGCCATAGTGGAGTTTGAAGTGTGACTGTTTGAGGTTGTGGACAGGTGTCTTTTATACTGATAACAAGTTCAAACAGGTAACGAGTGGAGGACAGAGGAGCCTCTTAAAGAAGAAGTTACAGGACTGTGAGAGCCAGAAATCTTGCTTGTTTGTAGGTGACCAAATACTTATTTTCCACCATAATTTGCAAATAAATTTATAAAAAATCTTACAATGTGATTTTCTGGATTTGTTTCTCATTTTGTCTGTCATAGTTGAAGTGTACCTATGATGAAAATTACAGGTCTGTCTCATTTTTTTAAGTGGGAGAACTTGCACAATTGGTGGCTGACTAAATACTTTTTTGCCCCCAGTGTATATGGTTGAATCATCAGCATACATGGACACAAAGGCTTTGTTTAATGACAGTGGCTGGTCATTGGTTAAAATAGACAAGAGTAGAGAGCTTAGTCAGCTTCCCTGTGGTACACCACACCCTACATGTTTGACATTAGAGAAGCTTCCATTAAAGAAAACCCTTGGAGTTCTATTAGATAGATATGAATCTACGATATGACTGAGGTACAAAAGTTATAGCTCTCTCAACAACCGGTTATGGTCAATAACATCAAAGGCTGCACTGAAATCTAACAGTACCGCTTCTACAATCTTCTTAATATCAATTTCTTTCAATCAATCATCAGTCATTTGTGTCATTGCAGTACATGTTGAGTGCCCTTCCCTATAAGCATGCTGAAAGTCTGTTGTCAATTTGTTTACAGAGAATTAGCATTGTATTTGGTCAAATATCATTTTTTTCCAACAGTTTGGTAAGAGCTGGCAGCAAGCTGAAAGGTCTGCTGTTAGAACCAGTCAAGGCCGCTTTTTTCTTGGGTAGCGGAATGACTTTGGCTTTCATCCAAGCCTGAGGACAAACACCTTCCTCTAGACATAGATTAAAGATGGGAGTGGCCAGAGTTGTCAATGCCTGGAGGTTTGTCATTATTGATCGATTAACAATAATGTTGCGTACTGGTATGTAACAGAGCCTGCGTGTGTATCAGACAGGAGTATCAACAGTGGGCGTGTCAGCAGCAATACCTGCCATCTCCTCTGGACAAGGGGGGCTGTGCAGGAGACTTAAGGACAGCCTGCTCACACATTCTCAACGCTGTCATGGACCAGAAGACAGTATGGTCAGCATGATTTGGCTTATGGCCTCCTGCACCTCAGATCATCCTGATTATTTGAATAACAGACATTGTTGAGTTGTTTAGTCTTTATTGCCTCTCTTTGTGTCCTTAGTGCTCCGACCCTGGAGAACACTGATCACAGACCCTCGGAGGCAGGCACCTGTCTCCCAGACATTTTCTCCAGACTTCAGGTACAGTACACAGGCCTTTTGATTGATTGGTATGTTAGTTTGTTTCTGTACATGATTCCTGTTAATGCTTTGTATTTCCTGCATATGTTTTGCACTGATTTTCATGTGTGTGTGTCCTATGATGTCTTTATAGGAGATTGTCTATGAGATGGAGCTCACTAGTCGCTCTCAAAGGACTCAAGATAAGGGACATTTCCTATTGGATCTGATTTCACATAGATGCTCTGTGACCTCTGACCTGCGGAGTATCAGCAGTGAGCTTAGCATTCAGCTAACATTACATACATGGAACAGGTAATGTACAGACACATCCTCTATACTAGGCTTTGGCGGTCATGACATTTTGTCAGCCGGTTAATTGTCATGCAAAAGAAACATGGCAAGAAGAACATGTATTTCAGAAGAACAGAATATGAGTTGGCCTACTATATGTTATCTGGCTATGTGTCCTGCTGTAGGCTTGTTCACTTAGCAGACAAGATATGCTTATAAATCCCGTCCCATTATTTTATATTATGATTTTATAGTATGAATATAAGAAGAATATTATTTTCCTCAGGCTGCACATGCTGTTCTCTCACCAACTGATCATATTTTCACCCATCAGATTATTCTCAATTTAATCTCGTCTTTACTAATATGTCAAATTTATTTAGATTTAGAATGGGAAAAAATAAATGTAATCTGTATGCACTCGGAAAGCAATTAGAGGCCGCTTTCTCGACGGTTGGTTTTTCAATCATGCCGGGTAAGCTACTCTGGTGATTTCATTCCACACATCAACCACTGTTTGAGGAGCATGGAGCCTCTTGCGATATTTCGCCCAAACTCTGTATGCCATGGGCTCTCCAACCTCGTCCTTCCAGCTACCCAGTGCTTAATTTGGGAAACCAATTCATATCTGTTTTGGAACATTGATAGTAACATGTTTTCACAAGGAAATAGGGACAGGATATTTCAATAAACTGTTGACAGCTCCTCTCTGTGCGCTGAAGAAAGGAATGAAGGAAAGAGGGGAGGAGATTGATACGTGCGGTGGTGAGATTTTCTGTAGCTAAAGGTAATGTGTCAGCCTATTAATTCTGAAAATATAAAAAATACCCTATTGCTAGGCTATTGAAAGTCAAATACAAATTCACTATGGTTGTAGACTAACTCTGTCAGCTGTCCGGCTAGACCAATTATGTACCAAAGACATCTTAAATATTTTTTTTTATGTTTTTTTGCCATGCATACTATGCGGGTAGGCTATGTATTTTATAACGGCACAATCATTATTTGAATTCAGTTTTTTGGGGTGCGGGGTTCATGTATAGGCCTATGTGTATTTATAAGCTCTAATATGCGTATGGTGTTTAGAATTTATCATCACCTTAAAGAAAGCGCTGTCCATTTCGTTGTTAGGCTTTGAAACAACATACCGTACACAACGACCATGTTTTCCACTAAGTTTCAAACTGTTGTTGAACTTCTCTCTTCAAATTGATCAATCACAATGAGCACAATAGTCATGAGTCTTGCCACCACTACTGTCACCACAACAACCCTACTCTACATCAGTGATTCCAACAGCCCTACTCTTCACCAGTGATTCCAACATGGTCACCCCAGGGTTGCATATTTTTGTTCTAACTTAACTCACTGAACTGATTTAACCCTTGATTAGTTGATTTAGGTTTGTTAGTGCTGGGCTAGCAAAAATATGCAACCCTAGGTGGGTCTGAGGTCTGCTCTACGCCATAGATATCCACTGTACTACAGTGTGAACGTGTGTGTATATTAACTTTAACAAAACGTGTGTTTGTGTATCATAGGGTGATACTGGCACTCCCTGCAGTCATGTTGGTTACAGTGAAGACTGGCGGAGGGAAGAGGACTCTGGACTGTGAGACCCTCATGGAACATATCAACCAGTATCAGGTATGCCACAATGGGGGTTGAGAGGGAGGTTAGACTAATGAATCATTCATTCAAGCTAATGTATTGTAGCTACAGTCTGTGTGAATCAATCTGTAGTTCACTTCTCATCTTGACCAAACCACCTACTATAGATGCGTTTTCCCAGATTTGATCATTATCGTTATACAATATCTCTTTGTGTATCAGAGGAAGGGCTGTTCCCCAGCTGGACTGCTGCCCTACCACCTCACAGCACACTTCTTAAGAGTAAGTTCCACTCACAGATTATTAACTGTACTGCTCTAGACCTGGGTAGACAGTGTTAACAACATATTGTGATATTTATCATATGAAATAATTTCTCATAGGCTGTGGTCATGGCCAGTGTGAGCTGTGACTGTGCATCAGGAGAAGTGAATAAGGCCATGTCCCTGATCAGTCTTCAATGTCCACTGCTCCTCGTCTCTGCCGGGGTACCGTACATTATACTTCCAGGATCACGTCTGATTTGTTTATCTGAGAGTTTTAATGTATGATGCTGACTCAGTGTAATTTGTGTGTGTTGGGCAGCACTGGTGGGGCCGTCTCTCCCCTGTATTGGTGTGTCTCTGGCATCGCCTCACTGACGGACAGCCCCTGCCTCAGCAGCTGCAGGTCCTGGCTGATTGTCACTTGTGGGTCTGCAGGTAAAACAGGATAATGCATATATGCCTGTGTATATAGACAGCATTTACTGATAATACTCCTTTACAAACTAAATATGTTGACTTTCATTTCTGTAATTTTTTTGCTCAATGATTATGTTTTTTGTTCTGTCTCCTTGGCAGTTCAAAGGATGGAGTGTCATGCCCTGTCCCCTCTGCCCCGCCCCTGCTCCTGGCAGCTTGTCTGCACTGTGTATGGGAAGGCCAGGCGAGTGGCAAGGGCATCAGGACAAGCCTGGAGATGTTGGGACAGCTGACAGAGCAGCACAGTCAGGTAAGTACACTTCTCTTCCCTATCACCAAGTGTTTCAAACTTAACCTAGATGTTTGTTCAAAAGGTTCACTAGCCATGTTTGTAAGCTTTGATGGAGTGGACACAACACCGCCAATTGAGAAAATATATTTCACACCACATAAAGGAGGTCAAAGTGCACAGAAAAAAAATCCCCATTTACATAGATTTCTTGGGATATATAGGTTTCTTGGAATATATTATTGGAATGTATTGGCAGTTGTGACACATTAGTAAGACACTGACACTCGCATGCTCAGAACTAACCTTTGGCCTCACACACACAGTTTCTTGTTCGTGATTCAGGAGTAGAGACACTCAGATGATTAGGGAACCAACTTAGCAGTTTTCTATTAGAGACGTGATCATTGTCACTAGACTCCATTTTGTCATTAGTTAGTAGACACCAGGGAAACTGCCATGTAACCTCAAATAATTTGTGCTGCCATTTGTCCCCAGCTGCTGGTGTTTCTGCTGTTCCTCTCTGTGACTGACCTCCTCACAACTTTTCTCACGCCCCAGGTACATTTACATTTAGCAGACGCTCTTATCCAGAGCGACTTACAGTTAGTACATTCAACTACATATCACAGTCATAGTAAGTACATTTTTCCTAAAAGTATTTATTAGCCAAGTCAGTGCTAGTAGGAAAAGACAAGTACAATTTTTTTTGTGGGAGGGGGGGGGGGGTCGCTGTGGGATTTAGTCAAGATACTGAAGAGGTGGGTTTTCGGAAGATGGGAAGGGACAAGGCTGTCCTGACGTTAGAAGGAAGCTTGTTAAACCATTGGGGTACATCATTCCTACACCTTAAGGCCAGGAGTGTTCCTGGCTAGGGCACATGGGAACTCCTAGCCCAGTGGTTCCCAAACGTTTTTTGCCCGCGACACCATTTTTTAATTAATTGTTTTTGTTGTTGCTCCCACCATTTAAAAATGTTTTGTTGTCAACTGCCAATGTTTACTTTTTTAATTAGGGCTATGACAGTCTATTACAAATCAGTCAGACCGTACTTTTGACAGTATTTTAATCTGAAGGAAGTATGGTTTGAAGTGACAGAAATGCATCAAAGGTATTGGCAAGTTCAGAAGATCATCAGGCAATAATTTTTTATGAACTTCTGTGTAGAAAAGAACATCATCATTGATGTTCTGTTTCCTCTCCAGTCTGTTCTGAGTCCTGCGTGGCTACAAGTTCCTGGGAGTCTTATCTTTCAGTGATAGGGCCGTATGTTGTAGCTTAAACTGTTGAAAAGATAGAGCCACATTTGTAGGAAGAAAACAGAAACCGCTCTGTTTATTACAACTGCATCTAGCTGCTTCTGGAGTGACGTAACCCCGGTTCTATGAACCAAACGTGTTTAAAAAAAATAATAATTTCAGAGTTTCTCTTGCGATCCCATTTTCAAATCAGGCGACCCCTAGTTTGAGAAACGCTGTCCTAGCCCTACATACTCAACAGTGTAACAGTAACGTATTCAACAGACTAAAACAACTTTTCTGCTAACAAAACATCACAATTACAACATTTCATATGACTTTTGTGTGACATGCTACATAGAGGGTGAAGGGCCTACAGAGAGCTCAGGAACTCTGTAACGATATCCTGACTGTCCTTGTGGACTCTGCTGACTGGCTGCTACTATTCAAGTCACCTTGCTCTGGTACAGTATATAACTTGCTTATTTACAGTAGCCTCTGGCTTTGAATATGTCCTATTTTGTGTTTCTGTGATGTTATATTTGGTATTTTATAATATTTTGTTTTTCCTATTCAAGAAAAAGGGCTATACCAGCCTGTGGCCATGGTAACATCAGATGAATACACAAGACTGATGCCTTTAGCCTTTTACAGGTATATTTACTTGGTCAAACTGTCAGTGTTGTCATCCATTTTCTTGTTTATATGTGAGTTCTGTATGTGTATTGTGTTTCCCTGCCAGCCTGGTCCCCCATCTTAACTTTGAGGTATTGGAGAAAACATTGAAGGCCCCAGGGTTCCTCCACACTGCTGTGCACTGCTACTCCTCCCTTATCAAGCTCTTTATGGACGGCCAGACTCCCTGCCCTGTGACCGAGCATCTGACTGACCAGGTGAGCTTATTTTGATATGCAGAAAAAGCAAAGATAATCATGTTTATTCATCACACAGTGGCGTTTTTCTGAATCCCGGTTTTGGTCTCGCAGATGGACCCCTCATATATTCTGACTAGAGCCCAGCAGGTGCTTCTGAAGACTATATCTCTGACATCCCCAACCTCACTGTCTCAACATCAGCTGAACCAGGTAACACATTTGTGCACTGACCACCCAGAGTAAGGCTGATCTCAGTCTGTATTCCATAGAGTAGGACTGGGTTGTGTAGTACTGGGTTGAAATCAGATGGATATGATACATTTATTTGATTTTCACAAACATCACACAACTACAGTCTGATTTCTTTCTGGGCTTTACCTCGCATCAGACTGTTTTTTACCAATGGCTGTCAAAACCCAAAATAATGATATACCCTGGTACTTCCTTTTGAACTACACAATACCCTACTTGTGACCCTTTCTCTCTACTGTTCCTAGCTGGAGGCCTTATGTGTTGATCTGGACCCGGAGGTGGCAGCAGCTCTGGTCTTTCACCTCAGCTCTTCCAGCCTCAGCCCAGAGCTGGACTTCCTGTGAATGGATGGATATGGGGCTACAGGCACACCACGGACTGTTAATGACACTAACTTGGCTTCCTTCATGAACAAGATGTATAAAGATGATTAGTATGGGTGCGAGAGGACTTGGTCTTTGTCCTCCAATGAAGAATATACTTGGATAGCTACATTATAATGTTGCCTTTAGGTTACGTGTTTGGCAGTTGTATTTTAATTCTGTGGAAGGGATTGTGGAAGGGATTGTGGTTTTGGGAGCGCAGTTTATATTCAGCATTGTAGAAAGATACCTGGACACAGAAGAGCCTGATCACTTGTATAGCTGTTTAAGTTTCACCAGCCCTTATGAACGTTGTAAGAAATAAACTTCATCAAATACCTTAATTTAAAAAAAGCATTTATCCATTTTCCACTATCAAGTATGCTGTGGGTGTAGAGCAGGTATGGGAAACTGGTGACCCCCCCCCCCCCCCCCATTTTTAGGAACTCTGGAGTCTCAACATACTGAGTTAGAATAGTATTATATACAAGGTGCAATTTTGTAATTTGGTTGTGCATCAGCAGTTTCTCTAGTTATGTCAGTCACACAATTAGCCCATGTCAGCAAAAAATAGAATGTGCTGGCCGCTAGACCAATCTAAATGTGTGGTAATCATGGTCGATTTACCGACCGGGGGACCACTGTTGATTTTGTTGCTCACTCAGATATTTCAAAACTGCAGAAGTTTCTCTCAACCCTATGGCAAAATGGGTGGAATTGTAGTAAATTAGCTGTAAAACACATTTTTCTCTACACCCCATGGCAAAATGTGTAGAAATGCACAAAATTAACTCAAACTTCTCATTTTTGTATATGTGGGTACGCAGACCTGCGAGTCACTGCAGCCCCTCATGAGAGGTGGTGGAAAAAGTAAAGATACTTTTTAATGGAAAATGACTCAAGTATCAAAAGTAAAAGTACAAATATTTAAGAAAACCAGATGGCGTTCAAAATGTAACGAGTACTTTTGGGTGTCAAGGAAAATGAAGTAAAAAGTACATTATTTTCTTTAGGAATGTAGTGAAGTAAAAGTTGTCAAATATAAATAGTAAAGTACAGATACCCCAAAATAACTACTTTACACCACTGATGAGTTCATATTTTTCTGTGGCCCCAGTCAGTTTCCTATTCCTGGTTTAGAGCATGAGCAGTACAAGTCAAATCAATTGTTATTGGTCACACACATATTTAGCTGATATTGTGGGTGTAGTGAAATGCTTGTGTTCCTAGCTCCAACAGTGCAGTAGTATCTAATACTTCAACAATACACACATCTAAAAGTAAAATAATGGAATTAAGAAATATAAGTTAGGACGAGCAATGTCTGAGTGGCATTGACTAGAATACAGTATATACAATCGAAATGAGTACAACAGTATGTAAACATTAAAAGTGACTAGTGATTCCATGTTCTGTTCAATTAGTCACTACCCATTACCATTCTATATCAGACTCCTTATATAGAGGCTCAAGGGACGTTGTGGTCTTCGCAGCTCCTTGTTGGTCACGGACCTAATCAAGTCTATCAACCGGTGTATGGATTCAGTTCCCCAGTCTCTGATGGTCCGTATGTTGGGTGTTGGAGGGGCTGTCAATGTTTCCTCTGACAGCTGCTAGTGTGAGGGGATGCACCGTGTCTGTTGAGGTTGTGGGCCTTCTCAAAGCGTTCCCCACACAGTTCACATGCAAATTCCAGATCAGCCTCTGCCTTGTTTGGTCATCTTAAAGTAAAGACAAAAAGGCTTAGTGAGGGTGCCAAATACAAGCTTGCATTCTTGTGCCCCTATCCATCCCTTCCATTATTACAGACTCACCCAAATCATACCACATAATCAAAGGCTTGGCTAACTCCTGACAGACTCACCAGTGCTTGAGCCCCTCACAACACAAATCAGCAGAACCTTGCCTCCTGATATGAGCTTAATCTCCCCCTGTAGTGGCTTAACCCCTGAGTGGCACATCCAGGTGTTTCCTCTGCTTGAAGGTCTGACCACATTGGTCACAGATGTAGTTCCCCAACTCTATAAAAAGGAGAATGGTCTAACTTAATACCAACACACTGGCAGCATCCCAAATGGCAACCTATTCCCTTTATAGTGCATTACTTCTGATCAGGTGACCAATCAGGCTTTCTAAAGTAGTGCACAATATAAGAACTAGGATACCTTTTGGGACAGACACATCTCTCTGTCTCCAGTAAAAGCGCTGTGTCCAGTCCAAACCTACCAATGTGAATGAGTTGGACCTGTCGCTGCAGGTAGCGGTCAATCATGAAGACTTTGTTGCAGCCTATGGGGAGGGCAGGGCCGCTCGCAGACCTCTTCATAGTGCTCCTTAATGTGTTTCTGTACCCCAGAGACAAAACGGTAATGTACCAACAGACATGTTCATAAGAGGATTAACAGTGCTGTAAGGAGCACTTAATCTGACCTTCATGCCCTGCTCCTTTTTTTTTTTTACAGATAAGCAGCCTGGGTATGGACATTTGTAGATATTGGGCAGGTCCGCTCTGAAAAACAAACATGGATACTTCACCTCAATCCAATTGCTTCTTTTATTCTGGTTCTCTTCTTCGGGGAAGCAATTCTGCAAGGCATGGGAAAAGGAAGAAAACACTGAAGATATCAAAGCCATGATGCCCCTTTTCCGCTAGTAATAAGAGATCTTTCTGTCCACTGATGTGTTACTATGTATTATTTTGGTTTGATATGCAAAATTGCTAGAACCAGGGCATCATGCACCCAAAAAATCTGCAGGGGGCACAAAGTACTTGGATGGGGGGGGTGTTGGAGAATTTTGCATTTTTAAAACACCTGAAACAGTCTTTTCCTGCAATCTAGAGCCATAATCATCATTATGCTTAATTCTTTGTAAAGAAAGATGTATATTTATCTGCATATCTAGGCATACCTCTTGAGCTGTCTGTATCCTCCGGACTGATGGGTAAAAACAACTACAAAACTAAATATGCTTCTCTGCTAAATTCTGGGTAAAAGATTGAAAGGAAAGTCAGTTTTATTCAGTACATTTAGCTATTGCTTGCTTTTCTAGTCTACCAACCTTGCCAGCAGGCATGCCAGTTAAGATAGACAAGCTAGCTACTCTAACTTGATTGATAGCCTGAAATGTCATCTTGGTAGCTAGTTATGAGGTTGGGAGCCTATCTGGGCTAGCTAAAGTCAGCTTCATAAAATTGCTAGGTGGCTAGTAGTATTACAGAGAAACCACAATTATTTTTAAACAGGACAAATCTGAAGGAGCACGTGACCCTGTGCCCCCTATGGGCATGTCGCCTCTGGCTAGAACCCACATCAATCCACTCGCTACTTCTCTAGGTATGGCTCAAATAATTCAGAGGATACACTTTTCCTTTTCTCTTCAAACTCATCCTCGCTGGACACGTTCCTAAGATTTGACACAACAGCCTATAGTTTAACCAATCTTAACTTTCCAGCACTGTATAACTTGAACCATGTTTTTCATTGTTGATTCACCTGGCCTGTCCATGAGCAGGGCTGGTGCAGGAGAGGGTGTCTCCTCACCAAAGAGAAATTCTAGGGGCAAGAGGGTCAAACAAATTAATTTGAACTGGCAACAGGCAATAAGATGGTAACCATCTGCAAAGAGCCATACATGTCAATGCAGTCAAGACTATACTTCAGTAAACACTGAAATGTAATACTGAGTGTTCTGTTTCCCAGGGTAACTTTGGAGGTACCAAAAGCTGTCTGACCATCTGCACTGGTGGTGGTAGCATCAGTGTGGACGGCACTCTGAGTCTGTGGGGTGGCAGCTGGACTGGGCTGGGACATGGTGGTGTTGGTTCCCTCTAGGCTGCTCCTCACCTTCCAGTAGGGGATCACACTCAGTGTCCAGGGTTTGCGCTGGGCTTTGTGGTCTGTGTGTAACTATGTCCATCCACACACCCCCAGACGGCACTTACTGAGCCCCAGCACTGCCTCTCCAGCACTTCTTTCAGCTCAGGGCAAGAGCGGCAGTCCTCTGCATGGTGGTAGGCCCAGGACACCAGGCTGTGGAGACACTTGGAAAGGAGGGGATGGAGGGTGTTGGTAAAGGAGAAGTGGTTGTCAGGTTGGAGGTAAAAGAAATGGGACAATTGGTAACAGTGGTTATAACCATGAAAGCCATCTCTGCCTGTCAAAATCTGGTAATCATCTTGTCCTAATGGAATGTATCCACTTACACAACAAGATGGGATCCACCGTTCATTGAGAGCCCTCTGAACTCTTCCTGAAACCAAGATCAATATCATGTTATAGTTTCACTGCTGTTTTGGGCCAGATTTGCAGACTAGCTCATTGCTGACCCTCGTAGTTTTGCAATCGCCGCTCTCTACATTGTGACATTACAGTTGCTTGCAGTTTCTCACCTGTCTCTGGTGTGCACATTCACAGAGGGCAAGATGTTAACCCTCTGCATAAATATGAGCAGTATTGTGTGGCACTTGTAGCATTTTGTGTGGCAGGTCTTGCAGACAAACCGAGTGACGTGGATCACGGTTCAGTGGCACGCCAACTATGCCCTGAAAGTCTATGTATAAAAACAGTGGCGACTGGGCTGGCTCTGTCTGGATCCCCTGGCCACTTGTCGAAGGCATGCCGCAGCCTCCGAGGTGAGAACTTTCCATGACAAAATGCAGTGCTGAGTCTGCCCATACCTGTAGGATCAGTCAAGGAAGTAGTTTGCATGTGAGAATGTTTAACAGCTGATACTTTACCTTAGGAGGTAAAACACCTGACATTGACCTCAAAATCTAGACTGCTTGTCAAGACTTTTGAAGGGGAATCACAGGATTTCTTTGATCTATGCTGTGGACGCTCCTCCCCTTCTGTCGCCACAGCTGACACTGCTGTGCTCAATTGTAATATTGTAGATCTGTCACTGATGGTGAAGTTATCTTTGCAGCATTATTATTGGTTCTTCTTCGCCGCCCAAAATGTTTCTTGACCCCCGCAACTAACTGAGTCTGGCTTCTCTGTCCTGCTGCCACATCGGAAAACCGCGCACGCCTCACTCTCTTCTTCATAACACAGTCCTAAGAGAATACGGAGGATCCTAAAGGAAAATCCTATCAATATAATGTGGCAGTAGCTTTCAAAGTAACTTGAGCATTAAATGGGAGCTATTCATAAAGCTGTTTATTACCAAAGTTGGTTTGAAAGCTGCAGCTGCGACTTCCAATGAGGAGAACACTATTCGCCTCAAATTCTATCAGTCATATGTAGTTTAACCACTTCGTTGGTGGTTTAGTAAAATATACAGTCTTTTTAACAGTAACACAATATCGTTAAGCACGAACTGGTAACGGTTTATATTGTAAACAACAAAACCCGGAAGTAGTACGAAAATAATAAACATCAAAGAACCACCAGACTTCAGAGTGCATATCCGGAACATTGATTGGCCGCAGTTGGCGTTGCGTTGCTATGAAGCCCCTTCAAAATGCCATGAAAATGGCTAAAGTGGCTATACAACTGGACACGGGGAACCGACAAAAGGTATTATAATGTCTATATTTCAACAGATTTACAATTTCAGTGGCAAACGAGTTATATAGCCAGGAGATATATGCTTTATCGTTGATGTAAACAATCCACAAAATAGGCGGGGCTATCCGATGCCAGCTGCAGTCTATAGTGTGTGATTGCGGCCTGAAATTCGGAGGTTTCTTGCTTGTGGGCATTCCTGCATTTGCAGGAACTTCCCATTGGTTCCTGCTTGTGTTTAAGTAAGTTTTTATATTCTAGATTTCCCTGATTGCCCATGGGATTAAAATGGGGGTCAAGAGGGAAATAAGTTGTTTTTCCGTTTAGGCTATGCCATCGTTGTAGTATTATAAATGTGCAACGTTTTATCTTAAAATGTATGTGTAATCTGATGCGTTGGAGAACAAATGGGTGCTTTTAGCAACGCGGGTGTATTTGCATACACTAGTGTAGCCCATTCTAGATGCTTAGAATGCCTGACCCTAGATTTTAGCTTGTTTACACCTAGCTGCACTGGGGTCGGGAATGCAATTGTGGTCACATTAAAACACCTGTAATCAGATTACAGATACTTTTGAAGAAATGTATTACTTTATTTAACTAGGCAAGTCAGTTAAGAACACATTCTTATTTACAATGACGGCCTAGGAACAGTGGTTAACTGCCTTGTTCAGAAGCAGAACGACAGATTTTTACTTTATCAGCTCGGGGATTTGATCTAGCAACCTTTTGGTTACTGGCCCAACGCTCTAACCACTAGGTCACCTGCCGCCACCGAGAAAAAAATATTTGTTCCGCCTTAGCGAGGATGACCACAAGTCAGAGACACTATGATTATGAGCAGGAATAGCCTTTTGTAGGTATGTCTTCCAATGGCAAGGGTTTGGCCTACAGTCGATACGCATATCAAGTTATTTATCTGCATAGCGCATTGATGTGAATCACACTGCTGATCTTTCGTTTAGCTATTTGCGCCTTACAGATTGTGGTTGTTGTGGATGGCTGTTCATAAATGGATATGGCTATTTTTAACTAATAATGGTTGAATTGAATAAGTTAAAGCTGCCTATCAATCATTGTTTTTGCGACCAGCGGGCATCCAATGAAAAATGACCTCTTGCAACAAGTTTGAGGGAGTTCAGCTCAGGTAAAACAATTTTGCTAATATACACAGTACCAGTCAAAAGTTTGGACACACCTACTCATTCAAGGGTTTTTCTTTATTTGACTATTTTCTACATAGTAGACATCAAAATTATGAAATAAGACATGGAACCATGTAGTATATTTGAGATTCTTCAAAGTAGCCACCCTTGATGACAGCTTTGCACACTCTTGGCATTCTCTCCACCAGCTTCACCTGGAATCCTTTTCCAACAGTCTTGAAGGAGTTCCCACATATGCTGAGCACTTGTTGGCTGCTTTTCTTCCACTCTGCAGTCCAACTCATCCCAAACCATCTCAACTGGGTTGAGGTCGGGTGATTGTAGAGGCCAGGTCATCTGATGCAGCACTTCCCTTGGTCAAATAGCCCTTACACTGCCTGGAGGTGTGTTGGGTCATTGTCCAGTTGAAAAACAAATGATAATCCCACTAAGCGCAAACCAGAAGGGATGGCGTATCGCTGCAGAATGCTGTGGTAGCCATGCTTGTTAAGTGTGCCTTGAATTTTAAATAAGTGTCACCAGCAAAGCACCACCATACCTCCTCCATGCTTCACGGTTGGAACCACGTGGAGATCATCCGTTCACCTACTCTGCTTCTCACAAAGACACGTCGGTTGGAACCAAAAATCTCCAATTTGGACTCATCAGACCAAAGGACAGATTTCTACCGGTCTAATGTCAATTGCTCGTGTTTCTTGGCCCAAGCAAGTCTCTTCTTATTGGTGTCCTTTGTAGTGGTTTCTTTTCAGAAATTCGACCATGAAGGCCTGATTCACGCAGTCTCCTCTGAACAGTTGATGTTGAGATGTGTATGTTACTTGAACTCTGTGAAGCATTTCTTTGAGGTGCAGTTAACTCTGCTGCAGAGGTTAAGTTCATGAGAGTTAACTCTGGTTCTTCCTTTCCTGGGGTGCTATCTTCTGTGTACCACCCTACCTTGTCACAACACAACTGATTGGCTCAAACACATTAAGAAGTTAAGAAATTCCACAATTAAGTTTTAACAAGGCACACCTGTTAATTGAAATGCATTCCAGGTGACTACCTCATGAAGCTGGTTGAGAGAATGCCAACAGTGTGCAAAACTGTCATCAAGGCAAAGGGTGTCTACTTTGAAGAATCTCAAATTTAAAATATATTTTGGTTTGTTTAACACTTTTTTTGGGGGGGGGGGGGGGTTAATATATGATGTGTAATTTCATAGTTTTGATGTCTTCACTATTATTCTACAATGTAAAAATAAAGAAAAACCCTTGAATGGCTAGGTGTGTCCAAACTTTTGACTGGTACTGTACATCCATATTTCCAAGTCCTATTCTTGAAGGTCAAGGGGTATTACATTAATTGGAATGACTGGAAATCTGACAGACTTATTGCACATCGCGTTGAACAACAAAAAAGCTAATTGGCTGCGGTGGTTACTGCTAGCTAGCATGAGGACGAAAAGGGCGGTTTTCCAGGAAAAAGAGCAGTATTTCAGTTTTTTTCTATGTATTAGTGTGGATAAAATGTAAATAGTCCGGGTGTATTCATTTTTCAGCAGTCTTATGGCTTGGAGGTAGAAGCTGTTAAGGACCCTTCTGGTCCTAAACTTGGCACTCTGGTACCGCTTGCCATGTGGTACCAGAGAGAACAGTCTATGACTTGGGTGACTGGAGTCTTTGACAGTGATGTACTGGGCCATACACACTATCCTCTGTAGCACCTTACGGTCAGATGCCGAGCAGTTACTATACCAGGCGGTGATGCAACCGATCAGGATGCTCTCGATGGTGAATCTGTACAATGTTTTGAGGATCTGGGGACCCATGCCAAATCTTTTCAGTCTCCTGAGGGGCAAAAGGTGTTGTCGTGTCCTCTTCACAACTGTCATGGTGTGTTTGGACCATGATAGTTTGTTGGTGATGTGGACACCAAGGAACCTGATACTCTCGATCCGCTCAGTCCCATTGATGTTAATGGGGCCTGTACGGCCCTTTTCCTATAGTCCACAATCAGCTCCTTTGTCTCGCTCACATTGAGAGAGGTTGTTGTCCTGGCACCACACTGCCAGGTCTCATCGTTGACTGTGATCAGGCCTACCACTGTTGTGTCGTCAGCAAACTTAATGATGTGTTGGAGTCGTGCTTGGCCACACATCATTTGCGCCAACGTTTTGGAAACATAAGGAACGTGTCTTTTATCATCGAAAATGAATACAAAAAATTACTACACAACTTTATATGGTTAGGGTTCCCAGCACGGCCATGTTTCCATGTTCCAGCACTTGTTTATGGAAGACTGTCGACGACCTGTGCTAATTAGCTATCTGCGTCTTTGAACATCTTTGTATAAACGGAAGATGGACGCCACAAACGTGTTCTCACTGAAAAATACTGTCGCCTGCAACTGTGTTAACCTTAAGTGTATATTTTGCCATCGTGAAATTATTTTGATGTGATATGAAAGTAGAGAGCTTTATGTTTCTAGAACCGTACCGCGGTGCATAAAAATGATGGCCCCCATGCGCTTACCACAAATGCCTTGTTGGCTAATTTTGCCGTATTACACATTGCTCTCGGTAACACTTTTTTTGTGGACCTCATTCATCTTTCAATCACCCACGTGGTTATGAGCCTAAAAACCAATGAGGCAGGACTTGCAGGGTGTCTAAAATAGAACCAAGTAATTTTTTTGGCCCCTGGCTACGCAGACGCTCGCGAGCAGTTTGGATAAAATTATTGAATAACGTGTACATTTTTTTTGCAATGCTCGCGCACGCAACACGGCCGGTATGGTCAGCATTTAACGTTAACAAAACTGCAGGAAAGCAGTGCATAGCTGGTGGTGAAGGACACTGTCTACCGGTGTCCTAGCTAGCTAGCTACCGGTGTCACTCCGTCACCTGTCTGTGTAACGTTTCCGCAGCGCTAGCTAGCACTCAGTGACCGCGTTTACATGCACACAGTATTCCGGATAGTAGCTCATATCCCGCTTATTCGGGATAAGCTGTTTACATGCACCTTTGATATCCTGCTCATGAGTATCCCTGTATCCATGAACAGAATATTCCTTATAAATACAGTGCATTCGGAAAGTTTTCAGACCCCTTTTTACGCATTTTGTTATGTTACAGCCTTATTCAAAAATGTATACAAACTGTTATTTTCTTCATACATTTTTCTTGGTCACTTCCTTTGGTCAGGGAGGTGACCAACAACCCGATGGAGCTCTGTCAGGGTGACCAGAGTTCCTCTGTGGAGATGGGAGAACCTTCCAGAATGACAACCATCGCTGCAGCACTTCACCAATCAGGCCTTTATGGTGGCTAGGCAGAAGATACTCCACAGTAAAAGGCACATGACAGCCCGCTTGGACTTTTCCAAAAGGCACCTAAAGGACTCACAGACCATGAGAAACAAGGCTCTCTGGTCTGATGAAACCAAGATGGAACTCTTTGGCCTGAATGCCAAGCGTCACGCTTGGAGGAAACCTGGCACCATCCCTCCGGTGAAGCATGGTGGTGGCAATGTCATGCTGTGGGGATGTTTTTCAGCGGCAAGGACTGGGAGACTAGTCAGGAATGAGGCAAAGATGAACAGAGCAAGGTACAGAGATATCCTTGATGAAAATCTGCTCCAGAGCACTCAGGACCTCAGACTGGGATGAAGGTTCACCTTCCAACAGGACAACGACCCTAAGCATACAGCCAAGACAATCAAGGAGTGGCATTGGGACACGTCTCTGAATGTTCTTGAGTGGTGTAGATTGATGACAAATAAAACAATTTAATCCTTGTCAGAATAACGAAACAATGTGGGAAAAGCCAAGGGATCTGAATACTTTCCGAATGCACTGTATATGGGTTAAATGAAATAGTAACTGAAATATGGACACTGACTGTAGGCCTTTAACCTGACATGTAGCGTAATATATTATTAGCTCCTGCAGAATTATGCATTTCTTACAGTGAATTTATACAACAAAAATGTATGTTGTCTCAGGAAAAGGATTGGAGAAATATGATTTCTTTCTTTCAGCATCTCTTGGGACAATGCGAGGGTAATGTGTTATCTTTGAAACTGTTATCCAAGCAGACAGTATTTCAACCACAAAATATGCACCCAAGACGAACTGCAGTCTTATCAGAAATGTCTTGTCATTTTTCTCAGCTTTGCAATTCCTATAAAACCAGTCAAATTGATGACATTTTGCACAGGAATAATCTTTCCACTATTTTGAAATTATTGCATTTTCTCCCCAGTCCCTAAACTAAACAGACAACTTCACTGGTGTTAACTAGATTACTAATGCATTAATTCTATCAATGTAAGACATTCTGGTGAGCACTACTTTATTTAGTCTTCTAGGGCAGGTATTCCCAAACTGGGGTACGGGTACGCACAATGCCGTCGGGGGTACGCCAAATAAAAATGTGATTCCCATTAAAAATAGTTTTCTTCACATTTTCCAACAAGCTGTCAGGCATTCCCTTGGCAGCAAGAGCCTCTCGGCGGATGCTGCAGTGTACCCAAGTGGCGTTGGGAGTCATGACAGAAAGACATAGTGGAGTGGTAACGCGCGTGCAAGCAGTTGCTCCCGACACCACTTGGGTACACTGCAGCATCCACTGAGAGGCTCTTGCTGCCAAGGGAATGCTTGAAAGATGTTTTGAACACTATAGTGAAAGTGGTTAACTTTGTTAAAGCAAGGCCCCTAGAACCCTTGTGTATTTTCAGCACTATGCAATGATATGGGCATCGACCATATAACGCTTTGCAACATACAGAAGTGTGCTGGTTATCAAGTTTTTTTTTTTATTGAGATGAGCTTAACATTTTCTTTACTGACCATCATTTTCACTTGTCTGACCGCTTGCATGATGATGAGTTTCTCACACGACTGGCCAATCTGGGTGATGTTTTTTCTCGCCTGAATGATCTGAATCTAGGATTACAGGGACTCTCTGCAACTATATTCAATGTGCGGGACAAAATTGAGACTATGATTTAAGAAGTTGGAGCTCTTTTCTGTCTGCATTAACAAGGACAACACACAGGTCTTTCCATCATTGTATGATTTTTTTGTGTGCAAATGAAGTCAAGCTTACGGACAATGTCAAATGTGATATAGCGAAGCACCTGAGTGAGTTGGGTGCACAATTACGCAGGTACTTTCCCGAAACAGATGAAACAAACAACTGGATTCGTTATCCCTTTCATGCCCTGCCTCCAGTCCACTTACCGATATCTGAACAAGAGAGCCTCATCGAAATTGCAACAAGCAGTTCTGTGACAATTTAATTTAATCAGAAGCCACTGCCAGATTTCTGGATTGGGCTGCGCTCAGAGTATCCTGCCTTGGCAAATCGTGCTGTTAAGACACTGAAGCCTTTTGCAACCACATACCTATGTGAGAGTGGATTCTCGGCCCTCATTAGCATGACAACCAAATACAGGCACAGACTGTGTGTGGAAAATGATTTAAGACTGAGACTCTCTCCAATACAACCCAACATTGCAGAGTTATGAGCATCCTTTCAAGCATACCCTTCTTATTAACCTGTGGTGAGTTATTCACAATTTTTAATGAACAAATAAGGTTTTATATGTAAGATGGTTAAATAAAGAGCAAAATTATTGATTGTTACCTGTCCTATAAGAGCTCTTTGTCACTTCCCACGAGCCGGGTTGTGACGACAAACTCACCCTCATTCTTATGTTTAATAAATGTATCGTATAGTTTGTGTGTGGCAGGCTTACAATGATGGTAAAAAACAACATTTGAGTGTGCGCTGACCCTGGTGCTGGAGGGAGTACACAGCTGAAGGTTGAATGTTTGAAGGGGTATGGGACTATAAAAAGTTTGGGAGCCACTGTTCTAGGGCAACAAGTTATGACAAAAGAGACACTGCATGTATCACACTATAGTTGACAAATAAATGGTCTACCAAATGTTGGAAATTATAATATAGCTTACCAAATGTCGGAAATTATAAGCATAAACTTTAATTTAAATGTAAGTAGATTAATTATGGTCTGCAAAATTATTATGGTGGATCGAACTGCACAGGTAATTGCGGGCTGCAATCACACCCTTCTCTGCAGTGGCAACATGTAACACTTTTTTTTCACTGTGTCATCATCACTGTAAAATTAAAAAAATGTAACTGCTGCAATATCATTTGTTACAGTAGTTGCCCTGTTGGTATTGATAATGTTCTATCTATACGTTTTAATGCTATTATGTTTCAACTGTTGGAAGTTTACAGCTGACATTTTCTCTCTAGGAAGCTTACTGTGAATACTTGAGGAGTATCAACTTCATCTCCCACGCACTTCTGGAGGATGCTGAATCAAGGAGTAAGAGGAGACCTGGGCTATATTCCATTATGCAAAACTAAATAAAGGACAATTCATACATCTCCTTTCATTCAAGATGTGCTCTGTAAATGAGTTGTTGTGATGCTTTCAAGATGGGACTGCAACTACATCTTAATGGCAGTCACTGGCTGTGTTTATTGATCATTTCTTCACTAACTGCTATTTTATTTTCTCTTTCCTCACCCAGATGAGGAGGAGATGGTAGCAGTAGAGGTGGAAAAAATGCTGAGGCTAGCTGAGCAGTGTTTGGAGCGAGTCAAGTCCTTCGTAGGAAAGAGAGATGAACCCCCTACCCCTCCCTCTTCCACCACCACACCAACCAACTCAGCAGCACTCAGCCTGGCCACAGCCTTAGCCCCATCTGTTGCAGTAAACCCTGGAAAGATTGGTAAATATATTTATCCTCAAATTTTGCTATGTTTTTCATATTACTTTTCCCAGAATGTATCATCCTCCTGTCCCTCCAGTTTTGCCACAACCACAAGAGAAGATCATTGACTCGTGGCCTAAATATAACCCCAGGCCTGGACACCGCAGAGTTCTCTCTGAGGGTGGAGGGGATGTCTCCCTCTTCCTGCCCCCAGAAGTCTTCCAGAGGTTGCAGACAGTGGAGTCACAGGACACCAGGATGTGAGTTATCATAGAAACTGAGGACTAAACAATCAGGGTGCAAATGGGGAAATACACTGCTCAAAAAAATAAAGGGAACACTTAAACAACACAATGTAACTCCAAGTCAATCACACTTCTGTGAAATCAAACTGTCCACTTAGGAAGCAACACTGATTGACAATACATTTCACATGCTGTTGTGCAAATGGAATAGACAAAAGGTGGAAATTATAGGCAATTAGCAAGACACCCCCAAAAAAGGAATGGTTCTGCAGGTGGTGACCACAGCCCACTTCTCAGTTCCTATGCTTCCTGGCTGATGTTTTGGTCACTTTTGAATGCTGGCGGTGCTTTCACTCTAGTGGTAGCATGAGACGGAGTCTACAACCCACACAAGTGGCTCAGGTAGTGCAGTTCATCCAGGATGGCACATCAATGCGAGCTGTGGCAAAAAGGTTTGCTGTGTCTGTCAGCATAGTGTCCAGAGCATGGAGGCGCTACCAGGAGACAGGCCAGTACATCAGGAGACGTGGAGGAGGCCGTAGGAGGGCAACAACCCAGCAGCAGGACCGCTACCTCCGCCTTTGTGCAAGGAGGTGCACTGCCAGAGCCCTGCAAAATGACCTCCAGCAGGCCACAAATGTGCATGTGTCTGCTCAAACGGTCAGAAACAGACTCCATGAGGGTGGTATGAGGGCCCGACGTCCACAGGTGGGGGGTTGTGCTTACAGCCCAACACCGTGCAGGACGTTTGGCATTTGCCAGAGAACACCAAGATTGGCAAATTCGCCATTGGCGCCCTGTGCTCTTCACAGATGAAAGCAGGTTCACACTGAGCACATGAGCACATGTGACAGAGTCTGGAAACGCCGTGGAGAACGTTCTGCTGCCTGCAACATCCTCCAGCATGACCGGTTTGGCGGTGGGTCAGTCATGGTGTGGGGTGGCATTTCTTTGTGGGACCGCACAGCCCTCCATGTGCTCGCCAGAGGTAGCCTGACTGCCATTAGGTACCGAGATGAGATCCTCAGACCCTTTGTGAGACCATATGCTGACACATGCACATTTGTGGCCTGCTGGAGGTCATTTTGCAGGGCTCTGGCAGTGCACCTCCTTGCACAAAGGCGGAGGTAGCGGTCCTGCTGCTGGGTTGTTGCCCTCCTACGGCCTCCTCCACGTCTCCTGGTGTACTGGCCTGTCTCCTGGTAGCGCCTCCATGCTCTGGACAATACGCTGACAGACACAGCAAACCTTTTTGCCACAGCTCGCATTGATGTGTCATCCTGGATGAACTGCACTACCTGAGCCACTTGTGTGGGTTGTAGACTCCGTCTCATGCTACCACTAGAGTGAAAGCACCGCCAGCATTCAAAAGTGACCAAAACATCAGCCAGGAAGCATAGGAAGAGAAGTGGTCTGTGGTCACCACCTGCAGAACCATTCCTTTTTTGGGGGTGTCTTACTAATTGCCTATAATTTCCACCTTTTGTCTATTCCATTTGCACAACAGCATGTGAAATGTATTGTCAATCAGTGTTGCTTCCTAAGTGGACAGTTTGATTTCACAGATGTGTGATTGTCTTGGAGTTACATTGTGTTGTTTAAGTGTTCCCTTTATTTTTTTGAGCAGTGTATAAATAGCCTTTCAGTGACAGCAGAAGGACTCTGTTTACAGTATTCATGAGACGCCTTCATCAGAAGTCAATTGGAGAATGGTTGTCAATATAGAACGTTTTTACATTGTCAAAGAGGCAGGTGATTAAGTAATCTACATGTAGAATGCGGCACCCTTGTGAAAACTAAGCGAATTGCAACAACACTGCCTGAATTCAAACAATTCTCCTCCTCTCCTAGCTTTACTCCCCTCACCCACTTTTTTGTCGCCCCGTCCCCTCCCACGTTTGCATCTTTTTACTCTCGGTTTTGAACACCAGCTTCAAACATCTAAAAATACAATATTTTTGGTTATTTAAAATATATTTCACATCGGTTTAGATGTACAATGATTCTCTACACTATACCTGCTTGTTTTGTCACAAACTGACATTATTAAAACCAGGAAATGGCAGAGCGAATTCTACTACCGAAGTCTGCCATTGTTGATTCTGCTCCTGAGGAGTTTACCAAGCCTCTGTGAGACACTGATGGAAGAGAGGGAGGTTGCAGCTTTCAGAATGCAATTTTGTATCGGTCCAAAATATTTGTTTTGTGAATAAAATTCCACTATTACTGCAGATACACTGAGTGTACAAAACATTAGGAACACCTTCCTAATATTGAGTTGCACCCTCTTTTCGCCTCAGAACAACCTCAATTCGTCGGGGTATGGACTCCACAAGGTGGCTAGCGTTCCACAGGGATGCTGGCCCATGTTGACTCCAATGCTTCCCACAGTTGTGTCAAGTTGGCTGGATGTCCTTTGGGTGGTGGATCATTCTTGATACACACGGGAAACTGTTGAGTATTCAGACCCCTTCCCCTTTTCCACATTTTGTTAAATTACAGCCTTATTCTAAAATGGGGAAAAAATTATCCTCAGCTATCTACACACAATACCACATAATGGCCAAGCGAAAACAGCTTTTGGGACTTTATTTGCAAATATATTACAAGTTAAAAATATCTAATTTACATAAGTATTCAGACCTTTTGCTATGAGACTTGAAATTGAGCTCAGGTGCATCCTGTTTCCATTGATCATCCTTGAGATGTTTCTACAACTTGATTGGAGTGCACTTGTGGTAAATTCAATTTATTGGACATGATGTGGAAAGGCACGCACCTGTCTATATAAGGTCCCACAGTTGACAGTGCATGTCAAAAACCAAGCCATGAGGTTGAAATAATTGTCCATAGAGCTCTGAGACAGGAATGTGTCGAGGCACAGATCTGGGGAAGGGTACCAAAACATTTCTGTAGCATTGAATGTCCCCAAGAACACAGTGGCCTCCATCATTCTTAAATGGAAGAAGTTTGGAATCACCAAGACTGATCCTAGAGCTGGCTGCCCGGCCAAACTGAGCAATCGGGGGAGAAGGGCCTTGGTCAGGGAGGTGACTAACAACTCGATGGTCACTCTGGTAGAGCTCTGGAGTTCCTCTGTGGAGATGGGAGAACCTTCCAGAAGGACAACCATATCTGCAGCACTCTACCAATCAGGCCTTTATGGTAGAGTGGCCAGACAGAAACCACTCCTCAGTAAATGGGACATGACAACCCGCTTGGAGTTTGCCAAAAGGTCCTTGATGAAAACCTGCTCCAGAGCGCTCAGGACCTCAGACTGGGGTGAAGGTTCACCTTCCAACAGGAGAACCACCCTATGCACACAGCCAAGACAATGCAGGAGTGGTTTCGGGACAAGTCTCTGAATGTCCTTGAGTGGCCCAGCCAGAGCTCGGACTTGAACCTGATCCAACATCTCTGGAGTGACTTGAAAATAGATGTGCAGCCGCGCTCCCCATCTAACCTGACAGAGCTTGAGAGGATCTGCAGAGAAGAATGGGAGAAACTCCCCAAATTTAAGGTTTGTCAAGAAGACTTGAGACTATAACCGGTGCTTCATCAAAGTGGGCCTGAATACTTATGTAAATGTATTTAACAATTTAAATGTTTTAATATAAATTGGCAAACATTTCCAAACCTGTTTTTTCCTCGTCATTATGGTGTATTGTGTGTAGAATGAGGGGGAAACAATTTAATACATTTTAGAATAAGGCTGTAACATAACAAAATGTGCAAAGTCAAGGGTTCTGAATACTTCTGAAGGCACTGTCTCAAGGCTTAAAAATCCTTTAACTTGTCTCCTCCCTTTCATCTACATTGGTTGAAGTGGATTTACCAAGTGACATCAAGGGATTATAGCTTTCACTTGGAGTTACCTGGTCAGTCTGTCATGGAAAGAGGCGTCATGTTTTGTACACAGTCTATATTATGGATTTTTTTCTTAATTACTTAAATACAGACTTGGTTCGTGCAGAGTATTTTAATACTGCAGAACTGAAATGTACATAGTGTGCCCACCCCAGTAGTCTTGATACTTTTTAAACCTTTGGTAAGATGTGACTAACATTTCTGTATGTTTTTGTGTATATGAAAGGGAGCTTACACCCATAGAGGAGGCATCACGGTTGAACCAGAAGTTGAAAGCAAATTGTGAAGCTCGTCTGGCCCGACTGCCGCCTGCACAGGCCCGTACACAGAAGACTTCTCTGGTCAGTCTTTGTGTTATTATGTCACTTATACCAAACAGACACCACACACCATATTCAGGTGAACAAAGTTTGTGTGTGTCAAACTTTTACATAGTGGATATAACGTCTGTGTGGATATCACAAACTTTCTTTTTAGCTTTGTTCTACTGTAATATGACACACAGTATTAAACTTACTAACAAGATCCCTCAATTTATCACAATTGAAATGTCATCCAAAGTAAAGAAGAAAGGTTGTGAAATCCACACAGCTGTTATATTCACTACACATATTGTGCACGGCACACACACTTGAGTACCTGATGTTGGTATAAAATCAAAGATGGATACAACAAGAGCTCAGGAGGGAAGATGGTGGAAGTGCAGGTTGATTCTGATGGTGTGCGGTTGAATTAATTAATTGAGAATGAATGGAAGACTGAATGAATGGAAGACGGAAGAACTTCGGTTTCTGGTAGGAGTGCAATTCGTCAACAATGATCAATTTGAGGTCACAAATATGTTAAAGGAGGCATTAAGAAAGATAGTCAGAGGGACCAGGAGTGGTTTTGTTTTGATTTCCTTTGTCTCAAAAGAGGAGGAGGAGAAGGCATTGTGGCTCTATAAATGATCAGAATCTGAAATGGATAGCTTTTATTTTCGGCTCAATCAAATCCAATTGTATTTGTCACATGCTTCGTAAACAATGGGTGTGGACTTACGGGCCCTTCCCAACAATGCAGAGGGAGAGAAATATTAGAAAAGTAATAATACATACACAATGAGTAACGATAACTTGGCTACATACACAGGGTACCAGTACTTAGTCAGGGTGTGCAGCGGTACAAGGTCATTGAGTAGATATGTACATACAGTACCAGTCAAAAGTTTGGACAAGTTTTTTTGCATTATTGTTTTCCTTTCTCTTTGTCTTTTGTTCATTTTGCTTGTTGGTACATTTGGAGGTGGGGTCTTGGGGGTGGGGAATGGAAGTATGTATATATTTTTTTAATAAAATAAAAAGATTCTCGGGGGGCGGTGGTGGTGGTCTTGGATGGTTGAGGGGCAGCTCTTGAGGAACTGTGGGGATCTTGGAGGGCTGGAGGCCTGGCGGTTGGGAGCTTGGGCCAGTGGCTGATGGATCGCTGATTCGGGTCCCCGTTTTTGTGGGAGATCTGTCGACGTGCCCTTGAGCACGGCGTTGACCCTGGTTGCTTCTGTGTGTCACTCTGGAGTCTGTTAGAGGACTAATGTGATGTAGTTGTTGAGCGGCTTCACTGCAAGTATATTGTATGTTCTAAATATTCAATTAAAAAAGAGGGAAAAAATATGAAAGAAATTAGCATACAAAATATTTAAAGTAACTACATTGTAAAATAATAGTGTAGACATCAGAGTGTGCAAAGCTGTCCTCAAGGGAACGGTTGGTTACTTTGAAGAGTCTCAAATATAACATATATTTTGATTTGTTTAACACTTTCTTTTTTTAGTTACTACATGATTCCATATGTGTTATTTCATAGTTTTGATGTCTTCACTATTATTCTACAATGTAGAAATGAGCAGGCGTGTCCAAACTTTTTACTGGTACTGTACAACTAGGAATAAAGTGAATAGTCCACATGACAGATAATAAACAGTAGCAGCAACAGTAGTGTATGTGATGACTAGGGTGGCTGGAGTCTTGGAAAACGTTTAGGGCCTTCCTCTGATACCGTCTGGTATAGGGGTCCTGGATGACAGGGAGCTCGGCCCCAGTGATGTACTGGGCAATACGCACTACCCTCTGTAGCGCCTTGTGGTCGATGCCATGCCACTCGATGATGCAGCCAGCCAAGATGCTCTCAATGGTGCAGCTGTAGAACTTTTTGAGGATCTGAGGGCCCATGCCAAATCTTTTCAGCTTCCTGGGGGAGAAGAGGTGCTGTCGTGCCCTCTTCACGACTTTGTTGGTGTGTGTGGACCATGATAGATCCTTAGGGACATGGACACAGAGGAACTTTAAGCTCTCGACCCGCTCCACAACAGCTTTGTTGATCTGAACTGGGGCGTGCTCAGCCCTCCGTATCCTGTAGTCCACGATCAGCTCCTTTATCTTGCTGAGGGAGAGGTTGTTGTGTTGGCACCACACTGCCAGATCTCTGACCTACTTCCTATAGGCTCTCATCGTCGTTGGTGATCAGGCCTACCACCGTCATGTTGTCAGCAAACTTAATGGTGTTGGAGTCGTGAACTGCTACGCAGTGGTGGGTGAACAAGGAGTACAGGAGTGGACTAAGCACGGTGGATGTGTTGTTGCCTACCCTCACCACCTGTTTGCGGCCTGTTAGGAAGTCCAGAATCCAGTTGCAGAGGGAGGTGATCAGTCCCAGGATCCTTAGCTTCGTGATGAACTTGGAGGGCACTATGGTATTGAACGCTGAGCTTTAGTCAATTAACAGCATTCTTACTTAGGTGTTTCTCTTGTCCAGGTGGGAAAGGGCAGTGTGGAGTACAATAGAGAGCTTCATCTGTGGATCCGTTTGGGTGGTATGCGAATTGGAGTAGGTCCAGGGTGTCTGGGATTATTTGTGTTGTGAGCCATGACCAGCCTTTCAAAGCATTTCATGGCTACAGATGTGAGTGCATCGGGCGATAGTCATTTAGACAGGTTACCTTGGTGTTCTTCGGCACAGGCACTATGGTGGTCTGAAACATGTAGGTATTACAGATTGGGTCAGGGAGAGGTTGAAAATGTCAGTAAAGACGCTCTGAGTACGTCTCCTGGTTATCAGTCTGGCCTTGTGATGTTAACCTGTTTTAAAGGTCTTACTCGCATCGGCTACGGAGAACGTGATCACACAGTTGTCTGACAGCTGGTGCTCTCAATTGGTTCAGTGTTTCTTGCCTCGAAGTTAACATAGAAGACATTTAACTTGTCTGGTAGGCTCACGTCTCTGGGCAGCTCGTAGGCTGGGTTTCCCTTTTGAAATCTGTGATAGTTTGCAAGGCCTGCCACATCTGACAAGTGTCAGAGCCGATGTATTAGGATTTGATCTTAGTCCTGTATTGAAGCTTTGCCTGTTTGATTGTTCGTTGGAGGTCGTAGCGAGATTTCTTATAAGCATCCGGTTAGTGTCCCGCTCCTTGAAAGCGGCATCTCTAGCCTTTAGCACAGTACGAATGTTGCCTGTAATCCATGGCTTCTGGCTGGGATATGTACGTACGGTCACTGTAGGGACGCTGTCGTCGATGCACTTATTAATGAAGACTGATGTGGTTAACTCCTCAATGCCATCAGATGAATCCTGGTGCTATCGAAACAGTCCTGTAGTTTAGCATCTGCTCCATCGGACCACTTCCATATTGAGCGTGTCACTGGTACTTCCTGTTTGAGTTTTTTTCTTGTAAGCAGGAATCAGGAGGATAGGGTTATGGTCAGATTTGCCAAATGGAAGACAAGGGAGAGCTTTGTATGCTTTTTTTGTGTGTGAAGGTGATCTACAGGTTTTTTTTATTTATTTTTTTCCCCCACCTCTAGTTACACAGCTGACATGCTGGTAGAAATGAGGTAAGACAGATTTCAGTTTTCATGCATTAAAATCACTGCCCACCAGGAGTGCCGCCTTTGGATGAGCATTTTCTTGTTTGCTTATTGCCCTATACAGCTTGTTGAGTGCGCCAACATCGGTTTGTGGTGGTAAATAGACAGCTATGAAAAATATAGATAAACTCTTTTGGTAAATAGTGTCGTCCACAGCTTATCATGAGGTATTCTAAGTCAGGCGAGCAGAACCTCGAGACTTCATTAATATTAGAGGTTGTGCACCAATTGTTGTTAACAAAGACATACCTCCCCCTTGAGCTTACACAACGCTGCCGTTCTGTCCTGCTGATACATAGACAAACCAGCTAGATGTATATTATCCATGTCCTTGTTCAGCCATGACACTGAGAAACATAGGATGCTACCGATTTTTTTTTTTTTTTTTTTTTTTAAAGGTGTCATATCTGGAGTCTTGTTGGACATTGCGATTAGTTATCTTACACAGAAGATTCCAGGAGTGGTTAAAGCATGTCGACTAAACCGTGTAATAGATGGAGGAAAGTCAATCGATTTTACTGATGTTTGAAGTATCATCTACCTACACGTGAAGCTGGGATATGTAAGATACGCAGTGAGAGCGTTTGTGAAAGCCGTTGCAGTGCCGAAATTGCAAATGGTATGGTCATGTGTCACGTGTGTTCAGATGAAATCAATAGGTTGGTGAAGAATGGGATGATCTACAGAGTTGCAATTGTGGTAGAAATCACAAAGTGGTAGGCCACAAGCTCACACAGAACGGGACCGCCGAGAGCTGAAGCTCATAGCGCATAAAAATCGTCTGTCCTCGGTTGCAATACTCACTACCAAAAAACTGCCTCTGAAAGCATCGTCAGCACAATAACTGTTTGTCGGGAGCAGTGTTGGCTCTGTAGCAGTGGAAACGTGTTCTCTGGATTGATGAATAAAGCTTCACCATATGGCAGTTCAAGGGACGAATCTGGGTTTGGAAAATGCCAGGAGAACGCTACCTGCCCGAATGCATAGTGCCAACTGTAAAGTTTGGTGGAGGAGGAATGATGGTCTGGGGCTGTCTTTTATGGTTTGGGACTAGGCCCTTAGTTCCAGTGAAGGGAAATCAGAATACAATGACATTCTAGACGATTCTGTGCTTCCAACTTTGTGGCAACAGTTTGGGGAAAGCCCTTTCCTGTTTTAGCATGACAATGCCCTGTGCACAAAGCGAGGTCCATACAGAAATGGTTTGTCAAGATAGGTGTGGAAGAACTTGACTGCAAAGAGCCCTGACCTCAACCCCATTAAACATGGGATGAATTGGAACACCGACTACAAGCCAGGCCTAATCGCCCAACATCAGTGCCCGACCTCACTAATGCTCTTGTGGCTGAATGGAAACAAGTCCCCGCAGCAATGTTCCAACATAATATGGAAAGCCTTCCCAGAAGAGGAAAGGCTGTTATAGCAGCAAAGGGGGGACCAACTCCATATTAATGACGAACAGATGTCCACATACTTTTGTACTTATTATATCCAGGTACTTTAATTGTTCCAATGATGCGTTATGCACACTAAGCGATGTAGCACAGACTTCCTCGTATATACTCGCAGGGTGGTTAGTTCTCCAGTATCCTACTCAAGAGTGCGATCAATGACAACCCTTAAACTATGACGTTTCATTGTTCAGACCCTGATAAGCCATATATAATGCAATCGGCCAGCAGTTAGCCGACCTCAGGCTAATACTGGTTGTAGTGTTGAGGTGTTAATAACTTTTTTATGTTTACCTTTCAACAAGAATTCTGACTCCTGGAAAATATTGCTTGTCTTATTTACTAATTACATTGTGTGTGAGATATCTGATATGCATGATTTTAACATCTCTAGAAGGGGTATAGAAATCTAAAATATTTATACATTTTCTTTCAGACTCTCTCTCTTCAGAGGCAGATGATGGAGAACCTGATTATTGCCAAGGCCAGGCAAGGTGCTGTATCCTTCGTTTCTGATATTTAATGTGGACTTTCAGTTGCCTGGCTACCCAGAGTCCTTGCTCCAGCCAAACACTAGGCCACACCCACGGACGTTAGTTTCTTCTCCGCAGTGAGTCTGGATCTGAGTACCACCCTGACCCTTCACCGAATACAAACACATTTGGGACCGTCTGATTTGTGGGTTGGGCCGGAGCCAGAACACACGTGGGTAAAGCAGCGGTTTGACATTGTCATTGGCTTTGATACTATGATTGGTTAGAGACGATCTAATCGCTGATGACTTTGTTTTGTACAACGCCCCTCGTCATCACAAACAATTTCAATGATGGCAGTCTCAGACTAAAGTGTGTAGGTAATGACAGAGCAGCGGAAGAATTTGGTGTGAGTTGTCGACTCGTCAGGCTAGACTTTCGGGGTCAGATTATTGTTATTATATAAGTCTAGGGGTTATTGGGTAAGACTGTCCACTTGAGTAAGACCAGGATCCAAATGATGGTGTCTTGGTTCAAGGATCCCTACGTGTCACCCTTGGAACACACGTTCCAGACACCTCATGCACTTGCGTACCGGACACCCCTGCAGACCACGCAAGGAGTAGCCTAAAGGGTTACATCATCTATCATAGTGATCGACCTATTGGTGTTTAAAGGTAAACACCTTCTGAGATAATGAATGCTATTGGTTGTCCATGGTGGTAGGCATATAGCTTTGGGGTGAGCTGCTATATTATGTTTAGAGCCAGTGGACATTTGGGAAGATTTCCTTAATGTCTGTGAAGCTCCAAAGGAAGATGGAGGAAAGGAGACTGAGGCTGCAGGAGCAGGCCAACAGGTGAACATTCATCCACTCTGACAGTAGAGCTCGGTACACATCACAGTACAAGTCTCACAGTTGTATGGCCTTACAGGCTAACAGCATAAGAAATGTTGGAAGTATAACTGTGTAGGGATTAGAATCAGAACAGAAAGCTGATACTTGTGTGCTTGCAGTTAAGTATAGAATATTTCCAAACGATTTCCTTTCATTGACCACTCAATCCACCCATGAATGAAAGTTATTGAATGGTGTTGGAGCTGAGCTCCAGTTACATCCATATATCAGATTAGTAATCTGTCTGTGCTGTATGCAGGAGGTTTGCTTCTTCTGGAACAATTACTGGAGAAGAACAGGAACAACGTGTTCTGTACACAAATATTTTGGAATATGAACAAGATCATGTGAGTTCAGAGTTCAGTGACAACTTGACAAGCCTTTGTGTTGATAAGTGAACTTTAGTGTTTTCAGAGAATCAGATGGTTATTGGCTAAGTGACTGCTGTCGAGTTGTGTCCTCATCCTGTGTATGTGTTTAACTTACAGGACTGGCCCAAGCTTTGGAAAGCAAAACTCAAGAAAAATCCTGATGATGCCACCTTGGTCACCGGCCTTGTTTCATGTCTTCTCAGGTACTGAACACAAGGCAGCACAAGGCAGTCATATATTTTGCCAAACATAATGTTACTTAATTTCCATTTCAATAGAGGAGTAACTTGTGTTGTGTGCTCTCTGTATCCTAGCTGTCCAGACCACCCTGTGATTAAGCTACTGAAAAGGCTCCAGTACAGAGTTTACAACAGGCTCTATCCAATCGTGAGCAAGAGACTACCTGCAAGTCCTGCCCTGCCCATGAAACCCTCCCGCAGCACTCAGAGCTTGTTGATCTCAGACTCTCATCAGAATGTTTCAAAATCTGGCACGGGTCACAGTCAGTCCTCCGACGCCTCTCTCAATATCTCCTCCTCCCATGACCATAATACCAACGAGGCGGAGTTGGATAGTGATGGGCCCCATACTCTGGACAGGGAGAATTTGTTTGAGGATATGGAGCAGTTCCTGACACAGATGGACCGGGCCCCCTCTCATAGGGACCCTGACATGATCTTTCAACCATCACAGTTAAATCAGGAGTCCCTTGTTCAGGACTTGGAGATGCATGCTCTCAAAAAGCACCTGAAGGCTATAGTGAAGGACATCCATATTGCCATTGGTTAGTAGTAAACCTCACTTTGGCAGGAAATGTGTTCTCTAATGGAAAATATATAGAACAAATGAAAAACATATTTGTTTGTGTTCCAGATCAACTGCTGTCTCTGTGTCTGCTCTCATTTGAGTGTCTGAACACAGCCAGTTCTAAGGACCTGTGTGTGGCCAGCATAGAGGAAGCCTTCTTCACTCCCATCTGGAGCCCTCTGTTGACCCTCTTCAGGTAAAGCAGCTTCAAGTCTTATCCCCTCGTTTAGCTTTTTTACAATTTTCTAGTCTTTTAATTTACAGTCAGTGCTTATACGACTGCGTACATTTTTATGGCCAATATACTAAAACCCAGTCCAATACTATGTATTTTGCTGCTCTGATCACATTTACATATTTTGTGATGATGATGATTGAAACGTCTTGCTTGCAGAATGAGTCGGATGTCAGGCAGTGGTCAGTAGATGGCGTCAGTAGGCTACAAGTAGAAACTGTTCCCTCTTCTCCTATTGTTGATTTATGCTATCAGTTTAGTGAGATGATTTCTAGACCTGTTACACATTTGTTGTGCTACCATTTGTTGATCTATTCAATCTAATGCCCATTTAGAAAGTAGTTCAGTATGACAGCTGCTGTCAGTCATGTCACAAAACCTGTTGATTGGTCATGGGTAACCCCTTGTATCTTTGTGTGTCCTGGACTATGCAGGAAGGTCCACAGAGAGAGGGAGCTGTCCTTTGAGTCCAGTATGAGGCTGTATCAGGACGCCTCACCTGGTGACCTTGGTGTCGCATCGAAACTGTACCCCCAAGACCCTGTTGTGCTGCATGGTTCCTACCCCTATGAATCAGCAGTGCAGGAGCTTCGCTTGCTGTGCAGAGATTGCTGTCCCCAGAAAAAGCTGGAGTGCATTGGTGAGTGAACCCTTAAAACCCTTACTGGACAATGATAGTGTGGGACGTGTTCTTCACATTGCTCATACAGGGGAAGCATTTGATCTCTACTAGCACCATTGTTTATTGTGCTGAATGAATGCCATGGGGGGACAAATCTATGTCTCTCTGGCACAATAACATCTAGTACACTTTATTTTAGACATGCTGAATTGACTTGTTTGGTCTAATTGTGTCATGTTATTGATGTTGTTTTCCATATGCCTATCTATTAGTCACCTTTGGTTTTGCTTTCTGTTCTGTTGCAGTTCGGACATTGCGTCTGATCTGTGCTTGTGCTGAGGACTACTGCTGCCTTCATGAGGCAGATTCCAAAACAGCAGCCATGTGAGTCTAGTACTGCGACATTGCTTTCATGAATATGAACATGCTCATGTGCTAGACCATGCTGATTTCTCTCTCTTTCTCACTCTCTGACTCACATTTCAAATAGCGTTATTTATATTTCAATGTTTTTCCTCATTCTTCTGTTTGTGCTTTATAAAGACTAGGACTTACGGTACAGATTATTTTTTGTTGTTGAGGGGGGGGGTTATCCTAATATAATTTAGGACCTCTTGCCTCAGTCAGTGGTCGCCTTGTCAGACTTCATCAGGGCTCACTAAGGCCAGACGCAGTAGGGGTCTGGCCCAGGATCACCGCCCCCCGCAGAGTGCCTCATCCTGGCCGACCCTCAAAGTGGGTCGCCTTGTCTGGAACTTACTTAGGCAGGTCCCAGCTAGCATAGGAGCCATGGGAGGGAAAGCAGCTCTACTGAATAGCAGAAAGAGCTATAGATCAGAGACCATCTGAAGGGAATACAGAGTGTAGACGCTAAGTCATGCTTGAGGTTTGGGTGGGGGGCCAGTAATATAGTGAAGAAGTTTACTGGGTTTTCTTGATTTAGGGGTCTGCTACTTGAGGATTTAATGAGGCTTGCAAGTGTAGGCAGGAAACTGATGAGGTAGATCACTAACATTTAAGAGCCAGTCCACAAGCTACCTAAATGACACCCAGTAAATGGCTGTCTGCATCGTAGCCCATTGCATGAGGCGCCTTTAAAACTAAACTGTTAGAGGATGTGGGCTCCAATTCTATGCTCCCACGCCCAACAAAAACAAATCTCTGTCCCTCATTTTCTCTCTGTCTCATATTCATGTTTTAGGGGCATTCAGAGAAAAGCTCATGCTCTGTATCTGTCTCCTTGTTTCGATGTAGTCGGAGCTGAATTCCACAAAGCCTGGTCTCTGCTCCACTCTGTTGGTGGAGTACATCAGAAACTTCCTTCAGCATGGAGTGGAGTTTAGTCAGCTAGGTCTAATCAAGATATTTTGGGGTGTGTGTGATGTTTGGTTTTGAATATGGCATACTGTTTCCAACAGTTTCCATTTTAGGGGGTAATATCTTTTCTCCATTGCTTCAAAATGTAAAGTGTGTTTCACTTTAAGCAATAGGTTGCCCACACTATTGAAAGAAGTGCTTCCTATTCTGAGGAGTCGGTTTGAGACTGAACCCATTCATTCTACAATCTGACCATTATTCTCACTAATTACTTTCTATTGTGTTCACATGAAAGTATGAATGCAGTACGCATGTGTGAACATTATCAATCTATTTTTTCTTGTTTCCTTTTTACACACACACACACACACACACACACACACACACACACACACACACACACAGTCCTCAGCCAACTTCCTCATTCGTTGTTCGTCTCATTCTTTCTTTTGTTTCTGACCAGGTGGGGGCTCATTTTGTCCTCTCATCCTCTTTTGTCTGAACAAACTCCCATTTCGATTTATTTTTCTCCCTCACACTCCTCTACATCTCTCTTCACTTTGTCTTTTTCTTTTTCAATAGCAAAATGTTTTTCTCAAATTGACCGTTTCATTTTTGATTTCAATCTGATTTGTCAGATAACACTGTAATGGCTTTTTAATTATGTCAACTTTGTCTATGACTGGTTGCATTATGACGCTCCATGTTTGACCCCGAATTTGATATTTATGCTAAAACTGGAATTTATAGACACTAATTTGAATGTTCTAGGAATGTATGTGTCTGTGCGTATTTACAGTTAAGGAGGGTGTGATTTATTTATTGGTTTTGATTATGGGTGTGAAGTGTGAGCCCTGGCTCTCTGGGGTTATATGACACGGTCCACACCTCTTTCACTTGCATGCCAGGGATTTGGTTACCTCTGGCTGGGTCAGTAAGGGGACAGTCATCCACCTTCTCACGCAAAGCAATCTGTGATTGCGTGTGATGGGTGATTAACAAGGGTCACTGGACCAGTGGACATATTATCATTAGTGAAAATGTGTACCACAACAGCTTATACTTTGTTTAACAATTGAATTCTAACACAACCATTTCAAATATTATTTGATTTCATTTTTAACTGTTTGTAATTACTTGGCTTCTTCTCTGTTTCTTTGTTAGTGGGGCAGATGACTTGTTGCCCATCCTCTCCTATGTGGCTCTGCACTGTGAACTGCCTCAGCTGGTGTCAGAGTGTGCTGCCCTGGAGGAGTTCATTCATGAAGGGTAGGTCTCCAACTTACACACACACTTTTAAAGTCCACCTCACAGAAAACATGTCCCCAACTCCATTGTACCTCTCCCCCTCCAATCTCAACTCCTGACTCTGGAGACTGTCACCCTCTGGCCTAGTCTGTATCAGTTTCCCCTTGCGTGTCAGCTCAGACCACACCCGAGAGCTCTATTTATCTTAGTAAAAACAGACTTTAATAGGCTGGTTAGATTGGCAGTGATAAAGGAATGTGGGGATATTCTGGTTTGGTTTTCCTTTCCAATAAAAATACAAATAAAAGCCTACTTGATGTTTATACAGCTCAGTGGTTTGGAAGAGCAGAGTGTAGGGAAGGCTGGGCTCACTGGGTCCAAGGCCCTACAGAGGCGGGCCCCCCATGTAGGAATTATTGCTGTGATTTCCAGAATGACACGTCAAAAAGTAAAGAGGATGGGGTGATGTTATTTACATGCCTATAAAAGCACGTGCCCCCGGCCCACCCCCACCATAGAAGCTTATGGATAGATATCTTTCAATCTCTCTTTCTCTCACTCACGCACTGTCACACATAGCCCTGGCATGAGTTGCTCTCGTGTCTTGGTCTCATTAGCTTAAGGTCACCCAGAGTTGACTTGAGGCTCAGGCCTAACACTGCTCCCTTAAGAAACCTCCACCCTGCTTACTGTCCTGCCTTTTCATCCTCCCCACAAATCTGCTCTTCCCTCCCCCTTTTATATACAGATGGGCCAGGAAAAAAACTCTTGTTTTACTGGACCATTTGCCTTGTTTAGTCATGGTATGGTCTGATATGAGGAGGGAAGTTGTTGCATAAAACCATCTTTATGGTAATCCTCAGAAGGAAATGATGTGAGCGTTGATTTGTTGTCACGGGCAAAATTGAATAAATGAATAACATATCAGGTGTTGGTATTCAATCACTCAATCTACAATGATGATTACCAAGATGAGGTTATGTTGATTTTCTTTTATTGATCTGTCTGTAAATTGTACAACGATGGTGCAGAGTTCTAACAGTTCTTCTCTATCTCAGGTATCTGATTGGAGAGGAGGGATACTGCTTGACCTCTATGCAAAGTGCTCTGCAATATGTGGAGTCATTGCACACAGGAGGTTTTCAGTTGCACAACACTAAATCCGCCTGATACAGGTAATATACGTCCAAGATGATCAAAAGTCACACTGAGTACAAACAAGATCTTTCTCAAATGCATCCTCGTTTAGAGGCAATTCTTCAATATTATTTAGTTTTTAATCTCAATTGTTTTGATGTTACCCTTAACAATGGTAAAATTAAGTGAAATGTTAAGTTGAGAATTCTATGATAACATTGAGAAAGGGCCCAACTAGAAGTGATTGAACTGATTGGGGTTGGAGGGTTCATTGTTCTCAGTATCTATGAAGTTGGATGAGTCGTATAGTATAGCGGGCCATTGAGCAGTCTTCCCAGAGCTGGAGAATTTACACAGGGATTAATTCTATGTGACATCATCAAACAGTCCCACCTAAACTCCCGGTGACATAATTAATCCATGCTAACTAAACATTTGACTAAAAAGTGTGCTCTGTCTGCAGATCTGTCAGTTATGCAAGGCTGTTCAGTTATGAGAAGGACTCCTCTGTTTCACATTTCAGATGGAATAACAGATTTAGTTTAAACGTCAATCCGATCTCCCAATTCATGCGTCCTAAATGGAACAGTCCATTGTCGCCATGGATATAAAGGGGGGTGATTTGGAGTGTCCCTGTAGCCTTTTCTCATTGTGGCCAGTCAATGTTTTACAGAATTTAATCAAATCATTTTATTGGAATTTGGGGATTATTGGCATTCTTAGTTCAGCTCCTAATTGATTTGAAATTATTCTGTATAACTACACACATGGGCTCGGTAGTGCACTTCTACATAACATGGAGGTGCAGGCTAGTGCTGTAGTATGATTCTCTCCCCTTCTCACATGAAGTGTGGACTCTTTCACCCCTTATGGATGTCAGAAGGAATGGACTGGTGTAAAAGGGAAACTCCATAGCCCATGCTTACACTAATCCAATGCTTTTAACTCCATGAGGGGGTGTAAGCAAGGGTACACTTTGGGTAGAAGGGTAAAGGATCAGAATGCAACCCTGGACCAAGTGAATAGCAACTTTTCTACACCTAAGAACATTCAACCCATAAGTTAATTGATTGAAAGGGCATCCATGAAATACAGTAACAGGACACTTGAGCACATTGTTGGTCTCACATTGTGTATCTGGGTGTTGGGTACCAATGAATTGAGTGCTTATTGTTTGCTGTTTCAGGGTGCTGCTTTGAAATGGAAACCAGTATTTCCCCTTGTGGCAGTGCCTGTTAGCTGCAGACTGGACCACCATTCAACTTAATTCAGATGTTCTGCGCAAGAAAGGATCCTATACTTCGGCTTTCAAATACATTTTCTTTTTTTAAAGTGATCCCTATTGAACTGTAGTTTCTATGCAACAATGGTTCTGATGGGCTGGACATGATTTCCAAGTTCTGTTTGTGTTCAGCCATGTTCAGCCAAGTGATTTGACATGGCCTGTTGATTGTTACTTGGACTAGCTGCAATGTGGAATGGTCTGGCTGGACTACAGCATATTTGGTTATGAGTCCCCTTATTTGAGGGGCATTTAGGTCAAGTGCTTGAAGGTTTGTCATAAGTCACTGAAGTCTGGAAAATATTTTATCGCTATTGTCCAATATTGCTCATTTTTATTGCTTTCATTTATGAACTGACCCTGTCATTTAATTCAGTTCATGTCTGAAAAAGCACTATGTACCACCATAGAGCAAAATGTGTACATTTTTGAAACTAAAAAAGCATGGATTGATAAATGATTGTGTAGATGCTTACAGTATATTATGATAAATTACTCTTATTTTAGGAGAGGAGATGTGGAAATGAAGACCCGTATGCCTTTAGATGTATTTAGATTCTAGTTTAATTTTAATCCTTGCATTCAGGAGATGTTTTAGGATAATGCTAAAGAAAATAACTAGGTTGGTATTTATTGTGCTACCTGAGAATGTGTGTCCGTGCAATAATGTGTGGGAACAATTCCTCTGTGTAAAAGTACATGCAAAATTGAGATATGGGGCCTCCATGTGACAATGATTAAAACAAATTTACTGTTCAAATTAGTTAGTAATAACTTGTTGGCAGATATTTAGTAATCTTTTGTATTTTGTGCATTTGGGTGGATGGCGTTAGAGGGGATTCACAAGGGGGTGTGTTTAATTGCTCTTTAGCAGCATCTCAGAACAGAAATTGGAAATACTTACATTTTAATTTAATTATAACTTTTGCACTTTAGGTTTGTCCCACTTCTGAAATCCCCATCACTTAAACAAAATCACTGTAATAGCGTGTGAGCAAGCATGCACTTGCAGATAAAATGTTAACGCAGCAGGGACTGCTAAGATATGAAAGGCATTTTGACATTGTTTTCACAACAATAGTGTTTTATACTTACAGAATTTAACATGAATTTATCATGAACTGGTGTTAATACAGTATTAAGTTGAGGCATGTTAATTAAAGAGTTTTATCAAATTTTATTTGTCACGTGCTGAATACAACAGGTGTGGGTCTTACCATGAAATGCTTCCTTAAAAGCCCTTAATCAACAATGCAGTTAAGAAAATATTTACTAAATAAACTAAAGTTGAATAAATATAATTTACACAATAAAATAGCAATAATGAGGCTATACAGGGGGTACCGGTACCGAATCAATGTACAGGGTAGTCGAGGTCATTTGTACATGGAGGTAGGGGTAAAGTGACTATGCATAGATGATAAACATCGAGTAGCAGCAGTGTAAAAACAGGGGGGGGGGGGGGGTCAATGTAAATAGTCCAGGTGGCCATTTGATTAATTGTTCAGCAGTCTTATGGCTTGGAGGTAGAAGCTGTTAACTACTCTGGGATATGTGGGACGGTAGCGTCCCAATTGGCCAAAAGCCAGAAAAAATGTAGCGCGCCAAATTCAAATATATTACTATTAAAAATCAATCTTTCATGAAATCACCCATGAAAGACACCAAATTAAAGCTACACATGTTGTGAATCTAGCCAACATGTCTGATTTCAAAAAGGATTTGCGGCGAAAGCACACCAAACAATTATGTTAGCTCAGTACATAGCCACAGAAAAACACAGCCATTTTCCCAGCAAAAGATAGTAGTCACAAAAAGCAGAAATAGAGATAAAATGAATCACTAACCTTTGATCTTCATCAGATGACACTCATAGGACATCATGTTACACAATACATTTATGTTTTGTTCGATAATGTGCATATTTATATCCACAAATCTCGGTTTACATTGGCGCCATGTTCAGAAATGCCTCCAAAAGAGAGCCACGTCAAATAACAGAAATACTCATCATAAACTTTGATGAAAGATACATGTTTTACATAGAATTAAAGATACACTTGTTCTTAATGCAAACGCTTTGTCAGATTTCCAAAAAACTTTACGTAAAAAGCACACCATGCAATAATGTGAGACGGCGCTCAAAATAGCATTTCTCCGCCATGTTGGAGTCAACAGAAATACGAAATTACATCATATATATTCCCTTTGATCATCTTCATCAGAATGCACTCCCAGGAATCCTAGTTCCACAATAAATTGTTGTTTTGTTTGTTCGATAGTGTCCATTACTTATGTCTAAGTAGCTACTTTTGCTAGCATGTTTAGTGCACATGTCCAAACGCTCGCACAGATGCAGGCGAACTCGGACGAAAACTTCAAAAAGTTATATAACAGGTCGAATAAACTGGTCAAACTAAGTAGAGAATCAATCTTCAGGATGTTGTTATCATAACTATCCAATAACGTTCCAACCGGAGAATTCCTTTGTGTCTCTAGAAGTTATGGAAAGCAAGATGATATTGTTTGGAACGTGCGTGACCAGGAACTGGCATTCTGCCAGACCACTGACTGAAACACCTCCCATGCGGCTCCACATCACACTAGAGGCTTCATTCCATGTTCTTCAGACTGTTGACATCTAGTGGAAGGCGTAGGAAGTGCAAACAGATCCATATCTTACAGGGAATTGAATAGGCGATGACTTGAACATTGACCAGTCTCAGAATTCTCACTTCCTGTTTGGATTTTTTCTCAGGTTTTTGCCTGCCATATGAGTTCTGTTATACTCACATACATCATTCAAACAGTTTTAGAAACTTCAGAGTGTTTTCTATCCAATAGTAATAATAATATGCATATATTAGCATCTGGGACAGAGTAGGAGGCAGTTCACTATGGACACGCAAATCTTCCAAAAGTGAAACTGCTGCCTCCTATCATAAAGAAGTTAAGGAGCCTTTTGGACCAAGACTTGGCGCTCCAGTACCGCTTGCCGTGCAGTAGCAGAGCGAACCGTCTTACTTGGGTGACTGGAGTCTTTGACGATTTTTTGGGCCTTCCTCTGACAAGCCTAGTATATAGGTCCTGGATGGCAGGAAGCTTAGCCCCAGTGATGTTGTTACATTCCCCAGTTTCTGTGTTTTGGGTTTGTTTGTGTATGTGTATATTTCAGGAAATGGCTTCCTGAAGTTCTAAGCAGCTGATTGGTCGGCCCCATTTCAGATTGGAGCTCTGACCCCACCCTCTCATCAGGAGATACAGCTTTCGGCAATTACAAACTCTTTCCTCAGCTGGATAAAAGCCAGTATTCCTTTGTTAGGAGAGAGAGCTTCTTGGTATGTCCTGTGTTTCGTATAATTGTTGTGAAGTATTTTGTAGCCGGTCCTGCAGACGTATGTGTATATCAAAAGGACTTTTGATTATTGAAATGGTTCCCTTTACGTTAGTAATTATTCTATTTTTGTTCCCAGGGGGGAAGGGGAAGGCACCTTGGGATTGCTTAAGCAAGAGGCCTGCGGGAATACATATACCCGTAGTATTTACAATGTCTATGCACACTAGGTAAGACCTGGGTGGACCATCCCCTGTATTGGCGTGCCAGGTAGTGCTAAGATAGGTAAGTAATGGGTAGGTAAGGTAGGAGAGGGGGCTCTTTAACTTTTAACTTTCTTTGCTTTGGTTCCATTCTGCCCCTTTTCCCCAAATTACCGTGTGAAGGAAATAAATTCCCTGTTAATGGTCAAATTCTCTGCCTCTGTCATCCTTACCCGCACCTGCAATCCCATACCTCTTTCACTCCACGGGGAGTTGAGTGTAGCAGTGTGTTGCGTTCCCTCCTCCAAGAGGTGTGCGTAACAGATGTATAGAAATAGAATCCAGTTGTCTGGATATTTGGATTCTATTTCTATCCGTTTTATATTGTCTAGGGGACATGTGCTGAGAGGTGACTAGTTTGTTTCTAACAGTCACTCACAGCACTGGAGATAAAGGCAATGGTCACGTTCCAGGCTGACTACATTGTAGACCCATGCCAGATCTCACAACAACTGGATAGGTGTTTAACTTATCTGCAAACCACATATAATATTGCAATCTGATGCCCAACTTCACAGTTGATGACAAAGCACGCAACCACTGGTTGATGCAGCATCTGCGATGTAGTCAGCCTGGACCGCGACCAATGTTTTGCCTCTTCTCTGCACATCTACACTACATGAACAAAAATATGTGGAAACCTGCTTGTCGAACATCTCATTCCAAAATCATGGGCATGAGTTGGTCCCTCCTTTGCTGCTATAACAGCCTCCACCCTTCTGGGAAGGCTTTCCACTAGATGTTGGAACATTGCTGCGGGGACTTGCTACCATTCAGCCATGAGCATTAGTGAGGTCGGGACCTGATGTTGGGAGATTAGGCCTGGCTTGCAGTCGCTGTTGCAATTCATCCCAAAGGTGTTTGATGTGGTTGAGGTCAGGGGTGAGGTTGAGGTGCAGGCCAGTCAAGTTCTTCCACACCGATCTCGACAAACTATTGCCGTATGGACCTCGCTTTGTGCACGGGGGCATTGTCATGCTGAAACAGGAAAGGGGCCTTCTCCAAACTGTTGCTACAAAGTTGGATGCACAGAATTGTCTAGAATGTCATTGTATGCTGTAGCATTAAGATTTCCCTTCACTGGAACTAAGGGGTCTAGCCTGAACCATGAAAAACAGCTCCAGACCATTATTCCTCCTCCACCGAACTTTACAGTTGGCACTATGCATTCGGGCAGGTAGCATTCTCCTGGTGTCTGCCAAACCCAATATGTGTGTGTACATACAGTTGAAGTTTACATACACCTTAGCCAAATGCATTTAAATTCAGTTTTTTACAATTCCTTACATTTAATCCAAGTAAAAATTCCCTGTCTTAGGTCAGCTAGGATCACCACTTTATTTTAAGAATGTGAAATGTCAGAATAATAGTAGAGAGAATGATTTATTTCACCTTTTATTTCTTTCATCACATTCCCAGTGGGTCAGAAGTTTACATACACTCAATTAGTATTTGGAAGCATTGCCTTTAAATTGTTGAACTTGGGTCAAATGTTTCAGGTAGCCTTCCACAAGTTCCCACAATAAGTTAGGTGAATTTTGGCCCATTCCTCCTGACAGAGCTGGTGTAGCTGGGTCAGGTTTGTAGGCCTCCTTGCTCGCACAGGCTTTTTCAGTTCAGTTCTGCCCACAAATGTTCTATTGGATTGAGGTCAGGGCTTTGGGATGGCCACTCCAATACCTTGACTTTGTTGTCCTTGTTGCCCTTAAGCCATTTTGCCACAACTTTGGAAGTATGCTTTAACTTCCTGACTGATGTCTTGAGAATTTGCTTCAATATATCCACATCCATTTTTCTCCTCATGCTGCCATCTATTTTGTGAAGTGCACCAGTCCTTCCTGCAGCAAAGCACTCCCACAACCTGATGCTGCCACTCCCATGCTTCACAGTTGGGATGATGTTCTTCGGCTTGCAAGCCTCCCCCTTTTTCCTCCAAACATAACGATGGACATTATGGCAAAAAGTTATATTTTTGTTTCATCAGACCAGAGAACATTTCTCCAAAAAGTATGATCTTTGTCCCCATGTGAAGTTGCAAACCGTAGTCTGGCTTTTTTATGGCAGTTTTGGAGCAGTGGCTTTGCCTTGCTGAGCGACCTTTCAGGTTATGTCGATATAGGACTCGTTTTACTGTGGCTATAGATACTTTTCTACCTGTTTCCTCCAGCATCTTCACAAGGTCCTTTGCTGCTGTTCTGGGATTGTTTTGCATTTTAAGCACAAAAGTACGTTCATCTCTAGGAGACCGAACACGTCTCCTTCCTGAGCATGTATCATGACTGCGTGGTCCCATGGTGTTTATACTTGCGTACAATTGTTTGTACAGATGAACGTGGTACCTTCAGGCATTTGGAAATTGCTCCCAAGGATGAACCAGACTTGTGAAAGTCTACAATTTTTTCCCCTGAGGTCTTGGCTGATTTCTTTTGATTTTCACATGATGTCAAGCAAAGAGGCACTGAGTTTGAAGGTAGGCCTTGAAATCCATCCACAGGTACACCTCCAATTGACTCAAATTATGTCAATTAGCCTATCAGAAGCTTCTAAAGCCATGAAATAATTTTCAGAATTTCCCAAGCTGTTTAAAGGCACAGTCAACTTGGTGTATGTAAACTTCTGACCCACTGGAATTGTGATACAGTGAAATAATCTGTCTGTAAACAATTGCTGGAAAAATGACTTGTCATGCAGAAAGTAGATGTCCTAACCGACTTGCCAAAACTATAGTTTGTTATCAAGACAGTTGGGGAGTGGTTGAAAAACAAGTTTTAATGACTAACCGAAGTGTATGTAAACTTCCGACTTCAACTGTGTGTGTGTATGTGTATATATATAGATACATGATTTGCCCTGGGGGGATTTACAATGAAATGAATGTAATTTTCATCATGTACGGTACAATTCAACATTTAGAAAATGGCCTTGTTGATTTGTGTGCTGGAATATGAAGGAAAAATGTGTTCTTATTTATCAGGATGCCTACCCCTCTGCCCTTACTTCAGTAGGTGGCAGGATAGGCCTCTCCAACACAGCTCCTCTCTCTGACATTTTTCAGACACCTTGACTTTTTCCACATTTTTACTTTACAGCCTCATTCTTAAAATGAGGAAAACAAATTACTTATCTACACACATTGCCCCATAATGACAGTGACTACATTTTTATTTTATTTTTTTGCCAATTTCTTAAACATACCTTATTTAAATAAGTATTCAGACCCTTTGCTATGAGACTTGAAATTGAGCTGAGGTGCATCCTGTTTCTACAACTTGGAGTCCACCTGTGGTAAATTCATCCCCATAGTATTACTTACCCTTTTGCATCCCAGTATCTCTATTTGCAAATCATCTGCACATCTATCACTCCAGTATTAATGCTAAATTGTAATTAGTTTCACCTCTATGGCCTATTTATTTCCTACCTCACTACTCTTCTACATTTGCACACACTGTACATAAATAGATTTTTCTTTCTTTTGTGTTATTGACTGTACGTTTGGTAACTGTGTTGTTTTTGATGCTTTGTTTTTTATTGGCCCGGTCGCAGTTGTAAATGAGAACTTGTTCTCAACTGGCCTACCTGGTTAAATAAAGATGAACTAAAATGTTTACATTTTTATTTTATTTTTTAATTCAATTGATGAACATGATTTGGAAAGGCACACACCTGTCTATATAAGGTCCTACAGTTGACATGGCTTGGCTTTTGCTCTGACATGCACTGAGGTCGAAGGAATTGACCCGAGACGGGATAGTATTGAGGCACAGATCTGGGGAAGGGTACCAAAAACGTTCTGCAGCATGGAAGGTCCCCAAGAACACAGTGGCCTCCATCATTCTTAAATGGAAGAAGTTTGGAACCACCAAGACTCTTCCTAGAGCTGGCCGTCTGGCCAAACTGAGCAATCAAGGGAAAAGGACCTTGGTCAGGGAGGTGACCAAGAACCTGATCGTCACTCTGACAGATCTCCAGAGTTCCTCTGCAGAGATGGTTGTCCTTTTGGAAGGCTCTCCCATCTTTGCAGCTCTCCACCAATCAGGCCTTTATGGTAGAGGGGCCAGACAGAAACCGCGCCTCAGTAAAAGGCACATGACAGTCCGCTTGGAGTTTTCCAAAAGGCACCTAAAGGACTCTCAGACCGAGAAACAAGATGCTCTGTTCTGATGAAACCAAGATTGATCTCTTTAGCCTGAATGCCAAGCGTCACATCTGGAGGAAACCTGGGACCATCCCTACGGTGAAGCGTGGTGGTGGTGGCGGCGTCATCCTGTGGGGTTGTTTTTCTGCAGCGGGGACTGGGAGACTATTCAGGATTGAGGGAAAGATGACCGGAGCAAAATACAGAGAGATCCTTGATGAAAACCTGCTCCAGAGCACTCAGACTGGGGCAAAGTTTCACCTTCCAACAGGACAACGATCCCTAAGCACACAGCCAAGACAATGCAGGAGTGGCTTCGGGACGAGTGTCAATGTCCTTGAGTGGCCCAGCCAGACCCCGGACTTGAACCTGATCAAACATCTCTTGAGTGACTTGAAAATAGATATGCAGCCGCGCTCCCCATCTAACCTGACAGAGCTTGAGAGGATCTGCAAAGAAGAATGTGAGAAACTCCCCAAATACAGGTGTACCAAGCTTGTAGCGTAATACCCAGGAAGACTCGAGGCTGTAATCGCTGCCAAAGGTGCTTCGACAAAGTACTGAGTAAAGGGTCTAAATACTTATGTGAAATGCGATATTTCCGGGGGTTTTTAAATACATTTTCGAAACCTGTTTTTGCTGGTGTAGCAGTCAGACGTCTTTGTCCTGTCCCTTGTGTATATATCTTTTTACGTCTTTCTTCGCATATCTTTAAAAAATATTTTCCTAAACAGCAACTTCTAAATACTCTCCTGCAACCCGCCTCACCCAATGTGGCGTGGATCTGCTTTTTTCCTAAAGTATTTCTACTTACTTCGGATCTGGAATCCCTCAACTGAAGATAGCCAGCTAACTACCTACCAGCTATCAGTTAGCAAACCATTGCTAGCGGTCATCAGCTAACCTTTAGCTCGGAAAGCTCTTGCCAGTTCGAACAACGTGACTCAAACCAGAGCATAACGGACCTATTTCTCTCCATATCCCCGGATTCCTACCGCAAACTCTGAACATTTTCATCTGGATCTTCACAACTAGCTAACTGCAATCCCGGGTGACCACTCCTGGCTAGCATTTCCATCCCGGAGCAAGCACCAATTAGCCTGAAGCTAGCCCGGCCAGGGCTCCGGTGCTTCCACCGAAGCCCACTCCTGGGCTACAATATCCGGACCTCTTCTACTGCCGGTACGGGGCACGGAACCCCGACGATCCTCTACGGCTGGAATACCGTCATAATCTGCCCGAGGACTCCAACAGGCCCCTCAGGCGCGACGCCCACTGAAGGCCCATTCTGCTAACCTGCTAGGCCTGCTAGCTACCTAGAGCTACCCGAAACCCTACTAATTCCACGACTGGTCTATCGACGTCACCGCACGAAGAGGCAAAAACAGACTTACCCCCATCGCGACGTTCCCGAAAGGCTAACTTGCTAGACCCGGTCTGCTAACTTCTAGCTTGCCTTCCCCGGTCTGCTAACTGCTTGCTTGCTAACCCGGTCTGCCAACTGCTATATTGTTTAGCCCCGGCCTACTAACTGTTAGATTGTTAACATCGGCCTGCTAACTGTCTGAATCGCCGTGCCCAACCACTCACTGGACCCATATGTTCACTTGGCTACGCATGCCTCTCTCTAAAATCAATAGGCCTCGTCCATTACTGTCCTGGTTAGTGATTACTGTCTTATTTCACTGTAGAGCCTCTAGCCCTGCTCAATATGCCTTAACCAACCATGTTGTTCCACCTCCTACATATGCGATGACATCACCTGGTTTAAACGTCTCTAGAGACTATATCTCATCATTAATCAATGCCTAGGTTTACCTCCAATGTACTCACATCCTACCTTACCTTTGTCTGTACACTATGCCTTGAATATATGCTATCAAGCCCAGAAACCTGCTCCTTTTACTCTCTGTTCCGAATGTGCTAGACGGCCAGTTTGTATAGCATTTAGCCGTACCCTTATCCTACTTCTCCTCTGGTGATGTAGAGGTTAATCCAGGTCCTGCAGTGCCTAGCCCCACTCCCACTCCCCAGGTGCTCTCATTAGTTGACTTCTGTAACCGTAAAAGCCTTGGTTTCATGCATGTTAACATCAGAAGCCTACTCCCTAAGTTTGTTTTACTCACTGCTTTAGCACACTCTGCCAACCCGGATGTCTTAGCCATGTCTGAATCCTGGCTTAGAAAAACCACCAAAAACCCTGAAATCTCCATCGCAAACTATAACATTTTCTGCCAAGATAGAACTGCCAAAGGGGGCGGTGTTGCAATCTACTGCAAAGATAGCCTGCAGAGTTCTGTATTGCTATCCAAGTCTGTAGCCAAACAATTCGAGCTTCTACTTCTAAAAATCTCCTTTCCAGAAACAAGTCTCTCACTGTTGCCGCTTGCTATAGACTTCCCTCTGCCCCCAGCTGTGCCCTCAATACCAAATGTGAATTGATTACCCCCCATCTATCTTCTGAGCTCGTGCTACTAGGTGACCTAAACTGGGACATGCTTAACAGCGCGGCCATCCTACAATCTAAGCTTGATGCCCCCAATCTCACACAAATTATCAATGAACCTACCAGGTACAACTCCAAATCCGTAAACTCGTGCAGCCTCATAGATGTCATCCTAACTACCTCGCCCTCCAAATACACCTCTGCTGTTTTCAATCAAGATCTCAGCGATCACTGCCTCATTGCCTGCATCCGTAATGGGTCTGCGACCAAACAACCACCCCTAATCACTGTCAAGCGGTCCCTAAAACACTTCTGCGAGCAGGCCTTTCTAATCGACCTGGCCGGGGTATCCTGGAATGACATTGACCTCATCCCGTCAGTAGATGATGCCTGGCTATTCTTTAAAAAGTGCCTTCCTCACCATCTTAAATAAGCACGCCCCATTCAACAAAAAAAATTTGAACTAGGAATAGATATAGTCCTTGGTTCACTCCAGACCTGTCTGCCCTTGACCAGCACAAAAACATCCTGTGGCGATCTGCATTAGCATCGAATAGCGCCCGTGATGCAACTTTTCAGGGAAGTTAGGAACAAATATACACAGGCAGTTAGGAAATCTAAGGCTAGTTTTTTCAAACAGAAATTTGCATCCTGTAGTACAAACTAAAAAAAAGTTCTGGGACACTGTAAAGTCCATGGAGAATAAGAGCACCTCCTCCCAGCTGCCCACTGCTCTGAGGCTAGGAACCACTGTCACCACCGATAAATCCACTATAATTGAGAATTTCAATAAGCATTTCTATATACGGCTGGCCATGCTTTCCACCTGGCTACTTCTAGCCCGGTCAACTGCCCGGCACCCTCCACAGCAACCCGCCAAAGCCCCCACCATTTCTCCTTCACCCAAATCCAGATAGCTGATGTTCTGAAAGAGCTGCAAAATCTGGCCCCCTACAAATCAGCCGGGCCAGACAATCTGGACCCTCTTTTTCTAAAATGATCTGCCGTAATTGTTGCAACCCCTATTACTAGCCTGTTCAACCTCTCTTTTGTATCGTCTGAGATTCCCAAAGATTGGAAAGATGCCTCGGTCATCCCCCTCTTCAAAAGGGGGTGAGACTCTAGACCCAAACTGCTACAGACCTATATCTATCCTATCCTATTTCTAAGATCTTCGAAAGCCAAGTTAACAAACAGATTACCGACTATTTCGAATCCCACCGTACCTTCTCCGCTATGCAATCTGGTTTCAGAGCTGGTCATGGGTGCACCTCAGCCACGCTCAAGGTCCTAAACGACATCATAACCGCCATTGATAAGAGACATTACTGCCCAGCCGTATTCATCGACCTGGCCAAGGCTTTCGACTCTGTCAATCACCACATTCTTATTGGCAGACTCGACAGCCTTGGTTTCTCAAATGATTGCCTCGCCTGGTTTACCAACTACTTATCTGATAGAGTTCAGTGTGTCTGTTGTCCGGACCTCTGGCAGTCTCTATGGGGGTGCCACAGGGTTCAATCCTCGGACCGACTCTCTTCTCTGTATACATCAATGATGTTGCTCTTGCTGCGGCTGATTCTGATACACCTCTACGCCATTCTGTATACTTCTGGCCCTTCTTTGGACACTGTGTTAACAACCCTCAAGGTGAGCTTCAATGCCATACAACTCTCTTTCCATGGCCTCCAATTGCGTTTAAATACAAGTAAAACTAAATGCATGCTATTCAACCGATCGCTGCCCGCACCTGCCCGCCCGACAAGCATCACTACTCTGGACGGCTCTGACTTAGAATACATGGACAACTACAAATACCTAGGTATCTGGTTAGACTGTAAATTCTCCTTCCAAACTCACATTAAGCATCTCCAATCCAAAATTAAATCTAGAATCGGCTTCCTATAACGCAACAAAGCATCATTCACTCATGCTGCCAAACATATCCTCGTAAAACTGACCATCCTACCGATCCTCGACTTCGGCGATGTCATTTACAAAATAGCCTCCAATACCCTACTCAACAAACTGGATGCAGTCTATCACAGTGCCATCTGTTTTGTCACCAGAGCCCCATACACTACCCACCATTGCGACCTGTACGCTCTTGTTGGTTGGCCCTCGCTTCATACTTTTGCCAAATCCACTGGCTACAGGTTATCTACAAGTCTCTGCTAGGTAAAGCCCCGCCTTCTCAGCTCACTGGTCACCATAGCAGCACCCACTCGTAGCACGCGCTCCAGCAGGTATATCTCACTGGTCACCCCCAAAGCCAATTCCTCCTTTGGTCGTCTTTCCTTCCAGTTCTCTGCTGCCAATGACTGGAACGAACTGCAAAAATCTCTGAAACTGGAAACACTTATCTCCCTCACTAGCTTTAAGCACCAGCTGTCAGAGCAGCTCACAGATTACTGCACCTGTACATAGCCTATCTATAATTTAACCCAAACAACTATCTCTTCCCCTACTGTATTTATTTATTTATTTTGCTCCATTGCACCCCATTATTTCTACTTTGCACATTCTTCCACTGCAAATCTACCATTCCAGTGTTTTACTTGCTATATTGTATTTACCTCGCCACCATGGCCTTTTTTTGCCTTTACCTCCCTTCTCACCTCATTTTCTCACATTGTATATAGACTTATTTTTCTACTGTATGTTTTGTTTATTCCATGTGTAACTCTGTGTTGCTGTATGTGTTGAATTGCTATGCTTTATCTTGGCCAGGTTGCAGTTGCAAATGAGAACTTGTTCTCAACTAGACTACCTGGTTAAATAAAGGTGAAATAAATCAAATCAAATTGTCATTATGGGGTATTGTGTGTAGATTGAGAGAAAAAAAACAATTTAATCAATTTTAGAGTAAAGCTGTAATGTAACAAAATGTGGAAAAAGTCAAGGGGTCTGAATACTTTCCAAATACACAAACTATTGCATTACAATGGTACAGCAGACTCTTAATACCTGTTTTTTTTACTGAAGTTATTTTATAGTTTTTCTATGTAATAATTTTTATGTTTCCAATGTGTTTGACATACTAAAATAACTGTGCCACCTACTGTCAGGATTCTGTCTTTTGAAACCTGTGAAAATTGTAACATTTTTGTTCGTTATTTGGCTCTTGAAGACTTATGAACATGTAGGTTAGTTTGAGTTGGAATCAATATCAAATTTATTTATATAGCCCTTCTTACAGGAGCTGATATCTCAAAGTGCTGTACAGAAACCCAGCCTAAAACCCCAAACAGCAAGCAATACAGGTGTAGAAGCACGGTGGCTAGGAAAATCTCCCTAGAAAGGTCGAAACCTAGAGGAACCAGGCTATGAGGTCAATATGCTATTTTATTGGAGAAACCACAATAAACCTTCATCTTAATTTGTGTGGAGTGTCTTGGACTGGGTGGTTATTATGAATGTGTGTGTGTGACAAGTCCTATACAGTCGTGGCCAAAGGTTTTGAGAATGTATTAATTTTCATAAAGTCTGCTGCCTCAGTTTGCACGATGGCAATTTGCATATACTCCAGAATGTTATGAAGTGATCAGATGAATTGCAATTCATTGCAAAGTCCCTCTTTGCCATGCAAATTAACTGAATCCCCCAAAAACATTAGCACTGCATTTCAGCCCTGCCACAAAAGGACCAGCTGACATGTCAGTGATTCTCTTGTTAACACAGGTGTGAGTGTTGACAAGGCTGGAGATCACTCTGTCATGCTGATTGAGTTCGAATAACAGACTGGAAGCTTCAAAAGGAGGGCGATGCTTGGAATCATTGTTCTTCCTCTGTCAACCATGGTTACCTGCAAGGAAACACGTGTCGTCACCATTGCTTTGCACAAAAAGGGCTTCACATGCAAGGATATTGCTGCCAGTAAGATTGCACCTAAATCAATCATTTATCGGATCATCAAGAACTTCAAGGAGAGCGGTTCAATTGTTGTGAAGAAGGCTTCAGGGCGCCCAAGAAAGTCCAGCAAGCGACAGGACCGTCTCCTAAAGTTGATTCAGCTGCGGGATCGGGGCACCACCAGTACAGAACTTGCTCAGGAATGGCAGCAGGCAGGTGTGAGTGCATCTGCACGCACAGTGAGGCAAAAACTTTTGGAGGATGGCCTGGTGTCAAGAAGGGCAGCAAAGAAGCCACTTCTCCAGGAAAAACATCAGGGACAGACTGATATTCTGCAAAAGGTACAGGGATTGGACAGCTGAGTACTGGGGTAAAGTAATTTTTTCTGAATCCCCTTTCCGATTGTTTGGGACATCCGGAAAAAAGCTTGTCCGGAGAAGACAAGGTGAGCGCTACCATCAGTCCTGTATCATGCCAACGGTAAAGCATCCTGAGACCATGTGTAGGGTTGCTTCTCAGCCAAGGGAGTGGGCTCACTCACAATTTTGCCTAAGAACACAGCCATGAATAAAGAATGGTACCAACACATCCTCTGAGAGCAACTTCTCCCAACCATCCAGGAACAGTTTGGTGACGAACAATGCCTTTTCCAGCATGATGGAGCACCTTGCCATAAGGCAAAAGTGATAACTACTTGGCTCGTGGAACAAAACATCGATATGTTGGGTCCATGGCCAGGAAACTCCCCAGACCTTAATCCCATTGAGAACTTGTGGTCAATCCTCCTTCTGATGACCAGGTGGCGAATCGCATCTCTGCATGTCTGGCAGACATATCAGTGTGGATGACGGATCACCACCTCAAGCTGAACCTCGGCAAGACGGAGCTGCTCTTCCTCCCGGGGAAGGACTGCCCGTTCCATGATCTCGCGATCACGGTTGACAACTCCATTGTGTCCTCCTCCCAGAGCGCTAAGAACCTTGGCGTGATCCTGGACAACACCCTGTCGTTCTCAACTAACATCAAGGCGGTGGCCCGTTCCTGTAGGTTCATGCTCTACAACATCCGCAGAGTACGACCCTGCCTCACACAGGAAGCCGCGCAGGTCCTAATCCAGGCACTTGTCATCTCCCGTCTGGATTACTGCAACTCGCTGTTGGCTGGGCTCCCTGCCTGTGCCATTAAACCCCTACAACTCATCCAGAACGCCGCAGCCCGTCTGGTGTTCAACCTTCCCAAGTTCTCTCACGTCACCCCGCTCCTCCGCTCTCTCCACTGGCTTCCAGTTGAAGCTCGCATCCGCTACAAGACCATGGTGCTTGCCTACGGAGCTGTGAGGGGAACGGCACCTCAGTACCTTCAGGCGCTGATCAGGCCCTACACCCAAACAAGGGCACTGCGTTCATCCACCTCTGGCCTGCTCGCCTCCCTACCTCTGAGGAAGTACAGTTCCCGCTCAGCCCAGTCAAAACTGTTCGCTGCTCTGGCACCCCAATGGTGGAACAAACTCCCTCACGATGCCAGGACAGCGGAGTCAATCACCACCTTCCGGAGACACCTGAAACCCCACCTCTTTAAGGAATACCTAGGATAGGATAAAGCAATCCTTCTGACCCCCCCCCCCCCCCCCCCCCCCCTTAAAAGATTTAGATGCACTATTGTAAAGTGGCTGTTCCACTGGATGTCATAAGGTGAATGCACCAATTTGTAAGTCGCTCTGGATAAGAGCGTCTGCTAAATGACTTAAATGTAAATGTAATGTAATGTAAGAGGCGGGTGGACAACCAAAAACCCACAAACTCTGACAAACTACAAGCATTGATTATGCAAGAATGGGCTGCCATCAGTCCAGATGTGGTCCAGAAGTTAATTGACAGCATGCCAGGGCGGATTGCAGAGGTCTTGAAAGAGAAAGGTCAGCACTGCAAATATTGACTCTTTGCATCAACTTCATGTAATTGTCAATAAAATCCTTTGACACTTATGAAATGCTTGTAATTATACTTCGGTATGCCATAGTAACATCTGACAAAAATATCCAAAGACACTGAAGCAGCAAACTTTGTGGAAATTCTCCTGATACGATATGCCCAATCAAAATTTGAAACAGTCAGCCAAATCCTTACACAGCCCTGCTACATGCCCCTCCCTTCTGCACAAAGTGCGTCGACTGACTCTAGAGGGTAATGCATCAGGATGAAGATTTGTTTAGAAAAGGAAGACTTAGCCCCAGACAGAGTGGTTGGGGCAGTGTAAACCTGACAGAGCTGTGTGTTGGAGGCTGGGCAGGGAGAAGGAGAAGACTCTGTCGGGCAGATGGCTGGACTGTTCAGAGAGTTTCCGGACCAGAGGAGAAAACATGTCACTCTGAATCAGGAGCAGTCTGTAGACAACCTCCCCCAACCCGGAATACCCTCTCCCTCGCCTGTGGAGAACATTAATAACTTTAATGCAGATCTCTTGCTCACTGCAAGTCCCGTTGAATCTCTTCCAGTCCACTTACCTTGTCACCTACATAAAAGCTGAAATCCCTGTCAGAGCCCGGGTCCTATCAGGGCCCATTATGCCATAACAGACTGTACTCAGTCCAAGCCTTCTCTCCTTGCGAGACACAATCCCTGCACCATTCCAACAATCACTGCTCCAACATTTTGTCGGCCCCCCTCTTGACAACGGAGAGAAAAAAAGGTGTCGGAGTTAATTTCCTTACAACAGGCCTACAATCCCTCAGTCCAGCCTCTCTCAGCCTATTGCAGACAGTCTGAGCACTGATGGAGGGATTATGCGTTCCTGGTGTAACTCAGGCAGTTGTTGTTGCCATCCTGTACCTGGTGTGATGTTAGGATGTACCGATCCTGTGCAGGTGTTGTTACACGTGGTCTGCCAATGCGAGGACGATCAGCTGTTCGTCCTGTCTCCCTGTAGCGCTGTCTTAGGCGTCTCACAGTACTGACATTGCAATTTATTGCCCTGACCACATCTGCAGTCCTCATGCCTCCTTGTAGCATGCCTAAGGCACATTCCCGCAGATGAGCAGGTACCCTGGGCATCTTTCTTTTGGTGTTTTTCAGAGTCAGTAGAAAGGTCTCTCTAGTGTCCTAATTTTTCATATATGTGACCTTAATTGCCTATTGTCTGTAAGCTGTTCGTGTCTTAACGACCATTCCACAGGTGCATGTTCATGAACTGTTTATGGTTCATTGAACAAGCATGGGAAACCGTGTTTAAGCCCTTTACAATGAAGATCTGTGAAGTTATTTGGGTTTTTACGAATTATCTTTGAAAGACAGGGTCCTTTCTCTTTTTGCTGAGTTTATATATATATATATATATATATATATATATATATATATTTATAATTATTTTTAAACAAGGACATTTCTAATGTTTTTTGAAAGGAAAAACACATTTTTCCTCATTTTTAAAATAGCATCAAATTGATCAGAAAGACAGTGTAGACATTGTTAATGTTGTAAATGACTATTGTAGCTGGAAACGGCAGATTTTTTATTATTTTTATTCTATCAACCAGATTCATTAGGTAGTCACCTGGAATGCATTTCAATGAACAAATGTGCCTTGTTAAAAGTTAATTTGTGGAATTTCTTTCGTTTGAGCCAATCAGTTGTGTTGTGACAAGGTAGGGGTGGTATACAGAAGACAGCCCTATTTGGTAAAAGACCAAGTCCATATTATGGCAAGAACAGCTCAAATAAGCAAAGAGAAATGACAGTTCATCATTACTTTAAGACATGAAGTTCAGTCAATCCGGAACATTTCAAGAACTTTGAACGTTTCTGTAAGTTCAGTCGCAAAATTCATCACGCGCTATGATGAAACTGGCTCTCATGAGGACCGCCACAGGAAAGGAAGACCCAGAGTTACCTCTGCTGCAGAGGATAAGTTCATTAGAGTTACCAGCCTCAGAAATTGCAGCCCAAATAAATGCTTCAGAGTTCACGTAACAGACAAATCTCAACATCAACTGTTCAGAGGAGACTGCATGAATCAGGCCTTCATTGTCGAATTGCTCCAAAGAAACCACTACTAAAGAGCATCAATAAGAAGAGAAACAATCAATGGAAATTAGACCGGTGGAAATCTGTCCTTTGGTCTGATGAGTCCAAATTGGAGATTTTTGGTTCCAAACGCCGTGTCTTTGTGAGACGCAGAGTAGGTGAATGGATGATCTCCGCATGTGTAGTTCCCACCGTGATGCATGGAGAAGGAGGTGTGATGGTGTGGTGTGCTTTGCTGGTGACGCTGTCAGTGATTTATTTAAAATTCAAGGCACACCTAACCAGCATTACTACCACATCATTCTGCAGCGATACGCCATCCCATCTGGTTTGCGCTTAGTGGGATTATCGTTTGTTTTTCAACAGCACAATGACCCAACACACCTCCAGGCTGTGTGAGGGCTATTTGACCAAGAAAGAGAGTGATGGAGTGCTGCATCAGATGACCTGGCCTCCACAATCACCTGACCTCAACCCAATTGAGATGGTTTGGGATGAGTTGGACCGTAGAATGAAGGAAAAGCAGCCAACAAGTGCTCAGCATATGTGGGAACTCCTTCAAGACTGTTGGAAAAACATTCCAGCGAAGCTGGTTGAGGGAATGCCAAGATTGTGCAAAGCTGTCATCATGGCAAAGGGTGGCTACTTTGAAGAATCTCAAATATAAAATATATTTTCATTTGTTTAACACTTTTTTGGTTACTATAATATTCCATATCAAATCAAACTTTATTTGTCACATGAACCGAATACAACAAGTGCAGACTTTACCATGAAATGCTTACTTACAAGCCCTTAACCAACAGTGCAGTTCAAGAAGAGTTAAGGAAATATTTACCAAGTAGACTAAAATAAAAAGTAATAATATAAAAGTAACATAATAAGAATAACAATAATGAGGTTATATACAGGGGGCACCGGTACTGAGTCAGTGTGCGGGGGTACAGGTTAGTTGAGGTCATTTGTACATGTAGGTGGGGGTGAAGTGACTATACATAGATAATAAACAGCGAGTAGCAGCAGTGTACAAAAGGGGGGGTCAATGTAAATTGTCCGGTGGCAATTTTATTAATTGTTCAGCAGTCTTATGGCTTGCGGGTAGAAGCTGTTGAGGAGCCTCTTGGTCCTTGACTTGGCGCTCTGGTACCGCTTGAGAAACAGTAGCTGAGAAAACAGACTATAACTTGGGTGACTGGAGTTTCTGACAATTTTATGGGCTTTCCTCTGACCCTCTGTAGCGCCTTACGGTCAGATGCCAAGCTGTTGCCACACCAGGCTATGATGCAACCGGTCAGGATGCTCTCGATGGTGCAGCTGTAGAACTTTTTGAGGATCTGGGTACCCAAGCCAAATCTTTTAGTCTCCTGAGTGGGAAAAGGTTTTGTCGTGCCCTCTTCATGACTGTCTTGGTATGTTTGGACCATGATAGTTTGTTGGTGATGTGGACACCAAGGAACTTAACTCTCGACCCGCTCCACTACAGCCCCGTCAATGTTAAGGGGGCCTACTCGGCCTGCCTTTTCCTGTAGTCCGCGATCAGCTCCTTAGTCTTGCGCACATTGAGGGAGTGTTTGTTGTCCTGGCACCACACTGACAGTTCTCTGACCTCCTGCCTATAGGAGGCCTACCACTGTTGTGTCATCAGCAAACTTAATGATGGTGTTGGAGTTGTGTTTGACCACGCAGTCGTGGATGAACAGGGAGTACAAGCCATAGTGTAGCACTATGTGTTATTTCATAGTTTTGATGTCTTCACTATTATTCTACAATGTATAAAATAGTACAAATAAAGAAAACCCCTCAATTAGTAGGTGTGCCCAAACGTTTGACTGGTACTGTATATATATATTCACATATAGCCATACCCCTTGACTTTTTCAGCATTTTGTTGTTTTACAGCCTGAATTCAAAATGGATTAAATATACTTTTTTTTCTCACCAATCTACACACAATAACCCATAATGACATTGTGAAAAATGTTTTTAGAAATGTTTGCTGATTTATTGAAACTGAAATACCGAAATATTTAATTGACATTAAGTATTTACACCCCTGAGCCAATACATGTTAGAAGCACCTTTGGAGGTGCAGCAGCAGAATTCATGATGGGGGACACTGAGGGATTCCCTTTAACTAGAATGGGGGGTGGCTGCTGCTATAACCTGGACAGATAACAATCCAGACCCCAAGGACTGCACCACTGGTTGTCTGTTATATCATCCTATAACCATGTGTGGGGTGTAGTGCCCTTGCTCTATTGTGTGATCTATACCAGCGGGAGCAGCAATAGGAATCCCTAGGATGACATTGTAGGGCTGAACTTGACTTGACCATGGCCAGTGCCCTGAAAAGCATGAATGACAGCTACCCAGTGCATTTGTCACTGCCTGCTGACATCTACTGTTCATGTCAATATTGGGAACTTACCTGATAAACTATGTGTGTGGCCACGCCCTGATGATGGTTGCATGCAATTAGCTGCCATTTCCATCTCCCTCTGACCTCAGAGCTGGCCACAGATGTGACAAATGTCTCTGGAGTGTGTAAACCTATCACTGGTTTCCAAAAACACCAAATGACCATCTGTTTTTAATAGATACAGAATTAAACAGATCACTCTGCTCTCTCTGTATTCACACTACTCTAGGAGTTGTTCCCCTATCTGTCATATGTGGGACCACACACACACGTCATCGTAACTACGATTAATTGTAACTAAGACACACACAAACACTTGCATGTGCTTAAATGATACACACGCACACATGTTCTTATACGAAATTGAAATGGTATTTTCCCAGTTTCCCAGAATGTATCAAGTTAATCTGTTGCCTGTCTGTCAGCCTGATTGTATGTTGTGGTGTCTTTTGGCTTGTGAATGTGAGGCATGTGTTTTTAGAAATGTTAAACTAAATAAGCGTTTTGGTAAGGACTTGCTACACTCGCACGGAAAGGGGAGCATGATACGGCCAACGTCTCATATTTGTTTTTCCGTCTGTTTCAATAGTTCAATCCCTCAGCTGATTCCTATGTTTTGAGGAGTGTGGGTCAGTCCAATTTTTTTCTCAAAACCAGAGGGGAAATTTGACGCCCACTTTAACTGTTCTGCTTTGCTCCTTACCATGTCTTCAGCCTGTCCTAAGTGATTTGTTGTGTCATCAGGTATCAGCCCAGGCATTAACATATTACACTTAAGTAGTGCAATTAATCAGCTGCATTTGAATCAATTTCAGTACTTTTTGAATTACATCTGTAGTTATGTCTGCTCTGTCTACTGCAGCTTGAATGCCTCTTAATGATATGTCAAATGAGGTCAGGTGCCATAGAACCATCATAATACTCTTTCTTCTCCTTAAAATGTTACCTTTGTCCTTTTCCCATACATTCAAAAATCCCTTCTCACCCTTCTTCCTCCTACCTTTGCCCTCTTTTAGAGGCTGATTCCCAATTTGACCTGCCTTGTAAGAACTTGTAAGCCCACTACCATCCCTCCTTGGTCTCTCCCTACAAAATATGAATATTTTTCTATTAGAATAAGAAAGGGCATCATAGGAGGGTATGTAGGCATTAGTGTATGTAAATGTTTTGTGTGATGGAGTGAGAAAGACTGGCGGATTCTCCCCCGCTGTTCTTTCAAAGTTGGCCTAATTGAGCTGTCAGCCGACACGGTCAAAACAAAACCACTGCCAACAACCTCTGAACCAACTGCATAAGCCCCCCTCATTTAGTTAGCGTTGCCTTGACACAATTCAGGTTTCTTTATTGGCATAACAAATATACATTCTTGTTGCTTAAGCATGTATGCCATTAACAGAACAGTAAAACAAAGACAATGCACTCTGTGATATTTATTTTCCCTCTATCAGACCTCCCACCGCATTGTTTATTTATGGGATGTGCTGTCCCAGATAAAGGGGTTGGGTGGAGGGCGCCTGTTAACAGGACAGAGAGTCACGCTAGGGGGACAGAAATGTGCCACCCCCCCAGTCTACCCTCCCTGTCCCCCCGCCGTCTTTTGCTGCCTCATCTCAGAGTCATCCTGCACTTCCCCAATAGAGCGCATCTAAATAATCTACCCTGCACCTGCACAGTTCCATTGACATCCAGGAAGGTAGTGGATTATGTGGTTATTAGTGCATGAACACTGGAACAATTAAGGACTATGCAGAATCTGGCATGAATTCACAAAGCTTGGCATCTTCCTTACAGGGTTAGGGTTATAATATGACATGCAAAGAAAATCACATTACTGACTATACAGTAAAATGGATGTGGAATGACTCAAGCACTATAGTTGAGTCTGCAGGGACTTATGACAGAGCAGGGAAGCCTTAAAGGTTACCCTCGAGAATGACGTTTTTTAAGTCTGCTGGGGAGTTGACAGGGAACACTGTGTGGGTGGTGTTCCTTCTCTCCACCAACGTGGCCACAGCCTCACCAAGGTCCAGGTGGTTCAGATAACCAGGAGCCATGCGCTCTGCAGGAGCCACACCTGTGTTGATCTTTACCTGAGAGAGCAAGTGAATGGAAGCCAGTTGGCATTGGTTAACAGTGGTGTAAAGTACTACTTAAGTCATTTTTTAGAATCTATTTACTATTTATATTTTTGACTCTACAACATTCCTAAAGAAAATAAGATGTTTTTTATGCCATACACCCAAAAATATTCGTTACATTTAGCAGGACAGGAAAATTGTCCAGTTCACGCACTTATCAAGAGAACATCCTACAGCCTCTGATCTGGCGAACTCACTAAACACAAATGCTTCGTTTGTAAATTATGTCTGAGAGTTGTGCCCCTGGCTATCCATAAATTTAAAAAATTGCACTGTCTGGTTTTCTTAAAGAATTTGAAATTCTTTATACTTTTAATAAAGTATATTTTAGCAAATACATTTACTTTTGATACTTTAGTATATTTAATACCACATAGTTTTAGACTTTTACTCAAGTAGGATTTTACTGACTTTCACTTGTCATTTTTCTTTTAAGTATGACAAATTGGGTACATTTTCCACAACTGTTGGTTAATGATAGTGTACAGCAGATTGGCTGAGTGTACAAAACATTAGGAACACCTAATATTGAACTGCACCACTTTTTGCCCTCAGAACAGTATCAATTAATCGTGGCATGGACTTTAAGGTGTCAAAAGTGTTCCACAGGTATGCTGGCCCATGTTGACTCCAATGCTTCCCACAGTTGTCAAGTTGGCTGGATTTCCTTTGGGTGGTGGACCATTCTTGATACACTTGGGAAACTGTTGAGCATGAAAAACCCAGCAGCATTGCAGTGCTTGACACAAACCGGTGAGCCTGGCACCTACTACAATACCCTGTTCAAAGGCACTTAAATATTTTGTATTGCCCATTCACCCTCTGAATGACACATACACAATCTGTCTCAATTGTCCCAAGGCGTAAACATCGTTCTTTAACCGGTCTCCTCCCCTTCATCTACACTGATTGAAGTAGATTTAACAAGTGACATCAATAAGGGATCATAGATGTCACGTGGATTCACCTGGTAAGTCTCATGGAAAGAGCAGTTTTGTATACTCAGTGTATATGAACCAACAAGACAAGGAAAGGGTGTATTCAGGATCACAATGTTGCAGACAACTTTTACTGGCAATTGCTATTTGGGTAGATTGAGACAAGTTCTGCAACTGATAGCTAGTGTATATTAAGGATCATGCTAACTAAACAATGGGAGTTTACATTATAGAACTTAGCCACACCTGGTTGAGTTTACAAGGCACTTCTGGGTACTCCTCTCGTAGTACCTGACAAAATGCCAGGGTGCTGGCGGCGCCAACAGTCAGGAACCCTGTACCTGGCATCAACAGCTTCTCTCCAGCACCACCTGCAGCACAGCACACATCACTGCCCAATAACCCCCAAGCCATACTCAGCATAATGTGCAAGGATAAAATCTTGTGTTATCAAGCGGGGAAGAAAGTTGTTCCTCAAGACGTGTACTAACAGGTGTTGCCGATGTCGCTCAAATGGTCCAATCACTTTCACAGAACACATACTACTGTACTGGCTGGGATGAGGAAGGGCCCAGGTGGGAGTCTCACCTGTGATAAAGGTATAGGTGAAGTTGGGGTCGTCTCTCACCAGCGGAAAGAAGACCTTCCATGATACAAAGGTGCTAAACAGCAATGTCTCAATCACCTATGGGCGGATGAGAAGTATTAAAATAGATTAATACAGATTAAAGTAGTGAGAGAGGAAGAATTCAAGACGAGAGGGAAATCTAAATAGATGTGGAACTAACAGAAAAGAGAGGAAGGTTGTGGAGTGCAGATTTAAAACTATGAAATCATGACAGTTTAACAGATAATGGGGATGGTAAACTCTGCATCATGGATTAGTCAGTGAGGTGTGTTGAAGACTCACCCAGTGCAGTTCTTTCAGAGTCTGGGTATGTGGAGGTCCACCCTGCCACCAGCTGAATCCCAGAGATGACACAATGTCTGTCACCTTGCCAACAGACTTCAGAAGGGCGTGCTTGACCACCTCGGCCCCCTCCTCTGAACCTGAGACGAAGAGTAACAGAGTTTGAGAGGTGTTTCCATACATTACTTTTTGGGGATATGGGATACATTCAAAAATACTCTCATTTCTAAAATATGTCTATGTCAAATGTTGTCACCTGCCAAGGAGTGTGAATGGGTGCTCTTACCAACATTCCCGACTAGGGTAGTGAGGTTGTCTCGGACGGAGGGCGAAACAAACCCCCTGAGCTTCTCTAATCTGCTGTTGTCTCTGGAGATGACAGCCACCTTGAAACCTTGAAACATGGACAGTACACAGTCACAATCAGGCAAACAGAAGGGTAATTTTGCTGCAGTAGATGGGTTTGTTTATTGCTAAATATTTTATTTAACATTGTAGAGTGTCATGGACAATATATTATACTATTCAACAAAACACAATTTAAGAAACCAGAATGTTCACTTGACAAGTGATGGACACTTAAGGCAACTTGTCACCTGAGGAATGACAATGTGGTATAAATTTAAAAAAGGGCTATACCAATCAATCAACTCGTCGTGGTATTTCGATTCACCATACATTTTATTATCTATCGCGTCTATCGCGACCTATGTGAACGTTAAACCAAGATACACAGGCTTATGCTAGGCTACCAGCACTTTTGAAGAAATACAACAATGTATTCACATTGCTCCTGATGTTAACTGCTAGTTGGAGTTCAAGACAACATCAAGTTTTTGGACATTGTTAGGAGAATCACAACTTGAAATCTGTGCGTAAAGGAGAGGCCGGTTATTTTACGCGCGGTGACAATTCACCTTGGCAACGAACGGTAGCCTCATCCTTTTTCCCCTCAATTACTCAAAAATCGTTTATCTATTACCCAATATTAACTACTTCCCAGCAGAGCCAATTTGATCCACCCAACAACGACCAATGGCAAGTGGCGAACACAGCATAAGATTTATTAGACCTCTTCATATATCCTACATATTTTGCACGCAGGAAATTAAAGATTATGTTGCAATATTTAATCCTGCCCATTAACCGTGGGCGGGGGCATTGTCTTGAGGCAGGTGTAATGGTTTCAAGACTCCATATGCTCCTTATCTCAATAAGGACATCTTACCTTTGTCGAGGAGTGCTTTAACTATTCCAGAGCCCACTGTTCCTGCTCCACCGAGAGCTAACACAACTCTGTCCGCGTTTGACATGCTGAATAGGTCCAAAGGACTGTACAAAGGAATTTAAACACCGCTGACAGTCTGAGTCTATGGAGAGTACTTTGTACCACCCGGGACCTTTAAACAAATAACAAGGGCCACAGTTCCGCCCTTTTACCAGTGTCACTGAAGCCACGCCCGTATCAGGTGAAAGAACAACGGCAAAACCAAATTGACCTCCCATCTCCCCTCTCCCCTTTCACTTCTCTCTCTCTGTCTCTCTCTCTTTCTCTCAAATATTACAGATATTTAATATATTAAATTCATAGGCTGTATTTTGAGTATATATATTGTTTTAAATTAACATGTAAATAAAAAATGCAAATACATTTCTTATTAATTAATGTAGTATGAATATTCATAATTTTTGGTTCATTCCGATTCAGTGGGTCTTCACTACTTAACACAGCCACAAAGGAATAAACCCCGCCCAGAGCCATGTATTTAGCGAGTTTGGCCAAGGCAGTTTCAACATTATGATGCATTAACATGACACTTCAACATTCTATGTCAGACATGTTAGCTTCCCATTGACATTAGGAGAGTATTAAAAAACATACTATAAAACTGAATGTCTACAATGAGCATTACAATGCATTTACATGACACTACAACATTCTATGGCAGCCGTCATTAACATTAGATGGGGAATGTTTAAACAATGGTATGTAATTGAATGTCTAGAATTAGAACAATATTCAACATTCTAAAAGTTGGCCTAACTCTCTAAATATATGGTTGTGACCTTGCCTATTTCTAAAATGTTTATTTTTAAAATCATATTTTAAACCTAACCCTAACCTTAATCACACTGCTAACCTTATGCCTAATCCTAACCTTAAATTAAAAGGCAATTGCACCCCTTTTCAACCTCATTTTCATTATCTCCAGCACAATACCAGTGTCTACATATGTGAAAATGACACATTTCTATGTTTTGTAGAAAAACATGTAACTTAAAAAGTTCTACCCAATGACATTATAAAAAGTTAATTATTTTAAACAGTGATTTTCGAACTTTGACGTGGGGAGCAAGAAAATACCCCCTGGCTAGAAAGTCGTTGCAAGTTATGAAAATCACTGTTTATTTTTTTATTTTAATCCTACCCTGTGATTTCTCATTATTAAAAAAAAAAAAAAAGATTTCTTCTTATCTTTTCAACCACAGATCATAGAAACGCTGTGTTTTCACATATGTAGACATTGGTTTTGTGCTGGAGATAATAATTATGATGTTGAAAAGATGCAGATTTTCACTTTGAGACCAAAAAGCTTATTTTTGTTTTCATAATTTTTCCCACTTTACTTTATGGCTGTGCTATAGATTGGTTAGATGAGAACTTCTCGAAAATGACAATACATGTAGGGAATAGAAGGTGGCTAGTTTAATGTTGTTCTTGATACCATGTCTTGTTTTGAGGTGTTTTGACTGATTTCATGTCAATGCCAATATGGCTCAAATTCACTACCTAGATAACCAAGAACTGTAATGCTGTATTTGAGAGACAACAAGTGCTCATTGTGCAAATGTATTTATGTTTCAATAAACATTAGAGACAAAATATAGTTTAGGCTACATGTTGTCAACAATCTAAGCCAACCCATCTGTTTTAACCCATAATTACTCATGAATCGGTTTTGAGGCTAGCCTAGTGGTTAAGAGCATTGGGCCAGGGATTGAAAGGTCGCTGGTTTGAATCCCCAAGCCGACTAGGTGAAACATCTGTTGATGTGCCCTTGAGCAAGGCACTTAACCCCATTTGCTCCTGTAAATTGCTCTGGATAAGAGTGTCTGCTAAATGACAAAAATCTAAACAAAGATGGGCTGGGGGCTGAGCTAAATCGAGTGCACCCACATTTTTGAGCTGTTTACGTGACAGTTAACTTTTCTGAACTTTTGATTGGGTTCAAACATTAAAATCACGCTCATCGATGTTACAGGTTTGGGGTGAGTAGCTACAGAGATACCATAGATAGAACAATGAGACAGATATTTTACTGGACGTATAAATGTGAAGAATCCGCTTGGCGTTTCCACTCACTACCAAATATGGTAGTGAGAGGAAGCCCATTGGCCAGCAATGGGAGAAGATGGACATTCTCCACATTTTCTCATCAAGGAAACATTTGGTCTCAATTCTGTTTCCTATTCCCAAAACTAAAATCTGTTACGAACAGAGTGGATAAAGTTTTGTAGACTTTACCTTTTGCCAAAAATGTAAAAAATTGCTATGTTTCGAAGGAGTGCAAAAGTGAATTGAGTTACTGCGCAAGCGCATTTGACAGAGTAGACGTTCCCTAACAAAAATATGCAAATGTTCTCGGGACGCGCTAGGCTCTCTCTAGCTCGTGCTTGACTCTTCCCACTATGACTCATTTGTTCCTATTGGAAACGAGAGGCTATGGTATATCTTAGTTATACAAATATTTTGAAATTATTTTGAGGAGATGTGAAACTCCATTGGAATCGTATTAATGCCCATTGTGTACGTTGCCCGTGCGTCGTCAATGGGCCGCGCGGTGCATTCTGATCTATTCTGGTACAAGGCGGGTTCTCCAAGGCGTTGAATGGGAGTCAATTGGGCGCTAGCTCAAAACCCCAACATTAGCATGAATTTCGTGAACAACAAGTATAACATTACAAATATTTTCCGAGATGTGAGATAATTAACGTGTTCTCTGTAATTTCGTATAGATTTGGATTCGTGACATTACGTACTTTCGAGGAAAATAGGCAGATTTCTCGATTCATACCCTGACTTTGAGAATGTAATCGTGACGTTAGTTTAGTAACGTGAACCTGATTCGACAGTCTTCTGGGTGGGGTGTAATACCAAAGATTTTTTATAACTAAACCAAGAGATCACAGCCTGTCATTTCATCTTCTTCTATGTTCTTCTATGGTATATTGGCGATCGCACAATGTAATCTGCATTCCGCCATCTACTGTGCGGGATGGAAAAGGATTCCACCAAAATTTAACAAAATACTTTTTTTTAACCAAAATACAAAAAAATATATAAATAAATCAAACAAACTAAATCAAACAACTTGTTGGTGGAACCTGGGAAGGCATGTATTCCAGCGCTAGTACCCCTTGCAAGTCCCAAAAACCTTTCTGCCGCAGCCACAATAATATCCATTTTATTTATTTATTTGAGACTTGTGTCATACAGTTTACAACTGTGGCAATGAATGCCACAAAATGTACCCTTTTAACACACAGGGTATGTTTTGACTGGTAGCAAACATTTACTACATATCTACTACCATATCTTCACTTGCATCACTTGTTTTCTCAATTCTTTTAACCCTTGTGTGGCGTTCATGTTTTTGTTATTCACCCAATGTTCACGGGTCTGATGGACCCACAACAATATTGGGTTTTTAAAACAACACAGCCATAACAATTTATTTAAAATACTTAATACTTAGATATTGACATATCATTTTTCTACACACCGTTCTTCAATATACTCTGTCTGTCTGCACACACTTGAAACATCAATTAATCAATCAATCAATCAAAGTATTTATAAAGCCCTTCTTACATCAGCCAATGTCACAAAATGCTGTACAGAAACCCAGCCTAAAACCCCAAACAGCAAGCAATGCAGATGTAGAAGCACAGTGGCTAGGAAAAACTCCCTAGAAAGGCCGGAACCTAGGAATAAACCTAGAGAGGAATGTTAGGATTTGTGTTTATTGCACTATAACCCAATGCTATATCACATGTGATATAATATTAGCAACTGTTGGCCTGGGCGCCTGGGTGTGTGTGCTGGAAGTAACAGTTAGCCCCAGATAAGTGTGCTGGGAAGCTGTGGTTAGCCTTGAGCGAGAACAGTGTGCTTTGTATGCATGTGCAAATAGCTCAGACAATGTTGCAGAGCTGTCTGACCTCAGCCTCTGGGGTGAGGGAGCGTAATCTTCACAGCAACAAGTCCAAATAAAGAGTTGGCCAACTCAGTGTTGGATAGTGTGGATTCACACTCGCTGTCTGCACAAGCATCAGGGAATGCCTCCCCTGTCTCCAGGGGACAGTCAGATCTGCAGCTGCATGAAGTCCTACTCTAGTCTTGGAATATCTGTCCAACATTGCAAGAATTGCAATATCTTTCATAGCGTGAGCTGCCCCCTTCTGGATATGTGCAAATAAGAGGGCCATAAAGTAAACTTAGTGGTGGTGACAGTCCTACAGGAACAGAGCGAGAGCAGTGGATTATTACCAAGGCGAGGAAGCCATAGAGATGGAGGTGTCTCCACCTCACAAGGGTCCACTTGATGACTTTGAAGCAAGAAGCCCTACCCCTCTGCCCATTCATTTTAAAGGCTGTTGCAAAACTGCAAATCCAGACCGTGAGGTTTTCTGCCTCACCTGCAGGGTCTTCCACACTAGTGCCTGCGAAGAGGTGGAGATGTGCCAGAGAAACCATGTGATCCTTCAGTTGGGTGTCTGCACAAGTACGACAGTGTGAAAAAGGGTCCCTTTAATCCTGTGTAGGTACTGCAGTGCTGAGTACTGCAAAGACTGTTGGTATAGAACACCACTTAATTATGCTTGTGCCCAACATTTTCACCAGTCATCCTCAGTTTAAATGTAGAAATACATTGATAGGCACTTGATGTACATTGGGAAAAGCACTGATTTAAAACAATGCCTAAAAGGCTCCTTAGAATCATTATCCCTCCATAAAAATAATAATGGAAATCACGTACACTTACAGTGCCTTCAGAAAGTATTCACACCCCTTGACTCTTTCCACATTTTGTTGTTACAAAGTGTGATTCAAATGGATTTAATTGTCTTTTTTTGTCAATGATCTACACCAGGTATTCCCAAACTGGGGGTAAGCGCGAAATACCAACACAATGTCAAATACAGGTAGCCTAGTCAAATAATTAACATCCAATCACATTAACCATTACTCTCTCGGGGAATTCCACTAACGGTCCGTATGTTGCCAAACGTAGCTGCTGCTCATGTTGGTATCTGTACTGATGGCGCAAAAGCCATGACAGGGAGACATAGTGGAGTGGTAACGCGCGTGCAAGCAGTTGCTCCCGACGACACTTGGGTACACTGCAGCATCCACCAAGAGGCTCTTGCTGCCAAGGGAATGCCTGACAGCTTGAAAGACATTTTGGACACTACAGTGAAAATGGTTAACTTTGTTAAAGCAAGGCCCCTGAACTCTCGTGTATTTTCTTCACTATGCAATGATATGGGCAGAGACCCTTAACGCTTTTATAACATACAGAAGTGCGCTGGTTATCAAGGAGCAAATTATTGACACGTTTTTTTTAATTGAGAGCTGAGCTTAAAGTTTTCTTTACTGACCATAATTTTCACTTGTCTGACCGCTTGCATGATGGCGAGTTTCTCACACGACTGGCCTATCTGGGTGATGTTTTTTCTCGCCTGAATGATCTGAATCTAGGATTACAGGGACTCGCTGCAACTATATTCAATGTGCGGGACAACATTGAGGCTATGATTTAAGAAGTTGGAGCTCTTCTCTGTCTGCATTAACAAGGACAACACACAGGTCTTTCCATCATTGTATGATTTTTTGTGTGCAAATGAAGTCAAGCTTACGGACAATGTCAAATGTGATATAGCGAAGCACCTGAGTTTGGTGCGCAATTACGCAAGTACTTTCCTGAAAAGGATGACACAAACTTGATTCGTTATCCCTTTCATGCCCTGCCTCCAGTCCACTTACCGATATCTGAACAAGAGAGCCTCATCGAAATTGCAACAAGCGGTTCTGTGACTATTTAATCAGAAGCCACTGCCAGATTTCTGGATTGGGCTGCGCTCAGAGTATCCTGCCTTGGAAAATCGTGCTGTTAAGACACTGATGCTCTTTGCAACCACATACCTATGTGAGAGTGGATTCTCGGCCCTCATTAGCATGACAACCAAATACAGGCACAGACTGTGTGTGGAAAATGATTTAAGACTGAGACTCTTTCCAATACAACCCAACATTGCAGAGTTGAGTTATTCACAATTTCCGATGAACAAATAAGGTTTTATATGTAAGAAGGTTAAATATAGAGCAAAATTATTGATTATTTTTTGTTACCTGTCCTATAAGAGCTCTTTGTTACTTCCCACGAGCCGGGTTGTGACGACAAACTCACCCTCATTCTTATGTTTAATAAATGTATCGTATAGTGTGTGTGTGGCAGGCTTACAATGATGGTAAAAAACAACATTTGAGTGTGCGCTGACCCTGGTGCTGGAGGGGGTACACAGCTGAAGGTTGAATGTTTGAAGGGGTATGGGACTATAAAAAGTTTGGGAACCACTGACCTACACAATACTCATGTCTAAGTGGAAGAAAAATTCAAACATTTGTAAAAAATAATATATAATATGGAAAATAAAACACTAACATATATTGATTAGATAAGTATTCAACCCCTGTTAGAGTACAGGGGCTTCAATACATGTTATAATCAACTTTGGCAGTGATTTACAGCTGTGAGTCTTTCTGGGTAAGTCTCGCTAAGAGCTTTCCACACCTGGATTGTGCAACATTTGCCCATGATTCTTTTCAAAAATTTTCAAGCTCTGTCAAATTGGTAATTTATCATTGGTAGACAACCATTTTCAGGTCTTGCCATAGATTTTTAAGCAGATTTAAGTCAGAGCTGTAACTCAGCCACTCAGGAACATTCACTGTCTTCTTGGTAAGCAACTCCAGTGTAGATTTGGCCTTGTGTTTTAAGTTGTTGTACTGCTGAAAGGTGAATTCATCCCCCTGTGTCTGCTGGAAAGCACACTTAAGCAGGTTTACCTCTAGGATTTTGCCTGTGCTTAGCTCCATTACGTTTCTTTTATATCCTGAAAACCTCCCCTTAACTTAACAATTACAAGCATACCCATAACATGATGCAGCCACCACTATGCTTGATTATATGGAGAGTCACACTCAGTAATCTGTTGTATTGGATTTGCCCCAAATATAACAGTTTGTATTCAAGACAAAAACGGAATTGCTTTGCCACATTTCTTTCAGTATTACTTTATATGGCCTTGTTGCAAACAGGATGTATGTTTTGGAATATTTTTATTCTGTACAGCCTTCCTTCTTTTCACTCAATTAGGTTAATATTGTGGAGTAACTACAATGTTGATCCATCCTCAGTTTTACCCTATCACAGCCATTAAACCCTGTAACTGTTTTAAAGTCACCATTGGCCTCATGGTGAAATCCCTGAGCAGTTTCCTTCCTCTCTTTCAACTGAGTTAGGAAGGACACCTGTAGTGACTGGCTGTATTGACACACTATCCAAAGTGTAATAACTTCACCATAATCAAAGGGATATTCAACGTTTGCTTTTTTTTTTAACGCTTCTACCAATAGGTGTCCTTCTCTGCGAGGCATTGGAAAACCTTCCTGGTCTTTGTGGTTGAATCTGTTTGAAATTCACTGCTCGACTGAGGGACCTTACAGATAATTGTATGTGTGGGGTACAGAGACAAGGTAGTCGATTAAAAATCATGTAAAACACTATTATTGCCAACAGTGAGTCTATGTAACTTATGTGAATTGTTAAGCACATTTTTCCTCTTGCCATGAAATGTGGTTGAATACTTGACTTGAGACGTTTCAGCAATTTTTTATTAATTTGTAAACATAAAAAAATAAACATAATTCCACTTTGACATTATGGGATATTGTGTTCAGGATGTTAAATTCAGGCTGTAACACAACAACATGTGTAATAAGTCAAGGGGTGTGAATACTTTTAAGGCAAAGTACGTGTTGCCTTCAATTCAAAATACCCTTAATTTGTAATAATTTATACATTAGCTTTAGCCCACCCAGGGATTAAAAGTGAAGTGCCAAAGTGCCTCTTGTATATTTTTCTATTTTGGGCTCTTGGTAGGTCCTTAAATTTCCCTGAAAGTGACCTTTGTTTTCCATAATAATTTATCCAGTCTCATTGACCGTTGGGATCTGGAGCCTTAAACTTATGTTGAGTCTGAAACCAGTGATTACATGTTGCAGCTCAAGATTTAAGATAATACTGCCAAATGTGGTTTGAGGTTAAGGTGTTTGTTTCCATTATTTGTTCTTTTTTCTGCAAGATATTTGAATTAAAATGGGATTTAAAATAGGAACAGATGTCTCTCGTGCTGTGCTTTTTAGATGTTGATGTTGAAATGCAGGATACTACAGCATATAAAAGCTATTCAGTTTTTTCTTTACTTCCAACATTCAGCAATATTTTCTCTGGTCAGCCATCTGGTGACACCACAGTTTAGTCAATATTTCAGTTCCTTAAAAAATATCCACACAAATTAAACAACTTGCAAGAGAATTGAATATTCATCCAGACTATAAATCTGCCTTCATAAATACATTATTTATTATTAAGAATTTACAGTTTAATCAGTCAAAGGAAAGGTTTCAGAATGGTCTTATCTGCTGCCATGTTATGTCCAAGAACTGTCTTTAAGTGCTGTGGGTCAATCAGGGTGACAGGTTTGTTTGAAACGGCTACTCGTTCTTTGCTGCCCAGTTCACGTTAATGAAGGTTTTACTGTCCATGCGGTCAATGTATAGGACTCCATCCAAGTGATCCATCTCATGCTGTAGGATGCGTGCGGGCCAGCCGCTCACTTGCCAGGTCACAGGCTCTGCCTTCTCATTCAAGCCTTTGACACAAAAAATTAAAACATTAATTATAAAAACAAACGCATGCCTAATTGATTTGATGTTGACCAGCCATGGGTCGAGAGATTTAGGTCTGATGGCTGTTTCGGGTACATTAAATCTGGGGTGTAAGTAATCATTACTCCAAACAGTTGCAAAACATAACTTTTTTTAAATTGAGCTGCTCTCTGGAACACGTTTCTTATCTCACCTGAAACTTCCACAGAGAGGTAGCGTGGAACAGTGGCCGAGAACCCTGAGATGCTCTCACAGGCTTCCTGGAACAGAACTGTGCGTCCATCTAGGACTCGCAGCTGTGGGTTGATAAAGATCCGCAGAGGCACAGTGGTCAGACCGCGGGCTTCGCGTGCAGCAGGCAAGCTGTCCTCCAACATGCGCTCTGGGAACTCCAGAGCTAAGATACGAAGTGGCACTCCAACTTGAGGTGCGCTCAGTCCCACACATTCAAATTTCCGCATCACCTTTACTATGGTGTGGATCACCTCCTGAACCTCCGGACCCTGTACTGCCCCAGGGTCTACCGCTGCAGCCTGGGCTCGCAGCACCGGTTCACCCACCTGGCAGACATGGGGGTATGGAGGACTTGGTGGGGGCTTGATCTTCCGCTTCAAGTACTGTAGGTAGGAACGAACCTTGATGTTTGTAGAATAAGACCGGTAGGGGGCCATGGAGACAGGGACAACCCAGCCAATGGATCCAGTGGAATGGGGCCGTGGGGCTTTAGAAATACACATTCTGTAAGCACTAGTCAACAGCACTGAAGAGCTCACAGTTATATTCATGGCTGGGTTCAATCCTGGCAGTAGTCAGTCTGCTACAGCCCTGCAGGAGACAAGGAAAGAACTGTAAAGAAGGAAGTCAACAACTGTAAATATGGTCAACAACAAATTGGTGTTGGGCAAAGATAAGTATACATGCACATAAAAAATGGCCAGTTTACCAAATCAATATGTTGTGACCCGGGTATGATCAAAATAATTTCAAATTATCACATGACAAGTTTACATGTTGAGCAGCTAACCTAGCTAGTAAGCTAATAGCTACAGCAGTTAGTTAGCTCACTGCACACGATACTGAAACCACGCAAATACAATGAACTCGAGTATCTTATCCCATGCAAGTGTTAGACGTTTCCATACCATAAAACGTTACCCTAAATTTTATTATATTGATTGCAGTAGCAACAGTGATGCCATTCTAATACTGTAGTTCTTAAATTCATAAAAATATACAAGAGCATGTAATGCATTTAAGAGAATCACTTCCTGGTCAATTAGTTCGTCAGGTCTTCAAAATAAAGGTTCTTTATTGTGGAAACGTGAATATTTATTGTATTTTATTTAACCTTTATTTAATTAGGCAAGTCAGTTAAGGGGGTAAAGATTGATTAACATATAATAATTTGTGCTGTATTGTACGCCTACCCATCATATTTTTATCGGTTGTGCTTTGCACATATTTAGCAGGTTCCCTTGAATACTTAATTTTTATAAGTTCTTGACGGTCCTGACCCGGAAGTATTTGGCCGTGTTTTATCCGCCGTCATTATGTTGCGTTCAGAACAACTGGAAAGTCTGTCAGATCATGACGACAGTGACCTTCATTTCGGAACGCGATGACGCGTAATGCCGACCGACTTTTAGGGGCAGACGAAGGATGCATTTATTTTATCTAGTAAACATCCATCAATGATTTGGTTATTTATTAGCTATAATAAAACCAACCGTTCTAAATGCAAAGTGGTAATCAGATGTCTTATTCAAACTCAGCTTGCAAGCCTATCATGATGTTTGCCCTTTTCATAGTTACTTGTCCGGCGTCGACCAAGATGGCCGCCTCGCTTCGCGTTCCTTGGAAAATATGCAGTATTTTGTTTTTTTATGTGTTATTCCTTACATTGGTACCCCAGGTAATCTTAGGTTTCATTACATACAGTCAGGAGGAACTACTGAATATAAGAGCAACGTCAACTCACCATCGTTCCAACCAGGAATATGACTTTCCCGAAACGGATCCAGTGTTTTGCCTTCCACCCAATACAATGGATCTGATCCCAGCCGGCGACCCTATGCGACGCCGTAAAAGGGGCAAACGTAGCGGTCTCCTGGTCAGGCTTCGGACACGGGCACATCGCGCTCCACTCCCTAGCATACTACTCGCCAATGTCCAGTCTCTTGACAATAAGGTTGATGAAATCCGAGCAAGGGTAACATTCCAGAGAGACATCAGAGATTGTAACGTTCTCTGCTTCACGGAAACATGGCTAACTCAAGAGACGCTAACGGAGTCGGTGCAGCCAGCTGGTTTCTTCACGCATTGCGCCGACAGAAACATACATCTTTCTGGTAAGAAGAGGCCCGGGGGGGTATGCCTTATGATTAACGAGACGTGGTGTGATCATAACAACATACAGGAACTCAAGTCATTCTGTTCACCTGATCTAGAACTCCTCACAATCAAATGTCGACCGCATTATCTACCAAGGGAATTCTCTTCGATTATAATCACAGCCGTATATATTCCCCCCCAAGTAGACACATCGATGGCCCTGAACGAACTTTATCTGACTCTTTGTAAACTGGAAACCACACACCCTGAGGCTGCATTCATCGTAGCTGGGGATTTTAACAAGGCCAATCTGAAAACAAAACTCCCTAAATTCTATCAGCATATCGATTGTGCAACCAGGGCTGGTAAAACCTTGGATCATTGTTATACTAACTTCCGCGACGCATATAAGGCCCCCCCCCCGCCCTCCTTTCGGAAAAGCTGACCACGACTCCATTTTGTTGCTTCCAGCCTACAAACAGAAACTAAAACAACAAGCTCCCTCGCTCAGGTCTGTTCAACGCTGGTCCGACCAATCTGATTCCACGCTTCAAGACTGCTTCGATCACGCGGATTGGAATATGTTCCGCATTGCGTCCAACAACAACATTGACGAATATGCTGATTCGGTGAGCGAGTTCATTAGAAAGTGCATTGACGATGTCGTACCCACAGCAACGATTAAAACATTCCCAAACCAGAAACCGTGGATTGACGGCAGCATTCGCGTGAAACTGAAAGCGCGAACCACTGCTTTTAACCAGGGCAAGGTGACCGGAAACATGACCGAATACAAACAGTGTAGCTATTCTCTCCGCAAGGCAATCAAACTAGCTAAGTCCCAGTACAGAGACAAAATAGAGTCGCAATTCAACAGCTCAGACACAAGAGGTATGTGGCAGGGTCTACAGTCAATCACGGATTACAAAAAGAAAACCAGCCCCGTCGCGGACCAGGATGTCTTGCTCCCAGACAGGCTTAATAACTTTTTTTGCTCGCTTTGAGGACAATACAGTGCCACTGACAAACCTGCGGGTTCTCCTTCACTGCAGCCGAGGTGAGTAAAACATTTAAACGTGTTAACCCTCGCAAGGCTGCAGGCCCAGACGGCATTCCCAGCCGCTTCCTCAGAGCATGCGCAGACCAGCTGGCTGGTGTGTTTACGGACATATTCAATTAATCCTTATCCCAGTCTGCTGTTCCCACATGCTTCAAGAGGGCAACCATTGTTCCTGTTCCCAAGAAAGCTAAGGTAACTGAGCTAAACGACTACCGCCCCGTAGCACCCTATCCACATCGACGGGTCAGTAGTGGAGAAGGTGGAAAGTTTTAAGTTCCTCGGTGTACACATCACGGACAAACTGAATTGCTCCACCCACACAGACAGCGTTGTGAAGAAAGGCGTAGCAGCGCCTCTTCAACCTCAGGAGGCTGACGAAATTCGGCTTGTCACCAAAAGCACTCACAAACTTCTACAGATGCACAATCGGGAGCATCCTGTCGGGCTGTATCACCTCCTGGTACGGCAACTGCTCCGCCCACAACCGCTAGGCTCTCCAGAGGGTAGTGAGGTCTGCACAACGCATCACCGGGGGCAAACTACCTGCCCCCCAGGACACCTACACCACCCGATGTCACAGGAAGGCCAAAAATATCATCAAGGACATCAACCACCCGAGCCACGGCCTGTTCACCCCACTATCATCCAGAAGGCGAGGTCAGTACAGGTGCATCAAAGCTGTGACCGAGAGACTGAAAAATAGCTTCTATCTCAAGACCATCAGCCATCACTACATCCTACCACCCGGTTACTCAATCCTGCACCTTAGAGGCTTCTGCCCTACATACATAGACATGGAATCACTGGTCACTTTAATAATAGAACACTAGTCACTGTAATTGTCACGCCTGCTCCTGCTCTCCCTCTCAGGCTGCCCTTCATTACATACACCTGTCACCATCATAATGTGCAGCTGTGCAATATGGGACTCACCTGGACTCCATTACTTTGTTGATTACCCCCTCTATATCTGTCTGCTCCTCACTTTGTTCCCTGTGTCAGTATTGATGTTGTTATTTTTCCCCTGTCTAGACGCTGCTCCTGTTCTGTTTCATGTCTGTGTTTCATTAAATGTTCACTCCCTGTACCTGCTTCTCGTCTCCAGCGTCGATCCTTACAGTAATAATGTTTACTCATTTCATATGTATATACTGTATTCTACTGTATTTTAGTCAATGCCACTCCAACATTGCTCGTCCTAATATTTATATATTTTTAAATTCCATTTTACTTTAGATTTGTGTGTATTGTTGTGAATTGTTAGATACTACTGCACTATTGGAGCTAGGAACACAAGCATTTCATTACACACGCAATAACATCTGCTAAATATGTGTATGTGACCAATACAATTGTATTTTATCTGAAACACCATTTCATAAAGCTCCCGGCGAACAGTTCTTGTGCTGCTTGCTGAGGCAGTTTGGAACTAATTATTGAGCATCAGAATTCAGATTACATTTCAGTAACAGTTTTCAATAGGCCCAATTTTACCGGGTGTAGTATAATACCCCTTTACATACCACAATACACACTCCAGTTTCTTACTGACCTAGATTCTTACACAATAATGAGTGTGACCTCAGGAACGTTTGTATTTCATGCAGGGTTATGTTGAGCCAAAGAGGTGTCTGTTTGATGGCATGGGTAAAATATGACACAGAGCTTCTGAGTGGACTGTTAAATCTTCTGACCAATCATTGTGAACCTCTTTTTCGAGGACCAATCAATGACGATCACTTTATTGGAAATTGGGTACATCACTGAGTTGGCACCATGCAACAGGGTGATTCCATGCCAGCGGGAGCGGAACATATTTTTAGTATCTCAGTCAGATTGTTCTGGCAATTCTCACATAGGAACTTAATTGGGAGGAAGGATGTTTAACATGTTTTTTACATTTGTATCACAAACCATTTTTGATCAAATCATGATGAAATTGACCATTTCAGTCCCATTTTTAGACCTACAGTACCAATCAAAAGTTTGGACACAACTGATCATTCAATGTTTTTTCAACATTTGTGATATTTTCTACATTGTACAATAATAGTGAAGACATCAAAACTATGAAATAACACATATGGAATCATGTAGTAACCAAAAAAGTGTTAAACTAATCTAAATATATTTTATATTTGAGATACCTCAAAGTAGCCACCCTTTGCCTTGATGTCAGCTTTGCACACTCTTGGCATACTCTCAACCATCTTCATGAGGTAGTCACCTGGAATGCATTTAAATTAACAGATGTGCCTTGTTAAAAGTTAATTTGTGGAATTTCTTTCCTTCTTCATGCATTTGAGCCAATCAGTAGTGTTGTGACAAGGTAGGGATGGTATACAGAAGATAGCCCTATTTGATAAAAGACCAAGCCCATATTATGGCAAGAACAGCACAAATAAGCAAAGAGAAACAACAGTCCATCATTATTTTAATACATGAAGGTCAGTCAATATGGAACATTTAAAGAACTTTGAATATAGATATAGAGAAAGAAAGAGAGAATTAGAAAGAGAGAGAATTAGAGAGAGCATACATAAATTCACACAAGACACCGGATAAGACAGGAGAAATACTCCAGATATAACAGACTGACCCTAGCACCCCAACACATAAACTACTGCAGCATAAATACTGGAGGCTGAGACAGGAGGGGTCCTTGAAACAGTCTTGATATGTTTGTCAAAAGAGAGACCAGGGTCCAGAGTAACGCCGAGGTCCTTCACAGTTTTGTTTGAGACGACTGTACAACCATCAAGATTAATTGTCAGATTCAACAGAAGATCTCTTCGTATACAAATAGACATTAGACCAGAGAAATCTGTCCTTTGGTCTGATGAGTCCAAATTTGAGATTTTTGGTTCCAAACGCCATGTCTTTGTGAGATGATTTACGCATTTGTGGTTCCCACCATGAAGCATGGAGGAGTGATGGTGTGGGGGTGCTTTGCTGGTGACACTGTCAATGATTTATTCAGAATTCAAGGCACACTTAACCAACATGGCTACCACAGCATTCTGCAGCAATACGCCATTCCATCATCATGGCTTTTGTGGCGCGATGGGTAACGATGCTTCGTGGGTAACTGTTGTTGATGTGTGCAGAGGGTCCCTGGTTCGAGCCCGGGTAGGGGCGAGGGGACGGACGAAAGTTAAACTGTTACATGTGCAAAGCTGTCATCGAGGCAATGGGTGGCTACTTTGAAAAATCTAAAATCTAAAATGTATTTTGAATTGTTTATCACTTTTTTGGTTACAACATAATTCCATATGTGTTATTTCATAATGTTGATGTCTTCACTATTATTCTACAATGTAGAAAATAGTACAAATAAAGAAAAACCCTTTGAATGAGTAGGTGTGTCCAAACTTTTGACTGGTACTGTATACCTGCCTTCTGTAATGCCCTATGATCTGTGAACCGTGCATGACAGACAATATCTTGATGTTATTATACTCCGTATAGTGTTTTCTCAAATATGGAATATGTCTAGATTCTGAAATACACATACATTTATTCAACATAAAAAAAATATTAAAATGAATACCTCAAAACGACCCTTTTTATTTATACTGAACAAAAATATAAATGCAACATGCAACAATTTAAAAGATTTTGCTGAGTTACAGTTCATATAAGAAAATCAATCGATTTAAATAAATTCATTAGGTCCTAATCTTTGGATTTCACACGACTGGGCAGGGGTGCCGCCACTGGTGGGCCTGGAGGGCATAGGCTCACCCACTTGGGAGCCAGGCCGACCCACTGGGGAGCCAGGCCCAGGCCAATCAGAATGAGCTTTTCCCCCACAAAAGGGCTTTATTACAGACAGAAAAACTCCTCCGCACCCCCCATTTCTTGGATCTCTTATTTCAGCTCATGAAACATGGGACAAACAGTTTACATGGTGTGTTTATATTTCTGTTTAGTGTAGTTTATTTTTAGATATTGTTTGTGACAATTATACTCTACAAACATCTACAATTTCTCTCTGGTACTTTTAATGATATGAGCCATTTTATATATAGAAATTGACATCATAGGTCATTAACCAATCACAGCCCTCTTTTAGGATTGCACATTCAGCAAGTCACCAGCAGAGGGAGTTCCCTTTGAATCCATTTTCCCATTCACTGTGTTGGTGGTGCGCATAACATTTTTCATACATTCAGAGTTAGCAGAGTCCACTCTGGAAATGTGATGTACTTGTAGAGTATATTATTCCAAAACAATGTCTTAAAATGAACAACATCAAAAGGGTTATTTTGAAATATGAATATATTTAATGTTGAATAAATTAATGTGAAAAATTTCAGAATCAAGACATACTCCATATTTTAGAGCACATAAGGAGTATTGTGACACAAATGTTTTCTGTATCACTTGGTGTTCACAGATCATAACGTCTTCCAGGAGGCATGTATAGGTCTAAAAAAGGGCCTAAAATGGCCACTTTCGTTATAATTTTCAAAAAAAGTGTTTGTGATAAAACTGTAAAAGGCATTTCAAACATCCTTCCTCTCAATGAAGTTTCTATGTGAGAATTGTTAGAACAATCTGCGATACCAAAAATATTTTCCGCTCCAGTTGGTGTGGAATCGCCCGACAACAGATGTACAAATGGAGAGCTGTGAATGATTCCTGGCTGTGATGTAAGTGACATGTTAAGGGTCATCAAACTGTCAGTGCATACCCCCTATGCATTTGTGTTGACACACTGCCTTTAGAGGGAAAAGTACTGTTAGTCCATAACCATTTTGGGGTAGGTCAAGTGAGGACATCGATTTAGGGTATGTGTTTCAAGGTAAATGTTTTATTCATTCAGAATATTGTGGATGTAGAAGGTGGACAGGAACGTGGTCAACATAGGTACGGAGAATGACAGGGTCCTTCACTGACTCAACCCCATCACACTGGCTGGTGCATAGGGCAAAGGGTCCTTCACTGACTCAACCCCATCACACTGGCTGGTGCATAGGGCAAAGGGTCCTTAGCCAGATGATAAGGGGATGGTGGGGTACAAAGTTTCAGGGGAGTTTTGTGTGTTTTGGACTACTGCAAAATGTTCTTACTAGGATTTGTATTTATTTATCTTGAGAGAAAGTACATTCCTCTGTAAATGTTTCAGGACACAGCTCTCTCTTTATCAATATTGCACCACGAATCGTTCAGTCCCAGTTCACTGATTTACCCATCATGAGGGTAATCAACCCCAGAGTGAAGCAGAAAAACAACAGTTATGCTGTAGGCTACCTGTTACATTACTGTGTTAAATAGAAATGGTCAAGTGTGAATTTTCAACGTGTATAAATTGAAGCTTTATTTTCCACACATGAAGCAATTGCACTGTATCGTATACTACTTATCTGTATTTGACTGTATATACCTATTTAGCTTACATGTACTCCTGTATACATACCGTACATGCTGTGGTCATTTGCCAGAATTCATAATTCCCTTCAGAATCTGGATTTTAAAATAACACAATGCATGGAGCATTGAAACAACACTCTCAAAACCAGTTCTGGAGAGACCATCATGTAAGCAAGGTGTAGCTGTTCCATAGATTAGGGTCTATTAGCCTACTTACCCCCATTTTTACATAGTTTTTTTTTTTTTTACAATGGAAAAATCATACTCATCCTAAACTGCACTCAACCTGACTGAGCCTCAACACGTTTTTGAGAGATCCGTTGTTAGAGGCTGAAATCAATTACTTTGATTAATCGAAACTGATTGATGCTTCATTCGAAAAAAATCTCCCATTCATGAAAATGTGCATTACGCACGAGGACAGCATACGGGTCTCCTGTCACGAGTCTCGTATATGTCCTTTGGAAAGAGTTAAATGATACATATAAACCCAAACCTTGAGATGTTTCACATTTTTGGGAATGGTGTAACAGGGGTGTATGGCACAACACTCAGTCTCCACCAATGAAGTGATGGGCAGGGTCCAACACCCATTTTCGGGGGCTTGCTATAAAGCTGGTTTATAACAGACTTATCAGTATAAGTACATATAGAATATTTTACCTGAATTCCTTCATTTGGAGTGTGAAATTATTTTGAGATTGTAAAGGTATTTAAACATTATTTTGTCATTTAAATGTATGATTACGCATTTAACTACCCTTAGCAAGTAAATATCCAATTTATTAACAGGAAATGTATAATCCGCTACCGGTCAAATGTATTATTGCCTTTTATTTAAGGTATAGCTCGCATGTTTATTATTACGCATGTAGAAACAAATATTACATTATTTAAAAGAGATGCCTATAGGCACTGTCGTTTCAGAATATTTGTTGTTTTTGTCTTATTTCAATTTTCTTATGTTTCTCATATTTTTGAGATAACTCAACGAGGGTATTAAATGGTTCGATTTTATTATGTTAAATGTAAGTTAATTAGGTTATTCATTTATTGTTCTTGCGTGATGTAAATGTGTTTTATTTCTTAGCTTATGGACTATACAATGCATGTATTTATACTGCGCTTGTGATAAGATAGCCATTGATAGACTTGTCCAAGTCCGATCAGTAGATGGCTCTTCATTAGGCCACCTTAATGTTCAACTGCGCGCATATCTTCATTTCAGTTCAGAACAGTAAGCGCAGCGCGTTTGAGTTCAATCTGGATTTTATAGACATGGCACCTGTTGAATTTACATGGGTAATTGAACATCTGGGCTAGCCTACTTCTCTGCACTGACGTTTAATTATCCAACAAGTTTATTTGCAGTTTTCCAATGTATTATTTGTATATTCATTCATAATTTTAGTATAGTATAGTATTTTATTTGTATGATATTTTTCGAAAAAATGTAATGCAGTAATTATTCATCGAAATCTATTTGTTTTACCTATCTTTTACTCCCAATTTGACTTTTCTTCCTATCACTTCCATCTGGAGCTGCAGTTGTAACATGGAGGACAATTCCTATGTGGTCAAAATGAATGGGAATGGTGTCAATGAGAATAGTTCTCTCAATGGCGTCAATGGAAAAGGTCTTAACGAGAATGGTATCCAACATAAGACTGTGAAAGGCAGTGTTTATAAATCCAAGCAGAAGAGCCGCAGGCAGCGATGGAACATCCGGCCCTCAGAGATGTCAATCAACACCTTGAATCCCATCCGTGCCATTGTGGACGGGATGAAGCTCACACCCAACCCCGAGAAGCCCATGATTGCTCTATCCATTGGTGAGATGCTACACCACTATCTTATTTGCATATACTCAGTGTGTTCACTTGTGATGTGCAGTTGTCCAGAATTATGTTTCTTATGTACTCCTTTGTCTTTCTGTCACACCATCAGGGGACCCTACAGTGTTCGGGAACCTGCCTACCGATGAAAAAGTTATCCAGGCCTTGAAGGATGCCATTGACTCACACAAATACAATGGCTATGCTCCCTCTGTTGGTAAGACTCATGCAAACACTTTATCACAGCACCAACACTTCAAAAAGCTTGTCAAGTGCAAAATACTAAGGATAGAGTGAGATGGTGTAAAATAATATTTTTTTGTAAAGAAAATTACATGCTAATTGAGAAGATATTAGATGAGGCACAGCTAAAAGGGGAGTTGGGTGACTTGCAAGGGGTTGAGAGGTTGGATGTTATAAAGGAATTTCGGTCAGGGAAGTTGAGAGCTAAGTGAAATAGGGCCATTAACCTGTCGGCAGATGAACTAAATAGGTTCCCGCTATGATTGATGATGATTGTAGCTCTAATGACGTATGCATGCAAAATCTCCCTTTGTCCCAGCAGACTACTGAATACAGTACACAATACAAAATATAAGCTGTTGTCTTCTACTCATCGACAGGTTATCAGAAGAGCAGAGATGTGGTGGCAAACTTCTACAGTTGCCCCGAGGCCCCCTTGGAGGCAGAGGTGCGTTTACCTGGCTCATCCTTTATCTGCTTTTCCTCGTTCAAACTTTATTTTTCTTCACCATATGTTCACCTCTGTCTCCCTACTGTAACTTTCCCCAGAACTAGAGGACATACAGACCTCTAACAATCTCTTGTTATCTTCTTTTGCAGGATGTGGTTCTGACCAGTGGCTGCAGCCAGGCTATAGATCTGGCCATCACGGTGCTGTGTAACCCTGGAGACAACATCCTAATCCCCTGCCCTGGATTCTCCCTCTACAAGACTTTGGCTGTGTCTCTGGGAATCCAGGTCAAACTGTACAACCTGCTGGTGAGTACTGGAGGGAGAGGGGAGCGATTCAAATGTGAGGGAGAGTGACAAAAATATGTTTTGAGGAGAAGGAACAAAATAGAGGGACAATAAAGCAAACAAAGAAAAAGCGGGCTGATATAGATTTTTTTGTGAAGAGAAAGAAAGAGGGAGAGAGCAAGGGTGGGGAAAATATATTGTTTAAAAGGAAAGATTGGGGAAAATGCTGAGTTCTTCCTCACTGGTGCAAATCTGGCACTTATAAATCACATTGGATACTTACTTTCCTTTAGGCTTACACACACACACAAACACACGCGCACACACGCACACGCACACACACACGCACACACACACACACACACACACACACACACACACACACACACACACACACACACACACACACACACACACACACACACACACACACACACACACACACACACACACACACACACACACACACACACACACACACACTACATACATACATACAAATACATAAATACTTGGAGCTGCATATCATTTCATAGCACTAAGATATCATAGCACTAAGAGATCAAAGGTCATTTGAGATAGTTAGGGCAGTGCAGAATCTGCAGATAGGTTTGTGTGTTTTCAAGTGCATGTGCCTGCTCTCTGCGTCATAGTGGCTTTGTCTGTACTTGCAGCCAGAGAAGTCTTGGGAGATCGATCTCCAGCACATGGAAAGCCTGATCGATGACAGGACAACCTGCCTGATCATCAACAATCCTTCCAACCCTTGCGGCTCTGTCTACAGTAAAGAGCACCTAAAGAATGTCCTCTCTGGTGAGCTCTGTTCATTCACCCCCTGAGCCACAGTGTTCCCTCTCACTATAGCACAATATAAGGATTTATACTAAAACAACTATGACTGTGTCTATTCTCTTGTCTAGTTGCCTCCAAAAATTGCATCCCAATCCTGGCTGATGAGATCTATGGTGACATGGTGAGTTCAAGACACACACAGAAGCCCTCTCAGAAACAAACACAACACAGACAAACACTCATACAGATTAATAGAGAACTGCCATTGTGTCTGTTGCATAAAAGGAGAGGATAATGTATTGTCTTCTGGCATTATGAAGATGTTGAGCTTACTAGGGTGTAACACAGGGTGGATTGGTTTATGGGGGTCTATGGAGGTGTGGTGGAGTACAGTAATAGCCAGGTCATGCATCCAGGAGGAGGCTTCTAGTTCTGGGGTATAGCCTACGTGCTGGCCACTGTCCCTCATGTAATACATAATACCAGCGAGGCACATTCTTTAACATTCTGTAACAGGGAGGTTTTCCCTGGCTCAGCTCTGCTGGGTATCCCAGGAGACCTGCCTGACACGTCCACATCAGCACTGGGGGGATTAGGGGTGTCACAGGCTGAATGCGGGGCTGGCAGTGGCGGAGCAACAGTGCTGGGGTTAGGTCAGCCAGGGCAAGTGAAGGATGAGCCACAGAGGTAATACTGTAGTAGTGCTGAGTGATTAGTGCTTTTTGAGGACGGTTCGGTTTCGTTAAAAAATATATATAATTTCGGTTTCGATTACTTTTTTAAACATTAAAAGCACTATGTGGGTTGAATGCTGTAACAACACAGAATAAAACAGTGAATCAAAGTTCCATGATGCTTATCACATATAAACCATAATTTATTAACATTACTTTAATAAAATATTTCAGCTGTTGTGTATATTACATTTGTTTTATTTGATTACTTTATTATTTAATTCCAAGTCATCATCTCATCTCTATAGAGCTGCTGCTTATGCTGTCTGACAAAATCACTATATTGTAGTTCTTCAAAGTAAATAAGGCATACTTTTATGACTGTTGAATACCAACTATCAATCACTTAGATCATGTATTTTCAGGTAGAGATATCTCGTGAAGCAGCAGCTGCTTTCTGTACCACCTCAAAATCGTCAGTAGGCGCTCCTCTGCTCTGCTTTGAGGGTTGGAATTAGTTTAGTAATTTCCGAGAGTTATTTTAAGATTTTTGGGGGATGGTTTAAGGTATTGGAATTTGTTTTTACCATTGTTGGGTGTTAAATTGAAATTCTGTAAGGTGTTTTAAGATGTATTTAATAGGGGAACAGTATTTTTGCAGTATTTCATGCATTGATGAGATTTACAAGAAATCTGTGTTTTTTATGATTAGTCCCTGTGAGAATGGAGAGAGGTGGTTGGGGTGATTTGTGAATCCTTTAGAGGGGGTGAGTGCATAAATCACATGAGCTCTGAATCCAGCAATGTCTCACTCAGGACAACAGAAGAACTCAGAATGACTGTGCACTTTTTCCGCATGTGTTTGCGATTAATGTAGATGTGAGGGTAGTATAGTGCGAGAGCGAGTGAGAGGGTGGGGGTGTTTAGGGGCTGCGTGGAGGCATGACGTGTCTGGGCAGCATCAGTTCCATCTCACGGTTAGAGGGGAATGTTTGGCAAGCACCAGGCTCTTTCCCTAAGGGCCCCTGTGGGCTCCTCTCTGTGGAAAAAGCCTATCGCTCACAAGAGCATAGAGTGGTGCCAAAAATGCTCTGTTTGTAAATTAGGTCTGAGGTGAGGTTTAAGATTAGCCTTTCTGAACTGTTAGTCAGTGTGCTCTGACCAATAGGATGCGGGGTGGATCCCAAACGCGACGTCAAGGCCTCATCTCTAATGAAAGCCAGCTTATTACAGTTACTGTACCAGCCCATCTGGAGTTATTTAACTTCTTAAAAAATGTGTAATTGGATTACAATTACATACTCAAAAACAGCTTGTTACATTTTGAATTACCCAATCTAAAATCAAGATGAGGGCTGCAATTGTTTGCCTCAAACACACTGAAATGGCAGATTTTGAACATCTTTGAAAGCTGTGCTGAGCCACACAGCTTGGAAGTGACCTTAAGTGGGAATTGAAGATTTCCCCTCTATTCTAATCTATTTGAATCTCCACAACTGCCAAATTTGCTCTTCTTGGTTGCTTTTCGCAGAAAGGTATTTTAATCAAAAAAGTCAGTCCCACTAAACATCAGGGTCTTTGTGTGGATAGAATAGACATGTATCACTATGTAAAAACACTTTCCCTTTAGTGTAAACTAACACTGAGGATTTGACATTGTCCTCTACAGTGTTTTGTATTGATATGAGTGTTTAATGTATCTCCATTATCAGGTGTTTCCAGGTTGCAAGTACCAATCTATGGCGTCCCTCAGCAGTGATGTGCCCATCCTGGCATGTGGCGGTCTGGCCAAGCGATGGTTGGTTCCTGGCTGGAGGATGGGCTGGATCCTCATTCATGACAGGAATCAAATCTTTGGAAAAGAGGTAAATCCTTCAGCCTCTCACTAATTGCATATGTATGGTCCAGTTTATCTATACACATACATTACACTACACCAGTGTTCCCTAATTGACAGCCCAAGGGTGATTTTACGTGGTCCTGGAAGTTTTCTGAGCAAAATATTTCTTTGTTTGAATTCACATTTTATTGTTGGACGTTAAACAATGTATAAAACGCCAGCAAATCAGGTCCAAGTGATTTTAATTTTGGAAATCTGTTCCAAAGTATTCCCACGCATAATAGAGAGATATACACTGAGTATACAAACATTAAGAACACCTGCTATTTCCATGACATAGACTGACCAGGTGAATCCAGGTGAAAGCTATGATCCCTTATTGATGTCACTTGTTAAATCCACTTCAATCCGCGTAGATGAAGGGGAGGAGACAGGTTAAAGAAGGATTTTTAATCCTTGAGACAATTGAGACATGGATTGTGTATTCTGAGGGTGAATGGGCTAGACAAAAGATTTTAGTGCCTTTGAACGGGGTATGGTAGTAGGTGCCAGGTGCACCAGTTTATGTCAAGAACTGCAACGCTGCTGGGTTTTTCAAGCTCAACAGTTGCCCGTGTGTATCAAGAATGGTCCACCACCCAAAGGACATCCAGCCTACTTGACACAACTGTGGGAAGCATTGGAGTCGACATGGGCCAGAATCCCTGTGGAACGCTTTTGACACCTTGTAGAGTCCATGCCCAGACGAATTGAGGCTGTTCTGAAGGGAAAGGGGGGGGATGCAACTCAATATTAGGAAGGTGTTCCTAATATTTGGTATACTCAGTGTACATACAACCATGAAGCCATAATAATAATAATAATAATCACATGATTGTACACAAATGTAAGCAAGGTTTGAAGTTATTATTTTAGTCAAATATTATATCTGTTTTGGCTTCTTGCGGTCAATTTGCAGTCTACAAATGATTTGTAATTATGTTCTGTCCCCCTGACCATCTGCTCATGAAAAGATTGGCCCGCGTCTGAATCTGCTTGATGTTCCCTGCACTACACCAATACTCACACAGTAAAATTAGTCTGTGCATGTCCTCTGGGGGTTGAATCACTTCTTATGTGTCTAATTTGTTTCTCTTCTGCGTTTAGATTCGTCAGGGTTTGGTTAAGCTTAGCCAGAGGATTCTGGGTGCCTGCACCGTTGTCCAGGGGGCAATAGAGAGCATCCTGAACAACACGCCCCAGGAGTTTTACTACAGAACCCTCAGTTTCCTCAAGGTGAGTCGACCTCCCTTGAACCTTCCCGAATTACTTTATTTACAGATGGTAGTAGTCTAACATATTGACGTATCTGGATATCTGTCTGTCTGACTGTCCTACTGACTTGTCTATTGACTGGTTTCCTGCTTCTTTCTCAGTCAAACTCAGAGATCTGTTTCTCTGAACTGTCCACTGTTCCTGGGCTGACCCCTGTGCTGCCAGCAGGAGCCATGTACCTCATGGTGAGTCTCACATGTCCAGAACTCTTGGTGTGGAGTTGGTAGGTGGGGAGATAATAGAACAGACCAGGATACTTAGTGCGTGTCTTGGCATTTCTAGGTGGGGATTGAAATGAAACACTTCCCAGAGTTCCAGAATGATGTGCAGTTCACTGAGCATCTGGTGACTGAGCAGTCCGTCTTCTGCCTGCCTGCTACGGTAAAACATCACACCCACAATGGTCTCATCCATCCTTTTTGTCTACCGAGGGTGGAGAAATGTTCTTGTTCTGTCTTTTACAACTCTTCTCTTCCTGCAGGCATTTGAGTACCCAAATTACTTCCGGATCGTGGTGACCGTACCAGAGGAGATGATGGTGGAGGCATGTGCACGGATTCGGGAGTTTTGCCAGCGCCACTACAGACCCTGCAGCCAAGACAGCAACGAGCTGGACCAATGAGAGAGTCTGAGAGAGAGGGAGACCAGAGAGTATGGACGCAGTAAGGGACAAAAGTGAATGTGAAAAAAAGAGAACGGGAAGAGAGCGGGTGAAAGAAAGAAGAGAAACTAGGGAAGAGGAGTGAGAGAATTATGTTGCACTGCAGGAGCAAAGGATTCAGCAATGTAATTGGTGGTCGTCCATCTTTGGTAACTTAAATTTATGAGCAGACCTGATATTTATATTTTGTATGGCCATTTTATGTTAACCTTTGACTAATTATTTGGCTTCATGGTTGTATCAATTCTCAAGGCTCCAGTGTTATTTTGTATGTTGGGTTGACCAGAACACCATTGGGCCTATAGAACCAGGGACCGGGGGTTTACCCACCCCCTTTGTTCAAACCATGATGGGGTTAATGGTTGGGTTGATCCTACCAGGAAAACAAATGGAACTCAAGCACCAGCACGGATCAGATTACATACAGTGCTTTCCATAGTCTGTGTTACATACTTTTTCTTGCTATGATTATGATGCTCAACCAAAACCTTTCCTATCTACTTGTTAATCTATCTTCATGTAATATTGAATGTTATTTGTTTTATGTAAAAAAGTTATTTAAACCAAAGTAAAGCTATGAAATACCTGCTTTTTGTTGTGACTCATTAGCTCATGGTAATATAAAAACTAAATCAAAGGATGTATCCACTAATTTATTGATTATAGTTTGTTATTGAGGCCTACACTCAATCCAGACATGGGGATTTGACCTGAGCTGACCTGTCCATCAGTAAAGTCATGTAACAGCTTATTAAGGGTTGAATGGTACGTCCAATCGGTCCAGAATGGGGGTGGACATGGTTAGGGTTTCACTCACTGGTCCTTTGTCTTTGACACGCCTGCATGTACCCAGTGTTAATGATCAGGTGTAAATCTTCAAAAGACTTCAAGAGAATTGAAACATTAAACATGAACACGATGTTGAATGACTTCAGTCTTGAGCTGTTGTCATTTCATACTTTGTTTATTCAGTACTCTTATAGATTTTCTGCCAGAACTTTCTCTTATAGTAAAATGTCATACCCCCTAGAAAGATCTCGAATCACCTTCAGTTTCAAAGCGCTATGTAGGCTCTCTTGGATTTAAAGAAAACAAACATCCTCACAAATAATAAATATTACATTGGAATACTTCCCCTCTTACTACACACAGATACATTTATCAGTTTGACTATTTGTACTGTAGATACACTTGTGGTTCAATGGTATGCTTCTCAAGATTATTGTAAAAAATGAAAAATCGGTGTGATGACTGACTAGGATGAAATCATTCATTGCTGATACTACAGCACAACCTACTGTTTGATATATGAATTGCAGCCTGGGACCATACTGAGCAGATTCAACATGGTCACATTATTTGTCCTCCAGGACCTGCATACCGGAATGTATTTGCATTACACTACCAAACACTTTAAGTTTAATCTACACTATTGTACAATATCACATATATCGCACAGTGCATTTGCCTATGTAATCTCACATCTTTCCTACCACATATTGTTTGGGCATGAGGATCCTGTAGTCTAGGTCTACAGTATTTCCCCTCAGAAGAAAATGTCCTTTAGGACATTCCCCTTCATCCCCTTCATCCTGAGTGTACACATAAATACACAATAGTGGTGAAGTACTTCTTACATTGTTCAACGATTAACTAGAAAGATAAGGAAGCGAGAGAGCAAGAGAAATAAGTCCCCGAGTGACCTGCAGCTGGACTTCCCTGTAGGACTGAAGGTGGGATTACAGTACATTTACATTTTAGCAGACACTCTTATCCAGAGCAATTTACAGTAGCAAGTACATACATTTTAATACTTTTTTCATAATTGTCCCCCATGGAACTCGAACCCACAACCCTGGCACTTCCCATGCTCTCCCAACTGAGCTACACGGAACCACATACACACAGACACTGGCACAAATAATCACATGGATGATACAGGGACTAATGGTCTCTACTGATACCGTTCTTGACATTTCAATAACAAATCTCTGTGTGCGTTCACATCTTTTAAATTACTTCTAGAAAGTGTGTGATGAGCTCTTCCCTATAACAGGTGAAGAAATGCTCACCACTGACACTATCTGGGCCTGTGGAAGGTCAGAACGTTATCTTATCCCCTTATCTTTATTAACATCACTATACTTTATCTCATAGCAACAAAACGGTTTGTCTTTCTTTGTGGTCTATGTTTGGTATCTTCAAGTGTGGTGTATTGCCGTGCCTGTCCTGTAATGCTGTGCAGGATGGAGGCCTTGCAGGCCCCAGGGAAGGTGAAGAGTATTGGTGTCCAACTTCAACATCCTCCAGCTTGAGAGACTGTTCTCTGTGGCCAAGGTTTCCCCTGCAGTTAACCAGGTACTCAATAAACCTTTGACCTGCTACTAAAGCAACATTCTGATATCATGAATACCTTAATAATGCATTCTACCTTACTTCTTTAACCAGCTCATACATCCAGTACAATGTACAGTTAACTGTGTTTATGCATGGATGCTACATGTGTAAACGGGTGTGTGTTGACCTTGCTGAAAGAGTGTGTGGGTGTTGTTAATGGGTCCGAGAGGAGGAGACAAAAATGGACAACGGCCGAAAGAGCGTTTTGACATCTGTCATATCATCTCTCTCTCCTCTCCTGCAGGTGGCGTTGCATCCCTATCTGGTCCAGTCTAACCTGGCAGATTTCTGCAAGTCTGCAACAATACCCTCAATGCCTACAGACCCTTTGGTTCCCCTAGGCCTAGAAGACCCAAAACATGTGTCCTCCTGATAATAACATGTATGGGGGAGTGTGGTAAATTGAGCCATTTTTTACATTCAGCATCACTCCGTCAAGACAAATATAGTATTGTTTATATCAAAGATTCAACATGTGTATCCCTAGAAATAACCAGAAATTATGTAAATGTTAGTTTTGAAAACATAGCCCAAAAATGTGATCTCTTAGCGCAACTTACTCCAGGTATGAGGTGAGTTGAGCCGCGGACAGGTTAAGCCGCCTACAAATTTCTGTACTGAATGAAATATTACCACCATTTAAAAAAACAAAACATGTCTATCAATATTTCCCAAACACAATTCAACACAATCAGTCACTTTTTTTATATTTTAATCATTTTGAGCATCTTTGAACACAGGGTTAACACCTAACAAACACTTTGTACTTTTTAAAAACACTTTCAACATATGCCAGGCCCTGTTGTTACCTCATATCCTAGTGATAATGCCTTACATTACGCCTGGGAAGAAATCACTTCAATTTGCTCAGCTAGCAATTGGCTCAACTTACCCCAAGGCAAATATTTTGACTATATTAGCACACGCAGCTACAAGGATGCACTTTCATGCTAGGTTTAGAGCCTCATATTGATGGATAGAACAATCTTAAAACTATCTAATTGATTTAGATACAAGCATCATGAAATCTCTTAACACTACTTTTTTTCATCTAACTTGCTTACCACTTATTCCATGTAGTTTCTTCCTTCACATGAAATGATGACCTCTTCTTAAATATTTGGTCAAATTATACATTTCGTGTACGGTTTCCGAGAAACAAGGGAGGCTTAACTTCACCCCTCTCCCCTACAGTAGCAACTGTACTATGATCCTGCACTATATGACTCTATCCTGCACTTTTTGACACTCAATAATCATCTCTCTCTACGTTTCAAAAGTTGATCGTGTCAATAGTTCCTGCAGTCACTGTGGAGACACTGATCCCGAGAAGCTGCTGAAGCACCAACGGAGCCCTGCTCAGGTTAGAATAGAGTTCTGGTAGAAACCCAAATCTGAAGTGTATGCGTCTTCAGGGAGTGTGTGTGTGTGTGTGTGTGTGTGTGTGTGTGTGTGTGTCGTTTCAGGTGGTGCTGAGGGATCATATGCAGCAGTGTATTGCATTGATCCCCAAGAGTGTCAAAACCAACCAAATTCTGGAAAACACTAAGGTGAACTTTATCTAAGCCAATATAGATTATATTTCCTTATTTGACCTACATATGGCTCTTGCTGAATCATACTATGAGTTCATATCAAGTTCAGTTTGAGCAATATGACTGATTAAATTAGGAATCAGTCTTTGTGCTATAGTTTGATCAATGTCAGGTCAATGTCTTGGTAGATCAAGATCGTTATTAACTTAACTTTCACACATTACTAACTCACTAACATAAATCTATGGAGATGTATTAATTCTGACAATCATTGAAAAAGGTTGCAGTGAGAAGTCAAATGGGAAGTGTGTTGTCTGCAGATCTTTGACTTCTGGAGGAGGACACTGAAAGGCCTGGATTGAGGCTAGAAGTCCTGCATCAGACACGTGAGACAGAATTCACCCTTCCTTATACAAATACTTAATGCTCTTCTACACATCAATAATTCCATGTAGAGAACAACTGCTCCTACCCTGACAATGTATGTTTCGGTTCTTCAGATTGAAGTCTCATCCATACCAATGACAGTCCCTGAGGATCAGCCGTTTGAGACAAGAGACAGAGAAGTCACTTGGGGATAAGATAACTGCTTCTCAACCTGATGTTAACAAGGCCAGACTACTATCCAGCTCCTCATCAACATCAGCAGCATACGCCTGCAAATGGTCTTCTACCAGTGTAAATTGTTTCCCTGTAAGGTGACACTTGGATGATAAATGAAAAAGTAGCACTTTAGGTAAAGAATGGATGTTGCTGTTGTTTTTTTGCTGGTTTGATTTGAATACGTGTGTCAACACTGCCCTTTCTGCCTGATTCTGATGGAACTCAGTATTTCTTAATTCATAACTCAAACAAAACTTTTAGGTTAAAACACATAGATTATGCTTTAATTGTAATACTAAGCAAATCAAATACATTGTTCACAGTCCCCAGTGTTAGGCATGTTGGAAGCCTTCACAAACCAGCTGATACAGAACCAGTCCTATTGTGTGCTTTTAGAGATTATATTATATGTAATCCACTGACAGTTCCATTGGTAGTTACACAGCTCTTTTCACCCCTTCCATCCCCTGCAGTCCTCTGTATCCTCTTTAGTTGGGGTGGGTGGGGTGATGCCTGCCTTTCCCCTTGTGTCCTGCCCTCTTCCTGTCTGGGCTGCAGGGCTGGGGTCTCACTGAGCACACACAGGCTGAAGCCCCTGCGATGCGTTTTGGCAGATCTGGGCCCCGTACCCACTGGCCCTTGTCAGGGTCAAACACCTGTGTGGCCTGTGAGAACACCATGCTCTCCCAGCTGTAGCCCCCCAGCACATAGATCTTACCCCCCCAGACCCCACAGCCCGCCTCACTGTTGGGCTGGAGGAGGGGGGCTATACGGGTCCACTGTTCACTCTGGGGGTCAAATGCCTCCACTGCCAGGATGTCAAAACGATCAATGCTCTCCTCGTGGTCATCACTGCCTCCGACTGCATAGATGAGGTGGTGAAGTGACGTCATGCAGTGCCACCCCCGTGCCGATGACATGGCCTGGCGCTCCACCCAGACGTCTCCTCCTCGGGGGTCGTAGCTTAACACGTCTCGCCGGTACGGCCCAATCTGGTAGTCATGGCCACCTGAGATATAGACCACTCCTTTATCAGATGTGCCTGCATGGCCATAGGTGAACCTGCATAGACATGGAGAAGAGAGGAACCGGTGAGAGAAAGGGCTTTGATGTGAGCGGTGCCAGTCTGCCAGCTAAGGCATAATAGTTATTGTAGGTCTATTGGGAACCGTGACATAACATTGAGCTGTCCCTAGAGGTAGAGTGTTGTTCTCATTACTCTGTTGTCTTGCTGCTTAACAGGTGGAATTAATATCACAGGGACAGGAGAACAGGTAACCCTTTGGGAGATCATTATAGAGGAATAGTGTCAGTTGGCACCTGGGCAGTCCGGCTACGTATGTCCAGCAGTCGTCTGCAGGGCTGTACACCTCCACTGACGACAGAGCCCCGTTATCATTACGCCCTCCCACAGCGATCAGACACTCCCCAACGGCTCCCAGGTAGAAATCCACACGCCGCTGATTCATTGGGGCACTCTAGAGTAAAGATGACACATAATTGGAGACATTTTGGAAATGTTAGGTTGAGTTGCAGCAGATCTGGGATAACTATAGTTTTAACTATGCTTTGGAGGTGACTACAACTACTATAATACAGATCCCCCAAAATTACTAATTTTTAAAACTATTTGAATACAGATCTCAGGAAGTGACTATTTTTCAGAAACGATTGGATTGGCTGCCTTCAACTAATAGCAGGGTTGTATCGAGAACTGCATGTGGAAGATAAAAATAGAAAGAATAAAACACAAATCTCCGATACTATTCCAATCTGACAGACATGCATTGTTTAGATCAAATATGACTATCTGAACATTCTGTAAATGTCCATTCTCTTGAATGTCCATTGCCTCAGATGTACATAATCAAACAAAATGCAATTATATTTTGTACAGATACAAAAGAAATACGTTGTGATTCAACATGCTACTGAAAAGGTGGAAAACTGCAATTAATGTTATAATACAGCAGAGAAATTCAAAGCCGTAGGCAAACATTGCAAATGGCAAGTTGGATGCTTAGCAAAAACAACTTTGAAACTCTGTCCATCTGAGGGGAAGTGTTCTTGTTTCAAACACACTACAGTGGTGGCCAAAAGTTTTGAGAATGACAGAAATATTAATTTCCAAAGTTTGCTGCTTCAGTGTGTTTAGATATTTTTGTCAGATGTTACTATGAAATACTGAAGTATAATTACAAGCATTTCATAAGTGTCAAAGGCTTTTATTGACAATTACATGAAGTTGATGCAGAGTCAATGTTTGCAGTGCCGACCCCTTTTTTCAAGACCTCTGCAATCCGCCCTGGCATGCTGTCAATTCACTTCTGGGCTACATCCTGACTGATGGCAGCCCATTCTTGCATAATCAATGCTTGGAGTTTGTCAGAATTTGTGGGTTTTTGTTTGTCCACCCGCCTCTTGAGGATTGACCACAAGTTCTCAATGGGATTAAGGTCTGGGAAGTTTCCTGGCCATGGACCCAACATATCGATGTTTTGTTCCACTAGCCAAGCAGTTATCACTTTTGCCTTATGGCAAGGTGCTCCATCATCATTGTTCGTCACCAAACTGTTCCTGGATGGTTGGGAGAAGTTGCTCTCGGAGGATGTATTGGTACCATTCTTTATTCATGGCTGTGTTCTTAGGCAAAATTGTGAGTGAGCCCACTCCCTTGGCTGAGAAGCAACCCCACACATGAACGGTCTCAGGATGCTTTACATGACACAGGACTGATGGTAGCGCTCACCTCGTCTTCTCCAGACAAGCTTTTTTCCGGATGCCCCAAACAATCGGAAAGGGGATTCATCAGAGAAAATGACTTTACCCAAGTCCTCAGCAGTCCAATCCCTGAACCTTTCGCAGAATATCAGTCTGTCCCTGTTTTTCCTGGAGAGAAGTGGCTTCTTTGCTGCCCTTCTTGACACCAGGCCATCCTCCAAAAGTCTTCGACTCACTGTGCCTGCAAATGCACTCACACCTGCCTGCTGCCATTCCTGAGCAAGCTCTGTACTGGTGGTGCCCCGATCCCGCAACTGAATCAACTTTAGGAGACGGTCCTGGCGCTTGCTGGACTTTCTTGGGCGCCCTGAAGCCATCTTCACAACAATTGAACCGCTCTCCTTGAAGTTCTTGATGATCCGGTAAATGGTTGATTTAGGTGCAATCTTACTGGCAGCAATATCCTTGCCTGTGACATCCTTGCCTGTTTCCTTACATGTAACCATGGTTGAGAGAGGAAGAACAATGATTCCAAGCACCACCCTCCTTTTGAAGCTTCCACTCTGGTCTGATGACACAAAAATAGAACTGTTTGGCCATAATGACCATTGTTATGTTTGGAGGAAAAGGGGGAGGCTTGCAAGCCGAAGAACAACATCCCAACCATGAAGCACGGGGGTGGCAGCATCATGTTGTGGGGGTGCTTTGCTGCAGGAGGGATTGGTGCACTTCACAAAATAGATGGCTTCATGAGGAAGGAAAATGATGTGGATATATTGAAGCAACATTTTAAAGCTTGGTCGCAAATGGGTCTTCCAAATGGACAATGACCCCAAGCATACTTCCAAAGTTGTAGAAAAATGGCTTAAGTACAACAAAGTCAAGGTATTGGAGTGGACATCACAAAGCCCTGACCTTAATTCTATAGAAAGATTGTGGGCAGAACTGAAAAAGTGTGTGCGAGCAAGGAGGCCTACAAACCTGACTCAGTTACACCAGCTCTGTCAGGAGGAATGGGCCAAAATTCACCCAACTTATTGTGGGAAGCTTGTGGAAGGCTACCCGATACGTTTGACCCAAGTTAAACAATTTAAAGGCAATGCTACCAAATACTAATTGAGTGTATGTAAACTTCTGACCCACTGGAAATGTGATTAAATAAATAAAAGCTGAAATCATTCTCTCTACTATTGTTCTGACACTTCACATTCTTAAAATAAAGTGGTGATCCTAACTGACCTAAGACAGGGCATTTTTACTAGGATTAAATGTCAGGAATTGTGGAAAAACTGAGTTTAAATGTATTTGGCTAAGGTGTATGTAAACTTCCAACTTCAACTGTACAAACTAACATGATTTTCCACCTTCCTTGGCTGTAGTTGATTCAAGACTGCAGTTTTTGGATATTTCGTTTCCTTTCGACACTTAATAGCCATATTTTGTTACCGTTAGCATTTTTAGTAACGCTTAACATTAAACTGTTCTTGTGCAATAAAACTTTAATTACTTTGAGCAATTTCAATAGCATGTTGTTACATAAAACTTTGGTAATTGCATTTTAATTGCATGGCAATGAGCTGAGAGTTTGTAACTACTGTACACAAGTGGAATAGTCACTGCTCCTTATGCTACATATGTAATAACACATTATAAAGCAATTTACAAAGTCCAATGTAATAATGTTGCTATTGTAATAAAAGTTACTACACATGAATAACTTGATGTAAAGTGTTAATCTATTACGTCGTCACTCAATTAAAATATATTTGCTAGTCATTTTGTAAGCTGCAAAAGTAGTCTACTTTAATGTTGAGGTGACTGATTCCATGGTCTACTTTAATGTTGAGTTGACTGATTCCATGGTCTACGTTAATGTTGAGTTGACTGATTCCATGGTCTACTTTAATGTTGAGGTGACTGATTCCATGGTCTACTTTAATGTTGAGGTGACTGATTCCATGGTCTACTTCAATGTTGAGGTGACTGATTCCATGGTCTACTTCAATGTTGAGGTGACTGATTCCATGGTCTACTTCAATGTTGAGGTGACTGATTCCATGGTCTACTTTAATGTTGAGGTGATTCCATGTCCTGCATGTATTATAGGTTATATTAAGATTCATATCTGAGAGCCCTCCAAACCAAGCGCAAATGATCATATATTTAGACATATATTTAGACTATGGCTCTGCGAAGTTGCTGGATATTGGTGATAAATGGAACATGCTGTCGTACACGTTGAAGCCAGAGCATCCCAAACATGCTCAATGGGTAACATGTCTGGTGAGTATGCAGGTCATGGTAGAACTGGGACATTTTCAGCTTCAAGGAATTGTGTACAGATCCTTGCCACATGGGGCCATGCATTATAATGCTGAAACATGAGGTCATGTCAGTGGACAAATGAAACAAAGGGCCTCAGGATATTGTCACGGTATCTCTGTGCATTCAAATTGCCATCGATAAAATGCCATTGTGTTCGTAGCTTATGCCTGCCCGTACCATAACCGCACTGCCAGAAATGGACACTCTGTTTACAACATTGACATCAGTAAACCGCTCGCACACACGCTGCCTGCTATCTGCCCGGTACAGTTGAAACCAGGATTAAACCGTGAAGAGTACATTTCTCCAGCGTGCCAGTGGCCATTGAAGGTGAGCAGTTTCCCACTGAAGTCGGGTCAAGACCCTGGTGTGGACAACGAGCACGCAGATGAGCTTCCCTTAGACGGTTTCTGACAGTTTTTGCAGAAATCCTTCGGTTGTGCAAACCCACAACTTCATCAACTGTCCGGGTGGCTGGTCTCAGACAATCCTGCAGGTGAAAAAGCCATATGTGGAGGTCCTGGGCTGGCGTGGTTAAACATGGTTTGCGGTTCTCTAAAATGACGGAGGCGGCTTTTGGTAGAGAAATTAACATTAAATTCTTTGGCAACGGCTCTGGTGGACATACCTGCATTCAGCATGCCAATTGCACGCTCCTTTAAAAAACTTGAGACATCTGTGGCATTGTGTTGTGCAACAAAACTTGACATTTTAGTGGCTTTTTAATTGTCCCCAGCACAAGGTGCACCTATGTAATGATCATACTATTTAATTAGCTTCTTGATAAACCACACCTATCAGGTGGATGGATTATCTTGACAAAGGGGAAATGCTCACTAACAGGGTTGTATTTTTTTTTGTTGAAATAAGCTTTTGCGCATATATAACATTTCTGGGATATTTTATGAACATTGGGACCAACACTTTACAAGTTGCGTTTATATTTTTGTTCAGTGTACATGCAAGAACGAGCCAATAGGATCTCGCCAACTTGTGCTTGGCTCTGCCCACCTCCTTGCTTGTTCTGCACACTATGGTTAATTTGCTTTGATTGGAAACGATGCAGATGAGATATTTGAGTTAGTTACCAGTATCTTTGGCTTTACCTTGATCCACTGGTTGTCGCGGGGGTTGTAGCGGTACAGCAGGTTGCTGGCAGCATCACCTCCATTATCTCTTGATGAGCTTCCTCCAGCTGTGAAGATGAACCCCCCCAGTACAGCGACACAGTGGTGGCTCCTCTGTGCCGGGATCTGGGTCTCTACCATCCATTCACCAGAGTCTCCATCCAGCCAGCTAACATCTGCAGTCAGCTCCTCCCCGCGCTCTGACACTTCCCCACCCACCAGTAGGAGGCGCTCCTCCCCTCCTCGCAGCATGGTGCGGCCTGTCTGCAGCCCGGGCTGGGCACTGGCCCTGTTGTGGTAGTTCAGAGCCTCCTCCACCAGCACCTCACAGTCAGCCTCCGGGGGCAGCAGGGCCTGTACAGCCGGGAGGACGCGCCCTACCAGGTCACTGGCTGGCATTAGGGGGAAGCGTATGTGGGAGAGCAGCTGGCGGGCGTGTGCAGGGCGGTCAGGCATGTGGCTCAGCCACTGAAGAGCAGCCTGGAGCAGAGCCTGCTCATTCTCATGCTGGACCTGCCCGCTGGCCAGGTAGGAGCTGAGCTTGGGCAGCCGGACATCCCTCAGGAAGCCTGGAGTGAAGGAGAGGGTTGCAAAGCGTTCCAGGATGAAGTGGTCAATGTAGGCGTCTAGTCTCTCCAGGCTGTAGAGCAGAGACAGCTCCTGCAGGTATAGATAGTTCTCCTCACTCACCTCCTTCTCTAGGTACTGGCAGCAGAAGTCCACTGCCGTCCACACCTGCAGCAGGTGGGCTGTCTCCAGAACATAGTCAATGTTCCCTCCATCCAGAGGCAGCTCCCCACTGTAGAGGAAGTCCACCACAGCCTTAAGGCCGATGTAGGAAGCCCCCACCAGCTCCACTTCTGCCTGACGCTCCTCCCTCATGCCCAGGGTGAACATGGCCTGGAAGTAAGGGCTGGAGACAGCCAGCAGGGCACGGTGGGCTGGGATACGCTGCTCATCAGCCACCAGCACCATGTCACACAGCTGGCCGTGCTGACGCTGCTCATTCAGACCCTGCAGGAGGAAGTCAGCTTGCTCAGCCCAACGGTACACCTGAGACACAGAGCAACAGGTAATATTACATGAAACTTACTTGAAGGAAGTTGGTCAGGTAAGACAAAACTAACACTAGCTTGATATGTCACATCATGCAACTAACCTTGGATGACTCAATTATCTGTTGAGGCCGTGAAACACGGCTTTGTCGTCCATTATCCATTGCGTTCTCTCAATTCAACACTATCTGAAAGACAGTGAAATTCAATGACAAATCGATATAATTCAGAGAAACCACAAGTGGAGTCAAATTGGACTACACTAACTTTCGGGTTGTTTGTCAAAAATATTTGACTGACATCATGCTACAAGGTATCACCTCACTTTGACGTGTCAGGGGAGGACGCTGGGAGATGTTGACTTCTTGTTACATTGTAGCAGCTATTCAACAACAGCAACTTTGAGATCCAACAGTAGGCTACATGTAGGCAAGCAACGATCAACACGAGACGCTTTTATGTTCGACAGCTAAATGTATCGAGAAAAAATAAAACAGTGTTTAAATGTAGCACAGCATCACCCGTTGTTACAGCTTGCTTGAATCAAAAGCAGTTTTAAAATGTATTGTTTAGTCGCAGCCATGATCTCATCCAGGAAGTAGCCGTAGACTGTCTGTGAATCCAACCAATCACAGGGCTAGTGCATGGGGCCCACTAATGAAAACGTCAAGCTATTGAATACAGATTTAAAAGGTTAGTTTGCGCGTTGCACTGCTAAAAGTGTTTCTCACCGCAATCAAATCCCTCCGTGCAGAAACGTTTAGTTTACATGCACCACGTTGATGCCTTTTCCAATGTGTCCTTATGAGACAAGTGATTTCATTCTATATATGTTGGGCTCATCAATTCATGGAGGGATGTGGTCATGCGGGTCCATTCTGAGGGTGTAGGTTGTTTTCAGGTTCCTGAAAATAGCAGATTTGTGAGACAGCCGTTGTAAAATTACTGTTTGGCGAGCCTATCACGCACGCACGCGCGCTCTCTCTCTTTCTTTGTCCCTCATATAGCTTGAAATAAATTACCTCTATCACTGTGTGTTCTAGGGCTATTATGGTTTATTATTTTATTATATAATTGTATTTTAATTTAATTAAATGTTATTTACTATCGGAACGTTTAATTTTGGTTGATTGTGTTGCAGCAGACTATTGTTCTCATGCATCGATTACATTAACAGACCACAAGATGGCAGGATAGCGCAGTAAAACGGCAACAATAAAAAAGGGTGGATTTATTTGGCTGAATCCCTCAGTTGACCATTGGGAGGATGTGAATGCTGCGTATGGGGACTTCGCCGCTCTACTACCGCAACCTGATTGACAAACATCACCAACGCCCATAAACTGGATATAGGAAATGAATCGAGTCGTGAAAAGAGTATTTCTCTGATAATTGAGAAAAGATACACCCTTTTCCGCGCACTGCTCGTGTAATAGCGCATGTTCGACTGTTCAATAGGGGCGCGTGATTTCAGGCTATTTAGTCGTCTATTGTAGAACTCACGTTCTGCTCATTTTGGATTGTTCTTTTCGCCGTGTGCTTTCTTTCATCTCTAGGCTACTGTCCATTTGCGTCCATCCAAAATGGCAACAAGAATCGATAAAGAGGCTTGCAGGGAAGCGTATAACCTCGTCAGAGACGATAACACGGAGATAAACTGGTGAGTGTGTTTAAATTAGTTTTGCATAGGCAATTGTGGGCATCTGAGATTTTACACAGCATCCTAAGAATTGAGGTGAGTCTACATTTATAAAATCCATAACAATGGGTGGATGATCAAAGTGTGCACTTTTCATTCATTCACCCAGTGTTCTATTTGAATCATTGTTTCTCTCCCTAAAACATACATATCTTAGTCTAATAATTCAGGGTACCGGGGCATGACTAACTTCCTTTGTCTATCGAAGAGGTACAGTGATAGTGACACATGTTGACACAACACCGGACATGTCTGCCCCGCATTTGACACATCGGTTTTTGAATGATTACCCTACTTTAGACTGGTCGCTACATTGTAATCCCATCCGATAGATGTTTTATGATGGACGTGGACACGCATTAGTGGAGTAGACTGGCATAGAGGATCCCTGATCTTTTTGACAGACAGGGCCCAAATATTCAATTTGACATGTCTGTAAGGTCAGTGCATTTTAATTCATGTAGTGTGCATTTTATGTTATTTTAGGGCAGCGTTTAAATATGAGGGCCATATGATTGTGCCGGCGGGCCAGGGGACTGATTATGAAGAATTCAAGAGTCAGTGCACAGGTAAGGCCAGGATTTCACTTATTTTTGCGCCTATGCGGTTATTTCAAATTGACCACAATGTTCCTGCATAACGGCAATAGCGCTGTAATAGACCACACACAACATTTTCACGACTTGTTGCGATGTCAGTCAGTAGTGCTCGTTGAGTTGTTGGAAACATGGATTATTTAAAATTGTTTAAAATTGTCTTGCCTGTGTCAAGTTGTAATGCATGCAGCAGTGCTTGAAGGAATTTACCAAGTTGTGACGCCCTGTAACCTACCAGAGCCATTATCTGTCCTCTATTGGCTCCCAGTAGGCCAATAGAGTAATATGGAAAGTCATATTACAGCCTATGTTAGGTCATATGGCTTGCCACCGTGATATATGCGCCTAAGGCCGAGACAATAAGATAGTGGCAGAATAAATTCAACCACACCTTTGTATCATCACAAAACCGGAGAGCAACATCTGTCAGGTGGAGTCCACAAAGTATAGTGCATGTAACAAACAGTTACCTACAGCATGGTCAATGAAGTTAATGTTTCCCGACATTTTCGGACTACTAAACAACTATTGATTTAGAACACCAGAGTTACCGCAAGTCACGAAGAAAACCGGAACTGCCTCCACTATTCCAGCACCAATTCAACTTCAACATCATCAAATCACCTCTGCTTAATACAGTGACAACTAAAATATTACAACAACAAAAAAGTGTCCAATCAATCTAAGCTAAATGTAATGTGGCTGTCCATTGTACTGAGTTCTGTATGTGTGTGTGTGTGCTTAAGTAGAAAAAACATGTTGACACCCCCTACTTGTAGAGAGATGCCAATGCCATCCTCCTCTCTTTCATGTTGCTGAAACTGTCTACGACTCTGTCATACAGTAGCATACCTTTTTAGTGTTTGTTGTTCTAGGCTACCCAGCTAAAATGCTTGCTCGCTGGACTAACTTCCTTTCATGGTTAATGATGAGCCAGTTAGTTAATATTAACCTACTACTCTACATTTAGCTACATATTGAACTTCCATCATCTACAGGCCAGGGGCACAATGTATGTTTTGATCAGAATCGCAGTTATAATCATTGGCCAGTATAGAGAAGTAAAACCACAAGTCCAAATCCCTATCTCCATCTATGGTTAATTTAGAAAAGGGACAATGTTAGCTAGCTAGCTATCTAGCCAGCCGCCGGAGGACAACACAATGAGATGCAACAATGTGATGTGAGTGGTGTGAAGCCAAATCCAAACTGGCTTCCCTTGATGCTTTTTTTCTGGTGCGCCAGGACCATTTACAGTTGAGCTCACCGCTGATTTGCTATTATTTATTTTACCAAGGCAGGCCAAATACTCTCTGCCTTCCCCTGCATTCAACTCTACGGGCGGCAACAATATAATACTATTTTTGACTAGACGGCATCAGATAGATGGGCTACAGATACAGAGACAGAGGGGCCCTGTTTTGCATTTCCACTGCTCTAGAGTCCAATGGCGGCGAGCTTTACACCACTCCAGCCGATTTGTATTTATCTTTATTTAACTAGACAAGTCAGTTAAGGACAAATTCTTATTTACAATGACGGCCTACCAAAAGGCCTCCTACGGGGGCTGGGATTAAAAATAAAATATAGGACAAAATGCACATCACGACAAGAGAGACTTAAGACAACAACATAGTATGGCAGCAACACATGACAACACAGCATGGTAGCAACACCACATGGTACAAACATTGTTAGGCGCAGACAACAGCACAAAGGCAAGAAGGTAGAGACAACAACCGATGCTTGGCATTGCCCATGGTGATCTTAGGTATGTGTGCGGCTGCTCAGCCATGGAAAGTCATTTCAGGAAGCTCCCGACAAACAGTTCTTGTGCTGAAGTTGATTCCACAGGCAGTTTGGAACTTGGTAGTGAGTGTTGCAACCGAGGACAGATGATTTTTACACGCTTCAGCTCTCAGCGGTCTTGTTCTTTGAGCTTGTGTGGCTTACCACTTCGCGGGTGAGCCGTTGTTGCTCCTAGACGTTTCCACTTCACAATAACAGCATGTGCAGGCGGTCAAATCAAAGATGCTCCTTCGATAAAATATATTTTAACGAAAATGAAAACGTGTCAGTTTATCACTTTCACGACGTTGGAGTAATAACATCTTCAACTACTTCAAATATTGGCTCGAATCTAGGTTGTGCCTTTAGATTTTGAGAAAATTAACAACTAAGTAGATTGTTTTCATTTCTCTCATTGACTTCTTAAACCCCAAACCCTGGCCTGGTGTGCTTGGTCTGTTCCCGGAATCTGACCTGTGACTTCATCATATAGAAGTATCCCTTTCTTAGTTCTTAAAGTGTGTAGGCCTATAAGCTTATAATATCAGTAATATTGAAGTTGTTCCAACTGTTTCTTGTGTGCAGCGCAGGGTCTTATTCTACTCGGGACATAATACCCTTATCAATTTACATTTCAACTTCAATAGGGTATGGACACCCCTAGTGAGCAAATCATGCTGTCACCACCATATCAGCACCCTACCCTCCCACACTCTCTTCCCCCTAATAAGATACGATCCTTGTTATCTGGGATCCCTGGGACGGCTGTACCCCATTGAAGTTTAAATGTAAATTGATAAGGGTAATGTTAGGGTAGGGATGTCCTAAGGATTCCGGATAGCACTAACCAATTAGATGCTGGAGTGTTGGGCGTGGTGTTTAAAAACTCCTGTGCTGTTGCGCGCCTATATTTCCCCAGGCTGTAGTTTTGTTTCAGGGCTGACATTCCAGTGATGAAATACAAATGTATTACAATCTAGGCCTATTACTGATTTATATTATTTTAAAGACAACTGATGTTTTGCTATACTAACTACCCAAATAGTAGGCCTACACCTGGCTGTCCAACCTGGTCTCAGAGAATTTTGTATTATCCTGTTTTCCTAAATACGAATCCTCCATTTAGTGTGATATGTTACGTTTTGTATGGTTTGTATACATTTTTGGATGTCCATTTTCCATGATATGTTATGAATTACAGTTTGTATGATATGTTACAAATTTGCTAAATGTACAATATGTTATGCATTTGCGAAAGATATATGTTACGAATTCCAATTTTTGGTGGCTAACGCTAACGTTAGCTAGGTTAGAGGTTATGTTTAGGAGTTAGATTAGAGGAAGGGTTAGCTAACATGCTAAGTAGTAGCTAAAAAGTAAGTAAGTCGTTGAAAAGTTACTAAAATTCAAAAGTTTTTGTGTTGAGATTTGAGATGATCTATGCATAAGTCACTTAAATAACTCTACCTACATGTATATATTACCTTGACTAACCGGTGCCCCCGCACATTGACTCTGTACCGGTACCCCCTGTATATAGCCCCGCTATTGTTATTTTACTGCTTCTCTTAATTATTTGTTACTTTTATTTCCTTATTTTTTGTTGTTGGTATTTTTCTTAACTGCATTGTTGGTAAAGGGCTTGTAAGTAAGCATTACTTACAAGCCCTTCAACAAATACCTGTTGTATTTGGCGCATGTGACAAATATAATTTGCTTTGAAAGACATTTGCGTCACGCTCACCCATTCAAACCAACATTTACGTCATTTAGCAGACGCTCTTATCCAGAGCGACTTACAAGTACATACATTCATACTTTTTTTGTACTGGCCCCCCGTGGGAATCGAACCCACAACCCTGGCGTTGCAAGCGCCATGCTCTACCAACTGAGCCACACGGGGCCACACGGGGCCAACCAACCACCCTCATTTTGTGTTTGCCTTAAAGATGCACTATGCAGAAATTTCTCTGCCATTTCCTGGTTGCTAAAATTCTGATAAATGGAAATTGGGCAAACTGTGACAAAACAAGCAACTATAGTGTAGAGAATCATTTTACCATAATTTTATCATCGCTGTGAAATATATTTTCCATAACCAGAAATATTGTATTTTCAGCTGTTTGAAGCTGGTGTACAAAAGCGAAAGTAAAAGCCGCAAAAACAAAACTTAAGAACGGGAAGCATAGAAATAATATAAATAATGCTTTAAGTAACATTCTGTCTTATGTAACCAAACGTAACTTATCATGCTAATTTCAGTGTCACGGATTTACATTTGCTATGTTACGTTTAGTCTTGGAGACCAGGCTGGGCTGTCCCATACTACTATAGTCTCTCCTCACTATGTACCTTGTCTTTGCCCAGGGAATATTTTTTCTCTAATCTCTAATCTGTATAAAACGTTATATACATTCTGATGAATCTGCTTTAACAGAAACTGTGAAAGTCTCATCCTGTCTTTGAGGGCTTGGCCACAGACTGCTGCACTAAGAAGTTGATAGGCTGAGTGTTCTAAAAGAAGCATCTGTCTTATCAACTAAAAGGTCTAAACTCAAGCGTTCTATTTGTCTTTTTGCTGCATCATCATAGTCACAGTAGTGCAGCTGTTTTCTGGACTGTTGTCTTAACAGCGTTGTCAGCATAACTAAAAGGGAAGGCTTTAGAGGGAAGAGATGTTGACACACCAGGAAGTTTACGACAGGGGAAGTCAGGCTTTAACAAAATTAATGTTATTTTTTTCAACACTTATATATATACTTATTCATTACTTGTCAGCCTTACCCACTTCCACAATATGACAAATATAGAAACAAGCACAACAAAAGTATTTGTAAATATTTTTATTTAAGTGCTAGAAACATTGGTTGTTATACAGAGAAACAGTATAGGCCTTTATGTGGTCTGGTGGATATCATAGTTCAGTCAGGTGACATGTAGGGGACTCTTGTATGGGGAGGTGTTGAAACTAGCGATGGCCTTTGACACCATGCTGATAATTTTAACACTGATTCTTGTTAATGCACAACATAGCTTTGAGGTCTGATAGACGTATGCTGCTTCTGAATCAGTAAGGCACAGATAAACATAGAAATCATGCCTAGATTGTGTCATCAGTGCATTATTAAGGGTAATGAAGGGACAGGGCCTGGTCCAGAGCAGATTCATGTCATAAATGTGTTATTACCTTTACTATAATCTACTTAGAGATGTGAATTTGCACATATTTGGTGTGCTGAACTGTAGAGAATAAAACTGCTCTATTCCAAGACAATGCAGCTAGTGATGTAGGGCTAACATGTGATATGAATGTGTGTTTGTGTGAGGGAGAGACAGTGAACCCAGAATCGCTGCCTCTCCAATCCCAGTATTGCTCACAACTCCAGACCCCTTTGATTGAACCTGTTGACCTTAATACCTTCCCCTTTCTCTCGTACTCACAGATTTACCCCAATTTTGGATTTGACAGTGTCGCCATTAGCCAATATTCCCCGCCTGTGTTCATACTCCTTACAGCAGCATAGAAACACTCTCACAAAGCTCAATCAACTCGCAGTACACAGGAATCAGGCCTTGCCAATTGCTGGCTCAAACATGGTGACAAATCAATTTATTTAAGAACTATACCATAATTATCTGTCATATGACAGCTGGGAATGGAAATTGTCTGAGGTGTCATCAGCCTGTCTGATGGTCAGTCTCATCTCTGACTGACTGCTACTGTCTCATCTCTCTCACTCTCAGATGATGTGCGTCTCTTTGGCTTTGTGCGGATCACAACGGGTGACGCCATGAGCAAGCGGGCCAAGTTCACCCTCATCACCTGGATAGGGGAAAACGTAAGTGGCCTGCAGCGTGCCAAGATCAGCACTGACAAGACACTGGTGAAAGATATTGTCCAGGTTAGTGACTCTCTGTTCTCACCCATACTCACATGCTTTTTTAAAACAAATACTATTTTTAATGAATGTGCTGTTAAAATACAATACAGTAAATTGATTTCCAAATAAAGTACAACACAATTTTGTCTGTGCCATCTCTCTAGCTTCCTTTGTCTTCCTTGTCTAACACTCTCTCACACATTCCTTTTCTGTCACCTTCTCCCCCTCTCCTCTTTGTCTCCTGCAGAACTTTGCTAAGGAGTTCATGATCAGTGATGCTCGTGAGCTGGAGGAGGACTACATTCGCACCGAGCTGAAGAAGGCAGGCGGGGCCAACTATGACGCCCAAGGAGAGTAGAGCAAAGTCCACAAGGGCAGGGGTGGGGCTGCTACTTTTTGGGGGAGGGAGGGGTCTTCATGCCTGGATGAGAGAGAGGGGGGGATATACATACACACATGCACAAACACACAGATAAACACAACACACAGCAACAAAAAAAAACTCATAAAAAAAGCACATTGAGACACACTCAGACATATGCCTGCAGTCCTATCCTCAGCCCTCTTACCAGTCAGGTCATGGTTGATTATCTACTGTACTGTGCATCATCTCACTCATCTCAGCTGCGCCACAACGTTTAGAACTATCTCAATCTGTGGTGCTGTGTTTGTGTTACAACTGGAAAAGACACGTTACTGTACTGTATGTCAGAAGGGCAGAATGATTCTCTTTGTCTCTCTGATTGGACTTATCATCATTGTGCTTTTACTGTATCTTCCTCTGTGGTTGTAGTCCAAACATGCATCATTGGTCAATAGAGGTCTTTCCTGCCCAGCGGTTTCGTCTCCCAATCCACCCCCAAGGTATACCCCACTGTGTTTACTGCCTTAATCTCCCATGGAGAGAAGGGCATCATGGGAGTTGTGTGTGTTTGTGGACACTACACTGTTATTGGCTATCCTCCACTCGGGGGGTGGGACTAAGATTCGCCTATGGAACACAAACCAATAGGGCAGGGCTGTAGCACTGTCAGTCGGCCCAACCCAGGAGCAGCCATCTATCTCTCTGGTGTAGCCTCTTTTTATTTGGATTAAACCCCAAAAATGAATGTTTTTATTTTCTCTAAGAGTTTAACCTTTGATTTATTCTTGAGAGCAATGTTATGTAGGAGATTCACAGAGACATTTAAAAACTGAACTGGGCACACGATCAATCATTTCTGAATAAAACCGTTGTTTGTTTTTTTCAAGCTTGCTGGTCTCATTGTTTGTGTCTAAAGCGCTCATTGACATGGAAAGGAGGGCTGGGTGATTGTGCCACCCTAGCCTAGAGTACACAAAGTAACTGTCTCTGGGGGGCTTATGGGAGTAGCATATGTTGTCATGGTCACTACTGTCAGGCTCAGCCAATCACATTCTCAGGACAAGCTTTTCTGTTCTAAAGCTTGTCAATAAGAAACCCTCCCTGCTCCTCAATCCCTCTGTTGGCTAACCCCTTTTCTCTCCTCTCCAACAATTTTCTATTTGCCCCTATTCTCTCTCACCTCCCCCTTTCCCCAGCCACCGGTAGTTTTGTTCAACAGATGTGAACTCGACTGCCTAATTACTTAATCTAGTAATCTATAAGCCTCTAGCAGTCTGCTTTTATGACTTGTAGTGGGTAAGAGAATGATAGAGGGGTAAAGACCGATTTCAAACAGAGCCTTAACCCTATGTGTAATTTGAATGTTATTGTTTGTTTGTGTAGTTTGAATGAGTGTTGAATGTTGTTTATATTAGGTCAATCAATAGCCTCCAGCAGTGCAGGTCCAGACAAGCGGACTGAGTGGTGGAGTGAGAGCAGGGGACTGAGAGACTGGTTACAGTGTTCTGGGTGAGGCTGTACTAGTCAGGTGAAGATAAAGATTCATGGCTCAGTATTAAGTCACAGTAAGGGCTACAGACTCTAGTAATTGAGGATGCAGGGTGAGATCAAATCTTTAAACTGTGCTTATTGTGATGTTTGTGTGTGCCCGTGTGTGTGATCTGTTAGGGTAATCTCGTGTGGGATGTACCTCTGTGAGTATGTGACTTAGCCCAGTTGGAGCTGAGTGGAGGATGGGTGAGACAGGTGTTGTGTGGTGTCTATGGGGACCGTATTAATTAGATTAACGACTTTAGGGAGTTAATTTGCATCCTTGTCACACCGGTGGACAGAATGCTTTCTGACTCTAACATAATTTAACCTGAGATGATCATACTCACAGGAAAATAGACACTCACATACTTATCCGCTAGCCTGTTTACAGTATCATTAAGGTGTGCATGTTCTGACAGCAAGGCCAAAAGTGAAGCCAGGTTTTCTACCTTGTGCTGTGGGAGTGTAACTATACAGTACTTGAGTATAAGCTTGAGGGAGAGAGGGAGGGTGTAAGTACATGTGTATTACAGTAAGGGAGAGTTGCTTAAGAAGTATGTGAGTTCTAGGAGTGTTAACTCTGGGATTCACAAGCGAGTTCCTGCCAGAAATACTCAGCTCCTTCCTGGATTCCAGAGGCCTCCCATATCCAGCATATTTCACATCCCACACATCGCAGCAGAGTCGTGTGTGTCTACGTCAGTGAGTGTTTGAATGCCTGTGCGATCCATCTTATCCCAGCAATGTTCTTCCACTCTGACAGGGAGGCTTTTTCTGTTGTTCTTTTGTTTGGCAACATGTATAATTCAAACCAGATATCACATTTGACCGGAGGACCAAGAGATATAAAGAGTATGGAGTCTGTTGTAACATCTTGCCAATATCACTGAAATATCATTTAACTGTATTATTCACTGCAGCAGTTGACATTATCAAGATCCCTCCCTGGATTCAAAGAAAAATGACAGCCCCCAGTCACTTCCCCAAATATCACAACATGGGCTAACAAAGTGACTAGCACGGATGGATTGTGTACTTAAGGGATATTTAACCAACCCCTCGCTGTGCAGATGAGCTCATCACTTTCTTCTATCATTTCCCCTGAAGCGCGAGAGGGGGAAGAGGATTGAGGGGGAGTGGTAGGCTCAGAATCGGGAATAAAGTTCATGGGGACCAATTCATGGGGTTATTTTGGTAGGGGAGGGGAGAAATTGGGGCGAGCGAGGGGGGCCCTTTCTGCCAGTGTGAATGGGTCACATCTCAATGCTCCTGTGTGCCACTCCAGCATTGTCACAGAGCAGCCATTGTCAGGGCTTAACGAGCTGAGCT